>NC_064630.1:435533284-437933284 GCF_023864275.1 Schistocerca cancellata
GCATGACAGGTGTGTTGTGTAAGAGTAGCATATGCCCATCTTATCGATGTGCTATGCAGAACATGCTACACATCAGGGGTAAGAAATGTGTTTGTAGTACACAAGCATACTGGCTGCCCTCCACAAAAGACATGTTGTGTTAGAGTATTATTGGCCTGCTTTGTTGAACTGTTTTGCTTTAGCTATGTGTGCGAATGGGCCTGCTGGGAGATGGTTCAGATACATAGAAGAAGGGATGCACAGAGAGAGGGGTGGTAGAGCAGGGGTAGAGATAGTGGGAGGAAAGGATGGTCAAAGAGAGGGGGAGATGGAGGAGGAGAATGGAGGAGGATATGGATGGAAAGAGCAAGAGGAGGATATGTATAGTGACCAAAGGGAGAAGACTTGTTGTGTGGAGATGTGGGCAAATCATGTTTATTACAGCCTCTAGCTTATGGGCACATAGGCTGCTCTGCACAACAAGCAGATGTGTGGGAGTATTATCAGCCTGCTGTATCAACCACCATTTCAGGCTGATGGGCATCTCTGAGCATAGAGATTGGGAGAGGAGATTGATTGTGAGAGAGGGGGAGGATGAGGTGGACAGAGGAAAGGGAGAGGGATAGATGGACAGAGAGGGAGTGTAGGGGATGGACAGATCGAGAGGCAGGGGATGAGATGTCCAGATATTGTGGGAGATGGAGGAGGAGAATGGAGGAGGAGATGGATGGAAAGAGCAAGAGGAGGATATGTATAGTGACCAAAGGGAGAAGACTTGTTGTGCAGAGATGTGGGCAAAACATGTTTATTACAGCCTCTAGCTTATGGGCACATAGGCTGCTCTGCACCACAAGCAGATGTGTGGGAGTATTATCAGCCTGCTGTATCAGCCACCATTTCAGGCTGATGGGCATCTCTGAGCATAGAGATTGGTAGAAGAGATTGATTGTGAGAGAGGGGGAGGATGAGGTGGACAGAGGAAAGGGAGAGGGATAGATGGACAGAGAGGGAGTGTAGGGGATGGACAGATCGAGAGGCAGGGGATGAGATGTCCAGATATTGTGGGGAGGGGGGGGGGAGTGGGTAGCAAGATGGAGAACAGGGTTGTTGTGCAGGTAGCATTGGCTTGCCCTGCCAGCGCTACACCTGTGGATGGGCACATCTGAGCATAGAGAGGGGGCAGTGATGAGATGGATACTGAGAGAGGGTTAGGATGAGCTTGATAGGAATAGGAGAAGAGGAGGTAGATAGAGAGAGGAGGCCAGAGGAGATGGACAGAGAGTTAGGTGAGATGAGGATGGTCAGAAGGAGGAGGAAATATACACTGAGAGGAGGGAGATGCAGGAGGCAAGTGAAAAGGGCAGAGGGGTAGTGGGCAGCTGAAAAAGGATATGGTGCAGGAAGATATGGACAGAGGGAGGGTGAAGAAGATGTAGTCAGAGAGAGGGGCTGAGGAGGAGATCAAAGAGAGAGGGAGGAGAAACTGAGAGACAGAGTGGGCAGGAGGAGATGGATGTATACAGCTGAGAGTATGACATGGGCAGAGAGTGGGAGATAGGAAGAGATAAACACACACAGAGAGAGAAGGGGAAGATGGCTGCAACATATGTTTCAATTGCATAGGTGGGTGAAGTCATGGGGAAAAGGTTAATTATGCATATGAAACAGAGTATATCTATGTCTGTATGTTTAGGATCTCCTGCCAAACCCCAGAATCGATTACAGCCAGTTTTTGCAGGAACAGTAGGCCTCATCAGTACCACCACCGTGGCATTTATAACTTGCTATCTCCAATAGGAACCGACATACATGCAAAAATGTGTATCTTCTACCCCTGACATATAGGCTGCCCTGCACAACAGGAATGTTGTATGGGAATAGTATTGGCTTGCGAAATCAAACAATTCTGCAGGCCATCCTACATGTCAGGAGCAAGAAAGGGATTTTGAGGATCTGACTTATAGGCTGACCTACATGACAGGTCTGTTGTGTTAGAGTAGTATTGGCCTGCTGTATTGACCTGTTTTGCATGGCAGCCTGTATATCATGGGTAAATATATGATTTGCATGCCCCTGATGTGTAGCCAGCCCTGTGTGACAGATGTACTGTAGAATGGTATCTATCTGTTTTATTGGACTGTATAGCAGGGATAGCATGTACCAACAATTGTGGCTAAGTAAATGTTGAGATAGATAGACGAGGGGAGGGACAGAGTGAGGGTGAAGAGGAAACAGACAGAGAGAGGGCATGAGGGAGAAACGCATAAGGCAGTAGAAGGGTGTACACAGGTAGTGAACAGATAGAAAATGAGGATGGGGAGGTGGAGAAGGAAAGAGAAAGGGGAAGAATGACTTGGTCAGAGGAAGTGGGGAGGAAGATATGGTCAGAGAGAGCGGTGAGGACGACATGAAGAGACATAGAGTATGGGGAGAAAAGACAGGGAGATAGAAGTGGGCGACCAAAGTGGACGGAAAGAGGGAGGGAACAATGGGCAAAGAGAGGGGGAGGAGGAGGTGTGTTTCATACTTGTATGTGTCGAATGCAAATGTGGGTGAGGCTGCAGACAAAAGGCTAGTCTTAATATATATAAAACTGAGAAAATGAATGTATATCTGGAAACTCATTACAGATCTCTGGACCAGAGTGAACTAAACTTCGCGCAGGACCAACGTAGAGGGTTTATAATAGAGTACTGCAGCCGCGTGACGAATTCACGAGAACAGCTCTCCCCTACCTCACTCGCTATGCACGCGCAAGCAGAAACACATGGCTGGAAGTTTACTCGCTCGGTATTACACGGTGCTCACTCACGGAATGATGAACAACAGCTGCATGGCCGCGCCATGTGGGTAAGGAAACACTCTGCCTGCACATATTCGACACAATGCAGTGGCACTAAAGGCCTCACCAAGCGTTCAAATGCTTTTAATATTAGAATTTATATTTAGCTATCGATTTTCCATGTTTTCCCTCGAAAAAGTATGCATTGTATTCCTGAGATTCACCACATGTTACCAGAGTAAAAGGAAACATAAAGCGATAACCGAATATTGAATGTTATTGAAGGTCACCCTTCCAGTTGTGGAACTGTATATTTCCGTGAAATAATAGCTGATGAATTAATGCTCGCCTTCAGTGAGCCGGTCGTTGTGGCCGAGCGGTTCTAGGCACTTCAGTCTGGAACCGCACTGCTGCTACGGTCGCAGGTTTGAATCCTGCCTCGGACATGGATGTGTGCGATGTCCTTAAGTTAGTTAGGTTTAAGTAGTTCTAAGTCTAGGGGACTGATGACCTCAGATGTTAAGTCCCATAGTGCTTAGAGCCATTTGAACCTTCAGTCACCTGCTAAAATCGCACTGCCCTTTAGACATATTTCGATCAGAGCAAATCAAAAGATTTACGTTGAGAGCGTGACAACAGACTATAATTGACAACTATGTTTATAATTAACCGAAAAGCTTAAATCCACTTACACCATTGGCTTTCGTGATTAAATCAAGCAAGTGGTCTAGTTGCACTCGTTAGATTTGATAATATGGACGGAAAAAGAAAGTAAGTGAAATGTGTAGTGGTGAAAGGAGAAAATAAGAAAAATAAGAAACAGGAAGAGTTAAAACCGTAAATTGCTGCATTGTAGATTGTGAGGGGTGACAACTTAGGGCCTGTCTGGCACACTAGACGATCGAAAGCTTCTCGTCAAAATAAAAAAAATTTTGCAACTACTGCACTACAGGCTAAACGAATTCGGACATTCAGAACTGCGAACTATACCACTCAAATACAAAAGTTATCAAATTATAGAACAGATTTATATCTGGATAGTTATTCGAATAAGTAGGCCACTCAAACGAATAACTATAACGCCACTATATTTTATTTCTTTACTTCTTGTACAAAATTAGTATTTGTTCCCTTGGCTCAGTGCAGTTTCTGTTTTATAAATAACTTATTAATGGATAGGTCGGAAATGTGGCCTTGTGGCTCAGTAGGTTATGTTCCAGACTACCAATCTTAAGGCTAAGGGATCGATCCCCGATTGGTCATAGCATTTTCTTTATTATTGTCACTTCTTTGTCCTATAACAACGAAAATAATACAAAGTCAAGCTGCTCCATATTTCAGAACAGGTCTAAGTGACTATCTGTGGGGAGAACTCAAGGGCACACCACTATGCCTAGTGAAGCACTGTAGTGCTGAAATAATCTTTTAAGTCGAGCACAGCCTTACTTCATTTACAATGTAACAAATGAAACATAAGAATGCTTATAGGCAGAAGGCCTCAGCAGTTTGGGCTATAACGCACTAGGCAGTCGCAGTGCTAAGCAGCCTGCTTAGTTAGCCAGCTGACGCTCAGTCGTGACCGGTCATCAGAGCGAGAGGGACGTGCGATGTGTTATGCCTTTTTTTTCTCATAACAAACATACTTTAATATAGTTATAAAACTTATTTTTCCGTCGTTTTACTTGATTTATGCGCTGCAGACTATAAGTTCATTTACACAGCCGTTGTACCATACGTACTCGTCAATTTTTATGCAGTCAGTTTTGTACTAAAATCTGGTCATTAAAAATTTACAATATCGAATAAAAACCTCATATGAAACAAGGGAGTAAGGATGCAATGCGTAATTGTCGGAGACTAGATATTTGGTATATCTGAAAATTTAATACGTTGTTATGGAGGAAGTGATTTATCTTTGTCTATGTTCTCTCGGCCCCCCATGAACCATGGACCTTGCCGTTGGTGGGGAGACTTGCGTGCCTCAGCGATACAGATGGCCGTACCGTAGGTTACAACGGAGGGGTATCTGTTGAGAGGCCAGACAAACATGTGGTTCCTGAAGAGGGGCAGCAGCCTTTTCAGTAGTTGCATGGGCAACAGTCTGGATGATTGACTGATCTGGCCTTGTAACATTAACCAAAACGGCCTTGCTGTGCTGGTACTGCGAACGGCTGAAAGCATGGGGAAACTACAGCCGTAATTTTTCCCGAGGACATACAGCTCTACTGTATGATTAAATGATGATGGCGTCCTCTTGGGTAAAATATTCCGGCGGTAAAATAGTCCCCCATTCGGATCTCCGGGCGGGGACTACTCAGGAGGACGTCGTTATCAGGAGAAAGAAAACTGGCGTTCTACGGATCGGAGCGTGGAATGTCAGATCCCTTAATCGGGCAGGTAGGTTAGAAAATTTAAAAATGGAAATGGATAGGTTAAAGTTAGATATAGTTGGAATTAGTGAAGTTCGGTGGCAGGAGGAACAAGACTTTTGGTCAGGTGATAACAGGGTTATAAATACAAAATCAAATAGGGGTAATGCAGGAGTAGGTTTAATAATGAATAAAAAAATAGGAGTGCGGGTTAGCTACTACAAACAGCATAGTGAACGCATTATTGTGGCCAAGATAGACACAAAGCCCATGCTTACTACAGTAGTACAAGTTTATATGCCAACTACCTCTGCAGATGATGAAGAAATAGGTGAAATGTATGACGAGATAAAAGAAATTATTCAGGTAGTGAAGGGAGACGAAAATTTAATAGTCATGGGTGACTGGAATTCGTCAGTAGGAAAAGGGAGACAAGGAAACATAGTAGGTGAATATGGATTGGGGGGAAGGAACGAAAGAGGAAGCCGCCTTGTAGAATTTTGCACAGAGCGTAACTTAATCATAGCCAACACTTGGTTCAAGAATCATAAAAGAAGGTTGTATACCTGGAAGAATCCTGGAGATACTAAAAGGTATCAGATAGATTATATAATGGTAAGACAGAGATTTAGGAACCAGGTTTTAAGTTGTAAGACATTTCCTGGGGCAGATGTGGATTCTGACCACAATCTATTGGTTATGAGCTGCAGATTGAAACTGAAGAAACTGCAAAAAGGTGGGAATTTAAGGAGATGGGACCTGGATAAACTGAAAGAACCAGAGGTTGTACAGAGTTTCAGGGAGAGCATAAGGGAACAATTGACAGGAATGGGGGAAAGAAATACAGTAGAAGAAGAATGGGTAGCTCTGAGGGATGAAGTAGTGAAGGCAGCAGAGGATCAAGTAGGTAAAAAGACGAGGGCTAATAGAAATCCTTGGGTAACAGAAGAAATATTGAATTTAATTGATGAAAGGAGAAAATATAAAAATGCAGTAAATGAAGCAGGCAAAAAGGAATACAAACGTCTCAAAAATGATATCGACAGGAAGTGCAAAATGGCTAAGCAGGGATGGCTAGAGGACAAATGTAAGGATGTAGAGGCTTGTCTCACTAGGGGTAAGATAGATACTGCCTACAGGAAAATTAAAGAGACCTTTGGAGAGAAGAGAACCACTTGTATGAATATCAAGAGCTCAGATGGCAACCCAGTTCTAAGCAAAGAAGGGAAGGCATAAAGGTGGAAGGAGTATATAGAGGGTTTATACAAGGGCGATGTACTTGAGGACAATATTATGGAAATGGAAGAGGATGTAGATGAAGACGAAATGGGAGATAAGATACTGCGTGAAGAGTTTGACAGAGCACTGAAAGACCTGAGTCGAAACAAGGCCCCGGGAGTAGACAACATTCCATTTGAACTACTGATGGCCTCGGGAGAGCCAGTCCTGACAAAACTCAACCATCTGGTGAGCAGGATGTATGAGACAGGCGAAATACCCTCAGACTTCAATAAGAATATAATGATTCCAATCCCAAAGAAAGCAGGTGTTGACAGATGTGAAAATTACCGAACTATCAGTTTAATAAGTCACAGCTGCAAAATACTAACGCGAATTCTTTACAGACGAATGGAAAAACTGGTAGAAGCCGACCTCGGGGAAGATCATTTTGGATTCCGTAGAAATGTTGGAACACGTGAGGCAATACTGACCTTACGACTTATCTTAGAAGAAAGATTATGAAAAGGCAAACCTACGTTTCTAGCATTTGTAGACTTAGAGAAAGCTTTTGACAATATTAACTGGAATACTCTCTTTCAAATTTTGAAGGTGGCAGAGGTAAAATACACGGAGCGAAAGGCTATTTACAGTTTGTACAGAAACCAGATGGCAGTTATAAGAGTCGAGGGGCATGAAAGGGAAGCAGTGGTTGGGAAAGGAGTAAGACAGGGTTGTAGCCTCTCCCCGATGTTATTCAATCTGTATATTGAGCAAGCAGTAAAGGAAACAAAAGAAAAATTCGGAGTAGGTATTAAAATTCATGGAGAAGAAGTAAAAACTTTGAGGTTCGCCGATGACATTGTAATTCTGTCAGAGACAGCAAAGGACTTGGAAGAGCAGTTGAACGGAATGGACAGTGTCTTGAAAGGAAGATATAAGATGAACATCAACAAAAGCAAAACGAGGATAATGGAATGTAGTCAAATTAAGTCAGGTGATGCTGAGGGAATTAGATTAGGAAATGAGACACTTAAAGTAGTAAAGGAGTTTTGCTATTTAGGGAGTAAAATAACCGATGATGGTCGAAGTAGAGAGGATATAAAACGTAGACTGGCAATGGCAAGGAAAGCGTTTCTCAAGAAGAGGAATTTGCTATCATCGAGTATAGATTTAAGTGTCAGGAAGTCGTTTCTGAAAGTATTTGTATGGAGTGTAGCCATGTATGGAAGTGAAACATGGACGATAACTAGTTTGGACAAGAAGAGAATAGAAGCTTTCGAAATGTGGTGCTACAGAAGAATGCTGAAGATAAGGTAACTAATGAAGAGGTATTGAATAGGATTGGGGAGAAGAGAAGTGTGTGGCACAACTTGACTAGAAGAAGGGATCGGTTGGTAGGACATGTTTTGAGGCATCAAGGGATCACAAATTTAGCATTGGAGGGCAGTGTGTAGGGTAAAAATCGTAGAGGGAGACCAAGAGATGAATACACTAAGCAGATTCAGAAGGATGTAGGTTGTAGTAGATACTGGCAGATGAAGAAGCTTGCACAGGATAGAGTAGCATGGAGAGCTGCATCAAACCAGTCTCAGGACTGAAGACCACAACAACAACAACATGTTCTCTCGGCATGCTACGTTTGTACTGCAATGTTGTATTCGCTTCCTTCTGTGCTAAATAAATGAATATTCGACGCCTAAACTGTGTTATTACCGCCCTAGGACACGTAATAGTCACAAAAACAAAACATTAATTTAAAGTGAACGACAAGTGCATTCGTGTAATGAATGACAAAGAATTGGACATATAAACGTAATTCGATTTGAAATTTATATATTACACTCAACACTTTTTCTTCACAGATGGCGAATAAATGTTTTTGTTCATATAAGTGAATAATATTTCGAATAATATTTGTTATTCACGAATAATGAATAGTAATTTATATCTGTATTCGTTAGTCGCATGAATTTCGCCCAAGTCTGGTGCTGAGCAAAGCATATTTTTGCACATGAGCACACTGTAAATTAGCAGCCTGTATAGAAGTGAGTATAGGCGCGTGAAATGCGCGTGGCCCACGCGGCTGTGCCAGCCGCATGTACATGCGATCACGCACCTGTCATTAGCATCGATAATATTCGGCAACTTGCGCCAACGTTCGTAAACCGTGTTAGAGCTCTTACTCGCACACTACGAGCACTTGTGGGCCACGCAGTTGCAGGGCTCTATTTTACAACGCCTAAGTATTAGTACCTACGAAGCTACAGGTATGACATGTTTACTAAGCACCTCCTGTATGGACTGAACCGCAATACAGGTTTGTTGTGAGGGAATAGTATCACTTTGATTTATTAGTCTGCTCTGCAGGGCAGCCTACATGTAGCCCCTTATGGGCAATCAGGTAGGCAACCTGCCATTTGAGGATTTATTGCCTCCCCCCATGGCATACTTCGATCAATTCCCATGCTTGCACAGTCAGCAATGTGTCGTTTCTGAAGTAATGACCATTAGTACATGACAGCCAGCGCCCTACATGCAGTGTGATTATAGAGAGAAAAATGAGATTGTCCCAACAAGACAACTTTCCACACACCCATCACACAACATCTGTTAACACTGAAGGAAGGGCGTCTACCCTGCGACCCTGAGGGAAGGGTAACATTATTATCTGATCTTTGTATCATTGTATCAACAAGTACAGAGCCCATATCCTGCATGTATCCCAACATATTGTCCAATTGCAACAATATCAATTGATGGAGTACAAGAGTCTTCTTTGATCCAAAAACAGCATGATATCTACAGTAAAAAGTGAACCTTCGACGTGCTATCTCATGATGTAAACTATTACACGTCTGTCAACACAGCAGTCAATGACAACAGTGTGGAACAATTCCTGATGGAATTCCTGCAGTCACTGACACCATCTGGCATGCCTCCACAAAGTTTAATGCTAAAGATAGATGAATGCATCATGTAACTACCAATTCTGAATACGCCAAGCCTGCGCAAGAAGTGTGCACATTATGTGACATCCTCCTAATATATTTGAAGTTGAGGATATGCATAAATGTTTGGCATCTCCTCCCAGGCCCCTCGACTGAAGTGGGCCCAATATGGCATACAAACTCCTTGCCACAACAGGACCAACACGGGGGTTTATGACACTCAAGCATTAATACTTACAAAGCTGAAGATGAAGCTGAAGATGTGTGTTTTCTAAGCCTCTGTTGTATAGGGTGTCCTGCATGACAGGTCTGTTCTGTGGGAGTAGTGCCTAACTGCATGATTGACCTACTCTACAGGGCAGCCTACATATCAGCTCTTGTGGGCAATCAGGTAGTCAAGTAGTCAATGTGCCATATGGAGATCTATTGCCTCCCCCCCCCCCCCCCGCAAGTGCATGCCCATCAATTCCCATCCTTTCACAGACAACAACATGACGTTTCTGAGGTAATGACCATCAATACATGACAGCCAGCGCCCTACATGCATAGTGATTATAGGACAAACATGTGACTGTCCAACAAAACAATTCTCAACACACCCTTCACACATTATCTGTTAACACCAGGGGAAGAACGTCTACCCTGCAACGCTGAGCGAAATGTGACACTATCAACAAAGTTGTATAATATTGTATCAGCACCTATGGAGCTCATATCCTCCATCTATCCCAGCATATTGTCCAATTACCGCAAAGTCGATTGGTTGTGTGCAAGGGCCATCCTTGCTCCTAGAAATGACATGATATTCGTGATAAATGGTAATTATTGCCAATGATGACAGTCTGATACAACTCCTGATAGAGTTCTTGCAGTCGCTAACACTGCCTGGCATGCCACCACACCGTTTGGCGCTCAAGACAGGTGCATTTCTTATGTTACTGCCAAATCTGAATGGACCACCTGTGTAATTGAACATGGCTGTGCATGGTGAAGACATTACCTAACATGATAGAAGCAACCGTCATATCAGGCAGGGGTGCCAGTGAATCAATGTACACATCTCGCATACTCCTAATTCCACCAGACGTCCAGGTACCATATTGTAGACTGCATATCCTGTACAATTGGCATTTCCCATCACAACAAATGGGGAGCAGTGGCAAACCATAAAGGTGTATACCATCAACCTTACAACATCCTGTTTTGCACATGGCTGACTGTTTATGACCCATACAAGAGTGAGTTCATGCAGCAGTTTATAAATCGTGGCACCTGAGAACAGTACACATGATAGGGTGTATATAAGAGTGTACTATCAGAAATAAATGTATCCTGTACATACCATCCACTGCGTTTGCTTTTCATTCCGTATCTAATTCTGACAATGGTTGGTGATTGGTAGAGTTTGGGACACAAGAATGATTGGTGTGGAGTTCCATCACACAAGTGCAGCTGGGGTATTCATGGGGGAGGTGGAGATGGGGAGGTGGAGACTGACAGATAGAATGGTGAGGAGGTGACATTCAGGGAGGGGGAGCAGGAGATGGACCAACAGATGTGCAAATTACATGAGACACATGTGCATGTGGTGAAGCCACAGGGTAAAGGCTAGTAAACATATAAAGCTGACTGTATATACCTCCATTGCCATATAGTCTGACCTGCACAACAGGTGTATTGTGTTGGAAAAATAATAGCTTACCTTATCGACCTACTTCACAGGGTAGCTTAAAGTCAAAGGGAAAAAATAATTTTCCAGACTCCAATATGTAGACTGCCATGCACAGAAGCATGTTGGCCTGCTTTATTGACCTTTTTTTCGTGGGTTACATGCATTGATGGTCATGGCTGGGGGAAGGGTGAGATGTACAGATGAAGGGGTGGTCAGAAATGGGGCAGGATAGGATGGATCGTTAGAGAGAGGGGCAGGGATGGGCAGAGAAGGGGTGACGATGGGATGTACAGAGAGAGGATGAAGGAAGGGAATGACAGAGAGAGGAGGAGGAGAAGAAGAAGGGTATGGTGAGGGGGCAGCAGAAGATAGATACGGAAAGGGGGCTGGAGGAGATGGAAAAAAGATGTGGCAGGAGGAGATGGACAGTCAGAAAGGAAGGAGAAGCAGACAGACATAGGGAGTGTGAGGAGCAGCACATTGACAGGAAGGGGAGGAGGAGGTAGCAGATGGCCAGAGAGAGAGAGAGAGAGAGTGGGGGTGGAGCAAATTGACGGAGAGAGAGGGAAGGAAGAGAGGGATGGAGAGTGGGAGAGGATTAGATGTGTAAAAAATGTGTGCTGAACATTTACACAGGTGTAGCCACAGGAGAAATGCTAGTATGTATATAATATCATGTATGTGTGTATGCCCAGCATCTCTTCCCTAATCTCCCCTATACCAGTGGATCGATTTCAGCTAAATTTGGTACACATACAGCTTAAAAGGCGAATGTCAGCATGTGAGGCCTAGAAAGCTCTAGATCATATGGGGCAGAGATATGAGTAAAAATCTGTTTTTGTGTCTCTGGCATTTGTCACAATAATATCGGCCTGTCGAAAAAATATTGACCTGACTTTCTGACCTGCCTTCCTGGGCAGCCTACATGCTAATGGCGAAAACATTATTTCAAGCTGCCCTGCACTGAACACATGATATGGGAGTAGCAAAATGTGATTTTATTGACCTGTTTTGCAGGGTTACTTGAGCAGATGGTCATGGCTAGGGGACATTTGTAATGGACACACGAGGGAACACACATGGAGAGGAGCAAGGAGGAGATGGATAGGGATAGAAAAGGAGTAGGAGATGGACAGAAAGATAGAGGGTGAGGGGAGGTGAGCACAGAGAGGGTGGAGGAGAAGATGGCCAGAAAGAGAAAGAGAGTGGGAGGAAGTAATGGGCCAGCAGGGTTGGAGCAGTGGGCAGAGAAGAAGGGGGGATAGAGCAAGTGTGGAGGAGATGGATAGGAAGAGATTGGGAAGGAGGAGATAGATCGGAAAGGGGGCTGGTGAGCATGAATAACAAAAGGGGGTGTAAGAGATGGATAGGGAGAGGAAAGAGAAGGACAGGGGGAGATGGGTAGGAAGTTGGGAGGAGGAAATTGAAAGACAGTGTGAGCAAGAGGAGATGGACAGAGAAAGAAAAGGGAGGAAGAGATAACCAAAGAGAGGAAGAGGAAGATATGAACAGAGAAAGGGGAGAAGGAAATGCACATAGGAGCAAGATGGAGAATGATGGGGAGAAATGGGAATGAGGATATTTTCAGACAGAGGGGAGGAGAGGGATACACAAGTCAGGGGGAAGGCGTAGAGGGGTAGTGAACAGTTTCAAAAGGAATAGGCTATCAAAAAAATGCAGAGAGAGGGTAAGGAGGATATGGACATATAGAGAGGAGGAGGATATGATGAACAGACGAATGGAGGAGAAGTGATGTTATTAAGGGGGGGCTATAAGTGAAAGAGTGGGGGTGAGGAGATGGACAGAGAGGGAGGGGAGGGAAAAATACACAGTAAAAGTGTGTTGGTGGCTGAACTAGATAGAGAGAGGCGAGATGGACACAGAGAGGTGTGAGAAAGGAACATATGGAAAGAGAAAAGGATGAGAGGACAGAGATGTGAGAGAAGAGGAGAGCAAGAGGAGTGTGGAATGTGCACACGGGTAGTGACTAGGTGGAAAAGGAAAAGGGGAAGGGGAGGTGGGCAAAGAGGGGGGAGGGGGATATAGGCAGAGGAAGGGCGGAGGAAGATATCGTCAAGGACAGGGGAAGAGGGATAGATAAAGAGAGGGAAGAGATGAACAAAAAGAGAGAGGAGATAGATAAAGAGCTGAAGGGGCAGAAGGACATGAAGAGACAGAGACAATGGGGATCAGGATATGGACAAATAGGCAGATAGAAAACAGAGTATCAAGTGGACAGACAGGGGGAGGAAGAGGAGGACACAGATGGAGGAAGAGATGAACAGAGGGAGAGAGAGGAGGAGTTGGACAAAGAGACTGGGAGAAAGAGAGGTATGCATTATATGTGTTGATCGGGTACGTGTCTGAAGCCATGAAAAGGCTAAGACTGATCAGTCAGAACATTATGACCACCGACCTACTATGTATATAAACCCATCCACGCAATACCAGTGTGACTTCACAAGGAATGACTGCTAGTCAGAAACATGCATGGTGCCTGTAGAATCAGTGAGCATGCAGTCTGTGTGTAGAAAGGGAAAGGCATGCATTCTAACTGAATTTGACTAAGGCCAGGTTGTAATGGCTGGAGGGTTGGCATGAGCATTTCAAAGACTGCAAGACATGTCAGATGTTTGAAGAGTGCTGTGGTGAGTGTCTTCAACATGTGATGAAGCTAAGGTGTCGTGACATTGGTCGGCAACCCCTCATTACAGATGTCAGACAATGTAAGCTGGGCAGACTAGTAAAACAGGAGAGGCGGCGAACTGTGGCAAAACCAACACAAGACTTTAATGCTTGGCAGAGAACAAGTGTGTCTGAGCACACAGTAAACTGAACACTCCAAACTATGGTCTCTGTATGTGCCAATTTTCATCTGGTTTATATAGTACAGCCGTGTGGGTCTCCCACATCATATATATATATATATATATATATATATATATATATATATATATATATATATATGATGAGGTCCCATACTCCTTCACAGAGTGTGAGGGATGATGCGGATGATGATGTTTGGTTTGGTTTGTGGGGCGCTCAACTGCGTGGTTATCAGCGCCCGTACAATTATCCAATCTTTTGCTCAGTCCAATTTCGCCACATTCCTGGATGATGATGAAATGATGAGGACAACACAAACACCCAGTCATCTCGAGGCAGGTGAAAATCCCTGACCCCAGGGATGATGCGGGAGACCCGCACCACTGTACTAGGCAAGGTCCTAGCGGTGGTGGTTTGCCATTGCTTTCCTCTGACCATAATAGGGATGAATGATGATGATGAGAACGACACAACACCCAGTCATCTCGAGTCAGGTGAAAACCCCTGACCCTGCCGGAAATCTAACCCAGGCCCCATGCTCGGGAAGTGAGAACACTACCGCGAGGCCACGAGCTGCGGACTATATGTATACAGGGTGGTCCACTGATAGTGACCGGGCCAAATATCTCACAAAATAAGCATCAAACGAAAAAACTACAAAGAACGAAACTCGTCTATCTCGAAGGGGAAAACCAGATGGCGCTATAGTTGGCCCGCTAATTGGCGCTGCCATAGGTCAAACAGATATCAACTGCGTTTTTTAAAATAAGAACCCTCATTTTATGTTACATATTCGTGTAGTACGTAAAGAAATATGAATGTTTAGTTGCAACACTTTTTTCGCTTTGTGATAGATGGCGCTGTAATAGTCACAAACGTATAAATACGTGGTATCATTAGCATTTCGCCAGTTCGGACGGTATTTGCTTCGTGATACATTACCCGTGTTAAAATGGACAATTTACCAATTGCGGAAAAGGACGATATCATGTTGATATATGGCTATTGTGATCAAAATGCCCAATGGGCGTGTGCTATGAATGCTGCTCGGTATCCTGGAGGACATTATCTAACTGTCTGGACCGTTTGCCGGATAGCCGGATAGTTACGTTATTACAGGAAGCGTTCAGCCACACATGCAACGTAAACCACGACCTGCAACAAATGCTGATGCCCTAGTAGGTGTTTTAGCTGCTGTCGTGGTTAATCCGTACACCAGTAGCAGACAAATTGCGCGAGAATCGGGAATCTCAAAAACGTCGGTGTTGAGAATGCTACATCAACATCACTTGCACCCGTACCATATTTCTATGCACCAGGAATTGCATGACGACGACTTTGAACATCGTGTACAGTTCTGCCACTGGGCACAAGAGAAATTATGGGACGATGACAGATTTTTTGCACTCGTTCTATTTAGCGACGAAGCGTCATTCACCAACAGTGGTAACATAAACTTGCATAATATACATTATTGGGCAACGGAAAATCCACGACTGCTGCGACAAGTGGAGCATCAGCGACCTTGGCGGTTAATGTATAGTGCGGCATTATGGGAGGAAGTATAATTAGCCCCCATTTTATCGATGGCAGTCTAAATGCTGCAATGTATGCTGATTTCCTATGTAATGTGCTACCAATGTTACTAAAAGATATTTCACGGCATGACAGAATGGCGATGTACTTCCAACATGATGGATGTCCGGCACATAGCTCGTGTGCGGTTGAAGTGGTATTGGATAGCATATTTCATGACAGGTGGATTGGTCGTCACCATACCATGGCCCGCACATTCACAGGATCTGACGTCCCCGGATTTCTTTCTGTGGAGAAAGTTGAAGTATATTTGCTATCGTGATCCACCGACAATGCCTGACATGTGTCAGCGCATTGTCAATGCATGTACAAACATTACAGAAGGCGAACCACTAGCTGTTGAGAGGAATGTCATTACACGTATTGCCAAATGCATTGAAGTTGATGGACATCATTTTGAGCATTTATTGCATTAATGTGGTATTTACAGGTAATCACGTTGTAACAGCATACGTTCTCAGAAATGATAAGTTCACAAAGGTACATGTATAACATTGGAACAACCAAAATAAAATGTTCAAACGTACCTACGTGCTGTATTTTAATTTAAAAAACCTACCTGTTAACAACTGTTCGTCTAAAATTGTGAGCCATATGTTTGTGAGTATTACAGTGCCATCTCTCACAAAGCGAAAAAAGTGGTCCAACTAAAACATTCATATTTCTTTACATACTACACGAATACGTAATAAAAAATGGGGGTTCCTATTTAAAAACACTCAATTGATATCCGTTTGATCTATGACAGTGCCATCTAGCGGGCCAACCATAGCGCCGTCTGGTTTCCCCCTTCAAGCTAGACAAGTTTCGTTCTTTATAGTTTTTCGTTTGATGCTTATTTCGTGAGATATTTGGCCTGGTCACCAGCAATGGACCACCCTGTATATACACAGGATGCAAGCATTACGGAAGATGAACTACTTGTTGTTGAGAGGAATGTTGTTACATGTATTGCCAAATGCATTGAGCTTGACGGACATCATTTTGAGCATTTACTGCATTAATGTGGTATTTACAGGTAATCACGCTGTAACAGCATGCATTCTCAGAAATGATAAGTTCACAAAGGTACATTTATCATATTGGAACAACTGAAATAAAAAGTTGAAACGTACCTACGTTCTGTACATATATAAAACAAATTTGCTAAACATACATCTTAAAAAACTTGTGGGTCTTGGAAATTTCCAGCTCCCATAGGTCGGAGATATGGGAAAAATTGTGTTTTACAGCCCCAGACATGCAGGCAGTCCTACACGACAGTCGTGTTGTGTGGGGATAGTGTTGGTTTACCTTGTCAACCAGCTTTGTAGGGCAGCCTACACTTCAGGGGAAAGAAATACTTTTCCAGCCTGCAATGTATAGGTTGTCATAGTTTCAGCCTGCCTTATTGAAATGATTTGCAGACCAGCCTCCAAATGGGTATGGCTGAGAAGGGAGACAGGGCAGATGAGATGAATATTGAGGGTTGTGATGATGAAGTGGACAGGAAGAGGAGGTAGATATATAGACAGGGGAATGGCGGAGGAGGGGATAGATATATTGACAGGGTGAGTGTGATTAAAAGAGAGTGTGGGGAGGTGGAGATGGACAGAGATGTAGGGATGGGAAAGATATACAGAAAGAGTGTAGAGGCAGTTTACATGGACAAAGACCCTTCAATGAGGAAGGAGAGAGAGAAGGAGGAGGAGATGGACAGAGATAGGTAAGAAAAGGAGATGTAATAGGTAGGTGGGGGGTGCAGAGGGATAGTGGGCTGATGGAAATGGAAGACAGGGAGAAGGAGATGGAGAACATAGACAGAGGAAGGGTGAGGAAAATGTTATCAGAGAAAGGATCCAGAGTAGATGGACAAAGAGAGAGAGAGGAATATGAGATGGAGAAAGACATAGAAAGTGAGTAGGAAAAAAATGGTTCAAATGGCTCTGTGGGCTATGGGACTTAACTTCTAAGGTCATCAGTCCCCTAGAACTTAGAACTACTTAAACCTAATTAACCTAAGGACATCACACACATCCATGCCTGAGGCAGGATTCGAACCTGCAACCGTAGCGGTCTCGCGGTTCCAGACTGTGGCGCCTAGAACTGCTTGGCCACCCCAGCCAGCAGTGAGTAGGAATGGATGGATGGGGAGAGAGGTGGCTAGGAGGGGAAGGACAGAGAGAGATGGCAGGAATGGATGGATAGGGAGAGGGGTGAAGGAGGAAAGAACATAGGGGGAGCAGTTGGAGATGGACAAGGAGATGATAGGTATTCCTGCTTAAGGGAAGTCTCTCTAACAAGGGAATCACGTTTGACAAAGCTTAGGCATCCGAGTAATGAGGGAATTAGTATATTTCATCAAAATATACAAGGTATTAGAGATAAAGTTAGTGAACTGCTTATAGATGTTGACTCTGAAATTATTGGTATATCTGAACACTTCTTAAATAAGGAGATAATTCAGAGGCTTCCTTTACCAGGATACAGGTTGGCTGGCTGCTTTTCGAGGAGCTCTTTGCGGTGTGGGGGAGTAGCCATGTATGTGAAAAACGGCATCGCATTTGAGTCAATTGATGTTTCAAAGTACTGCACTGAAAAGGTGTTTGAATGTTGTGCAGGTGTGGTTAAATTTAAAGGAGCTAAACTTGTAACTGTTGTTATTTATAGATCCCCAGACTCCGATTTCACAGCATTTTTGCTAAAGCTAGAGGAGGTTCTTGGTTCACTTTATAGGAAATACAAAAAGTTAGTTATATGTGGTGACTTCAATATTAATTGTATAAGTGATTGTGCAAGGAAGAGGATGCTGGTAGACCTCTTTAATTCATATAATCTTATGCAAACCGTATTCTTTCCAACGAGAGTGCAAGGGAACAGTAGAACAACCATAGACAACATTTTTGTTCATTCCTCATTACTAGAAGGGCATTCTGTTAGCAAAAAGGTGAATGGCCTTTCAGATCATGATGCGCAAATTTTAACTTTAAAAGATTTTTATGCTGCAACACGTGTTAAATATAGTCATCAGCTGTTCAGGAAAGCTGATCCGGTTGCTGTAGAGACCTTTGTAAACCTTATAAAGGAACAAGAGTGGCAAGATGTTCATAGCGCTGATACAGTAGACGATAAATATAATGCTTTTCTCAAGACTTTTCTCATGCTCTTTGAAAGTTGCTTTCCGTTACAACGTTTAAAACAGGGTACTAGCACAAACAGACAGCCTGGGTGGCTGACTAGAGGGATAAGAATATCTTGTAGAACAAAGTGGCAATTATATCAAAACGTTAGGAACAGTCAAAATCTAAATGCAGCAGCCCATTACAAACAGTACTGTAAGGTGCTTAAAAATGTTATTAGAAAGGCAAAAAGTATGTGGTATGCAGATAGAATAGCTAAGTCTCAGGATAAAATTAAAACCATATGGTCAGTCGTAAAGGAAGTTGCTGGTCTGCAGAGACAGGTCGAGGATATAGAATCAGTGCGTAGTGGGAATGTCCGTGTTACTGATAAGTCTCATATATGTACAGTATTTAATAATCACTTTCTGAATATAGCAGGTGAATTAAATAGAAACTTAGTCCCAACAGGGAATCATATAGCGCTCTTAGAAAAAAGTGTTCCGAGACTGTTACCTGAAATGCTCCTCCATGATACTGACAAGAGGGAGATTGAGTTAATAATTAAATCACTAAAGACCAAGAACTCTCATGGATATGACGGGGTATCTAGCAGAATACTGAAGTACTTTCTATGTATGTTAGCCCAGTACTTAGCCATATCTGTAACTTTTCCTTTAGGCGTGGTCGGTTTCCTGACCGATTAAAATACTCGGTAGTGAAGCCACTTTATAAAAAGGGAGACATTGATAATGTTGACAATTTTAGACCTATTTCTATGCCATCGGTGTTTGCTAAAGTTATCGAGAAGGTTGTATATACAAGGTTACTGGAGCATTTAAATTCACATAATTTGCTGTCAAATGTTCAGTTTGGTTTTAGAAATGGTTTAACAACTGAAAATGCTATATTCTCTTTTCTCTGTGAGGTTTTGGACGGATTAAATAAAAGGTTGCGAACACTAGGTGTTTTCTTTGATTTAACGAAGGCTTTTGACTGTGTTGACCACAAAATATTACTGCAGAAGTTGGACCATTATGGAGTAAGGGGAGTAGCTTACAATTGGTTCGCCTCTTACTTTAAGGACAGAAAGCAGAGGGTAATTCTCCGCAATATTGAGAGTGGTAGTGATGTTCAGTCCCAATGGGGCGCTGTTAAGTGGGGCGTTCCCCAAGGGTCGGTGCTGGGGCCACTGCTGTTTCTTATTTATATAAATGATATGCCTTCTAGTATTACAGGTGATTCAAAAATATTTCTGTTTGCTGATGACACCAGCTTGATAGTGAAGGATCTTGTGTGTAATATTGAAACAGTAACAAATAATGTAGTTCATGAAATAAGTTCGTGGCTTGTGGAAAATAATTTGATGCTAAATCACAGTAAGACTCAGTTTTTACAGTTTCTAACTCACAATTCAACAAGAACCGATATTTTGATCAGACAGAATGGGCATATTATAAGCGAGACGGAACAGTTCAAATTCCTAGGCGTTCGGATAGATAGTAAGCTGTTGTGGAAAGCCCATGTCCAGGATCTTGTTCAGAAGCTAAATGCTGCTTTATTTACCATTAGAACAGAATCTGAAATAAGTGACACTTCAACACGAAAAGTAGTCTACTTCGCATATTTTCATACGCTTATGTCGTATGGTATTATTTTTTGGGGTAATTCTTCTGATTCAAAAAGGGTATTTTTGGCTCAAAAACGGGCTATTCGAGCTATATGTGGTGTAAGTTCGAGAACCTCTTGTCGACCCCTATTCAAAAATCTGGGAATTCTGACATTGCCCTCACAGTATATATTTTCTTTAATGTCGTTTGTTGTTAGCAATATTAGCCTATTCCCAAGAGTTAGCAGCTTTCACTCAGTTAATACTAGGCAGAAATCAAATCTGCATGTAGAATGCACTTCCTTGACTCTTGTGCAGAAAGGAGTGCAGTATTCTGCTGCATCCATTTTTTATAAGCTACCACAAGAACTCAAAAATCTTAGCAGTAGCCCAAACTCTTTTAAGTCTAAACTGAAGAGTTTCCTCATGGCTCACTCCTTCTATTCTGTCGAGGAGCTCCTGGAAGAGCTAAAAAATTAAGCAAATTCCAGTGTTACATTGTTGATTGTATTCATTTAAACTTACGACTTGTCACCCGAATATGTTTTTTTTTTTATATTTCATTTTATCTGTTTCTAATATCGTGTTATAATTTCATGTATTGACTCGCTCCATGACCATGGAGACTTCTCCTTAATTTGGTCCCACGGAACAATAAATAAATAAATAATAAAATGAGGTATGCAGAAATGGTGATGGTGCAGAAGGAGAAAGACAGGTTGAGAATGGCAGTAGGAGATGAACTGGGAGAAGTGGGTAGGAGGAGATGGACAGAAATAGGGGGACAGAGGATATTGACGGTGGGAGCAGAGGGGACAGACTGATAGAGGGGGAGAAGTGGATGTACAACGATAGTGGGAGGAGGTAATGGCCAGAAAACAGAAGAGGGGGAATTGGACACAGAGAGAGACAGGAGAAGCGAAAGATGAAGGAGGCATGTAGAACATGTAGTGAAAAAATGGGCGGGTGGAAGGGGAGGAGGAGATGGACAGAGAGATGGGGACAAGAATATAGTCACAGAAGGAGGTAGAGAAGAGGCACAAAGAGAAGGGAGGAGGAGATGGAGACAGACACAGAATCAGTGGGAAGGAGGAGATAGATTTAACAGAGGGGTACAACATAGGGATAGGAGGAGGAGGATGAGGACAAGGTGGTCCCAGAGAAGGGGGGTGAATAGGCACTTAGACGAATCTGTAGGGAGTATATAGACATATATTCCTAAACCAAAGTGTAGAATTCAACCAAATTTTGTACATATACTACTTTTTAAATAAGTAATGTGGGGACAGTACCACCTAGCTCCCAGAAGATAGGGGTGAGAGTGAAATAGTGTTTGGTAACCCATGACATCAGGGCTGCCTGTGTGACTGGCATTTTGCGCAGATAGTATCAGAGTGTGTTCCATGGTGGATACAACTGACCAGATAGATGGGGGAACTGGAGATGAATATTGAGACGGGGAGGATGAGACAGACAGATAGAGAAATGGCAGGAGGAGATGGACAGATAGAGATGATAGGATGTTATCGACAGAGAAAGGGGGAGTGTGACATGAACAGACACAGAGAAGTAGGAAGAGATCGATAGAGAGAGGGGGAAGAGGAAGAGGACAGAGAGGGAAGGAGGTAGGAAAAGATGGACAGAGAGTGAGAGATATGGATAGAGAGAGGGTATAGGAAAATATGGACAAAAATGGGGGAGGAGTAGATGGTCACAGATAGTGGGGAGGTGGAGATTTATAGAGTGGGAAGGAGTAAATGAACAAAGAGAGAGGAAGAGGAAGAGATGGACAGAGAGAGGGGAGAGTAGGGAATGGCAGAGAGATGGGGAGTAGAAAATGGACAGGATGAGTTGGAGGAGGAGATGGTCAAAGACAGGGGAACTAAGGGATGGGCAGAGAAATGATGAGGAGTTGTTCCGAGAGGGGGAGGAAGTGATGGACAGACAAAACGGTGGTGGAGGAGATGAAGAGTGGAGGTAAGTAGATGGCCAGCTACACACACACACACACACACACACACACACACACACACACGTTTAAATATACAGTAGACATTCAAGTACACTGAAAAGCCAAAGAAATTGGTACACCTGTGTAGTATCATGTAAGGGCCCCACAAGCACTCAGAAATGCCACAACATGGCATGGCATGGCATGGACTCGATTAATGTCTGAAATAGTACTGGAGGGAACTGCCACCATGAGTCCTGCAGGGCTGTCCATAAATCCATAAGAGTATGAGTGGGTGGAGGTCTCTTCCGAACAGCACGTTGCAAGACATCCCATATGTGCTCAATAATATTCATGTCTAGGGAGTTTGGTGGCCAACGGAAGTGTATACATTCAGAAGAGCGTTCCTGGAGTCGAACTGTAGCCTTTCTGGACGTGTGGAGTGTCGCATTGTCCTGCTGGAATTGCCCAAGTCAGTAGGAATGGACAATGGACATGAATGGATGCAAGTGATCAGACAGGATGCTTGTGTACATGTCACCTTTCAGAGTCGTATCTAGATGTATCACGGGTCCCATATTACACCAACTACACACGCCCCACATCATTACAGAACCTCCACCAGCTTGAACAGTCCTCTTCTGACATGTAGGGTCCATAGATTCATTAGGTTGTCTCCATACACGTCCATCTGCCCAATACAATTTGAAATGAGGCTCTTCCAACCAGGTAACTTGTTTCCAGTCATCAGCAGTCCAGTGTCGACGTTGACAGGCCCAGGCGAGGCCTCATTGTGTCACTGTAGTTTGCACGCTGACACTTGTTGATGGCCCAGCATTGAATTCTGCAGAAATTTGCAGAAGGTTTGCACTTCTGCCATACTGAACGATTCTCTTCAGTCGTCGTTGGTCCCCTTCTTGTAGAATATTTTTACAGCCGCAGTAATGTCAGAGATTTGATGTTTTAACAGATTCCTAATATTCATGGTACACTCGTGAAATGGTTGTGTGTGGAAATCCCCATTTCATCGCTACCTCGGAGATGCTGTGTCCCATGGCTCATGCGTCACTATAACACCATGTGCAAACTCACTTAAATCTTGATAGCTCGCCATTGTAGCAGCAGTAACCGATCTAACAACTGCGCCAGACACTTGTTGTCTTATATAGGCATTGTCAACCGCAGCGCCATATTCTGCCTGTTTGCATATCCCTGTATTTGAATACGCATGCCTATACCAGTTTCCTTGGCGCTTCACTGCTTGTATATATATGGATATCACATAGCATTTATTGTTCTCACCATGATGCCAACAAGTATTGAGATTTGCTGTGACTGTGGTTGTGTGGGTTTGGGTGTCTATGGTCGTATAGGTGAATGTCGTGTTTTTGCTAGAACTTGAAAGCTGGTGTGAATACTGCTTACTGTCGCATGCTTCTATGCGCCACTCACCAGTCTGCTATAGGTGAGTCGTTTCCTTTCCTTTATTTTGTGTATTTATCCATCCAAGAATTTCTATTGTTGTTATATACACTGGCAGACCTGATGATGCTTCACAATTGCTTGATAAGTATGGGAAGTCGATATACATCCATATCTCATTTCACTGTATATCTGTGTTCATCATCACTCCCCCCTACCCCTCTCTCTGTCCATCTCGTCCTTCCCTCTCTCCGTCCATTTCCTTCTCTCCTGCTGACTATCTTCTCTTTCCCCCTCTCTGATCTTGAATCTTGTTTATTGTTATTGTAAACGTAACACTTAATGTGATTTTAAATCGTTTAAAATGAGTGGAGAGATCATTATGAGAGCGAGAGAGCTCTCCAGCTGCTGAATCTGTGAGGATAGTAGCGTCAAAGACAGTATTTAGCATAGTTTTAATCTGAAAACATGTAGGATTATTAAGTTTTGGACAATTCAGATTCTGTAGTAGTACTCTAATCATAAGCCAACAAGCCATAACCACAACTTGCCTATATTTCGTTAAAACCGACTGTATGGAAGGAAACAAAACAGCACATTGCTGTGTATACATTTTTTGTTATATGTACAGAAAAAATGTACATGGGAGAAACTATTTCTGTAATGTTTGAAATGGCCTGCTACTGTAGTTAAAACCAACTATGAAAAATAAAAAAACTACGAATATTTTCACAGCACAGTGCTGCATTTTTCTTCTTGCAGTCAGATTTAACTAAACACCTACACATTTTTGTTTAACACAGTATCATATAAAAATCTGAAATCTATATATATGTGCATATACATATTACCAAAGCACGCTGGTACAGGGAAGATACTAACAGAGTGCTGATGGTCAATATTAGAACTCAACGTACTAAGATAAATGCTTCAGAAAATTCTTTTAAATGAATATTCAAGCATAACGTTACACAAGGACATACACAGCTTGCGCATCAGTTCACTTCGGACACATCAGAAGGATTACATACTTTGTCGCAACTGCCACACTAAACTTAACATGTTCACAGAAAACCCTTAATAAGAACTTACATTATGTAAGTTGCTTCAATTGAAACACATCAAAATGCTTGCATACTGTGTCACAACAGGCGCACTAAACGTTACATATTCACAGAAAGCTCTACAGAAGAGCAAACATGGCAGGTCCACCAGTTATTTTGAAACGTGTGGAAATCTTTACATCTTAATAAAGCATTATAGTTCTCTGGAGCACTTAAATACATGATTACAGACATAAATACATGGCAACCCACACTTAACACTAATTTTAACGAAAAGAAGCGAACGAAAAGTAAACTTGACATGTCATAACAGGACGCATGACTTATGCGAGCTGACGTACAGTTTAACAAGTCACTAACTCTTCTGCAGTAGGCAACACCAACACAGTCCATGAACAACACGCACGTGATATACACTGAAGAGCCAAAGAAACTGGTACACTTGCCAAATGTCGTATAGGGCTCCCGCTAGCACGCAGAAGTGCCGCAACACAATGTCTTATGGACTCGACTAATGTCTGAAGTAGTGCTGTGGGGGAAATGACACCATGAATCCTGTAGGGTTGTCCACAAATCCGTAAGGGTACGAGAGAGCGGAGATCTCTTCTGAACAGCACGTTGCAAGGCATCCCCGATATACTTAATAATGTTCATGTCTGGTGAGTTTGGTGACCAACGGAAGTGTTTAAACTCAGAAGAGTGTTCCTCGAGTCACTCTGTAGCAATTCTGGACGCGTGGGGTGTCGCATTGTCCTGCTGGAATTGGTCAACTCAGTCGGAATGCACAATGCACATAAATGGTTGCAGGTGATAAGACAGACTTGTCACCTGTCAGAATCGTATCTAGACATATCAGGGATCCCATATCACTCCAACTACACACGCCCTACACCATTACAGAGCCTCCATCGGCTTGAACAGTTCCCTGCTGACATTCAGGGTCCATGGAATCATGAGGTTGTCTCCATAACCATATACGTCCATCCGCTCGATACAATTTGAAACGAGACTCGTCCGACCACGCAACATGCTTCCAGTCATCAACAGTGCAATGTCGTTGTTGACAGGCCCACGTGAGGCGTAAAGCTTTCTGTCGTGCAGTCATCAAGAGTCCACAAGTGGACCTTAGGATCCGAAAGCCCATATCGATTATGTTTCGTTGAAAGGTTTGCGCGCTAACTCTTGTTGATGGCCCAGAAATTATGGGAATGGTTGCCCTTCTGTCACGTTGAACGATTCTCTTCAGTCGTCGTTGGTTCCGTTTTTGCAAGATTTTTTTCCGGCCGCAGCGATGTCAGAGGTTTGATTTTTACCGGATTCCTGATATACACTGTACACTCGTGAAATGGTCGAACGAGGAAATCCCCACTTCATCGCTATCTCGGAAATGCTGTCTCACATCGCTCGTGCGCCGACTATAACACCATGTGCAAACTCACTTAAATCTTGATAACCGCCCATTGTAGCAGCAGTAACTGATCTAACAACTGCGCCAGACACTTGTTGTCTTATATAGACATTGCCGACCACAGCTCTGTGTTCTACCTGTTTACATATCTCTGTATTTGAATACGCATGCCTATACCAGTTTTTTTGGCGCTTCAGTCTAGAAGACAGCTAACACCCCCCACCCCCCACCCTTAAAAATAATACACCGCTGTAGAAAGCATAATGACTGACAGAACGACATTGCTCACCACGTGATCGACCTGTAGCAGCCTCAGCTGAACACCAGATTAATGTTCCCACGGCGTCGTACTCCAGAGACACAGCAGCACCTCCTGGTGAATCCACAGCATCCATCTGGCCGCGGTATTCCATTCACCGCATCGACATAACGATAGGCCTACAGCCTGCTGCCGATGCCTGTTGTTTTACAACATCCACATGACCCCCATCCTCTGTGCATCACCGAGAAGTGGCATACAAACTAACAGGCTTGCACTCAATGTACACATCTCGTGTCTACCCTCAATGCGCACCAGCGATGGCCACACCCCAATATACAGACCAGCCGTTAACCAAGGCACATCAGGGTACCATATGCTTTCTTCCTTGTATATAGCAGACTCGTGACTGAGGCTGTGCACAAGCCGACATTACTCGACTCCCACTCGACCACACATTATCAGCACCAAAATGTGCTTACAGCAAAACTCTCTGATATCAGTTGCCAGGGACGTGCAGGCATGGCTCACCGTGCTCTGTCCACTTCAGCCTTCACCCAGTCATACACATATGCACTTGTAGCGCCTGAAAAACATGTCGATGTAACAGGCCAGTGACTCCCACAACATCTCATCCAGTGGAAACAATGTTCCTGAAGTTGAGTTTTGTGCTGCGAGATGGTATAATATTTAGTAAGGAAATCACGCCCGATAATCACATAATACTCTCATCTCATTTCTGGCAACGCCTCCATATCCTCAAAACAAAAAAATCTTAGCATCAACGATGAAATTTAGCACTGTTGTCCCAAATGAAGCCACATCATTGTTACCCACTCCAGGTAATCTATAATGAGGAACTCCTAGTCTCCTTCTACCCAACAGATCTAGTGTGATGGACCAGTTAATGTACCTTTGTATCCATTAAAAACTTATGTTCCTTGCTGCCAGCAAACCTCACAATCAACCTCTGTATCAAACTGTGCAGGGTCATATTTTATTGGGAACATCCTCCAACGGCTGTTGCCTTACCATTATTTTGTAACAGCCGTTTATCCCGACACAGATTCTCTTGTTTCTTAGCCCTGCACTCCCATGCTTTGTGACCCACTTGTCCACCTTTGTAGCACATTGTCTGAAAAGGATGCCTATCATGGTGACACCCGTGATGCTTTACTGTCAAAACAAACACACGGCAGTCACCACGACCCTTGGTCGCTATATCTATTTTCTCTAAATTCATAGCTACTCTAATAGCCAAAGCAAATCCAAAGGATTCTCTGTTGTCACCCTACATGACGTTTCAGCAAGAAGGCAAGCAATACTATATTAAGAAACATATTTTCAGCTTGTCAGTCTAGCACCGTATTCACTTCTTCATTTCGTGACAGCTCATATGTCTGAACACTGAGTCTTTGGATCCTATCGATGAGTGACCTCACAGACTTCTGAGTTCATGTGTTTAATTTTTTCCTAAATAAGTGAGTTTTGTTCTGTTTCCAGTACCTCTGCCATAATCACTCAGCCAACAGTTCAAATGTTTGCTCATCTCGCAAAATTTCCTAGTAAGTGACATACGCTTTAGCATCCCCAATCAGTAATCAATTGGACATACAAAGGCATCTTTCGTCAGACCGATCACCCAGGTTGGCTGAAGCTGACATGTCACTGACAATTGCCTTTATGTCCTGTGTTGACTTGCCAGGAGAAGGTATTATTAAATTTGCTATTGTAGAATCGATAGAAGGAGAGGGTACACTCTTCATGATATTGACTTCCTGAAGTTGTCTCGGTATCCGTTCCTCGTCGGCTTGCAGTGCTTCTGCCTGGATTCTGTAATTGTCAAGTTCCCCACTCAAGCACATCTTCCAGTATAACAATCTGTTCCATCATAGCGGCAAGAGAATGATTACCGCAACGTGTTCCCATCCGCATATTGCTTACTCTACTACTGCCTAACCAAAGAAATATATAAGGGACTTTAATGCCAGGTCCAAATTATAAGAGACACAATACAAATGAATTACTCTAATTCTTACGGCATATCATAGCCCATCTACAGTACATTCATTACAATCCCATGCCTAATGACCCCAACATCAGCAAGTAAAACGTCTATGCACAGCAACTCGTACCAAGAAATATTACAAAATTTACGCCTGACAGTGTCAAATACAATTTGTGACAATTGTCTCAAAACTTATACATGTCAAGAGGTTCACAATGCTATACCAGAGTTACTTTCAGGTTGAAATGAGTGTCTCTGCGATCTGTCAAGGCAAACCAATTATACAATGAAACAAAAAGGTCAGCTACAAGGTAACAAAACAACTTTCACTCATCACCCTTCATTCTGAAGTGCACATGCAAGACGAGTAAACCTGACTGCAGTGATGTCAATGTGACGACCATTTGTAACGATGTCGGGAGTCGTGAAGACCACTTATAACACCAGTTACAACGATCAACCCTGAGGTCAGCAGGTTAGTGGGCGTTGCGATTGAATAAGTGAAGCAGTGATATTAACGTGATTGCTACAGTGAATATTGCCTTCTCGGGCACGCAGGAAACGGCAGACATTGGCCCGGAATGCTGGACATAGCACTCCGACAGCTCACACAGCTTGTGATAGGTTGGTCACGTTGTATGATAGTGAGTCAGCACAGCGTGTGGTAGCAGTGGCCAGCGGGGTGGCCCATGAATGTGCCTCAATGGATACGATGGGCCTCAGCACTCTCAGAGATAGTGTGCACGTAGACCTATACCCATAGCATCTTCCCGATTGTGGTTGTCGTGAAGGTTAGGGACTAACTACACCCAGCATACAGCCAGGAAGGCGATACACTTACAGCCTGTGAGGCGGCACTAAGGTGCCTCCCCCCAGAAAACAAAAGGTGGCAGCTTGCAGTCACTCAGTTTGGTCCTTCACTAGAGGAAGGCCCAATAGGTCCGCATCTTCTATCAGTCACAGCTGTGACCCGTCAGTAGCAGCATTGTGGTGCGATGAAGTCCAACCACACCGAGCGAGGTAGCGCAGTGGTTAGCACACTGGACTCGCGTTCGGGAGGACGACGGTTCAATCCCGTCTCCGGCAATCCTGATTCAGGTTTTCCGTGATTTCCCTAAATCGCTTCAGGCAAATGCCGGGATGGTTCCTTTGAAAGGGCACGGCCGATTTCCTTCCCCATCCTTCCCTCACCCGAGCTTGCGTTCCGTCTCTAATGACCTCGTTGTCGAAGGGACGTTAAACATTAATCTCCTCCTCCCCTCCAACCACAGCCGGCAGGCTGCAATCTCGTAGTTGCAGTCTTCAAACCGGCAGCAAACAGCACTTCACAGTTCACTAGCAGCGTTAACCTTTACCTAGCGAGACTGTCATCCCACTGGGATTGGTGATGCAAATGGAACGATCAGACACAGAAGTCGAGATATCTGAAACGAGGGTATTTACAGCCAGATATTACGTCATTGTAGCATATTAGGCAGCCATTTGCCCCCTTTTAACCAGAGGTGTCAGCGGTCCTGTCCATACCGCGGCGTCTCAATTGCGGACGGTTTTCCCTGCCTCTGCATTTGTCATCAGCGCCTTGGAGTGGCGGAGCTTAGATGTTGCATGTCATTAGTCTGTATTGTAGAGTTTGTAGAACGGTACTCTTCGTGCTGCCCCACTGCACCGTTTGCGCTCCTTGCTGTGGCCCTGCCAGCTGTGTGGCAATGAGTTACGAGCGTTGCCCAGCTTTAGTATTATTTGAACTTTTCGATTGCTCTAGATTATGATTGCGACAGACAGTCTGACCCAGACTTTGTTCTTTTACTATCCATGTTGAGCAGTAGTTTCGAAAATTTATCAGTGCACCGGGGAATAGGGTTGCTATGCAACAACACTGCATTCTTTAAAAAATTTACCCCGAATTTACATTTAGCAGTTACTATGGAACAACTCACGGGAATGGTTGTTAGTGCTCATTGCCACTCCGTTCCTTAAAATCTTATTTTACTCTCTAATTCTATAACCTGATAAAAATTGCTACGACAGGAAAGTATAGGTCTTTTTTTTTCATGTGGTGTCAATCCATTCAATGGGAATCTGATGCGACGGTGGGGTTGTGAAGAACTGACAGCTTCACGCCTCAGAGTTACAAGTTGCTATAAGAAACACGGCTATACCAGTGGTAAAAACATTTATAATAATAACATCCCAACGATGTTGTTTTCGAAAATTTTGAATATGCCTGACCACAATAATACGCTCTTTTTCTTTGGTGACTAACTCATCGATCTAGTGTAGGAGTTCTAGATTCAAGATGTCGTTAAGAAAGGTTAGATTCTAGATAGGTGGATTACCCAAAGACTTATCTGGTCGGTACAGCATTGGTGCTGACAGCTTAATCATGGTCGTACCGGTAATCGTTGCTAGTAAACGATAGTTATCTCTTTTTACATCACAAGTTGTGTCATTGATCAAGATACCACTCTTCTGTAGTTCCATCCTTTACATCTCCAGTAGGTTGCTCATCCTCGTAAAGTTGATTATTACAGTTCCTGGTGAACAGACTGAGTAAATCCGTGGGTTCCTATTTTCTGAAAATGTTGTTTAGGCTCCAACACTTTTCTGTGACACTGTATTGCGTAATGTTCACCTCTGAACAGTTGTATAAACGCGTATCTGTTCGTACCATCCTAGTCAGACAAACAGTAACACTCCCTATTTCACACTACCACAAATCCTTTATCGCCTTCAGAGTATGTGACCGCCTCGGTCCGTAATTATTAATACTTCTTTTGTCCGTAGCCACAAGGTGACAATTATTGAATTATATGAAAAAAACGTAAATTAGTTGCAAACTACAGTGTGCACACACTTTATTCAACATGTAAACGTCACTGCAGATATTCGGATTCAGGATACGATATATTCGGCATGCCTGCCATCGTTGTCTGCGATGTGGCGTAGACAAATAGCGAAATTCTGCATCACCCTCTGAAGCGTCGGAACATCGATGCTGTCGATTACCTCCGGAATGGCTGCTTTCACTTCAGCAATGGTTTTGAGGTTACTGCTGTACGCCTTGTATTTAATATAGCACCAGAAAAATGGGTCGCATTCGTTCAAATCTGAGAATATGGCGGCCTATCGAGGCCCATGCCAGTGACCTCTGGGTATCCCAGACACAGAATGCGGTCTCCGGAGTGCTCCTCCAGGACATAACACTGTCCTGCTTCGATGGGGTCGAGTTCCGTCTTGCATAAACCACATCTTGTCGAATTCAGTGTCACTTTGGATAATGAGAATGAAATCATCTTCGAAAACCTCCACGTACCGTCCGCTAGTCACGGTGCCATCAAGGAAAATCGCACCGATTACTCCGTGAGTGGACATTGCACACCACACAGTCACCCGCTGAGGGCGAAGAGACTTCTCAATCGTAAAATGTGGATTCTCAGTCCCCTAAATGCGCCAATTTCGCTTATTGATGAACTCATCCAGAAGAAAGTGGGCTTCGTCGCTAAACCAAACCATAACGCGCATACTAAATCCTATCATGCACAGTGGCCAACCGTGCAGTTTGAACGTCCTAACGCATACCATTCAAAGTTATCACGATTTTATTACGTATTGTTCAATAATTTTCACCCTGTACATCTATTTATTCATGGTTTCCCACTTCATTGGGCACGGATGAATGGTATAGCATTGATTTAATCCCGGAAATAGGACCTATATGAGTAAACTTGGCTTTTCCATTGTAACCTCAACGGTGTCTATGCTACAAAATAACGCTAAATTCCTTTGTGTCAATTCGACTCCTTGTTGAAGTTCTGTTGGGAAGCCTCTCTGTGCTTGACGTAATCCTCCAATAGTTGTTGTTGTGGCATTAAAGGCGAACTTAGTTGCCCGCGTACTGCATGACGTAGAGCTCCTGCATTTCAACAAGTTGAAGTCTTGCGTCGTCAATACCGTTTGCCAATATCCGTAACAGTCTAGCGATAGACATCTCCCGGTCTGAGGTACTAAAAGGTTTTGTAGTGTAACGATGTAAGTTTTATATAAATGATTTTCTTTTGGCATATGACTTCGTCACCTACGTCAGTTACAAAAACACTTCAAAATTATTTAAATTCTTTTTAAAGTTGTCTCTGAATGGTTCTTGAACGAAACTGTAATTAAAACATCATCATTTGAGTCGTATGCGCAGAATTACGTCACTCAGTCCAATTGGTTTGCGCAAACGTTTTTCAATTTAGATGTCGTTAGTTTCTTCTCAGAAATTATATTAATGCAAGTTATCTGCTTTAATAAATATTAAAACCACATTGAATTAAACTTTTGAGACTCAAACTCGCGATGAACGTTGTCAAAAATTAATAATCTTGTCAAATAAATCAGTAATACTTCTTCCTTAATATGATTCTTCACAAATAAATTCTCGGAACACGTATTTAAACTTTTGTAGTATACACTACTTTATTATCTTCATACATACTACATATATACGTGAACATGAACCTTGACAAGATAGGACTGAACATTTACAACATGATTAAACTTTCTGTGACGTCATTGTTGTAGAAACATTACAAATTCTTAATTTTTCAGTTTTTAGAAGCACGACGCAACACCTCGGTTTCAGGATCTTCTGTTGCTCTTTGGCTGTCGACCCGCGACGTATAGTGGCCAGCAATTTTCTCTCTGGCTCCGGCAGTGAAGATGCTGTCTCCGTTCGTTGGGCCGCACTCTCCGTACATGAAACATAAAAATAAATACAAAACTTTAGATAATTCACAAATATTACAAAATACATAAACAAAACACTAAATTAAACTTATATTCACCTGCAAACTGGGCTGACACTGGTGAATGGGTGACGCTTCAATTTCGCGTACCATTACATACCCGACCCACAAGCTCAGTTTGTCAGGTTTTAACCGAAAATAAAACTTCTTCTATATACAATATTTAACTGTTAATATTATACATTTTTCTCACATTTTCCGTAATCTAAAGTCCTTGCTCTTAGATAGATTCAATCCTTTTATGACGATATTGTTGTAACTATTTGTCATTTACTTTTAATTATGCTATTATTGTAATTCATAACTGAATATATGGAGATTCCTCCTTTTCATTTAATAGTTGCTAGTAAATAATAATTTACTACGTTCTTTAACGTTGTTACATTAGGACAGAGCGTTGAAATTGTGATAGGTTAGTTTCAGTTTTATTCATTTACTAGAGTTATTCTTTCCAAAATATATATTACTAATAAGTTTCTCACAATAACTAATAGTACTATTTACTTTACGTCGTTCTTTTCCATAATGCTTTATTTATGCATGAGGTCAAGAAGAAATCAAGCAAAACTTTCTTTAGAATTTCAGCACGGCTTTCTTTACCTTCGGACACTTTGTTGCGTAATGGTAATTTATTTAGGAGAAACAAGCGAAAGAGCCCCGTTTGGTGTGTTCTATATTAACACTATTACAAATCTCTATTAAAGGTATTCTGCTATGTTCTCGTGAGCCAATAGCTCTGGACGCCCATGGTCTCTAAAATTATTAACCATCCCCTTTGGTTCCTACTATCCGAGTAAATATATACAAAATTCCTTCTGACCTAATAACAAAAATTTCTTCCATATAAATCCCTTTTTAGTTATCTTTCCCTTTTTGAAGTACCGGTAGGTTATTGTAGAACACTTGTTTAAACTTCCTGTCATTTCTTTAAAATAACACGTAACTATCACAAAAAACTTCACATGAATAAACTATGAACGCTCGTCCGTATGTAACATATACTAAATATTAACTTATTTAGGAATGAAGGGTTTAATTTGATCGACACTATATAATCCTTTAATTACACCTGATGAAGGTTCCATAAGAAGTAACGCTCTGGGATGTACAATCTTGTGAACAACATATGGACCTTTAAAGATAAAGAAGAATTTTCTACATTCCTTATTGAACTTCAAACTTTTAGGATGAGATCGTACTAATACAATGTCTCCTACCTGAAATGAGGGTTCTATAGCATGTTGATTATAATTTTTTATTCTCCGTTCAGCACTTTTAACAATCTGTTCGCGAATTTTGCCGCTTGGACTTTTGGGAGCTTAATGATAAATTGCTATTGGGTCTTGTATAATTCTGACTAACAGTTCCCTTTAGTCGACCCGTACTAAAGGACTTTACTAGTTTCCGAACTTTCTATGATAATGTCACCTACAACTTGACCTTCATTAATTACTTGAGGATGGTTTATCTCATTATCGTTGTTGTGTAATTTCCGCATTTTAGAGTTATTACCCCGATTTTGTTGGCTCTCTTTATCTTTAGATTGACGTTTTATATAACAAAACCGGCTATGATTGTTGTTGTTAAATTTTTGTTGTTCTGAATTATTATTATTTCGAGAATTGTCATTTCTACCAAATCTAAATTTCTCGTCTTCCCGTTCTCTTTTAAGTATATCTAACTGTTCTAAATATCCTAATAATTCGCAAGGTTGTGACCATTCCCTTTCTATCATTCTTTCCTTTATATAATACGGTAACCTACTAATTAGGACTCGTATTAGATGACTTTCAATAATTGGTTCTTCAATTAATTTAGCACGGTTTAAATGCCATTCGAAATAATTCCCATAACCTCCCCACCGTTTAGAATAAGGAGGGGGGGTCTAACATCTCTAAAGTTAAGTGTTGTTGTTTTCCTCTTGACCAATAATTTTGTTTAAACTGCTTAACAAAATCATCCCAGTCCCTAAATTCAGTTCTATGCAGTACTGCCCATTCCGCAGCTTCTGCTACTAAATATCCTATTACAAACTGATTCCGTTTTTCATTGCTCCAAATAGGAGATAATGAAGTTCTGAAAGCTTTTATAAAGATTATAGGGTGAAGTTCGCCTCCTGGTTTGAATACAGGAAATCGACTTGCTACATTTGAATTTGTCGTTATATCATCCCAACATTCTACAAGAGACATAGTTGGATTTTGTTAAGATTGCAGAGATGGAGTTGCGTCGGATTTGCTTGCCGTGATTTCTTTATTTGTATTGTTGTCGTCCGAGCTAGCAAACACGATGCGACTGTTGTCTCTGATTGCGTTATTACTTCTACTACTTGAAATGTTTTCATTATTATCTAATTCCGATAACCGTTTAGTAATTTCCTGTATTCGCATTAACGTACTGGATACACGGTTAGCTAATATCGATTCTTAGCTATGTTCACGATGTGAACGCTCTGTACCTACCTCAATATTATTATCTTTGGAAGTCTCAAGGTTACTGCATATTTCAGTAATTAATAATTTCATGTTTTCTATTTCAGTATGATCTTTTTCTACTCGAGGAGTTAATGTCTCTAATTCTACATTATCTATTGAAGAAATCTCTACAGGTTTGGTAGAAACCTCTTTAATAGATTCTAATAATTCTCTGCGAACAGTTTCTGTTTGCATAGAAAATTCATCTCGTAACTTATCGTTATTTTTCTCTATTTCATTTACAATTAAGACATTGACATTATCTAGTTCCTTAGTTAAGTCAGTAACATCATTTCACATGCGAGCTTTTTCCTCAGGCGATTCCTGGATATGTTCTTTTAACCATTTACAATTATCAGCAATCTTGTTACTAAATCCTACTAGTTTTTCCTGTATTTCAACTTTAGAAACCTCTATTTTATCACTTAATTCTCGACTGGTTTCATTAAGATGTTCCTGTAACCTGTCTGTAGATTTTGTTAGCTCCCCTTTAAGTTCCTCTTTTAATCTACCCGTATATGCTTCGTTAGATTGTTTTAATTCCTGTTTTAGTTCCTCTTTTAATCTACCAGTAGATTCTTCGTTAGATTGTTTTAATTCATGTTTTAGTTCCTCTTTTAATCTAGCAGTAGATTCTTCGTTAGATTGTTTTAATTCAGTTAAAAAATCCCCGTTAGATTGTTTTAATTTAGCGATCGCCCTAAAAAGGGATCTCATGCTCCTATCGGACACAGATTGCTCTTCGTCTGACATTTCACTTCCCGGCATTATTGTAAGATATTAACTAGTTACACACGCAGACTTGTAATCAACAATCCTATTAAAAGCACATTCCCTATGTACAACACTCCACTTACAATTTAAAACAGACTCACCGGACACTAATATTGTAGTTTGTAGTTCTCAGTGATCAGTGTGCTGCTATGGGCTACAGAAGTAACATCCGTCGATGCAGCCGCTGGGATGCTGCGACCCCGCTTCCGCAACCGGCAGGACACTGAGTCGAACACCGCTCGAGACGTCACTGGCTGCAACCACGCCCGGCCGCACCGTACACAGGCGAAGCCCTCAGCAACACCTCTAATACCAGCCGGAGGAACGCCCCCCAGCTGACGTACTGGTCCTGTTAGTTTAGAGAGAAAAAGGTTGTCGGGGTTTGCAGCGTTCAGCTGCTGCCCAACAGATGCGCCTTCTCGTGGAATAACTGCGTGACCGTACTGCTTGGCTGCGCTCCGTCAGATGCCCACACCCGTGAAGCCGCCGCTGGCTGGTGAAGGCTCCACGAAGACTCGCGTTGACTTCCGAAGGACTCTTGATGTTTTAATTGTTTCGTACCTGTGTGCCTTATTTGCACACAAGTCCTGTTTATAAGGTCGCCACGGAGTAGTGTAACGACGTAAGTTTTGTATAAATGATTTTCTTTTGACATATGACCATGTGCAGACTTCGTCACCTACGTCAGTTACAAAAACACTTCAAAATTATTTAAATTCTTTTTAAAGTTGTCTCTGAATAGTTCTTGAACGAAACTGTAATTAAAACATCATCATCTGAGTCGTATGCGCAGAATTACGTCACTCAGTCCAATTGGTTTGCGCAAACGTTTTTCAATTTAGATGTCGTTAGTTTCTTCTCAGAAATTATATTAATGCAAGTTATCTGCTTTAATAAATATTAAAACCACATTGAATTAAACTTTTGAGACTCAAACTCGCGATGAACGTTGTCAAAAATTAATAATCTTGTCAAATAAATCAGTAATACTTCTTCCTTAATATGATTCTTCACAAATAAATTCTCGGAACACGTATTTAAACTTTTGTAGTATACACTACTTTATTATCTTCATATATACTACATATAGACGTGAACATGAACCTTGACAAGATAGGACCGAACATTTACAATATGATTAAACTTTCTATGACGTCATTGTTGTAGAAACATTACAAATTCTTAATTTTTCAGTTTTTAGAAGCACGACGCAACACCTCGGTTTCAGGATCTTCTGTTGCTCTTTGGCTGTCGACCCGCGACGTATAGTGGCCAGCAATTTTCTCTCTGGCTCCGGCAGTGAAGATGCTGTCTCCGTTCGTTGGGCCGCCCTCTCCGTACATGAAACATAAAAATAAACACATAACTTTAGATAATTCACAAACATTACAAATATTACAAAATACATAAACAAAACACTAAATTAAACTTATATTCACCTGCAAACTGGGCTGACACATGGATGGGTGACGCTTCAATTTCGCGTCCCACTACGGTTTCTCAGCAACTGCTAGGTTATTACTGACTGTTGCTCCTGCATTACACACACATTCCGTGAGTTCATTAGCTACCTTTCATATCACCCTCGTATTATTCAGAACATTACGTTCTAGGTTCGTTAGTTGAGTGGTATGCCATTCTCCTGTCTTTTGCGCATTCTACTGTACGTTGTACCTTACTTATCGTTGTATTAGGTTCATGCACACCTTCTTCGTTTGCTGTTCCAAATAAGTTTTTAACCAGGTCCCATCTGCGTTAAGCCATTCGCTCTTTCTATGTATAGCTAGCTATCTGCAGTACTACATCTGTGGTGTCCTGCCCACTCATCTCTTATAGGGTGCCTAAGGGATGCTGCTTTCGAGAATACCTATACAACAATTCAAACACATCACATTAATGGTTTTTATTACGGTTAAGTAGATTGACAATACTTAACTTTGGTTTACAATGTCGTGTCGCAAGCTACTGGCGACATGCTAGTATCAATGTCTTTCGCTATATAGAATGTTCATACAAGTAATAGATATAGATCGCAAGTAACAGCTCTTCTACTGCTCTCTCCTAGTCCAGGACTCCTAATGTCAGTCTTCTACTGTCCGCCCGAGGCTGGCAGGAGCGGCGCTTATATTCTCTTCTTGTAGAGGCCGTTCCTGTCGTGGTGCGATCCTAGTCAGCGAACTATTGTCTGACGTCGTCTCACGGCCTTCTCTGCGTTTACGTTCTTGATCTGCTTGTCGTTACGCCGGAACATTCCTCCCCCCCCCCCCCCCAAAGCGACGGACCGTCGTTGTGTAGGGAATGCGATCACGGCGGGGGAGGCAGGACCGTGGGCGCATGGCTGGACCGGAAGCTGTAGCTGCAGGGGACTTCAAACTTCTGGCCGTACCCCGCCATCCGGTCTTCGTTCTGGAGGGAACGTCCCCCGAAAAACGACCAGAAGGTTACGCGTCTACCTCCTGATGCCATGAACCAGATGAAGAAGGCGGCGACTGCTGCGGTGTGGGCGGGTCCAGTTCCATCGGTAGGACGAAAGGAGGTGGAAGAGGCCATGGAGATGTCCATGTGATCGTCCCGCGGTGTTGCGATGACACCCTCTGGCGGCTGCTGTGGCCACGCTGTCCTCGGGATCAGTGAATCTGGGAGAAGAGACACTGAAAGATCATCGTGCACATGACAGAGGCGAAGTTGATTTTGAAGCAGCGCTGCAAGCCATTGAAGCATCCCCAACTCTCTTGTGGTTCCCTTTTTAGGTACTCCACGTCGACGTCTGCTCGTAGATACGTATCGTCTGTAGGTTTTCCGGCTTTACTTCCTTATGTGACAGCGACGACTCTCCAATGAGGTGTGGGCCTTCTGTTTTGCTATTACTGCGAGCCTTGTAAATATCGCTTTTATTTAGTAATTAGCCCGGTTAAAACTCTCCCCTTTTATGATTAAGACAGCCTGCGCCACCTTTCGGAGGGAGTGGGGATGTTAAAGAGTCACAAAACTTCATATTAAGCAGTCCGTGAAACACGTAAACGCTACGGTCGCAGGATCGAATCCTGCCTCGGGCATGGATGTGTGTGATGTCCTTAGGTTAGTTAGGTTTAAGTAGTTCTAAGTTCTAGGGGACTTATGACCACAGATGTTGAGACCCATAGTGCTCAGAGCCATTTGAACCATTTGAAACACGTAAACGTTCACTTCAGTTAGCGTGTTAATTTCCACCCCTCCCCGGTTCTATAAAGCCCTCCAAATCCTCGAACGCCATGCACTCTGCCTCGCCTTCCACATCCGCCTTCCGTCCCCCACGCGCATCCTCTACGACCTCATCCCCTTCCCCCACCATCTCCTTTTCCTTGAACACATCCGCACACTATATATTGTCCGCCGCCTTGATCCCCCTCATCCCCTGGTGTCCCCCTTCCTCTCCACCACCAACCATTTGCCGCGCCTTTACCGTTGTGTCCCTCCCTCTCTCCATCTCCACACCCTCTATCTCCTATCCCAACGCAACTTCCACCATCTACCCCTCCCGGATGATGAGCTTCGCCCTGGCACCTACCCTTCCTACTAACTCTAACCCCCTCTTCCTGCCTCCTCCTCAGGGCTCCCTCTCCTCCCCCTCCCTCCTTCTGAGCGGCTTTCCCCTCCTACTCCCCCTCCATCTCTTGTGCCTCCTTTCAGTGTCTCTGCGCTCCCTCCTGCCCTGTCTTCCCTTTTCCTCTCCCGCCCCACATATCTCCTGCCTCTTCGTGAACCCACGGTTGCTGCTCCTCTCTTCATACCGCCGCTTCCTCAGCTGCCCCATGCTCTCCCCTCCTTTTCCATCCTCTCTGACCTTCCCCTCGGCAGGCCCCACGTGGTAGTTTTACTCTTCGTCGTGTGTGCTCCAAGTGGGTTTTAAGTGTGTTGTTTTGGAGTGTTTTTAATACTGTGGCCAACTTTTAAGCTGTGCATGCGCATTCAGTGTCTTCTCTGTGTTTCAAGAATCGCCAACTGTGTTTTTTAACTTTCTAGTGATTTTTTTAACTGTCCCCCATGAACGTCTACATGTCCATGTCTTTTTACCTCCATTTTCTCCCCTTACTCTGTTTTATGTTCCCCTTTTTTATCTCCTTATGTATGTGTCATTTTATTCTTGTTTTAGTTGTCGTGTCTCTCGGCTGAAGAGCGGTGGATTGTGCCGCTGACAGCCCTCCCCTGCCCATATGGGGCAGGGGAATGAAATCACAATAAAGAAAAAAAAATTAGCATGTTAGTTAATGCCTACGCTTTCCGCTAGATGGTGCTGACTTACTGCTGAATAGCTTTGGTTCCGTAAAACCTTCACTGATTAGTACTAGGTAAATGAAATAAGTACAACACTTTTGTATTTCACTTGCACTCTATATTCAAAGATTAAGATGGTGATGGATGATGGTCTATTTAAAAGGTTCCTAGCCTGGAGGAATCTAAATAGTCTGCAAATGCCGATATGCACGCGCTCTATGTCCAGATTCGCAACTAATGGCACACGACACTATCAAAAGTCCACAGGTTAATACCTGAATACCGGTACCTCTGAATTCACTCGTATCAACAGATAATTTGAGTTTCTGTCGTCTAATATGTCCGTAAACTTCCAATCTAGCACTAAAGTCCTAAAATCCCCTTAATACTCCGTTGCTACCAACAGTCAGAGATCATACACTACATCACTTTTAATCTCCGTAATATTCTAACAGTTTATCGTGAATCTTAACACGATAAAGTCCAATCTAATTATTGTCTCGCTGACTGACACGGGTTCCCCGCCCTTTAACGAAATACTGAAGGAAAAAAGGCAGCAATAATGACTATCAGGCCTTTTTATAGGTTTTTCATCACAAGAGTTTAACGTCACTGCCTTCTCCATGACGGAGCTTCCGTGGCTTTGCTGTACTTAGACGTTAAACTACTCCTGCAACTACCGAACTCTGATTCTACACTATTTTCCCCTCTAAAAATTCTATTCTTAATTTTAAATTATTCTTTCTATAGCTTTTATCGCTGTAAACTGAACCGAGGTGTTACACGATCTGGACCTGAAATAAGATACACGGGAGCTCCAAGGCGACTAACGATCTCGCCTCGCGCCGACTGTCTGCTGCCGCTAAAAACCCTGTAAAAGACAGTACCATGTGGCGCGAAGCGATACTTGCGGCCTTCCTTCGGCGCCCGATGTTGTGGAGGGTGGAGCAGGTGTGCGGCGGGCCGGGGTCGGTCGTCTGCGTTTTTTTTAAAGCTACCGTTCAGTCCACTTACCTCGATAGGATTCCTGCCGATGTCCCTTCACTCTGTGGTGGCAGATACGTGCTAGGCAGTGCAAAGCAGCGTTGATGAAACCACCACCTAGTACCTACCACACAGTTTCCACGTAACTCTAGTTCAAAGTGCGCTCCTGAAAGTTCATGATAAAAAAATCGGGCGTTCCGGATCATCAGTCTTCTTGCAGAAAAGCGTTTAAAATTAGATTAACTCTGCGTTTTATTCATATTGAAACATACGAAATGGCTATCAAGTCCGTATATAATATGGTGACTAGAGCCTCCCGTCGGGTAGACCGTTCGCCGGGTGCAAGTCTTTCAATTTGACGCCACTTCGGTGACTTGAAGCGCGTCGATGGGGATGAAATGATGATGATTAGAACAACACAACACCTAGTCCATGAGCGGAGATACTCTCCGAATGGTAAAATGTTATCATTTAAAGTTCACTGTCGCTATAACATACGAGGGCTGTCCAGAAAGTAAGTTACGATTGATCGCGAATTGAAAATCACAGTGAAAATCAGAAATGTTTCATTTCTAACAGTTAGCTACACCTTTCAGCTACTTCTCTACGTAGTCGCCGTTCTGACTCAGACATTCGTCGTAGCGTTGTACCAACTTTCCAATACCCTCATCATAGAAGGCAGCCGCCAGTGCTTACCGCCAATTCTCTACGCTGGCCTAAAGCTCGTTGTGTTGTGACTTGGCAAGACAGCCAAGCCACTATGATTGATAGCCGAAAGGCACGCGTTAAGCTCACGCAGACTGGCGTGAGGTCTGGAACATTTAAGGAAGTTAGACTTTATCAAAAAAGGTCGTAGCTGTTGTAATACTTAACTTTAATCCATAATTGTTGAACATCGGTCTGACGGTACATGCATCACAAGATAAATAGCAAATGATAAAGGCGCCTTGCTAGGTCGTAGCAAATGACGTAGCTGAAGGCTATGCTAACTATCGTCTCGGCAAATGAGAACGTAATTTGTCAGTGAACCATCGCTAGCAAAGTCGGCTGTACAACTGGGGCGAGTGCTAGGAAGTCTCTAGACCTGCTGTGTGGCGGCGCTCGGTCTGCAATCACTGACAGTGGTGACACGCGGGTCCGTCGTATACTAGCGGACCGCAGCCGATTTAAAGGCTACCACCTAGCAAGTGTAGTGTCTGGCTGTGACACCACACGTTGTCTGTGCCAAAATGTTGTCTTCATAGCCAGCGGTTCGTTTGAGCAGAGATGAAACTCAGTGGGAGACAATTACGGGCTGTATTGTGGGTAACCAAATATTTCCAATTGAAACGATGCAGGAACATCTTCATTGCCCCTGCAGAATCAGGCTGAGAATTGTCTTGAAGAAGAAACCGCACGACAGTTATGTAATGTTGGTTGCATAGCTTCAGGGGAAAATTCTCACCAGGCCCTCGTACTTGGCCGGAGACACTATTTTCTGTAACATCTTTACGCGCTCACTAAGAGCTCAGGAATGAAAAGAGCGACATAATTCTGCCTAGAGTCATACTAGAGACACTGCCCAACACATCTTTGCAAAGCTTTTTCTGATTTTCATAGTCGTTTCCATTTCACGGGGTCCTGGGTTCGATTCCCGGCGGGGTCAGGGATTTTCACCTGCCTCGAGATGACTGGGTGTTTGTGTTGTCCTCATCATTTCATCATCATCCAGGACAGTGGCGAAATTGGACTGAGCAAAGATTGGGTAATAGTTCGGGCGCTGATAACCACGCAGTTGAGCGCCCCACAAACCAAACATCGTCATCATCATCATCATCGTTTCCATTTCGCGACTGATCGTAACTTACTTTCTGGACAGCCCTCGTATATTCACTCGAAAAGAAGCCAAAATTTCAGTAAGTCCGACCCGACTAATTTTCACGTTCTACCAGTCACAGACACCCAACTATTCGTGAGTTAAACATTCGGTCGTTTCAGTGGTCTTCTTTGTAAGAGGTGCTCGCCAAAATATTCCGTAAAGAGCACGAAACACCCCAAGCGGTGTTGTTACTACGACCGGAAAGTTCAAACGCTCATATCTCTCAAACTATTTAATTTAGAAACACCAAACTTTCGTTAAAATGTTCGTAACTCCGGTCGCTTCAGTCACGATATGTTCTAACAGAAATTGGCTCACTATTTCCTCATCTTAAAGAGTATTTTTAAGGAGCGTTCTGACATCGTGTTATCCGTAGACCGGCTAGCAAGCGACCCCTCTTGAGGTGCTCTCCTATGTGCCCTCTCCTCTTTTCGCGCGGGAACAGCTTAATTCTGATTGGCTGTTGATCTAAACGACCAATCAGAACGTTCCTTCCAGATCATTCTAGCGACAAATCTTGCCTTATCCAATCACTAATTTCATAGTAATTAATGTCAGCAAAACTTCAAACTCTTGTATTTCGTTTAATCAAAATAAACGAAGTCCGAAATATTCTTCAAATGGATAAATAAACTTATTCCGCCTCTAACTTCCATTCTGGCTGCTTTTATACAAAAGTAAACACACAGCGACATACATTACCTGAATCGTGGTTCCAACATAACTTTCCCACGGTTCGTTTGTACAAGGTTTAACGTAAAATGAAATATTAAATTTTAACGTATGTTCCACATACACTCTCTCAATCACTCTCCCGCACTCACACGGGAAAATATAATCAAATAATAATTTTGACCGATTTTTGTGTTATGTAATGCACAGTGACTTAAGTTTTAAAAAGAAAATTCTAATTAATTGATTTTTATGCACTGATAACTTTGGAATGGCTTCAAATGATAATGAAAGTCGACCTGTTATTGTTCCTAACTTGGTTTTAAAAAACAAGCACAGGTTTTAGCACTTTTAGGTAATTCTCTTTATCTCCAGAACTATAATAAATAAAAATCTGAAATTCTGACATCATCATTCCATTAATAACAAAAGGCTGTGTACCAAATTTTGAACAAAATCGGATAATAATTAATACGGATTATTTAAATTCGTAGGGGGTATGAATCTTCGTATCGACTGACTGTTATGCTAGGCAGATCTCATGGCAGGCAGCGTCAGCTGTGCTGTGAGCAAAGCGAAAAAAAAAAAACATAGCCGTCCTGCAGCCACCGTACTAGACGGCTGCCTGACTTACTGCAACGAATGTCATCTCGTAATAACTTGCTGCGTTATAGGTGGTGCAGTGTCTGATGGCGGCGGCCGTTAAAGCAATTGCACTGGCGATGGTCCATCTCGTGAGTGCGAAAGATAGGAGGCGAAAAACAGTTGCAATGCTTGCTCCCTGATGTGCGCGGAGCGAAGTTTGGCTATCTGCTACTTGAAGGTTCTGACAAAACGTTCCGCTTCGCAGTTTGACTGGATGGAACGGTGCACTAGTTAGATGCTGTATGCCATTGCGTTCATAGAAAGTTTCAGATTCATTTGACGTGAACTGAGGTCCGTTGTCTGAACTATGACCTCAGGTAAAACTTTAAGGCAAGAAATAGAGGACAACACCTGATTTGTGCTACGTGGCGTTGTCGAGTACATTGGCACAGCAAAAGGAAACTTGCTTTATGAGTCAACCACAATCAACCAACGAGTATTCCAAAAACGTCCCTCAAAGTCTTTGTGCACACGTTGCCATGGTGATCGCGACTTAGGCTAAGCAGAGAATTTTTGTGACGGAGCGGTCTGATTTTTCCGCACATGCGTGACACTGTGACGTCATCTGTTCTATTTAAGTGTCCATACCCTGCAAAGTACAGTGTCGACGCGCTAACTGTTTCGTACGAACATTCCCCCAGTGTCCTTGGTGAAGTAACTGCAGCACTTATTTTTGCAAATCTTTAGCGATCAACACATGTGACTGTCCACTGTCATTTTGAACAAGAATCACACCATTCTGTACCGCGAGGCTATGCCGACAGGCAAAGTATCGGCGCACTACAGAGTTCTGGAAGCTATGCAAGGAATGAGGCCAAGATGTGCGGATGTATGTTAGCAAAATGTTCAGATCTTAATCAGCTTCCGTGGCCAGCGGAAAAGACTGAAGCAATTCAGAATCCTGAGCATCGATGTGACAACAAGATGCAGCAGAAACGTCAAAGTCTGTATCAGGGCCAATCGGAAGACGTGAAAGTGCGTACGCATTACCATGTTGACGGTCGGACGGTATACAAATGTACTGGTATTGAGACAACAACAAAGTCTATTTTTGCAATTTTTCAGCAGTTCGTACAGGAACCGTTTACGTCGGATGAAACAAGGACTGCAAAGGCTTGTGATCCGTTACTAAGTAGAATTTTCTGCCATACAAATAGTGCTGGAATTTGGTGACACCATACACAATAGCCAAAGACTCTTTCTCTATTTGTGAATAGTTACACTGAGCTTTGGACAACACTTTTGATGCGCAAACAATAGGCCTGTCTTTATCACCAATTCTGTGCAAGAGCACTGCACCGATTCCGTAAGAGGAAGCGTCAACTTGCAACACAACTCGTTTGTCAGGATCAAAGTGAACTAAACGTCGATCACTGAGCAATGCATCTTTAAGTTTTTGAAACGTTACTTGGCACTCATCTTTCCAAATAAAGGGGACATTCTTGCGATGCAAGCGACGCAATGGAGCCTTTATTTGCGCAGCATTCGGTATGAACCGAATATAATAGTTCATTTTCCCTAAGACTGACTGCAATTCTGTGACACTGCGAGGAACTGGCAAATCTCGTGTGGCTAACAAATGCGACAGAAGACGATGTACACCGTGACTGTTAATAATACGACCAAGATACTGCAACTCAGGTTTTAAAAAATCACACTTGTCCAGTCTACACTTTAGTCCTGCATCAGATAACACACGAAAAAAAGCACATAAATTTGCAATATGTTCTTTAGCTGTACGACCTGCTACGACAATATCGTCCAAATAATTTGAACAGATTGGCACTTGTACAGTCAGCTGTTCCAAATAACGATGGAAAATGCTGGTGTGGAAGCACTGCTGAAAGGAAAACGCAAATATTTAAACAAGCCCAAATGAGTATTCACTACATACACTTTTTGAGATTCTTCATCGAGCGGTATTTGAAGATACTCATCGCGCAAATTAATTTTTAAAAAATGGCTTCTTGGGCTTAATCTGTCCATTAGATCCTCAGAGGGTGGCAATGGATAAGTATCAATCACAGTTTGCGGGTTGACTGTAGACTTAAAGTCAACACAGAGACGAATGCAACCTGAAGGCTTGGGGAGCAAAACTAGTGGACTTGCTCATTTACTACCTGATATGGGCTTAAAAACTCCGCTATCTGGCAATTCTTTAAGTTCAGCCGCGACTTTGTCCCGTAATGCAATGGGAACAGATCTGGCCCGGCAGAATTTCGGCTGAGCATTTTCTTTGAGAGTAATATGTGCGACAAAATTGTTAGCCTTGCCTAAACCTTCAGCAAAGAGTTCCGCGAATTCTTTTAGCAAGCTAGCTACACTGTCTTTTGCATTGATGCAGACACTGACAACACATTGTTCTGAATGTTAAAGTCAAGCGAATCAAATGAATCAAGAAGAAACATGTTCGCCAAATTATGCGCCTTGTGCAGTGTCGACAAGTTCCATACAACTGCGTACCACTGGCAGAGCAACAGACTTGTTCAACATTGACACTGTACTCTTAAAGCGGCTATCACATGCCACAGTGGCTCCTGGTTGGAGGCCCTACCGTGGGTCTTACATGGAGTCTGCTCAGAACACAAAGACGACCTGAATGCCTCCCTCACTGATATCCTCTATCACAAGCATCTACCGCTACCATCAGAATTCGTCGGGGACACTGAGCTCTCATCTCGGGAAGAGCTTCCTACTCCAGTCGAGCACATCCACTTGCACGTCGCTACTATATGCATACCAGCCCTGTGTCCTCACGCCATGCCACAGGTGTTCGAACATAGTGATCTGGCACATGAAGAGTTAGTCATGCTACATGATGATATAGTCCAGGCGGCATTCCAACCTCCATACTTCAGACTGCGTAGAGTATTTAGCAAATAACACAATGGACATCCTTCTCAGAGGGAAACAACAAACAGTTTCTATCAACAGAATTAAACCAGCTTGGACACTGGACAAGTACCCTTCCCCAACCACAGATTCAACTCAGGAACAGACACATGATGAGGTTTTTGCTGCAAGCAATGAGATTCTATCCAATTGTAGAGGACAAGGGGTAATTGTTAAGAAATATGGTGCGAAATGGTGATTTAGTGTGTTTCAGTGCGCGATGCGCCAGCCTCACGGCAGACGGCGGACGAAGGCTGGCCGACGCGTTATGCAGGTGACACAGTTTTGCAACGAGCATCGGTATGCGTGTACGTGCGCGGCAGCCATCAGAACGCAGCATTAGCAGAATTACGCAGGCGCGGGCCGCGTGTGGGGCGGTTGCATTAGCCAACTCATCGAGAACCTTCTAATATACACGCCGCCGCGTAACCGGCGGATTCAGCAGCGGTCTGCACTATTTAGGGGCATCAGAGGTGGGCGTCGGAATTCGGTTCGACCGATTGGGCGTTCGGTCGCTGTCGCGGCGTCGTCATCAGTGACGCTGTCCCCGAGGACTGGTCGCCGGAGGGCGCTGCCCACTGCTGCACCGGCGACTTCCGGCGTCGTCACGGGCCGCCGTGTCTGCAGGGGGCGAGTTGGGCCGGGTCTCGTGCCGCTAACCTACCAACTGCGCAGCCGCTGACCGAGCGCGGCGTCACATTCCCTGGGCTGCGTGCATCAGCACGTCTCCACCACGACACGAGCGATAGGGCTGAGCTACCAGAAAATGTATTGGGAGAACCAACAATAAAGAGGAAGAATGCTAAAGCCAGCCACCTTCTTCTACCCAGCCACGCCCTACAACCCCAACCACATCACCTGCTCTGGTCATCCTATTACAAGTGGTGTCAGTCGGTCAACCTGCGCATCACACACTCCTGTTATAATTGGTGACAGTAGTGGTCTTCTCCCTGGATTTGGAGGAAATTGTGGCTGGTAATCGACGAGGATATGTGGCACCTGAGAAGAGCAACAATGGATCAGCAACTCCTGCAACATGACAAGTAAGTGCCAGTTTTTCGTTTGGTGGTTTGTCTGAACCTGTAGCATAGTCTGTCTTCCCTTCCTGTTCTTCTTTCTGAGTTTACTGTAGTCTTGATTCGAGAGCTGGTAGTGATGGAGCAGTCTGTGTCAGCCGAGGTGGCTATTCAGCAGCTACTTGAGCGAGTGTCAGAATTAGAGATAGAGCTTGCTCGGTCTAAAGAAGCGAGCAAGGAACGGTTTCCTGTTAATGCAGCAATTCTTGACACTAACGCTGCGTCTTTGGTCACCCCTTTCTTGGGAAAAGCTGGGGAGGATGTTATGATTTTTTTTCTTTTTTTTTGAGATCCTTAACACGGCCCCTTAATTGGGAAATTAGGGTTCAGAAACACTTTTGCATGTGGCTAAGTTGAAAGGAACTGGGGATGCCAGGGCGTACGTTACATGCCATGAAGAATTCAGGGATGCTCGGACATTTGAAGTATTCAAAAAAGGGTTGCTGGAAAGATATCGGAGGAAAAATACGTCTAGATATTATCGGGAACAATTGAATAGAATGTATCGAAGGAATGGGGAATCAATAGAAGCTTTTGTAGATCGAATTCGAAAAATTAATGTTAACACCTATGAGCTAACGGGTTCCGATAGGGTTAATCTATTTCTCTTTCTGCAGGAAGCTGAGCAGAGGGCACTAGATGCATTTCTGCGGGGAATACAACCCGAAACCTCCCGCAAGATTAGGATGGAATTCCCTAAGACTCTCAATGAGGCAGTCGGAATCGCTGTGGCGTTAGAGGAAGTTGAAGCAGTAACAAAGACGAGGGACAGGGAAGCAGTGTTTAATGCAGAAATAAAATGTTTCAGATGTGGTCGGATGGGACACATTAGACGCGATTGCAAGGAGTGCAGTGCAGGAAATGCATACGTTGGGGTCATATGGAGCGTAATTGCAATGGGTCCTAGCAGAAACATGATAGGAAACCGCAAGGTGGGCCTCACCCCCCTCAGTTAAACGGGGCAGGGGGTGGTGTGTCCACTGTGCAACACCCCCGGTAAGGATTAATGCTAGTGCAGAATCAGTGGCAGACTTTTTTCTGACCGACTTGGTGAGGGGCAGATCGTGCAAATTTTTATTGGATACTGGGTCTTAGGTATCCGTGGCGAGTAGAAATGTACTCGGTAAAGTAGAATTAAAACCACCACGCTGGGCGTTAAGTGGCGTGGGTGGGGGACAAAAATGGCTCTGAGCACTATGGGACTCAACTTCTGGGGTCATTAGTCCCCTAGAACTTAGAACTAGTTAAACCTAACTAACCTAAGGATATCACACACATCCATGCCCAAGGCAGGATTCGAACCTGCGACCGTAGCGGTCTCGCGGTTCCAGACTGCAGCGCCTAGAACCGCACGGGCACTTCGGCCGGCGGTGGGGGACAGGTGAAGTCACTCGGATCAGCGGTGTTAAACTTCCGAGTGGGATGAGGAACTTCCAGGTGAAGGTAGAAGTTCTTCCAGTTGTTGGCAGCAGCTATTATGTCATACTCGGATTGGATTTCCTGGTTGTGAATCACGCAAAAGTTAACCTGGAACGGTGTACATAGAACTGGACGGAATACAATTTCGCCTAGGTTCTGCGGCCGAAAAACCATTACTGTCGCAAGGAACCGCCCAGACGTCGGATGGGCCACCTAAACTGCGTACAAGGTCCCTTATGGTTAACTCGAGGGATACTATACCGAAGGGTACAGGGAAAATAATCTGGTCAGATGTTGGAGCTAGCGTGCTGGTAAATTCGTTGTGTATCGTTGAACCTTTGTCTGAGAATGAGCCGCTGGATAAAATGAAGTATTTTACGCGCCGTAGCGTGTCCTACGTGCGGGAGATAGAAGGAAAAAAGATTGTGCCTGTCAGTATTGATAATTTTGGCCTTGAAGAGGTGCGGTTAGCACGGGGTACCTTAATAGAGAATCTGTAGATAATAGGGGAAGATGAACTAGATAAGGATTTCGCAGCAGATCACACAATGCCGGGAGAGTCTGTCAGCTGGTCCGCACTGAGGGGTTAAGTAGCACATTTAGAATGGCAAGACAGAGTGTCATGGAGAACCTTTTGACGGGATATAAAGAGTTATTTAATTTTCATGGTCCACTGCCCTCCACACCGTTAGTTCAGCATTACATCCCCACTGGGAATGAAGCACCGGTGTATAAACGTCTGTATCGTGTTCCAAAAAGTTTACAGCCTGTCATGGAAGAATTTATTGATCAACAGCTTAGGGATGGGATAATAGAAACCAGTAGTAGTCCCTGGTCCGATCCTGTCGTAATAGTGGGTAAAAATCACCTGATGGGGGCAAGGCATATCGTTTTTATTGTGATTATCGTTTCCTGAATTAAAAAATTGTATTGGATGCATACCCAATGCCTAATATCACTGCAACTCTGCATAATTTGGGTCAGTGTCGGTACTTCACGACCTTGGATCTTCGAAGCGGATACCACCAGTTGGAGGTCGCCCCGGAAGACCGACCGAAGACAGCTTTTTCAACATCTACAGGTCATTTTCAGTATCGGCGAATGCCTTTCGGACTTGCTCCGGCAACCTTCCAACGGTTACTAGACAGCGTGTTACGAGGGCTGAAACCTAATCATTGTATGGTATATTTGGACGAGATAATTGTTTTCTCGAAGGACGTGCAAGAACATGTGCGCCGTTTGCGCGAAGTTTTCGATCTTCTGAAAGCAGCGCGGTTAACTCTTCATATGGAAAAATGTCATTTTTTGTTGCAAGGAGTCCGTTATTTAGGTCATATTATAGGACAGGAGGGTGTCCGCACGGATCCAAAACTTGTAGAGGTGGTAATGAATTTTCCGAAACCTACAAAAGTAAAAGAGTTGCAGTCTTATTTAGGTCTCGCCAATTTTTACACGAGGTATATTCCTAAATTCACGGAAATTGCAAGGCCCCTCATGCAGTTGTTGAGGAAGGGAGCAAAATTTCACTGTCAGCAGAATGCGAAGAGGCTTTACAAAAGTTAAAAAATGTGTTAACATCTAGTCCGGTTTTGACATTTCCAGATTTTAGTAAACAGTTTATATTACGTTGTGACTCTAGCAATTTTGCTTTGGGCATTGAATTATCTTAGAAAATAGATGAGCAGGAAGACCCAATAGCATATGCTTCCAGACAGCTAAACAATGCAGAAAAAAATTACTCAACAACCGAGAAGGAGTTATTGGCATTAATTTTCGGAATAACCTATTTCCGGTGTTATTTGTATGGACGACGTTTCAAGGTGATTACTGACCATGCAGCACTTAAGTGGTTGTTAGGGCTTAAAGACCCAACGAGAAGATTAACTAAGAGGGCTTTGCGTCTTAGTGAGTACGATTTTGAAGTGATTCATCGACCGGGTAAACCGCACGGAAACGCGGATGGTCTGATTCTTAAAGTGTGCGCCATGGAATGCACAGGAATAAATGAGAACGAATGGAAGGAGGCACAAACCGCAGACACAGATTGTCAACGATTTACCTCGCAGCGACAGTTCGTCGTGGAAGACGGGATATTGTACCGTAAAACTAGGAATGGTCCACCTATAATCGTACCAGAAAAATTGCGAAGCGAAATTTTAAGGAAAGCACATGATTCAACGTTTTCTGGTCATTCGGGTCGAAGAGAAACGGAAAGGAGGGTAGCACAGAGTTATTGGTGGGCAACGCGTAGGCAAGATGTCGATCAGTACGTAAAGAATTGCATTCCGTGTGCTCAACGGGCGGAATTGCGTCATCAGAAAATTGTGTTGCAACGACTACCGGAAGCGGATAGACCTCTCCAATTACTGGGCGTAGACGTCTTAGGACCGTTTGTGCAAACACCAGCGAGTAATAGCTATATTTTAACAATAATAGATCATTTTTCGCGCTATGTGTCTATGACAGCTATTCCAGACCAGCGAGCCAAAACAGTGGCTCATGCCATGGTACATCAATGGATATTGAAATTCGGAACACCTGAAACTATAATTACAGATCAAGGGTCAAACTTTATGTCTGATTTGATGAAACAGTTATGCAAGTTGTTGCATGTAAAGAAATTGAGAACGAGCGCCTTACACCCACAGGCTAATGGTCGGACCGAGAGAGTTCTTCGTACAATAGCTAAGATGTTAAGTTATTATGTAAATTCGCAACACAACAATTGGGAAACCCTATTGGCGTTTGTAACCGCGGCGTATAACTCAAAAGTGCATGAAAGTACAGGATTGTCTCCGTATGAAGTACTGTTCGGTCGGAAGATGCCATCTCCGTTTGAATTGCTCAAGACCCCACCAGGAACCGATATTTCGGCTGTTAAAGATTTATCCACAAGTTGAAAACAATCCGGCGGCAATTGAAAAAAATGAACACTAAAGCGTTAGAGAGACAGGACAAAGTTCACAATAGAAAGGCGGCTCTACCCGAATATCATGTAGGACAGTGGGTGGTGATGACTAATCCGTATGTGTCAAAAGGCAAAACGAAAAAATTTCTATCCTGTTATCAAGGTCCTTTCCAGATGATCGAGATGACATCGCCGGTGAATGTCAAGTTACAGCTTCCAACTTGCCCTACTATTGTGCATGTGAGCCGAATTAGGCCTTTCAAGGGGAATTTTGAGGAACTTTCTTCCTTTTCTGCAGTAACTTCTAGTAGAAAGAAAGATGAAACTAAAATAAGTATAAGAAAGGAGTAGATAAACAAGAGAACCAAGTCAATTGCGGAAGCGATCAGACATGCTATTATGCTCTTAGGCCACGCCTAAAAAGGAAGAGCTAATGTGAGTTGTTTTTCTTTTGTTTCTCAGGAGGCGTGACGTTCTGGCAAGACCAGCAGTTCCAGCGTCATGGGTTGCATTGAAAAGGGAAGAGGGAAGTTGTGCACTATCTCTCAGCATAGTTATTCTGTTTTGCTGTTGCAACTTAGCCGGCCGCGGTAGTCTAGCGGTTCTGGCGCTGCAGTCCGGAACCGCGGGACTGCTACGGTTGCAGGTTCAAATCCTGCCTCGGGCATGGGTGTGTGTGATGTCCTTAGGTTAGTTAGGTTTAAGTAGTTCTAAGTTCTAGGGGACTTATGACCTAAGATGTTGAGTCCCATAGTGCTCAGAGCCATTTTTTGTTGCAACTTAGCTGAATCCCTGAAGGTACGCCCTATATCAAGTGGTGTTCTGTTCTCGCGACAAGCGGACTTAATTATGTCCGGACATCAATGGACCTTAAGAGTGGACTGTAACATTTGGGCGGTTGAAGACGAAACCTGTAAATTAGAGAATACATTTAATGAACTTCATTCCATGGTGGCTAATCAATCAAGGTTGAATGACACACAGGGGGAATATCAGCTACTACGATAAGCTTTTGCACTCAATGCGCGGGCACCTAATCCCGGTACTGTTACCTTTGGAACAACGTCGGGAAGGATTACGGAAAGTTAAATCGGAATTGCCCGCATCCCTGGAGCTACTGACGACATTAACAGACAAATACTTATCTCTGTACTAGAAAATGGCCACTGTTACCAGTATGCAGACGGGTACGCTGCTGAGAATTCATATAATAATACCATTAACAAGTAAGGATTGTAAATTTGAGTGTTACGCCTTGGATATGTATCCAGTGAAGTGGGAAATTTTGCAGAAATTCGTACAATTAACTGTACGAGAAATGCTGTTAGTGACATGTAACAGACAAGCTCATGCGTTCCTCACTGCACAAGACTTGCTGCGTTGTCGAACAGGTCCAGTTACCATCTGGACCGCGAAATTGTTACACACTGTTCCCAAATCTTGTAAGTATTCTCTATTCCGCTCTCAAGAACCAGTCAGCACGGTGGAGTTTTTCCAGCAAGTGGGTCCACATTGAGTATTTTCAGTAAAGGAAAACACAGTCGTTATTTGCGTTTGTTACGAGCAGGGTAAGCAAGGGAGTACGCAAAGAATAGAATTGCAGGGTCAGGGACTGTTAATTAACGGCACACAGTGTGACATTTCAGGGCCAACTTTCCGTTTATCAGCTGTGATTACTGCAGCTGCAATCATGAAAATAACACGCACATTGATCTATGTACCCGACCAACTGGTGAAATTCGTCACAGAAGAAATACTCACTCTTTTGAATAGCACATTAGACCTGACTTTGCTCACCTCTTCGGATTGGATGCTAGCAGCTCAGGATGGATGTATAACTATGGAACATCTTTTTCAACGAGTGCATGAGTACCATAACGAGCATAAGCAATGCTTACTAGTTACTGGATCATCAAACACCGCCACCTGTATTTTCATCTTTGTCGTAGGACTAGTGTACTATTGGCTCAAGAGGAAGGTAGCCCAAATCCCGCCCCTTCCAACCTTTAACCTAAGGGTCCAGACAAAATCATTGAACAGTTGTGAGGCACTGCAGCAGAACACTGAGTAATGTTTATGGACAAAGATCAGACTGAGATAGAAGTGAATGAACACAGTGTAAATAGTGAATCAATCGCATTTTGTGGTGTTTGTGAAGTGAACTGTACTTGTTTTTACTTTTTGGTTGAATTTTGGGACGAATTCTTTTCATACGAGGGAGGAATTGTACAGGACAAGGGGTAATTGTTAGGAAATATGGTGCGAAATGGTGATTTAGTGTGTTTCAGTGCGAGATACGCCAGCCTCACGGCAGACGGCGGACGAAGGCTTGCCGGCGCGTTATGCAGGTGACACAATTTTGCAACGAGCATCGGTATGTGTGTACGTGCGCGGCAGCCATCAGAACGCAGCATTAGCAGAATTACGCAGGCGCGGGCCGCGTGTGGGGCGGTTGCGTTAGCCAACTCATCGAGAACCTTCTAATATACACGCCGCCGCGTAACCGGCGGATTCAGCAGCGGTCTGCACTATTTAGGGGCATCAGAGGTGGGCGTCGGAATTCGGTTCGACCGATTGGGCGTTCGGTCGCTGTCGCGTCGTCGTCATCAGTGACGCTGTCCCCGAGGACTGGTCGCCGGAGGGCGCTGCCCACTGCTGCACCGGCGACTTCTTGCGTCGTCACGGGCCACCGTGTCTGCAGGGGGCGAGTTGGGCCGGGTCTCGTGCCGCTAACCTCCTACCAACTGCGCAGCCGCTGACCGAGCGCGGCGTCACATTCCCTGGGATGCGTGCATCAGCACGTCTCCACCATGACACGAGCGGTGGGGCTGAGCTACCGGAAAATGTATTGGAAGAACCAACAATAAAGAGGAAGATCGCTAAAGCCAGCCACCTTCTTCTACCCAGCCATGCCCTACAACCCCGACCACGTCACCCGCTCCGGTCATCCTATTACACAATCTTCTACCCCACCCCCTACTGCACAATGCGACACAAATATGGCAGTGATAAATAAGTCTACACGATTCCCCTGTGTCCTCCTGGCCTTCACAGTCGACCTCTCGGATTTCAGCGTCACAGACCTCTCTATCCAACTCCACAAAAGCACAATCTTCCTATTAACCACTCCCCTTCAGCCTTATGATGACTTGTCTACCACCCACGTTACCCTCATGCCATACAGATACTAGGGGACACCAATGAGGACAACTTACAGACACTATCAGTGAGGGTGGCAGCATGTCTACTATTGTCCCACTACTTCCACCCCAGTACTGCTAAGCAGGCCCACCAGAGGTTTCCCTTCCCTGCAAGGCCGATGCATGCACCCCTCCTTGTTGGCCACAGGGCTTCATGGGAGCTAAAATCCACATCTCCAACCTCACCCAATCTCCAAGAAGTAGTTCAGTCATGCCTCCATCATGGACTGGCCATGACACACCTCATCATGCAACATTGCACAGTGGTCCCATTAATGTCGTCTGAGCATCCAATGCCTCTGCATGCCTTCCCATCAATTCCTTGTGTACTTCTCTTCCCCATGCTCCGCACTGCCAGGGGGGGGGGGGAGGGGGGGAAGGGGCCGTGGGGCGTCTGTGGCGACTATCAATAACCAAACAAACTAAACTACTCCTATGATGAGCTATGATCTTTGACTTCAGTCTCTGTTCTCATGTGTTAATTTTCTCATGTGCTTCTGTTTACATGTTGTTTTTCTTTGACAATAAAGTAATTCTATATCTAAAGTGATGCCTTCTCGTATCTCTATCAAGCATAGAGTGTGATAATCCACAGTGTATCCAGGGTTGTATGTTCTGTAGTCCTGACATTATTTCCTTCTCAATGTATATAAAGGTCAGTACACAGCACAACCAATTTTCATCGTACAGTCAGTATAATCTTATCGCCAACCACCAGCATTAACACGTCCTCTGTTCTCTACATTCACCCTCACTAATCACTGTAAGCTTACATTTGGTAGTGCTACACCGTTTCTGGCATAAACACCATCATTGCTACCGAAGTTTCCATGCCCATAGCCGATTCAAAATTGGATATATTATTTCTTTGTTTTATATTTCAAACCTGGACCTTATCCAAGACCTATCTTAGCCAATAATTTTTAATCACTGCCTTCATTTAACTTGTAATCTGCAATAATGCCCGAGTTGTCTTATATCTGAGATGTTCAGTTTTGAAAACATCGCTATCAGTTGTTCAAAGAATATAAAAAAACTCAGTTGCATAACCAAGGTTGGGATTCTAACTACTACAGTAGAGTCTCGATAGTTCGAGGTGAACGGGACTGAGACCACCTCGAAATATCGAAAAGTCGGACTATCGAAATTTAAATGGGAAAAAGAAAGAATATGATATTGTAAGTAATACAGGTCAAAATATGAGCTTTATTAAAATAAAAGTATTTACACATGCATTTGCGTTGGCAGAATAACAATAATTATTTATTTAGACAAGTAATAGTGAAGTGTCTTTTGTTTGGCGAAGCTGCAACGTTTCCTCGCGGCAAGGTCACGCCACCGTCTCAGGAGCAGTGGGTCAGTTGGTGTCACCTCAGGCTGTTGTTCCACGTACGAGGGTCGGTCAAAAAGTAATGCCTCCCATTTTTTTTCTACTTAAAGAAATTAAGTTAAGTGAAAAATTTGAATTTGGCGCCATTCCTCAAACCTTCTTCTGCAATCCACTGCAGTAGTAACTTTCTGTGTCAACAAGTGGCAGCACAGCAGAAGTTTGTAAGATGGCCGACATCGATGTTCGTTTGAGACAGCGTTGTGTGATTGAATTCTTGAATGCAGAAGGTGAAACGCCCATACGCATTCATGAAAGACTGAAGAAGGTGTATGGTGTTGTGACAGTGGATGTCAGCACTGTTAGACGATGGGTTCGTCGTTGTAAGGAAGCTGAAGGGCAAACACCGTTGACTGACGAAAAGCGGAGCGGCAGGCCGGTGAGTGCAGTGACTCCACACAACATTCAGCAAGTTGATGACATCATTCGTGGTGACCGTCGGGTGACTGCAGATGAAGTGTGTCGCATTATTTCTCTTAGTAAAGGCAGTGTGATCACGATTATTAAACAATTGGGGTACTCAAAAGTTTGTGCACGGTGGGTTCCAAGAATGTTAACCGATCAGAATAAAGAGGCAAGGAAAACAATAGCCTCCCAACACTTGCAGCGCTTCCGTTTGGAGGGAGATGAGTTTCTGAAAAAAATTGTGACCGGGGACGAAACATGGGTGCATTTTTTTGAACCCGAATCAAAGAGGCAGTCAATGGAGTGGCGTCACACAAGCTCGCCGAGGAAGAAAAAATTCAAAACTGTGCGATCGGCAGGGAAAGTTATGGCAACAGTTTTCTGGGATACAGAGGGTGTGATTCTGGTTGATTTTTTGGAGCAGGGATGCACAATAAATTCCGTTCAATACGTCACAACCCTCAACAAACTTAAAGCACGTCTTCAGCGAGTTCGCCCAACAAAATCAATGGCAGATGTTCTTCTTTTGCATGACAATGCAAGACCACACACCAGTCGTCACACCTCTGACGAGATTGTCAAAATTGGATGGGAAGTTTTGCCTCATCCCCCATACAGCCCTGACCTGGCACCGTCAGACTTCCATCTGTTCGGGCCACTAAAAGAAGCTCATCGTGGGATTCATTTTGAAGATGAGGAGGCCGTCAAAACATCCGTGCGTCAATGGCTTAGGAAGCAGAGCTGTGATTTTTACCGTGCTGGGATACATGCCCTTGTTCAAAGATGGACCAAAACTGTAGAGATGGGCGGAGATTACATTGAAAAATGACAAAATGATCCTCAATGTTGTGGTTTTCAACCTATGTAATTGCATTTAAATTTCCTGACAATTAAACGTAGAAAAAAAAAATAGGAGGCATTGCTTTTTAACTGACCCTCGTAGCATATGGCGGCCTCGAGAGCAGCGTAGCCATCAGTGTGACTCATCATCGGTGCAGCCTCTGCCTCATCATCCTCGTCACTCTCACACTGCGATGGAATGTTAACCGTGTCAGTTATAGAAGAGTCTGTCACTTCCAACTGTTCGTCCAAATTTAACCACTCGCCTACTTCCACCTCTTCTGCCTCTTCACACACTGGCAATCTTCTGATTAAATTACACAGTGGTTGATCGTCCTCATCTGCTAAATCTTCATTTTCTGTGTCTGGCATACTTTCCTGTAGAATTTTCCTCCATGACTTAGAAATTGTGTCTGACTTTGTTTCGCTCCAAGATTCGTTAATCCAGTACATGACGTCCTTCAAAGTCACTTTCTTCAAAGCTCCTACAGTGCTTTCGTTGTCTTTGGAATGCAGGATTGACTGTAGCAATCGCCGTCGATACTTTTTTTTTTAGACATTCCAGAACGCCATGATCCATGGGCTGAATGAGACAGGTAACGTTTGGTGGGAAAAACAAGGCGCGGATACCGTCGCACTGCAGTTCTCCTGCACTTGGATGTGAGGACGCATTATACATGAGCAAAATTGCTTTGCATGGCAGTCCCTTTTCTTTTAAAAAATTCTTGCAGTCAGGTACAAATAAGTTAAAAAACCAGTTCTTGAAGATTTCCTGATTCATTCAGGCATTATTCTGACGTATATAGACAACCAGAAGTGCTGAGATGGATACATTCTTGAATGGCTTGGCTGACTTCCCAATCACAAATAGTTTTAGTTTGTGGTTTCCAGTTGCATTTGAAGCTGCCATAACTTGAGCCACTCTTTGTTTTACTTGTGCCCAGGAGCTCTTTTTTCTTCATAAACAGCAAGTGTTCTCGATGGTAACATTTTAAATTTATCCCAGTTCCGTCACAGTTATATATTTGTTCATTAGACAAATTTTCGTCAGTTATGATTTTTTTAAACTTGACTATAAATTTTGAAACAGCCTGAGCGTCACCAGAGAGTTTTTCTCCACATACGTCTAGTTGACGCCCTCGATACCTCTTCTTCCACTTGTCGAGCCAGCCCACACTAGCGGCGAAATTGTCATCTCCTTCCTGCAGCTGGTTTCTGAAAATCAAAGATTTTTCTCGCAAGATTGGGCCAGAAATCGGAGCACCCTTCTGTCTCTGTTGGGTAAACCACATGAACAATGCCTCACTTGTTTTTCCAAAGTCTGACTTCTTTACACTTCTTCGACTGAGAGATTCGTGTGAGCATTTCTGTGAAGACAACTGTTCCAATTTAAGTCGGTTTCTTCGCCAATCACCAACAGTAACTACACCGACACCATATTCGAGAGCAAGTTTTTTATTGTTTCTCCTTTGTCAAGTCGTCTTAGTGCTTCTAATTTTAGGCACAAATTTCCTCTTTTTTGTTACAGCACTCGTCTTTATAAGGGGTACAACAGAACACGCAGTTAACAAACAAAACGACACACAACACTGTACAGTACAGGTACTTGGAACTACAGCAGCATATGAACTCCCCAGTTTTGATCGGTAGCAGACGGAAGCAGTCGGGGTATTTCTTGCCATACTGACAACAGATGTTCGTGCAACAGGGCAACGAGCTAATCGTCGGTGTTTATTGCATTGTTGTCTGCTTTGTCAATGAGCTGTACTCTCACTATCTATCTTTTGCAATGATGTTTTCATTATTTATCATGTCAGTAAAAAAAGAAAGTAGATCGTTGCAACTATTTTTATTTATTTTTTTTTTATTAAGAAAAGGCTCGGATTATTGGAAACTCGAACTATCTACACTCAAACTATCGAGACTCTACTGTATCTGCAAATCTAATAATCACATCACAGTCTTCTTTGCCAGTACCCAATATCTTTCCCCATATGATTCTAAACCATGGATGACATTGGTAGGTCTCCACTTGCTTAAAAAATAATGGTTTCCTGGTAGTCATAAGTAGGAGAGTTCAGTGCTAGTACTGTCATTCCTCTTCTATGGCTACCATCTAGTGAAAAGAGTGTCATGACGTTCTTAATCTTTCATTATTTAACCTCAGCTTGTATTTTCTGTCATGTACTGTCACATTCTTTTTGAATCTGTAGGGTTGTATGTATACTTTTACTCACAATATCCAAAGCATTGTAACTACCGGACATGTGTAGAGTGCAACCATCAGCCCTTTAAGCTTTCCAGAACCTATCTTGAACTTGGTTATAATCCACACATCTGTTTCAATCCTAACACTACTGTTAAAAACTGTAGCTTAGAGCCATTTTCCTACAGACAATTTGCACAAGCATCCCCAAATATCTTCTTCAGAGGCCAGTAAGTATTTCCATCTACACATTCAGAATTTCCCCAGGCCCAGTTTTCAAGATAGTGTCAACTGAAGTGTTTTTTGGATGCAATAATGTTGTTGTACAAGTTTTAGCTCATGAGGTTATAGGAATATTAACAAAGAGAACTCATGTCTCAGTTTGGATATAAAACTAGATTCCTCTTAGAAATCATGTGTATGTTTCAAACAAGCTAAAAGAGAGTTATTGGCAAGGCATGAAGCAATGGTCGAAAATCACTTTTGAATGAGAAAACTAATTTATGTTTATTTCTCTATACAAAAGATGTGTTAAGTTTAAAGTAATAGCTAGATATGTTGCAATTATCATTTTGATATCCTTGTTTCATTCATAAAGGCTGTTTACAATACTGTGAAGGTACTTCCTAAAGTAAGGCTCTCATCTCAACAGCTCTGTTTTGTTTCTACTATCAGTCAGTGTTCTCACAGGCCAGTGATGTTGTAAAAGTAACTATTTCTATACTTAATTCAGTAACCAAACTTTGCACCATTTTGCAGAACTAGTTATCACTCACTGAGTGCAGCCACTAAGAACACTGTTATATTTGTATGGACTTTTATTTTACATCAAAAGCAGCATTAATCTCTTGGATGTAATATTTATGCTCAATGACTAAAGCAAAAATTTATTATCATTAAACTAATACCAGATCATCTTTAATATATTAACAGCCCTGCAGTAAGTTTACACTGTAAATTACAATACTTTTTTGAATATGCTTCATACTACAAATGATGTTACATTACTTCAGTACTACTCCGTGAGTAAAGGGTATTGCTGAAGGCTAGAATGAGAGTTCTACCACAGACTTTAAGAACATTTTGTCACTTTCCAAAGTATTTATTTACATAGGTGAATATAAAGTTCATTTTGGCCGTGATACTAACCATTCATGAACGAACACAAATGCAGATGTAGTCCTACCTAGCAGCTGTTCTTGAAGCTCTTAGATGGTAGTGGTTTGGGGAGGGCAGATTTGTGAAGCCAGTAAGTTAAACGGCCTTTAAGCTTCGACAGTCATGTCATCTTGCATTCTCACTTGTCAAAATGAAATGGAGAGGAACGAGATGTCAGCGTTAAGGTTTATGGAGAAAAGAGTTTTGACACTGGTATTGGTGGGGGACTGGAGGACGCTGATGGGAGGGAGGGGACATGTTGGCATTATCTGCTAGCATCAAAAGTTAACCTATTCTAACACAACTCTATCCTGTTGTGGTAATATATTATGCGCTTTTGTGTCTTGTTGATCTTTATTTTATTCTTTAGAGAGTTTTGTGACACATTGCAAAGGCTCCATGATACATGGAATTTTTTCCTTGGGTGTTCTTTCGCAAAAGAGGCTAGATACCTGAAAGCAAAAAATAATTTCGGTTTTTTAATACCTATACCTAGAAAAAGCCTACTTTATGTGCAAATGAGAAGTTAAATTGATGAAATACTTGTAATTAAATAATTTTATCTGAAAAGTAAAAACATCAGCTTTGTTAAAAGAGAAAAATACAGTTCTTTTCGAACGCTTTAGAAAAGAAAAACACAGACTCCATGCACTACCTACTAAATATTGTTGTGCATGTTTCTTTTTCCTCTGTCTTATAGAAGTCGATATTTAGAAATATTTCCATGGCACTTTTCTTACCATTTTACTTAATAGCAGTTTACCACACAAAATTTAGTCAAGAACATTCGATCGAAATTTGCTTTCATCGTTAACTAACATCGCCATTGTTATTTTCTTAATTCTAGAACAATTTTCCATATTTTTGTATCACAGATGACAAAATATCAATATGGCAAACAGCATTAGTTTTCAGAAGATTTCTTAACAATGGATGTGAAATGTTTCATTATGCTTTCATAAGACATGAATTCCGTTTACCCAAAATGGGCATTTATATTTCATGACTTTTGCTTAATCCAATACAGATACCAAAACAATATATGTCATAAAATATTAGAAAACGTCGATTATAGAGGTATTAATGTTTGTCATTTTAAAATCTTAAGTCTTTCATAGAGTTTTACATCTACGAACCAACATACATCCTAACTCTCAACTCATGGAAATATCTCTGCAAGGATTTTGAAACAGTGCACTCTCGCAACTGATATTTTCGTTTGTTTGTCTGATTTTTAGGGTGTAAAACAATACTTCTCTGAGCACATATGGATATCATTACTTCTGTTCATAGTACAAAGCACAAAATTCTATCTGAAACAAAATACAGTTAAGAAGGAGAGCATTCAGGGATGCAGAATGAGTCAGGATTTACATTAAGAAGTGGTAAACGAACTGTAGGCCTTAATCTGCACTGGTATTAAAAGTAATCAACCTGCCATTGTATTGCTCAGCATTGTTCATGCCTACACCAGCTAAATTTAATCTAGGAAATTAAAAAGAAAGGTGCTACTTGGAAAAAGGTGCTGCCTCCATGGTTATACTAGATGCTTACTGTTTATCTCCTTCTGATAGCTTAAAATTTACTGGATTACACCTGTTTTTATCGAAAAATAGTTGTTTCCATCTATAAATTACTATTTGACACACAGATTTTCAGTATAGTCTCTTACCTACCACATAATTAACGGAATTTTTTAATCTTTTTGTCTAGATCTTAAAATAAATCCTAGAAATGGGACTAATTGAGTTAATTTTTCGTTTAAATTGGTAGGAATTCCCAATTTCTTACTGTACATTAGACAGGAGCTTGTTGAATACCATACCTTCATAGCAGAATCCATAACTCCACTCTCAACACCAGGCCAAAAGCCAAAGTTCATATGAAAGTTACTTAGTATGTCATACATTGTGATTACGTACTTCACAGTTCATCTGAAGCTTGTTTTTGTTGGCTTTGAGAAGAACCATAAATGGGTGCTTATATTTCGATTTGGGTGAAGAATTCCAAAGGTCTTAAAAAGCATGCTCCACACAATAATATTGCTGTTAACTTCTGGTGAATAAACATTTGATTCATTTTAAGTACTCTGGCTCAGGGGATAATTCATTATTAGTTACACAGACTCTATTTACCAGGATCATAATCAGTGTCATAGAAATGTGTTAACTTCTTTAGGAACTGCAATAGGCTATATCATATGTGCTACTGAATAAATACTGCTGCCTTTTCTGGTATGTTGTTCGAGCAGATGGTTTCTAGTGACTGAAATTTTACTCGTCCTGGCCTGGTGCAAAAAACCTCAACAGATTTCTTAGGCCAGCAGCGAACATGGCAGAAAAATGAAAGAACAAGCATTTAATTTACGACTATTGGTGTCATTGAAAAACAGCATTTATACAGAATTTATACCCTTCTATTGCGGAAATTTATTATTGTACCACTTAACACAGTTCTTTTAGAATCAACTTTATTTAATACAGTTTCCTGTTGCTGTGGAAACACTATATGAGGCGGAAGAAGGAAAAATAATTCAGTCATCTTAAAAGTTAAGATAACACAGTATTAAGACATAGTAACCTTGGAAATTGATATTCTGAGTTACATAACAAAACAAATATAAATATAATTTCTTACTTGTCAGAAACAGAGTTTAAGAAAGATACAAATGGCACTCAGCTTCACTAATTTATTTCACACAAACATTCGCAAAAACTACAGCTCAGGTACAGGTACCTTGATCTCTGCAGTTGTAGGTGCCACCACATATATACATGAACCTATTTTCAAAACCGACACAAATTAATTGGTTGTTAAACAAAATTATTTTCCTGTTGAAATTCCTATTCAGAGCATGTTGTAGATTACTCACTGCAGAGTCTCACTTCATGATGCAGCCTTAATTTAAAATATTCAACAAGTACAACTTTTTTTCAATAGATGAATGTCATTATCGAAGGGAGGATTGTTTGAAAAATGTTGATTGAGATGACGAAAAACATCATTCCTTATGTCCCAAAAAGCTGAGGTAACTAATTTTTCAAACGGTTTCCTACACTAAAAATGGTCATTTGCCTAACACAGATAAACATCATCACTGGACACAATAGACAAGCCACCTCTCTTTTTCCATTCAAGATAATGAATACCCCCATCCGCAAACATTAGATCGTAGTCAAATCCGCCAAAAGTAGAACCCCAATTTTTGTTAAGTTATCTAGTCAAATACAAAGTGAAATAAATTGGATGAGATAAATAAATAAATAATTATTATTTTAGTGTTGTTCAACTTTTAAAGTGATAGATAATGTCGAGATAGAAATATACATACATATACAGTGTATACGCAAGAAAGATCGGTTCATAAAAATTAAAATGGCAATAAATTATAAAACATTTCCAATAAAGTACAATATCTAAGATAAAACAATTTAAACAAAGTGTCATAAATCAACAATTTTCAAGAATTTATGATACACTCTCCAAACAGTATGTCCGCCTCCGGTAGCTGAGTGGTCACTGCGACAGACTGTCAATCCTAAGGGCCTTGGTTAGGTTCCCAGTGGGGTCGAAGATTTTCTCCGCACAGGGACTGGATTTTGTGTTGTCCTAATCATCATCATTTCATCCCCATCGACACGCAAGTCGCCGAAGTGGCGTCAAATCAAAAGACTTGCACCTGGCGAACAGTCTACCTGATGGGAGGCCCTAGTCACATGATATTTATTTATGGCAGTATGCCCGTGTCTACGTTAATATATGGCAGTATGTCTATTATTTCTAGCGCCATAAGAGTGCAACTCCTGTCTAAGTCAGCATTCTGGTAAGTTATTCTTCATGTACAAGAGAACAGCGTAAATGTGCAAGTTTATTACAGTTAATATTTTTAGATCAATAAACAATGGTCTGTAGTGGGCAAGGTCTCCTAAGTCTGTAAATAAGTTTCTTTTGAAGAACTAAAATACCATGAAAATACGCTATATTGTCCCAAAATAAAAGCCTGTAGCATATAGTACTGTGGAAAAAAGCAAAATAGGTTGATCTTACAGAAGCCAAACATACATGAGTTTTTTTACATTTCTTAACATGTACATCACTCAAGTCAACCTTGCACTAACTTATTTAATGTGTGGATCCCAAGACAATTTACTATTGGTGACAATACCTGAAAACTTAACACTATCTAAACAGTCTTCTACTGGAAAATTTCTTAAACTAAATGCAGTTTACTGAGTTTTACTCTCATTGACCAAAAATCCATTAGATCAAAACCAAACCAGATTTATACAAGGACTACCAATGAAGTAATAGGTTTGGTCTATCACAGAATGGGTGGGGCTACAGCCGCCTTCTTGGAGCCATAACGTTCCTACATTCAGTACACATTCAGCAGTGATCAGTGTCTCTACTATTTTGCTTTCTGTGGTGTGTTAAAATGTGTGCTGTAATAGAAAAACCCGCCACTTGTGAGGCGTATTCTGTGATTTTGGTGGCAAAAACTGTAAACCAGTTGAAATTTATCATGACCTTTCTGATGTGTATGGAAAAGGAATCCTCAATAAAAGCTGACTGAGACAATGGTGCACTGCTTTCAAAAACGGTCATACTAGTGCTCACGATGACCACAGTGGTAGGCCTAGCCATGTGACTGATGAAGTGGTGATGAATATCAACAAAAAAAATACTTGAAAAACTTGTACCACAGTACAATAAATACCTCAATTTGAATGGCGACTATGTAGAAAAATAGCTTAAGAGTGTTGTTCCATAAAAACACGGGAGAACAGAGTCAGTACCATCTTATCACGATATTTCTACAAGATGTCTACAAGATTATCATGGGTGAGTACGACATATTATTTTTACAGCAAATATTTGAGAAATGAAGATTTTCTTTGTGAAAGATGAGTACCCAAGAACATTATTCCATATGAGGTTACTGAATGAAAATATGGAAAATATGTGAACTAAGTGATTTGACTCTTTCCATGATTTGTAATCATTCTGTAACTGTAATGATACTGTAAGAGGCACAAAGTCTTTTGGCCATCTCCAGCTGTACTCACCTGAAGATGGCCAAAAGACTTTGTGCCGAAATATCATGGCAAGATGTTACTGACTTACAGCAGTTCTCCCGTGTTTTCATGGAACAAACAGTACGCCGGGAAAATTTCAAACATCACAGCTTAAGAGTGTACTTTTAAAATTTATGTAATAAAATTTGGTTTTTCCATGTTGTTAATTTTTTATTTCAAAACGTCTATTACTTTCTGGATAGCCCTCAAACTTTTGATAGGGCCCTTTAATTGTAGTTTGAAGGCTGTCAAAGTTGGAACTGACATGGAAAAATGTGCTATCATCAGTGAAGAGAATGGAGTGTGTTTTTTATATAAAATGGCAACTGATTTACCATTAGAATAAATAATAAACGTCCCAAAACTGAACCTTGCGGCACACAACATTTGATTTCAGCTACCTATGATTTCTCCTTCTCAGTATATGCAGTTTGTTTATGGTTATTGAGAAATTATTAAATATGTTACCAACTTTGTTGTTAATGGTTCCACAATAAACTAATCTGTTAAGAAGTAAATCATGCTCCACACAATCAAAGACCTTGTTAACATTAGAAAAAGTAGCCAGAGCAAAGCTTTTCTCCTTATAAGCACTAATCACCTCTTTAATTAAAAGACAGTAGATTTGCCTTCCTAAAGCCAAATTGTGCAGCAGGAAGAACGTTATTGTGTTCCAAATAATCACATTACTGGTAAGAGATGATGAATTCTACAACTTTAGATGTAAATAGTGTCAAAGATACTAGGTGATAAGTAGAGGAACAATAATTACTCTCTCCTTTCTTATAAGTGTGCTCAATTCTAGATAATTTTAACACCTCTGGAAATACACCTTAATTAAACATTTATTTATACAATAATTAAGAGGATATGCTACACAACCAATTATCTTTTTGTAATATATTACTACAAAGATCATATATATATCTACACTATCAGAAGGTGTAAAATTACTTACAATACTTAAAACAACATCTGATGTCACTTCTTCGAAAAAAACTGTTTTTCAATGCATAGTTTACATTATGACATCTTATGATAACAGATACAGTTTCATAAGGCCTAACAGTACTTTCACAAATTTCATTACCTGACTGTATAGAAAAGTTATTAAATTCAACTTGTGATACAGCTATAGCCTCTTTTTGTTTGTCTCTGTCCACTGAGTTTTCTACTTGCCATGCTTTCTTGCAGTTATTTATGGATGACTTTATACTCAACAAGTTATGTTGTTTCTTAGCCTAATTGTTGCATATTTATAATCCTTTCGAGCTCTTAAGTGTCTTAGCTTAGCCATATCTGTTCTGTGGAGTCTACAAAAATCTTAATACATCAACTATATGTTTTTCCTATTGGCTAGTTGAAAAGTATACCATGCATTCTGATGCCTATGGCTATTTGTGTTACTTGTTTTGGGACTGACTTTACATTTGTATTGAGGAAAGTTGGTCTCAAAAGTTTTTAAAAAAGATGAAAAAAGCTTGCCAAAAACTATATTAGTAGAACAAGGACTGTTATTGTTAAACAGGTCTTTCAAATCATAGTTATTAAGTAAACATACTAAATATAGATCCCCACTGCAAAAACTGTTCAAAATTACTAAGAAAGGTTATTAAAAAGTCAAGGAACATGCACATAATGTCAGAAATCAGTAATTCCAACAACATAATTATGGCTATATGGAATAAAATGGAATGTAAGACTGGACAACCCGCCACAGGCAGGATAGCATCACTACTGAACTGCATAAAACAGCTGTGAATGATGAGTTACAGATACCATATATATTTAATGATCATTTCTTAAATATAGTAGGAAGTATATAGACAAACAGTTCAAGAGAAAAATCACAGCAGTCTCTTAAAACAGTAGCTTTCATAAAATTCAATCATAAGAATGTATCACCAACTAAATTAAGAAAATTGTACATGCTCTCAAAAATAAAATGTCATATTTTTTCATTATGTTTCCAATACAATTTCAAAGATTTGTACTCATATAACAAGAATGGTCTGTCTGGAATATGTAATGCATCACTAACTCAAGGCATTTTTCCTGAGAGTCTGAAACCCCCCATAAGAAAGGTGATAGGAGAGACGTCAATAGCTACTGACCTGTTTCGCTGCTGACATAGTTTTCCAAAAATTTTGAGAAGGTGGTGTATTCTAGAGTATTATCTCAACTTAGCAACAATAATATTCTCAGCAAATAATAGTTTGGATTTCAGAAGAGTTTCTCTAAGACACAGCTTGTTACATGTTCACCAGCCATTTTTTTACAAACATTAAATAACAAAATAGTGCTTGTTGGTATTTTCTGTGACCTACCTAATGCAACTGATTGTATGAATCACAGTTTTCTCCTAGTTAAATTTAACATCCAACCAAAAGAATGCAGAAAGTTCTTCTTACTAAATTAAACAATATAATCTGGGGGACATAAATCTGACTGGAGAGACATCATGTATGGGGTTCCCAAGACTCAGTCTTAGGTCCACTATTGTTCCTCACATGTGTAAATGATCTTCTGTCTAATAGACAACAAGCCTAATAGGTTTTTTTGCAGATGACACAAATAATGTAATCAATCTACACATACATACAGAAACAGAAAAAGTGGTAAACAATGTTCTTAGAAGTGTGTACTCGTTTACTGCAAGTGGTCTCGCCCTGAATTTCAAAAATACACAACATATTTAGTTCTGCACATCTAGGGGTACTACACCAATGATAAGTGTGACACCTGGTGAGGAAATAATAAATAGAGTGGAAACATCAAAATTATTGTGGATCTACACTGACGAGAATTTAAGCTGGAAAAAGTTTAATTTGTAGCTCCTAAAACAACTTAGTTGTCATATTTGCACTCAGAATCATTACAAATCATGGAAAGAGTCAAATCACTTAGTTCACATATTTTGCATATTTTCATTCAGTAACCTCATATAGAATAACATTCTTGGGTACTCATCTTTAACAAAGAAAATCTTCATTTCTCAAATATTTGCTGTAAAAATAATATGTCGTACTCACCCATGATCATCTTGTAGACATCTGTTGAAAGAGTTATGGCTTCTGACTACAGCTTCACAACATATTTGTTCTCTAATTAGATTAGGAAATGAGACACTTAAAGTAGTAAAGGAGTTTTGCTATTTGGGGAGCAAAATAGCTGATGATGGTCGAAGTAGAGAGGATATAAAATGTAGACTGGCAATGGCAAGGAAAGCGTTTCTGAAGAAGAGAAATTTGTTAACATCGAGTATAGACTTAAGTATCAGGAAGTCGTTTCTGAAAGTGTTTCTGTGGAGTGTAGCCATGTATGGAAGCGAAACATGGACGATAAATAGTTTAGACCAGAAGAGAATAGAAGCTTTCGAAATATGGTGCTACAGAAGAATGCTGAAGATTAGATGGGTAGATCACATTACTAATGACTCCTCATTAGTAGAATATAATTGGGTAGAAGAGGAGTTTGTGGCACAACTTGACGAGAAGAAGGGTAGGACATGTTCTAAGGCACCAAGGGATCACAAATTTAGCATTGGAGGGCAATGTGGAGGGTAAAAATCGTAGAGGGAGACCAAGAGATGAATACACTAAGCATATGTAGAAGGATGTGGGTTGCAGTAAGTACTGGGAGATGAAGAAACTTGCACAGGATAGGGCAGCATGGAGAGCTGCATCAAACCAGTCTCAGGACTGAAGACCACAACAACAACAACTACAATGATCAAACCAGTCTCAGGACTGAAGACCACAACAACAACAACTACAATGAAGTTGGTTGTAAATAGTCCTCTATGGATCAAAAGGAACAATCATATACATAATTTCAACACCACAAGGAAAAACAAGGTTCATTAGTTCACACTAAGGGTATCCTTATAACAAAAAGGGGTGCATAGTGCTGCAACAAAAATTTTTGATCATTTACCCAGTGACACAAAATGTCTGACATACTTGAAAGTAATATTTAAGAACAAACTGAGAAAGTTTCTTCTTGATAAGTCCTTATATTTCATTGAAGAATTCTATTGTTGTAATTTCCAAAGGGTGGTGGGTAGTAATCACTAACTCATATCTGTATATTAAAAAAAATTAATAAAATTTAAAATTTAAAAATCTTGTAAATGTTCAGCAGGTATCCATATTTACAAATTAATTTGCGATGTGAAAGTAAAATGACTCATTCCACATCATTATAACTGTTAGTGCAAAATAATCCATAGGTCATGACTCTTAACTAACTAACTAACTTCATATATCATAGGTCCTACTCCATTGGGCTTACAAGCATATGGGACGAGTCAGTTTTTACAAGCAGAGTACATTTCTTTCATAATGGTGTAACATTTAGTCTACAAAGAAGCCACGGACTACTCAAGGAATAGAGGTATCTTGTAAATCAAAAAGAAAACTGTATCTGTCAATCTGAAACAGTTCTGGTATTGATGCTATAGCGCATTACAAGGAATACTGCAAAATATTTAAGACTGTAATACGGATATCAAAGCAAATATCTTACAAGGAAAAGATCAGATAACAAAATAAAGACAATATGGGATATAGTGAAGGAGGGGACTGGCAGAACCAGACATGAAGAGGGAAAATAGCATTAAGAGTAAATGATACATTGGTGACAGATGTGTATAGTATTGTAGAACTTTTTAACAAACGTTTTATAGCTGCCACTGAAAAGCTGGTATTGTCAAGTTCTGTAGATGCTGCTATGGAATACCTCAGACCAGACATTTCAAGTAACTTCCATGATATGAATTTGACCCTCAATACCCAGCAGAAATAATATCCATCATAAAATCTTTAAAATCAAAAACATCTAGTGGGTATGATGAAATATCAACGAAGTTAATTAAAGAATGTTATTCTGAGTTAAGTAACATGTTAAGCTATCTGTGTAACCAGACGTTTGTCAGTGGAATATTTCCAGAATGGTTGAAATATGCTGAAGTTAAGCCACTGTTTAAGAAGGGCGATAAGGAAATAGCATCAAATTTTTGTCCAATTTAACTCTTGCCAGGATTTTAGAAAAAGTAATGTACAATCGGCTTTATAACCATCTTATCTCAAATAACATACTGTCAAAGTCCCAGTTCAGATTTCTAAAAGATTCTTATATTAAGAAGGATATCTCCACTTACAGTGAAAATGTGCTTAATTCATTAAACAAAAAAATGCAGGCAACTGGTATATTTTGTGATCTGTCAAAGGCATTTGACTGTGTAAATCACAATATCCTTTTAAGTAAATTAGAATATTTTGGTGTAACAGGAAATTATGCAAAATGGTTCAAATCTTATATCTCTGGCAGGAAACAAAGGGTCTTATTAGGAAAGAGACATGTATTAAGCTATCAGGCATCATCCAACTGGGAACTAATTGCATGTGGAGCCCCACAAGTTTCTATTTTAGGGCATTTACATTTTCTTGTGTATATCAATGACCTTTCATCAGTAACATTACCAGATGCCAAGTTCGTTTTGTTTGCTGATGATACAAACACTACAAAATAGAAACTCAAGTATAGTCTTAGAAAGATCAACAAATAAAATATTTTTGGACATTAATTACTGGTTCCTAACCAATTCTTTGTCACTAAACTTTGAAAAAACACACTACATGCAGTTCAGAACTTGTAAGGGGTGTCCCACGACTATATGCCTAACATACGATGACAAGCAGATAGAAGAAGTGAACAGTGTTAAATTCTTGGGATTACAGCTTGATAATAAATTCAACCGAGAGCAGCACACCACAGAACTGCTGAAGCGTCATAGCAAATCTCTATTTGCAATGCAAATTCTGTCAGATATATGGGATATAAAAATGAAAAAGCTGGCATACTATGCTTACTTTCATTCCATAATGTCATATGGGATTATTTTTTGGGTTAATTCATCAAACCAAGCTAAAGTGTTCTGGGCACAAAAATGTGCAATAAGAGTTATATGTAGTGTGAACTCAAGAACATCCTGCAAAAGCCTGTTTAGGGAACTCGGGAGACTAACTACTGCTTCCAAGTATATTTATTCCTTAATGAAATTTGTCATTAAAATATATCACTTTTTCAAACCAACAGCTCAATTCAGGGAATCAGTATTAGAAATACTGAATAATCTTCACAAGGATTTCAAGTCACTTACTCTTGTACAAAAAGGTGTGCATTATTCAGGAACACACATTTTCAATATTTTGCCAGCAGCCATAAAAAGCTTAACAACCAATGAAATTCAGTTTCTTCTACTGAGAAAGTCATCAATGGAATGGAAGGAGTTGGCCACCAATAAATCCTTTAGGCTTCTCTTAAACTGCATTTCATTGGTTGTTAAGCTTTTTATGGCTGCTGGCAAGATATTGAAAATGTATATATATATATATATATATATATATATATACACAACATAACGAACCAGATAGTCTACGATAAATAACATTGTTCATAGACTATCGTAAATAACTTTAAAATCATATATTATTTGATTGTATATTATATAATATTAACTAACAAAAAAATTATGTAATTTACTGGCTTATTAGGAAGTAACTTCAATAATAAAAATAACTTTCCAGCAGGAATATTTTACAACAGTCTCATTTTTTTGCAGATGAATGGCCTTATTTGCAGAGGAAAGACTTTGAAAAAGTCTTTTCCAGTGAATTGGCCGTATTGTCAACCATGGAGGTAAAGGCCCGTCCACACGCAACGATCTGTCTGCGCAAATGTCTGCGCACATCACATCTGCGCAGACAGATCGTTGCGTGTGGACAGAAGATTTGCACCAATCTCAGGTGTGTGCAAACCTGGAAGTTGGAGTTGGAGGTTTGAGCGAAACCTCTCAAATCTGTGGGTTCAAACCACATCTGCGCAGACAAGTTGGAGCGTGTGGACAGGAGATCGCCGCAAATCTGGCGCGAAACAGCTGTTTGCTCAGCCTAGTGTTTGTATTTGTGCTCACAGGGCATTAAAATGGCTGATACTCGTCAGTGTTCTCGAGAGTTTGTAAGTGAATTCATTGAAATATATAGAAACCACCCATGTCTGTGGAAGATTAAAGTAAAGAATATAGTGACTGAGACAAAAAGACAGCAGCATACAATGCTCTAATTGAAAAATTGCGGGTATTATTTCACTCAACTCTTGTTTCGATATTGCAGTTGAAAATTTCAAATCCTTGTAGCTCCTTCCTGTTGCTAGGAATCTTAATGTTACCGCCAGCCGTTCATGAGGAGAAATTGCCCTTCTCTATACAAGTATTTTTTCTCATAATATGAGGGGTTACAAGCTTTAAGAGATAATTATAAGTTTCGACATCCATCCGCAAATAATTTCGCCAGTCGTTAGGTTCGCCCTGCAACTCTCGCAGTAAATTTACGTGAGAAAACTGCTTTCGCTTTAGCAGCTACTGTCTACACCATTTTGACCACTTTCTCTGTTTCCTGCGGTTGGTCTGAATGTTTTTTGCAACACAAGTTGCGAACACAGACCACGACAAAACTTCCTCCATTTCTATATTTCAAAATAACTTAATTAAATTTTTGACGTTTACGGGGAGCGTAGTCGCTTGCCACTGATATTTCTTTTCTACACCGACAGATGGCGGGCGAGTAATAGACTGGGGTTTGTGTCGTGTGAACACACCACATTTGCAGCGATCTTTTGCATGTACAGACATCTGCGCCGATGTCTGCGCAGACAGATCGTTGCGTGTGGACGGGCCTTAAGAATATTCTATGTTGTCAACCGAGGCGCGTAGATTCTATGTTCTAACTTCTTTGTTGTCAATGATCACGAAATCATTTTGTAATATCTTCGGTTTTTTAAAAATAAATACAGACGATAGTCATCTTTGGTAGTATCGTGTGCGTGTTACTGACGTCTGTTTACATAGATTATGCGAAGAGATAAAACATCTGGAAAAAGCGAAAGATAAGATATTCAGCTAGACTACAGGTACATATACTCAAATGTGAGTTAAGTAAACATATTTTCGTGTACAATTTTTGTGATATTGCCGTTCCGGTCAAATGTTTATTTTAGTAATCAAGATATATTTCGATGAAATAAATCACGAATAAAAGTCTCTCAAATAGGTTCATTCCATTATGCCAGCGAAGAACGCTGACAGTAAATAGTGTGGATCTTAAGACGAATATATCTTAATGAATGTCGTATATATGTCAGGTATCAGCCATTGAACTGTTGATACAGGACTAGATAACTGTAATTACAAATTGTAGTCGGACTTGTATGTGCCTGTCAACGCCTAAAACATAACTTGGATCCATTGGCGAGCACATAGTACGTGTGTTAGTGCCTTTACGTGAGCGTGCTACTAAACCTATCGCTTCTCTTTGCGTATCATCATGAGGTCAACTTGCAGTCGTACTTTTACGTTCGGCGCAGTTGACTTAGGACCCCGTTTAATTGTTAATTTTTTCTTTCCAGGAATTAAAGTAGAACTTGTCCATTCACTATTATGTTCATTTTTCTGGAAGGTAGCGTAAATCTGGAATGGATAATGATATAAAAAAATTCAGTTCCCCAAGAATACCTTCCTAAGAACATGTGGTAAAAATGTGCCATGAATAGACATTACAGTATTAGCCATCTCCACATCTGGTACTTTTCATACCCGAAAATCATAGTTTTTTGGGGTTTCCTCAGGAACCACTCATGAAAGTATAGTGCAATACAAGCTGCTTGATGTTCACCCTTGACCACACCTAATGCAAAAGAACGAATTAATTTGATGTGTATAATGTTTAAATTTTGACCCTGTATTGTAGGATAGCTACAGAATGCCCACTCTTTTGATAGATATGCAAATGGTTGTTAGGCCAAAGGCTATCCAAAACACTTGACCCCTTACCTCTGTGGTCAATAAAACATTCACATTTTTGTATGAGGTTTTTTGGAGCATATTGGTACTTCATCTGTTGATATCTGTCAGTCCAAAATAACAAGCTTTGTTCTTCCTACCAATAAATCCCCAATCCACAGCTTCATTTGCTGTCCAATGTGATTTTAGTTATGTTCATAAGTGTTGGTTTGGTAATGACCCAAATGCTTTCCAGAAGTTAGGAAATACTGCATGTACATGATTGCATTGATTTTCATTGATCTGTTACTCTCAATGTCATATCAGAAAAGTGCAAGTTGGGTTTCATGTGACCAATGTTTTTGAAAGGTCATTCTGTCATGGAAATCTCACTACCTATGAGTTTAAATTGTGGTTAGGCAGATGATGTCAAGGATATTCGGCAGTAGTTTTAGTGATCACTTGTGCTGTCATTCTTGCAGACAGATGTGACCTCTGTTTTCTTCCAACTACTGAGTACAAATTTTTGTTTGAGGGATCTATTGTAAAGCCTGACCCACCTCCAAATTGGACACTGCTCATTAACACATGGCTTCCTACATCAGCAAGATGCTCTCATAGTCTGTGGTGTACAGCTGACCATAATTAAAGTTTTAATAGTGTGTGTTTCATATTCATACCAGAGGGCAGTGACTAGTGTAAGTGGGGACCTGTCCTCTGTCTTAGCTAATGGTGGGATGAGTGTCGCATAGCATTTAGAATTGTGTGTATTTGTCTGAACTCCAACCTAAGTCTTAGATGGAGGTTTTGGTGTCACAGTGTCTCTGGTTCATGAATATTTTAAATTGATTGAATTATTTTTGAGTGTGTCATAAAATAACTTCCCAGAAAATTTTCCTTTTTCCCGGTATAGTTTCTTGTTTCTTTTTAACCTTCATTGATCTTAACCACACCAGTCCCATCATATTTTCGCACAGACGCTGAAGACCTTGATGTAATTTGCTCACATTATTCCGTCACCAACAGCTAATATCTGTAACACACATTTTGCACTGGTGTCAAAATTAAACTGGTGCAGTGATCCTGAATCTTAGGAAAGGAAGTTGAAAACAGAGCTCAGTTTTACTGCTTTTGCTTTACTGCCCTTAATTTCAGTTCCTGTTACTTGAGTGACTTCATCACTGGTGCCACCAACAAGCTCCTCGTACGACCAGAATTTCTTGGATTTTAGGAGAGATCCTTCAGTAAGATTCAGCTACGGTTGTTGTGGAAAGCTCCTCTCATTGCTATTTTGATTGACAATCTAAAATATGTTTCATTTAGCATCTCTCTATCCATAGGCTTATGATTTGTTTTACATATTTTATGCAGTAGTCACAATTTTCTTAGGGTTTTCTTTACAGAGACTGTATACCAAGGACTGTTCCTCTCATTGTAAGTATTCTATGAGGTACACACCTAGACAGTGCTTGGTCAGTTGTACTTTTAGATGTGAGCCACAGTTCCTCTACATGCTCTTGCCCAGGGTAAATGTTTCAAGTTCCTCTTGAAGGTTTGACATCACTGGCTCCTTATTTGGCTTACGGGGCAGCATGTAAATATTTCTGCTTGTTTTAGTTTCCCATTGTATTTTAATAATAATTGTTGCTACAAATGTCTTTTTGTCGTGTATACCAGTTTCATAATGGACATGCTCAATGAGGTTAGGTCTGTTTCCATCATGCGTGGGCTTCAAAACTAAATCTACATCTATACTCTGCAAACCACTGTGAATCACGGAAAGGATGATTAAGTGCCTCTGTGTTGTAATTAGTCTAATCTTGTCTTCATGATTACTATGGGAGCAATATGTAGAGGTTTATGATATATTCCTAGATTGACCACTTAAAGTTGGTTCTAGAAACTTTCATATGATAGACATACGCTATTTTCAAGTGTCTGCTAGTTCAATTCCTACAGCATCTTCATGACTCTCTCCCTTGGGCTGAACAAACCAGTGACCATTTGGGCTGCCCTTCTTTGTATTCTTCAGTATCCCCTGTTGGTCCTATTTGGGACAGGTCTGCTCTACGCAGAGTTCAGAGAAAACACTCAGTATTTTCACAGGATGTTTTGTAATGCCCTCCACATATAAAGTAATCCACAAGTGAGATGAAGTTTACTCTAAAGTTTACGATTACATCTTGTTCTGTGTGAGAGTAGTAGATGGCAGCAATAATTCAGTAATGGAAATAAACAAAACTATACATACATGCTATCATGATCATGACGTGCTCTCATCCTTGGACAAAGGAAACAAGTCTTTTGGCTGTGGTTGAAAATAATAAATCCAAGTAAAACGCGAGACGTAGCAAAATTCTGTTAAAGTTGCCAGTTCATTACTCAAAATAATGTGAAACACAACAAAAGCTTAAAAATCAATTATATATGACAGATAATCAATTGCAGAAATGTATTAAACATTGGTATTATCACATTCTTTGTTCAGAAATTGTAATTATAAATTAAAAGCAGCTCAGAACATAGAAGTTATGTTTGAAGGTAACAAAATCAGTAAACATTATTATGTCATGGAAGTTACATCAGAATAAACTAGTATTGCAAACACATTTGCGGTATCTGGTTCAGTTTTGTTTTTCGCAGGATCTTTCTTGGTGACATTGGGTGATATTAATCATCTGAGAGACTTCACTTATTTGCACACAATACTCCAACTTGTACAAATGTATAGTAGCTCTTAATTCCTGAAACCTTCCCAAACTTTATGTAAAATAATCGAATCTTTTAAATTTTTGTGGAATGCTTATTAATTTTTGGGTTGATCTCTTTGCAGCAAAACAGTATGACCTCTGACTCTCACTTCAGTTACGCTTCTTACAGATCCATCTTTCATGCCCACAACCTGAACTGGATTACAATATTCACTCTCGGAAAATCCTGTGATAGTATTATTTAGCAAGCAATAAATTTGCAACTGCATCATTACCAAATACTGCACACAAAAATTTATGGATGTGCACAAAGCTTTCTTTTTCTGCAACTAAGAATTCAGTTGCAACACTTTGCTTGTAACACGTCTTCTGTAGATGCATTTTTGGTGGTTTATTGAACCTCTGCCAATTTTCAGTATTATTCAAAATTTTGCACACATGCGAAGGGGATTTGAACCGATTTGAACCACTTAAAGAAATAGAGTAGAAAAAGAATGGGTAGCTCTGAGGGATGAGGTAGTGAAGGCAGCAGAGGATCAAGCAGGTAAAAAGATAAGGGCCACTAGAAATCCTTGGGTAACAGAAGAAATATTGAATTTAATTGATGGAAGGAGAAAATATAAAAATGCAGTAAATCAAGCATGCAAAAAGGAATACAAACGTCTTGAAAACAAGATCGACAGGAAGTGCAAAATGGCTAAGCAGGGATGGCTAGAGGACAAATGTAAGGATGTAGAGGCTTATGTCAGTAGGGGTAAGGTAGATACTGCCTAGAGGAAAATTAAAGAGACCTTTGGAGAAAAGAGGAACCACTTGTATGAATATAAAGAGCTCAGATGGAAACCCAGTGCTAAGCAGAGAAGGGAAAGCAGAAAGGTGGAAGGAATACATAGATTGTCTATACAAGGGCGATGTACTTGAAGACAGTATTATGGAAATGGAAGAGGATGTAGATGAAGATTAAATGGGAGATAAGATACTGCGTGAAGAGTTTGTCAGAGCACTGAAAGACCTGAGTCGAAACAAGGCCCCGGGAGTAGACAACATTCCATTTGAACTACTGATGGCCTCGGGAGAGCCAGTCATGACAAAACTCTACCATCTGGTGAGCAAGATGTATGAGACAGGCAAAATATCCTTGGACTTCAAGAAGAATATAATAATTCCAATCCCAAAGAAATCAGGTGTTGACAGATGTGAAAATTACCAAACTACCTGTTTAGTAAGTCACAGCTGCAAAGTACTAATGCGAATTCTTTACAGACAAATGGAAAAACTGGTATAAGTCGACCTCGGGGAAGATCAGTTTGGATTCCGTAGAAATATTGGAACATGGGAGGCAATACTGACCTTACGACTTATCTTAGAAGAAAGATTAAGGAAAGGCAAACCTACGTTTCTAGCATTTGTAGACTTAGAAAAAGCTTTTGACAGTGTTGACTGGAATACTCTCTTTCAAATTCTGAAGGTGGCAGGGGTAAAATACAGGGAGCGAAAGGCTATTTACAATTTGTACAGAAACCAGATGGCAGTTATAAGAGTCAAGAGACGTGAAAGACAAGCAGTGGTTGGGAAGGGAGTGAGACAGGGTTGTAGCCTCTCTCTGATGTTATTCAATCTGTATATTGAGCAAGCAGTAAAGGAAACAAAAGAAAAATTCGGAGTAGGTATTATTAAAATCCATGGAGAAGAAATAAAAACTTTGAGGTTTGCTGATGACATTGTAATTCTGTCAGAGACAGCAAAGGACTTGGAAGAGCAATCGAATGGAATGGACAGTGTCTTGAAAAGAGGATGTAAGGTGAACATCAACAAAAGCAAAACGAGGTTAATGGAATGTAGTCGAATTAAATTGGGTGCTGCTGAGGGAATTAGATTAGGAAATGTGACACTTAAAGTAGTAAAGGAGTTTTTCTATTTGGGGAGCAAAATAACTGATGATGGTCTAAGTAGAGGGGATATAAAATGTAGGCTGGCAATGACAAGGAAAGCGTTTCTGAAGAAGAGAAATTTGTTAACATCGAGTATAGATTTAAGTGTCAGGAAGTTGTTTCTGAAAGTATTTGTATGGAGTGTAGCCATGTATGGATGTGGAACATGGGCGATAAATAGTTTGGACAAGAAGAGAATAGAAGCTTTCGAAATGTGGTGCTACAGAAGAATGCTGAAGATTAGATGGGTAGATCACATTACTAATGACTCCTCATTAGTAGAATAGAATTGGGTAGAAGAGGAGTTTGTGACACAACTTGATGAGAAGAAGGGACCGGTTGGTAGGACATGTTCCAAAGCATCAAGGGATCGCAAATTTAGCATTGGAGGGCAGTGTGGAGGTTAAAAATCGTATAGGGAGGCGAAGAGATGAATACACTAAGCAGATTCAGCAGGATGTAGGTTGCAGTAAGTACGGGGAAATGAAGAAGCTTGCACAAAGCATGGAGAGCTGCATCAAACCAGTCTCAGGACTGAAGACAACAACAGCAACAAGAATGTTTTCCTTGGAATTATGAATGACAATTCAAGAAATCTATCTCTATAACTTACTAATGTAACGATTCTATGACTCGTATGATCACATTTAGTGTTCAATAATTGCCTTTCGAATTTGTTGTACAGTGCTTTCCAAAGTTGTGCATTGTTGTTGGACACAGTAACTAGTGTAATTATTAAGTGTTCTTATTTTGTACACATTCCCTTTCTACATTAATAGTTCCATTGCTGTGCATTTTCACTTGACCAGCAAGGTGTTGGATCAATGCTTGTCACAGATTATTGGGAACTTGTTTTAACATCAGTTATCTCAGAGTTAAGTGTTTTGCTTGGTCTAAAATTCTGAGCACAGTGCCCTTTGTTTTGAATTAATTGAATTATTTATTTCCTTTTTGAACACCACTAATCATGCTCCTTAATTCATTATGGCTTTGTTCAAACTTCTTATCGAGAGAATCTTTGGGTCACCTGGTGAATTTATCTATAGTGCTGATGTTCTTGTTCACTTCTTGCAGACCCCCTCCCCCGGAGGGGTCAACGCTCTTCGGTGAATGTGTTCCAAAGTTTCAATAGCCCACCATCAGAACAGTCCCTTATTTGTTTTGCCTTTGTTTCTTCATTCTCCATATCCTCCCCTTCTCCTGCTATGATGATTGATTTTTCTCTTTGTTTCTTCTTCCTTCCTTTGCACTCCAGAAGGCCGGCCCATGAATTTGTTGTGTTGTGGGTAACAGGGTAATGCTTCATTCCCAGCACCAGATCAATAGGTGGGGATTGCAAATACCCTCTGGCACAGATCAGGCACAGATATTGGTGATTGCCTGAGCTGTTACCTTCCCAGCTGCCAAATGGTCTCTCTGTCAGGACTTCCGGAGGTGTGAAAACTCATGTAAGGCAGGTGAGCCCCCCTCTAAGAGGGCCTCCAGTGGAAAGGAGCATACCATCAAAGAACTGACAATCATGCAGATTTTTTTGCAATGAGCCAATCACCATCTCAGTTTGAGTCTACTAAAGATAAATAGAATGAGGCTACAGATTCCAAGACTCTCTCAACTGTAACTTGGTTCCTCATGATATTGCGTACCGAATGAGATCAGTCTTTTGCTACGGTTAATCCGTTCATTATTCAGAAAGGTATTGATGCAATTGCAGGCCCTGTGAAATCCTCCTCTAGCCTACATAGTGGGTCCTTGCTTCTAGAGACCAATTGTGATTTTCAACCCCAGCAACTGCTTACTGCATCACTCCTCCATTTATCCTATTTATGTCAAGTCCTATTGTACACTGAATTCTTCACGTGCTGTTATATACACTTGGCTGCTTGATGGTCTGACCGAGGGAGAAATCCAAACTTATCTCTCTGATCAAGGCATCACTGCAGTCATCGGGTAATGAAAAAGGTTGGTGCAAACATAGTGCCTACTTTCACTCTTTTTTTCACATTTGGTTGATTAGTTCTTTCATCGAAAATTAAGGCAGAATGTGAAGTCATCATGGTCCGACCGTAATTCCAAACCTGATGCATTGCTGCCAGTGTCAACACTACAACCACACTGCCTAGGGGCCTCACCACTCTTTGGTGAGTAGCGCCTGGCTAACATGGGGCCCCAGCCTTCACAGCACTACTTCCTCTTTCTGTACTGCAGACCTAAACTTAATCTCTTACCTCCTCTGCCTATCTATTGGATGGTCCTTTTTGTGCAGACTCAGCTTGGACTTAATTCACTATTATAGTGTTGATTTCCAGTTTCACTCGTGGCATTATTTTCACCTTCCATTAACAATTATATGGTCTCCATTATTGGATTTGACATGCCATCTTTTCAATTTTTAAGGAAGTATGGGTTGTGCAGGGAAGGTCACCCACTGTGATGTATGCTCCACCTCTGTGCCCTTCCATTATGGCACCCTTGCTTCCTGTTGTCATAGTATGCCCAAGACCCAGCACAGTAACCATCCTGTTGGGGGTGGGGGTTCAGATGGCCCCAGCAGTATCATCGAATGGAAAGGCTTCGTGTGATGCAACGAAATATGATCCCAGTGTATTCCCTTCCCATGCCTTGCTGTGGAATGTAGGACTAGGAGAAAATGAGAGAATAATCCCCCGTGATTGTCATTGCCCACAACAGTCTCAGTATGGTCCAGGGCATCATCTTTCACTATTATCTTCTTTTGGAATCTGACAATGAGCTATGGACCAACTTAGAGGGACAGGGTGTGCACTTCATCTGCCATGTCCATAGGGGACCAAAACAAAATAGAGTTGCCACTGGGGCTCTCATCTTGGTTTTATAGGGTGACACGTCACCTGAGAAGGTCAAGGTGATTATCACTAGTGTGATGTGGAACCCAATGTTCATCCTCCTATGAGATGCTTAAAGAGTGTGAAGTTTGGACGTATTACTTCCCATTGGACCATTGCCCTGTCTTCAGAAATTGTGAACATACATTGCACCCGAACATTCCGTGTGTGTAAACTGTGATGAGCTAGATTCTTTCTGCTTACCAGATTGCTCCATTTTTAAGCTTGAGGAGAAAATCCAGGTGTATAAGACTCTGGACAAGTCCACATATCAGGAGGCCAGAAAAAAAGTATGATCATCTCATAAACGACAGTCATATGCTACAGCTGCAACTTCGGCACCTTCTCTGTTGACAATGGTTTACTCAGTTGCGCCTCTGACAGTGGTCCCTTAAAGTTGCCCAATAACCTCTGTCCCCCGCTTCCACCTCTTCAGAAGCATTCTTCCAGGGACACTAGTCCCCACCCCCAGCCAGAGGTGCCCCGTTCTCCTCTGGCTTCCCTAGCTAGGAAGAGATCCTGTGGGGACCCTCACTTCCCGACATTGGCCGATGGCTGAAGGAACCACAGACCACTGGCTGTCGGAATTCTTGTTCTTCCTTTGTCCCTGAAACCAGTTCAGGGAAACCTTCCCAGTTCTTGTCTTCTGTGGAGCAGGACAAGGACGACGAAAGAAAGATGTCTAAGACAGAGGAAACTCTGGTGGCCCCCTGTGTACTCCTCCTCTACATGTACTCCTTTGTGTCCAAGGTGAAGATTCAGGTGGCCTCTGAGGCACCAAATCTCAACAGGCAGTGTACTGCAGAACCTGTGTCAGTGGTTCCCTGACATCTCAACCGGTGCCAGCACAGTATTCAGACAGTCTGATCCTGCAGTGGAATTGTAATGGATTTTTCCACTACCTGGCTCAGTTACAGCAACTTTTAAGCAGTTACCCTGTGTTCTGTATTGCCATCCAAGAAACATGGTTTCCAGCAATTCGTGCCACTGCCTTTTGTGGCTTCCAAGGTTATTTTAACTGACTGTGAGATGCTATCGGGTGGAGTTTGTAGCATACGTCCTGGATTCTGTATATAGTGATCTAGTGCCTCATGATACGCCTTTGGAGGCCATGTCTGTTTGGGTAAGGGCACATTAGGATTTTACCATCTGCAACATTTATCTCCCTCCCAGTGTCATGTCCCAGGATGTACTGCTGCATTACTTTCTCAGCTCCCCCCACCGTTCCTAGTCTTCGGCAATTTCCCACACCCATACCTCTCTGTGGGGTGGAGCAATGATCACTTTCCATGGTGAAGGCATCAAAACTTTACTGTCACAGCTCGATGTTTGCCTCTTAAACTCTGTGCCTCCCCCCCCTCCCTCCCCCTCCCCCCCCCCCCCCCCCCACACACACACACTTCAGTTTGGCACACAGAACTTATTCAGCCTTTGATCTTTCCTTTTACAGCTCTGATCTTCTACCATCTACCAACTGGAGAGTCCATGATGACCTGTGTGGTAGTGACAACTTCCAAATCTTCCTGTCCCTTTGTCAGCATTGCTTCCCTGGACAGCCACCCAGATGGGTTCTCCATAAAGCTGACTGGGATGGGTTTATCTGTGCTGTCCTTCTTAGCTCCTGATTACAAGGCCATATCGATGTGGCTATTCAGCATACAACAGCAGCCATTCCATTGTCAGCCAACCAAGCCACCCCCTCCTTCCCCTCCCCTCCGGTCAAAAGACGGTATGCTGGTGGACTGTAGAGATTGCTATAGCCATTAGAGATCATAGGCAGGCTCTCCAACACTGTAAGTGGCACCCTTCACTGGAGCATCTCATTGCCTTTAAATGGCTCCATGCCCAAATCTGCTGCCTCATGAAACGATGTGAGCAAGAATCTTGGGAATGGTACGTTTCCAGTATTGGATCGCGTACCTTTCCATGTCAGGTGTGGACACAGATCAGACAACTCTGCAGCTTTCAGTCCCCTGCAGTTGTCCCAAGTATTTCCTTAGATGGTGCCATTGTGCTGATACAGGCGTTGTCGCCAACATTTTGCAGAACATTATGTTCACGCATCTGCGTCTGAGAACCACCATCCCACCTTTCAGCTCATAAACAGTGGGTGGAGCGATTGCACATATCTTTGACTACCCCACTACCTGGAGCCATGCAACAGTTCATTCAGTGAGTGGGAATTCTCCAGTGCCCTAGCTCGTTGCGCCGATACAGCCTGAGGACCAGACCGCATACACAACCAAATGCTGAAGCATCTGTCATTGAATTGCCAGTGTCACATTCTTGCCCTTTTTAATCGCATCTGGAATGAGGATGAGTCTCCATCTCATTGGTGAGAAAGTGTGATGGTTCCAGTACTGAAACCAGTAAGGACCCGCTGGAATTGGACATTACCAAGGCCACCCATTACATCCAGCAACACATGCTTTTTAATTACCATATGCTCTTGATTCTCTCAGTGCCCTTCAGAAACTCTGAGAGCAGTACACAGTCCATCCCTTAGTGCAACAGGTGCAAGAAAGCTACCACTTGCTTGCTGTTGAGGGAACCACCATGACATTCATGTGGCTTCCTGGTCCTGTCAGTCTGACAGGAAATGAGGCTTCTGCCAAGGCTGCAGTCCTACCTCGGCTTGCAAGCTCTTCGATTCTTTTGGATGATCTCCATGTTGCTGTCTGTCAGTACATAGTGTCACTTTGGCATCACCGCTGGTCCTCTCTTCACAGGAACAGGTTGCGGGGAATTAAACCTCTCCCAGCGGCGTGGCTGACCTCCTCTCAGCCCTCTCATTATGAAGAGGTCATTTGAACTAGGTTGCAAACTGGACACTGTCTTTTTAGCTATTGCCTTTGTTGAGTGGTGATCCCCTACCACTTCATGCTCATTTTCATCAACCTTTGACTGTTTGCCATTTTCTGACTGAATGCCCTTTTTAATTGCTTACATTCTAGTGTATGTTTGCTGTCTGAGTTATCAGACATTTTAGCGAACGACGTGCAGGCTGTTGGCCACGTTTTACTATTTGTCCATTGTATCAATATGGCAAAGGACATTTAATTTTTGGTTCAGGACTTCCGCTGTCTTTATGGCATATTTTGTGGAGCTTCCTCCAAGGAGAAGTCCTTGGATTTAGCTGTTTTCTTTCGTTGACAGAGCGAGGTGGCGCAGTGGTCAGCACACTGGACTTGCATTCAGGAGGACGATGGTTCAAACCCACATACAGCCATCCTGTTTTAGGTTTACTGTGATTTCCCTAAATTGCTTCAGGCAAGTGCTGGGACAGTTTCTTTGAAAGGGCATGGCCAACTTCCTTCCCCATCCTTCCATAATCCTATGGGACTGATGACCCGTCTGTTTGGTCGCCTCCCCCAAATCAACCAACCAACCTTTCGACAATTGAGCTTAACACATATTCGCTTTTAACTTCTTTTATTTATTAGTATTGTAAGGTTATGATATAAGACGCTTACGAACTCAGTTGTTTTTGCACCCTAAAACATAACCAAAAATCTACTTCTTGCAGAAAATAAAATATGTCATTATTACTTGCTGCTGAACCTCTAGACAGTGGTGTTGCAATCTCCAGTGTTGAGCTTGGTACTGGCTTTGCGATTTGAAATAGATCTGAAAGTTCATTGCTTTGACTTCAAAATTGTTACTGGTGTCAAAGTTCACAACCTTTTCCACAGCTGGTTTTACATCCTCAATCACACTAATATTTTTGGTGGCATAAGGCAGTTCAAAATAACAAGTGCTAATAATGTTGAACAGTTCTGTAGTGTACCACAATAGGAAAGCTCAATCCACACACTCTTCTACAATTCTCCAGCACACTTAACCCAACTCTACATGCTGTAAGCTCTGTTGAACCTCACCCTGTGCTGTTGTGAAGATTGTCAGATGGGACATAAAGATTTTCGTGGAATAACATCCTGAAGCACCTGTCGCTTAGCTGTCTGTCTTCTGGTGTCCTAATAACTGTGACTAATGTTACTTTTATTACCAAAATTATTTGACTGTACTAATTATTATGAATTGAAGCTAGAGGTTCTGAATAATGATCACTAAAGGTTCCTAATAAAATTATGAACAAAATTTTATCTTAGCCATGTTGATTTAATAAATGATGGACTTCTATGAAGTTCATTTTTAGTAAAAAATAATATGAATGAAAAATAATTGATTAGTATCACTGACTAATACACAATATGAAATCATTTGAGATCAGAATTTCTTCTATGTGCACAATAGTGATCATGAATGTACACAAGATAGAGAACGACAACCGTTTTCTCACCCTGCACGTCCTGCATTGTTAGTAAAAAAAAAAATTGCTAGTATTATTTCCTGAGGTTATTGGTTTTGCTGTTGCATTACTGTTCCTGTCCAACATTAACGAACATACAGCTATAATTAAATAAAGAAAATAAACAAAACAGTAACTAATGCTAATGTGAGTATGGTATGCTCACACTGTACCCAGTATTATGAAAGTCCTACTGCTTTTTAGGAATGCGTAAAATGCTGGGACTTTGTTGTAAATGCTTCACTAGTTGATCATTAGGTTTTTAATAGTCTTCTCTGTGAGGGTGCAAAGACAAAGCAAACCTAGACAAAATTAACTGTAATAATAGATAATAGTAGTGAGTGCTTTGTCAGCATTGTAAAAGACAGTTCCAGTAGTAAGGAAAGAATTCTCTTTGTATGAAGAAGGTATATGCAGCGTGACTGAAGCAAATAAGTTATCAGTAGTAAGCTGGTACATGTGACAAAAGCTTTGTTCAAGAAAAGTGTTCTTGTGCTATGGAATTGTGAAAAAAGTGTGTTATTGTGTACATCTGAAACTTATTATTGTCTAAAAGTGAATTTTAACTGTGAGATATCCAGAAAAGAAAATAATTGAAATACTGTACTGTAGAAAAATGTTCACTATTTACATTAATAAGATAAAACTCAAAATGAAGTACTGTAATGAGGACTGATTTATGGTCCATGCCAAAATCAACTGCCGCTTGGAGTACCAGATGATATACAGGAGACAAGGGGGCGAGGTGGGGGGAGGGGGGGGGGGTGGAGGCTAGATGCAACACAGGCACAAGATTTCGGTATATGATAACATCACAGGTAGTAGGTAGTAACAGCCACATGAGGTACCAATCTGAGAGGGGCACCAAGTGCAAGATTTACGTACAGTATGTATCACAATTAGTAGCAGAAACTGACATGGGTGATAGCGTGAGAGGGTAAAAGGGAGTGGGGGGATGGCACATTATGAGCTGTGTGGTAAAATGTTCTCGAACTGGCGCTGACTAATTAGGAGCATTACTTTTCAGCATACACTCGTAATTGTCCACTAGCAAATTATGAATCTCCTCAAACAAAAATAAAGGTATACAATTTTAAACACACAGAAAACAAATTAAATAAATATCTGTGTTCCAGCTTTTTTTATTTCCTGAATTTGTCCACAGCGTAATGAATAATGTACACATTCCTAGTAACATGAGGTATTGTCCTTGCAGCACAAAGGCAAACATTATTCACACAATATCTAGCTAAAAATTACTGATATTACTAAACATAAAACAAATACAAATGAAAGACCTTGGCATATTGTAGTTCTGATGCCAGCAACTTATTAACATGTTTCAAGATATGTGTATTATAACATTTACAGCAGTGGTATTCGATCATGATGCCATGTGAATTGGTGCAGAGGTAACATGCTAAACTTGCATTCAGGAAGACTGGTTCAAACCTCTTCCAGCCATCCAAATTAAGAATTTCCATATTTTCCCTAAACCACTGAAGATAAATGTTGCATTGTTGTCTGAGACCATAATTTTATTGTAATATTGTTTCTTCATAAGAAGTTTCTTATATTATAACTAATTTTATGTCCTTTGTATTTTCAGAGTTCACAAACATGGGCCAGAAGCGAGAGATCCCACCAGCTCTGCAAAAGCTCCTGGCCTTAGATGTTCATCTTACTAATCAGTTTTGTATCTGGGCTAATCACTTTTTACCACTTAGATCACTGAGAATACATTACAAATTTCTTGAGGTAAGTACTGTGTTACAGAGTATCATTTAATTTTAGTTATATTTTACTTTTACTTGCTTGCTAGTTTCGGTATCTTAGTGTCTTGAAAAAGTTAAAAAAAATTATTTGGTTCTACCTAGATACTTTTACCCAGTATTTTATATCCAAAATCATCATCAGTTTATTATATCTCAGTATTGGTTCACAAGTTTTATCAAAATCTCCTTTCCATGATTTTCTTCATCTGTTTCTTGTAGGACATGCACTTTATATTTGTCTCCAGCAAAATCATTGGAATGACTCTCTCAGATACCCAGATTTTCATCATTTCAATTTCGTGGTTTTAGTCACTGTCCAGGTACTGTCAAAGTGGCACAGTGGTTAAGTCACTGGATTAACATTCAGGAGGACAGCACTTCAAATCCATGTCCAACCACATAGATTTAGGTTTTAAGGCAGATGCCAGGATGGTTCCTTAAAAAATGACGCAACTGATTTCAGTGTTGCTGTATATTGCCTAACTGGAGCCACAATGCGTAGATGTTTTGAAGTACCCCGCTGCATCCACTTATGTTAATCTTTCTTCTTTTCCATTCTATTATCCAAATCTCCATAGAGCAGGATATTCCAGACAAGATTTAGAAAGATCTTTCATGATCTAGTATTCATTGAATTGGTAATTGAGATGTCCATCCTTGTTCTTGAAAATTTTTCCATGAACTTTGGTGCATGCAGTGTGGTGTGGTGGTTAATATTGCTGGCTGGTCTGCAGCAGATCATTAGTCCAAACAGGACCACCACCAATTATTTGTTGTATATTATTTGTTATTTCTGGAAGGTCTCAAACTTTGTTATCTTTGTAATGTTTCTATATTCTGAAACATTCTGTTTGTATAAACAGCAGCACTCTCCTGCCAGTAGTTCAGTTCTATTTTGACTGTTTGTAACAAACATGGTTTTATTTGCAACAGGTTCTTCCCTGTCATTGATGAGGCTGCTTTTGGATTTGGCCTTGATTCTGGTTACATCATCACATTACATGTGGAGGGTACACCGTGTACCCTAACATCTACATCACTATGGCTCCAGTTAGGCAGTGTAAAAGCTGTTGCCTACACAGACAGGAAGTAGAATACAAGCAGTGCATTGTTCCTAAGGTCCGTACATTCAGGATACCAATGTATTCCTAAACAACAAGATGTCAGCTGCACATCAACTCTTTAGAGTTTTCCAAAAATACTGGTTAGGACTCGACAGAATGGCTGAAAGAAGTCGACTAAGTCGCAATATGACAGGTAGGATGACCTGATATGTTGGGCAAATGTGTACTTTTACTAGATGGCAGAGCCTAGCAGTGGTTTGATGCAAATGAAGAGAAGCTCGATAGCTGGGATAAATTGCAGGCCAAACTAAGGAAATCATTTGGTATAATCAGCAGCAAGTCCATTTAGTGGAAGAATAATTGAAGAACAGAGCCCCACATCACGGGTAAAGGACACAGTCCTACATTACAGAATGTTTTGGCCCTACATCGCATTGTGAGTGCACATATGACAAAACATCTCACAGTTTATGAAAGGGGGTCACAGAAGACATGTACCAAGCTATTCTGGTAATGGATGTCACAAACTGTGGTATTTGTGAAGTGCTGTCAGTGCATCGAGAGAATGGAATAGAAAATAGTGAGAAGAAAGGAGTATAGCCAACTCCTGAATGTGGCCTCTATGGCAGCTGTGGAAGATTAACACAACCTCTCCTCCCTCATACACCAGGTCGTAAAAGGAGATGCACAGCATTTTGTGGCATCCAGAACTGTTGGACCAGTATGCAAGAGCTAGTAACTATGAATGTTGATCCCATGTGTAGGAGGTAACAGAGAATGTTGAATGGGAGTTGTGTTGTTCTTTAGCATCAATCTCTGTCACCAGTTGAAAACACCAGGAAGAATGGACGTGGCCATTAAATGCCGTTAAATGAGTCCTGCACCTGACCAATGCAGATACAACTAACTCCTCCACCAAGTTTAATATCCCACAGAACAACACACAGTTGCAAGACAGAGGGCAACACACCAGCATGTTTCCTCTGTGGATATTCAGAACACACTGTACATTATTGCAGAAAAAGAAAGGTGAGTTTTTGACAAGTACTATGCTACCAGACATCAACTGTCACAACAGTTATATTCATGCCAGTCAACTGCAATAGGATTATAGTCAACCTGTGACAAAGTCCATTGCCATACCCTGGACAAGATCACACTCCAACACACTGTAATTATTCCTCGTGGCCATGCAGAGGTACTAACTGCTCATTTAGCTGCCAAATTCAAGGAAGGTAAGTGAGGTGAGAGTGAAGCCACAATAGATGAAAATCCTCCAAGATGTCAGGAAATCTCCTTGATGTCATCGCTGTTGGCAACATGTCTGGGTGTTAGTTACCTCAAGTGCTTTGTTTCCTATATCTTCGCCATCTGAATGAGACTATGTTCAGTGATACAAATTGATTGTGCTGAAGGTCACAAATAGGAAATTTGTCCAGTTGACAGGGATATGTATTGCAAGAATAACTGTCAATAACATACAAAATTCTCTTCCCATTTGTAATTTTAGCAGAATTTAGTCATAAATGGGATTTTTCACAGGCATTACAAGCAGTCATGGACTGTGCAAGGTCAGAGGTCCAAATTGGTGGAGTTATTCCAACAAGCACACGACAATGATTGCTGTGGGCAGCTACACGGAACAGCCAAAGAAACTGGTACACCTGCCTAATATCATGTAGGGTCTCCACAAGCATGCAGAAGTGCCGCAATACGGCATGGCTTGGACTCGACTAATGTCTGAAATAGTGCTGGAGGGAACTGACACCATGAATCCTGCAGCACTTCCATAAATATGTAAGAGTAAAAGGGGATGGAGATCTCTTCTGAACAGCATGTTGTAAGGCATCCCAAATATGCTCAATAAAGTTCAGTCTGGGCAGTTTGGTAGCCAGCGGAAATGTTTAAACTTAGAAGATTGTTGCTGGAGCTACTCTGTAGCCTTTCTGGACATGTGGAGTGTCTCATTGTCCCACTGGAATTGCCCAAGTCCGGCAGAATGCATAATAGACATGGATGGATACAGGTGATCAGACAGGATGCTTACGTGCACGTTGCCTGTCAGAGTTGTACTTTGACATATCAGAGGTCCCAAATCACTCCAACTGCACACTCCCTACACCATTACAGAGCCTCCACCAGCTTGAACAGTCCCCTGCTGATGTGCAGGGTCCACAGATTCATGAGGTTGTCTCCATACCCGTACATGTCAATCCCCTTGATACAATTTGAAACGAGACTCGTCCGACCAGGCAACATGTTTCTAGTCATCAACAGTCCAATGTTGGTGTTGACAAGCCCAGGCGAGGCGTAAAGCGTTTTGTTGCGCACTCGTCAAGAGTACACAAGTGGTCCTTCAGCTCCAAAAGTACCTATTGATGATGTTTTGTTGAATGGTTCACGTGCTGACACTTGTTGATGGCCCATCATTGAAATCTGCAGCAATTTGCGGAAGGGTTGCACTTCTGTCATGTTGAATGATTCTCTTCAGTCATCATTGGCCTTGATCATGCAGGATCTTTTTCCAGCCACAGCAATGTTGGAGATTTGATGTTTTATGGGATTCCTGATATTCACGGTACACTCGTGAAATGGTTGTACGGGAAAATCCCCACTTCATCGCTACCTCGGAGATGCTATGTCCCATCGCTCGTGTGTCAACTATAACACCACATTCAAACTCACTTAAATCATGATAACCTCCCATTGTAGCAGCAGCAACCAATGTAACAACTGCACCAGACACTTGTCTTATATAGCCGTTGCCGATCGCAGTACCGTATTCTGTCTGTTTGCATACCTGTATTTGAATACGCCTGTGTATACCAGTTTCTTTGGCTGTTCAGTGTATTTGCCATTGAAGATTGTTATTCCACTGTTATCAACAAGAATAATTTGTCATCAGTCAAGGTGCTCGGGTAAACCATGAAGCTTTTGTCAGCTGCAAAAAAAGTACTAAGGCTCACAAAAGAAATCTGCATGCCAGTACAGTCATGAGCTTTCAAGGTGGCCAAGGACAACTTTGGTTCCCTAATAGACATGAGCAGCCACAACTCATCCCTAAAAGTAAGTGCGTCAGGTCAGCCAGATCAGTCCAGGGAGGGCAGCTTAGAACATTAACAGTCGTGCTCTGCTGCCACCACAGACGATGCAGGGGACAAAGGTTCTATTAAACTAATAGGTTCTGACCTGACCAAGGAACAACTTCGTGATTGGTAGCTGTTTTACGCTAATTTTAAAGTGTTTTCAGCTCTGAATTGTAGAGACAACAGACCAAGTGGCCCATGCTAAATCACCATATCCACACTGAGGTTCATCCATCAATTATCCAGTGCTGCTGTAGGGTATCACGGGCTGAATGACGGATAATCCAGGAGGAAGCAGGAAAAGTGCTGCAAGATCGCATCATTGAACCCTCAGAGAGACCTGCATCCTCTCCTGAGTTCTTTGTGAAGAAGAGGAAGAAGAAGGACTTTGGCGTTTCTGCATTGACTACCGATGACTGTACAAAATCGCAAAAAAGTTTACCCATTGCTGCAAATTGATGACACCCTAGGCTGATTGAAAGGAGTAAAGTATTTCTCTGCTATGGATATGCAGACAGGCCGCAGGCAAATCAAGGTTGACGAGGCTGAAATGAAAAAGACTGCCTTCATAACACTTGATAGTGTCTGAGTTCGAAGTTATGCCATTTGGACTGTGTATCGATCCAGCTGTCTTCAAACAAATGGTCCTGCTTCAACACCTTAAGCGGGCGATGTGTCTTCACTATCTGGATGACATTGACATTTTTTTAAGACATTTGAAGAACTTTGAAGCCACCTGATAACCATGTTGAAGTGTGTTCAGACTGCAGGCCTCTGCCTGAATTAGAAAGTGTCTTTCTGCTGTCCAAGAAATTAAGACCGTGGAGCATGGAGTGAATGGTGGATAGAGGCTATCCTGATTCAGAAGAAATAAGAGTAATCAGATTTTCTGACTCCTCGACACATTCGTGATGTTAAAAGATTTCTCGGAATGTGCTTGTACCATTGCGATTCGTAAAGGACTTTTGTACCAAGGCATATCCCTTACAAGAACAGCCGCAGGGAGATGCCAAATTTTCCTGGAACAAGGTGCAATAAAGATCTCTCCTTATCCTTAAGGCGGCAGTAATGTCTTCTCAAGTCCTAGCATTGTATGATGATAATGCACACACAGTGCTTCACACCAACACTAGCAGTTATGGTATAGATGTAGTTCTAGTACAAGTTCAGAAGATGCACAAAAGCTGACAGCTTATGCTTCCAGAGTACTCTGTGAAATGACATGCCCTACAACCTGGGAGTGAGAGCATTACAGTTATTTGGGCCCTTGACAGTTTTCAGCCATATTTATTGGGCAAACCGTTCAGTTGTAATGAACCATCATTCTCTAAGCGACAGACTAGCCTACAGGATCCCTAGAGTTGTCTGGTGAGGGGGTGCACTAGGCTTCAGGAGTACAATGTACAATGGTATACAGAAGGAAATGCAAGCACAAGTATGCCAACTGCCTTTCAAGGAATCCTCTGATGTCTTTCCACAATGTCCCAACACCTAGTCACCTGGAATTAGTGAAGACTCCAGCAGAATCAGACATCAGATCTTCGACTCATTAGATCCTATGTAGCAATTGTAAGGAATATCAGCAATGGAAACACATGCTGTAATTATTTCGGAGCATCTGGTACTCATTCTGCCAGCAGTATCGCCATTCTACTGAACTGTAATTTACCTCATGGGAAGGTTCATGAAGTTGAGAAATGGGAATTGATGAATAGTTGTGTACACGGACTACCTCACAAGCTACATTGTCACCACAGCTGTGCCGACTGACAAGCTGCATAAATTGCTAAGTGTGTTTTTTGTAAAAGTTATTATTTTGAAGTGTGGAGCACACCATGTGATCTGTGACCATGGAAAAATTTTCCAGTCCAGACAAGTACTGGAGGAAATTTCACACTGTGACATCATCCACAGTATGACAACTGCCTACCACCCACAGATTACTTAACAAGATGTTAGATGATATGCTCATGATGTACGTTGATGTTGAAGAGAGAGATTGGGATAAAATACGGCCGGTTGTGATATTTGCTTATAACACAGTGAACCATGACACAACAGGCTCCGTACCATTCTTTCCGCTCCACGATCACCAGCCAAAAATGACAATTGATACAATGTTCCCATTTCAACCAGATGGCACTCAGAATGACTACATGAAACATCTTATCATCAGGATGAAAGAAACAAGACAGCTGCTCACGTACAGATGCTGGATGCTCAGAAGAAGGAACAAGAGCGTTATAATGCCATGCACCAGCCAGTTAGATACATTCTGGGAAACTTGGTAAGGATTTTTACACCTGTGTGGATGGTGTTCTCGGAAACATTACTAAAGCATTACTTTGGTCCATATCCTATTGTTCATCACTTGTTGGATGTCATATATGAAGTCGAGGACTGTGAAACTTCATCAAGAAGAGAAAAGTGCAGAGATGTTATCCATGTACTCCCTGTGAGGCCTCGCTGTGGTCCTGAAGTATAAATTGACAAGAGTTTCTTGTTCTAGGAAAAAGACACACTTGACAGTCACTGAACTATGACAAAAGGGTTTACCTCCAATGCTCATCATAGTGAAGGGAAGGTGACAACATGACCATAGAGAGGACCATCTCTTGTCGGATCCACTTAAAACTCCTGAAACAGCAGGTTGCTGTTGCTATAGAAGAGGGAGCAATGCCGTGAGTTGTGGTGCATGCAGTGTGGCATGGTGGTTAACATTCTTGGGTGGCAGGTTGCCAGTTCAAGCCTGGCCACCAGAAATTGTTATTTAGTATTTATCATTTCTGGAAGGTTCTCGAAATGTCTTATGTTTGTATTTTTTTTTTTTTTTTTTTTTTGTATATTCTGAAGTTTTCTGTGCTTGTGTAACTAGCAGCACTATCTGGCCAGGTGTTCATTTCTGTTCTGGCTTTACATTGGTGTTTATTATAAACTTGCTATCAGTGCTACCAAGGCAACACCCCCTTATACAGTGCTGTAGATTAAGATCCCAGATATTCCCCAGTGAGACCTTGTTTGCAAGAAATTGATGAACAAAAGTTCAGGTATTTTTTATAACACTACGTCTTTTTGAAAAAAGTGTGTTAACTAGGTGCATAGCATAATGGTTAAGGTACTTGCAAAAGGTTGTGGTTTCAAATATTGTCAGGTGCTTTGAAATTTTTCATTTTCAGAACTTTATCGGAATGACTTTGATTATTACTTTTTTTCAATTAATTGACTTGTAAATGTATTTTTCACATCATTTTAAACATTGTGTTAACTTTTCCAAGTGTTCTTTTTTATTTCGTCCTACCATTTTTTTTCCACTTGTGCATGTGAATTATTTTTGTGCCCCATTTATTTAAATGTTTGAAAATGCCAATCTGTTGGTTAAAAAAAATACAAAATAACTTATTTATATTGACTGTGCACTACTGTCTAAAATGTATTTTTTGTTAAAAGATGTAGTTTTAAAACATAAATTCTTATTGTAGTATGGAGAAAATAATACAGATGAAGATTTAAACGACAGAAGGGATTATAGTAAAACAAAATTCAAGCAAAATGAGAAGAGAAATAATAAATGCAATAACATATACAAAAATGGGATGATAAAACAGAAGAAATTAAATCAAAGTTAATACATAAAAATAGATAAAATCACATAAATAAGGATTCCAAGTGGCGAAAGAATGATTGGAGAAAGAATGAGAGCAATTGAAAAAGTTGTCAAGTGATTAAAATGATGTGACAGAGGAATATAAATTTAAGAAATTATATTTAAACCAATCAGGCAAATCAAAATAATGATCAAAGACATTTCATTAAAGATTTAAAAATAAAAAGTTTCAAAACACGTGACAAGATTCAAATCTGCAACGTTTTGCGTGTAAGGACTGCACCTTAACCGTTACGCCACATATCCAGTCTGTATAGCATTTCTTTTTTAAAGCTGTAGAGGACCATGGGAAATTCCTTCCTTTTTTTTTAATTACTCATAAAAGAGAGCCCAACGAGGAGTGAATGGCTGTGTGAATGGCTACAGGTGAGATACCTGGGACCTTAACATACATCACAATATAGATGGTTCCCAAGAGATGATCCCACCACTTTGGACTTCTCCTTGTAAGTGTTTTACTTCATTGACGACTCTGCTTTGGAATTTGATCTTGATTTTAGTTGAAATATGACAATACATTTAGCAAACACTACCTGTCTTCTCTTTGCTGGAGTGCTTCCTTGTAAGCAGAATTGCCGAATTGCCTTACCTGTCCTTACCTGTTCAGTTTCATATGTTCAGAGTATCGTGTATGTTGCACACACCTGTCACAAAATGTCAGCTGCCACTATTTTCAGTAATTTGTTCATATTCTTCCTTGAATTGTATGGAACAAAAATACCATGAAATGGTTGAGTCCTCATTAGCTATTCCCTACAACACTTACAATAATGATACTGACATAGCTCGTACATAGTTTTTATTACAATTCTATAGCTGCCCCTTTAAATACAATGTTTGCAGAGATTGCAACTGCTTATTTTCATACAGTGGTGTTTTTATATATTGGCTATATCATTTCAAGTTTCACTTATAAGTACCATCAAGTATGTAACTGCATTTTTTTAAATACTATCTATCAATTTGAGGTTGCATTTTTAGTGAATGCTGACTTTCTAGATGAGCTAGATTAATTCTAAAACTGTGTATTGATAATAGTTTTCTGCGCACAATCCTGGGCATTATTTTAGACTCGTAAATTATTCTTAAGAGGAAAGATTAACCAAACACATACATGTTCTTGAAAGGAATTATTATAAAAATACATACATATGTGCATTATAACAAAATCTTAAGAAGTGAAATATTATCTGCCGGGCGCTGTGGCCGAGCGGTTCTAGGTGCTTCAGTCCAAAACCGTGCGGCTGTTACGATCACAGGTTCAAATCCTGCCTTGGGCATGGATGTGTGTGATGTCCTTAGGTTAGTTAGGTTTAAGTAGTACTAAGTCTAGGGGACTGATGACCTCAGATGTTAAGTTCCATAGTGCTCAGAGCCATTTGAACCATTTGAAATATTATCTGTTTACCCCTGCAGTAAGGCCTGCTGTACATCCTACTCAAATTGTCATTACCATTAGCAAGGAAAGGCTGTAGAGACCTACCTGTATGTTAGTAGTAGTTCTGCATATAGCAAAAGTTGGACAATGTCTAAAAAAGATCTTTTCAGTGTGTTTTAACAATTAAACTCCGACAGTGTATATCCGTAATTTTATTTTGCAGTGAAAAATATTTTAGGGCATATTTGGACATGCCAGTTTCCACCATTCACTTATCAGGTAACAGATCAAGAATAACATAAAAAAACCTGATTTGATTTTCACATGCGACAAATTAATTGCTCGAGACACACTGATTTAAAGGAATTTTTATCAACTTTTATTCGGAATGTGCATGTAATAGAAATGTAAAATGTTGTCGGCTTGTAAAGATAATGATAATCAAAAAATTTGTAATTTGGAGCCCCTTGCCCCCCATCCCCCCACACCCCCCCCCCTACCCCCCACCCCCCCCCCTCCTCTTAGGGAAATAAGTTAGGTTGGGAAATAAGTCCAATGTACTCGAACAGTCCACAGGTGTACTGCCGGTCCATAGTGTCCAATGGGCACAATATTTCAGCAATCAGACATATTGCCATCGTCAGGTGCGCAGATGAACTGTGCTCCTGAGGGCGGGCAGCCGTCTTAAATCCCCTCTGGAGAAGGGACTTAATTTTGCTCCCACACCTAGGTCACACCGGTAGCGGACATTATCAGTGTAGTTGAATAGGTTGCTGCACAACTACCACCTGAAGCAGTATGCCAGGAAACCTGCTGTGCTCTGACGAGAACTAAACCAATCAAGTCGAATATTACCAGCAGAGAGAGGGCAGACATTTGAGCCCTGAGATTGTTGTCTTACCAGCTGACAAAGGCAATGCTACAATTGTTAGTTCCCATACGGACTACACTGAGAAGATGCAGAGCGTGCTAAATGGCAAATCTTACAGGAAGATCAACTCTGACCCCACAAAGATGGTGGAGAACAAGACTAGGGCGCTTCTCAAAGACATGGATTTACCAGAGGGTGTTGCCAAGAAATTGACGCCTCAAGGACCTGTACCACCAAGACTTTATGGACTCCCTAAAGTCCACAAAGAAGGGGTACTGTTACGCCCCATTTTCAGCAACATTAGGGCACCTACATATTTGCTGGCCAAATACCTGGCAGAATTACTAAGCCCTTATGTGGGTAAATGCCCTCATCACGTTTGTAATTCTGTGGATTTCGTAAAATGTCTGGACAACTTCAAGCTGAAAGACTCTGATATCCTGGTGAGTTTTGACATTGTTTCATTATTCGCCAGGGTGTCTCTTCAAGAGTCAGTGGAGCTTATTGCTCAGGAATTGACGAGAAGACGACTGACCTTTTCAGGCATGTTCTGACCTCCACATATTTCCTCTTCAATGGAGAATACTATAAACAAACAGAAGGAGTCGCAGTGGGGAGCCCACTCTCGCCTGTGGTCGCGAATTTCTATATGGAGTTTCTTCGAGGAAGAAGCTTTGGCGTCATCCAAATGGAAACATACTTGTTTTCTCTCTTATGTGGATGACACATTCGTGATCTGGCCACATGGAATGGACGAGCTCCTAGACTTCCTTACACATTGAACTCCATACATCCGAACATCAAATTCACTATGGAGACCGAAGCAGAAGGAAAATTACCATTCCTGGACGTCATGGTCAAAAGAAGAGTGGATGGCACCATGGACCATGGGGTATACAGGAAGAAAACGCACACTGACCTGTATTTGCATGCGGATAGCTGCCACCACCCTTTGCAGAGGAATAGGGTGCTAAAAACATTGGTGCACAGTGTGCACACCATCTCTGACACAGAGTGTCTGCCCCATGAGCTGGAACACCTCAAAACTGTATTCAGCCAAAACTCGGAACGGCAGATTAGACGCACTCTCCGCCCCACCTTTACAGTACAGTGTGTGGAGACGGAAGTAGTCAAGGATGAAGAGATAGCCACTGCCTATATACCATATACTGGTGCACTATTGGGAAAAATAGGGCAAATATTCAGGAAACACCAAATAGGAACTGTCTTTTGCCTGCCCAATAAAACACAAGCATTATTAGGAAGTGTCAGACGATGTCAGTTTGCAGAAGGCCAGCATATACCAGATTCCGTGTCAGTGTGGGAAGACTTATATTGGACAAACAATGCGCACCATCAAAGATCGTTGTCAAGAACACCAGAGGCACACTTGACTTAGATACCCCAACAAGTCAGCGGCCACAGAACACTGTTCATCCAAAAATCACGAAATGGACTACCAACATACCAGACACCGACGCCAGTTTCTCAGCGACTGCCGAGGCGTGGCCACGGGTGCGGACCACGAAGAGAACGCCTCGCAGGGGGAGGGGATTTAAGATGGCCGCCCGCCCTCAGGAGCTCAGTTTGTCAGCGCACCTGATGATGGCGACATGCCTGATTGCCGAAATATTGTGCCCATTGGACACTATGGACCAGCAGTACACCTGTGGACTGTTCCAAGCAAGAAATATACTGGGAGAAACTGAAGAATCAGAAGTTCAATATAGACTTGGTAGAGAAAGACCTAGGCATTAATTCAGTAAGCAGGATGAAGAGGGTTACACAGGATACTATATATGACGGTAGTATCTGTTCCCGAAAGAACAGTTACCGTCAATGACCATGCAGCTTTGCTAGAAATGAAATGATAATTAAATGGACACCCTAGCTGCAAGCAGGCGTTGATATACTTCATTGGAGACATGTTGAAAATGTGTGCCCCGGGTTCGAATCCCGGTCGGGGCACACATTTTCAACATGTCCCCAATGAAGTATATCAACGCCTGCTTGCAGCTAGGGTGTCCATTTAATTATCATTACACAGGATAGATTAGCATGGAAGGCTGCATCATATCAGTCTTTGGACTGAAGACTACAAAACTAAAAAACGTTCTTGCTGGAGTTCTCACCTGAACTTTGGAATAAGCTCCGATATAAACTGCCAGTCACATTTGTTGCAGCTGAGGACCTTCTCAGGTGTTTTTTTCTTTTGACTGAAGTTGTGCAGATTGCTAACTTCACTTATGGGGTGAAAGCACAATTCAAAATAATTTGTAGCCTAGGCCTCAGAACTGACAATGACACTCTCCAGTTGGGCAGTTTAGCTCTGAAGTTCTATCAAATCTGTGTAGATTTCTTGACCTGTATTATCAAATTAAGAATTGTAGGGCACTCTTCCACTATGTCAGAATGCATACTACACTCCAGCAGGAGCTACTGTGATAGTGGAGTATGTGTGCCATGCACATGAGGGTTTGTTTACTGGAAGTGCAGATAGGTGTTGTACATCTTAGAGACATGAGCATTTCCACTGTAAATATAGGGTGGTTCTAAAAGGACTTTACAACTTTATTTACATACAAAATTTTATTGAGAAAGACATATACAGGTAGTTGAGGTGCCACAGCAAATTACTGAAAGATTTTGTCCCATGCAATTACTTTCACTTCAACTTTCACTTTAGTTGGATATGACTGACATTGGTCATACAGCAAATGTTCCATCTGAAGTCAGTTTCTTGCCACACTTTATTCAGAATATCCAGTGTCACTTCTGCAGTGCCAATTTGTATGGTCTCAGCTGTAACTTTTTTGTGACACTCTCGAGACATCCAGAAAGTTGATTGAGGAGCTCCAAGAACCCTTGTTGTTGCTGATGTTTCTTTCATTCAACACAGTTAGCATGTCAAGGTCACGCGAAGTCTGCAATTTTGATTTTCAACTTTGTCATTCCTAATGGCAAAATTCAGTACTACGATTGCAGGTGAATGAAATTTCGCTACAAGATGGCACCTTAATCATACGTCTGTGTCATCTCAGTAAAATTCTGTGCATAAATGAAATTGTTAAGTCCTTTCAGAATATCACCCTGTATTATGGAGGGTTACAAACAGAAATTTAAAGCTACTGTAATTAATGGCAGAAATGTTCAGAGTAAGATCTCAAAATTCCCCTTACTTGTTAATGGTGACAGTGTACACAGGAGACTTGGTACAGAAAGCTTTTTTTAAATCTGTACATAAATAACAGCAAAATAATAAATTCTGAATGGAATAAATGCTACAAGGATTGCTTGACCACCAATTGTAGCAGCATGTTTGTTGCCATAAGGAAAATCCATAATAACTAAGATAATCTGTGTGAAGATGATCATCAAAACCAATCCTAAAATATTAACTAGATCTTTTCATCAACCACCTACATAAAGTAGCAGTGTGGTAGAATGCTTCACAGAAAGCTTTGAAAATTATACAATCATGCCATACTGAGAAGGAAAGATTTCAGTTTGCCCTCTCTGCTCTGGGAAGTGCACACATTTATAACAGGAGGACAGGCTGACAACAGATAATTTATGAGGGTATAGATATTTATTGCATCAGCTTGATGATGCTGTTCTCAGTGAATTTCAAGAAGTGTGTGACAGTGTTGCAAATTCATAACTAAGCTATGGTAGTATGCTCTCCCCACGAGTACACTAGTAAGTCTCTGACATCAGGTTTCAAAACATGTTGGAGATACAACTTGTAAAAAGTATTTTGAAATTTACTGGATTTTGAAACCTCAAAGTATGTGTTATTACACATTTCTATCAGCCTATAATTTTTGTAACACTGAAATGTTGGATCTGCTAGCAGAAATTCTTTCGGCACTAGTTTTTAAGAAAGTGTAGTAGTGCTGACTAAAAATGTGTAACACTGTTAATACTGTACTTCAGAGTGCAATGAGTGTCATCCTCCCACCACCTCCTCCCCATCACTCTAGGGCAGAGCACTTCTGATGTTTGCTCAGTATTTGCAGTGCATATTTTCCTGGGTGTTCTAGTGATTTTACATGTTCTGAAACATTTTTTTTTTCTTTCAAAAATGAAAGTGTAGGAACCTAAGCCCTTTAAGTGAAGTTACTGTCAAGCAAACTCCAATCAGTAGGCAGAAACGTGACTAAATTGATTATTCACAGGGTCTGGGACGCTCCTTGTAAGACATCTCACCAGAAAATCATTTCACTCTGCACTTCCTGTTTATCAAAATATACTGGGGGCTTGTGCAAGTTTTTCAAAGTAGGAATGGAAGCTTTGGAAGAAGGTCGTGAGTCATGTCAGTGTGGCTCATTTGGCAAGAGTACCACATGCAGAAGGCAAGGACATGGTTCAGTTCAAGGTCTAGCATGCAGACCAACACGTTTAATGCCACACAAAGTAAAATCACACGATGATGGTGTTCAGGAATTCAGTTGTTACAAGAAATCAGTCAGGTGGAAAGCTTTTGTAACTGATCTTGTATCTTCACTGGTTAGCATGTGTTGAATAAATTTGGAAAAATGTTGACTTTAGTGACAGAGCTTATGACCAGCATGTACTTTAAAATCAGCTCTGGACATGATTTGTAGCATACTCAAGTAAAACAGTAATTCCTTATACTACCCAGACCTCCAGTATTTAAAGCATCATTTTTTATGTTATAGACTGTATCTGAAATGTTGTAAAGAAATTGAAGCTGAATTATTTGATTACAGGAGGTACTACAAAATTTACTTCAGTGATTAGATATTGGAAAGATGATTCAGGAGTGTCTTACTTTATATAGTCTGGGACATATCAGTGATACTAAAACTACTCACATCTTTAGTGAAGTATACAATGAGCAGCAATTGAAACAAAAGGAATAAATTTGTGAAAAGCAGAAATAACTCTTCACATGCTAGTTACAAAGTAAATACAACAAATTTTTGTGACACCCTTGACAAGAAATTTTTTAAGATTCCTCTGTTGTATTTACATTACATTCAGCAAATTTTTGAGTAACTTCTATGACCTACTGAGTCATAGTTGGCCCCTATCTTTCCCCGTGTTTCTTTTTGTGTTAGTTCAAAAATTAGTCAGCTGATTTAAAGATTTTTGTTTGATGATGTCATTGGAGTTGCTTCTTTCCTTACAAGTAAGACCCACAATTTTATATTATTTGTTGTTATATTTCAGTTTCATATTGAGTATATGTGGTTCTAAATATGCAGGCATGCAGTGATTACATGTAAGCTACTATTATAACTAACTAGTGAGGAAGAGAACATACACAAAAAGGTCACAGCTTTGTGCCTCTTTTTTCACATTTTGTACTGACGTCAGAAGATCATACATTTCACATTCCCTGTCAACTACAGAAGATATATGGTATATATGATTTGCAGGTATCATGCCACGGTGTACCATGGATAGCAGCATGGCTAGCCTTTATTTGGCTGTGGGATCACCCATCACTCTACCAAATGCAGATGAACTTTCTCATTGGTATGTTGTTGAATTTTAAGTTTTTATCATAATGTCATGAGTTACCTCAAGTTTCTTATTTAACCAAGATTTAATATCACAGTGTCACTCATGTAACAAGACGCCTTAAAACTAAAACTCTATTTATTAAATGCTTTTAGATGAGAATTTAGGCAAGAAACCATGTTTGTACTTCACTAGCTTGTCTGCTATGTTCCAATTGTGGCTACTAATCGTCACCCGTTGGAAGTCAACAGTAAAAAGTAGTTTCTCAGTCTTGTATGTTGGTTACATAGTGTGTTCAAGAATGGATAGTGAGGAAGAGGTTAATTTTGAATTTAGTGGTTTATGAAGTGATGAACATTGTACCATCTTTGGAGAGTGAAAATTGTGAGTGTTCATCATAAGACTGTGTGGAAAATGCTCTCCATTTGTATGAAGTAGGTATATCTGCTTTATTACTGTCAGTCCTTCCAAGCTTCCCCTTCTAAATAATATGTTCAACTATGAAGATTATCTGATTAAATATGTTAATCAGTTTAGTGATGATATTCATTGAGATATTCTCAGAGAGACTAGCAAGCAGTTACGCAAAAAACAAACGTTTTCTCTGTGTAAAGACATGATCAATAACATATTATAAAATTTATTGCTGGTATAATGACAGTATAGGAAAAGGATAAATAGCTCTTCACTTTGTAGAGGAGACATTATATCACAGACGTGAACAACAAAAAGACTTATACATGTTAGCTTTCAACTAGAAGGCATTCACACAAGCACAACTCTCACTTGCATGACCACTGTCTGTGACTGCTGAGGGCTCAGCAACTAGAGACAGTGTGCATGTGTGTGTATGTGTGTTTCCTACTTTAGAAGGAGGTCTTTTGTCTGAAAGCTTAAATGTATAACAGTCTTTTTGTTGTGCTTGTCTGGGACTCAGTTTTTTTTTTCTTCAGAGGAGCCTTGGTTCAGTTTGTTAGGGTATGTAGACTCAATGAACATGAACATGCGCCATCGTGCATCAGAGAATACCCATTAGTACTCTGAAGAGCCATTGCATAATCTTAAGATTTGTGTTTGGTGCACAATATCTATTGTCCACATTATGGCATGATTCTTCCACCAAACTGTGAACGCTAACCTGTATGCACAGAAACTGTTTAAACCAGTTGTAGATCAATTCAGAGAAGACGAACAGCTGTATGGACATTTTCAGCAAAATGGAGCAACAGCGTGCATGTGTGCATAACACACACACACACACACACACACACACACACACACTATCTCTGTGTGTGCACCCTGACAATCTTGTCATGAATGCATGAGTTGTCCAAGAAGGAGAGGACAATCGGCAGAGGTAGTGTAAGGTCCTGGCCATCTCAATCATCTGATCTCTTTTCATGTCACTTTTAGACATGGTGAGTTGAAGGGTCAGGTTTACTCAAATACTCCACACACACTGGAAGAGCTGTAGAAGAACATCGAAAATGTTATTGCTGCTATCCTTCAGGAAGAGCTGCTACATTTCTTGTAGTTTGATAAATCAAGCAAAGCATTGTATTGATGTCAATGGTGGCCAGTTCCAGCATTTTCTGTGATGTTCATCAAGGGTCAATCCCTTGTCAATCTTATTGTAAATATTTTTTGGGCCAGTTTTATTTTGCCCACCGTATACTGGTGATTCAAAAGTAACTGAAGGGTACACCAATTTTTCAGCCATTCTCAGCCATGTTTTGATGTAAGATGTATAAACAGTTCTTCAGTCTCTGTTGCAGTAGCATTTCTATGTCAGTCACGACCATGCTTCTCACTCCCAGTGATAATGACTCATCAGGATAATAACACTTTCCTTTTATAAAATATATTTTTCAGTTGTTTGCTGATGATGCTGTGGTGTACGGGAAGATGTCGCCGTTGAGTGACTGTAGGATGATACAAGATGAATTGGACAGGATTTGTGATTGGTGTAAAGAATGGCATCTAACTCTAAATATAGATAAATGTAAATTAATGCAGATGAATAGGAAAAAGAATCCTGTAATGTTTGAATACTCCATTAGTAGTGTAGCACTTGACACAGTCACGTCGATTAAATATTTGGGCGTAACATTGCAGAGCGATATGAAGTGGGACAAGCATGTAATGGCAGTTGTGGTGAAGGCGGATAGTTGCCTTCGGTTCATTGGTAGAATTTTGGGAAAATGTGGTTCATCTGTAAAGGAGACCGCTTATAAAACACTAATACGACCTATTCTTGAGTACTGCTCGAGCATTTGGGATCCCTGTCAGGTCGGATTGAGGGTGCACATAGAAGCAATTCCGAGGCGTGCTGCTATATTTGTTACTGGTAGGTTTGATCATCATGCGAGTGTTACGGAAATGCTTCAGGAACTCGGGTGGGAATCTCTGGAGGAAAGGAAGTGTTGTTTTTGTGAATCGCTACTGAGGAAATTTAGAGAACCAGCATTTGAGGCTGATTGCAGTACAATTTTACTGCCGCCAACTTACATTTCATGGAAAGACCACAAAGATAAGATAAGAGAGATTAGGGCTCGTACAGAGGCATATAGGCAGTCATTTTTCCCTCATTCTGTTTAGGAGTGGAACAGGGAGAGAAGATGCTAGTTGTGGTACGAGGTACCCTCCACCATGCACTGTATGGTGGATTGCGGAGTATGTATGTAGATGTAGATATTTTCCAGTGTGGAGCGCTTAAATGTGGTTTTTAGGAAAAGGGCTGATATGTATGATTGATAATTACATTTGTGGTAATGTTTTCGATTTGAAAGTTCACTTCCTTTTGAAAATCATCCACATAATAAATAACCAGTACAACAACATTCATTTCTGATTTTAAGAAGCTTAAATTTTGTATGTTTACTTTGTTATTTGTATCACCTACACCACTTCTCTGTCATATACTTCGTGTTTACCATAGATTTTTCAACTAGGGCATAGAAAGTGCTTATAAAAATGAAACATTTGTACTACCTAAATAAGGATTTTAGGTGATACAGTGCAATTAATGCTTAAAAGAAATATGTAAGCATGAATAGTGTTGAATGTGTTTTTGTTTTAACACTATACTTGTGCCATTATATGTTCAAAGGTTGTCATTCTTCAAAATCATTGTGTAAATGAAATCAAAGTAGCACTGAAAGCCAATGATAAAATGTAAATGGCTGAAATAATCTTGATCATGTTGTGCTTCCACAGCTGATTTCATTCTATATGAAACTCTTCAGGTGACAAAATGGCAGAAATGTACCACTGCCATGATTTAATATGCATAATTGCCCAGTGAAACATTAAAAGATACTGGTTGGAATAAAAGTACAATGTGAATTCGTTGATTGTACTTCGTATAAACACAGCCAGCATTATGCATTGGGTGCAGGACATCACCTTTATCACCTAAGGATGTTTGTGTAAAATTAAACCATTGTTGGCTTTGTAAATTCACCTAAAATAGCAGCTGTGGTGGATTTTTGACATTTGTAAATGAGCAAAGTGACAAATGTAATATGGACTGTTTATGAAAGCTGAATTACTTTTGTTGTTTAAGGCTTTACTGATGAAGCAAATGTTGTCAAGGATACCAGCTGTTGCTTTACATGTTGACAATGAAACTTCAGATTACTTAAACAGTACATTTGTTCATTGTCTTCATTTGGTGGTGGTGGTGGTGGTGGTGGTGGTGGTGTGGTGTGGTGGTGGTGGTGGTGGTGGTGGTGGTGGTGATTGGCTGGGACATGGCAGAGTAGCTTAATTAACAAGAGCAGAGGATAGGGTGACAGATGAGACTGTGGTGTAGAGTACCATGTAGGTGTACACAGAGGATGTGGATAGCATTTCTGTAGGGCCACAGGGGATATGATAGGGGGACATTAGGATTAATAGGAAAAAATAGTGTGTTGGCTCATTTAACAAGATATTTACTATTAACATTTAATGAGCATAATGTACAGAAAAACATCAGTGAATGATATCTCTGGTAGTCTTTGACTGGAAAAACTTTGCACCACAATAATTTTGACCATGTGCACTTGTCATTACAAGTACAGCAGGTGGAGTTGGTGGATGATGTCCCTGTCCATTGCTCATACTTTTTCTCTGTTTGGTAAAATCTATTCATGTAGATATTTTATCATACTCAGTAGTTGCCAGAATCCAGTGATTAGCAAACTATACTAGTGGCCAGAAGACTAAATCTGTGCATCTTAGGAAAAGAATTTGTAAAACACCATATAAAAAAATGTGTCTTCTATTGTAAATATCTTACTGTTATAGTACTCTTTTAATTTGTAGATTTGGGCCATTAGCTAATTATTATTGGTGGCATAATTGAAGTTAAGTTTATCTGCAGCAGCAGAGGTCAACTGTTATTACATGCTACATTTTGTACATTTTTGACAGCACAGTATCATTTGGCATGTCATTAGTTGGGTCTGGTTGTGCATGCCATTTGCTATTACTGTAATCAATGGTGTAAGAATGCCCACCCATGGGCCCAGTACATAAAGTTTTGCAAGTGTGTCATCAGATGTGACTTCGTGTTTTGATCAAAGTGAGAGCACCAGTTCATTTCAGTTTTGCAAAATACACTTTATTTCATTGCTTCATACTGTATTTTACTACAGCAGAATTATGCTAATCCCATACACAACACTTTAAACAACATATTAAGTATCAGTAAACAAGATATTAAATGTCACTAAGGCTTAACAATGTTGCACTGAATGGTGTAACTGAAACTCCACAGTATTTTATAACAGAGCACTTCTCATATTTTCAGATGATAATGTGAATTGTTGGTACCACTTCCTTCCTTTCTGATGCGCTTATCCATCCAATGCTGGGTCAGAACTGCTATGGCATTTCGCCAGTTCACAGAAAATCAACCATACCCACATACAGGCTATTATCATCATTAGGTTGCCACTCCCATAGACATTTTAAAGCTTCTGCCAACTATTCCCCTGGGTGGAAGTAATCTGTGTACCCCCTTCTGTCTGCATGTAGTGTATGTGCAAGGTCAAATACAACATCTTTTCTCAGAATGTTTACACATCGTGTTTCTGAGGCATGGATATGTAAAACTTACTAGAAGCAACATCCAGACTGGGCGGGAAACTGGCCTCCATCATTAATCCTCAAGGCTAATTCGATCTGGTACCAGCGCACCTCCTAGTGTCATGGAATGAGTGCTTTAATGCACTTTGCTATCAGAGTGTGTCATTGTTATCCCAGAGGGCAAAAATTGTAATGGCAAAACTCAGTACCCAGATACCTAGCAATTCTCTTCCATCATCCTATGAATAACAGTGCACTGTGTTTAAAGTTGGTGGAAACTGGGCATCATTAGTCTCATTGTTGAAACTGGAAATAACACATATTAGACATTGCTATCACATGGGTCTTTGGCTTGAAACTGTATACCAGAACTTGGTCATACACAGAACTGGCAGTAAGCTTGCTTGTTACCCATAGGTAATTAATAGGTCACAGATGAGGGCAAAACTAAAAGTATACAAAGTGGAAGGAACCACACAAATGCAAGGGAAAATGAAGAATTGGTGCAGAACTTCAAATAGGAAAGAGGGGATCAGAAGACTGTCAAAGAGATGGAAAAAAGCAAAGGCAAAAATTATTTTAATGAATGTTAAGTGTAACAAGTAGTTTTGTTTTAAATCCAGTGCCTGTCACTGAAGTTCAGAAGAGATGTTCAGAATGAGATGAAGGAAGACACAGGTCTCTGCTGTTATATTGTTGCATGACCAGTAAAAGGGCAAGTAATGCAGATGTAACAATTTGCCTGTGGTCGTATATCTTGATGTAGTTGTACCACATGTTCCATACCTACTTTTACCACTTGAAAACTATATATAAACAAGGACAGACAGCCTTAAGGATAACAGTTGACCCACTATATTTTTCTCCCAATTGTCCTGTCTTTTTGTATATTTCATTCTTTGCGTATTGAAGTGACTTATGTACAGTACAATTGTGAATCCTTGGCTGCTTCATATACCATTTCTAAATTAGTCTTCCTGTCCCGTGATTTGGTTACTTTCCCTTCCATCCAACATCTGGGCAGCTCACCCTGTTGTTTTGTTGTTCCCTGGAGATTACCATATTCCATTTTGTTTTGATGAGCTTTAGAAATTTATATAGTTTGAGCCAAAATAAACTGCCTTCAAATTTCCAATCACTTATCATTCCCATGTAGCAGATTGTCTTACTAAACAGACTTTATGACTGTCATCTTAGCTGGCGGCAACATCACAACTAAAGTAATATTGTATAGTTTTCACAAATAAATGACAGACAACATTAACACAATTCATAGTAATATCATACTCTATTGTTTCCAACAGTCCCAAGTAAATAGTTGCTTGGCAAAACAGTTGGCCATTCTACTTGTGATGGTCCTAGATGGGATACATTTTCTCTATTAAGCATTCAGTTTCTGTAAATAACCACATGCACAGTTCTTCATATAGAATGTATCACTTATCATTTCAAAGTGACAATGTTGAGCAGATATGCTGTCTTGACAGTACAGCTTTAGACATGAATAAAAAGACTCAGTATCATTTTGTTACTCTGTGTGTCTGGGGAGAAAGTACTGTAGTTCAAATATGCTGATTTGAAAAGTTATTTCCTAGTTTATCACTAATTTGTTGTTTATTTTTGTAGGACTGCTGTTGGACATAGTGTTGGTAGCTGTGTTAAAAGCTGTGACACGCCGAAGACGTCCTGTGGCCAATAAATCGGACATGTTTGGAGTAGTTGGACCAGATAAGTTTTCATTTCCATCTGGACATGCATCCCGAGCTACAATGGTTGCGTGTTTCTTCCTGTGGGTGTGGCCTGTGCATTTTCTTTTCCAGGGACCTATTCTAGCATGGGCAGGCAGTGTCTGCCTGTCAAGGTTGCTGTTGCAGCGACATCACATTTTGGATGTAACAGCTGGTGTGCTGCTGGGTGTGTTTGAGACTTGGTTCATTTACAATATTGTCTGGTTGTCACAGGAGTCTGCCACTTGGGCAGTCTCGTGGCTTTCAGATGAGCGAACAGATGGAGGCAGCTACCATGTCTAGCCAGGTGCTACTAATTTCTGTCCATGAGCATGGGTATGTGAGTGTAAGTGAGAGCAGTCCTGAATTTAGCATCTAAACTATTAGCTCATTCTGTTATTAGAAGAAGAGGTAATAAGCAACACTGACTTCAGAAATAAACAAAGGGTATAATTTGAATAATTGTATGGAAAATCAATTTTTATTACATCAGGAGCATTGCTAAGATATTCTTGTTTTAGAGAGCTTCAACTTTTCTTATTTGATCGCTTAAGTAAAGGTGGACAGTATACTTTTAAATAATTTGTTCACGCTAATTGTTTTATATGCATTATTTTAATGGGGGTTTTCCGTGAGAGGTGGCTTGGTACAAATACTTGAATCCATTAGGTTAAATTACTCCAAAAACTGCAACCACTGCCATATAATTGTTAAATGGGAGCTGCTGCTCCTCATATATTCTGTGTTGACAGCAAGAAAATGGAGCATCTGCTCATTGTTTATAAAAGTAGGAGCTACTGAGCAAGACAGTGATAAAACATAGTTGTTGTTTGAAGCATGAGGTTCACAATAACCATGTTTTGTTTGTTAGAAGCAACTAAAATTAGCAAAACTATAAAAAAGTGGGGGGGGGGGTTGGTGCACTGCATTTATTATTAAGGAATATATAGTTCTCAGAGTTAATGGTAAGGTGCTGTCCACTTTGTACCAATTCAGTTTCTACAGCTAACAAGGATTTCCTGGACAGAGTTGATATTTTACTATGAAGTTGCTTTGTCATAAAAGCAAAGTATGTGTGTATAAGTGTGGTGAAAAGAATTCATTCTTCCAAAAACTTGAATATATAATTTGATATTGTTTCATATATTAAATGAATGGTCGTGCATATTTTGTCAAATTACAATTGGCATGCCTTCTTGTAGATAGAAATAGCATTTTTTTAATTGTGTGATGTAAAGAAGGTTTTGTCAATTGATGCATGTATATATATTCAATATAAGACTGTAAAAATCATCTCATTACAAAACTGACACTTGAAAACCAGGTTTGCAATCAAGTACCAAAGTATTTCAATAGTTTAACTACACAGAACAACAGAAATGATAATGTTACATGCTTTTGTTATGTACTGTAGTCACTAAAATGAAAGAATGTGGAACTTTTGCAACAATGTAAAAATGTTCAAAAGAAAGTGCTGTGATGTTTCAGTGTAATACGCTTAAACCAGTTCCTAATAAATAATTACAGCTATTATCCTATGATAGAAGGTCACTGAGCTCATCAATTACAGAGGAGAAATTTGCTTAAAATGACAGCATCTCGAATTTAAGATTTTTAAAATTTAATTTGTCTTTTCATCTGCTCCAACAGAGAGAGAGAAATGAAATGATCAGTAGTAAAAAGAGAATTTTACATATGCCCTATTCAGATTTTCAGAACAAATAATTTTTATTGCAACTGATCTATGTGTGAGTAATGTATTTAGATGACATGTACACTCTACCCATGTCCTCAGTACAGGGCGGCCCCTCTCATCCTGGGGTCTGAGTGACTTGCCTTTCACTTTCAACCTTCCCCAACATAACCCTCTCTCCTCCTGGAGGAAAAAACTAATAGTGTCAGACCCTAGGATAGTGTCATGTCTTTTACTTTCAGCACTAAACATTTCACCACCTGAAGGTAAGTACTGGTCAGCTGTTTTGTCTCATAATTTATTAGGTATTTACACTTTGATATGAAAAAGCTCTTTTTGTAACAAAATGTAAAATAGCTAGCACTGGATTGCATGTGTTTCAGAAAACTGTGTAAATACTTCTGTCGCATACTTCATAATCTTACAAAATGATACAAACAGTCTAAATGTTGTTGCAACTTTTGGTAACAGTTGTCCAAGCTTCTTTGTTGGATGATCTCCCACACTGCTTAGGGCAGCTGCAGACATTTCATCTCTCCTCCTAGCATTACTGTTGACATCTTTGCTTGCACAGAAATGATTCTAACTTACAAAGTACTGCCTGACAGAAATTAAAATCAAATTTCCACTGCGAAGAAATGGCTACTTTGCAGTAGCAAAACCCAATGGGAGAGAATAATGTGATTTGAATTTACATGATAACATATGCAAATTTACACAACAGAATTCAAAAATCTAACAAACATAAAATGGGGACATAAAATCACAAAATAATTACTAGAGTTGACACACACACACACACACACACACACACACACACACACACACACACACACACACTCTTCAAGCTTTAGCAAGCCACAGGAAAGAGGGAAGGACGAAAGGATGTGGGTTTTAAGGGAGAGGGTAAGGAGTCAATCCCAGGAAAGACTTACCTTATGGGGAAAAAAGGACAGGTATACACGCGCGCGCACACACACACACACACACACACACACACACACACACACACACACACAAACATCTCCAGAGTTCTGATACGGTACAAATTTGCTTCATGTTTTATAGAAATATCGCTACTCATTTCTCAAGTTATCAGAACTCCGGAGATGGGAACTTGCCCTTTAGTATATCCTCTCTTCCCGTTACCCACCAGACCTCAACCTTCACTAATTTCAAGTTGCCGCCGCTCATACCTCACCTGTCATTCAACAACATCTTTGCCTCTGTACTTCCGCCTCGACTGACATCTCTGCCCAAACTCTTTGCCTTTACAAATGTCTGCTTGTGTCTGTATATGTGCGGATGGATATGTGTGTGTGTGTGCGCGTGAGTGTATACCTGTCCTTTTTCCCCCCTAAGGTAAGTCTTTCCGCTCCCGGGATTGGAATGACTCCTTACCCTCTCCCTTAAAACCCACATCCTTTTGTCGTTCCCTCTCCTTCCCTCTTTCCTGATCGTGGGTTGCGAAAGCTTGAATTTTGTGTGTGTGTGTGTGTGTGTGTGTGTGTGTGTGTGTGTGTGTCAACATACCAACACTTTCGTTTGGTAAGTTACATCATCTTTGTTTTTAGATATATTTTTCCCACGTGGAATGTTTCTTGAAAATTATATAACTGTGTCTTAATGTACAATGGTATAACTTCATAGAATGATAAACCCCAATTGATTAGAAATACTCAGTTAGAAGCAGAGCTGTCTAAACTACACAACATAAATTGATTTTTAATCAAGGTTTCAATTTGTTGAACTAAGGGACATCTTGTATATAAGAAAGGAAGCAGTCAGAATTTGTCTTCCTGTAAATAGTAGTTATTAATAAACCTCAGGTCTGGCCTTAAATACCATTTCAATATTTTTAATTAATTTCTTTTTTTGTACTAGTATTTGTGTACAGTGATCACTGGAGCTTGCCACATATCTGTTGGTCTAACACTACTCAGTAACATAATTTTTCAAAAAAAAAATATATATATATATATATATATATATATATATATATATATATATATATATGGAAAGATGATGAGACTTACCAAACAAAAGCGCTGGCAGGTCGATAGACACAAAAACAAACACAAACATACACACAAAATTCTAGCTTTCGCAACCAACGGTTGCCTCGTCAGGAAAGAGGGAAGGAGAGGGAAAGACAAAAGGATTTGGGTTTTAAGGGAGAGGGTAAGGAGTCATTCCAATCCCGGGAGCGTAAAGACTTCCCTTAGGGGGAAAAAAGGACAGGTATACACTCGCACACACACACATATCCATCCGCATATACACAGACATGCTTGTCTTTAAATATGTCTGCCTGTGTCTGTATATGTGTGGATGGATATGTGTGTGTGTGTGAGTGTATACCCGTCCTTTTTTCCCCCTAAGGTAAGTCTTTCCGCTCCCGGGACTGGAATGACTCCTTACCCTCTCCCTTAAAACCCACATCCTTTCGTCTTTCCCTCTCCTTCCCTCTTTCCTGATGAGGCAACAGTTTGTTGCGAAAGCTTGAATTTTGTGTGTGTGTTTGTGTTCGTTTGTGTGTCTGTCGACCTGCCAGCACTTTCATTTGGTAAGTCACATCATCTTTGTTTTTAGGTATATATATATATATATATATATATATATATATATATATATAAAAAGAAAGATGATGAGACTTACCAAACAAAAGCGCTGGCAGGTCGATAGACACACAGACAAACACAAACATACACACAAAATTTTGTGTGTATGTTTGTGTTTGTCTGTGTGTCTATCGACCTGCCAGCGCTTTTGTTTGGTAAGTCTCATCATCTTTCTTTTTAAATATATTTTTCCCACGTGGAACGTTTCCCTCTATTATATATATATATATATATATAGAAAGATGATGAGACTTACCAAACAAAAGCGCTGGCAGGTCGATATATATATATATATATATATATATATATATATATATATATATATATATATATATATATATATATATATATATATATATAAAAAGAAAGATGATGAGACTTACCAAACAAAAGCGCTGGCAGGTAGATAGACACACAAACATACACACAAAATTCTAGCTTTCGCAACCAACGGTTGCCTCGTCAGGAAAGAGGGAAGGAGAAGGAAAGACAAAAGGATATGGGTTTTAAGGGAGAGGGTAAGGAGTCATTCCAATCCCGGGAGCGGAAAGACTTACCTTAGGTGGAAAAAAGGACAGGTATTCACTTGCACACACACACATATCCATCCACACATACACAGACACAAGCAGACATTATTGTGTCTGCTTGTGTCTGTGTATGTGTGGATGGATATGTGTGTGTGTGTGCAAGTGTATACCTGTCCTTTTTTCCCCCTAAGGTAAGTCTTTCCGCTCCCGGGATTGGAATGACTCCTTACCCTCTCCCTTAAAACCCATATCCTTTTGTCTTTCCTTCTCCTTCCCTCTTTCTTGACGAGGCAACCGTTGGTTGCGAAAGCTAGAATTTTGTGTGTATGTTTGTGTTTGTTTGTGTGTCTATCGACCTGCCAGCGCTTTTGTTTGGTAAGTCTCATCATCTTTCTTTTTAAATATATATATATTTATTTATTTATTTTCATTTGTCAAACAGTCAGTTACATCACTATTTGTGAACAAGGTTATGCAAGAATCTGGTAAGAAATTAACACACTTCATCATTCATAAGAGAGTTGGACAGAGATAAAATGGAAAAACTGGTGATGATTACAAGTAAAATTACTTAACGCAATGAATAAAACTAATGTTGCAACAGAAACATGTGAAACACCATGTGTAATACTGAGAATATGAACATGAAAAATTAACTCATGACACCAAGCATACAAGCAGTTCAAGAGTAAAATGGCTAAAATCAATCACAAAATATTCCTTTTAATCCATAAAGGAAGATCAAATTATTCAGTATCTAAATGGAAATAAAACTGATAACTTGAGAAATGAGTAGCGATATTTCTATAAAACATGAAGCAAATTTGTACTGTATTAACATCATACTCTTCTTAACATCTTGTAGAGGAACTGAAGTACTTCAGGCAGGATTTAGACTTAATAGGTTGTGCTCAGAGAAAACTCTGCACTTAAAATTTATTTTGATGCACTGGAAAAAAATACAATCTGGTTGTTTGTTGACTTCAATAAAACCTGTCCTCCAATTTATTGCAAACCACTATTACAAATTCTAAAGGTTAATTGGAATTGTCAATGAGGAAAAAAACTCCAGCTACCCACACTTTTTTAAAGAATAAGCAGAATATTTCTGGAAACAACAACATAGTTCTCAATCCACCTTGGATAAAATAAGATCTAAAATTGTTTAGACTCAAAAACATTTGAAATGATAAACTGATGATAAACAAGAAATGCAACAGTGAATTCTTAGACAATGTTTCAGAATCTGCTGCCATAGTCTGAGCAATGTCTTGAAGGGTGGTGTGGAGACTTCCATTTTTCATCACAGCAGTCACTGAGTACCTCCCACCTCTCCCAGAAGTCATGATGGCCTTCCATACAACTGTACTTTTAGTGAAACAGTTTATGGTGGTCATGAACTGTTGCAACAATCTCTTCTTGCTCTCACTAATAATTTGAAAGCATATCAAGCCCGCTGTCCAAAAAGCTGCCAGGTTCTCTCTAGTTGGCTGGCACTGGTGCAGAGCCACTTGTACAGACCTGATTGTAATGCGGCATTCGTCGCTCCATCAAGGGACAGACTGCCTTTTCAGCTGGCGCAAACACTGTGGAATGCATGCTTCAGCAGTGTGGTGGATCATTTGGGTAACATGATATCCCATTCCTCAAAGCTGTTGTGGTGTTTGAACACAGCAAGTTGACTGTAAAGCATCCACTCTGGGCTACAAAGCATTCATCACGGAAGATGTCTTTTGAGCATCACTCAGATTCATATTGGCGAGTGGTCACTTGAATGCAAGTTGTTGACACACTTCCCATTGTGAAGTGTGTGTAAGGGCTAGGGAGCATACTAGAGATCGATGGCAGTGAGTGACCTTGCAACAATGTTGATGTTGACCCATGTTCAACAGACATAAATGTGAGGACAAGAGAAGGCTCTCAATTGCTCTACTCCTGGGGCAAGTTGGTACACATCCTCAGAGCACATTATGTGCATTAAAATGACCACACTGGATGAAGAGGTGGGAGAGCTGATTAAGCTGGTCTTAGAGAGCCTCTTCATCTAGCACCTCATGTGGGGGCAGGTGAAGTGCACACACAGATAACTGATGATGCCTGTGTACTAATATAGTGACTGCTTTCAGTCTTTAGTGAGAGAGAGAAGCGAAGAGTGGTAGCTGTTGTTGACGAAAATAGCCACTTGGCCTTTAGCTCACTCTCCACTGAGGTCGTCCTTGTAGAGAATATAGCTGTATATCTCAGGGAATCACAGAATTTAAAATGTCTTTCTTGAAGACACACAAACTGTGGTCTACCCTGAGCTAATAGACGTAGTTCCTCTACTTGTGCCCTGAAACCATTCACATTTCGCCACAGAATGGAAGCTATTTTCGTAGTGAAGTGTTCCTCTATTTTTCGCCTTGTCATTCCTATGTGGAGAGGGGATTGCATCAGGGGGAGGGGGGGGCTCATGAGGGTCTTGTCACTTGTCAGTTCCCTCTGGCAGACTTTACACCTGTACCATCAAAAGTTTGGTCAAAGTGTGATCCATCAAACAGGATCAAGGTCGCATAGTCAGATGGCTTTTGACCTGAACATTCTGCCTTCATGGTTTTCGTTCCCAGCTTGGATTTTGGGGATGATGGCATAACCGTTTTACCACAAACAGTTTGCTTGGTCTCATCTACTGTCTGCCATAAGGGTCCTTTCTCCTTTCTGACACTTGGCTCTGTAGCCACAACTACTGCTGTGGTGGGTAGGCTGGGTTGTTGGACTGGCAATACAGGCTTACAGCTGCATTTACAGGTGCATGTGGAGGTGCCTTGATAAACTGTCCAGGTCTGGATGCTGATACTAGTTTTCTGCACAGGCGTTCTCAAGGCTGTGAGGCCAGTAAACATTCTTCATGTTTACATAGGAGAGGTGTTTTGTCATTTTAATCTCCTGGATTTTCTTCTCTTCTGCAAAAACAGGAAATCCTTTGCTCTAAGCAGGGTGGGCAGGGCAGTACATTGGATGCTGCGTTCATAGGCAGTGAAGTTGCATCTTCCACACACAGCCTGACCATTGCAACCCATGGTGGTATGGCCGAAGTGTTTTAAAGTAGTGCTTTGGTTTGGATACAAATGGATTAACTTTAAAGCACAGAAAGTCAGGTGGAATATATTCAGGCAACTTTGTTCAATTGAATGTCAGAATAAAAGATGCTGACTTCTGGAGTTCGACAGTAACCATTTTCATGACATTGTGTACTTCAGTGATCTTCATATTTGCCTTTTCCTGTTGAAGTTCTTTGGCATCCATAATGATAATGCCTTGGCACATCACAACTCTTTTACAACAATTGATCCCAGTGTGGAACTCACTGCTGATAAGATATTCTCCAAGTAATTTAGGATTCAATATCTTCCAGAATGAGATTTTCACTCTGCAGCAGAGTGTGTGCTGATATGTAACTTCCTGGCAGTTCAAAACTGTGTGCCGGACTGAGACTCGAACTCAGGACCTTTGCCATTCGCCAAGTGCTCTAACAACTGAGCTTCCCAAGCTTGGGTAGCTCAGTTGTTAGAGCACTTGCCCACAAAAGGCAAAGGTCCCGAGTTCGAGTCTCGGTCCGGCACACAGTTTTGATCTGCCAGGAAGTTTCATTCAATATCTTGTTAAATTGGTTAGCCTGCAGTTTCTCAATGAGGACTGTGCTATTACAAAGCCTCTTGATAGATTTAAGTTGTCCTGCAAGGCTCTCTAGAGCTTTATGGGTGTAGAAAGGAGAAACCTTTCCAAATGAACCTTCTACAAGCTTTACAATGATAAATATGTTGTTAACCACGAGATGTTGTCTGTTACTAAGAGTGGATGCATTCCAAGGTGTAGGCATCTCAACTTGACTAGCCGTATGTTGGGTGTAGAAGAAAGATGTTTAAGCTTCATGAAGTCCCATAAGCGACTACAGAAATAAGAGTCCACCTGACAGAGCCCCGATTGCCTGGCTATGCCTGACACCACTTAGATGCAGCAGATTTCCCAAAGGTTCACTGCTAATGGATTTTCCATCTCATCAGTCACACATCTCATCCATGTGCAACTCGCCTTGAGAGTGAGGGTTTTTTGTAGAGGTTTCTACCATCCTCATGATCTGGACTGTCAAGTCAAGATTCCCATTCCTAGTGGCACACAACGTTCCACTGCCGTGCCGTACAGTGGTCGCTGAAGCCTGCTCAAAGCCTACTGTTACAAGAGGACTGGTGGCAATTACCAGTCCCTAGCTCAGGTACTCAGGGTCACAAAGCCTGTTGTTGGCGAATGAATGCCGAGCCCCTGGGGTGTAAGTAAAGAGCTGTTGTGTAACCAACAGTGAAGACTACTGAATTGCTTGTTAATGCAAGATAATGTGTGTTTCCTCTGTATAATGTAACTTAATTTTAAGTGTTGACTTTTCTGCCACAGTTACCGCCACTGCCAGTCAGGATTTAGCTTACCAGCACTAAAGAGTAGCTGCTGAGGGAGGGGGGAGTTGGGGCTTCACTTCCACCACAGATGAAGAATACAGCTGCCCCTCCTCAGTGTAGTTTCCGGATTCTGCGTTAGCTGCAGCTTGTGACATGCTACTTGGTCACGAAAGGAATCCATTACAGTATGTTATGGCACATCTCGGGGCACAGTAAAGAACTCATCCTTACTCCTTTTAACCTCAAGCAGCTCCATGAATGGTGTTTCTGAGAACGCTGTCCCATGTTTATGCAGTCCTTCCTTTCATCCCACTATTTCGGGTATTGTCAGTGACGTCCTCTCTGACTACATAGAGCAGAAGAACAGTGTCCTTCAAGGTAGTGTTTTAAGTCTCTCTCTTTGCCACTGCTATTATTAGTATCATGTCTGTTGTTTAATGTCTTGTACAGTGTTCTTCTGCCTTTTTTCCCCATTCCGAACCTTGCCTCAACAATTCATCAGTTGCAGCTGACACTTCATTGGTTCGGCAACTGGGCAGGGAAGAGGGGGTTCCAAATTCTCGACATACTTTTTAACAGTTACCATTCAGTGTTAAATGTTCCTGAATTGCAGGAATTTTAAAGACAGGGTGAGGTTTCTGGACCTCGCATTTCACTCAGAACTTGCATAGTTGCTACATCTTATGGACCTGAAAAGACGCTTCCTGAAAGCACTCAAAATTTTCAAATGTCTTATCCACAGTTCATGCACATGGGGAGCAGATCACACTTGTCTACTCCAGTTGTACAGAGTCTTTGAGCAGTCTCAGCTTGATTATGGGTGCACGGTTTATGAGTCTGCATGACCGTCTTATTTAAAGATGTTGGACTTGGTGCACCATGAAGGACTTAGGCTGACCACTGGAGCCTTTCAAACCAGCCCCATACTTTGTTGAGACTGGTGAGCTGCCACTTCATATCAGGCAACATATCCTCAGGATGCAACACACACATGATACTTCATGCCATGCACACCTGCGTACTGTACCATACCATACCATACCATACCATACCATAACATTCCATTCCATTGCTCAGCTATTAGTTGGAAGGCTAGTTCGTACTCCAAGGGTAAGTAGTCCCTATGGGATTTGCATGAAGGATTGCCATTTAGAGGTAGGTGTGGCTAGCTTCAACATTTTACACTAAGTTTGGAGCAGATCTAATCTTGGCTCCGACAGAGAGCAGAAATTACTTTAGATTTGATGAATTTTAAGAAAGATTGCACTCCAAATTTTACATTTCAGTCTGTGTGGTGTTTTTTATGTAAGGGGGTGGGGGGGAGGTAGGTTCTTGAAACAATGGGGGAGAGGTGGAAGGAATGACACATCTGACTAAGACTACTATGCAAATCAGCTGTTCTAGAGAACTTCCTTGAATATAATCATGAAATGAAATATAAGACGACCATCATAATCAGGTGTTTGTCAAAATAAATATGTCAGAAAACCTAATAAGCCACTACAGAGACTTAAATTTAAGTGGGATGTGGCACTCAATTTATTAAGATCTCACTAGGCATTTAATCCATTAGAGTTGTAAAATGCTGAGAGAATGTTTGTTTCACAGACTAACAGTGCAGGTTCTCAGAAACAAATGAGCATGAAAGAACCAAAATAGCAGTGTGACACCAACAATAGTTCAATCTGGTTGGAATCCAGGAAGCATGATAATGCAGCTTACAACACCTGAAGAAAACTGGATTGTCGCAGAAAAAATGTACAGAAAAATAGAAACAACAATTCGGCTGCACATCCAAAACTACAGTGAAAATCGATTCTGTCAAGTAAACCTGAGAGATCATAGGAGTAATATTACTGGGAAAGTGTGTAAGTTACTGTAATATCTACAATAGTATGAAAAAGATGGATCACTACTCCCTGTGTAGAGGCAGCTTTGAGTCAGTCACAGTGAAAAGTAATGCCCTAAATATTTAAGTTTTGGACAAAGTCCTTATCCTGAAGTAGGAAAAAGTATGCACTTGTGTGTGCGCGCGCGCACACACACACGCACACACACACACACACACACACACACACACACACACACACACACACACACACACGCGCGCATACACACACACACACACACACACACACAACAGAGAGCCCGTCAGTCACTCACTCACTCCCCTTCCTTACCTGCACTACCCACTCCAGCGAGATTGCTGCTCACATCAGATGCAGCGGTGGACAGGCTGCTGCACCCAGTGACTGGCCATATCTGTGTGTGTGTGTGTGTGTTGTTGTTGTTGTTCTTTCTACTTCAGGAGCATTATTTCAAGCATTATTTATCATTGTGCCTGTCTGCAACTCATCTTCTCTGTATGGTGAATAGTGATCCATCTCTCCTGTAATGTTGTCACACTATCCTGGACTTCCTATTGTTATATATAAAATTTTGTTTCTGTAAAAAAACTTGGAATATTTCATAAGAAAACATGGTAGGAAAATGTGCATCTGAAAATTTGCTCATAAAAGTAGAACCCAGTAAACAATACCTAGCCGATAGTTAAACAGAATAACCACCATGCAAAATGTGCATAGACATTGCCTACAATCCCTGTCTTGTATGTCAAATGAAATATGGAGTTAGTTTACAGAAAATTTCCTACTATTCGTGCACTCCTATCTGAGACTTGGTGCATGGCTAACAGGAGCAATCTTAAATTGTGCACTTTTTTATAGTAGCTTACTCAGTCTCCATGAAGCATTCAGGCAGTCACCATTAGTTATTCATTTGCAGCTAGTCACCAACTGTCACTCTCCATAAATTATACATTCAATCAAAACAGTGTTCAAACATTGTAAATTACTGGCCATGTAAATTGGTTGGCTCTGCAGGGTCTTGTTAAAATGAAGTTACGTAATTTTTATATTTATTCGCAAGTAAATGTCTGCAGTCCTGGTACACACACTGAAAGCCCCACACCAACCCTTGTAATGTGCCAGTAGAGCAGCTAAAACAAAGTTGGTGCACCCCATTGATAAAGTGGATTATCGTGTGGTATTTCATTTTTGACTGCAACAGAAATGTTGTTCATGTGTATGGGTCCATTGCCTGGGCAAATTAACTGAGAGAAGTCATTGTCCTGTGTAGTCTACTTTTATTCTTGAAATAAAATAAATTGTGGAAGATAAGATATGTGACTACATTTTTTCACTGTGACAGGGGTAGCTTGATGCTCCAAGAGGGCGAAATTAGCTGATAGCACAAAAGCATGAAATAGTGTTATTTCAAAAATAAAAACGGTACAATGGACTGACTTTCCTCAATGATCAAGAAATGTTGCAATTGTCTCAAACTAATCCAGAGACTAAAAAAGTCATCTGAATTGGCTGGATACTTCGTTATTTCCACTGCTGCCAAAAAGAAATTATTGCAGATTTTTCTGCAGAAGTAAGGTTAGTTTCCACGTTGAGAGACTCTCCCCACCACTCCCGCCCTCTCCGCCCCACTCACCCTTCCTCTCTCCCCACTCTCCCAATCTCTCTCACCATCTCACCCCCAAACCCCCTCTCCCCCCATCTCACCCCCAAACCCCCTCTCCCCCCACTACCCCGCTCTCCCCCCACGAACCCGCTCCCCCCCCCCCCACTCCCTCTCCCTCTCCCACCACTCCCTCTCCCCCCTCCCCCACTCCCTCTCCCCCCTCCCCCACTCCCTCTCCCCCTCCACCACTCCCTCTCCCCCCTCCACCACTCCCCTCTCCTCCCTCCACCACTCCCTCTCCTCCCACTCCCTCTCCTCCACTCCCTCTCCCCCCACTACCTCTCCCCCCACTACCTCTCCCCCCTCCCACACTACCTCTCACCCCACTCCCCCTCCCTCTACCACCCCCACTTTCCCTCTAACCTGCTCCCCACTCCTCTACACGCTCCCCACTCCTCTACACGCTCCCCCCTCCTCTCCCCGCTCCCCCCTCCTCTCCCCGCTCCCCCCTCCTCTCCCCGCTCCCCCCTCCTCTCCCCGCTCCCCCCCTCCTCTACCCGCCCCCCCTCCTCTACCCGCCCCCCCTCCTCCTACCCGCCCCCCCCTCCTCTACCCGCTCCCCCCTCCTCTACCCGCTCCCCCCTCCTCTACCCGCTCCCCCCTCCTCTACCCGCTCCCCCCTCCTCTACCCGCTCCCCCCTCCTCTACCCCGCTCCCCCTCCCCCCTCCTCTACCCCGCTCCCCCCTCCTCTACCCGCTCCCCCCCTCCTCTACCCGCTCCCCCCTCCTCTACCCGCTCCCCCCCTCCTCTTACCCGCTCCCCCTCCTCTACCCGCCTCCCCCCTCCTCTACCCGCTCCCCCCTCCTCTACCCGCTCCCCCCTCCTCTACCCGCTCACCCTCCGCTCCCGCCCTCCTCTACCCCGCTCCCCCCTCCTCTACCCCGCTCCCCCCTCCTCTACCCGCTCCCCCCCTCCTCTACCCGCTCCCGCCCCCTCCTCTACCCGCTCCCCCCCTCCTCTACCCGCTGCCCCCCCTCCTCTACCCGCTCCCCCCCCTCCTCTACCCGCTGCCCCCTCCTCTACCCGCTGCCCCCTCCTCTACCCGCTGCCCCCCTCCTCTACCCGCCTGCCCCCTCCTCTACCCGCTGCCCCCTCCTCTACCCGCTGCCCCCTCCTCTACCCGCTGCCCCCCTCCTCTACCCCGCTGGCCCCCCCCTCCTCTACCCCCGCTGCCCCCTCCTCTACCCGCTGCCCCCTCCTCTACCCGCTGCCCCCCTCCTCTACCCGCTGCCCCCTCCCTCTACCCCGCTGCCCCCTCCTCTACCCCCGCTGCCCCCTCCTCTACCCGCTGCCCCCTCTCCTCTACCCCGCTGCCCCCCTCCTCTACCCGCTGCCCCCTCCTCTACCCGCTGCTCCCCCTCCTCTACCCGCTGCCCCCCTCGTCTACCCCGCTGCCCCCTCGTCTACCCGCTGCCTGCCCCCTCGTCTACCCGCTGCCTGCCCCCGTCGTCTACCGCCGCTGCCCTGCCGCCCCTCGCCTACCCGGCTGCCTGCCCCCTCGCCTACCCGCTGCCTGCCCCCTCGCCTACCCGCTGCCTGCCCCCTCGCCTACCCGCTGCCTGCCCCCTCGCCTACCCGCTGGCCTGCCCCCTCGCCTACCCGCTGCCTGCCCCCCTGCCCTACCCGCTGCCTGCCCCCTCGCCTACCCGCTGCCTGCCCCCTCGCCTACCCGCTGCCTGCCCCCTCGCCTACCCGCTGCCTGCCCCCTCGCCTACCCGCTGCCTGCCCCCTCGCCTACCCGCTGCCTGCCCCTCGTCCTACCCGCTGCCTGCCCCCTCGTCTACCCGCTGCCTGCCCCCTCGTCTACCCGCTGCCTGCCCCCCTCGTCTACCCGCTGCCTGCCCCCTCGTCTACCCGCTGCCTGCCCCCCTCGTCTACCCCGCTGCCTGCCCCCTCGTCTACCCGCTGCCTGCCCCCTCGTCTACCCGCTGCCTGCCCCCCTCGTCTACCGCTGTGCCTGCCCCCCTCGTCTACCCGCTGCCTGCCCCCTCGTCTCCTCTACAACCCGCTCCCCCCCTCCTCTCCTCCGCTCCCCCTCCTCTCCCCGCTCCCCCCTCCTCTACCCGCTCCCCCCCTCCTCTACCCCGCCCCCCCCCGTCCTCTACCCGCCCCCCTCCTCTACCCGCCCCCCCCTCCTCTACCCGCTCCCCCCCTCCTCTACCCGCTCCCTTCCCCTCCTCTACCCGCTCCCCCCTCCTCTACCCGCTCCCCCCCTCCTCTACCCGCTCCCTCCCCCCCTCCTCTACCCGCTCCCCCCTCCTCTACCCGCTCCCCCCCTCTCCTCTACCCGCTCCCCCCTCCTCTACCCGCTCCCCCTCCTCTACCCGCTCCCCCCTCCTCTACCCGCTGCCCCCCTCCTCTACCCCGCTGCCCCCTCCTCTACCCGCTGCCCCCTCCTCTACCCGCTGCCCCCCTCGTCTACCCGCTGCCCCCCCCTCGTCTACCCGCTGCCCCCCCCTCGTCTACCCGCTGCCCCCCCCTCGTCTACCCGCTGCCCCCCCCCTCGTCTACCCGCTGCCCCCCCCCCTCGTCTACCCGCTGCCCCCCCCCCTCGTCTACCCGCTGCCCCCCCCCTCGTCTACCCGCTGCCCCCTCGTCTACCCGCTGCCCCCTCGTCTACCCGCTGCCCGCCCCCTCGTCTACCCGCTGCCCGCCCCCTCGTCTACCCGCTGCCCGCCCCCTCGTCTACCCGCTGCCCGCCCCCCTCGTCTACCCGCTGCCCGCCCCCTCGTCTACCCGCTGCCCGCCCCCTCGTCTACCCGCTGCCCGCCCCCTCGTCTACCCGCTGCCCGCCCCCTCGTCTACCCGCTGCCCGCCCCCTCGTCTACCCGCTGCCCGCCCCCTCGTCTACCCGCTGCCCGCCCCCTCGTCTACCCGCTGCCCGCCCCCTCGTCTACCCGCTGCCCGCCCCCTCGTCTACCCGCTGCCCGCCCCCTCGTCTACCCGCTGCCCGCCCCCTCGTCTACCCGCTGCCCGCCCCCCTCGTCTACCCGCTGCCCGCCCCCTCGTCTACCCGCTGCCCCCCTCTACTCGTCGTCTCTCTCCCTCCTCTCTCCCTCCTCTCTCTCTCCTCTCTCTCTCCCCCCTCCTCTCTCCCCCCCTCCTCTCTCTCTTCCCCCCCTCCTCTCTCTCTCTCCCCCCTCCTCTCTCTCTCTCTCCCCCCCCTCCTCTCTCTCTCTCCCCCCCTCCTCTCTCTCTCTCCCCCCTCCTCTCTCTCTCTCCCCCCTCCTCTCTCTCTCTCCTCCCTCCTCTCTCTCTCTCCCCCTCCTCTCTCTCTCTCTCTCCCCCCCTCCTCTCTCTCTCTCCCCCCCCTCCTCTCTCTCTCCCCCTCCTCTCTCTCTCTCTCTCTCTCCCCCTCCTCTCTCTCTCTCTCTCTCTCCCCGTCCCTCGGCCCCTCCTCCCTGTCCCCCCACTCACCTCCCTGTCCCCCCACTCACCTCCCTGTCCCCCCACTCACCTCCCTGTCCCCCCCTCCCTCTCTCTCCTCCCCTCTCTCTACCCCATCCCCCATCCTCAAAACATGTTTCAATTGTCTACAACAATTATTCGACCACCAAGGAATAAAACGTAATTACTCCTTGTACTTTCCATACAGGTTCTATGGCGCGAGCAGCAAATACTTGTTGGCCCCGTTCGTTTGACACAGCTCCTGTCTTCCCATGATGAATGTCCATCCTGCACACACAGACATGTGTTGCGCAGTAAATAGGCTCTCTCTCTTACTTATCTTTAAAATATCACGTGTTCGAGGTGGTGAAGGTTGAGTGGTTTCAGAATTTGAATCACTACAATGTCTACAACAACCTTCAAACCTCCCCCACATTCCCTCTTCGCTGACGAACATTGCCACGCCAACCTACTACATTTACCCCTCCCACCACCATACAGACTCCAGGACCTAAGCAGACCAGAAACACAGTCATGAACCTTTCCTCCAAAAGCCTTAGCCCCACACAAAATATCAGTCCTTTCTAATGGCCTCACCTTTTGCCCAACTCACAGATTCAGTCATGCAGGACTTGATAAAGACCTTCTCTCCTTCTGCCAGTCCCTAGAGTGGAAACATTTTTTTGCCACCAACTCTACCAGTCAGATTCAACCCAAGACCAATGTTGAATCCTGCGTGCCTCGGTTCTCTCCTCCATCCAACTGTGGTCTATCCACACTGCCCCCAAATTACCCCCTGTTAACTTTCCTGAGTTTCTTAACCTTTGAACCTTACCTCCCCATTATTCCCCAAATCTCTCAACATGCAAACTAACCTTAAATCTACAGAAAAGTCCACGATCCACCACCTAGAAACTGATCCCAATCATACCTTCTGACAAAGGTTCCACCACAATTGTTTTGAATCGCAAGGATTCCCTAGACGAAGGACCCTGCCAGCTGTCAGATTCATCCCCTTACAAACCCTGCCCATCCCAGAAATTCAACAGGATCTCCGCACTGCTATCTTCTACGTGTTCCCTAAAGTCCGTAAACCCAACCACCCAAAATGCCCCATCACAGCCGGTTGCTGTACCCCCAAAGAGAGAATTTCTGCTCTCACAAAGCAGTATTTTCAGCCTATTACCTACAACATATCCTCCTATATAAAAGATAACTATCATTTCCTCCACCAACTCTCCACAGTTCCTGTTCCTTTACGACATGGTGCCCTGCTCGTCACTATTGATGCCACCTCCCATTACACTAACATACCTAATGCCCATGGTCTTACCACTGTTGACACAACCTTTCCCAGTGTCTGATGGATTCCAAACCTACAACCTTCTTCATAATCGCCATGACCAACTGTATCCTCACTAACAATTACTTCTACTTCGAAGGCATCACTTACAATCAAATCTGTGACACTGCTATGGACGCCTGTAAGGCACCAGCCTGTGCCAATCTACTCGTGGACCATTTAGTTGAATCCTTCCTAAACAACCAGAGTCCCAAACCACTTACCTGGTTCAGATTCACTGATGACATCATCGTGATCTTGATTGAGCGTGAGGACAACCTATCCACATTCCTCCCGAACCTCAACACCTTCTTCCCCGTTCACTTCACCTGGTCCTCCTCCACTCAATAAGCCACCTTCCTTGATGTCGACCTCCACCCTCAAAGATGGCTCTGTCCATATCAAACCTGCCAACCACCAGCAATACCTCCACTTCCACAGCTGCCACCTATTGCGTACCAAGAAGTCCCTTCCATACAGCCTAGGCATCCGCGGCCATTGCACCTGTAGTGACAAGCAGTCCCACTTGAAATATCAAAGGGTCTCACTTGAGGTCTTCAGACTGTAGTTACCCTCCCAACCCTGTACAAAAGTAGATCTCCTGTGCCTTATGTCTCCAGTCATTCACCTTCTCCCTGTCCGCCCCAGTAGCTGAGTGGTCAGCGTGACGGATTGCCGTCCTCCGGGCCCGGGTTCGATTCCCGGCTGGGTCGGAGATTTTCTCCGCTCAGGGACTGGGTGTTGTGTTGTGTTCATCATCATTTCATCCCCATCCGGCGTGCAGGTCGCCCAATGTGGCGCCGAATGTAATAAGACCTGCGCCAAGGCGGCCGGACCTGCCCCGCGAGGGGCCTCCCGGCCAATGACGCCAAACGCTCATCATCATCATCATCATCACCTTCTCCCTAAGTCCAACTGTCCAGCCACAGAGGAGTATTCCCCTCATCACTCAGTACCACCTAGGACTGGAGCAACTGAACCACATTCTCTGCCAGAGTTTCGACTACCTCTCATTGCACCCTGAAATGAGGAATGTCATACCCTCTATCTTCCCACCCCACCCAAAGTGGTATTCCACTGCCCACTGGCAATATCCCCATCCATCCCTACACAACCTCTGCTCCCAACCCCTTGCCTTATGGTTCACATCCATGTACTAGACCTAGATGCAAGGTCTGCCCCATACATGCTCCCACCACCACCACCACCACCACCTACTCCAGCCGGGTCACAAGCATCACCTATCCCATCAATGGCAAGTCTATCTGTGAAACCAGTTATACAATCTACAAGCTAAGATGCAACTACTATGCTGCATTCTTTGTGGGCATGATGACCAACAAGCTGCCTGTCTCCATGAATGGCCACCAACAAACTATGGCCAAGAAACAGCTGGACCATTCAGTTGCTGAGCACACTATGCAACATGACATTCTTCATTTCAATGACTGCTTCACAGCCTGTGCCACCTGTATCCTTCACACGAGTACCAACTTTTCTGAATTGCACAGGTGGGAACTCTCCCTGCAATATACCCTATGTTCCCATAGCCCTCCTGGCATCATCCTTTGTTTGGCATCATCCTTTGTTTGGCATCATCCTTTGTTTGGCATCATCCTTTGTTTGGCATCATCCTTTGTTTGGCATCATCCTTTGTTTGGCATCATCTTTTGTTTGGCATCATCCTTTGTTTGGCATCATCCTTCACCCACCTATCCCCTCTCCTGTTCTCACTCCACAGCCTTCTATTCCACAAGCACACCAACTGTCTTTTTACTTTTCCCCTTGCCCTCACTCGCTGACAGTCTTTCTGTTGAGCCTATCTGCGACTCCCCATCTGTGCTATATGGGGAGTAGCACCAATCCTTTTCATAATATTTTCATTATTCCATCTCGGGTTTTCCATTGTTTGATAGCTACAACCAACACACATTAAAACATTATCGTACATTAAATGAACAGCACACAAATGAGCAGAAACTCGTACAATACTAGTCCCCAAGAGAGGAGAGTATTAAACGAGAAACATGCCCCAATAGCTTTAGCTTAGTAAAATAACTGTAAATACACTATGAAGTCACTGATCATGACTTGCAGGGGAATTTGTACAAATTAATGGGGTAGAGTAACAAAGACGTTAATAGGGGAACAATGACACATGGAAGACGTTAAGGCTATATTGAAACAAATACACACACAGTAACATTAATAAAATCCCAGAGAGCAATACAATGAAGTAGAAGGCAGAAGCAGCCCTCCTCAAAATAGTTTGCAACATCAGCAACCATGTGATTGAGTGTGGCCCCTCCACGTGCTAGGTCACTAGCACGTGTAGCCAGTCTGTGTGGTGGGGCTATTATGTACCCATCTGGCTTAGCTCCCTGACAACACAGGGATCACACAACTGATACATGAGCTGTTGCCTACCCATGTATGACAAAGAGTGGTTGCTTGTTATCCTGGAGCATTTGAACTCTTGGCAACGCTGCCATGGCAAATGGCCCTTGCTGTACATGGGTAGTACCCATGGGGAGAGCCCCACTGATCAGAGTGGGTGGTATCAGGGTGGATGCTTCGCGCATGAAGCGTATCAAGCTGCAAAAATTTGGCCATATTCCAACGGTCATCTCTCCATGGGGTAAATGTTCGTTGAGTGTTGCTTCATATGACCCTGCAGCGTTCCCTTCCCAGTCTACACCCTGGGTTTGGGAGGAGCAGTCTTGCCATTTTGGAATGAATTCTTTCCCCGCTACCTGGTCTGTACTAGGACAGATGGGTACACATTCACTGCCACAAAGCCATTGTTTTTTGTGGAAAATATCAAGGACAAGCTCGGTAAAGTGGAGTCTCTCAATAAGATTGTCGGGTTCCCTGTTGATCAAAACTACTTCACCCAACACTCGGACCCAGGAGAATGGTATCCCACAAGGTTCTGTGTAAAGTCTCACTCTCTTCCTCATATCCATCAATGGGCTTGTACTGTCTGTTGGGCCTTTGGTAACCCCAGCATTGTATGTCTATATTTGCATCTGACGCAGTTCCCCCTCGGTAGCATCTGTTGAATGCCAGCTCGAGGTGTCATCTAATGGGCCTTTGCATGGGCCCTTTCCCATGGTTGCCAGTTCACCCCGATCCATAACTTCATTTAGGCTACCAGCGCATAGGTGTTGTAGCACAGCTCCATTTCTTCAGCCTTCTTTTTGATAAAAAGCTGATGTGGCTGTCCTATACTCGTCACCTGAAGACTACATGCATGCAGAAGCTTAATGCTCTCCGCCTCCTGGCCTGCACATCTTGGGGTGCAGACTGTGCTACTCTTCTCTATCTTTACTGTGCTCTGATTTTGTCGAAACTAGATTACAGTCATCAGGTTTATGGCTTGGCAGCTACTTCCACTCTGAAACTACTTGACCCTGTTCATCATTATCGGGTGCATTTGGCTACCAGCACCTTTCACACTAGTCCTGTCAACAGCCTCCTCACAGGAGCAGAGATTCCCCGTCTACAAATATGACAGAGCCAACTCCGGGTTTCTTATGCAATTACCATTCAACGATTTGTTGACCATCCCACGTGCCCTGTCCTCATTGCAGATGAGGGATGTCTGCCTGCTGATACCTAACCTCAGGTGGGATTGCTGATTGGAATGGGTCTAACTTCCCCCCGTCAAGATCTCAGACTCGACCCACTGGAATGTGCCCTGTGTATTTTGTCCCACACCACCCTCCATGTATGGTTCCTCGACCATGGATTAGGACTAACCTGTTCCAGGATTCTAAGGTCTCTGTCACCAACTATGGTAGTACACCAGCGTCTTGTATATTCCTTCCTTGAGGTATTCCAGGGTGCTACCATCTTCTGCACTGATGGTTTTAAAATGATAGGTAAGGTGGGATATGCCTTTAAATCTCCAACTGGTATGGAACATCACTTACTGCCGGGACCATGTAGTATGTTCGCAGCAGAGCTGTTAGCCATTAACAGGACCCTCCATTTTCTTACTCAGGCCTACCTCCATGGTGTTTCAATATGTACAGACTCAATTAGTAGTCTGCAGGCTATATACTGATGCTACTCTCATCACCCTTGGGCCTCTGCTATCTGTGAACTTCTCTCTGCCCTTGGCCAGCCACCTGCCCAGTTGTCTTTCTCTGGGTCCCAAGTCATTTGGGAATCCCAGGAAGTGAACTGCCTGACCGTCCGGCTAGAGGGGCAGATACTTATCCCCATTCCCCTCCATGATTCCAGGTGCAGATACGCAGATTCACATCTAATCTCTTTTTGCCCATACGTGGAATGACAACTGGTGCTCTACTGCTTTCACTAATAAACTTTGTACAATCAAGAAGACTACTGCAGTTTGGCACTCGTCTTTCCACTCCTCTCAGAAGGAGACCACTGTCTTATGCTGTCTACACATCTGTCATATTAGGCTCACCCATTGTCTTCTCTTGCGTAACGAGCCACCCGCATAATGCGGTTGTGGAGCAAAACTGACTGTATCCCATATACTGGTGGAATGTCCCCTTCTTTTGCCCCTTCATACTGAGTAAGGCCTTCCAAATTCTTTGTCTTTAATATTAGCAGACATTTCATGGATGAATGAACTTGTCCTCAGTTTCTTTCGTGAAAGTGGTTTTTATTTTCGGTTATAAGCTCTTTTGCTTTCCTCCTGGAGCAGGGGCAGTGTGGTTGTGGTCGGGGCTTCTTCATGTTTTCTGGGCCTGGGAGCGATGACTAGTTCCCGGTGCAAAGACCGCTCTTTTATCCCTCTGGTTTTCCAATTTTTAGACTTACCCTTTTATGCCTCCTACGGCATGCGTTTTTAGCTTCCTCACTTTATAGTTTGACTCCTCTAATTGAATACGGCCATTATTAACAGATGCCTCGTGATGCACCTTTTGAATTGTGGGACTGATGACCGTGCTGTTTAGTCCCATAACCTCCCTCAGTCAATCAATTAATCCCCTTCCACCCCCCCCCCCCCACCTCACCCCTGTCACTGTCATCCCCTCGCAACGGCACGCAGTTGCATCCGCTCGTGGCACACCAGAATGGTGAAGTCATGCCAGTAGGCTCTGAAGCAGATATTGATACGAGCCAGCATGGCTCATATAGATTATTCTTAAGTTAGTATCCTTGGTGTAACATAGGTAATGGCAGGAGTAAAGGTAGCAATACACTGTATTGCTGAGGCTTTGAGTGGTTCATGAGCACATGAACAAAACTGGAAACATTGCTAATCTTTAGGTCCTCCTTCAGAACACTCACACCTCCATGGCTACATTTTCCTGGTCAGTTATACTGTGTTGCATTGTAGCTGCACTGAGATTAGGGATTGTGTTGGGTGTAATGGGCAAGGGAGGAGAGAGGGAGGATTGGAGGGAAGAGTAGCTAACAGTGAATAGGATGAGCCAACTCACACACAGTATAGGAATTTCACTGGTGCAATTACTCTGGTACAGTCAAAGGTAGTTGTGTATGGCACAAAATGCCTTGGAGGAATGGACGGAACTTAGAATAAACTCTGTTTCGAGGAAGGTGTGAGTGTAGAATGAGTGAAAGGAGGAAGGGGGGGGGGGGATATGAACAAGTTTACGGGTGAGTGTGGGGGCAGATTTGTGGTTTGGCGCGATAAATTGATGGTTAGCCTGAGCAGAACTTGGCAATTCATGCTGATCCCTAACAATATAGATATACATGGCTTCGGAAGTGCCCATTCCCACTTCCATCAAATGTTTTTTCTACTTACACTTTTTTTTAGAATCCAAGATTTATTTTCTTGTAACTTTGTATCAGCTTGCTATTGCCACTATTCGGTCTATGGTTGATGCACTGCTAAAATTCTCTTAACAGTTGTATGCTGTGAATGACTGTTTCCATATTAGAAGAGTCAGCCTCTTTTTAACTATAATCTGCCATAGATCCCATGAACAAAAAACTGTGTGCAGTAGTTGGAAGAAAGCACAGGACATGGCTGTCTACAGGATCAGTAACTATTGTAAAATATTATTAATATCTGTTTGTTGTAGAATATTAGAACATACTCTGAATCAAAACATAATGAAGTATCTTGAAGAGAATGACCTCCTCTATGAAAGCATTAGTCATGTGGAACCCAATTCACACTCTCCTCACATGGTATCCTGAAAGCCATGGATCAAGGCAGTTGGATAGATGCAGTGTTTCACAAGTCCCGAAAATATTTGAATTGGTACCACATCGACACTTGTCCAAAGTACTATCATATGCAATATCAATTTAAATTTGTGGCTGGTTTGAGGATTTTTTGACAGGGAGTTTTAGCATGTTATCTCGGATTGAGAGTCATTGACAGGTTTGGAAGTAATTTCAGGTGTGCCACAGGGATGTGTGTTTGGACCTTTGCTGTTCATGTCACATATAAAAGACATTGCAGACAATATTAATAATTGCATCAGTCTCCGAGCAGATGATGTAGTTATCTGTAATGAAATATTGTCTGAGAAAAGCTGCACAAATATTCAGTCAGATCTTCATAAGATTTCAAAGGTTGGCAACTTGCTTCAAATGTTCAGAAATCTATAACTGAGGTCTTCATAAAAAGAAAAACCATAGGGTTTTACAACTATAATGTCAATGAGTCACAGCTGAAATCTGTCAGCTCATATAAATATCTGGCTGTAAGGTTTTGTAGCAATATGAAACTGTATGACCACATAGGCTCAGCCATAGGTAATGCAGGTGGCAGACTTTGGGTTATTTGTAGAAAGCACTCAGTCTACAAAGGAAATTACTACAAATAATTTGGGCAACCCATCCTAGAATATTTCTCAAGTGTGACACACTCATATCATGTGGTACAAACTGTGTATTGAATGTATACAGAGAAGGGCAGTGCAAATGGTCAGAGAGATACTGAAGAAATTGAACTGGCAGACAGTTGAAGATAGATGCTAATTATCCTGTAAAATCCTATTACAAAGTTTCAAGAACCAGCTTTAAATGATGACTCTAGGTGGTATATTACATGTATTGCTCATGTAATGATCGTGAAGACAAGATTGGATTAATTACAGCACACATTGAGGAATTTCAACAGTCATTCTTCCTGCACTCACTATGTGAAGGGAACGAGAAGGAGCCCTGATGACTGATAAAGTGGAAAGTACACTCAGCAATGCGCTTTAGTGGTTTGCAGAATGTGATGTAGATCTAGAAAAGGAGGATATCTAGTTTTAGATTCCGTCAGAAAAAAAAGCACATTCCTTCCATTCACATATGCAAGAACACCTCACGCACCAACCGGCACCTCAGGCCAGAATGCAAGTATGACATGGGATGGAAGCAGCAGTTTGGATGGTGCAGGGAAGGCTGAGACCAAAAGCTTTTGTGCAAGTGCCTTTCAATTGTGCCTGTGTGCAACTTAGCATGTTATCTTTACAGTAAGTAGAAATCTCTCATCCTACATTGTTGAATTCCTACCTGCAGTTTCCATTGTTTAATTTTAGGTTTGTTGATTTCGAAATAGATAACTACTGAGCTCGTCCATTACAGATAAAATTCATGAGATTGCTGATTTGTGATAAAAGCACCTCAAGACAAATTTATTTTGCTCTCACTGTCAGTTAATGTTAATAAGGTAATCCTTTCACCTAGGAGGAGGTGAAATCATTGTAAAATTCATAAAAACAGTTTATAGCAATCTGAATGTAGGCTGTTTGGAACAAGTACTTGCAATATTGTCATTACCATATCCTTAACTTTGCTTTGTACAGTGCCATTTTTTGGTGCTTAATGCTAGGGTGCTGTATTTGAAGTGTTTAATACCATTCCAGGGTTCTTCAAATGTCGATGGATATATCTGCTGTTTTCGTAGTGCAATGTTCATTCCAGCAACAACAACTTGCAAAGGCATTCTAATACCAAACATCCAAATAACACAACTCTGATTTTTATGTGCAATATCTGTTACTACAGTACTTCAGGAGAGAGAATCTGAAACAGGGCAGGGTGATTGGTTCACTGTGCAAAGGTAAGTGTGCAGAAAGACGTCAGATATGTTTATATTAGTGTATTCACTATGAGACAGCCAATGGCTCATGAAACTCTTGAATTTTCTAATGCAAATGAATTTGAAACATGGGAACTTGGAACCGAAAGAGAATTGATGAATCTGTTCATGTGCAACATGGGACAGCACTTTAGACTTGCAAATAAAGGAGAGAATCAATAACAAACAATGAACTGCAACATTGTCACTTGATGTTGAGAAAAGATCTGTGCAAGATAGCTTAAGACTAATTCTAAGTTTGAAGCAGTGATATACAAACAACAGCACTAGTGTGGAACTATGGGTACAAGAGAGGGTAGTCTATAAAGCATTTACACAGACCTTGGAAATTAAAATTGGAAACAGTTACATATACTGAATGAGGCTCAGACAAGAAATGGCTGGTCTGAAAGTAATGCGGTCTGTGGTATAAATAGAAATAACAGAGAAAATTAATGCAACATGATTTAACATGAACGTATTTTATTAGTTTACATTAATTATATGACCTTTGACATACAAATAATAGATAATGAGATACTTAACACTCATTACTCGAACAGTACACCATGTTATTGCTCCATTATCTGCTCAATATGCCAGTAGAACGTCCTTGGGCTCATTTACTGTTTATCCTTGCACTTGTGATGTGCAAGGGAAATCTAATAGGAGTGATTCACTGAAGGTACAATTTTTAAATTTCCTTATATGCTGCATCTTATCATTAGTAAGCAAAATATCACAACTTTCCATACATGGTGTGGGGTTCTGTGAGGAATCTGTGAAGCTCTGTAAGTTTACAGATATTTGTTTTAGATCAACTGATTTGTAAATGTCAGTATAATCAACATTGCACTGCATCATGGATTGTCCCTTGACAAATTTTGCTTTTTGGAACTTTGAAATCATGCCATCCACCGCTGAAGTCTTTTAATTCTTGAATACCTGGTTTCATTTGTCAGATGACACAAACTAATGCATTACATTGTTAAACCATTAACACTTATATCTAAATAAAGTTTAGTAGTAGTTTCACTTTTACACACATCTCTGACACCACAAACATTAAGGCACCAATGTTGGTACATTCTGTTTCATTTATCTGTAGTTTTGCCAACTACATGTAACAGTAGCAATAAACATTGTTACTGCAATAAAGGGCAAATATTTTTTTCATGAAAATATTGTTATTCATATAATAATGTTGTCCAAGAGTAACCTGGGAGTTACAGTATATCACATAGATCAGCTTAGTTTTAACTAGTTTGACATTCAGACTGGTCTGTGAAACACAGTGCAACTTAGACCAGTTAAGAATGGTCTGCCACTCAAAACAGAAGCCAGTTCTAAAGTGGAACTTTAACATTTGGAGCACTTACATTGTGAAATGACACACATACCACTTTAGAGTATACAGATAATTACTTGTTAGGTTTAGATTCGTGAGTGGTGCAAAGAACTGGAAAACCAAGGAATTAAAAATGCTGTCAGGCTAGGTTACAAGAAACAAAATCTTGAAATCAATTGTCTCACTTTTGCAGATGATCCTGCAATTTTTTCTGATTCCATGGAAACAGCCGAGAGACAGATTAATGAGCTTAACGTACAAGCACAGAAGACTGGCCTCCAAATTTCATTTGAGAAAACAGAGTTTATAACAAACACAAATTCACCACCAAAGGAGCTTGTAGTAGGTCAAGGCAAAATTAAGAGAGTTGAAAAGCTTAAATATCTCGGAGAATGGATAACAGCCACCTTATCACAGAAAGAAGCCTTCATATCCCGCATGAACAAAATGGAAATGGCATTCCATTTAACCAAAAACATCTGCAACAAAAGATCATTATTGTTCAATGCAAAGTTAAGGCATTACAGCAGTGTTATCCACCCGGAGGTCTTGTACACTTTTGAACGCCTTGTAATGAACAATAAAGACCCAATCAAAAGACTGGAGGCCAAGGAAAGGAAGATTTGGAGAAAAATCTTAGGACCCATCAAAGAGAATGAGGAATATAGATGATGTCATAATCATAAACTGTATTCCCACAGAGAGAATATAACTGATACCACCCAGAAAAGGATTATGTTTTATGGACATATGACCTGAATGAGCCCTAGAAGACTCACCAATCGCATGATCACCTACTTTCAGGAGAAGAAAACAAAATGGGCCTGGTTCACAGAGGTGGAGAAAGATCTTAAAGAACTGGAGATCACCTATGATGACACCTTGGAGCGTGTCACACTCAAGGAGAAACTTATGGTGTGGTAGGGTTCCAAGAAAAGCCAAAACTAAAAACAGGAAAGACTTGGACCCAGTAGAGGAAGGAGCAACATAGAACGAATGCCAGAGCACTGGGCAAACATCAGAACACGGGAAGCAAGACAGTTGAAATAACATAGTCCAAAGATGGCCTATAAAGAATGAATGAATGTTAGGTTTAGATTTATCATAAACTGCTTTTTGCCTAAATGTTACATAGTCCACTTTAGTTTCAGACCAACCAAAATATCATTAAACCTTTATTGCATTAAGTTGTTAAATAAACGCTTGTAACTTTCAGTCATGGCAACTTGACATACCTGATTCCACACCATGGTCTGATTAAAATTACTTGATAGTTGACACTTCACACATTGGAGCTACCTTCCTACAGCCTGAGCACTCAGTGTCACACCTGAACTGTACAATGTTGCCAAACTGCAACAACAAATGGTCATTTCACTTCCACTGTTTGTCTAGTGCTGTATGAAACTTATATTTTGTTATCATCATTGTGCTTGTGTTATTTTCTGTGTGGTTGTCATGTTTGACGAAATGCAAAAGAAAAAGGACAGATCCAGAATATGAGATGCAAATACATCAAGAAAGAAAGGCAGGCAAGGAATTGTGTTGAGACAACTGGGGAGGCAGAAAACGGGGGACTTCTCTTACAGATTTCCAAAGTAGTCACATAAACTGACTGTACTTCATATTGGTAAAGAAAAATACAAGAAGGAAAGAAGTGAAGCAGGACCCTTTTGTCTTCATATGCTGGACAAGTAGTGAAATATTCAGAAATGCATTACAAACCTGGATCCTTTTCCACAAGAAACAAAGCCTACGATTGTTATCATAATGGAGATTGGCCTACATTAGATAAGCTTCATATGACGTTGCATGAGGTTAAACTTTTTGAATGTAACCAACACAGTCGTAAGACTACCACCTCATCACTGCCGCTTTAACACAGCTGAACTTAATCGGTTGTGAGTGAAAGGATGTGTTTCTCATGAAAATTATAAGTTTCCTGAGTGTGAAGCTGAGAAACTGACTATTTAAGGCCTGGACAATGTCACAAAAATGGACTGGATTGTTTTCATGAAGAGTACAAAGCAAGTAATTGAGCAGGAATGTAATAATGAAGATCTACTTGAAGATAATCTTGTGGAATTTAGTATTTCTTCCAGCTGCTCATCTACTTCAGAAAGTTCCAGTGACTCTAAAATGAGTGGTATCTACCCATTATCCAAGGGCACCCATGCAGTAAATTATAGGGAGGAAGTGAGTGATATTGAGTATTTTAAAGTTTAGGAAGATGAATGCAAATTGTAAGTAGCCATAAAAAAAAGGTTACAATTCCGACCCTGTTACAAATCTGAAATCTGCATAATAGGCCTTCAGAAGAAAACACCTGACTGTACTATATCCCTCCCCCGAGAAAGGGGGGGGGGGGGTGCATGCTTTCTTTACTTTTAAACAGTATACATTATTTCCATTTGCTGTGCTTGTGTTACTTATAATCTGTAACCTGTAACGCATCAGCTCATGAACCCAGTGTTGAGGATATTTCTATCTTGAATTTGCTCATAGAGGTTTGCTTTAATTGCTGTGAACAAAGTGAGCATTATGAATAAATATGTTGTTGAGCATCATTTTCTCAGATACATTGCACATCACGTGGTTGTGGTACTTGTTTACTGTACAGTTACTGAGTGTTTGTGATAATGTTCATTGAAGGCAAGGTGCAATAATATTTTGTTTAGGCAGTAAGTTAAGGGGCCCTCACACATTCAATATATTGACATATTGTCAATACTAGCAATATTTATGAGCAGCATTGATAGTCCCAAAAACATTTTCAATGTTGTCAATGCATGCTGAGTGTGTGAGGTCAAGCATTGACGGGTTCAAAATATTTTCCATTCAGATGTCGACAGAGTTTCGTGAACCAGCCACACAGTGTTAACACTGTGGCGTTAGTGTGCAGTGTGAACTGTTCATGTTTTTGGTTTGACTTTGAGCATACCCTCTCTCAGATTGAATTTTTCAAGTAGTCTTTCAACACAAGACAATTTTATTAGGACTATGCAGTAGGGGCGTGTTTACCACTTTGTGGTGGTAAAGAGAGGATTCACTGATACGAGTAATCATAGGGCTATAAAATAATTAGGATATGATGACATCAAGTTGTTCCAAAATGCACACTGTTTGTAGGCATTGACAGCTATTTCAGTAGTTCAGTATCCCTCTACTTAAACAGTAATTACAAATTGAAAATTAAATACCTTTCTTTGCTGTTCCCTCTCTTTGGGGGGAGGGGGGGGGGATTGGATGTAGATGACATGACATGGTCTGTGAAGCAGCCACTCAGGTCTTGCTCAGTAGCACACATTCAGCCACTGAATGGCCAGCTGTGTTGCCATTCATTCAGGTGGACAGCTGATTGGGAGGTCGTGCCCACATAAAATCTTGTGCAAAAGTTAACAGCATAGCTGGTATGTGATACGACTGCTTTCGCAGATGGCCCTGTTTCTGATAATGTGATTTGTCTGTGACTCCGCTGAAAAGTACATGCTGGGTGGGCAGTTAGGACAAGTCTTCCACCAGTATAATATCGATATGAAAGGGGTTGGGAGTAGGTGTGTCCTAAGTATGGACCAGGATATTTTGTGAATCGACTGGGTGGCAGAATACCATTTGGGAGGGATATAACAAATTATGGGTAGGAATGATTGCTCATTTCTGTGCATTATGGCAAGTGGTCAAAACCCTGAACAAGGATACTGTTCAGCACTGTTCCTGTCTGAGACAATATTGGGTAATGATGGACTGTGTCCCTTTGCAGCTGGTTCATGTGGTGGTCAGATGATGAAGAAAATGTGTGGATGTGGCATAGGAAATCTGTTTGCAGGCTAGGTTTGGAAGGAATGGCTCCTTGTTCTGACATATGGGTTGAAGGAGAAGGAAGTGGGATGAAGGAAAAGCACTGGTGAGGTTTAAAAAATGGGGAGAGTGGTGGAAAAATTGCCAAGAACCCCAGGTCAGGGAGACTTAGCAGATGAGATGTAAAAGAAAGTCTGATGGTTGGGGAGTGCACCAGTTGAGATTTGAAACCTGAGAGCTCAAAAGATGGTAGATAGGGTCATAAGCAACACAGAGATAACTGAGACAGCATCGTCAGAGTTAATAGGAGCAGAAAGCTAAGGGCATTATATGTGGTAGACAGGTCGAGGTGGGGGGCGGGCAAAAATAGACAGGTCAGAAAACTATAAGGGAGTGAAGAAAGGAATATTTACTGAGAAGAAATAGTGAAATCAAAGAAATTGACATAAATTAAGACAGGTGGAGGTGAGAACCAAAGACACATTGTAACACCAGTTCTGAGAAATTGATGACGGGGGAAGAATGCAGATGAGACGTGTGGTGAAACAGGCACTGAAATCATGACTCTCATGTTGCAGAGCATGCTTCACAACAGGATATTGTATGTTGACTGTATACACCCTCTATCTACACCCACTCACCCTAACTGATAACTTGGTGGCAGTTATACCAATGTAGGAAGTTGAACAGTGTTTACATAACAGCTGGTACATGACATGTATCGTTTCAGTTTCACAGGTGGTTCTCCCTTTAATAGTATGTTTTTTCAGTTACAGGCTACATAGGGAAAGGCTTACAGCAGGGACAGTCACAGGGGTAAGAGCCATAGAGTAGGGAAATGGGTGCAAAGTGAGCATGGGTTCTGGTCAGGAAATTGATGAAGGTTGAGAGGGTGATGATAGGTGCAATGGGAAAAATATCAGACAGAATGTCTGGATGAAGAACACCGTCCATCACATATTACAACCAGTCCTTTCAAAAAATATGCTCAGTATCTAAACTTAGGTCCTTCATTGTGTTTCTTGAAACCTGCTTGGCCCCTGGAGGTACCCCAAAGGACTAACATTGAACGTCCCTGTTTGTGAATGCAATTCTCCTCTACTCCAGCCCATTTTACTGTTTCAAATACAGCAACCTCTTGCACTTACACAGCTATTCTGTCACCTTTATGCCTCATCTGTCAATTTCCACTCCACCATACTTCTCTCCTTGTACAAAATCCTGCAGTTATCTGCCCCTCATGTTTCCTCCCTTACAAACCAAGCTTGGCCAACCTTCTTAACATCACCCAACGTCCCAGAGCAATGGTAACTCATGATAACAAGAACCAGCCACAACAGTGCAGTGTTCTGTCTCTCATCTATGGTTCTTTCCCCTCTTGTTAGAGGCTTGCTTTTCTTCATGCATAATGTCAATTGGAAATGTCACTTTGCAACTCAATGCCAAAACCTTTCCAACAGTAAACCTGGTACTGAAGCCTGCATTTAACATTTCAACCATGATCCTAACTTGATCCAGTGCCTCATAATAACGCCTTACAAGGATTCCTAATATCCAGCATTGCTTAACAACCCTCTTCCAGGGGCTTACAACATGATCCTAGTCTGTCCTCTACAGAACTTCAGGTTCTTCATTTCCTAACAGCTGATGACTCCATTATTACCTTCTTGGTGGACAAGGGATCTACCAGTATGGTACATGACCAATGAGAGTATGTAAACAAGAATCTACGCAAGCTTTCTGACACTTGTACATACAGCTCTTGCCGTCAAGATCCCATCCCTGCGATAACCCGTCCCCCCTCCCCCTTAAAATCTCAGGCCCCTCATGAGAACTAACACCTCAATCCATAAACTTCTTATCCCATCCAAACCACACACTCCCACCTTTTAGCTTCTAATTAAGAACCACAAACCCAATCACCATGGCCATCTCGCAGTTGCCAATGCCAGAGCACCCAATGAACATTTATCTGCCTTAGCTGTTCAACACCTGCAATCTGTATACAAAGACTCCCCTCCTCTATTAAAGACACCGAGCATTTCGTAGGTCATCTGATATCTGTACCCATTCTACTCCCATGTCCTATCACACACCTAGCTTGTCATTTACTCCCATGCCCTACCACACACCTTGCTTATCACAATTGGTGCCACCTCTCTCTATACTCACATCTCCCATGTACATTACTTTCACTAGTGCTCACCTGATTCCAAACTTATGGAGACCTTCCTGCTTACCTTAACCAACTTCATATTTACAAACAAATACTTTACCTTTGAGGAGTAGACACAAACAGATCAGGGGCACACACACATGGTAACCAGGATGGCTCTGATGACGTAAAAACCTACTAACAAACTACTGTACTTACATTTTGACAGTTCCCATCCTTTCCACATCAAACGTTCACTCCCGTACTGCCTTGGCATTTGCATTTGGGGCAGAAATATTTCTTCAGGTGCAGACACTCTACAGCAATACACCACCATTCTTACCTCAATCTTCACTGGATGTAGTTACCTCACTAATCTAGTTGTATAGCATATTTCCCATGCCATCACATCCAATCCTCGTACTGCTGATCCCTCCAAAAAACAACTTAAGGGTACACCTCTTCTCACTCAGTATTATCCTGCTCTTGAATTATTAATCAGCTACAAGGCTATTACTCCCTAAGATCATACCCTGAAATGAGGTCCATTCTGTCTGACATTTTGCCCACCACACCTAGAACAGCTTCTTGCCACTCCTCCCCCCTGCATAATCTCTGCAAAGTTCTGGTCTGACCCTATGCTTCTTATGCATCATTTCCGTATACTATGGCTCCAGCTCGTGTAAGTGTGAGTGTACCCTCTGTAAGACTTGCCATATGCACCCTCTACAACCACCTATACCAGTTCTGTAACTGACAAAATATATACTGTCAAAGGGAGAAGCCACCTGTGAAAAGGCACATCATGTACCAGCTGTTATGTAGACACTATGATAATTAAATGGACACCCTAGCTGCAAACAGGCATTGATGTACTTCATTGGGGACATGTTGAAAATGTGTGCCCCGACCGGGACTCGAACCCGGGATCTCCTTACATGGCAGACGCTCTATCCATCTGAGCCACTGCGGGCACAGAGGATAGTGTGTCTGCAGGGACTTACCCTTGCACGCTCCCCGTGAGATCCACATTCCCAACATGTCCACACCACTACATTCGTAGTGCGCCTAATAGATGTTTGCCCATCATACTCATTACTCGTGGCAGATTAATCTACCAAGTCCCGTACGAGTTCGGGCATAGCGTGTGCGTTCGCACAAGAAAGTCAGTGGCCGGGAAGCCATATTTTAACTATATATGACGGTAGTCATATATATGTAGACACTGTTCACCCTTCTACATTGGTATGACACCACCTTATCAGTTAGGATAAATGGGCATAGACAGAAGCTGTATACTGACCACACACACTATCCAGTCACAGAGAATGTTCTACAACATGAAAGTTGTGACCTCGGTGCCTGTTGCACCACATGTGCCACCTCGATTATTCTCCCTGACACTGGTTTCTGAGAACTCAGCTGGTGGTAACAGGTGTTACAACATGTCCTTGTTTCTCACCATGCAACTAGCCATAGTTTACATTAAGTTTTTCAATGTCAGCATTTCCTCTTCCACGCTGATTAATTTGAGTTGCAGCAGTAAATTGTCCAATGGATATTTTACTGCCAATTAATAAAAATAGAACTGACAAGCTGGAACAAGTTTACTTAATTATTAATAGTAGCTAAAATTTATTATTGGCAAATGGTTTCATCATTGTTATTTGGAATTAGCTCACCTTCCTATGGGTGTAATTGGTTTTCACATGACTAACAGCATTTTAAATTGCAGATGATTTTAACTATTATAAAATTAACCAGTTAAAACTAACCAAGCAAACAACATCAGACCTGTTGCTATGCAGCACTCCAGAAATAAGTGGCAGCATTGGGCGATACAGTTGGATGTCTTGCATGCAGGAGACAATCTCCCACTACAAGTCTTTGAATATTTGTGGATGAGGAGAGAGATGTTTGACAATCTCATCTATAAATTAAAGACAAATTTTTTCTTACATGATCAAGAACTTTCAACAGTTAAGTGCAAAAGAATGACTGACTACTGTAAATACAGAAGAATGAGACACATTCCGCTGGATCTGTTCATGGGGTAGCGGTAGCATATTAGGTTGTTGATTGAGATTGTTGTTCAGTCATGGGTTGGGAACTAGCTTTTTTATATTGTAACTGACTCAGTTACCATCCTGTCACCAAGCCTATGTACCAAGTTTTATCCATACTGTTTACACTACAACTCAAAGTATATTTTAAAAGTCTTACTAAAGTAGTTGATCTGTTCCAGAATATCACACACATAAAATTCATAATAAAATACTGAACAACAATGAAATTTTACTGATATTTGACAGTTAAATATCACACCAATGCTTTTTTTTTCACAAGGTAGCTAAGCCTTGAAGATATGAACTTTTTGACACTTCATTTACATAGTTAGCAGCAGCAATTCATGAAAAATTTCAATTTTGCCTCAAACCATAATTACGTTTTCCATAATTACCCTGATTACTTTCAAGAAATTAAATTTTTCTTGAAATATTAGACTTCCTGCTGGCCATTTATACTCCATTTCTCACTCTTTGTTTGGCTATGAAAATTCAGGCAAAAACTCATTGTGTAATTTATAGGGAGTATTGTTTTCACTTCACTCAGACATTTGACCAAAACGTTTAGAGTGTTAATCGTATGACAAAATACATCCTGGCACATCTGCTCCAGTACTTTGACAAGAAGACTTGTAGCTGTCACTCTCACTCTCATGTGTGCTGGAGCAACAGAGCCAACCACATTTGAATTCAAATGTCACAAGCTGTAGCAGAGGACAGGCAATGCCATGGATGTCACTCAACCAGGACACGTGTCATGCCTTGGACAGTTCTATAACTAATAGTGGTTGTCTTTTGTTGTCTACAGATGTGACGCACTGTCGGTCACTTCTGTTGCTTATGTAAGACCTGGCCTTATGAACGTATGTGGTGTGTATGACAATATCATGTTTAGCTGTCTTGTCTGATTAATTAAACTGGTTTTTATTATATTTGTATACATTTGGCCTTTAGTGGTGAAATGTGATGTTACTAAAGTGATACATCTCATGTGGAGCACTAAAAAAAAAAATTGAAAACATAATGCACAAGAGTAGTATATAAAGTGAAAGTCAAGAGATTAATACACTGGTCATTCAAATCAAAACTGGTAAAAAATGAGGGTTATTGGTTAGTTGTGTGTGGAAACAAAAATTGTGGAGGCCTGGAATTTAAGAACTTGGTGGAAAAAGGAGGAAGAAAGCTGAAAGGAATGAAGAAAATATATGCGACTTTTGCAGATGACTTCCAGTACTTCTAGAAAATTTAAGACAAGCATTTAAACAATTTGTTTTTCTTGGATAGGGCAGCAAGTAGACTAAGTCTAACAATTTAATTTGAAAAACAAATTCCATGACATACGAGAGAAGTGTCAGCTGAAAACAGTGAAACAGGAAAAGATAATAAAAGAGAATCGTGTTGCATAAATATAAAATGTGGACTAGAAAATCAAGCAGTAGAAGGAAGAACCATTAGAATGCCTATGGTCTAATGAACAATCTATAACAAGAAATGTGTGTACATACAGAACTGACTAACGTCAGGACAGAATTTGTGATATTGTATTAACGAAACACCAATTTCCCCAATTAACCACAGACCTTGCCATGGTGGGGTGGATCCGGGTGGCTGAACAATACAAATAGCCCTGCAAGAAGTGGCAACCTGTGGAGAGACCATAAAAACCTATGGTTCCTGAAGAGGTGGCAGTCTTTTCGGTAGTTGCAGGGGCAACAATTTTGATGATTGACTGACCTGGCCATGCTATATTGGTACTGCAAAAGTTTGAAAACAAGGGGAAACTACAACTATATAGGGAAACAAAAATGAGACAGTTGGGAAAAAGTAAACTGTTCATTATTTTAAAAGTAATTGCCATAACTGTTAATACATTAATCTCACTGTGAGAGAAGACAGTCAATGCCTTCATGAGAAAATGTTTGCAGTTGCGTACAGAACCACAATTGTATACAGGGGTGCACCTCTTCATCCGAAGCAAGTCGGTGGCCATGAATGCCTTTCTTCAATGCACTAAAAAATGTGAAAATTGTGTAGGGAGAGATGGGGACTGTGTGGAAGGTATTTAAGTGCTTCCCATTGAAACTTTTGCAACCTGGCAACATTTGGGCAGGAATGCGGTTAAGCTACTTTGAACAGCATGGTGAATGCTTTATCATAGCAGGATACATGAGGCAACACCCACCACTGCAGCACAAGTTTGTCAACTACATTTGTAGATGACGAAGAGACTGAAGAATGTATGATGATACAGGGTGTTTCAAAAATGACCGGTATATTTGAAACGGCAATAAAAACTAAACGAGCAGCGATAGAAATACACCGTTTGTTACAATATGCTTGGGACAACAGTACATTTTCAGGCAGACAAACTTTCGAAATTACAGTAGTTACAATTTTCGACAACAGATGGCGCTGCGGTCTGAGAAACTCTATAGTACGATATTTTCCACATATCCACCATGCGTAGCAATAATATGGCGTAGTCTCTGAATGAAATTACCCGAAACCTTTGACAACGTGTCTGGCGGAATGGCTTCACATGTAGATGAGATGTACTGCTTCAGCTGTTCAATTGTTTCTGGATTCTGGCGGTACACCTGGTCTTTCAAGTGTCCCCACAGAAAGAAGTCACAGGGGTTCATGTCTGGCGAATAAGGAGGCCAATCCACGCCGCCTCCTGTATGTTTCGGATAGCCCAAAGCAATCACACGATCATCGAAATATTCATTCAGGAAATTAAAGACGTCGGCCGTGCGATGTGGCCGGGCACCATCTTGCATAAACCACGAGGTGTTCGCAGTGTCGTCTAAGGCAGTTTGTACCGCCACAAATTCACGAAGAATGTTCAGATAGCGTGATGCAGTAATCGTTTCGGATCTGAAAAATGGGCCAATGATTCCTTTGGAAGAAATGGCGGCCCAGACCAGTACTTTTTGAGGATGCAGGGACTATGGGACTGCAACATGGGGCTTTTTGGTTTCCCAGATGCGCCAGTTCTGTTTATTGACGAAGCCGTCCAGGTAAAAATAAGCTTCGTCAGTAAACCAAATGCTGCCCACATGCATATCGCCGTCATCAATCCTGTGCACTATATCGTTAGCGAATGTCTCTCGTGCAGCAATGGTAGCGGCGCTGAGGGGTTGCCGCGTTTGAATTTTGTATGGATAGAGGTGTAAACTCTGGCGCATGAGACGATACGTGGACGTTGGCGTCATTTGGACCGCAGCTGCAACAAGGTTTTATGAATCTTATAAGAAGAGCTGACTCATAATTTCTGAACAAGGTTGTAGAAAAGTAATGGGTAAGCTAAAAGACTTAATCAGAAAAGTTAAACTGTAAATACAGTGAGAATCAAATACTATTTCTCCTGAATTTTCAAGGAAGAACATTTAACTGAAAAACAGCTTTAATTTTCTGAATTACAGAAATCTCTAAAGTGTGCAATCATTAAAGAGAATACCTCCTCCGTTAATTGCAACAATTTGCAGTTCAAAGAGATTAAATATATGTACTGTTCACAGTATTTCACTTTGGATTAGAGGTGTTATTGTAGTTAACTGATATAAGGGCAGTAGGGAGATATTTCAAATGACAACTGTGAAAGGACTTTATTGTATTGTACTGGTTATATGTGTATCTTTGGTGAATTCCAATCAATGGCAGTAGAGCAGCCCATATCCATCACATATGAATCTTGCGTCACTGCAACACAGCAAATAGGCAAGCATGCACAAGAATCCACATAACTTGCTAAAGCATGCCACTTGACCTGTTTGCTTTCTCTTGAGTAAGTGTATAGTATAATTTATAAATTCTGTCCTCTTGGATGCATACTAGTTTCCATAGCTAGTTTCTGTGTACAATCTTCAGCAGTTTTAATTTGTATGCATTCTTTCCAGGAATTTTTTTATTGAAATGTGTTTAGAATAAGTAATGTGTTATTTGTAAGTGCATGTCCCCATTAGAAAGGAATAATTGTTTGTTAAGTGAACCTTTGTGTGATGATGATAACTCAAACCCAGTTTGAAATGGAACACAAACAGGAAACTAATGTTCACCCACTCCAAGAATTAGAGGAAGTTGAGGAACTAGAGACAGTGACTCAAGCAGTAATTAATCTTTTAGCTGAGATTCTGTAACACCTGAGACTGTTACCTACCAAAGAGGATTTTGCACAGGTCACAACATGACGCATGTTACCGAGACATTCAAAAGCAGAAAGACATTGCAAATGAGACGCCTGACTCATGGACAGCTCGAGAGCAATTCCTACATAAGTTGCAAATGCCACCCACAAAGTGCAGGCACTGTGAACAAGACGAGATGCACTTGAGACAACTGCGGAGCAATTAGCCAAAACTGTAACCAGTTTGTCCACAGTAGTGAACAGCTAGCCAGACAGAAGTTCAAGCAGCATAAAACATGGTTTTCAACCAAATTAGATTAATGGGCTAAGGCTAAGGAACAAGAAGTTGTCCAGTGTGTTTCAGGATGCAGTGGCAAATCTGTCTTATGATAATCTGACAGCAGAAACTCAACTTAAATGAGATCTGCAACATATAACAAACAAACTGAGATCAGACTTGTTACAGTGATGAACAAGAGTTGTCAAACCAATTGAAACTGTCACACAAGGAATAGGGCAGGTCCAGGGGCAATATAAGAGTGTCAGACTGACTTGCACGGACCAGAATGACAACATACCTCAAGCCCCAGATCTGAATATGGTAATACGTGTGTATTGTCTGCAACTCGTGGTCTAGTGGCTAGCGTTGCTGCCTCTAGGTCATGGGGTCCCGAGTTCGAGTCCCAACCAGGTTGGGGATTTTCTCTACCCGGGGACTGGGTGTTTGTGTTGTCCTCATCGTTTCACAGTCATCATCATCATCATCATCATCATCATCATCATCGTCATTTGTGACAGTGGCTAGACTGGACTGCATAAAAAAACTGGACTGTGTAAAAATTGGACGAGTGCTGATGACCATGAAGTGAAGCACCCCACAAACTGATCATCATCATCATCTTCAGTCATCAAACGTGTGTATCAGCTGTCTGACAACAACTCAAATTCCACAAGTGGCATGCTTCTATCAACAAATGTTGAATTATGATGTTGATGGAAAAAGAATTTCAAGAACACTATCAACTCAAGACATTTTTGCCGGATAAGAAAATGGTAAATGAGGAGCAGTTTTTCAAAAGTCAAAAAAGCAAAAAAATAAATTTTTGAGAAAACACATTTCTGAAATATCATACTGAAATATTATTTATACAAACTTAACATTTACACTGTTTTTTTACACTGTTTTTTAAGGCAAAATTCTGACTGTATGTTTGGCTTTTCTTAAATTTTAATTTTTTGTTTCAGAGTGGAGGGCAAAGTGTCAGAGTTTTTTCAAAAATCAATAAATGCAAAGCTGAATGTTAAAAGTTTTGTTCATATACATATTCAAAGTGATTTTTCTCTGTTTCTTTTTCTTAATTTGACATTAATTAAGAAGAAAGTCACTTTATTGTTCATTCTGCATAGAAGTACAATAATGTTCTACAGTATAATTCATTAGTATCACACTTTTCCATAGATTTTTATAAGCATAAGTCAAAATAGCAACAAATGTTATTAAAAAAACACAAAATACTAGTTACAACAATACCAAACTGGAACGTACTGATCGCTTTCAATAATGTCCTTATAAAAGTCATGTGCTTCTTTTGCTGCATTAAAATGCCTCGTAAATTTCAAGATATCCTTTTTCTTTGCATTGCTGAACCTCTACAGGACATCCATTATGAGTGTCTGATACTGACAATGATACCTTCTTCATAGACTCACTTGCTGAGCAGTTAATTTGGAAGGCATCTTAGATTGTAGAGCTCTTAGTGCACTGGACTTGAGATCCTGTGCTTCCCAGTCTTTATTTAGAATCTTGATGATGCCATGTTGTTCCAGCACTTTATGAACATTTTTACAAAGTATCTGAAGCTATATCCAACCAAGACAGCCACTAGTCCACCATTTCTCAACTGCTTGCTGAACGACTGCATTCTATGTATTGACTAACCATGTGTTCATCTGACAGACAATGAATCCAAATTTACCTGTTACCATTGTAGAAGTAAATTGGTACAAAACAACATCACACAGATATTGACATCCCATTACTACCCAAAAGCTAACTCAGTTAAAAGTGTTTCCGAGAAGTAAACAGATTTATGCAAGCTTACTTTCATAATAAGCAAACATTATGGAATGACTATCTTCATGAACTTGAAGAGAGAAAGAATTATCTACCACACACATCAACCCAGTTTACACCAGTGAACCTGATGTTTCAATGAGAAGAGAGAAACAAGTGGGTAGGTCGAATTCTAAAAGTACCAAATGAACATTTTAAGTGGGAATACACAATTAGAATGGCTTTAGCTAATCTCACAGATGAAGCCAGGAAGAGGAAAATTGACTATAACAAAAGATGTCTGCCTATTCAAGGTTTCCAAGTTTGAGAGACAGTTTTGATTACAAATGCATCCACCTTCATCACTACTCAAAAGAAAGAATAAGAAGTGGCAACTGTTATATGCTGGACATTTTGAGATTTTATGGATATCCTGTCCTGGATCAGTATCTACTTGGGTATCCAGGCACACACTGAATTGAGAGGGACTATACCACCATCACAACATTAAGACATATTATGACTGACTGAATAAGGGAATATGATTGTCCAGTGCTAGGGCTCTAGTTATAGCTTCAATTTCAGTTACACATTGTGTCAGTTGTAGTATAACAATTTCTTATGATTATGGTTTTTATATACCCATATGTAAAAATAAGGGATTTGCTGTAAAACAGGAAATGTTACTTATATTCGTATCTTGTTCTGTACTAATTGAAGTGACTGTGTAGATTCCACACCCATGAGTGCTGTTGTATAGTGTGCCACAAAAACTGGCAGACTCTAGCAGCAGCAGCAGCAGAGGCCTCCAGTTTGTATTCGTGTGCAGCCTCTCCACAGTGCACTCTACTGGCCAGCTGATGGCTAATAGAGTTGGGCCCAGCCAGCCTCGCCATCAGTCATATGTTGAAATTCGGCCTATGTGTATCACACTAGTAGAGCAGCCACTCTGTGTCAAGCATTTCTTGAACAAGTATTCTGGAAGTAATAAAGTGCTGTCTGATGTTATCTGTGTGTTCTTGTAGTCAGAACACATTGCCTATGAACAGGGTTATTTTTCATGTGTTTTATTGTGCATTCGCTTTTCACATCTTGTTGTGATATGGAGTCTCTGCTTCAAACTTTGGTGCAAATCCTTACATTCATGTGAGAAACTGTGCCAACATTGCTCTCCCCCCCCTTTTCTCCGGCTACGTTTCTTCCTCTGTTGCCACTGTTTGACGAGGCGCGGCAGAAGACTGGGAAGCATATGAACACAACCAATGGCAACATTTCCATGTTGCGGATGTTGAGATATGTCATACATTGTTTTTGTCCTAGATTTCTCTCACCCTGTATCAGGTGTTGTGGCAGTTGGTCCCATAGCAGGAACCTTCCTCATCATTTGACAAATTATGCTTGTTGTTGTCTTCCCATTATTTTTGCTGAGCATGTGTCGTAGTCGCCATGCAAGAAGCAGTTCCATCAGTCTTATCGTGCTTGGGCTGTGACTCTCCATGGCCTTAGTGCCATTTTGTAATGGCCAAGTCAAAAGAGACATATGCAGATGTCATTATTTGCATTGATCCTCCGCTCAACCCTGGAAAAGAAGGTCTGAGTAGGCCCTCCAACTAGAGAGCGCCTCTATTGATGAAGTTTTGTCGATTGCCCATTGTATGAGGTCTCGCACACCACTGATCGATGGCTGGAAGCATAATGAAACATCAAGGTGGTTCAGGGTGACCCAGATGCATCCACTGTGTCCAGGGAGGACGACATGCAGTGCAAGCTGGCCAATCTGGCAGCTTCCACGCAGCACATAAATAAAAAGTGTTCTGGCTGCTGCTCCTGTCTTGTTACCTCCTACATGATAGATCAGAGTTTCTCCAGCAGTGGACCACCTGTCATGTCAGAAAAATGCCACACTGCAGTAGTCTGCCACTCAGCTGCACAAAACGCAGCATCAGAGAGCATGGATACAGATATTCAGAAAGTGTCGTCACCACAGCCAGTTCCTGAACATTATTCCAACCTTTACATTGAGGTTTTGGCTCTCTCACGATATCTGCTCCTGCTGGTAGACACTGGTGTTGCAATTTCCCTGCTTAACACTCATGCCGGTAAACAGGCACCTACGAGGATATGGTAAACAGCAAATCTCCTTGCTTGGTCAGTTCTGGCAAATGTTACCCATAGATCAGTGACCAGGCCTATTACCTTTATTGTCATCCATGATGCTCGCTTAACAAAACTTTTTGGATTTGATGCCTTTCCGGACTTTGGCTTCTCAGTGACAGACTCCATACAGTTGGTATCTGCCCAAGTCTTCTATCAGTTATTGGAATCTCTGTGCTGTGAATTTCAGGACATATTTGCAGAGATCTATGGTGCACCACAGACCTTCAAGCTCACATAACCTTGAAGCTGTCGACTCATCCTAGATTTTTTCATGCTCGGCAGATTCCGATAGCCCTATGCTCCCAAGTCAAGGCAGAGCTGGACTGGTTCCCATGTCACAAGGTTTTGGTCCCCATTTCCTCTAGTAAATGGACCACATACCTTGTCATCATGATGAAATGCTCTGGTAAATTGCAACTGTGTGACGATTTTAAGGTCGTTGTCAATTCAGTCTGTGTTCAACACGTACCCATTGCCATGTCAAGATGCGCTGTTCACATGTTTAGCAGTGGGTCACTTCTTCTCCAAAGTTGATCTTTCTGAAGCATATTGCCAGTTCCCTGTGGATGAGAAGTCCAAGTGTATCCTGGTTCTTAATACGCCTTTCAGCCTGTACCAACAGTTTATGTATGGCGTATCAAGTGTCACCACAATTTTCAGTGCTATTTGGAACAGGTCACATCCAGTATTCTGCTCTGTTTCAACTACCTGGATGACATTCCCATTGCTGGAATACTAAAGTGACCACTTGCAGAATCTTCAGGGTCCTTTTTTAAAAACTGCAGGCTGTGGATCTGCATTGCAGTCCACAGAAGCCTAAACTTTTCCAGCCCTCTCTTGAGCATCTGGGAATCACCTTATTATGGCAGTGTCCAACCCCTGACAAGTCTGGTCAAGGCCATTACGGACCTGCCGCATCCCTCTTCATTGCAAGAACTACAGGCTTTCATGGTTAAAATTGCCTATATCCACCAGTTAATTCTTGGGACATCAAGGCACACCTGCTCTACCTTGTTCTCTGCGAGAGTACTTGCTTTGTCTGGTCTCCAGTGTGCGACCAGTCCTTCACCACTCTGAAGGATCACCTCAGGTTGGCACCATGACGCTACTTTTGAGCCCAACATACCACTGGTTTTGGCTACAGATGCCTCCCAGTACAGCATGCAGTCCAGTGCAGGTCCACTACTCTCACGATGAGGAGGTGGTTCTGGCCATTGTGTACGCAGTAACCAAATTTCACACCTTCTTGTATGGCACTGAATTCCAACTCATCACAGACCACAAACCATTAGTTTCATTATTCAGTCTGTCCATCTGGAACTCCAATAAGGTGGCTCAGAAGTTGCAGCAGTGGGCCTTGTTCCTCTCCAAATACCAACATGACATCCATTTCCACCCCAATGGGTGCCATGTCAATGTGGATGCTTTATCCCGGCTGTCCGTTGGCCTGGACCCTGAGTTTCAGTGAGACTACCTTGTGTGTTTTCATTTGGATATCACCTCCCACCAAGCAGTACGTTGGTTTCCGATCACTAGTACCCGAGTTGCCAAGGCCACAGCGCCTGCTACTGTCCTCTAGCAGGTCATCCGCCTTGTCCAGCAAGGTTGGTCTTCTCGTCCTCCAGGCTGTACTTCCAATCCATTTCATAACTACTTTGTCTTAATGACGATGAAGCTTCCAGATTGGTTTTTCCCAGGAGTTTGCGGCAGGAGGTCTTACAGTTGTTGCATGAGGGTCACTAGGGTGTTTCCTGTACCAAGGCCTCGGCTCCTCGATGTGTGTACTGGCTCGGTATTGACTGGGAGCTGGAGCATTTAGTTGCTGCATGTCCACAGTGTGCTAGTCAACAGATCACTCCCAAGGCTTCATTCTCCCCACGACCTCCAGCAACCCAATCCTGGGAATGCATCCATGTGGATTTTGCAGGTTCATTTCTGAATGTGTTTTAGCTGATTGTCATTGATGCACTTTTCCATATATGGTCCAGTGCTCCTCAGCCGCTACCAAGGTCACTAATCAGGCTCTTTCCGTTTTCCTTTTCTGTGGAATGTCTCCCAATAACTCTTGTCTCTGACAATAGACCTTAGTTCCTGTCCCAGGCATTTAATGATTTCTGTATGCAGTCAGCATGTTTGCTCCCCTCCCTTTCACCCCCCCCCCCTCCCCCCAATCTAACAGGGAGGACGAGTGCATAGTTCACACCTTTAAGACACAAATGAAAAAATATCAGCAGGACTTTCCCACTGAGAAGGCTTTACTGTTTTTTTTTTTTTTTCTGATGGCCTACCAGACAACTACTATTGGTTCCCACAGCCCTGTCGAGCTTCTCCATGGGCGCCAGCCATGGACCTGTTTCACCTCCTCCACCCGGATTCTCATCCACTATTGTGTTCCACTTTACCACGTTTCACACCAGGGACAGCAGTCTGGATGCATGGTTTTGGTCAGTGCCCCCATTGGTTACTGAAAATCATCATGTGACAATAGCTGCATCTGTATCCTCTGCATGGGAATCTGGAAGGTCCAGCACCATCAAAATCTGTGCCCTGGTCGCTGGGTGCCACCTGTCTGCCAGTGTTCCAGGCGCATTTTCCAACTGCCCCAGCATTGCCTGATGAGCTACATCAGCAACACTCTGCCCCCCAAGGGTAGAGGGGTGTAGTGATGGTGTTGATTCCACATCTGCTCAGGTTGCATAGTTGTAGAGCATACCACAGATATTGGAAGACATTAACCTCAGCAGAGGGAGGCCTCCAATCAGCGATATGCACAGCCTCTCTGTAGTGCAGTCTACTGGTTGACCAACAACTCATAGTCAGGCCCAGCCAGCCTTGCTCTCATCATATGTTGTCATTCAGCGTATGTCTATCCGACTAGTATTGCACCCACTCTGTGGTAAGTGTTGGTTGTACAAGTATTCTAGAAGTCATAAAGTGTTGTCTGTTATTTTCTGTGTGTTCTTGTAGTTAGAACACTAATGACATTTGTTTCAGAGACTTCAAGATTAGTTGATCGATCTTTGCATCACTATGTGACATGAATAATGTTTGACGTTTCATTTTCTTCCTGAAGATTACTAATGATTATTTTGTACAATTAAGATGGTGCACATTAAGGGATTCATGATGCTTACATAGCACTAAAGTTATGCAGATTAATAAAAGGTCTACAACTCTAGTTAATAAGACAATTCTCAATTGAAAGAGCAGATAACACTTTTCCCTACCGTGCTTAAGCTTTCATCTATGACATTACTGTGTATGACATTACCAAGGCAAATGAAGTCACTCGCATTTAGAGTATTGTTATGAGAGGTTTTCCAATTGGTTTTCTTACATTCTGAAACAGATCGAGCTGGTACAGGAGAGGTGAGTTTTGGGATTGTTGTTATATGCTTTGCACTTGGTAATTCCAATCCTTCATCAGAGTCATTTAATAGGCTTCCAATTATGTGATGTCACTCGTACATGTCATTACTGAGTTGAATTCAACAAGATTCAGAGGCAGTAACTTTTCATATGGGTTTTGGAAACTATGTCTTGTGTAACTTTATATTTGTGAAGTCCATAAAAGATAATGAGTAATGGCTAACAATCGACAATGATGTAAGTTGTGTTACAAGGAAGTTTAACAAATTCAGGAACAGGTTCATCAGCAGTATCATGTGAAAGTTCATGTTGTTATGTTTTCATGTGTTTATGATTTTCACACTTGCAACCACCAAAACTATTTCAAACCAATTCATTATTTGAACTGACTTTTACACACATCATTAACAGTGTGTACAGACCAACATATTTGACAATATCTAACAACATACCAATTACTAAACAAGTACAAAATGATATAGCAATTATTACTGATATAACTGGACGTTTGTTGACCATACTTAATAAGTAACTGATCCTTTTCAAATGTTTCTTATCAATTTCAATGATTCTCAACTAATGGACAAATATATTTCTGCAAATTACTGAATGTGAACTGAGGTTCAATGGGATTTGTTCCAGGTTTTCCATGGTTTCCTTGATGCTATTGCTTACTACTCAGTGTTAGAAAAATTGAGTAAACCAGCTGCAGTTGTTTTTCTGTGCAGACAAGTTAATAACATTCTGTAACAACTAGTAACACATATTCAAACTTAAAAATGACCTGATAATTAGTGGTAGCAACAATGTCGATTAATTAAAATTTCAAGTCTTGGCCTGGTGCACAGTTTTAATCTGCCAGGAAGTTTCATGTCAGCACATGCCCCATGCAGAGTGAAAATTTCATTTTGGAATTTAAAAAAAAGCTAGCATGAGGAGCATTGTAATATATCATGTACTCTGTCCTAATTGGTAAACATTATTTTGTTCCCTGTGGGTAATTTAAATGATATTATTATGATGTCACACAAGTTTTGCACTAAAGTTACAAGATGAATACAGTCTATTCACCTGTGAGAGAGCTCAGTGCTCTTTACATTGTGGCATTTACTCTATGAAATAACAATTGACCAAAAAGGAAATGGGATAGACTTGTTTATGTTTGAGAGCCTGGACTGGTTTGTCAGTGCTATTGTGACTACCGTATTTACTCGAATCTAAGCCGCACTTTTTTTCCGGTTTTCGTAATCCAAAAAACCGCCTGCGGCTTAGAATCGAGAGCAAAGCAAGCGGAAGTTTTGAAAAATGTTGGTACGTGCCGCCACAACAAACTTCTGCCGTCGAATATATGTAGCGCTACGCAGGCGTGCTTTGTAGGCACAAAGATAAATACTGGCGCCAAAACCTCTGCGTCAGTAAATAAATAAAAAAAAGTGGAAGACGAGCGTTTTTTCTCCACCGCGAGTTTCGACCACTGCATTTTCATACCTTATCCAACGAAGTAAATACAAATTCCGTATTGTTCATCTTCGAATGTACACAATTTCAGTGTACTACGAAAATCTGACTGGCAAGACTGTTTGGGATGTTTGTCAATATGGCCAACTCTACGTTCTGAATTTTTTCCTATCTGTGAGAAGAGATGGTTGCTAATAGGAACCTGATGAAATCTGAATCACATACAGTATTCTCTTCACCATAAGAATAATACGAATATAAAAATTTTGCCATGTATTCTTTCGTGTTTGCTGCTATCTCATTTAAACCCTGTCTGCCTAATAAACTACGAAACTAGAGTGAGACAACAGCAAACGCGGAAGAATATACGTATCGTGTCATGTTTATATTCGTATTATTCTTATGCCTAATAGTGATACAGTCAGAAATGAAGCACGGCAAGTGACTAGATTTTTAAATCTAAGATGACTCTAATTTCTGTGCAGAATTTGATGTAATAAAGAAGCGGCCGCAAAGATTTTCAAACAGAGAAAAATTTTCTCCTAACTCTCGTTCAGAACATGTTCTATCATACGCAGTCTATTATTTGATTCTTGTTGATCATTATCAAAGACAGCAGCAGTGTAAGTAACAACAAATAGCAGTCTCTTGCCACTGTTTCGCTAATGAGACGATTCCTTTTTTTTTTTTAATTTTTTTTTTATTGCACGCGGCGGTAGCGCGTACAAAAGCAAGCCATGCCGCGAGCCGCGACAGGCCGTAAACACGCACTATCAGAATGCGACAAACAATGCATGACACAGTGCAGTAATGCATTTTCAGCTTAAGAGTGACGCAGACACCTATAACAAAGAAAACGGCACTTATCAGATCAAAGCAAAATAAGCAATCGATTCAAACCAGACGAAGCACGTGAAAAAGGAAGGGTACCCGTATAAATACAGACGGAGCGCCTGACGCATAGCAATGGCTACGTGGTAAAGCTTAACTGCTAAGCTTACGACTCGAATCAAACTACTGTATCTGTATCGTCATTCATTCGACCTACATTGTCTCTCATATTACAATGGACCAACTTTGTTTCGATTTGGAGGTGCGGCCTAAAACTTTTCTCTCCCCTTGAATTTCGAGTCTCAAATTTCAGGTGCGGCTTAGATTCGGGAATTTTTTTTTTTTTCCTTTATTTCAAGTCTCATTTTTTAGGTGCGGCTTAGATTCGAGTAAATACGGTAGATTCCTTTGTAAAGCTTACGCATTGCTGGCAGCCACCATTGCATGATTCTTTACTTTTTATTTACTTCATGTAATCACTGTGGGTTATTAAAATGAGATCAACTCAAATGTGCACAGTAAAGGTGTATACCACTGCTTCTTAAAGGATATATCTTGTTAATGATTCTGAAATGTATGTTGCAGTTCTGATTTTGTGAATCAAATTATATGTATCCCAGATACTTTGACGATCAGGGATAAATGGATGGATGGTTAGAACCTGCTCACAAGGTCATATTAAATTTTGGAAAATTTTTTATTTCTACAAATTTCTTTTTTATGGCAATATGACAACTATTATCCACTTTCTGTCAGCAGTGCTGTATTAGCATACAAATGGACTCCAAACAGTATATGAAGGTGAAAGTAATGGTTTTATGAATCTTCTAGAACCATCTTACAGTTTATGAACGAAGTTGCAGGAAAGTCGTGGGTAAGCTACGAGACTTCATGAGCAAAGTTAAACTGTAAATCCAGTGACAATCAACTACTATTATTCCTGAATTTTCAAGGAAGAGCATTAAACTGTAGAAAGGCTTTAATTTTCTGAATCACAGTAGCCTCGAAAGTGTGTTGTCATTAAAGAAAATATCTTCTCCCTTAGTTGCTACAATTTTAAATTCAAGGAAATTAATTATACAGACTGTTCACAATATTTTCCTTTAGATTAGAGATATTATTGTAGTTAGCTGATCTAAAGACAATAGTGAGATGTTTAAACATTATTTACATGTAATGTCAGTTTTCACTAATTTGCTATCATCTTGGACAATGATAGTCATTTACTATCTGACAATAGTAGAGTAAGCTGAAACCTCATTCACAAGATAAATATTGTTGAACATCCAGTTTGTAGATTAATTGATAAATATGAGAGTACTGTGATGGAATAACACACATGAAATGAAAGACAAGCAAAACTTCGCTTAGGTTGAGCCTGAAGGTACAGTGGAAACCGCAGACTCCCCTAGTAAAATTCAGTGAAACTCAGGCTGCACAAGGTGAGGGCAAAATTATGGAAGCTGTACCAGATATTATTCAAATGTCAGGACAAAGGTGTACTTTTTCTACATGACTACTTAATTATAATTATAAAATTACAAGGAGGCAGACTCGCTGTCCATCACTTCAACTGTTAAAATTACAAAAGTTCTTCATATTTGCCTTGTGAGGCAATTACCCTGCCCCCCCCCCCCCCCCCCATCAAAATCATTCTGTCTTCTTGCAACTGGGAATTTCATAATCTGATGTCAGTGTTGAAACAACAGTAGGCAGTACAGGTGAATGAGCAATGTAAATTTCGCCAGAAGAAGAAAAATGTATGTTGAAGAAATCAAAGCTTAGTAACAGAGAAACTGTGTGTACATGACAGTCTGACAATAATACAGGGCTACTACAAATGTTTCATTAATTTTCGAAGTTCTGTGCTGTAGTTCATCAATTTCATTGGCTATCATGTAGTTGCACGCCAGTCCCTTGGAAACCCATGGCCAGATGTTTTCAGTGGGTGAGAGATCTTGAGAATGTGCTGGCCATGGCAAGAGTTGAAAACCTTCTGTATCAAGTTAGCTCAAGACAGCACAGGCCAAACGCAGTCTTGCATTATCTTGCTGAAAGATAATGCCATGGAGATGTTGAAGAGAGGCTACAACCACCAGCCTTAACATGTAAAAAATGTAATGGCTGCTGTCAACACTACCACCTGTGCATATCACAGATGATTGTTTTTGTGTGCACAATTGTATACCATACTTCCATGATGACTGCTATCTTCCAGTGCTCATTGTCTGCCGAGCCTCTACATGTGAATATGTCCATTGCGATGCTGCACATAGAAAGGGGGAATTCCTTGAAATTACAAAGTGGTGCTGTCACTCCCATATCCAGTTTTGTCATTGGACAACTAATCGACATGCTTCTCTCTGCTGCTGTGTCAAGTGAAGTTGCTACAACAGTTGCCATAGTGACAGTCCATGGTGCTCCCCATGTCATTACACTGTCCGTGCTGATACTTGTCTTGTTGCAAAGAAGAACATTTCCTGATTTGAGGTATATTATATGAATGTACAATCCTGAACAGCAGAGTAAACAGTATATTGTTCCCTTGTCCATTAGTTGTATGGAGCCTTTGAGATCACGTTTGCCGTTGAGTATAGCCCCCACTCAAACTCTCAATTCCGTATTCACTTGACGGTTGTGTGATCCTGACCAACGTGAGCACTAATATTGCGGAATAATAAACTGCAATCTCAAAAGGCTTGGGTTCTGTTGCTGTTGAATTTCGACATATGAGGGTAGTTTGAAAAGTTCTCGGAATCACCACAAGAGGTCAGCACTAGTGCAATGAGTTGTTCACGTGATATTCATTGGACTGTTGCCTGTAAACATGTGCCACATCAGTGCTATTGTAGGAGAGCCGTGGCATTGATATGGCTCTGTTGTTGTTCCCTCATAGGGATTTGCAAAGATGGAAAAAATCGAGATTCGAACAGTGATTAAGTACTTTGTAAAGAAAAGTATGAAAGCAAACGACATTCATGCCAATTTTCAGAATACACTGAGGGATTCTGCTCCTTCATTTTCAACTGTTTCCAAGTGGACAAACGAATTTAAATTTTATTGGGAGAGCTTAGATGATGATCATCACAGTGGTCGGCAAAGATGTGTCACTACGCCAGAAATCATAGCAAAAGTGCACAAAATGGACATGGAGGATCGCCGATTGAAAGTGCGTGAAATTGCTCTCACTTGCCGGATGTCATCTGAAAGGGTATATCACATTTGAACTGAAGAATTAGAAATGAAAAAATTACCTGCAAGATGGGTGCCACGACTCTTGATGCTGGATCAGACACACATCAGAATGGATATACTGGAACAATGTTTGGCCCGTTTTAGGAGAAATGAACAAGATTTTTTGCACCAGTTCGTGATCACAGATGAAACTTGGGTGCACTAATATACCCCGGAGACAAAACAAGTCAGAGCAGTGGAAACATGCTGGTTCTCTGCCACCAAAGAAAGCAAAGACAATTCCTTCGGAGGGGGGGGGGGGGGGGGGGGGGGGGAAAGGTTGTGGCATCAGTGCTTCGGAGGGGGGGGGGGGGGGGGGGAAGGTTGTGGCATCAGTGTTCTCGGATGCGAAGGGGATTTTGTTTGTAGATTACCTCCACATTGGGCACACAATTACTGGAGAACACTATGCTAATCTCCTGGACAAATTGCAACAAACTATACATGAAAAAAGCCCAGGTTTAGCAAGGAAGAAAGTCATCTTCCATCAAGACAATGCACATGTGCTGTCGCCATGGCAAAATTACATGAACTATGGTATGAATTGTTGCCACACCCACCTTATTCACCTGATATGGTTCCGTCAGACTTCCATCTCTTCCCAAAACTGAAAATTTTTGTTGGTGGATGACGAGTCACTTCAAACAAAGAATTGATAGCCAGAGTTGACAACTATTTTGCGAGCTTAGAGGACACTCATTTTTGAGATCAAGGCACAGGAACATCGTTGGACCAAGTGCATTAATCTACAAGGAGACTACATTGAAAAATTAAAAAAAAGTTTCAGCGATGTAAGTACATTTTTTTCTATTACGTTCCGAGAACTTTTCAAACCACCCTCATTTGTAGACAGATGATGTTCTTTTTATATAAAGCAAAACACAGTCTTTTCACACATAAACAACATTCAAATGTGAGTTCTGAGTAAGAAACCCACAGAGTAATCTTATCTTATATACAGACTGCTTTTTGCGGTTGTATGAAATGCTAATTATTCGTATTGTTATGACTGACTGTGATACAAGCACTACAGAGAGGGAAAGAGTGTTAGTTCTTATCTGTCAGGCTATCATTCTGCTCTCCCACCTAGACATTATGGGTTCAATAAACTGGCAGGGCTACAGGGATCTTTTGGGGGTGGCCACAGTAAGATAGATGCATTCTGGAAAATTTATTATTCATTAAGATATAGTAGATATAGGTGTGCACCTCTGTCCAGTGAGGAAATTGTAAATAACGTCTTTCAGAAAATTATTAAGTGGTTCCCTGCAAATGGACTCTCACTACATTTTGAGAAAACACAGTATCTACAGTTCTGGTACAGTAAATGGCATATCACCACTGATAAATATAACAGAAGTCTGTTGCTAAGGCAGAGAGGTCAAAATTTTGGGGCGTGTGCATTGATGAGGAATCAAATTTGAAGAAACACGATGATGATCTGCTGAAACGTTTGATTTCAGCTACTTATGATATTAGGGTTATTGCACATTTTGGTTATAAACATATCAGTAAATTAGCCTACTATGCTTGTTTTCATTCATTGCTTTCATGTGGCATCATATTTTGCAGTAATTCACCATTCTGGAGCCCGTCCAGGTCACCTCGCAGACATTTATAAGAGGATGAAACAGCAGAAGACCATCCGATTCGAAACAAGGAACTAGGGATATTCACAGTACCTTCACAATACATATACTTGCTTATGAAATTTGTTATTAATAACCCATTGCAATTCAAAAATAATAGCAAAGTGGATAGCTTCAACGATAGAAGAATCTGACTTTGGCACAGAAAGGGATGAATTATGCTGCCACAAATGTCTTTGGTCATTTACCAAACAGTATTAAAAGTCTGACAGAAAACCAACCAGCATTTAAAAACAAATTAAAAGAATTTCTGAATGACAACTCCTACTAAATTTTTAGATATGAAGAAGTGTGTATACAGGGTGTTTCCTAAGAGTGTGCAAAAATTGAACAAGACATAGAGGATGCTCCACTGCACAATTTGAGGTACGGAAACTGGGGTTGAAGAAGTCAGCTTAAGGAGATATTCAGAATAAAATCACATTACTGTGTACTTTTTATTTACATTAGTTACAGTTAGCTGCAAATACACTGCTGGAAATTGAAATAAGAACACCGTGAATTCATTGTCCCAGGAAGGGGAAACTTTATTGACACATTCCTGGGGTCAGATACATCACATGATCACACTGACAGAACCACAGGCACATAGACACAGGCAACAGAGCATGCACAATGTCGGCACTAGTACAGTGTATATCCACCTTTCGCAGCAATGCTGGCTGCTATTCTCCCATGGAGACGATCGTAGAGATGCTGGATGTAGTCCTGTGGAACGGCTTGCCATGCCATTTCCACCTGGCGCCTCAGTTGGACCAGCGTTCGTGCTGGACGTGCAGACCGCGTGAGACGACGCTTCATCCAGTCCCAAACATGCTCAATGGGGGACAGATCCGGAGATCTTGCTGGCCAGGGTAGTTGACTTACACCTTCTAGAGCACGTTGGGTGGCACAGGATACATGCGGACATGCATTGTCCTGTTGGAACAGCAGGTTCCCTTGCCGGTCTAGGAATCGTAGAACGATGGGTTCGATGACGGTTTGGATGTACCGTGCACTATTCAGTGTCCCCTCGACGATCACTAGTGGTGTACGGCCAGTGTAGGAGATCGCTCCCCACACCATGATGACGGGTGTTGGCCCTGTGTGCCTCGGTCATATGCAGTCTTGATTGTGGCGCTCACCTGCACGGCGCCAAACACGCATACGACCATCATTGGCACCAAGGCAGAAGCGACTCTCATCGCTGAAGACGACACGTCTCCATTCGTCCCTCCATTCACGCCTGTCGCGACACCACTGGAGGCGGGCTGCACGATGTTGGGGCGTGAGCGGAAGACGGCCTAACGGTGTGCGGGACCGTAGCCCAGCTTCATGGAGACGGTTGCGAATGGTCCTCGCCGATACCCCAGGAGCAACAGTGTCCCTAATTTGCTGGGAAGTGGCGGTGCGGTCCCCTACGGCACTGCGTAGGATCCTACGGTCTTGGCGTGCATCCGTGCGTCGCTGCGGTCCGGTCCCAGGTCGACGGGCACGTGCACCTTCCGCCGACCACTGGCGACAACATCGATGTACTGTGGAGACCTCACGCCCCACGTGTTGAGCAATTCGGCGGCACGTCCACCCGGCCTCCCGCATGCCCACTATACGCCCTCGCTCAAAGTCCGTCAACTGCACATACGGTTCACGTCCATGCTGTCGCGGCATGCTACCAGTGTTAAAGACTGCGATGGAGCTCCGTATGCCACGGCAAACTGGCTGACACTGACGGCGGTGGTGCACAAATGCTGCGCAGCTAGCGCCATTCGACGGCCAACACCGCGGTTCCTGGTGTGTCCGCTGTGCCGTGCATGTGATCATTGCTTGTACAGCCCTCTTGCAGTGTCCGTAGTAAGTATGGTGAGTCTGACACACCGGTGTCAATGTGTTCTTTTTTCCATTTCCAGGAGTGTACATCATTGACACAAAGAACATACCATTTTTACCGTATCTTACAAAATATCCTGACACTGACGGCCATCAACTCAATGCAAACATGACATCGGCGAATAAATTTCTGACACCCTGACAAATATAACCTGGTTTGTTTCAAATCATATCACAGGCAGCTACAATTCTGGAAACCAATTCCATCTCCTTATCATAAACAAGTGACTTTCAATATCTCCATAGGAAATAATCAAGGGGATTCAGGTCAAATGAACACTCAGGACATGGAATAGGACCTCCCCTTCCAATCCAGTGACCAGGAAATACAGCATTGAGAGGTTGCAGACATTCTCAATGAACTGAGGCGGTGCACTGTCGTGTTGTATCAACATTCTCTGATGAACGGCCAAGGGTACATTCTCCAACAACTCAGGCAGAACACTTTGCACAAGCCTCAAGTACAGGTGGCCATTCAAACAGCCAGGTAGATGATATGGCCCTATGAGATTGTTGCCTACAATGCCAGCCCAGATATTCACAGTAAAACATACTTGATGGTGTGACTCTATTACAGTGTGAGGGTTTTCCTCATCTCATACAAGGCTATTCCTGCTGTTTGAAATACCATCATGATCTAGTGAGGCCCAGTCAGTAAGCAGCACAATCTGTAGGAAATCTGGTTCATCAATCCATTGTTGGAGCAACCACTGACACATGTTGACCCTTTGTGCAAACTCAAGTCACAAGCATTGTATGGACTTGTGGGTGATATGGGTATGTTCATGAAGTACTTGCCACACACTATTACGTGCAGTGCCTATTTCACATACAATACGATCAGTCCTTTTAGCGGGGTCTGCTGCATCAAGTTACAGCACCTCCTCTTTAAAGCCAGGTTAGCGAGTGATCCTCATATTGCCAGGTCCCTCATTTCTTCTTTCCAATGAACCAGTCTCCCACATTCATCGAGCAAGAGAAATGAGGGATGATGCCTGTTAGGAAATCATACCCTGTACAGCCTTTCAGCAGCAAGAGCATTGCAATGTACTAAACAAGGTGAATGTCAGTGGGTTCTGCGAAACTGTACCAGTACTGCTCCAGCATATTGTACTGTATGTCTCTGAACAGCACTGAGTAATGATGGGTCTGTTATTGATTCATAGCATGTTCTGTCATGGGACTATGTAAATACAATACAACAGAATCACCTTATGGACAAGTAAAGTAAACAAGACCTGCATCATGACTTCCTAGTAATCAGGCTCTTCCTCCTTGTTTCCTTGAGGGAAATAAAGAATGCACTTGTAAATAAACAGCACAGTACATGTAAACTTGTACACATGTTAGTTGTAAGCAAGCTGGAAAACAGTAATGCTAGACAAAGTGGTCAACAAGTTTACTTCCACATCTCCTTAAGCTGGCTTCTCTGACCCCAGCCTCAAATTGTTCAGTGAAGCATTCTTTATGTCCTGTTACATTTTTGTACGCTCTTACGGAAATACCCTCTATATATTATCATGTAAAGAAACATTGTGTTAAACTGGCATGTTCGCATCATTAGAAAATATCATATTCATAATCTATGGAGCAAGTATTAACGTAATGTAGTGTCACAGCCTGGCATCGATCCACAGTGTCTTCGTATCAATGTAGCAACATCCCTAAATATTATGCACACTGCTACAAGGCAGCATACTTACACAGCACCAGTCGAACCTAGCACAGCATTCTTGCAGGCCAGAATGACGGCGCTTAACACAGCCAGTGGTGGCTATGTGAAAGCTTCTTTGGAATCCATAGGCAGCCCAACAGCAATGTACCTCGGACTCCAAGGAGCATGGCCGGCGACTTACTGGAGAAGACAGTCTGACCCTATACACAGCTCCACTGCACCTTTGTTACTGAATCCCTCTTCACTGCTGGTAGTCTATGAAACCTGCCTATCTGAGTGTTTTCGCACTAAGTTGTTTTGCTGTCTGACGACAAAGGTGTGCACCATTTATTGACCCAGTGTTATGTTGAGAAGTCATTACCACAGTCTAGTGATCTGTATCACTGATTATTAGTGCAGAAGTTGTTGCTATGGTTACTTCTGCTAACCTAAGAGTTTTTTTCTTGTAGGAAATTCTGGAATTGAGTTCACTCACCAGTGTTCATTCTCTGACTCAAATATCATGTTCTGTAAATTCCCTCATGAATTTCAGCCTTCAGGGATGTGGAATAAGTCAGGTTATACATTAATGGACAGGAGCAGCCACTGCAGGTTACTTCTATACAGTACAGCTTTTCTCAACCACCGTGTTGTGACACATTGGTGTGTCATGAATACGCCAGGAAAAAAAAAAAATCACATGTAGGGGTTCTGCACAATTTGAAATGTACTTTGGTGTGCCACAAAGGAAAAAAAGGTTGAGAAATGTGGCAGTAATACACTAGTAACAAATTATGACTGGTAGTAATCATACAGATAATTGTGGAAAATCCTTCATGCATGTTAACACATATTGTGAGAAAAACAGCAACTTTGAAAGAAACCTCTTAATATTTTGCATTTGCGTATTTATCTATTTATTTAACCTGATATGATTAGGACCATCAGGCCCTTCCCTGTATCAGACCAGAGTTTCACACATACAGTTCCTTTTGTTACACCACAGTACTACTCAGCAGTTACTCTTATCTAATATTGCAAACAAAGAATTTATGTAATATACACAGCTGTCTTTATATTGGCATAGTCAGAATATGTTTAATGTAAACACTACAATTGTTGTTGTGGTCTTCAGTCCTGAGACTGGTTTGATGCAGCTCTCCATGCTACTCTATCCTGTGCAAGCTTCTTCATCTCCCAGTATCTACTGCAACCTACATCCTTCTGAATCTGCTTAGTGTATTCATCTCTTGGTCTCCCTCTACGATTTTTACCCTCCACACTGCCCTCCAATGCTAAATTTGTGATCCCTTGATGCCTCAAAACATGTCCTACCAACCGATCCCTTCTTCTAGTCAAGTTGTGCCACAAACTTCTCTTCTCCCCAATCCTATTCAATACCTCCTCATTAGTTACGTGATCTACCCACCTTATCTTCAGCATTCTTCTGTAGCACCACATTTCGAAAGCTTCTATTCTCTTCTTGTCCAAACTAGTTATCGTCCATGTTTCACTTCCATACATGGCTACACTCCATACAAATACTTTCAGAAACGACTTCCTGACACTTAAATCTATACTCGATGTTAACAAATTCCTCTTCTTGAGAAACGCTTTCCTTGCCATTGCCAGTCTACATTTTATATCCTCTCTACTTCGACCATCATCGGTTATTTTACTCCCTAAATAGCAAAACTCCTTTACTACTTTAAGTGTCTCATTTCCTAATCTAATTCCCTCAGCATCACCCGACTTAATTTGACTACATTCCATTATCCTCGTTTTGCTTTTGTTGATGTTCATCTTATATCCTCCTTTCAAGACACTGTCCATTCCGTTCAACTGCTCTTCCAAGTCCTTTGCTGTCTCTGACAGAATTACAATATCATCGGCGAACCTCAAAGTTTTTACTTCTTCTCCATGAATTTTAATACCTACTCCGAATTTTTCTTTTGTTTCCTTTACTGCTTGCTCAATATACAGATTGAATAACATCGGGGAGAGGCTACAACCCTGTCTTACTCCTTTCCCAACCACTGCTTCCCTTTCATGCCCCTCGACTCTTATAACTGCCCTCTGGTTTCTGTACAAACTGTAAATAGCCTTTCGCTCCCTGTATTTTACCCCTGCCACCTTCAGAATTTGAAAGAGAGTATTCCAGTTAACATTGTCAAAAGCTTTCTCTAAGTCTACAAATGCTAGAAACGTAGGTTTGCCTTTTCTTAATCTTTCTTCTAAAATAAGTCGTAAGGTCAGTATTGCCTCACGTGTTCCAACATTTTTACGGAATCCAAACTGATCTTCCCCGAGGTCGGCTTCTACCAGTTTTTCCATTCGTTCGCGTTGTAGTAGTACACTACAATTATAAGGTTGTTTCATCCCTATGTCCAAATATTCTGATAATTATCAGACCACATTACACACATCCAATCATCTGCTATCCAGTTTGTGTGTTGTTTTTTTTCTGCTGAATGTGTGCAACTTTGCGAGTCGCTGTGAGCAATGGCTTTTGCTTGGTACCCAACTAGTTCTCTCATATGACACTTGTTGAGATGCACCTACATTCTCTGACAGTAACAATTTCCTGCTGTGTTAGAAACAGATTATCACTGACAAGAAACAACACTCATTCCTTTAAGTTAGGATCATTTTAAGTTCACTGCTGTTGTGTCGTATTAGACAGATGCGAGTGGTACACCACTCCTTAAAGGTAGGTTGGACAGTTTGTATTGATAAACCAACAAAACAGGCAACTTCATTCACGGTGTGGCCATGATGATTGCTTCTTTGCTGCCATTCTGTTGTGTCTTCATACTGGTCCATCATACTGCCACAATTCCAGAAGGTGAATGGCGCATACACATCACTTTACTGCCACGACTTACCTTAGTGATAGACGGTCACATGACTGACTGCCGCCAATTCTCACCATCTGCAGATCTACAAAATGATTAGTAGCTCTCTTAAGGAGTGTTAATAATATTTTGTCCTGTGAACTTATCATCACAGCAAGAAGAGTTACTGCTCCCTCAGTTAAAGTATTTTTGTGATCTTCCTAGCAGATGATATTGCAGAACTGATGTCAGGTGATTGAGTATGCAATGTCTGTCTAATTATGTCTAAAGGACCATTCTCTTTTGTCTGTGTTTTCAGCTGCTGCTACGGAATTTAGTAGCCAATGATTTGAATTTAATATTAATCTGTGTCACTGATAGTCATCAAGGAGTTGAATATCATATGCCATTCTAAGATGAAGACCTAATGAGAAGCTGCTTGGAAAAATGAGAGGAATTAACACAAAAGTTACCAAAATGACAACATTTTGAAAGACTTGAATAAATGTGTGAAAAATACATTCATTTAGTTTTAATACATACCATACTTTTAGTGTATACTGAAGGCTTGCAACCTTTCATGGGTGTCCCAGAAAATAAACTGCTACTGCTCAATAGTCACTATTCATGTTATAGGAAAAGTACTAGTACCCATGTAGACCCTTCTCATAGACACCGCCACTAACCAGCTGCAAAGGGCTACCATCCACCACCACCACCACCACCACAATTTTTTCATTAATACTCAATAACAAAGTAGACTCAAACAGTTTAAGCTCATCCTCTGCCACGGCATCAACTATCATTTTTGACATGAAAAGATCAACATCCTTCCCACTTCTCCAAAAGTTGTACTCTGCCGCCCACCAAATCTACATAATATCTTGTATATTCTTATGCTACACTACTCCATTCCCTTACCAAATAGGTCATATTCCCGTGAAAGTCTCATGTGCCAGGCTTGTTCCACCACCAATCCAGCATATGCTATTCCCATCACCTACACATCCTACCACATCATATTAAGAGCCATCTGTGATAGCAGTCATATATCAACTCCAATGTAATTTCTAAGCAGCCTCTTGTGGGGGATGTGCTCTCGCCTCTCAGGACATCGCCCTTAACTTACAAACCCTCCTACACTCCTTCCACCCTCTCAACCCAAAACCTCAGTCAGGGCAAAGAGCCAGGACAACGTAGTTTTTGTGTGACACTTGCAAATTATATTAGTAATCAAACCTAGAAAAAAAGTCCTGTAAATGTATGTCCAGAAAACGAATACTCACTGAGATAAGGGTCATTTCGTATGTTTGACAATGCTTAGTACTCATTGGTTTAGGATGAAATGGAGTCCTATTATTTTGCAATAGTTTTTAACAGTGTTAATCAGCAAGAAAGTGTCACGTAAACTAAATGACAAGGGAAAAAATTTTCACAAGATTGTTCCTGTATGTCTTTCACACACAGGTTCATTCACAGAAACGACAAATTATAAGGGAAGACATTGCACAGTTCACATACTAGATATGGAGGAGTGAAGATCCTGAAACAAGTATGCAAAGAAATGGAGCTGCTGAAGGCATAAAACCGCATTCTTGTATGGTCAATTTTGGAGCAGCAGTTACTTGAGCTATTTCACAATTTGTACCAGTTCTCACATGTTCATACTGCACCACTGAATACCGACTATTTTTGACACATGAAAATGGTCTGTGTCTCAACAAAGCATTTTTTTCCAGTCAAATGTTTACAGAATCCTTATTTTTCCTTCCAGATCTGACAAGCACTTCATCTTGTAACTCAATTTCACAAATTACAACTTCTCAGGTGCAACTCCGTTTTTTCCATTAATATTGGACTAAACACAGATCAAGTTAAACATTACATAGCCACCCACAGGCTGAAACTGTATGACAAACGAAAAAACTTTGGGATACCTGTATCAATTTCAACCATTTTAAGGCTAAGACACCACTACGTTCTCTAAAGGTGAGGAGGAGATGATATGATCAAAAACTACCAATATTAGCTTCGAATTCACTGTTTTCTCATGCGCACCCCTCCCCCCCCCCCCCACCCAAAAAAAAAACCACACAAAACACACACACACACACACACACACACACACACACACACACACACAGAGAGAGAGAGAGAGAGAGAGAGAGAGAGAGAGAGAGAGAGAGAGAGAGAGAGAGAGGCACCTCCCTCCCCCCCCCCCCCCCACCCCAAAAAAAAAAAAAAAAAAAAAAACACACAACACACACACACACACACACACACACACACACACAGAGAGAGAGAGAGAGAGGAAACAGTTGTTGAGAAGACAGTGAGACAAGGTTGTAGCCTACGCCTGATGTTATTCAGTCTGTACTTTGTGCAAGGTGTGAAGGAAACCAAGGCGATATTTGCAAAGAGAAGAAATATAAACTCTGAGGATTGCTTATGACACTGTAATCCCATCAAAAGACAGCAAAAGACTTGGAGGAGCATTTGAACATTGTCAATAGCATCTTGAAAGGATGGTACAAGCTGAAAATCATCAAATGTTTAACAAGGGTAACAGAATGTAGGCCGAGGTGATTAAATTAGGTAATAAGATACTAAATGTTGTAGATGAGTTTTGGAATTTAGGCAACAAAATAACTGATGATGGCTGAAGTAGACATTATATAAAATGCAGATGCAATAGCAATAATAGTATTTCTGGAAAAGAGAAATCAGTTAACATTGAATATAAATTTAACTGGTAGGATGGTTTTTCTGAAGTCATTTGTCCGGAGTGAAATGTGAACAATAAAAAGTTCAGATAAAAACACACACTTTCGAAATGTAGTGCTGTAGAAGAATGCTGATGATTAGATAGGTAGATTGAATGACTAATGAGGAGGTACTGAACAGAATTGAGGAAAAAAGAAATTTATGGCACAGACTGAGTAAAAGAGGTCAGTTGACACAATGTTACATTACAAAATCGTCAATTTGGTAAATGGGGGGGGGGGGGGGGGGGGAGTGTGTAAAAACTGCAGAGGGAGACCAAGGGATGTATTTTTATAAGAAGGTTCTAATGGATGTGAATAGCAGTAATTATGCAGAGACAAAGGGACTTACACAAGATAAAACTACAGTGGAGAGGTGTATCAAACCAGTCTATGGACTGAAAACAACAACAACAATGGCAGACAGACAGCAAACATGTTTTGGTTCAACTGGAGATCACACCTCAACCCTCTGAATTTGTAGTGTGGCACTAATCCAATGAACTGCCTTATGTATCTGATATGAATAGCAATATGACATGAATAGAGCAATGAAGAATACAGATGAAAGGAAAATTGTTTATGCAGTGAAATCACCTACTATTTTGTACTCCTCCCACAACTGAAGACTTCAGGAACAATGTAATAGTTCAAATTCCAAAGAAATCAGGTGTAGACAGGAGTGAATATTACTGAACTGTCAGTTTAATATGCCATGTTTGCAAAATACTAACATGAATTATTTTCGAAAGAATGCAAAAACTGATAGAAGCAGGCCTTGGGGAAGCTTCCAGAGAAATGGAGGAACGCGCAAGGTAATACTGACTCTATGAATTCTCTTCCAAGATAAGTTAAGGAAAGGCAACACTATGTATGATTTGTGGACTTGGGGAAGGCTTTTGACAATGCTGACTGGGATAAGCTCTTTGAAATTCTGAAGACAGCAGGGATAAAATACACGGTGTGAGATGCTACTTACAACTGTTACAGAAACCAGACAGCATTTATAAGAGTCAAGGGGTATGAAACAGAAGCAGTGGTTGAGAAAGAAGTGATGTTATTCAATCTGTATACTGACCAATAAATAAAGGAAAGAAAATAAAAATTTTGAGAAATAATTAAAGTTCAGGGAGAAGAAATAAAAAATCTGAGGTAATTCTGTCAGAGACAGCAAATGACTAGGAAGAGCAGCTGAACAGAATGGACAGTGTCTTGAAACAAGGATATCTACATCCATACCCTGCAAGCCACCTGATGGTGTGTGGCGGAGGGCACCTCTATCGGTTCTCCCTTCTATTCCAGTCTTATATTGTTCATGGAAAGAAGGATTGTCGGTATGCCTCTGTGTGGGCTCTAATCTCTCTGATTTTATCCTCATAGTCTCTTCGCAAATACGTAGGAGGGAGCAATATACTGCATGACTCCTCGGTGAAGGTATGTTCTCGAAACTTCAACAAAAGCCCGTACCGAGCTACTGAGCGTCTCTCCTGCAGAGTCTTCCACTGGAGTTTATCTATCATCTCCGTAACACTTTCGCGATTACTAAATGATCCTGTAACGATGCGCGCTGCTCTCCGTTGGACCTTCACTATCTCTTCTATCAACCCTATCTGCGCTGCTCTCCGTTGGACCTTCACTATCTCTTCTATCAACCCTATCTGGTACGGATCCCACACTGCTGAGCAGTATTCAAGCAGTGGGTGAACAAGTGTACTGTAACCTACTTCCTTTGTTTTCAGATTGCATTTCCTTAGGATTCTTCCAATGAATCTCAGTCTGGCATCTGCTTTACCGACGATCAACTTTATATGATCATTCCATTTTAAATCACTCCTAATGTGTACTCCCAGATAATTTATGGAATTAACTGCTTCCAGTTGCTGACCTGTTATATTGTAGCTAAATGATAAGGGATCCCAATTGCCATTCCCTGCACCATGCGTCAATTCGCTGCAGATCCTCCTGCATTTCAGTACAATTTTCCATTGTTACAACCTCTCGATATACCACAGCATCATCCGCAAAAAGCCTCAGTGAACTTCCGATGTCATCCACACGGTCATTTATGTATATTGTGAATAGCAACGATCCTACGACACTCCCCTGCAGCACACCTGAAATCACTCTTACTTTGGAAGACTTCTCTCCATTGAGAATGACATGCTATGTTCTGTTATCTAGGAACTCTTCAATCCAATCACACAATTGGTCTGATAGTCCATATGCTCTTACTTTGTTCATTAAACTTCTGTGGGGAACTGTATCGAACGCCTTGCGGAAGTCAAGAAACATAGCATCTACCTGCGAACCCGTGTCTATGGCCCTCTGAGTCTCGTGCCGTGTCTATGGCCCTCTGAGTCTCGTGGAAGAATAGCGCGAGCTGGGTTTCAAACGATCATCTTTTTTGAAACCCATGTTGATTCCTACAGAGTAGATTTCTCGTCTCCAGAAAAGTCATTATATTCGAACATAATACGTGTTCCAAAATTCTACAACTGATTGACGTTAGAGATATAGGTCTATAGTTCTGCGCATCTGTTCGACGTCCCTTCTTGAAAACGGGATACCTGTGCCTTTTTCCAATCCTTTGGAACGCTACGCTCTTCTAGAGACCTACGGTACACCACTGCAAGAAAGGGGGCAAGTTTCTTCGCGTACTCTGTGTAAAATCGAACTGGTATCCCATCAGGTCCAGCGGCCTTTCCTTTTTTGATCGATTTTAATTGTTTCTCCATCCCTCTGTCGTCTATTTCGTTATCTACCATTTTGTCATCTGTGCGGCAGTCTAGAGAAGGGACTACAGTGCAGTCTTCCTCTGTGAACATCAACAAAAGGAAAACAAGGATTAGATTAGTATAGTAGTAGATGAGTTTTGATATGTGGGCAGCAAAATAACTGACAATGGCTGAAGTACAGAGGATATAAAATGTAGACAGGCAATGGCAAGAAAAGCTTTTCTGAAGAAGAGAAATTTCTAAACATTGGATATATAACTGTTAGGAAGTCTTTTCTGAAGGTATTTGTCTGAAGTGTAGTGTTGTATTGAAGTAAAACATGGATCATAAACAGTTTGGATACGAAAAGAATATAAGCTTTTGAAATGTGGTGCTACAGAAGAATGTTGAAGATTAGATGGGTAGATCATGTGACTAAAGGGGAGGTTTTGAACAGAATTGAGGAGAAAAAAAAAATTGGTGTACAATGTGAGTAAAGTAAGGGTTCGGTTTGGTTCATAGCACACTTTCTGAGATATCAGGGGATCACCAACTTAGTGGTGAAGGTAAGTGTGGAGGGGATAAAATTGTACACGGAGACTAAGATTTCAATACAGTAAGCAGATTCAGGAGGATGTAAGCAGTAGCTATTCGGAAATGAGGCTTGCACAGGATAGAGTACCATGGACAGCTACATCAAATCAGTCTTTTGGCTGAAGACAGTGACTACAAACATAATGGAACACAATTAATTGATTACAGTCTTATTTATGTGGCTGTCAGCTGCTCATCACCCCAGCTACACAGTGAGTGGTCACCTTTACTCCTGACATTATTTCAATTTCCATATTGAGTATTTATGTAACATCAGTGAACAATACTAGCATGAATTCTTTGCAGAAGAATGGAAAAACTGGAGGACCTCAGGGTAGATCATATTGAGTATTAACATCAACGAACAATACTGGCATGAATTCTTCGCAGAAGAATGGAAAACTGGTGGACTTCAGGGTAGATCAGACAAGTTTAAAACAGACAGTAACAAAACATCAAACATGTTGGGGGTAGGTCATGGACTTTTTTCTTACTCTCACTGTTTACAACAAAGTAGATGCCTTACAGAATACTGTACCCTCCCTTTCACACTAAAATAGTAATTAGAGACTTTATTGTAATCTCCCCCCCCCCCCCCAAGCACACAAACAAATTATACGAATAAAATTTAATTTTTTGCAGTCTACTTACATTTTGTGATCCTTGGGCTTCTAGCAAAGTATCTGTCATAAAATCCTAAACATTGTATACAGGTTTCTTCCACTGCAAATCAGTTACATTATATGTAAATGTGAAACCAAAAATTTTATTCAAATAGTACATTAATAAAGGTATATTCACAAATCTATGGGTCTTTATGGTAGGTAAAACAACACTGTAATTTAAAAGGTTAAGTTTCTGGGAAAAAACAACAAAATTGATAAACAGATGTGATATGACATTTTCTTTGTCTTTCAGACAGCAAAATGAGTCACATTTGTTTCTCTTTTTAAGTCTGCATGGCTTTAGAAGTAATTTTCAGACTGATACAATATCACTAGCCTTCAGTCATAACTTCGTGGTCATTTTGCCCAATATAACTTTTTTTTTTTGTATTTTTTTTCCGGCTCCCCCTCCCCTCATCCTTATGGCTCATTTTCCAATTTCTTCTCTTTTATTTACATTATATCATTTACTCCTACATAGTTCTATTTATTTTTGAAAGTGCTCCTATTAGAGAGTTAAAATTAAGCATGTCATGTAATTTAGGTCTGTCTGTTATACAAACAACTGAAGAGTGGAAATGGAAAACATTCAAGTACCAGATCTGACATTTGCATCCAAAAAAATCTAGATGGTATTTGATACCACAGGGTTCAGCTGCTCACTGCATCATCAAACACAAAGAAAAGAAACAAGATAAACCAGAAGATAAATACTTTACTAGGAATGTTCTAAGTGCCATACCATGGAACTGACTGACTTTTTTGTTCAAAGCTAATGTTAAGAACAAAAAATGTAATATAAATGTGAACAGCCATCTGAGAAGATGAAACTGTCAGTTTGAAACTGGTAATTGCACTATTTGGGTAAATAAATGTCATTATTAACAGTGGCTGGTTGTTTTCTTCCTTGCAAGAGTCAACTTGTATTTTGTACACAGCCTTGGTCTCTGTCTTTAACAAAATAGCAGGAGTGCATTCATACTGAGCCATTATATTGTATTTGTAATAATACAAGTACAGAATCCGGTTTCTAATTAGCAGAACTGTAGTCAACAAAAACTATTTCTTACATTATTTAAATTTTGGAACTCCAGACAGAAGCACAGCTTGATGTAAAGACCACGTACCAACTACTAAGCATGTCTGAAAGACTTTCTCCATGGTTTGGCACCTGGATCAATTATAAGAACATTCAATAGAGTACCAAGAACACAACTGCACTGAAAACTCATTTTTCTGAAGAAAGAAAGAGGGGAAAAAAAGAAAAAAAAAAAGAAAAAAAAAAAGCATTTCAACTTTTCAATTAACAATTTTACTGCCCAAACCTATTTTGGAACATTTGTGCTATTATCAATCGTTACTTTTATTCAAGCACATATGTGCTAAAACATTTTTAGCAATAAAATATACCAGTCATCTGGATCAAAATTCCCGTAATTTACAAATATTGTCACTGCTAAAGAGTTTTAGAACCATAATGATGATTACTAAGGATTTCATTTTACTTATCTCTCCACAATAACGATTTTAAAATATTTTACTAAAAAAAACACAGATGAAACACAAATGTGAATTTGACTTACACAAACAATATGAGAGAGCTGCAAATCAGTGACACAGCACAGTATAAAAATGGAAGTATAAAAACAATATCAAGCAATATTTCATCATAACAATAAAAAACAATATAGTCCGCATCTGACTTCTCAAGTTTTTCGGTGCGACTGATTAACAGTGTGCTTCCAAGAGTTCAGCTGAGTTGCTTACACTTGATGCACAATATTTTGATGACAGGGCTGGACACTGAAATATTGTGCATAAATGTAAACAACTCTGCAGAACACTACAAGTCACATAATTACTGTCTAAGTCAACCCTAATTTTAATTCAGATGTTTTTTTTTCCTTATTCCAACTGTAGTCATGGCTATTATGAAATTTCATCAAAATATAACACAATGATTATCAACATAACATGAAAAAAAACAAAAAAACTCCCTTTTATGAATATATCTGTCTACTCAAAACTACTGTTTTAGGTAACTGTACTGCATTGTCTGCTTAGTCCATATTTTCTAGGAAAGACAGTCTGTGAAGAAACATATTTCTGAAAATTAAGAACAAAAGTATAAATATTTTTACAGTACACTTTTCTCTTTACATTAAACGTACAATTTTCAGTCTCACAGTAATATTTTCATTTAACATGAATCGAAATTGTAAAACTAATAAATACTACAGTAACTGTCAGCAAACTAATGTAAATATACTTGCCAAATTAAAACTGTTAATTTCAACAACTGCATATATCTTGACTGATGTGCCAGCTTAATTGAAGTTAACTGCTTTATATTTCTATGGTTAACAACAATTAATATACACTTAAATGAATCTGGAACAATTCCAAATACAACCTTTTCATGAAAATAAAAAATGGTTTTCTAGCATAACAGAAATAAAAATAAAAATTACAGAATAAGGCACTTTTCATCTCATTCCATTTAACCACTCTGTATGATGACAGAATTTAAATTTTACTGAACTGTGTGTTATATGTAGGTAAAGTAAATTGCTCCATAGATCTGGTATTGTTAATTTTATTTGACATTAGCTGTGCAGTTCAAGTATTGTTAACCTGATGCTTAAAGTTTACTAATGCTTAATTATACTATTCCTCTTTTCTCAAGTCAACTAACAATGACCAAATAAATAGCACTTTCCAAACAGGAATGTTAAATGACAAGAAAGATACTACTAATGATTAGCATTTTACTTTTTACTACTTGACAAATCAAGTAGAACAGTGCAAAGATGTTCAAGCACCCAACTACTATATAAGCAACAAATACAATAATTATAAATTTTCATTTAACATTGTTCTGAATGAGATTCAGATTTTACTGAAAACAATTATAAAATATATTCATTTAACAAAACTGCTTCAAATCCATAGTGCAATGAACATGTTTACTTTCATTTGAGACGCTTACATTCCCATTCTATACTTTATACATGGTTTTATTTACAATATTATTAAAGCCATCTCTAATACTGCAAAACAAAGCATTATTATGAATGTGCCCACTAAGAGGATGTTCCTGTTTAGCTGCCCACAGTCACAGGTAGATTAATTTTCACAAGCAATGGGCATTTAGTGTGCCATAATATTGGTATGCTTACAGAATGAATTTTGTAATACAATTAATATGGTCTCTGTAGAAATGAATGTTCTGTATATATTAATGAAAACTAAATAAGTACCAATAATGTTTTTATGTGTGTGTTTTAAAAATAGTGTGAACGCTTTTTCCATCTCAAAAGTTTAAAAAATAATTTTTTGTTTGTTTTGTTTTGATTTGCTGCCTCTGCATATAATGAACATTGCAGAATACACTACTGTCACTGTACTCTAAAGCTGACAGAGAGAAACAACAGAAAGGAATTAATGTGCTGTTTGGTGCAGTAAATATATGGTGTAGTCTACCACAGCTGCGAATGATGCTGCTCATTGTGTGGTGGAGCCATCTGGAGATCAGGTGCAGATCCTGAGAGACAAGCCATCTCACCACAATGAAGATTAGCTGGATCAATTCCATCACTTGCCACTCTGCAATGAAATATGTTCACATGCAAGCAATGAAGATCATACAGTGGCTCACCTTTGATGCAATCAAAACATTATGTCTCCCTATAATTGTGATAACAGTGATTTATAGACTACTTTTTAACAGGAATTACTTCTGATAGTTAGCCCACAAAGGCCAAAATCTTAGATGAAATATGAAAGTTATTAGAAGAAAATTCTTTGAGAAAGATATTGCATTTGGAAGTACTTAAGATTTCTGTGTTTTAAATCTACACACTGATGTTTACAGAACTGTCTACAAGTAAGAGTGTTTCAATGGAAAAACAGTACACGTGGACAAACTGACAAGTTTTGTAAAAAAGGGGTAGGTTCCATTTCTTCCAACAAAAACACACAAATTCTTTTCAGTTCTCTAGCCCAAACATTTCAGCACATTTGTAGCTCAATAATGGGTTCTTATTTTTTACACTATATGTCTGGAACTATAAAGTGTTTCAACCATAACAGTGAAGACTGAAATTTTGGCCTTATAATTTTTTGTAGCTTTTGTAATTTTTGCTTTTTTCAGTTATTAATGTGTTTGGTTTTTTCAACATTTGTTCATTCATTTTTGCACAAATAGCATAAAATTTATGAAAATCACTTCATTATTTCCTGTTGCTTTGTAGAACATAACTTTTTTTTTAGGTTTAGGTCCCTTTTCCACAGCCACAGTTATAAAAGTAATATAGATTATGCACAATCTTTTGTGACCGTAATAAAAGTCTTACTTTGACCACAGACGTTTGGTTTTACTTCAAAGCACCTTCAGTGATCAGATGTTGCCCCCTCCCCAATATTCTTCTACACATAGGTATTTGGTTTTTAGTGCGCTGCAGTTCACTGACATGGAATAAATTTTTGTTTTCACGCTGTGTAGGTCGACTTGTACTTTGTTTTGATGTTATGAAGTGTGATGATATCAGGTTGACAGTATAGGACTACTGTTCCTCTAGTGTAGGAGTGCTAGTGAGTCACCCTGAGGTGATAAAATAGAGAGATGTACACAGTGGAGCCCACTCTGAAGCAGCTTCCGGTCACCATTGGTAAGCTACTGTTTACACTAAGGTTGGCATGAAAGTCAGCAGCCATCTTAGTAGCAAGAGGTTCTGATATCATTACTTTGTAGGTAGATGTGTTCAGTAAAGATGTGAACAGAACCCAATGCATTTCTCGATAATGCACGATAGGATAGCAACTGCAGTTTCAGTGTGCTATTTTCCAACAATGCTGCAACTGAAACGTGCTTTAGTTTGCATGGTCACGGTGACAGGCAGTTTCACAGGTAAGGCCCGATTTATCTGTGAAGTTACTGGAAGAAGTAGCCAAACAGCAAGTTCCTTCTGGCTTAATCACACTCTGTCTTCTCTCTTAATTTCATTATGCACTGTAACAGTTTCCTTCAAGGCTTCACAAGACTGGACCTCCTCACGCATTTATTATATCACAGGTGCTACAAAGCAAAAGTGTGGTGTCCAAGTTAGACTTTTATTAAAATCATTAAATATGGTCTATTACCTGCCTTATTTTTGTGGAACTTTTTCTGATACTACTTTACAATGGAAGCATTTAATTTTGTCTATTTTGAGAGCTACTACTCATTCCAATGTTTAATCCTCATCTACCTAAAAACATAAGTAATGTCCCAGTTGTCCTGGACTAATTTCACATTAACAACAGTATTTTAGAATTTGATGTTCTTCGAGGTTTAAGAATATGTCTGCACATGTTCTTTCACATATGAAACAATGTGTGAAGGACATGTGAAAAATATTACAGGGCTCTTTAAGTTGTAATATTTGTTGCTAATGTGAGCATCCTACTTATAGTCCTTTTAATCTAAAAGCTTATGCAATTCTAAATGAGTAAGTAACCAAATGGTCACCAGTAAATGCTATTAATAAGTCACTAGCTGAAACTCCATGTCTAGAGTTTCTTACTGTTGAAGTGGTTCAGACATAAGCTATAAAGCCTCACCCATAGCTTTATCACACTGTTTTGTGTTGTATAGGAGAAGTCCTCACCTGACACTTTTTACAGAAAGTTTACCACAGTCTCTATGATTTTACTTTTTGGAAATAGGTTTTTTTCATGCTCAACGAGACCATTCAGTCGAACCTCTTTTCTGTTTTTCCCTTCCAACATCATCTGGCAACTGGGCACGGTACCACAAGAAGCTATTCACTTGTAGAGAACTGCCATTCTTTCCAACAGGTCGTGCAGAAACAAGACAAATTCACATTATGCAAGATGATAACTGTAGGAAGGGTTCTCAAAAACTTTGAAGCCTGCTGCAGTTGTTTAGTACAAACTATTTGGCAATGCATTAGATTTTATTAATCACTAAAGAACAAAGTGACATGTCTCAATCTTGAATAGACAATTGTAAGGGTGTCTGCATCTTGAACTACACATTTTTCCACATACCAGTTTAAGGTGAGCGCTTTTTAAGAACTGAGAACCAGATGTTTTGATATTTCTTTTATGATTTGTTGTGATTTTCATCCCATGATAGGCACACAATAAGCTTCAGCCATACTGTTCTTGTTTAACAATTGGGGCGATACGAATGTCAGAGTGAAAATTGTAATCTGTTATACACTATCCATTTAGTGGATTGATCTTTTTTTAAAAAATCATCTTTAGCATTATGTGACATGGTGCATTATCTGCATATCATTAAGTGAAGAGTAGACAGACATATGATTCTTCTGTCTCATGGTATGATACACATACTATTCTTTCTGTATTAGGTTCTATATTACAGCAACACTTCTTCATGGAATGATCAACTTACCTTCCATGAAATTCTTTGCTGCATCTGAATACGGTAAACTGTAGTGAACAGCGTTTGAGACGCTTCCTTAAATCAGTAATCTACTGTCAGACTTCAAGAAAAACCAAATATCAGATGGCACAACAGGCAACTTTACATTTACATCTACATCAATACTCTGCAAGCCATCTGACAATGTGGTGGAAAGTTTTTTTAGGTACCACTAACTGATTCCCCATTGCCTGTTCCATCTGCAAATGGCGCTTGGGAAGAATGAATGTCAGTAAGCCTCTCTATTAGCTCTAATTTCTTGAATTTTCTCATTGTGGTCATTTCACAAGACATATATGGGAGGCAGCAGATTGTTGTCCGATTTTTCCCAGAAAGTACTCTCTCAAGATTTCAACAGTAAACCATCCTAGCAAAAACTCAAAATGATTTAGAAAAAAAAGCACAAAGAAAAAAAGCATGGCCACAACAAGTTTTAAACACTACTTTTCCTAAGTAGAAGTCTAATTCCTTATCCAGTACTCACAAGTTGTCCTGTGTCTGATGGCTACTATGAAGAAGTTGGGGTAGTGCTGACAGATGGTGTGGCTTAGTATTTTTCATTCTGAGTTATTACTGAATGTGAAGTGCACTTACTTTTATTTCCGGTTAGTAAAAGCATAGGATATAACACATGAGAACTGTCTGCAGAGCAAGCGGATAGGGCTGTGTTTACCTGAGAGCCTTGGAAGAGAGATGGATATTGTTACAAGGATTGCACATCAACATACATCAAACATTTAAGAGTACAAAAGCTGTATGAAACAACTTTAGAAATTATATTACTGTTGGCTGATGGGTATAATATGGATGGTGATATTTACAGAACCACAAGGTAACTGGAAATTTATATCCAACGTTGTGACTTGCTCAGCATGTGTCTTGGCCACAAGATCACAACATACAGCTGTCCACAACATATCCCTAACCAAACGTAGAGTTCAAAATTTATTATAGAAAGGGATGTTTTTTGCACAGCACCAGATCATCAGAAGAGTGTACCAAGAATGTGTGCATCAATATGTGATAGATTTGTTTATCTACCTGACCATCAAAGGAAAAGTTATGCCTAAGGAAGGTGGTTGGTTGGTTGGTTGGTTTAGAGGCGGGAGAAGGGACCAAACTACGAGGTCTCGGTCCCTTGTTCCTAATAATACAATGCCACAAGTGTGATAATAAAACGGACGAAACATATAACACAAAACAGAAAGAAAGGAAAAGCCAAAAGAACAAAGGGAAGGCAACTAACACTAAAAGGAACAAAAGGGGACAAGAAAACAACATAGAGATGCTAGAAACAGAAGAGAGTACAACATGAAAGCAGATTACAGAGGCTGGCCAACCACTAGAATAAAAAGGGAAAGCTAGCCAATCTGCAATACATTAAAACTTACACCCTAAAAGCACTAGGGTTGAGGACACAGAGGAGCAAAGGACATGCGCTAAAACCTACATAGAAGTATAAAATCCACTCTCACGGATAAAACGTAAAACTAAAGCTGCTGCAGAAGCATTGCTGCCCAATACCGAAGGCAGGGTGCTGGGTAAGTTAAAAGTATGCCACAGAGTGGCTACAAGTTGGCAGTCCAGCAAGAGGTGGACAACTGTCACTTGGGAGCCACAGCGACACTGAGGTCGGTCCTCGCGACGGAGTAGGTAACCATGCGTTAGTCATGTAGGGCCAATGCGGAGCCGGCAGAGGACAACTGATTCCCAGCGAGAGGCCTGCTTGGAAAACTTCCACACATTCATCATCTCCTTAATGACACGCAGTTTGTTGTACATGCTGTTATGCCATTCCGTCTCCCAAGCCGGAGAACCCTGTGGTGTAAGACAGAACACAAGTCAGCGTCGGAGATGCCTATCTCCAGAAGTGATTTCCGCATCGCCTGTTCGGCCAGCCTGTCGGCAAGTTTGTTGCCGGGGATTCCGACGTGTCCTGGGGTCTACACAAACACCACAGAACGGCGGGACTGTTCCAGGGCATAGATGGACTCCTGAATGGACACTAACAGAGGCTGCCGAGGGTAGCACTGGTCAATAGCTTGTAGGCTACTCAATGAGTCAGTACACAGGATAAATGACTCGCCAGGGCATGAGCGGATGTACTCAAGCACACAAGATATGGCCGCCAGCTCTGCAGTGGAAACACTGCAGCCAACTGGCAGGGAGTGCTGCTCAATATGTCCTCCATGAACTTATGCAAAGCCTATGTGACCATCAGCCATTGAGCCATTGGTTTAAACCACTTCAGAGCCCCGGAACACGTCAAGAATCGAGAGGAAGTGACAGTGGAGAGCGGCGAGGTTAACGGAGTCATTAGGGCCACGCAAAAGGTCCAGACAAAGCTGTGGCCGAGGCGTACACCATGGAGGCGTATGTGAACGAACTGCAAGTAGAGCTCCTGTCGCTAATTGAACCCCACAAATGCTGAAGGCACTGCCAAACCATAAACCACACTTCCATAGTCAATTCGGGATTGGACAAGGGCTCTGTAGAGCTGTAGCAGTGTAGAGCAATCTGCGCCCCAATTGGTGTTGCTCAGGCAATGGAGGGCATTGAGGTACTGCCAGCACTTCTGCTTAAGCTGATGAAAATGAGGGAGCCAAGTGAATCAAGCATCGAAAACCAGTCCTAGGAATTAATATGTCTCCACTACAATGTGTGGATCGTCATTAAGGTAAAGTGCGGGTTCAGGATGAACAGTATGATGTCAACAGAAGTGCATGACACACGACTTTGCGGCTGAAAACTGGAAGCTGTGGGCTACAGCCCATGGCTCCCTGGAGGCGCCACTCAGCAACAAGTCCTGGAGCAGCAGTACGAAATGCAGAAGTCATCTCCATACAGAGAAGGTGAGATGGAGGGCCCAACAGCTGCTGCTAGACCGTTAATGGCCACTAAAAATAGAGAGACACTCGATACAGAGCCCTGCGGGACTCCATTCTCCTGGATATGGATGGAACTATGGGAGTCACCAACTTGGACACGGAAAGTACGGAGTGACAGGAAGTTTTGGATAAAAATCGGCAGTGGTCCCCGGAAACCCCACTCATACAATGTGGCAAGGATATGATGTCGCCAAGTTGTGTCATATGCTTTACGTAAGTAAAAAAAGATGGCAATCAGGTGTTGCCGTCCGGAAAAGGCTGTTCCGATGGCAGACTCGATGGACACAAGATCACCAGTGGTAGAGCGACCCTGGCAGAAGCCGCCCTGACATGGAGCCAGCAAGTCACGTGACTCCAGGACGCAACCCAACTGCCGAGATACCATACATTCCAGCAGCTTACAAAGGACGTTGGTGAGGCTTATGGACCGATAGCTATCCACATTAAGCGGGTTTTTACTGGGTTTGAGCACTGGAATGATGGTGCTCTCCGCCACTGCGAAGGAAAGACGCCATCGCAACAGATCCGGTTGAAGATGACAAGAAGATGTCGCTTGTAGTCAGATGAGATATGTTTAATTATCTGGCTATGGATGCGATCAGGCCCAGGAGCTCTGTCAGGGCAGTGTGCAAGGGCACTGAGGAGCTCCCACTCTGTAAATGGGGCGTTATAGGATTCACTGCAGTGTGTAGTGAATGAGAGGACGTTCCCTTCCAGCCGCCGTTTAGAGTGTGCGAAAGGCTGGGGGTAATTCTCTGATGCAGAGGCTCGAGCAAAGTGCTCGGCAATCGCGTTTGTGTCGGTACGTAACTCGCCGCTTGTGGTAACACCGGGGGCAGCTGTTGGGGTCTGGTACCCGAAGAGACGTTTGATCTTTGCCCAGATGTGGGGCACCCAATGGTGGAGACGTATCTCTCCCAACACTCCTTCTTCCATTGTTTGATAAAATAGTGAACAAGGGCACGGAGCTGTTTCAAGGCTATGAGGTGCTCCAGGGAGCCGCTGTAGAGCTCGCCCGCCGAAGCTCCTTAATTGCTTCAGCAACTTCTGGTGACCACCAAGGGACTGCCTTATGGCTCGGGCACCCTAAAGAGCGAGCGATCTCGTTTTCTGCTACAGAAACAATTGTGCTAGTCACCTGCTCAATCATCACATCGACATTACCATGTGGGGGAGATTCAGCGGTGACAGCAGAGATGAAAGTTCCCCAGTCCACCTTGTTTAAAGCCCATTTGGGCAGGCGTCCATGCGCCTAACACTGGGCCAGTGACAGGAAGATGGGGAAGTGGTCACTACCACACAGGTTGTCATGTGCTCTCAAGTGGATAGATGGGAGAAGTCCTAGGCTGCAAATTGAGAAATCAATGGCTGAGTAACTACTATTAGCCACACTGAAATGTGTGGCAGCCCCAGTATTTAAGAGGCAGAGGTCCAATTGCGACAGTAAAGTTTCGACATCTCTGCCTCGGCAAGTTAGCATGGTACCACCCCATAAGGGGTTATGGGCATTAAAATCTCACAGAAGTAGGAAAGGTTTAGGGATTCATCAATCAGTGCAGCTAATACATTCAGGGGTACTGCACCATCTGGAGGAAGATACACATTGCAGACAGTTATTTACTGCATCGTCCTTATTCTGACAGCCACAGCTTCAAGAGGGGTTTGAAGGGGCACATGTTCACTACAGACCGAGTTTAGGACATAAGCACAAACTCCACCTGACACTCGATTATAGTTGCTACGGGTCCTGTAACATCCCTTGTAGCTGCGGAAGGCAGGGGTCTGCATTGCTGGGAACCAGGTTTCCTGGAGGGCAATGCAGATAGCAGGTGTAAAAAACCACCATAATTCCACTGGAGGATCATATTGTGAGACTGGAAAGGTATCAAATATTCAATGAGGCAGTTTACACCTGAGTCACCTGCTGCCACCAATTCATTGCCTGAGCAGTCTATATCCATTGTGTCTGAGGGTCTGGCGAGATCTAGGTCCTCAGCAGACAGCAAAATCTCCACCCCATCCTTGGCCACAGAGCTTGTAGGTAGTGGTGGTGTGGGTGCCACCACAATTTCCTTGGTCTTACGGGTTTTCTTTATGGATTTCTCTTGCTGCTCCTTGGGTTTCTCTGGCTGGGAGGACTTCACTGCTTCAGTCTCCGGGACTGAGGATGAGTGTGAAGCCCTACAACCAGCTGCTTTTGGGCTCTTCAGCCACTGGCGGGTGCCGCCTTTCCCACTAGAAGAAACCTGGGAAGGGAGTGACCCAAGGGTCCCCTTCCTAGTGAGGGAAGCCAAAGAAGACTTACGCTTCTCTGGCTTAAAAGTGGGGATGGACATCCCCGATGGTTGGGGGGGGTTGTTGCTCCCAAAGTAGGTGGTGCAGGAGCAACAGGGAGGGAAATGCCCCCCACCATTAAGGGGATAGGTGTAGTCTTCCGGCTCTGAGAGGTGACCTGGTTTGGCGGAGCTGATGGTGCCAGACCTGTTGTAGTGGCAGCATAAGACGATGTCATATGCACAGGATGCAAGTGTTCAAATTTTCTCTTAGCCTCAGTGTAGGTCAGTCTGTCCAGGGTCTTGTACTCCATGATTTTCCTTTCTTTCTGGAGAATCCTGCAGTCAGGCGAGAAAGGCGAATGGTGGTCTCCGCAGTTGACACAGATGGGAGGTGCGGCACAAGGAGTATTGGGATGTGATGGACGTCTGCAATCTCAGTATGTGACACTGGAAGTACAGTGGAAAGACATATGGCCGAACTTGAAGCACTTAAAGCACCACATCGGGGGAGGGATATACGGCTTTACATCACACTGGTAGACCGTCATCTTGACCTTCTTGGGCAATGTATCACCCTCCAAGATGAAGGCACCGGTGGCAACCCGATTATCCTTCGGATCCCGGTAGACACGCCGGATGAAATGTACACCTCGCCGCTCTAAATTGGCGTGCAGCTCATTGACGGACTGCAAAAGAAGGTCTCTGTGAAATATGATTCCCTGGACCATATTTAAGCTCTTATGAGGCGTGATGGTTACAGAAACAGCCCCCAGCTTTTCACAAGTGAGTAACTACCGTGACTGGGCAGAGGATGCTGCTTTTGATCAAGACTGACCCAGATCTCATTTTGGGCAAGCTCTCCACCTCCCCAAACTTGTCCTATAAATGCTCAACAAAAAACTGAGGCTTCATCGCCATGAAACATTTGCCATCAGCTCTCGAACACACAAGGTATCGGGGCAAATAAGATCAGCTGCCATCCTTAGCCCAATGTTCCTCCCATGGTGTGGCCAGGGAGGGGAACGATTTGGCGTTGTACATCTGTGCGTTGAATTGAGCTCTTGATTGCTTAGAGACTGCTGGAGTTTCGCCACCAGCAAGAGATGATGGACTATGCTTCATCACGTGTCATCCGCCCTGATGCCACCCTCTCCTACTAGGGGCCCTCCCCACGGGCGCCACCCAGCCGCAGCAAAGGCCACCTGGCGGGATAGCCATTGCCGGGAGAACAAATGCCCCAGGGGGATGGGCATCTACCCCTTGGCATATGTGGGGAGTTAACAGCGCAGGCATCAGCAGAGTGATCCCTATGTGGTCAGGGGGCTACGACCAACAGGGTACGTGGCAGCCCCACCACAACGGACTGGCTACCGTGCTGGATATCAGGTGCAAAGAAGTCCATGTGGTCATCATCGACGCAGAAATCGACACTGCATAGTGCATGGTGGAAAACACACCCACGAAGGTGTCCCCGCCCAAGAGATGGAGAATGGGCAGGACTGCAATGCGACGACGAGAAAGTGGGCTAAAGATCGCAATGCACGATGGACACAATGCAGGTGCCCTTCCCCAATTGGCTCGCTCTTCGGGAAAATTTTGAAGAATGGAGGTCAAACCCTACAGGGGGCCATCACATAAAGGCCGAAACGTGTGAAACTCCTTTTAGTCGCCTTGTACGACAGGCAGGAATACCTTGGGTGTATTCTAACCCCCAGACCCACAGGGAGGAAGGAAGGTGGTACTATCTGGCAAGGCATCTAAACACTGGGAACAGTAGTAAGCAAAGTCATCAGCAAGATCATCAGTGTGAGGGTTGTATGTGCATAAACAGATATCATCCATAAACACAACAAACCTTGTGGTAATATGATAAAGCTTAGGGGAAGCAATTAAATACTAACTGGAGTTTTTAATATAGAGTGACTAGATGTGGCCAATTAATGAAAGATGGAAATAGGAATTAGTAAGAATGAAGGTGTCAGATGAAGGATTTGTCATGAGCCTCAGGATTTAACTAGGCATTTGAGACCACGCTGGAGCTCTAGGATGGAACCACTGTTATGAGGTGGCTGATGCAAGTGACTCACAGTCAGCAGACACCTTCTGGCAGGTAGTCACTGTGGCCCTTCAGCATATTGAATGACCCTTTACCTACAGAAAAGGTGAGATAGATGGCAGTGATGGGATCAGTCTTCACTATATGTTAGTATCATCAAGACATGAGGGGAACAACAACAAAGTAACAGTTGAGGTAGAATATTCCTTGATCATTACTGGAATTTTAAATGAGAGTAAAGAACGATCACAATTTACATTCACACAGGCATTGGTTGAAGGGAAGTGGTCTTTAATTATGGTAAGGTGCTTTCATAAAGCTTTATCAATTTTTAATCTGTCATAATATTGCCTTCAGAAATGAAATCTTCATGAACTGCTTCAGTATTTGAAGAGAAACCAACTGGCATGGTATTTTTACTCAGATGATGAATGCTGATGTCAATCTACCCAGATGACGACATTGACGACATTCTGCATCATTCCTCAATTCTCAAGCTCGGAAGTAATCCTTTGCAATAAATCACAATTTTTACCAACTGAATCCTTTAATATTAACTTGTTCCTCTTCCTTGTCTTCAATTAATAATTTGCAGTCAAGGAACAAGTTGTCCTCTGTGGAAAGCCTTTCCTATTAGGAGTGACACAGTTATTGCTTTACCAATAAATTTAGTAGCTATTCATCTGTCATAGAAAACAGTCTCGATACGTTACCCAATACTGTAACATGTCTGAGTGAACGGAGCCCTAGAACATAGCTGAAATTTATGGAGACTGAATAATCTTCAATTATCAGAGTATCAGGAAATCAAGTTTTGACAAACACAATCATTACTATAAGCCACCCCATATGATAGTACATCTCTACTGCAATTTCACCTGCTGCATATTAACAATTTATCACTGCTTCTTTCTTCTGGATTTTAAGATTTGCCATGCTACCAACGCACTCTTTACAATATGGATATAATTCAAAACACAAAACTCAATAACGACATAAGCATTTAAGCATAGTCAAGAGGCTAAAACTGAAATCGCATTTGGTGCATTCATTCAAATAGGTGACCTGTGATCCATGAGCTTCAGTACTTAAAAATCACACCATATATGTCAAAACAAACTATGCCGTGCTCACTAAAAATGTAAGGCATGGCAGATATATCTAATTCTTATTGATATCATCATCATCATCATCATCTAAGACTGATTATGCCTTTCAGCGTTCAGTCTGGAGCATAGCCCCCCTTATACAGTTCCTCCATGATCCCCTATTCAGTGCTAACATTGGTGCCTCTTCTGATGTTAAACCTATTACTTCAAAATCATTCTTAACCAAATCCAGGTACTTCTCCTCGGTCTACCCTGACTCCTCCTACCCTCTACTGCTGAATCCATGAGTCTCTTGGGTAACCTTGCTTCTCCCATGCGTGTAACATGACCCCACCATCTAAGCCTGTTCGCCCTTTGATTTCCTCATTGTGGACACCCTCCTGCCATTGTTCCCATCTACTAGTACCTGCAATCATCCTAGCTACTTTCATATCCATAACCTCAACCTTGTTGATAAGGTAACCGAATCCACCCAGCTTTCGCTCCCATACAACAAAGTTGGTCGAAAGATTGAACGGTGCACAGATAACTTAGTCTTGGTACTGACTTCCTTCTTGCAGAAGAGAGTAGATCGTAGCTGAGCGTTCACTGCATTAGCTTTGCTACACCTCGCTTCCAGTTCTTTCACTATGTTGCCATCCTGTGAGAATATGCATTCTAAGTACTTGAAACCGTCCACCTGTTCTAACTTTGTTCCTCCTATTTGGCACTCAATCCGTTTATATTTCTTTCCCACTGACATTACTTTCATTTTGGAGATGCTAATCTTCATACCATAGTCCTTACATTTTTGATCTAGCTCTGAAATATTAATTTGCAAACTTTCAATCGAAACTGCCATCACAACTAAGTCATCCGCAAATGCAAGACTGCTTATTTTGTGTTCACATATCTTAATCTCACCCAGCCAGTCTATACAACTCTAACTGCTGCCTGACTATCCATGTAAAGACATTTAATTGCTTGCAAAAGTTTGCCTCCTATTCCATAATATTGTAGAACAGACAATAACTTCTCCTAGGAACCTGGTCATATGCCTTTTCTAGATCTATAAAGCATAGATACAATTCCCTGTTCCACTCGTAACACTTCTCCATTATTTGCCGTAAGCTAAAGATCTGGTCCTGACAACCTCTAAGAGGCCTAAACCCACACTGATTTTCATCCAATTGGTCCTCAACTAATACTCGCACTTTCCTTTCAACAATACCTGAGAAGATTTTACCCACAACGCTGATTAAAGAGATACCTCTGTAATTGTTACAATCTTTTCTGTTTCCATGTTTAAAGATTGGTGTGATTACTGCTTTTGTCCAGTCTGATGGAACCTGTCCCGACTCCCAGGCCATTTCAAATATCCTGTGTAGCCATTTAAGACCTGACATTCCACTGTATTTGATGAGTTCCAACTTAATTTCATCCACCCCAGCCGCTTTATTGCACTGCAATCTATTGACCATTTTTTCCACTTCCTCAAATGTGATCCTATTTCCATCATCATTCCTATCCCATTCTACCTCGAAATCTGAAACATTACTGATCGCATTTTCACCTACATTGAGCAACTCTTCAAAATATTCCCTTCATCTGCCCAAGGCATCCACAGGATTCACCAGCAGTTTTCCTGACCTGTCCAAAATACTTGTCATTTCCTTCTTACCTCCCTTTCGAAGACTGCTAATTACACTCCAGAATGGTTTTCCAGCAGCTTAACCCATAGTCTCCAACCTGTTTCCAAAGTCTTCCCATGATTTCTTCTTGGATGCTGCAATTATCTGTTTGGCTTTGTTTCTTTCTTCAACATAACTTTCTCTGTCTACCTGGGTTCTGGTATGTAGCCATTTTTGATACGCCTTCTTTTTCCTTTTACAGGCTGCCTTGACTGTATCATTCCACCAAGCTGTTTGCTTCATCCTACTTTTACACACTGCTGTTCCAAGACATTCTTTAGCCACTTCTAGTACTGTGTCCCTGTATCTTGTCCATCTTATTGATAGTAAGAACTATATCCAAAAACAATTATTTGTTGAGACATGGGTCATTATGTAGCTATCTATCTGATGACACAACAGGAGGTGTGCATTCACAGAAATTTCTTCCTCAAATTAAGGCATATGTTTGATACTAGTACACTTCTTTCAGCCAGTGCTGCCCTCTTTGCCTGTGCTAGTCTGCTTTTCATGTCCTCTTTGCTTTGCCCACCATGAGTTACTTTGCTGGCAGACTTCCTTCACTTCATTTATTTTGTGGTCACTAGTTCTTGTGTGAAGTTTATTGCTGATCTCATTTTTGCTAAACCTCATTACTTTTGTCTTTCTTTGGTTTACTCTCAATCCGTATTGTGTCACTGACTGTCCTGTTCTACTTCACTTTCACTAAGGATACCAATGTCATCAGTAAATATCACTGATATCCTTTCAGCTTTAATTTTAACTCCGTTCTTTGAACCTTTCCTTTGTATCTATCATTGCTTCTCTGATGTACAGATTGAACGGTGAATGTGAAAGATTGTATCACTACCCCACACCCTTGTAATCCAAGAACTTCATTCTTCATCTTCCATTCTTACTGCTGGCACTTACTTCCTGTACGTATTATCCACCTTTCCCTACAGCCTACTCCTATTTTGTTCAGAATTTTTAACATCTTGCACCATTTTACATGGTTGAATGCTTTTTCTATGTCAACAGCTCCAATGAACATGTCTTGATTTTTCTTTAGTCCTCTGACACTGTGTAATGATCATAGAGAATGCCAGACCATAACTACTTTCTCCCCTTACAGCCTTACATTTTATCAGCAACATTCACCATGCATGCTCTATGAAAGAATACATCAATGCCTATCTATCTATTCTATCGCTTGCACCTTGTCCCATGGTTACGCAGGATCGGCCATGGTTAATCGGATTTGGCATGTTAACGGTAAGGGGTGGCCGGATGCCCTTCCTGCAGCCACCCTGTAAACCCCCCCCCCCCCTCCCAGGATGCAATTAATGTACCCCAACTGTCTGTGTCTAGTGGAATCCATAAAATAGTGTGAACGTGTTCAGATGTCTGCGAGCTGTGGAACTGAGGTGGAACATGTGAACTAGCCCAGTATTCAACTAGCGGGATGTGGAAAACCGCCTAAAAATCACATCCAGGCTGGCCGGCACACCGGCGCACGACGTCAATCCGACGGGCGGATTTGATCCAGGGCCGGTGCGCCTACCCGAGACCAGGAAGCAGCGCGTTAGCGCTCTCAGTTACCCTGGTGGGTCAGAATACATCAATGCCTAACCATCCTTTAAACCACAAAAAGTGGCTCATCTGAAAAGGTTACTCACCAGCACCAGCAGTTCAGTCTTGGCACTGACATGTAATGCAATGACGGGCTGTTCCACTTTAGCACGTTGCTTAGACATCATCCTCAATTGCATGTAACATCTCTCTCTAAATCACAAACTTTATTATTTCAGAAACATTGTATCTCTTGAATGTAAACTCATTGTCATTCATTAAGGCAGCTATTATAAATCACTTATTTTACACTTTATAGCATCGCTTTACATGAATAAGGACAACTATTATTTTCCTTATCTACATATTCTTCTTCTATACCTAGTTCGACAGTGCATATGTCTCATGGTATGTACTGTAGTCTTGCATTTATGACATTCATGGTAATGTGCCTCAGAGTAATTATCCAATGTGTACCCTCATATATCCAGCTTATAGAACACTAGCAAATGTTCTACACTTGTTGGCCACAGCCTCCAATTTCAGGTGTACAATAATTCATAGACAGGCATTTTGTGGCTAAAATGAGGCATATCCACAGAGCCAGCCTAATTTTTTATTATCAAACTGATTAAGAAGTAGACAGATTGCAAGATCACCCAGTAATTGGCAGAATGACACATATGTGACATATGAGGCAGTCTTAAATCCCTTCACCCTCACACAAAATACTGGAAGAGCTAAAGATGATAGTGGAGTCTAGTAGTCTCTTGACAGAACAAAAAATGGCTGTGGTTGAAATGTGAATTATGCGCTATGTTATGGTTATGATACTAGACTGTTGCATGGGGGGTCGCGAGTTCAAAACCCACCTTAAATGTAAGATTTACCTGACACATTCCACATCATTACGAAGTGTCGTATTCATGATCTATGGAACAAATACTAATCTAATCTAATCTAATCTGCAGGAACCACTCACATTACAGGGTGTACAGATCTGCTCATAAAAGTACAGAGCACTTGTAATTGTGACTGTAGTAGAATGACTAACACCTCTCTGACACTTAGCATAAGAGCATAACCTCTAAAAACAAACAAGAAAACTGTGCTGCATCATTCATAGCATTGCCAACCTAGTAAAGGCACTTTATTTTGTAATGTCGACTCAAGGGCAGTAAGAAGTCAGTAGCTGAGGCATAACGCATTCATAGCTCATTGGTACAGCCAGCGGTGTAGCAGAAAACTGCCAGGCAACAAGGTTTGTCCATATCTGGCTTAGTGTGATAAGTAACAAACCACTTTGGGAAGCACATTGTACTGCTCAATACCATGACTATCATTTCATTTAGGGCAAGTAATCATCCAGATTTCAATTAACAGACTAATTAAAATGTCATAACAATGTCTGAACCAGTAATCTCTAACTTGTACATGATATAAAATGTAAATAACTATGAAACATCGATACATTCAATTTGAAGAATTTGATTCATTGGTAGGAATGTTGGAAATTATCATATTCTGTTATAACAAACTTGCAATGAAATAATGTAATACACTGTTCTTTTCATTTTTATTCAAAAACATCTGAAACAGAGTCTGGAACAAATCAAATCATAAACTGTTGTTATCCATCTGTATAAAAAGTGTATGCAACTGAAGTCACTAATTTTCAAAGTAATTAAGTCAATTTGAGGTATTATGCCAACCAAAACATGTCAACAAATCATCGAAAGATACTTTGTGTAAAAGAGAGTGCTGCTGTTAATACTATTAGAAATCTCTATCCAAATGTATATAGAAACATGGCAGGAGAGTCATGCTTAATTTCACCTAATGGAATTACAGAAAAAAATAAGTTTATCATTCATTTTACATAACTGATGTAAATTCCTTTAGTAATATTGTAATTTGGTTAAATCTGATATCTAAAACTGATTAGAGTATTTGGAACTATAATGTATGCAAGTCAGTACAACTGGATGTCATTATTTTTAACTGTAATATTGAAAATCTATAATAGCAATAACGAAAAAATTGTTAAAGCCAGCTAACTGGTGTTCTTTGTTGATCAGAGTTTCTGTGACAAATCACGTCACTCTGTGCTGTAAATACAGCAACAAAAAAGTGAAAAGGCGTACCTTTTTTGTAATTCACACAGCGCACTGAATGGAACTAAAATGAGAATCCAGTTCTCAGTAAGAATGCCAGGATAACAAGCAGATCCCAAGATAAGTATTCTGAGTTACACGCTACACCACCCATACAGACTGTTCATATTTTGAATTTTAAATGTCTTCAGTTTATGTAAACTTATTTTTATTTCAAGATGATGATGTTATGTCGCAGAAGTGATTTGGAATATTTAAGTGTTACCCTAAATGAAAAAGAGATATCAAAAGTAAAAATTTTTTGTACTACTACATTAATTTTTTAGTCTGTTCAAATTACAAAATTGATGGACTGAACCATTCACAGTTCTTTATAAGATATGTATGGATCTTAAAAGAGCACAGCAAGCTGTTTACCACTTAATATCAAGTCCAAAGGCCTTCAATTTCACTCGCTGACTGTAATATGCGAAAAGGGAGTCTATCAGGTGTGTATAATATATGTCTCATTTTCTGCCACCACCTACCAGGCAGCTAGAGTGACATTCCAAAGGTCATCACAGTGTATCGGTGTAGAGTGAGACCAGTTTTCTTACATGGTTCCTTTTGTCTCTGCATATCTATTTTCAATAAGGTTCAGGCCAATCGAGTAGAGAAATTTCATTCCGGTCTGCAAACCAGTCCTGCACCATCACTGACATGTGCATAGGAGACTGGTTCAACTGGAAAGAGATTATTCTCTCATAATATAATTGTTGCACTGAAGGGAGCATAATATTATTCATAACATGGGTATACTGAGCAGCATCACGTCGATCACATACCCTATGAATCATTTGAGGTCCACAGGACCACACCCACCCCCAACTGTGACAGATATATGCCCACTGTGAGATGACTTATGGATGCATTTGGAAACAAAATAGGAACACTGGGGCCTATGTACTCATACCAGACCATCATTTGCTGGTGAGAATACAGATTTGTCAGATAATATCATGTTCCATCAGTCACAGTTGACATTATTTTCAGCATATCGTAATCTGTAGTTGTTGATCACCATAGATCCACTTCTTGATGGTCACTTTTGTGTAGTCCAGCCTCTCAAAGACAGCACCAAGCCATATCAACCGATCTGGGAAATGCAGTGGTACATTTGAACCACACCATTTAAAAAAAGGATTTTGCTGTGACATGTTGACAAGATTATCATCCTGAACAGGTGTTGTTACAAGTCAAAGTTCAGTTCCCACATGCCTACTTGATTCTTCTGTATTTCAATAACATTTTATCTATCATCATGCAGTGCTCTCCGGAACCGTGTAATACTGATGAAACTGTGTGAATAATTCTCATGCATTATGACAAACAGAGATAGTAAATTTTCAGTTTTTGGCTCTAGGGAGGTCATTCTCCACCAGAAGTGACTCCCATTGTTTTATACCCAAAATTCCATTGCATTTTCTGTGGGAAATTAGCTGTGCATCATTGAAATGTGTTTCGAATAATACAATTGAGGATTTCACAGACAACACAAAGAAGAATGTCTCTCTTATGGTGCATGTGAGGATTCGTACACAAGACACTCTACATATAAAGCTTTCAAATTGTTTTATTCAACTACAGTAACCACTAAAGAACTTATTTCATCATGATCATTTCCTAGGGACTTTGTCCCACTTCAATGCGGAGTCGGCCTTGTTACTAAGGATTTGGCAATGTTAGTGTCGGAGGGTGGCCAGATACCCTTCCTGTCGCCACCCCATACCCGCCAGGATGGAATTAGTGTACCCCAACTGTCTGCGTCTAGTGTAAGTCATGAAACAGTGCGAACGTTTTCAAATGTCTGCGAGTTGTGTAGATGAGGCGGGACATGGAGACCAGCCCAGTATTCACCTAGTGGGATGTGGAAAACTGCCTAAAAACCACATCCAGGCTGGCCAGCACACCGGGCCTCGTCGTTAATCCACCGGGCAGATTCGATCCGAGGCCGGTGCACCTACCTGAGTCTAGATAGCAGCGCATTAGCACCCTCAGCTAACCTGGCGGGTCTACTAAAGAACTTATATCTATTCAGTTATCTATTATCTATTGATAATACTAGAATATTCTATTTGCAAAAAGATGATGTGCCATTTGTAAAAGATCTTGAAAACTGACAAGATCAATTTCCTGTAATCTTTGAAGTAATATTTCCTCATCTGTATATTCTCCACCTAAATGAAAAGATATGTCCTGTTGCATTTCATTCGTGTCAGTACTGTACCAAACTTTAACCTTGGCTGAGATTTCCGACAACCAATTTTTGTGCTGTCAAGTGTACACTGCACACAACTTCATGTGTGCTCTTAACTCAGCTAATGCAGAGGTGACTCTGCAAAGTTGTTGCCGGAGCATTTTACTTTACACATGAAGCACTCCTTGACTATGTGCCTTCAGTTCAGTTAATATATTGTTTTTTATAGTTATTTTTTACTTTTTTCCTCCCGACACTGCAAAATATTTCAATCGTGATACATGACACTAGTAAATTAGCAGCTACTGCCATGATCCATTGTGGCTTTTGTAGTAGAATAATCTTATGGATATAGAATCAAATATGGTTTCTGATCTATCCAAGTCCATCATATTACAGTGCAGCTAACTGTACAGTCCACTACCTTGTTTTTACTATTAAATTAATCATCTTTCACTCTAATCACTGCACTTTATAAAGAATTCTGCAGTGCAACATACACTCCTGGAAATGGAAAAAAGAACGCATTGACACCGATGTGTCAGACCCACCATACTTGCTCTGGACACTGCGAGAGGGCTGTACAAGCAATAATCACACGCACGGCACAGCGGACACACCAGGAACCGCGATGTTGGACGTCTAATGGCGCTAGCTGCGCAGCATTTGTGCACCGCTGCCGTCAGTGTCAGCCAGTTTGCCGTGGCATACGGAGCTCCATCGCAGTCTTTAACACTGGTAGCATGCCGCGACAGCGTGGACGTGAACCGTATGTGCAGTTGACGGACTTTGAGCGAGGGCGTATAGTGGGCATGCGGGAGGCCGGGTGGACGTACCGCTGAATTGCTCAACACGTGGGGCGTGAGGTCTCCACAGTACATCGATGTTGTCGCCAGTGGTCGGCGGAAGGTGCACGTGCCCGTCGACCTGGGACTGGACCGCAGCGACGCACGGATGCACGCCAAGACCGTAGGATCCTACGCAGTGCCGTAGGGGACCGCACCGCCACTTCCCAGCAAATTAGGGACACTGTTGCTCCTGGGGTATCGGCGAGGACCATTCGCAACCATCTCCATGAAGCTGGGCTATGGTCCCGCACACCGTTAGGCCGTCTTCCGCTCACGCCCCAACATCGTGCAGCCCGCCTCTAGTGGTGTCGCGACAGGCGTGAATGGAGGGACGAATGGAGACGTGTCGTCTTCAGCAATGAGAGTCGCTTCTGCCTTGGTGCCAATGATGGTCGTATGCGTGTTTGGCGCCGTGCAGGTGAGCGCCACAATCAAGACTGCATACGACCGAGGCACACAGGGCCAACACCCGGCATCATGGTGTGGGGAGCGATCTCCTACACTGGCCGTACACCACTGGTGATCGTCGAGGGGACACTGAATAGTGCACGGTACATCCAAACCGTCATCGAACCCATCGTTCTACCATTCCTAGACCGGCAAGGGAACTTGCTGTTCCAACAGGACAATGCACGTCCGCATGTATCCCGTGCCACCCAATGTGCTCTAGAAGGTGTAAGTCAACTACCCTGGCCAGCAAGATCTCCGGATCTGTCCCCCATTGAGCATGTTTGGGACTGGATGAAGCGTCGTTTCACGCGGTCTGCACGTCCAGCACGAATGCTGGTCCAACTGAGGCGCCAGGTGGAAATGGCATGGCAAGCCGTTCCACAGGACTACATCCAGCATCTCTATGATCGTCTCCATGGGAGAATAGCAGCCTGCATTGCTGCGAAAGGTGGATATACACTGTACTAGTGCCGACATTGTGCATGCTCTGTTGCCTGTGTCTATGTGCCTGTGGTTCTGTCAGTGTGATCATGTGATGTATCTGACCCCAGGAATGTGTCAATAAAGTTTCCCCTTCCTGGGACAATGAATTCACGGTGTTCTTATTTCAATTTCCAGGAGTGTATTTCATGCATTCATCTGCCAATAATGCCACAACTGCTACCATCACCCAAATATCACCACCAATCACACCCTGTCCCCTCCACACCCTTCCTCCCTTACCCATTTCCTCTCCTTTCCATTTCCACTAAAAGAAGAGCACGGATCAAGATTTTTTGATAACTGAGTTATTAGCCACAGAGCACAAGTTCAGACTGGTCAAGGATGAGATCAGAAAATCAGCCACAACTAGGTGCAAAAGAACCATGATATCAGTCGCCTTATATGATTAAAAGTGAACTTCTTTTTATATTTTGTGCTTTTCCTCATTACAGAGGCTTTTTATATTTTGTGCTTTTCCTGATTACAGAGGCTTATCTCCAACATAATAATTTACTCGGAAATTAAAATACAATGAATACATGTTCTTAAGCTATATTTTCAAAATATTACTTCAGGTGTCAGATGGTTTCCATTCATTTTAATTCTTCCCCCTTCCTCATATATCCTTTGGCTTATTTATTTTCAGCTTACACTCACTTGCTTCCTCGTTGCCTCCTACTTCAATATTTGTTGCAGACCCAATGTCCTCCACTGATTTGGTTTATTATTATTATTATATTATTATTATTAGGATAGATTGCTACCCAGCATGTAGAGGAGATGTCTAGTCAGAGAAGCACAATGACAAGACTGCTATACATTTCGTCTTTCAGCCAAAAGACCTCCTTCCACAGTAGAAAACATACGCATATTCACACAAGCACAAAGCGAGAGCCCCCTCCCCTCCACCACCTCCACCCTGCCCTGCCCTCCTATCACTGGCCACTTGTGAGAGTTGTGCTTGTGTAAATGTGTGTACGACTTCTACTCTGGAAGAAGACCTTTTGGCTGAAAGCTTAAAAGTATAGCAGTTGGCAGTCTTTTTGTGAATCTTGAAGTTTTCCCGGCATACTGAATATTCTATGAGATTCCGGGATTGCAGCCGGATCATGTTGACTTCTTGCCACAATATGTTGGTTCCACCATTTTCAGGTGTCCACCATTTGAAATCTCTAGTTCACCATGTCCCTCTAAAGCAAAAATTGGCAAGGAGATGCAAGCATATTAGTGGCCATCAGTGGAGCATTCTCTATCAAAGTCCACGCCCTCTGCAAATACTGTTCCATCTGTGGCATGCAGGCACATGCGTAAAGGTGAAACTACATGCCCACCCTATCAGAATGCATGCACCTGGAACTAAAAGCAAATGTCAGATGTCATCAGACGTGTCATTGTGAGTGAAATGTTTTCTCTCAGAAGAAATTACAGAGATCAACAGGTCCCGCGCCTTGTCCAGTTGGAAGTCACCATCAGACTTTATTAAGATCTTGTGCTAGGATATTTCCACAGATTCTTTAATTACTGAATCCCTAAAGGATCTTGTCGGGGTCAAGATTTCTGTGGCAGAATAATCAATAGAGTGTCCTGTGGAAATACAATACTCAGCTACAGCCAACTTACTGGACTGCAAAGGGAGAGTGTGGTGCTCTTGTTCAATGCACCTTGCATGTACTGTCTGACCTATGTATGCCACACTGGCAAGGAAATTGGTTAATTCCAGCTTTCCACAGCCCCAGATCATCCTTTACTGAACCGCGAAGAGCACTGATCTTCACTGGTTGCCAGAAGATTACTTTAACTTTTATGTTTCCTTGGAATCCTGGGTACTTTAGACGAAAGGTTGGCGAAATGTGGAAGGAATGTTCTGGACTCGAATAGCTCCTTATCTTCTTGACATTGTGAGTGGTCACGTTTCTTCCTCCTTAGTGCTGTATTAATCTGATACGGAGAGTAGCCATTGTAGTCTTCCAAAGGCTCATAAAAAGGAGATTCCATTACGGCCAATCCTCAGTAACATCAATGCCCCCACATATGATTTGGCTATACATCTTGCCTCTCTAATGAGACATTCTGTGGGGAAGTGTGCGCACCATGTCTGCAACTCTGCTGACTTTATCAGTAAACTGAAGTCACTTCAACTCAATGAAATTGACTTATTGGTGAGCTTCAAGGTCATCTCACTTTTCACTAAGGTTCCTCTTAATCCCTTTGTCACTCATCAGAGTGACAGAGTTCATGGCCAATATAACAGCACTTTTTCATAATGTCCTTTCCTCAATCTATTTTTTATTTAAAAATGAAGATTTGAACAAAAAGACAGTGTTGCCATAGATAGTCCTCTCTCCCCTGTGCCATCAAATTTTTTTATGGAAGGCTTCAAGGAAAGGGCACTTGACTCAGGAGAACATAAGCCGAGAGTCTTCTGGTGATATGTAAGTGACACATTTGTAGTGTGGCCTCACTGCGAAGAATAACTGCCATGTTTCTTGCAACATCTGTATTCAATCCACGAGGACATCCAATTTACGATGGAAATAGAGAAGGATGGTTGCTTACCTCTTTTGGACGTCTGTTGATAGGAACCGGATGTGTTGTTAGGGCATTCTGTCTACCATAATCCCACAATACGGTGCTCTGTCTGCAAGTGTCGAGTTGTCATCACCTTTCACAAACTACCGGCATCCTTAGAACATTGGTGTACCAGTCAGATGTTGTTTCTGATGGAGACAGCCTTACAAAGAGCTAGAACATCTACTGGTAGTGTTCAAAGATAATGGTTACTCTCAACATCAGATTAATACAGTGCTAAGGAGGAAGAAACATGACCACCCACAACATCAAGAAGATAAGGAGCTGGCAGGATCTTAAGGAAACACCAAGTTAGAGTAATCTTCCAGCCACTGGTGAAGATTAGTGCTCTTCACGGTTCAGTAAAGGATTATCTGGGACTGCAGAAGGCCGGAATTAACAAAATTTCTTGCCAGTGTGGCAAAGCTTACAGAGATCAGATGATACACACGGTGCACGAAAGCTGCATTGAACACCAGCACCACATCCGCCTTTTGCAGCCCGGTAAGTCAGCCATAGCTGATCATTGTATTACCACAGGACACTCTTTGGATTATTCCCTCACAAAAATCTTGGCCCCCAACAAGATCCTTTTGGGGTCCAATAATTAAACAATCTGTGGAAATACGTGTAGTATGAGATACTAGTAATCGTGATGGCTTTCAACTGGACAAGGCCGGGGACACATTTATCTCTGCAATTTCTTCTGAGAGACACCTGACATTTGCTTTTAGCACCATGTGCGCACATTACTACAGAGGACAGACATGTAGTTTCATCTTTATGCACACATCTATGTGCCACAGGTGAAACAGTATTTGCAAAGGGTGTGCACTTTGATAGATGATGCTCCTGTGATCCAGCCAATGCTCATTAGTCTCCGTGGCAATTTTTGCTACAAAGCCAACACTGTGAACTAGCAGTCTCCAGTGCTAGACACCTGAAGATCGCTGAATGGTTGTCAGCAGAAATATTGTGGCAAGAAATTAACATGATCCGGTTGAAATCCCAAAACCTCATTGTAGTCTGTTTGTTGTGCCTCTGTATGACTCAACATCTCCTCTACATGGTGGGTAGCAATATGTCCTGTTCACATTATTATTGTTGTTGTTGTTGTTGTTGTTTATTATCATCAACATGAGCATGGCTGGAGACAAAGTATAGTGGAGGGTATTGGTCATAAGTTTTCTGGAGGAAGGAGACTGGCATTTTTCTTAAGCAATCTCTGCAAACTGCAGAAAATCTAAATCAAGATGAATGCAACAGTACTTTAACCAGTACTTTCCTGAATATGACTTCTTGTTTATGACTGCACCATCTCAGTTGATTCACACACTAACAGACTTACACTTGTCCCATCAACATTTGCTTTATTTGCATCACATCTCATCCTAAATGCCTACTTCAATTATCATATCAAATTGTGTGAGCCATACTCTCCTTTAAAATTTAGGCACATATTTGTTTCTTTTCTGTTTCCCTCTCAGCCTGGAGTACACGATCTGTGATCTGGCTAATGTTACCACTGTTTCCAGCAAATATTAATTACTTACATAGCTTCTTTCATCATCATCATCATCATCATCATCATCATCTATTATTATTATTATTATTATTGACTTTTTTTTCTCAGACATAAGTCTGGTTAAAAATGGAACGTGACGCGGACCTCGGTCAAGCGTGACTTCCTTGTAACTGTATGGTATATGTTATATTGCATTTAGGAACTTTCGGGTAATTGAACATGTATCAATAATTACAGATTTTTGTAGTTGTATATATATGTTTGGATGTAGCTGTATTGCATTGATGTACTGGTGAATATTGTGAGGTATGACTCCTGTAGTTGATAGTATAATTGGGATAATGTCGACTTTATCCTGATGCCACATGTCCTTGACTTCCTCAGCCAGTTGGATGTATTTTTCAATTTTTTCTCCTGTTTTCTTCTGTATATTTGTTGTGTTGGGTATGGATATTTCAATTAGTTGTGTTAATTTCTTCTTTTTATTGGTGAGTATGATGTCAGGTTTGTTATGTGGTGTTGTTTTATCTGTTATGGTTCTGTTCCAGTATAATTTGTATTCATCATTCTCCAGTACATTTTGTGGTGTGTACTTGTATGTGGGAACGTGTTGTTTTATTAGTTTATGTTTTATGGCAAGTTGTTGATGTATTATTTTTGCTACATTGTCATGTCTTCTGGGGTATTCTGTATTTGCTAGTATTGTACATCCGCTTGTGATGTGATCTACTGTTTCTATTTGTTGTTTGCAAAGTCTGCATTTATCTGTTGTGGTATTGGGATCTTTAATAATATGCTTGCTGTAATATCTGGTGTTTATTGTTTGATCCTGTATTGCGATCATGAATCCTTCCGTCTCACTGTATATATTGCCGTTTCTTAGCCATGTGTTGGATGCGTCTTGATCTATGTGTGGCTGTGTTAGATGATACGGGTGCTTGCCGTGTAGTGTTTTCTTTTTCCAATTTACTTTCTTTGTATCTGTTGATGTTATGTGATCTAAAGGGTTGTAGAAGTGGTTATGAAATTGCAATGGTGTAGCTGATGTATTTATATGAGTGATTGCTTTGTGTATTTTGCTAGTTTCTGCTCGTTCTAGAAAGAATTTTCTTAAATTGTCTACCTGTCCATAATGTAGGTTTTTTATATCTATAAATCCCCTTCCACCTTCCTTTCTGCTTAATGTGAATCTTTCTGTTGCTGAATGTATGTGATGTATTCTATATTTGTGGCATTGTGATCGTGTAAGTGTATTGAGTGCTTCTAGGTCTGTGTCACTCCATTTCACTACTCCAAATGAGTAGGTCAATACTGGTATAGCATAAGTATTTATAGCTTTTGTCTTGTTTCTTGCTGTCAATTCTGTTTTCAGTATTTTTGTTAGTCTTTGTCTATATTTTTCTTTTAGTTCTTCTTTAATATTTGCATTATCTATTCCTATTTTTTGTCTGTATCCTAGGTATTTATAGGCATCTGTTTTTTCCATCGCTTCTATGCAGTCGCTGTGGTTATCCAATATGTAATCTTCTTGTTTAGTGTGTTTTCCCTTGACTATGCTATTTTTCTTACATTTGTCTGTTCCAAAAGCCATATTTATATCATTGCTGAATACTTCTGTTATCTTTAGTAATTGGTTGAGTTGTTGATTTGTTGCTGCCAGTAGTTTTAGATCATCCATGTATAGCAAATGTGTGATTTTGTGTGGGTATGTTCCAGTAATATTGTATCCATAATTTGTATTATTTAGCATGTTGGATAGTGGGTTCAGAGCAAGACAGAACCAGAAAGGACTTAATGAGTCTCCTTGGTATATTCCACGCTTAATCTGTATTGGCTGTGATGTGATGTTATCTGAATTTGTTTGGATATTAAGTGTGGTTTTCCAGTTTTTCATTACTGTGTTTAGAAACTGTATCAATTTAGGATCTACTTTGTATATTTCCAAAATCTGCAGTAACCATGAGTGGGGTACACTATCAAAGGCTTTTTGGTAATCAATGTATGCGTAGTGTAGGGACCTTTGTTTAGTTTTAGCTTGATATGTCACCTCTGTATCTATTATCAGTTGCTCTTTACATCCTCGTGCTCCTTTGCAGCAGCCTTTTTGTTCTTCATTTATAATTTTGTTCTGTGTTGTATGTGTCATTAATTTCTGTGTGATGACTGAAGTTAATATTTTGTATATTGTTGGTAGGCATGTTATGGGGCGATATTTAGCTGGGTTTGCTGTGTCTGCTTGATCTTTAGGTTTCAGATAGGTTATTCCATGTGCAAGTGTATCAGGGAATGTGTATGGGTCTGCAATGTAACTGTTAAATAATTTAGTTAGATGTGAATGTGTTGAGGTGAACTTCTTTAGCCAGTAATTTGCTATTTTATCATTTCCAGGGGCTTTCCAATTGTGTGTAGAATTAATTGCTCGGGTGACTTCATGTTGCAAAATCATCACTTCAGGCATTTGTGGTATCATCTTGTATGTGTCTGTTTCTGCTTGTATCCACCGTGCATGCCTGTTATGTTGTACCGGGTTTGACCATATGCTGCTCCAGAAGTGTTCCATGTCTGTTATGTTTGGTGGATTGTCTATTTTAATGTGTGCGTTATCCATTGTTTGGTAAAATCTCTTTTGGTTTGTGTTGAATGTTTGGTTTTGTTTCCTTCTATTTTCACTTTTTTTGTATCTTCTAAGTCGTTTGGCCAATGCTTGCAATTTCTGCTTTTTTTCATCTAATTGCTCTATTGCTTCTTGTTGTGAGATTTTACCTAACCTTTTTCGTTTTTTGTCTGATATTTCATTTCTTATAAATTGTGTTAGCTGTCCGATGTCTTTTCTCAGTTTTTCTATTCTGATCTGTAACCTGTGTTGCCATGCTGGTTTTGTGCGTTTCTTCTGTGTGTTGGTTTGTTCTGATCTCTGCCTAGTGTGTATATTTAGTGTAGTGAGTGCTCCTATATAAACCAGTAGTTGTAACTCTTCCATAGTTGTGTTTTCATTTATTTTGTTGTGTATGATTGTGTTGATAGTTTTTATTGTTGTTTCGACTTGTGGGTTATTTGGCGGTCTATGCAAGAATGGTCTAATGTCTGTATTTGTGTCTTTGTATTCTATATATGTCAGCTGAAATTTCTCTTCTATATCTAACACATGTGTCTCTTCGTGTTCTATTTGTGCTTGTTCTGGTGGCTGTCTTAAGATTTCGTTTTCCTCTGACTGTTTAATTGATGCGTGTTGGTCTTTGTTTGTTTGCTCTGGGATGTTTGAGTCCATTACTGTGTTTTCTTCCTCTTCTGATTGCACATTATTTTGTTCCAGTATTTGTTGTACTTGTTGTTTGATGTTTTCTAATTCTGACTGGGGTATCCTGTTATTTTTGATTATTACACGGATCTGATCAGCTAGTCGTTGTTCTGTTAAAAATTTTAATTCCGGGTATCTGGTAATAAATGTTGTGTATACTTGTGATCTGTATCCAGTTGTGTTGGTTCCTAGGTTTGTTGCTTGGTAATAACAGAACATGAGGTGTCGATTAACTTCATCTGACCATCTCATCCTCTGTCTTTGTTTTCCTTCTAGGGTGGTTGCAGGAAGTATATCCTGCAAAACACCTCTATTCGGATTTAAATCCTTTTCCAGTTGGCTAGCAGTGTCGTTACCATTGTGGGCGGGCATAGGGTTCAAGCGTCGTCCCCGACCATGACGGCACTTGTCCGAGGCTTCTTTAGTTCTGTCCTGAACCAAGTAATCACACTAAAAGGGGGGTTAGCCCTATTAGTGGTTTGTTCTTTTCGTCGCCTTTTACGACTGGCAGAACATACCGGAGGCCTATTCTTTTCCCGGGCCTCCACGGGGTTTATTATTATTATTATTATTATTATTATTTAAAATATATTTTTTGAACCCAACTGATCACAACTGCTAAAGGAGCCTCTTTGCGAAGTTGATGACACCAGCAATGAACACTGTGTTTGTTTTATTGTTATGGTCTATTTATTTTTAAAAAATGCATAACAGTACACTAAAAATGATACAATAAGCAAGCAAACATGCATCAATTCATCCTTCGCACCATGCATTTAAAATGCATTAATACAATCAAAACCTACTATACTGTCTTTTTCTGATTGTCATGCATTTACGCCCAGTTTTTATATAAACAAAAAAAGCTGATCAAGAATTAATATTGTTTTATTTTCATTGATATTTACTACTGAGCCCTAGTATTTACCTCATCACTTTTAAAGTAGTCTCATTTCACCTCAATGCACTTTTTTTTTGGCATTTCTGCTAGTTCTTGAGTATATGATTGAAGCCAGTCTTGGTAGAACCTCTGAGAAATGTCTAATCTTTAGCATTGTTCCCTACTTCTTAAATCAAATTCCCAAGAGGAGTATTATTGGTGATGAGAATAGAAAGGAAAGAGCTGGGAGCAGAGTGGCACTGTATGGTAGATGATAGATGAATGTGGCCAAACATCCAAATATAACACCCCCCTCTCGCCAAACTGATTTGTGAAGAAATACCGTGCACTATGATAGCTAAATTACACGAACCCAGAGAAAATAGAGCTGGTTTATCTGTAGTGTTATTCCTAAATGACGTGAACAAATATCTGTTAGCACTCCTGTACGGAGAGGGAACAGCATGTTGGTAAATCATTCCCTTATTCTTTCAAGATATCAATATGCAGCCATCAATCATTATCATTCAGCATTGGGAAATGTTGTGCTCAATGAGAAACTGATGAAGATGAGCATGCATAACTAGGAAGACAAAGTGTTTCTCTAATATGTAAGTGAATGAGTATAAAGCTAACCATTTATCATCATTGAAAAACATAGCTTTTGTACTGATGTTGATTTTTGTGACAGTGCAGATAAAAATACTGATGATTTGTGCTTTATAGAAAACAATTTTACTATCCAATAATGCTCTTATCACAGCAACTGAATTTTCCGTAATCAAAATGGAAGCAGCGTATATAATAAACAGCACATTAACCAAAATGTATGACACAAGTGGGCACCAGCTAATACAAGACCCAGTTCTTCGTCGATAAGGAATGTAACTATCGAGGAAGTTCAGGAGACGTGTCAACCTCAGTCTTGATCAACCTTTATAAATTCAATAACTTCTACACCATGCTGCATATGAATTCCTCTAATGTTTAGAAACTGTTCCATGTCCCAGCTATTAAAGCACTCTATTAGTTCTATATTTTCATGCCATTTAATTTTTTTTATTTGAGAAGATAATTTAATTTCACATGATACCTACAACAAAAACTGTCTTTCTAATAAAGTATAACTAGTTTTGACAATGAAAATTTATAGTGCAGTCAGAAACAGTACTTTAGTCTAGCTTTTACCTCAGAATGGCAATGAACATGCTTTAAATTGTCTTTTGTTTTTTCTTCACCATCGAAAAAAAATTGTTATTGCCAGCCACAATATTTTATAATTTAAGTATATCTTACACAATGCATTCTGAGCAATAATGTCGGCAAAGTATTCTCGGGGAGGGGGGCGAGTGATGGGACTGTAACTGATAGTAATAGGTGAGAACATTTAAAACATTTAAAGTTATCAAAATGATGAAGTACCACACATATAAGAAGCATCGTGTTTACAGGTTTTAAGTATACAATCTCGGGAGGGGTGGTGGTGAAGAGGACGACACATTTGGTAAACAGTTTTTTTTTCTTTTTTTTTTTTAATGTATGGGAGATAGCTTCACTAAATAAAAAACATGATCTGTAAAAACAGTTTGATTTTTTTTAGAAACCATTGTTTTACAACTTAAAACTTTCAACAGTTATTTCACAGTAGATAAAATAATAAATAAAAAGTTTTACACACAAAGAAATAAAAGACTGTTCTACTATATCAAGTTACTATAATTCCAACAACACATTAACAAAATGCGAGGACTGTGACAGTGTGCATATCAAATCTTAAGCTTTTGAAATAGACTGAACCTCGGTTTTGAGGATAATGAGAGAGAAAAATAAAAAGAAATATAAAAGAAGTGGCAAAAGGGCACATATGTCAACTATATCTCCATTTCAAGCGAGATTCAGAACATATAATATTATGCATGTCTCAGATCTTCCCTGTTCACCCTCACTGTGGAAAATTTGGAGAGCCTAAAAAGCATTCTTCTGTTTGTACATGGGAAAATCTTACCTAAAAAGAGAAAACAGGAAAAAAAAATTATTTCAGTGATCTAAAACTGGAAAGTGTTTACTAGTAAGCTGAAACTGGAAGACTTCTTCATTATGCACATTATCAAATCACATCCTACTCAAGCATTCTTTCTGTACTTCTCTTTTCCTCAGCACTAGAGTCAGTTACTCAGATGTTCTTTAATCGATTCAGCTATCATTGCAAATGTCTACCTGCTCCTTTTCTTCCTTATACTCCCTCACCCCCATTTTTCCCAAAAAAAGGGTCTAATATCAAAAGCTTCAGGTTTAATATTCTTGTTTTCATATTGTTACTTCCCTATCACAGTCCATGTATCAGCTTAGTGTTGGCCTCTTCACTATCTCAGTTTAATTTTCAGACACCAATCTTTATAGTTACTAACAAAAATTTATTGCAGAAAATGGATAGAAGGTACCTACAACTTGCTGAAATTGCTAATAAATTAATTTACTAACTATGTATCTTCCAATTGAATAAATCTGAAAGAACTTAAAAAATTCATATAGGTTAGAATAATGTATACTGAAGTACTTACCTCTTAAGTTCACCGCATGGAAAAACATTTTGGATGATCTGTCAAAAGCAACAAAACAAAACAATCAATAGGGTAATAATATTAGCAGACGCATTCTAGTGTACTACAGTGAAATAAAAACCACACTTTTTACAACATTACTGTTTTATTATTATTCACATGTCTTGCTTATTGCTAAACTATTTTAATATACTAATGTTAGATTATTCCCCACATGCCCTTTTCTTTGTATCATACAGGCTTTTAATCTGTCATACTTTGGAGTTGCAGAACAGACTTATTCACTGGGATTTGGAGTGGCACCATTCATATTCTGCTGACATAACAAGTGGACCTTACAGACTAGCCCTCATTGATTTTCTTCACACTTTCAAGATGTAAAGGTCAGTGCTTGGACATAAATTTTGTATAGCAGTATGACACACTAGCCAAAGAACAGTCTGACGAGGAAGGGGGAAGGGATTTGAAGACTTACAAGCGTTCTTAAAGTCCAAAAAACATTCTGGTATCGACATGAACATCTGTGGTTCCAGGTGTAGCACTCTTGTAATCTTCAAACCACTGGGTCAATTTTTGCTATTTCCAACTTTTTCTTTCTTTTTTTTCACTTTTACTAAAATTCTACATTTTTTTATTACAATGAAATGTTAATTAACAAATAATGAATCACAATTTGTTAATTTGTTAATTTGTTTACAATTGTAAATTTTAATTACTGATCACTTGAAAATATGACTACTCATGAATTAAAATTGGTAAAAAATGTGAACAGTCTTATTGTTAAATTAAATATTATATACTATGACTGCTATTATGTTTACATTTATTCATAATCACTGGAATTAAAAGTATTTTTCATAATCACTGGAATTAAAAGTATTTTAATTTCTATTTTATGTTTTGCATTATTGAATCAAATTTTAATTTAATATAGACACTTGTTTCATGTGATTATTGAATTTGTTTACTTTCCTTTACTTTAAAATAATGAATTTGTGATTTGTACTAGAAAAGTAGGAGTCAACAACTATTAATTTTCATTTCAATTCGACAGTAAATAACAAATTCAAACAAAAGTACAAAAATGCAACCAGCAAGAAATGAACCAGCAACTTTGTGATGATAAAACTAAAATACTATGCACACAACTACAGTCAGCTCTGATAAAAAGTTCAAATTTCTTTATATTTGGTGATACCTGGATCCCCAAATCTTCAAAGTCAATTTTTTCTGGTGTTTTTGAAAAGTGCCTCACACTGTTTTAGGAAAATGATGTCTCGTCACTGATCTTCAAATCCTACAGATATGAAAAAAATCAAAGGGGGCCAACCAATAAGGTTGCCCTTTAAGACAAGGTGTCAGGTCACAAATGCCCACTGCTGTCTGTGTAACTGTTTGAAGTGATTGTTCTGAGGACACAATTTTTCCCAAGTAGTGGTAAACATATAATAGACACACCTGTTTTGTAAACCTGCCCAACAAGGATGAAAATGTTTAACATGGAGCATGCAGATACAGAATCTCCAAATGAAAACAAACAAAGATAGAAGGTGGGAGCCAACTAATAAACGTGAACATGTGGTTGTACCTTCCATTCCTATGCCAAAAGATACACACACAGCATTTTCTTTCAGTCTCCTCCTTTTTACATTACAGTGAGAGTGTAAAATTCACTAGATGTTCTGTCTGTGTGAGGTTCATATGAATTTTGTCCCTGATTTCAATTTTGTTGACAAAAGTAATCAGTATAATACTTCAACATGTATAGTGAATATCAACATTTTAAATAAATTTGGGCCACTGTAAATGCCATCTTTTTTCCAGAGACAGGGAGCAAAAGCAACAAATACATCACAAAGACGACAACATTAGACACAAACTGAAGACCCCCCCACCCACTCGCGCGCGCACGCACATACACACAGACGTAGGTAATGGAAAATCACAGCTGTATTAATTTCACATTTCAAGATTTTTTGCTATTCTTCTTTACCTCTATAAGAATTAATACTGATACTGAAATCTCTTTGAATTAAGTGTTGTATGCTACGAGTCTATTCTCAATTTGTAAAGTTTATAACCTCATAATCTTCACACGCACTCAGGTTTCATACTGATTGTAATAGGGGGGCGACAGAAGGCAACTCTGGGTGGTGTGGGGAGAATATTGTCAAGGGATGATCTCATTTCAGGGCTTGACTTGAGAAAGTCATATCCCTGGCAGAGTAATTTGTTGATGTATTCGAGGCCAGGATAATACTGGGTGACAAGGGGGATGCTTCTGTGTGGTCTGGGGGTAGGAACATTGTTATTGGACAGGGAGGAATGTATTGCTCGGGAGATCTGTTTGTGAACAAGGTCTGCAGGATAGTTGCGGGAGAGGAAAGTACTGGTCAGGTTATTGGTGTAATTGTTGAGTGATTCGTCACTGGAGCAGATACGTTTGCCACGAATACCTAGGCTGTAGGGAAGGGAGTGTTTGATGTGGAATGGATGGCAGCTATCAAAGTGAAGGTACTGTTGTTTGTTTGTGGGTTTGATGTGGACAGAGGTGTGGATGTGCGCTTCAACAAGATGAAGGTCAACATCCAGGAAGGTGGCTTGGGTTTTGGAGAAGGACCAGGTGAAATTCAGATTCAAAAAGGAGTTGGGGTTATGTAGGAAATTAAGGAGTGTTTCTTCACCATGAGTCCAGACCACAAAAATGTCATCTATAAACCTATACCAGGCCATGGGAAGCAGCTGTTGGATCTTCAGGAAAGCCTCCTCCATGTGGCCCATGAAGAGGTTGGCATAGGACGGAGCCATCCTGGTTCCCATGGCTGTTCCCCTGATTTGTTTGTAGGTCTGGCCTTCAAAAGTGAAGTAATTATGGGTGAAGAAGAAGTTGGTAAGTGTGATAAGGAATGAGGTTTTTGGAAGATCTTTGGGTGGGCGTTGGGAGAAGTAGTGTTCAAGGGCAGAGAGACCATGGGTATGTGAGATGATTGTGTAAAGTGATGTAGCATCTATGGTGACAAAGGTTTCAGGTGGGAGGGGAGTGGGAATGGATTTGAGGCATTCTAGGAAGTGGTTTGTGTCTTTGATGTACGATGGGAGTCTGCAGGTGATAGGTTGGAGGTGTTGGTCTACCAGAACTGAGATACGTTCTGTTGGGGCCTTGAAGCCTGCCACAATTGGCCGGCCAGGATGGTTCTCTTTGTGGATTTTGGGCAATAGGTAGAAGGTAAGGGTACGGGGCTCAGGTGGAGTGAGTAGGTCTATGGAAGCCGTTGTGAGGCCTTGTGAGGGACCTTGGATTTTTAGGATTTTCTGCAGCTCAGTCTGGATGGAGGGAATGGGATCCTGGGTAACAGCTTTGTAGGTTGAGGTGTCTGAGAGTTGACGCAGTCCTTCTGCCACATACTCCACACGGTCAAGTACCACAGTTGTGGAGCCTTTATCCGCCGGGAGGATGACAATAGAGCGGTCTGTTTTCAGCTCCTTAATGGCACAGGATTCAGCTGGGGTGATGTTGGGGGTGGTTGGGATGTTCTTCAAGAAGGACTGGGAGGCAACACTGGATGTGAGGAATTCCTGAAATGTCTGCAAGGGATGGTTTTGGGGGAGGGGAGGAGGATCCCTTTGGGAAGGCGGTCGGAACTGTTCTAGACAGGGTTCAACACTGGGTTTAGTATTTTGGGGCTGCGTTTGGGTGGTGAAGTGATATTTCCAGTTGAGGTTCCGGGTGAATGAGAGGAGATCTTTAACCTGAGCAGTGTGGTTGAATTTAGGCGTGGGGCTAAAGGTTAAGTCTTTTGATAGAACAGATGTCTCTGGAGGAGAGAGGGGTCTGGATGAGAGGTTTAGAACTGAATTGGGACTGGTGATATGTGTCATTTGACTGTGGTTATACTTGAGATTATTATCATGTTTCACTTTGTAAGAGGAGTTATACAGCTCCAGGTATTGCCCTATCTTCAGTCAACTCTTTTCTGTTCCATGCAGCAATGGTAGAAACGGTTTATCGTCACTTGTTCCAGTGGCTACTCCAAACTACAAGGAATGACCACACATTCCTACAAGTTCATAATAAAAGGGAATGAAGCACAAACAAGTCCAGAACGTAGCGAAGACAGCAAAACAATAAAACTGTTCCAAATCAGTAACCACTCGAGACCGGAAAAAAACTAAGTCAAATTGGTTGTGCAGTGGCGTGATACGAACTGCTACAAAGAATGCCGTGACCCCAGGCCACAGGCTCAGCAGCAAATAGTCGCCACTGGGTGGTGCCCCATGACGTGCATATCTCAGTGGTGGCTCTGCTCACAATGGCGGCCCGCAGCTGCCACTCACAGGCTTAGTACCTCTGACATGTCCACATCTGTACTAGGAAGGGAATCTGCATCACTGTCTGATACACAGCTCATCCTCCCTTAATCAGCATGTAGCGCTGGAAATGGCCCGACCTATGCCAATTGCAACAAGGACGGGGAGAGGACAAAACCAGAACCTCCAGCAATGGCTCAAGTGAAACTTTCTCTATGGCCAGACAATAAGAGGGTTCCATCTGCATTTACGGGTTAAAAGTACATTTTTTCTTGGGTGAAAATACACTTTTTCTGTGTAAAGTGATAGTATACTTTCCCTCAGAACCGTAAAACTTATAAATTCCTTGAGTAGTTAAGATTTTCCACATGGGCGTATAACTTCCCAACACTTTAGAAAACAAACCCAGGAAGAGAAAGGAAAGGTGTTTTGAAAAAATCTTTGATGTGTAGCAACATGTACACTGCATATTTTCGTATTACGAAAGTATATATTCAAATTCAACCGAACACAGAACATTAGTTTCCAAAGCACTGAAATCGAGATTGCGATACACTTTTGTAAGCCAATCGTAGCTCCTGTCAGTGGACTTGCTAGCAGATCACAGCAGATATTCAGAGTTTAAGACACCTGATGTAGCCTGCCAATAGGAACATCACTCTTAGGTAGTGCGAATACACAAATACGAAAAGTTAAAGATTTAAATTAATATACTAGTGTAGCTACAAGAAAAGCTAAGCTTTCACGTATAATACTGGTCTTTTCTTGTGTGTGTTGCATTTTAAGACACACCACACAAATGTGTCAGTAAAATTTTAAGTAATGCCTAAGCATCTGCACTTCTTGCCACAAAGTGTTAAGCTCTAAACGAGAATCAAACGCTCTGTGATTTAAGAAATCACATCCATACACATAACATAATTCATTGTGAGTAAAATGAAATTTACTTTGAAAGTAATGCTTTTGAAAGCACCATTCACAATATTTACCTGTCACCTGCTAGAATTTGTTTCAGCAGTTAAGAGAGCGCCAGAAAATGGCGTTACTGTGCATGAGCAGCTACGATGACATAGGAAGCCCATATGTATATAGCATTAAGAGATTTTACATTCCGTCATAAATGAAACAGGACATCAGAGGATACTCCAAGAGCATCAGAATTTTGTTAACCATACTAAAACACATCATTCAGCTTAAAGTGCACATTCCTAGTCCGGATTCACAAAGAAGTAGGCCACAACCTGATATAAAGCTTTTCAGTGTGGTTTTCGGGATACAAATTTTCTTGGAGTACCAATACTGTATTGTCTTATGTTTAGTTCTTTACTATAGCATAATGCCAAACACGCCAGAAGATAAAAACATACACCTGAAATTCAGCAAACTGTCAATAGTGTTTCAAACAAATTGACTGCCTTTGCGAAAAGATTAATAAAAGCCAAATTTCTTTAGCAAACTGACAAAAATAACTTAATTGTTCTGCAAGGCAATTAATGCCCGACTGCCAAAAATGTGAAACTAATAACATATTTTACCCTTACATAATTATGTGAATGTATTTTAATTCCCTTGATATCAACTAGCCACAGAAATTCATTTTGTTTTCATTTGACTTAAGAGATGTAAGCAAAGAGGAAACAGCAAAATAACTAACTGCAAACATGGGTCAAGTGGAAACTACCCCTCTCCCCACTACAACTCAGACTGCTCTGCACATGATCGAATCTGGCACCTTCAGCGCGTTAGACAAATTTTTCCGAGTTGGATTTGGCTGCTTGTTGCTACTGTTGATCCAGGTAACAGCTGCACTTCAATTACCCAGAAGCGGGAGAAAAGGTACTATTCACACATGACTCAACTGCGCATGTGCACGAGTCCACTGGCAACTGCTCAAACAAACTTAATGTAAACCATTGGGACATCACACTCATTAAAAGCAGTTTTGTTGTTGTAAATGGCGAGTGGCATGGTTTTATGCCCTTGTTTATGTTTTATTGTTGCAGTAGTTTTCTGCAGTAGCAGGCAAAAGTGAAATTCTCTGTTAGAATATCAGTTCGTACCAGTCAAAATTACAATAATTTAACTGAAAACTAAAACAATGAAAACTTCCCAGAATTCTAATAATTTCCAGGTTTCTGCTGGATGAAAAAAAACTCCCGAGTTTTTCCTGGATTTCCCAGTTGTCCTGGGGCATGTACAACCTGATGATGTTGACATCCACACTATATGTGGCAAATCTGAAAGAACATTAACGAACGACAACCACATTGCTCCCTGGAAAGGGCCAGCAAAATCTATGTGTATTCTTTGGCAAAATCTACGTGTATTCTTTACCATGGATAGTCAGGCTGGAGCCACGAGCTGAAACACTGTGCTGGGTCTGACTGGTTACAGGCACAGCTGTAGCAGTTGCGGATGATATATCAGGGTGTATACGCAGACAAGAAAAAAAAATAATTCCTGGATTTTTCCCGGGTCTCCCGGTTAAAAACGCACTTTTTCCCCCACATGAAAATACACTTCTTCCAAGGTGAAAATACTCTTTTCCTGTGATAAGCACCAGTGTATTTTCCTGCGTAGCTGTAAAAATATCAGTCCTTTGAATGATAAAGGTTTTATACACCAGCACAGAACTTCGACACTTTAGAAAACGAAACTTCACAAGAGCAAAAAAAAACGCGCTTTGGAAAGATCTTTGATGTGCAGTAACATGTACACTGCATATTTTCATATTACAAAAGAATAAATTCAAATTCCATCAAACACGGCACATTAGTTTCTGAAGCACTGAATTAGAGATTACAGTGTGCGCTTGTTTTGTCAGCCAAACATAGCACATGTCACATGCTCTCGGTGGCCACTGACAGCAGATATTCAAAGCGTAAGACACATGATGTAGTCAGCCGATAAGTAGTGTGAATACACAAATAGGAAAAGTTAATGGTTTAAATTAACATATGTAGTGTAGCTACAAGAAAAGCTGAGATTTCATATATAATGTTGGCCTTTTTTGCATGTGTTCCACTTTAAGATAAATTACACATATGTGCCAGTACAATTTTAAACAATGGCATTAATGTCTAGTCTTCTGGGCTCAAAATTATTCTAAGTGACTAGTCCTCAAAGAGTTAAGTTTTAAATGAAAGTCAAGCACCCTGTGATTTAAGAAATTCATTACACCTACTCTCACTAACATAATTCACTTTGAGTAAAAGGAAATTTCCTTTGAAAGTAATGCTTTTCAAAGAACCATCCACAATATTTTCCTGCAACCTCCTAGACATGGGTTCATTTCAGCAGTTGCCAGAGAGGGCCAGAAAACAAGCATGACTGGGCGTCGGAAGCTACAATGACATAGGAAGCCCCTATGTTCATACACATATAGCATTAAGAGATGTTACATGATGTCATAAAAGAAATAAGACATCAGAGGATACTCCAAGAGCATAGGAATTTTGTAAACCATACTTAAACGCATAATTCGACTTAAAGGACACATTCATATGTGCATATCCACAACGAAGTAGTCCACGTTTTGGGATGCAAATTTTCTTGGAGCATCAGTACTGTAATGCCTCATGTTTGGTTCTTTATTATGGCATAATGCCATACATGCCAGAAGATGAAAATGTGCACTTGAAATCCAGTGAACAGTTGAAACTAGTCAATAGTGTGGAACGAAACACTTTGTTTCTTATAAATTGACTGCATCTGCAGAAAAGATTAATAAAAGCTACATATATTTATCAAACCACCAACAATAATTTCATTGTTGTGCAAGGCTATTACTGCTAGACTGCCAGAAACAGTGAAATAAAATAAAATCAGAAAACTGAAACTAATAACATATTTTAACATTCCATAATTATGTGAATGTATTTTAATTCATTTGTTAGCTCCCAGCCACAGAAATCCATTTTATTTTCATTTGAGAAGTGAACTGTAAACGAAGAGGAAACAGCAAACTCACTAAATGAAAACACAGGTCACTATCCTTCTTCCCACTACAAACCAGACTGCTCTGCGTATGCGCAAATCTGGTAGCTTGGGCGCACCAGAAAACATTTTCTGGGTAGCATGACTGCTTCTTGCTACTGCTGCAGTCACATTTCAAGTATCCAGGAGCGGGAGGTGGTACTCCTCATACGCAACTCAACTGCGCATGCACATGATCCCATTGACAACTGCTCAAAACGAACTTCATGTAAACAGTTGCGACGCCACGCTCATCAGAAGCAGTTTGCTGTTACGAAGTATTCCGTAGCCCTTGTCCTAAAGCCTCTGACACATCTTGCTTTTGGAAGGCGCTTGTGTGTGCACTGTGTTTTGTTGTTGTAAATGGCGCATTTCCTTTGGAACGTAAGTTTTATTCTCTTGTTGACATTTTATTGCTGCAGTATTATTCTGCAGTAGCGGGATACAGTAAAATTCTTTGTTAGACTATCAGTCAAAATTACAAAAATTTAACTCAAGACTGAAACAATGAAAAATTCCCGGAATTCTACGAACATCCTGGTTTTTTTCCGGTTTTCTGCCGAATAAAAAAATCCCCGGGTTTTTACCAGATTTCCCAGTTGTCCCTGAGCGTATACACCCTGTACATTCAGTTTTGGGATCTATGCTCTGCCAGTACACAACACCATGCTACTGCTTGCATTTGGCACATTCCCCAATGTGCAGTGTGGAAGAACTTCAATATGTGGGGGAAGAGAGTGGGAGGGACAATCATCCAACATTCTGTATCGTCTGAGGCTAACAAAATGACCCCTTCAGTAACACCGAGTCTGGGCCTGGGGAAAAAATAAGTGAGCCACTCTGGGTCCGCATCTTTATGCAAATGTTCAGGTCAGCCCCACTGCACTGCAGATAATGCCCTCCGAAGGAGCAGGTCCCATCTTGTCTGCTGCTACACCACCCACCATATTGGAAAACTCATGAAGGGTGTGCAGCTGGTTCATGTCCAAGGCAAAAACAGTGTTTCAAATCTGTAGAAATCGGCATGGTAGTTCTGTAGTGCATATAATAACTAAGAAACAATGCCCACTACTGCAGCTATTGCAACATGTTGTCCGGAAGTTTTGCATGGGGGTCCAACAAAGATAGCATGGGCCTGTGGCCCATCATCAGCTGAAACTTGGTACCACAGAGGTAGACATGGAACTTCCAGACAGCAAAAATGATGGCCCATGCCTCTTTTTCAATCTGTAAATAATCTTGCTGTGCTTAGTTCAACATCTCGTCTTAGACACAAATGCAATAGGCTGTCCCATGCCATCGGCAAATTTATGCAATAGGAAGACACCAACACCACAATCGGATGCATCTGTGGCTAATGTTAACCATTCGCCCAGCTGGAACATTTCCAAACAAGAAGCCAGCCTCAAGAGCAAAGCTGTACAAATTCCCATTCACAAGCCTCTGACCACGCAAATAGAGCACCCATTTTATGTAACTGGTTAAGTGGGTGGGAAATACAAGCAGCATTTGGAATGAACTTGGCATAATAATTGATTCCACCCAGAAAAAATTGCAATTTTTTATGATTCTGAGGCACCAGTAAATTAATAATAGTAATTACATGATCTTGTGTGGGTGTAAACTCATGTTTACTCGAACTTTGACCAAAATACTTGACCCTGGGCTGAAAAACAACTACACTTGATAAGATGACAACATAGACCTTTGGCTTACAGCTGATCAAACAACAGTTGTACGTAATGCGAGTGTTGTTCCCGCATGGCCTCCATACCTAACAAATCATCCAAATACATGACACAATTAAGGATGCCTTGAATGAACTGTCTCGATACCTCTGAAAAATTGTGGGAGCATTTGCAGCCCCAAACGGCAAACTTATTATATCTGTACATGCTGAATGGCATATTAATCAACAGAAACTGTTTTGTGATCTTATTAACAGGTAAATGAAAATATGCATCAGCGAGATCAACTTTTGAAAAACACTGACTTCCAGCCAATTTAGCTAACAATTCCTCTTGCCTAGGAATTGGGTACAAATCGACATGCTCAGGCATTAATGAGAGATTTAAAAGCACCACTGATCCAATGTAACCCATTACGCTTTTGTACAACACCATAGGTTTTAACCACTAATTACACAAGACTGGGGAGATTACACAAGTATTCTGCAATCTGTCTAGTTCTGCCTTAACTTGATTGCGCATGGTAAAGAGTATCTGATGGGCTCTACAGAACTTGGGCACTGCCAAATGCTTCAAAGAGATGTGCGCCTGAAAATTCATAGCACAACTTAAAGAAGGTTCAAACACCTGTTTGGAAGTTTTGCACAACACATTCAGTTCCATGAATGGAATCACCCTAGAAATTAGATTCCCCTGATACTGAATATGGAACCAGAAAAGTGCAAAAGCATCAAGACTAAAAATGTTAGTAATCGTCTAAGAATTAGCTACAAGCAAGGTTAGTTTCCAAGCTATCTTTTTGTACTTAGCTTGCACCATGATTTGATCCCACAGTGCCATCAAGTGGCCATTGCACATCACCACTTTGTGCCACAGTGGACGCAGTGCAGGGAGCCAATGTGCCAGTAAGTATCCCCATTAATTAAGAACATGGCAGCATCGGTGTTCAACTGGAATTCTGCCGTCACCTCCTTGATGTTCAATAGCAGCATGATACACTGCACCCTGTCTGATGATGTTCCTGGCAGTGGCAGGATGGTGTGCAGCAAGCTAGTGATGGAAGTTGACACCCACCAGCCAAAGCAGTCACTCGTGAGGTGTCCTGGCTTGCAGCAAGCAGAACGGGTAATGTAATGGTGCAGGCAGTGATGATGAAGGCCACACTCTGGACACGATTTGATGGCATGACTTGCATTGGGGTCCTCATATAATGAAGGGGAGGGAAATTCTTCAGGAGCCACTGCTCGCTTTGGGACACCTCAACAGTGAAGCAAGTGCTTTCATCTTTGAGCACCTGCCAATTCATAGTGTAAAGAAGCATTAACTACTGAATCCTATGGCAGACTACCAGACGCACAAGAGCTTAGTAAATCAGATGATAACCTTGATTGAGAGTCATCAGTTGATCAAAGAGTATGATAATGACTAATACTTCTAACAACATCAAAACCAGAAGAATCATCAAAGAGAGCTTGTGCTGAGGCAATCACTTTATATGCCTTAGCAATTTTTAACACATCTTGCAATGAAGGATTTGATGTTTCTAAAGCCTTTGCACACCTCATGATCCAAAGCCAGGTAGACTGTAACCTCCTGAATTAAAGGATCTGGTTATGACACACCTTACTTTCGACAGGTAAAAATCACACTTGTGATAAAAGCCTTGTAAATCAGCAGCCTATACTGCGTAGGACTGTTTACTTTGCTTAATATGCAGATTGAACTTGAGCCTAGATGCAACGATGTGCATTTGGTGACTGTAGTATTCAGTCAGCAAAGCATAGGGGTCCAAGAGTGGAAGTAATTTTTGCACCACTTCGTACAACTTACTACTAGATGACAGTAACAGCACACAATGGCACTCAGGAACATCAGTTTGACATGCCTTGCAGTGCAGTTTGAAATGCCGTAAATAGACCTTCCAACTCTTTCTTCCCTCACTGAAGGAAGTGAGTGGCAGAGGGAGATGTGTGGAAACAGTGGCTACCACCTGTTGGAGAAACTGTAACATCAACATGTGCTGTTCCTGCTGCTGCTGCAACAACTTGACAAACTCAGGATCCATGGTTCTACTTTAAATGGCATGGTAAGAAAGTGCTCATCGCCAGTTTTCTATCCTGTGTTGTGAGGGTAGAAACTGTTTATTGTCACTTGCTTTGGAGAATATACTGAATAACAGAGAATGAGTAAGTGTTCCTGCAAGTCCACAGCTGACATGAACTGAATGAAGAACTAACAAGTCTGGGACATGGTGAAGTCGGCTTAGCAGTGTAACAGTTTCAAGTCAGTAACAACAAACTAAGTCAACTTGGCTGTGCAGTAGTATGATATGAATGGCTTCAAAGTACAGCAAGGAATGAACCACACAGCGAGCCTGGGCCACAGGCTCAGCAGCAAACAAGCGCCACTGTGTGGTGCCACGTGACATGTGTATCTCGGTGGTGGTTCCATATCAGATGGCGGCCCACAGTTGCTGCTCACAGCTTTAGTACCTTTGAATGTCCACATCCATGCTAGGCAGGGATTCTGAATCACTATCAGGTACAAAATGTTCCATATACCACATTTCAGCAAAAAGAAATTTATATCACTGCTGCACTGGCTGGCACATTTGCCCAACAACACCCACTGAACATATCTGGGATATGGTTGGTTGGCAATTTGTCCATCAAAGTCCTCCAGTGACCACTGATGGTCATTTGTTGACTCTCATACAAACTATGTAAAGAGAGATTCCCCAGGAACATTTCTAGATACAATCTGATTCCATGTCACAGTGTACAGATACTTTCACTGCAATGAAAGGAGGCTTCATATTATACTAAATTATAAAATTCAAATATTATGTATAGTTCCGTAATATGAATAATTTCAGTACTGTTACATAATTTAATGGCAGAGTAAGCTTGATTCAGTCACTTGTATATTTCTTAGTATTCCAATTTTTACAAATGTGTGTGTATATTTTGAATAAAATTCTGCTGGGTGTTATATTAAAGCTTACTGTTAGACTAATATTAAAGCAGGTTTGTACCTTTCCAACAGTAGACTCTGGTTTGTGAGCAGCATATCTACCAAAATGAGGCGATGAGTTAGCACTTCCTGCTGCCTCTATTACCCGAGAGCTGCAACATTTTAATTGAGATTAACTGGACACAGAAATTTGGAAGTGTCATCCGTATTAGTCATAAGAAACTCTTGTATAATAATCCAGATACTTCTACAAAACACAAGAGCATAACAACCTTGATACATAACAAAACTGTGTCTAAAATAATCGTAGCACAAGTTTATTAAAAGGCACGCAACTATTTTAAATAATTATGATTGGACTAAACTATTTATTATTAGTCTAAAAATGAAGAGAGACAAATATCATACTACATTTTAACATTTTAATGATTCAATATTCTGTTTACCTTGATACCCCGAGAAAAACCTGCTAAATTAAAATACAATTTGGACAGTTATGAGGACAGAACATTACTTATGTTTAATATATTTTCTGAACAGAGAAAGACTGAGTGGAGACATCTGCTGAAATAGCTAACTTTTGTTTTTCATCTCACCTTTTAACTATTGAACAATGGAAAATCTGAGATGGAATGACAACAATGAATTAGGATAGGTTGCTGATCACCACATACAGGAGTCACTGAGCAGCAGACATGCACCATAAAGAATAAACCGAACAGCACCTTAAGGTGTTACATAAATAATGTCACTTCTATATTTAAAGTACATTTCAAAGTAGACTAAGCTATCAATGTCCTTTGTCAGACATAGAATCGCCCCCCACCCCCCACCCAAATCTTTGTGTGTGTGTGTGTGTGTGTGTGTGTGTGTGTGTGTGTGTGTGTGTGTGTGTGTGTGTGTTTTAAAAAATAAGTGTGTATTTCTCATTCAAGACTTTGCATTATCTCATTTCTGCCACTGAGGATTGTTCAATCAATAGCTCTGATTGAATCTGATTACAATCAGTATAAAACTGACATTGATACGAAATGTTTCAAATACCATACTTCGAGACAAACTGTGAAACTGTGGGGGGAAGATATTTTTCTACTTTTTTATGGGAGTAGTGGAGAATGCAACCATTCATAAATACTGCCAAGTGCAGCAAGTGTTTATCATTAGGTATAAACACAGGAACAGAACTTTCTGGTGGAAATTGAAGGAGTAAAGGTAACGACTCACCGGAATGTAGCGATGTACCATCCATTGAAATCTAACATTTATTCAGTAGTATGTTCGAGCACCGAGTAGTAAATGCCGCAGTGGCCACTCCTGGGTGGACACTGGTTGGTTGTCATGCATACACAAAAAACGCTGTGCAGAAATTGCAGAAGAATTGATATACGACATGACTGCTTTAACAGGTGGGCCTGCATCCGACAGGATAAGCCTACAACAGGACTAACTGTAACAGGATTTGCTCGATGGGTGTATAGGACAGGCCTTGCACCTGGGTCTTTCACAGGGGAATGATCCATATGACAAGAGCTTGGGAGAGAATGTGGCATAAAGACTTGTGGGGTAAGATGTTCCTCATTTCTGGGCACTTTGATAAATACAGGAAATCATGGAGAAAGATATGGCTGAATTGTCCTAGTTTGGGCTGATGCTGGGTGATGAGGGGGAGTGTTGCTTTGCCACTGGTACTTGGGGTTGGTTGGAAGTTTTGAGATGTATCAGAATATTATGCGCAAAATCTGTCTATGGAGGATGTGCCTATCTGTGAAGGCCCTAGCAAGATCTTCAGTACAGCAGGAAAGGGATTTCTCATCACTGCAGATGCACCTTCCACTGGTGGCCAGGCTATATGGGAATTAGTGTTTTGCATGGAGGGATGACAATTGATTGGAAGTGTTAGTCAAATGCCCTGCTACAATAGGGCATTGAGGATTGTTGGTTTTCAGGATTTTGGAAAGCATGTAGAATATGGGGTGCAAAGAGATGAGGAGATGGATTTGGGTGAGATATATTGTGATGGGGCTAATGATTTGGATATTACATTTGACTTCTGAGCAGAGATCATTATGGCAGGGCTTGTAAATAGAGCAGTCAGACAGGTGACAGATGCCTTCCGTCGGGCAGTAAGTGTGCTTCATCACAATAGTGGCAGGACCTTTTTGTAAGAAGGAAGATTAAATCTGGGTCTATCTTGAGTTTGTAGACAGCTCTTCTTTCCTCCACTGAGAAGTCTGTAAGGAGTCTGGGAAGGGACCTAAAGAGTTGGTCACAGAGAAATTGTAAATAAAGGATTCCTGGATGCTAACCAGGGATAGGTTAGGCAGGAGCTGGACAGGGTCATGTTTGGTTAGTGGTATGAACTGGGAGACGCAAGGTTCAATGTTGGAATTTGGTTGGAGGAATTGGTGGCTAAAAAGTGCTCCCACTGTAGGAACTGAGAGAAGGAGAGTAGCTCTTTGATAAGTCCAAAATGATGGAACTCAGTCTTGGTCTGAGGTTACACTTTTACATAGGACTGAAACACCATCTCTCCCATCCAATTCACCTCGTCCTCCTCAGCCCAACCTGCCACCTTACTGGCCGTTGACCTCTTACCATTCAAAGATCTATCCATATCAAGCTCACTAACTGTCATTCCCACCAAAAAAAATCATCACCTACATATAGCCTGGTCACTGATGGATGGCTCATTTATAGTGACAACAAAACCTCTTGCCAAGTATGCTGACAGTCTTACTAAGGCCTTCATAGACAGGCACGCCCATCACACCTTCTCTGCAGACAGATTTTCCTCGCCACAGACACACACATGCCTAATCTTCAAACATCCCCAAGAACTATCAGCAAAGAAGTAACCCCTCAACACCCAATATCATCCTACACTGGAACAACTGAACCAAATCCTTTGCCAGGGCTTCAATTAATTATCATTGTGTCCAGAAATGAGGAACAGTGAAAGCACACTGTTTTCTATTTCCGCAAGGCATTTCATATGGGCACGTCCAACAATAAGACACCTACTCAAATGAATGGCCACTTCCAAACTGTGGACTAGACCAGAGTTGACCATCCAGTGGCAGAATATGCTGCTCAGCATGTGCTCTATTTCAGTGTCTGTTTCACAATCCCTATCATCTGGATAATTATTCCCCCTTCTCCAAAAACTGCTTTTCTGAACTGTGTAAATGGGAGTTGTCCTTCCAATAAAATCCCCAGTCCCACAGTCCTCCTGGCCTCAATCTCAGCTAGCCCCCTGACCAATCCCTAACTCCACCCCTGGTCGAGGGCACTAACTTCACTCACCCTGCACCCTCTCCCCTGAAGTCTCCCCTCTTCAATTGTGTCCCCCCCTCCCAATCCACCCTCCTTGTCATTGTAGAGTGAACTGAACACAACTAACCCTGCCTGCTGCTCAATGGTGTCATTGCCCATGCCACAATCCTATCCTGTGTATCTGAAGTCCCTTCACCTCAGCCACCAGCCACCCTTCCTCAAACCACCTCCTCGTCCCAGCCTCCTTTCTCCTTTGTGTGTCTGTGGCACAAATTTCCATACACAGTGGCAACATGTAGTCAAAAGTTAATGTACAACAATATAAAACTGGAAAATGCATGTTCAGAAGCTGCAAAGAAACACTCGAAAGGGGAAAGACTCAAACTTTGGAACTTCTTTGCCTGGAAAGGGAGAGGAAAAATGGGACTTATTATTTTTTTAAAATTATTTATTTACACATCAAGTCCTGTAGGACCAAACCGAGGAGCAAATCTTCAAAGTCGTGGAACATGTCAGTACATTAAATTTCAACATAAAAGTAGTAACAGATAAAAATAAAATGTCAAGCCATAAGTTTAAGTAAATGCAATCAACAATATAACATTAGAATCAGCCTAATTTTTCAAAACTCCTCTACAGTATAGGAGGAATGACCCAGGAGGAAACTCTTCAGTTTCGATTTGAAAATGTGTGGACTATTGCTAAGATTTTTGAATTCTTGTGGTAGGTTACTGAAAATGGATCCAGCAGTACACTGCACACCTTTCTGCACAAGCATTAAGGAAGTCTGATCCAAATGCAGGTTGGATTTCTGCCGAGTATTAACTGAGTGAAAGCTGCTTACTCTTGGGAATAAACTGATATTGTTAACAAGAAACAACACTAAAGAATATATATATTGAGAAGCCAACATCAAAATACCCAGAATAGTGAACAGTGGTCGACAAGCGGTTTGCGAACTTACGCCACTTATTGCCCAAACCACCTGTTTCTGAGCCAAAAATATCCTTTTAGAATGAGAGGAATTACCCCAAAATATAATACCATATGACATAAGCGAATGAAAATAAGCAAAGTAGACCAATTTTCATGTCGAATGATCACTTTCTTCAGATACTGTTCCAATAGTAAAAATGACAGCATTAAGTCTTTGAACAAGATCCTGCAAGTGGGCTTTCCATGACAGTTTACTATCTATCTGAACACCCTGACATCTGAACTGTTCAGTTTCACTAATCATATGCCCATTCTGTTGAAATTAAACCATCAGGTTTTGTTGAATTGTGTGTTAGAAACTGTAAAAACTGAGTCTTACTGTGACTTAGCATTAGTTTATTTTCTACAAGCCATGAACTTATGTCATGAACTGCACTATTTGAAACTGAGCACTACTGCACACAACATCCTTTACTACCAAGCTAGCGTCATCAGCAAACAGAAATATTTTAGAATTACCCTAATACTAGAGGGCATATCATTTATACAAACAAGGAACAGGAGTGGCCCCAACACTGATCCCTAGGGCACCCCCCACTTGACTAAACACCACTCAGACCCACATCACAGCCATTCTCAACACTGTGAATAATACCTTTTGCTGTCTGTTGCTACAGTAAGAGGTGAACCAATTGTAAGCTGCTCCCCGTATTCCACAACGGTCCAGCTCCTGGAGCAATATTTCGAGATCAACACAATCAAACGCCTTAGTTAAATAAAAAAATATGTCTAGCATTCGAAACCTTTTGTTTAACCCATCCAGTAACTCACAGAGAAAAGAGAACACAGCATTTTCAGTTTTTAAATGACTTCTAAAGCTGAACTGTACATTTGATAGCAAATTATGTGATACAAAATGGTCAATTATCCCTATACAGACATCCCTTTCAACAACTTTGTAAACACTGACACCATAAAAATATGTCTAAAATGGTCGATATTATCCCTTTCTCCCTTTTTATAAAGCAGTTTTGCTACTCAGTATGTTAATCGTTCATGAAACTGAACATTCCTAAAGGAAAAATTACAAATATAACTAAGTACAGGGCTAATATGTGCAGCACAGTACTTTAATATTTTGCTAGGCACTCCATCATATCCATGAGATTCCTTAGTCTTGAGTGATTTAATTACTGACTCAATCTCCCCTTTGTCTGTATTACAGAAGAGTATTTCAGACATCATTCTTGGAAAGGTATTTGCCAAGAGAGTTATATGATTCCCTGCAGAAACTAAATTTTTGTTTAATTCACCAGCAATACTCAGAAAATTATTATTAAATACTATCCATATATCTTATTTATCAGTAACAGAAGTATTTTTACTACAAACTGACTTTATATCGTCGGCCATGTGCTGGCTGCTGACCAGCCACTTCCTTCACAACTAACCACATGGTTTTAATTTTATCCTATGAATTAGCTACTCTATTTGCATACTACATACTCTGTTTTCCTCATAACATTTTTAAGTACCTTATCATACTGTACGTAATGGGCTACTGTAGCTCGATTGTGACTACTTCTAATGTTCTGATATAATTCCTGCTTTGTTCTACATGATAACCTTATCCCACTTGTCAGCTACACAGGCTGCCTTTTACTGCTAGTACCTCGTTCAGAACATTCTAATGGAAAGCAACTCTCACAGAGCATGAGAAATGTGTTCAGGAACACATTACATTTGTCATTATATTATCAGCACTATAAACATCCTGCCACTCCTGTTCTTGACGAGGTTTAAGAAACTCTCTACTGCCGTTCCTACATAATTTGTAAATATATGTGACATTTATTTTAGTACAAAAGCCTTTTAGTCTTAAAATTTGTGCATCATGGTCTGAAATGCCATTCACCCTTTTATGAACAGAATGCCTGTCTAGTAATGAAGAATGAATAAAAATATTGTCTATGGCTGTGCTACTGTTCCCCTGCACCCTAGTTGGAAAAAAACACAGTCTGTATCAGATCATATGAATTTAGGAGATCTGACAACATCCTTTTTCCTGCACAATCACACACAAAATTAATACTGAAGTCACCACATATAACTAATTTCTGGTACTTCCTATGAAGTGAATCAAGAACCCCTTTAACTTGAGTGGAAATGCTCTCGCATCAGAGTTATGGGACATATATACAACAAAAATTAGAAGTTTAGTTTCACTAATGATAATGTTGTTCATGAAAATGCACTAAGGGAGACAATACAGGAAAAAAATATGAAAATTAACACTGAAATTCCTGTAACAAATGAGGCTTGAGAAGTTCGAAGTGGTGTACAAGGTAGATAACAAGTCAGAGTTAGAAAGGACACACACAGCCTAATGCAAATATGGAGCCAGAGATCAAAGAGAAAAGCACATAAAAATACTGGAACAGAAGAAAAAAATACTGAAACAATACATACTGAAGTAGGGCTTGCAGATACTTGAGTGAAGAAATGGAATTCCAACTTTCAGTTTAAAGTCTACCAGTCAATTCATTTAACAGCAGAAGGGGTAAGGATGAAATAAAAATGAATAGGAAATGTATGCATGTCTACAAAGGCAGAAAAATTACTCCAAACACAGAATTGGGGGGTGCACAGTGTAAAGGAAAGCAGGTGCAGCATCTTTCCCTACCTATGGCACACATTTTCACATTTCCAATCTATCCTCCTTTCTTTTCCTCCAATGGATACGTACCCCATTGGTCGATCTCACACAGGCAGGTGCTGATCAAGCAGCCCGTGTCAGCACAGAAAGTGTGCAGTAATGTCACCAGAACGTAATTTAGAACAGGATGTTCCATCTTATGTGCCTGCCAGAGGGGGCAGGGGGCAGCAGCCAGGTGAACACAGGAGGTACAAGTAGGCAAACGGCTGATGTACAGCCAGTCTCCCATTGATTCCCTGTTTTTTTTGTTTTTTTTTTAACTTTACTTGCAAAATTCTCCCTTCTTTTTATCTCTGTCTTTAATTCAATATTTTTCTTTTGTCCCTTCCATTATCTCCCCACTGAAACTGGCATAGTGCTTAGCAATGTACTTACTCAATCTGATGCTTTTCCTTTCATATTTGCCTCCCTCTCCTTGAATCAGGCAAATGCGAATCTTTCTCAACCACGAGAACATGTGAACTGAGGGTGGGAGGATAGGGCTCTGACTTTCCTCCAACAAACATACCTTTTTTCCATTGAGAAAGGAACATATAGTTCTAAAAACTAGAAGGATTATTATTTTCTACTTTTAGTGTTTCAAAAATGGTTCAAATGGCTCTGAGCACTATGGGACTCAACTGCTGTGGGCATAAGTCCCATAGAACTTAGAACTACTTAAACCTAACTAACCTAAGGACATCACACACATCCATGCCCGAGGCAGGATTCGAACCTGTGACCGTAGCGGTCGTGCGGTTCCAGACTGTAGCGCCTTTAACCGCTCGGCCACTCCGGCCGGCTTTAGTGTTTCAATCAGTAACATTATGAACGTGCCTTCTGTAAAGTACTGGCCTATCTCTCCATAATTTTACATACTTACGCATTCATGCCTGCTACAGACTTATTGTCTTGAAGATGTCCTTTTCCTGACATGTGAATAACATCTGTCAACAAAAAGTTATCACCCAATTAATATAGTATAAATGTAAGATGAGAACAGATTTATTTACTACAAACAACAATTGCACAAAAAGAACAGATGTCATAAAATTTTTGCAGTATTATTTCGATACACACAGAAACGCGTATAAAAAATTACAAGGAATGTGTGCCTGGCCTTAAAACAATTTTTCCGTACTTTACGCAAACCACTGTTGAGAATGTGAACATTGCAATGGTGCAGGCTAACATCGAAGAATGGTCAAAACATAGTGTAACATGGGTTATCTAAAACAGATAATGGCAGACTGAATATGGCACAGAAATTAAGCTCCAGGGCCAAAGAAATGCAAAACAAGACATTGTTGGCCATTGTGTGCATAAATGCAGCAACAGAAAAATTTAAAAAAATTGCTGATTACAGCAATGTACACAGAGCAAACATATATGTAAAATAAATACTGGTAACCAGAAATAAAACTTAATTTTAACTTATTAAAATATACAATGTTTAAAATTTGTATCAAACAATACCATAACCACTTAAAAATAATTCTAGGTTTTTACAACTACAATATATGTAAACTTCTTGATAGAATAAAACTGCATGCTGGGTCAGGACTCAAACCTGAGGCTTTTGTCTTTCCCAGGTTCCAGTATTAATCTGCCAGGAAGTTTCAAATCAGCGCACACTCCAACACAGATGTAAAATTTATTTTGGAATGTAAGCAGGTTATCTTTGCTATTTTTCAGTTTGTTAGTAAAACACATGCTACAGTCCTCTAGTGTATTTACTTACCATTTTACATGTCTATTGCTATTCAGCTTGTTGGGAAGCTATCATGAAATTCCTGACATCAATGGTTAGGGAATTCTCCATACTCTGTTCATGTGCATGCTAACTTGTAGCTCTCCTCATATCACACTGTGTAATTTGATAATCCCTCACACTTAACCATAGCAAGACCCATATGTTAGGTTGGTTCATAAGTTCGCAGCATTTTTCCATAAGTTTAATAAACACAACAGAAACATAACAGAGACTTTAGTCATCACTAATCTACTCTATTTCACTATTTATAACAGCCTGCCAATGCTGGGGTAACTTTTCTATTCCACAACTGTAGAAATCACCGAGTTGAGGTGAAGAAGTCATTCAGCCACGTTCAGAGCACGTTTTCAGCCAGACAGGAAGTTCCTTGAAAGCTGTTCGATATAGACAATGTAGGAAAAGATAGATTGCTACTTCCCATAAAGACGACGTGTCAAGTTGCAGACAGGCATGATTAAAAGACACTCACATATAGCTCACACGTAGCCACAGCCCTTGTCAGTAAAGAAAGATGTGCATGTGCACAAGCAAGCACACCTGACACACACACACAACCACCAACTCTAGCATCTTGCCAGTCCAGCCAGTTCTTGGGTACACTGACATGGATCATTATAGATTAATGCATTTAAACAATCTTCATGAAACCTTGAAGGTCTTCCTGAATGTGGAGAGTCAGTAATGTCAAAACAATCCTCCTTAAAACGAGAAATTCATTTTCTTGTTGTGCTGTCCAATGGCATTATACCCATAGATGGTGCAAGTGTTTTTGGTTACCTCCACTACTGTCACTGTTCTACTGAACTCTAACAGAAGAATATGTTGGTAATGCTCTGATTTCTACACTTGTCACTCCATTTTCTAGCATCCACAGCTCCACTCACTATCTCCAAATGACAACATGGAAACTTAAACAGCAACAGTGAATTATAAATAAAAACTGACAATCCATAAATAAACCCATCGCAATCAGCCAAGATATGTTGTACTATTCAAATTCTCTCTAAATTCACAAGATACAGTCCAGTCATTCAAGTAGTACGAGTAAAATTTTAGTGTTGTAGGGTATTTTGTAGTGCAAATACATTCTGAAAACAGTTTTGTAGTATTTACAGGAGTTGCTTAAGCTTTCTAGGTGTTCCACTCCAAAAACTCAAAATCTAATTAGATTGACTATCCGTCATATTCTGTACTCTGAAATTCATGAAGATATGTGGACTCGGAATTCTGTAGAAAGAAAACTCCACTCACAAGGAACTTTATGAATAAAGGCAGTCAAATGAAAATGAGACAGACTATTTAATGAGCATGTGGTGGATGTTGGTAACACAGGTACAATGTTAACTGCTGTGCCATGTGTGTATTAGACATGCTCATCATGATTTCAACTTCACTGTGGGGCTGGGAAAGAGGAACATCAAGGAAGAGAGCCATTTTTAACTGTAGATGGAGTGTAAGGAAGTGAAATTTATACCCGAATGCCTGCTTTGTAGAGTGAACACAGTACGCCATGAGCATGTATGTTTGCATGGGATGAATTGTTTTGACAAGGTCGGGTGTCACTGGAACACAGCAGTCGGCCAGGAGAGGCTCACTGTGTCATTAACCCTTCTCTTTAAAGTCAAGATGGTGTACTCAGTAATGAAACAAAGCAGTAGGCTCTGCCAGAAATATTGACTCTTAGACAATGTGTCTAATAGTGTATTTTAATACCACAGTAAGCAATCTTAGGCAGTTTATAACACTTAAAACACTTGATAATGGCACTTTGTAGCTGAAATCATGAGTGTGTAAGTGTAAATGTAACTGTAACATTGTAAACAAACAACAGTCTAATGACAGTACTGACTTTAAAGAAATATATTATGACTGTGGCTCCGCATTATCAAAAAATTATTAGCCCTTCTCTCACTGCTCTGGTGGATGCTGCCATCAGAAATGATCGATGATGGACAGTAGAAGACTTGTGGCTCATGTAGAGCATCAGTCAGTACTGCTCATAACATCATGACAGAGTATCTGAAGTTCTGTAAAATCTGATCATAGTGGGTTTCCCACAGCTTGAAGGAGGACCAGAAGTTGAACAGGATGTTGACATCATGGCAGCTCCTGGAACAGTATCATAATGAAGAATATTGTTTCCTGTCCCATATTACCATGGAAAATGAAACATGGTGTCATCATTTCGAGCTGGTGAGTGTCAGAGCCAAGAATGGAAGAAGATGGGTACACCCCTACTGAAAAAATCCAAAGCTGTGCACCCCAGATCAGGGAAACACAAAGTTTTTCTTCAACTGCAAGGCCCTGTTGTTTTTGGCTTTCTAGAACACAGTGCCACAATTAACACACAATGGTACATGGAAACTTTGCAAAAACTGAAGTGCATCACGTCCAAGAAACTAAGAATGTTGATTGAAGTTATGATTCTGTTGCAGGATAATGCATGCCAACACACAGCCAAGATTGTTTCAACTCCGCTACAGAAATTTCATTGGGAGGTCCCTTACTCTTCCTCCACACAATCCTGATCCCTCTCCATATGATTTTCACTTATTTACAGCCCTGAAGAAAGACATTCATGGCTGTCAATTTGCTTTGGAAGAAGGTACAATCGTGGTTCCACAGGCAGCTGCAAACATTTTTCCATGAAGGCATGGATACCTTGGCTGTCAGTGGGATACATGTATTAACAGTTATCACGATTACTTTTGAAATAACAAACAGTTTTCTTCATTTTCCCCTCCGCCTCTTTCTCATTTGGCTCCCACTTATATGTCTGTAAGAACACACACAATGTGATATTACAAGTGGCTGATGGTGAGACGAAAGGCAGAGATGAGTATACCTGATGGTGTGGCTGGCTGGCCAAAGTGGAGCCTGCTAGCCAGTCGTGTGGGAAAGCACAGGTGTGCTTGGAAGCTGTGACTGACCACAGCCGTAACAAGCCTTACAGATATTTTCAAAAAAACAGATACACCGAACATATTGAGGTGATGAGAGAAGCTCACTGAAACTTTAATTCTGATCCTCAAGCTTATACTTTCAAAGTTATAAATGTCTGAATTATAACAGTTTATAAAAATTAATAACAAATGAACCAATCATACAACATGCACTTATGATGTGCCATATGAAGGCTGCTGATGTCAGTAATTACCACAACACATTAAATTTACAACCAGACACCTACAGAGAATCCCAGGAAGAATGATCAATCTTCAGGGACATGAGTGAGATGCTCACTTGAAGCAAAAAACTTCATATGGAAAAAATGCTCTATACCGAATGGTTTCTGGGATAGATTATATTTAATGTACATTTATTTTTGGGTTAGCACTGCACATGTATGAGTCTCACCAGCACAACTTCTTTGATATTTTATTCTAACCCAATCTACCTGATTGCTTTCAACCACTTTGCTAGGGATGTCTTTCTACAGTTAAATTAACCTGCTGAATGCGCGTTTGTCCATAGTGTGTTGAGAATGAAGAATCTATTTATTTATTATTCCTTGTGATCTGTTGGTACACAGTGTGTTGCAGATGTCGGAAAATATCGGTTAACATTGTTTTCATATATTATCATATAGTATCCTAATGTATTATATTGCAAATATTGGTTAAGTTTACTTCACTCCAAATGCTCAATGTTTTCAATTTAACACAAATAGCACGATTACTGTAATAAATATTCATTTATAGAGTAAAAACAGTGACACAACATGTATGACTTTACGGCTTTGCTAAATTTTATGTTTTCTTCGATGGACTTAATACTAGTGGAAGGATTGCTGAACAGTTGGAGGCCCATATGGAAAGCTCCCCCCCCCCCCACCCCCCCTTTTTTTTTTACACACACACAGTTGAGTGTTTGTACGTAAAACATGCAGATTTGAGTTTTTCCTGGTGTTGTGTTTATGTATTTCATTATTTTGTACAACTCTGGAGTCAGTAGCCACTACATCTACATACATGCTCCGCAATCCACCATATGGTGCGTGGCTGAGGGTACCTCGTACCACAACTAGCATCTTCTCTCCCTGTTCCACACCCAAACAGAACGAGGGAAAAATGACTGCCTATAAGCCTCTGTACAAGCCCTAATCTCTCTTCTCTTATCTTTGTGGTCTTTCCGCGAAATGCAAGTTGGCAACAGTAAAACTGTACTGCAGTCAGCCTCAAATGCTGGTTCTCTAAATTTCCTCAGTAGCGATTCACAAAAAGAACGCCTCCTTTCCTCCAGAGACTTCCACCCGAGTTCCTGAAGCATTTCCGTAACACTCACTTGATGATCAAACCTACCAGTAACAAATCTAGCAGCCCGCCTCTGAATTGCTTCTATGTCCTCCCTCAATTCGACCTGATAGGTCGTATTAGTGTTTTATAAGTGGTCTCCTTTACAAATGAACCACATCTTCCCACAATTCTACCAATGAACCGACGACAACTATTCACCTTCCCCACAACTGCCATTACATGCTTGTCCCACTTCATATCGCTCTGCAATATCACCTTCCCCACAACTGCCATTACATGCTTGTCCCACTTCATATCGCTCTGCAATGTTATGCCCAAATATTTAATCGATGTGACTGTGGCAAGCGGTACACTACTAATGGAGTATTCAAATATTACAGGATTCTTTTTCCTATTCATCTGCATTAATTTACATTTATCTATATTTAGAGTTAGCTGCCTCTTTACACCAATCACAAATCCTGTCCAAGCCATCTTGTATCCTCCTACAGTCACTCAACAACGACACCTTCCCGTACACCACAGCATCATCAGCAAACAGCCACACATTGCTATCCACCCTATCCAAAAGATCATTTATGTAGATACAAAACAACAGCGGACCTTCCACACTTCCCTGGGGCACTCCAGATGATACCCTCACCTCTGATGAACACTCACCATCAAGGACAACGTACTGGATTCTATTACTTAAGAAGTCTTCAAGCCACTCACATACTTGGGAACCAATCCCATATGCTCGTACCTTAGTTAGGAGTCTGCAGTGGGGCACCGAGTCAAACGCTTTCCAGAAGTCAAGGAATATGGCATCCATCTGATACCCTTCATCCATGATTCACAAGATATCACGTGAAAAAGGGCGAGTTGCATTTCGCAGGAGTGATGCTTTCTAAAGCTCTGTGCTGATGCATGGACAGCAACTTCTCTGTCTCAAGGAAATTCATTATATTCGAACTGAGAATATGTTCGAGAATCCTGCAACATACCGATGTTAAGTATATTGGTCTGTAATTTTGAGGATCCGTCCTTCTACCCTTCTTATATACAGGCGTCACCTGTGCTTTTTTCCAGTCGCTCGGGACTTTACGTTAGGCAAGGGATTCGCGATAAATGCAAGCTAAGTAAGGAGCCAATGCAGTAGAGTACTCTCTGTAAAACCGAACTGGAATCCCATCAGGACCTGGCGATTTATTTATTTTCAACCCATTCAGCTGCTTCACAACCCCAGGGATGTCTATCACTATGTCCTCCACATGGGAATCTGTACGAGACTCAAACGGTGGTATGTTTGTACGATCCTCCTGCGTGAAAGATTTCTCAAATGCTAAATTTAAAATTTCAGCTTTCGTTTTACTGTCTTCTGTTGCCAGGCCAGACTGATAAGTGAGTGACTGGATGGAAGCCTTCGACCTGCTTACCGATTTTACGACAGACCAGAATTTCCTTGGGTTTAAAGCAAGATCTTTTGCTAAGGTATGACAGTGGTAGTGGTTGAAAGCTTCGCGCATCGCTCTTTTTACAGCAGCATGAATCTCTACTAACTTTTGCCTGTCCTCATTCTCCCAATCTTTCTTGTATCGCAAGTGCAACTGCCTTTGCTTCCTGAGCATTCTCCGAATTGTGCTGTTAAACCACGGTGGGTCTTTTCCGTCCGTAACCCACTTTTTCGGCACATATTTGTCCAATGCGTAATTTACAATGTGTTTAAAATTTGCCCATAATTCTTCCACGTCCACCGTACTGGAAGTAAATGAAGTGGATTCATTTACTAAGTGGGATGCTAACAACTGCTTATCTGCTCTTTCTAGTAAGAATACTCTCCTAGCCTTCTTGACCGACTTTTTAACTTTCGTAACCATAGTCGTAATGACAACATCATGATCACTAATCCCTTCTCAACACTGACACCGTCGATGAGGTCTCGTCTGTTCGTGGCTACCAGATCTAAAATATTTCCATTACGCGTTGGCTGTCGATTTAGCTGCTCAAGACAGTTTTTGGATAATATGTTCAAAAGTAATTCACACAACGGCTTGTCTGTACCACCTGTAATGAATCCATAGACATCCCAGTCTATACTAGGTAGGTTGAAGTCGCTTCCGACTACTATAGCATGATCCGGGTACTTCTGCGATACAGAATGTAGACTCCCTTTGAATGATGCTAGAACTGTCACGGTGGAACCTGATGGCTGGTAATAACACCCAACAATAACTTCATTTCTCCAAGCCCTGTTAAACGTGTCCAGATAACTTCACAATCACACTCTGCTTCGACCTCAGTATACACAATATTTTTATTAACTGCAATGAAGACACCACCTTCTACGGTGTTTAATCTGTTTTTCTGATACACGTTCCAACCCTCACTAAACATTTCAGGTTTCTGAAAAATTTTTGAGTCTCGAGAATGTATAGGCAAGGCAGTGTAAGGATTTCCAAATTTCTGATTATGGGTTTGCAGGAGTCTCTGGGTTTGCTCCCAGTAATAATCCTCATTGCTCTCTTCTGGATTTTGAATGTGCTCAGGGCATTTGGAGAATTTCCCCAGAATATCACACCATATTTTAGGTGGGCTTGTATGTAAGCGTAGTACGCACTGGTTAATGTTTTCAGGCTAGCACATGATTTCAGTACACTCAATGCGTAACAGCCAGTACTAATTCTTGCATTTACCTTTCTTGTATGTGTATTCCATTTCAGGTTATCTTGAACCCACAGACCCAGGGACTTGAAAACAGTGTCAGTATCTATTGGCTGGTTATTTACAGTGACAAGTGGCTCAGAGGAATTTGCATTTTGTGTTGTGTGAAAGATCATGGAAGCTCTCTTTTTGGTGTTGAAGGTTAATCTGTTGATTTTAGCCCAGTTGATGAGTTGTTCAGTGATCAAGTTCACAGCTTTCTGCACAGCCTCTGTATTCTCCCCTTTTAGGAGTACAGTTGTGTCATCAGCAAATATTATTGTTTTGTGTGCATCTACATTCAGGCTCAAGTCATTAATATACAGGAGGAAAAGCAGAGGTCCCAACACTGAGCCCTGTGGTACACCTTGCTCTACAGTTTTGCAATTCCTCTGATACCATAGTATTCTATTTTTTCCAGCAATATTTTGTGGTCAGCAGTGTCGAAAGCCTTTGACAGATCCAGAAATATGCCTGTTATGGGTTGTTTTTATCTAACAGATCTAATAGCGTATTTAAGCAATCATATACTGCAGTTTCAGTAGATTTGTTGCTTCTGAACCCATGTAGAGCTAAACTTAGTAAATCTTTTTTTCCTTTTTTTTCAATGAAGTCCATCAGTTTTTTGTACATTATTTTTTCAAATACTTTAGAAAAGCCGGATGAGATTGAGACAGGCCTGCAGTTATTCATATCTTTATTATCACCTTTTTTGAAGACAGGAATTACTTTAGAAAGTTTCAGAGCTTCAGGGAAAGCACCTGCCTGGAAAGAACAGTCACAGAGGTGAGTTAATGGTTCAGCAATTGTGTGTACACAATTTTTGATTACAGCTGCTGGGATACCATCAATTCCAGCTGAATATGAATTTTTTAACACTCTGAGGGCTTTTTCAGTGACTTTGGTAATGAAAATTGACTCTGCACACGTGTGATATTTTTGGTTTGCTGGTTGGTAGTTTGTGTTAGGACTTTTTTTGACCAATTTTTCAGCTGTGCCCGTAAAGAAATTGTTGAAAGAGTTCACCACAACTTTGCGATTAGATATAAATTCATTATTGAGTTTGATTTCTATGTTCATGTGTGTAGCTTTCATTTCCCCTCTTTACCTTTTTATGATATTCCACATTTCTTTTACTTTATTGCTGGATTTGTCAATGTACTCATCATTTTGCATCCTTTTTGCTTGTCTTGTCACTCTTCTTAGGATACATGTGTAGTTTTTATAGTATTCGGTTAGTTGGTAGAGTCAATACTTCGTTTACATATCATATGGAGCATTCTTTTATGTTTGCATGAGATTTTTATAGCTGGTGTAATCTAAGTCTTGTTTCTATTACTATCATTTATTCTTATGGTTTTTGTAGAAAAGCCTCTTCAAAGTGGTGGATCATTTTGTCAAGAAATATGTTGAATTTCATGTTGACATCACTGGCTGCGTACATCACTGTCCACTTTTCTTTACAAAGGAAGGCATTTAGCTTGTTCAAGTTATCTCGAGTGAAAAACCTTCATAAAGTTTTAGGTAGGACTGGGTTTGAGGTATCTTTGCTAACATCAACCTTTAGAATGACAGCTTGGTGGTCGCTGAATCCTGCGTTGTATACTTCTAGAGTTGGGTTAAGTTTATTTGTGATTCTTCAAGTTCTCCGGGCGTATTTGTTGCTCGAACAGTCCATGGGTATACTAACGGTTCATAGTGTCCAATGGGCACAAATTTCGGCGATCAGACATGTCGCCATTGTCAGGTGCGTTGACAAATTGAGCTCCTGAGGGCAGGCGGCTGATTTAAATCCCCCCCCCGGGCCGCTCTCTTCACCGTCCGCGCCCGCGCACAGGTGGTCGCGAAGATGAGGGCGTCGGAATGTGTCGTAGCGTCATTGTGCTTGCTACGTCCGCCCTGGATGCCAGGTCGTACTTCTTGCTGAGAGTCTTCCTAATTACATTCAATGCCGGGTCCCAAGCCTCGCTGAGATTGTACCCGCAATCTCGGTTGATAAGATCTTCACTGGTGCGATTTTCGATAGCCTCCCTTATAAAGCTGTCCCAATATTTAGAGGTCTGAGCCAGGATCTTGGTACGCTCATAATCCATCTCATGTTTCTCGGCCAAACAGTGCTCTGTTACCGCCAACTTATTTGGATATTTCAGTCGAGTGTGCCTCTGATGTTCTTGGCGACGATCTTCGATGGTGTGTACTGTTTGTCCGATATAAGTCTTCCCAGATTCACAGGGAAGTTGGTGTATGCCAGCCTTCCTCAAACCGAGGTCATCTTTCACACTTCCCAGTAATGCCCGTGTTTTATTGGGCAGGCAAAAGACGGTTTTAACTCAGAGGATACTCCAAGAGCATCGGAATTTCGTAAACCACACTAAAATGCATAACTCAGCTTGAAGTGCACATTGGTTTTTTCCAGATTCACAATGAAGTAGGTCCCATCTGATATTAAGCTTTTCAGTGTGGTTTTTGGGAGGTAAATTTTCTTCGAGTACCAATACTGTACTATGTCGTATTTGGTTCTTTATTATGGCATAATGCCATACAAGGCAGAGGATGAAAATGTGCACCTGAAATTCAGCGAACAGTTGGAACTAGCCAATATTGTGGAATGAAACACTTCGTTTCAAATAAATTGAGTGCCTCAGCGGAAAGATTAATAAAGCCAAATTTCTTTAGCAAACTGACAAAAATAGCTTCATTGTTCTGCAAGGCAATTAATGCTTGACTGCTAATTACTTGGAAATAAAATAAAATCATAAAACTGAAACTAATAAAAGTTTTTGCTCTCCCTAATTATGTGAATGTATTTTCATTCACTTGACAGCTCCTGGCCACAGAAATCCGTTTTGTTTTCATTCGACATGGGAGCTCGTACACGAAGAGGAAACTTAACGCAAACATGGATCACATAGATACTAACCCCCTCGTTCGCATGCACGAATCTGGCAGCTAGGGCGCGCGAGGAAATTTTTTCTCGTTAGCATCTGGCTGCTTGTTGCTACTGCCAATCCAGCTAACAGAAACACTCCAAGTAGTTGGAAGCAGGAGAAGATACTGCTCATACACAAGTCAACTGCGCATGCACATGAGCCCACTGGCAACTTGTCAAATGAACCTAATGTAAACAGTTGTGATGTCACACTCATAGAAAGCATTTTATTGTTACTAAGAATTAGTCTTCACTCTAAGGCCTTTGACATATTTTTGCTGTTTGCAGACGCTTGTGTATGCATGGTGTTTTGTTGTTGTAAATGGCACATTTCCTTTGCCACTCAAGTTTTTTTTTTTCTCCCATTTATATTTTATTGCTGCAGTGTCATGCTCCAGTAGCAGGAAATACTAACATTCTTTGCTAGAGAATCACTTCTTACCAGTCAAAATTACAAAAATTTAACTGAAAGCTAAAGCAATGAAAAATTCCCGGAATTACGAAAAATTCCCAGGTTTTTCCCAGTTTTCCCCTGGATGAAAAAATTCCTGGGTTTTTCCCACTGTTGAGTGTTATTCTGGTGACATAATCAAGACTCTTCCTGGCAACACTTCACACTATGCCATTCAACTGATGCAAGTGAAAACTTATGACACTTGATAGGGCAATCTGCACTTACCCTATGCTTGTGTCATTAGCCGCATCTACAAAATTGTGTTTCAGCAGTAGACTGTGAAGGGTTTTTACACTGGTTTTCAGTTTATGTTATTTGTTCTGTAAAGTTGAAGTCTAATGAAGAGGCATTCGATATTCTTCCAATGTCACCACAATTGTTAAACTATTAGGTACTCTAACTACAGCAACATAGTATACAAATTCTAGTAATAAATTAGTATTAATTAATCCATTGCACTTTGGCAGGCATAACAATGTTCACAATAATGGATGAGAAACTCTTTCATTATGGCCACTTGATCAAATGAAATGCCAGGAAGATAAATTTGAAAGTAAACCAAAAGTGTTTCTTCTTGGTAAATGTTTCCATGTGTCCGAGACATTTATGCTTTAAAATAATGTACAGAAAAAGTGTTGTTTACTTACTTCTGTTGGTGAACAAAATGCCTTTACTCTTAATATAAAACATATCCATAAATTTTAAAACATGAGCCATATTAAACTGTCTGCGAAAGAGATATTCATTCCATGGAATGAATCAACTAAACCAGACTGTATCAGTGTCCAAATATGATTATACTTAACGGCCTGAGTGCTGAGAGTTATTTCCTGAACAGGATGCAAGAAGTGTTACAGAACAAGGCAAGCTCAGTCACAAGATGTTTAACACTCAAAAAACATACAATTAAAGGTACTGAAATTGGATATCCCAATTTCAAAGAACTAACAAAACCAGAACATCTCAACCAGTGGGGATATATGCCCCAAATTGTGAAACATGCTTGGCAAGGGACAGGTTATGTTTATTATGTGCTTCAAGAGCTCTGTTCAGATTTCTTTGTAAGAAATAACTGTGCAGCTGTGTGGGCCTTTGGTGACAGCTGACAGGCTGCAATTCATCTTCCCATGAATCCCTGGGATGCTCTATAAGATTAAGTCATTCATCAGAGCTGAAAAATTGTCCATATTTTTGCAGTACTTCATCTTTGGCCCTCTGGAAGTTGTCAGTATACTTCCTATCAACACCACATATGCAAAGCACCATATGCCCTTCCAACATGACAACTGCCTTTACCACCACCACCACCACCACCACCACCACCACCACCAACAACAACAACAACAACGGTTTTGTTTTTCCAGGATTTTACTATAATTGTCATGGGTACCTTTTCACACCCAAATGAATCATTCTGAAGACAAACATGATACACAATTTGAGAGCACATTCCTTCATTCATTCATGGTCCAATTTAGAGGTTTCTGGTTCTACAATAAAAAGGTTTAACTTTGTAGGTATTCACAGCCAGTTTGACTTTGTAGGTATTCACAGCCAGTGTCATTTTGGATTAAATAATTTTGGGTATTGAACCACATTACTGTAACTGCAAAAACAACTAAACTGCCAACATTTTCACCGATCTGCTGCAGTTTTCAGACCCATTCACTGTTGTATACTGTCATTTTTTGTTATCTGCTATCTACCAGCATCACATATCTGAGATGTCATTGACAAATTGATGAGGGAGTTATGGAGGGATGTTTGTACGGTATGCTGCTGTCTTACTCTAGTGGCTGATCGGAAAGCAACTCTAAAAGGTAGTGTATTGACTGTTTGCTGCGTGTGCCACTCTGGTAAGTGACCGCTGGGCAAACTCTGTGATTGGAAGGCAATAGCAAATCAGCAGCTTGTATCCAGGAGATGATGCTTTCCTGCAGCAAGGTGTTAAGGACACATGGCAGTTCTCTCGCAGCCACCATCTGCACAGCCAAACCCAGATCATGTGGCACAGCTGGTTAGTGAACACACATGGTCCGCCATCATAGGTAACTCCTTGTTCGTGTTGTTACGGCTATTGCCTTTCAACCACAAGAGTTTGCCCACCAATCACTTAACAGAAAGGCACAGGCAACAGATAGCCGACATGCTCTCTTCTACCAATCATCTTCTAGAGTTGCGTTCCAATCAGCCACTAGGGTAACACAGGCATAGCGTACTGTACGGCCACCACTCTGTGACAACATCTTCAAATTGTCCAATGACATCTCAGATATACGATGTCAGTTCCATCAGATAACCAGAAATTACAGTACAAAACGGAAGACATTCACCAGTACAAAACAGCGAGCCGCACTGTAGAGGACCACAGCAAGTCAGTCAAAACATCGGCGATTTACCTGTTTTAGTAATTACAATGACGTGGTACAATACCCAAAACTATTTTATCCAAAATGAAAAGGTTAATCTCTGCATGGCTTTGAGAAACAAACACTGCCATAAATCTCATACTACATCCAACTGCTTTCGACTTCTGACAGAGTCTGTTAGGAAACTATAATTCCTGAGAAAGTTACAAGCTGTACAAGCAAATGCCATGCACCTACTGTTGGATTTTGTTGTGCATTTAAGGCTAACTACCAATCTAGTTGTTGGCGTTACTTTTGGTCCAGCTCTTACCAATCTATGACTATAGTCTTCTGTGCCTGAAAACAATTGTCAAAGCTTTGAAATGAAATTCTGTGGCACAATCAATGCTGTGGAGACTGCTGTCTATGTCTAAACTGTCTCAGACTCCCAAAGATTCTGCTCTACAAAGCAATCTCCAAATGGTGTCTTTCTGACATCAAGCAGTAAACTTTGCATAAGACTACAAACTGCTTACAACAAAACTGATAACTATAAAAAATTATGAACTGTTTGCACTATTTTTTGTTATCTTGGAAAAACATGGATAACATACCTTATCAAAGCAAAAAGTATTTATTCTTAGCAGCCTCTAATCTCCAAGCATTTTCTGAGGCTATCTGACATTTAACACTATCTTTAAGGTGAAAACGGGAGGGGGGGGGGGGGTTGTCTCTTCTGGATCAACAGTGACACTTTAATTGTATTGAGAGTTAGTAGGGCTACAGCACGTAATCCAATCATCAATATTACTGCTAGACAATAATAGGATATTTTGCATTAAACTGAACAATAAATGCATAAGAGAAAGCACTAATCCTTCACCTGGATTGTTTTCAAAGAATCCATCATACACAACAAAATTATTATTTTGTGGTAGAATATTCCTCAGACCATAATGTTTTAGAAGGAAATTCATGAACTTCTCTGATGGTCTGTCAATTGCCAAATGAATGGGCAAGACACTCTCCTCCTGCAACAAGGTTTTCAATATCATACAATGAAGCAGCAATTGGAATGATTTAAAAACACACAGAAAATTTAAATTTATTTCCACTGAACTGTTCCTAAAATTAAAAAAGGCTATGTTGTAAAGCAAAAGTCATACTACGGTGGTTGTTTAATGATGAGTGTGTAGAGGTGTGTGCACATTTATTATGACCTGGCCCAGCTACATTGGTGTGCAGCTAAGAAGACAGTTGTTTGATGCACTCAACTCAGAAAGAAAAGGAGAGTAGTTTGCAAAATCAAAAGTGTGCTCTCGTTTCTGTTCCACAACACATACTCTGAGTATTCTTCCCTCTAAGAACTGGTGACACTGTGGTATGCATCAAATGGAGACATGTTTCACACTTTCAGTATTTGAAAAAAGTTATATACATGGAATATTACTGCTGCTGATTATTAATATAATATGTATTGTTTTTGTTTTAGGTGAGCCACAACAAACACTGCAACAAGACAATAGCTGTCACCATATGTGCACTAACATGAAAATCATTTCTAACTGTTCAATGTGCAGCACAACTCTTACATTACAAGGCAGATGCCACAGAATTACACTGTTGCACTGGTGCATTAACTGGGACAGTGTCTATAGCACAAAACATCACACCACCACCTGCCTTCTTACTTTCAAATTATTCTAGTACCTATTATGTTAAAGGGCTACCATCCTTTCAAGCAGTTTGCAGAGCAAATTGGTGAGTAATTGGTTCATAGCTGTCTATAGACATGGGTTTCTTGCCTGGTTTAAGGATCAGAACGATGATACTATCTTGTCACTGTGAAGGAAACACTCCTTCTAGCCAAATATGGTTGAAGACCCTGAGTAGATGGAGTCTCTGTGTAACATTCAAATGTTGGCTCACCTGATTGTGAATTTAATTGGGGCCTGGCGCCAAACTGTGTGATGAGTATTAAAGGACAGAGAGATGTCTCCAACTTATCTTTTGTTTGTTCAAATGGTAGCCAAGTAAGAAGAGGACACCGATGCAGTCTCAAAGTGCAGTGCATGATATTCTGCAGAAATCACTGCATTGGAACAAATACCGCCATGAAGGAAAAGACCCAGAACAGTTATTGGTCTTTGGTGGCCCAGAAGACAATGAAGCTTGGCCCACACCTGGGATGAAAAGGTATACATTCCCTAACAGAAAACATAACACTTCCAGTATTCCCTTTTACTACATTTAATTAAATAGTGAACCTTTGTGAGAAGCCATTTAAAAGTGACGAGGGCAGTCTGTGAACGATGCCACTCAAAACATTGCAGGGCCCTTCGAGGATCCTGAAAAGCTGTTGCTATGTCTTTGGTCAACTAGCGGGTGGCAGAGAGGGATTGTAGAAAGGGGTATAGCAGTTCCAACTGTGAAGTTATAGCTCTAGGAGAATACATACATATTTTTTTCTTCTTTTTTTATTCATGATTTTTCACAATAAATGCTGATACATTGAAATATTACAAAAACATTCATGGTTCAATGTTCTGTAGATATCATTGTTGTAAGAGAGCCTGTTTTCGACTATCAAGACAAAACAATCGAGTGGTAGGGTGGTGACTTGGAGAATGCTGATTGCTGATGTGCAGCATCGCTGCTGTGTTAGTTTTCATGTGTGCAGACATGGATAATACATTTATATCAATAAGTGTATTGTACTGTGTCAACTGCAGAAAGACAATGATTAATGCTGAGTAAACTGTGAACTATGCACTCTTCTTTATGTGTGGGTAAACCAGGACAGTTTTCACATGTGTAATAGACATAAATAATTGATTCACTAGTGAAACAATGTGTATGCACAATATCAGCCTTGAGTGTTTTGAGAACTGTGATTTGATGTGATTAAGCCTTGGACTGTGTCATATCAGTCACTGAATTGAAACAGTTTCACAGGGGGGGCAACGAGAAAAAAAGTGTACTGGATGAATATTCTAGATAAATACGTCAGTTCTACATTTCAAATTTTCACACTTTTGAGCTGCAATCCCATGGCATCAAGCTCATGACGGCAGCCGCAACAGTACAGGAGCCTTATTAGATGTTCATGGTTAATGTTGTTACCAGGCCCATTAGGGTATATATGGGGCATGAACAGCATCAGATGTTTAGTGATCATTGTGAAGGACACACATATTTACTCATTTGAGACAGCATTATCAGCACCCGACAGAGTTTGAAAGGGGCCTGATTGTGGGTCTCCATTTGTAGATCTGGTTGAATTGTGCAGTATCCACATTTATGGGGCATTCGGATGTGATCTGGAGACATTATTTTCAATGTAGAAACATGAAATACCAGCATCACATGTCAACTTCACCACACTGTCTCAGAATCCTGCAATGAGGTGAGGGACAGCCAATGGAGTATGTTTGAAAAAGATTTAACTGCGAACAGGTTCTCAGTTTCAAAAGTAATGTAAGAGAATGGTAACTATTTTCTCTTTAAAATAAAATGTTCGTGCAGTCGTAATATTGTAATTTTTCAATCTACAATACAATGTCATTGTAATGGTACCAACATGTAGATTATGTTTTTGCTCCCCATCCTTTCCTACAACTTTTCTGCTACTGACAAAAATAATAGTGACATGTGCTCTCAGTCATTCAGTACCTTTAAATACACTGCCTGACAAAAAAGGGAATCACCTAAACAGGAGGAGAAATCAAAATGAAACTTCATGGATTGAGAAGATCTGTGATGTTATTGCAATGATTACAAAATTGAGTCACATTTACAAGTAACTTGGCTGTATGAACCGAAAAAATATCAGCATCACAATACATCCACTATGGTCTGGACACACACATTGATTTATTGAGAAGGGGTCATAAAACCATTGTATACTCTGCTGAGGCAAGCTAGCTCACAACTGTTGTAATCGGTACTCAATATCATACACAATGGCACTGCAACATAGTTGATATCCAAGCTGGTCCCACAAATTTTCTATTGGGGACAGATCTCATGATCTTGTTAGCCATAGGAGTAAGCCTAATTCAACATCATGTAGACAGTTCATAAAGATGTGCCATGTAGAGAAGAAGCATTGTCCTGTTGAAAAATTGAGCCACAATATTGAATTATGAGAGGTAACATGCGAGGACACAGGATTTTTGTGACATACTGTTGTGCTGTCAGAGTTCCCTCAATCATGGCTCCCCACACCATGACACTGGGAGTAACACCACTGTGCCTCTCCTAAACATTCGAAGAATGAGATGGAGAACTCTCCAGGTTGCCATCATACTCGTCAACAATGGTCACCTGGAGCGGTATGGAACCACAATTCCACACTGAACATAATTGATGACATTTATCAGCTGTCTGTGCTTCCCAGTCATGACACCACTCCAAATGCAGCCTTTTGTGTTCCTGTGTTAAAGGTATCCTACACGTAGGATAGAAATTCACTAGTCCAGCTGCTGCTAGTATTCGACCAATGGTGTCAGAATGTTGCACGAGTCCATTACTTCTCCTCAGATGGCAAATGCTCACCTGAAGGTGGTTGTGATGTGCTTGTACAATGCACTAATTCTCCCTTGTGGCGGTCAGTGGTGGTCGAGCGGAACCTTGACAATGAGTACTCCGTCCCTCAGGTACCCATGTAATCTAACATCAAGCCACTGTCACATCCAAATGGCCCCACAAATCTGGATATTACAAGACTCGACTAGCCAGGCAAATAGAAAGCCAGAAGGAGGTCCATCCAAACACTGTCATGTGCTGATAATGCTGTCTCACACAAGTACATTGCATCTCCAAGTCCTTCACAGTGATCACTCAACATCTGGCACTGTTCACGCTGTTTACATACCTTAAAAGGCCTCATAACAGCACCAAACATATACAACTTTCATCACTTTAGTGTCCAATCTACCTATCACAGAGAACTGCAATTCGAATTAATTATGTACCTGCCAATGGTGCATACATGTACTAAGTTACATTGATGTCCGACCATGTCTTCTGGGAGCTTCACTCTTTTTGTCATGCAGTGCATATTTTGCATACTCATTTCTCATGCAGTAAACAAATATTTTCCAGAAATTAACAGTTTTCCAACCCACCATTATACACCAGGCACACAAAACTATCTTCACAATACTTCGTTCTGACTGGCCAATAACTGCTGCCTGTGTGGTATTAGAATTTTACAGCTTTGTATTATTACACAAGTTGGAACCATCAGTGTATTTCAAGTAACTGAGAGCATTTCTGAAAGCATGCATACTTATTATTCAACATCTTTTGCACTATGTATTTGTAGCAATTATATTTTACGCTAGGAAATAAAGTTTAATTTTCTTGATTCTGGATTTTTTATGTCTGATTAATTATATGAGTCTGTTTTATAGCTTTCGAGTTACAAAGTAAATTTAATTTGATTCTTTTTACTCATAATCCCACACGTAGAATTCATCACCGTTAACTAAAGGACTATAGTTTATTCATTCCAACACAACAAGATTAGGTCACCAATTTATTACACACTCATTTGTTGTTGTTGTTGTGGTCTTCAGTCCTGACACTGGTTTGATGCAGCTCTCCATGGTACTCCACCCTGTGCAAGCTTCTTCATCTCCCGGTACCTATTGCAACCTACATCCTTCTGAATCTGCTTAGTGTATTCATCTCTTGGTCTCCCTCTATGATTTTTACCTCCACGCTGCCCTCCAATAATAAATTGGTGATCCCTTAATGCCTCAGAATATGTCCTACCAACCGATCCCTTCTTCTAGTCAAGTTGTGCCACGAATTTCTATTCTCCCCAATTCTATTCAATACCTCCTCATTAGTTACGTGGTCTACCCATCTGATCTTCAGCATTCTTCTGTAGCACCACATTTCGAAAGCTACTATTTTCTTCTTGTCCAAACTATTTATTGTCCATGTTTCACTTCCACACATGGCTACACTCCTACAGATACTTTCAGAAATGACTTCCTGACACTTAAATCTACACTCGATGTTAACAAATTTCTCTTTTTCAGAAACACTTTCCTTGCCATTGCCAGGCTACATTTTATATCCTCTCTACTTTGACCATCATCAGTTATTTTGCTCCCCAAATAGCAAAACTCTTCTTCTACTTTAAGTGTCTTGTTTCCTAACCTGATTCCCTCAGCATCACCCGACTTAATTCGACTACAATCCATTATCCTCGTTTTGCTTTTGTTGATGTTCATCTCACATCCTCCTTTCAAAACACTGTCCATTCTGTTCAACTGCTCTTCCAGGTCCTTTGCAGTATCTGACACAATTACAATGTCATCGGCGAACCTCAAAGTTTTTATGCCTTCTCCATGGATTTTAATACCTACTCCAAATTTTTATTTTGTTTCCTTTACTGCTTGCTCAGTATACAGACTGAATAACATTGGGATAAGCTACAACCCTGTCTCACTCCCTTCCCATGCACTGCTTCCCTTTCATACCCCTCGACTCTTATGACTGCCATTTGGTTTCTGCACAATTTGTAAATAGCCTTTCGGTCCCTGTATTTTACCCCTGCCACCTTCAGAATTTGAAAGAGAGTATTTCAGTCAACATTGTTAAAAGCTTTCTCTAAGTCTACAAATGCTAGAAATGTAGGTTTGCCTTTCCTTAATCTATCTTCTAAGATAAGTCGTAGGTTCAGTATTGCCTCACATGTTCCAACATTTCTACAGAATCCCAACTGATCTTCCCCGATGTTGGCTTCTACCAGTATTTCCATTCGTCTGTAAGGAAATCGGGTTAGTGTTTTGCAGCTGTGACTTGTTAAACTAATAGTTTAGTAATTTTCACATCTGTCAACACCTGCTTTCTTTAGGATTGGAATTGTTATATTCTTCTTGAAGTCTGAGGGTATTTCACCTGTCTCGTACATCTTGCTCACCAGATGGTAGAGTTTTGTCAGGACTGGCTCTCCCAAGGCCGTCAGTAGTTCTAATGGAATGTTGTCTACTCACGGGGCCTTGTTTCGGCTTAGGTCTTCCAGTGCTCTTTCAAACTCTTCACACAATATCATATCTCCCATTTCATCTTCATCTACATCCTCTTCCATTTCCATAATGTTGTCCTCAAGTACATCACCCTTGTATAGACCCTCTATATACTCCTTCCACCTTTCTGCTTCCACTTCGTTGCTTAGAACTGGGTTTACCTTATTTAAATTTCGGTCAACCATTCCCATTGTGTTATACGGCAGGATGGATGTTCGCATCAGACACATCCAACAACCTCATCAATGCAATCTGACAAGAGGGTATGAATGTGACAGTAGAGGTATACAACTGCCAATTGGCACATCTAAGAGCCGAACATGGTAATTCGCTCTTTGGGCAGTGACAAGGGAGTTACATGATCACCAAAAAGTGGTCATGTCACAAAGATCGTCATGTAGCAACCACTGTAGCAGAGGCACGAGACTAGGGGACGAGATCTTATGATCAACAGCCAAAAAGGCACCATGGGTGGCATTAAAGTGAATAGGAGTACCGTCACTGAGGAGACACAGATCAAAATCAAAATGAAGCTGATCAATTAGAATGCTCCAACCAGATGACATAGTATTTACCCACACTGGGTGCTGTGAATTGAAATCCAAGCAGGAAAAAAGTGGGAGAGAGTTGCTGGATTAAGGTATTCATCTCAAGGTATGGAAGTGCCTTGCCTGTGTGTAAATAAATGTTCCAAACGATGGTCACTGGGGTCATTCACACATGGAATAAGTAACAAACAAGGGTCCTCTCAGAAGATCAGTAAGTAGCAACAGAGCAAATATGAGTAAATCGAACATTTTAATTTGCAGTATCTGTCACTGGCATGTAATGATTAACTGAATCTGAGCCTGTCCTTGCACCACTGGGTAATCGTCATTGGCACAACTGTGTTAAGACTTACAGAAATTTTGCAACAAACAAAAAGTATCTTTTTTTATTAAATTTATAAATTAGAAATCAAAATAATATCAGTCAATAAGAACACTTAACCAGAAGGATGTCTGCACAATATCCTTTCAAGATACTATCCATACCAGAAATTTTCTGTACTATTGTATTATTTAGATTTCTTCCAGTGTTGACTTACAATACACGCAATCAAATCTATTTCCTTTACATATTTTGTAAGAGAACAGAGGCTTATGACATCCTGCATACACTAACACAATTGTGACGGCACACAAGCTGATAATTTTACACAGCTTTCTAAGTGTCTTCCTTGGCTGTAATAGCAACTCCTATTTATTCACTCAGTGCAATTTTTTCCATTTATTTTTCACACCTTTTCATGCTATGTTTTACTACATTAATAGTTCAGCTTCAATATACTATCCACTGTAAAATGCAGTATGATGTAAAATACTTACCAAAAGTCAAAAATAGTCTTAATGTGGTGACACCTACCTGCAGCATATACTCATACAATATTTTTCCCATTCCCATACGTTGCTTTGACTCATGGATGTAAAAGTCTAATATACAAAGAGGCTCCACTTCTTTATGAGCTCCAGATGCATCAAACACAAACAGTTTCTTCCGTCCCACTTTAAGCAGGCCAATAACTGTACCTTTCCCACTGAAACATTGTGTGTAAAAATAACATTCATTAAAATATATTTTTGAAGAAAAAACAAAATAAATCTTATCAATGAAATATTAAGTATACAATACAGAATAAGGCAGTCTGTTTATTAGCAACTGGCATAGAAGCAACTATAACATGAACGTAAATGCAGAAGCGGAACTGTTCAGGTTTTATAAGTGGTAGTGCCTTCACTGATATAAAAAGAGGAAGCACAAAATGTGAAACTGTGATTAATTACAATGTATGTACTATGTTGCTGTTGTGGTCTTCAGTCCAGAGACTGGTTTGATGCAGCTCTCCATGCTACTGTATCCTGTGCGAGCTTCTTCATCTCCAAGTAACTACCGCAGCCTACATCCTTCTGAATCTGTTTAGTGTATTAATGCCTTGATCTCCCTCTACGATTTTTACCCTCCGCACTTTCCTCCAATACTAAATTGATGATCCCTTGATGCCTCAGAACATGTCCTACCAACCGATCCCTTCTTCTAGTCAAGTTGTGCCACAAATTCCTCTTCTCCCCAATTCTATTCAGTACCTCCTCATTAGTTACGTGATCTACCCATCTAAATTCAGCATTCTCCTGTAGCACCACATTTCAAAACCTTCTATTCTTTTCTCATCTCAACTAATTACCGTCCATGTTTCACTTTCAAACATGGCTACACTTCATACAAATACTGTCAGAAACAACTTCCTGACATTTAAATCTATATTTGATGTTAACAAATTTCTCTTCTCCAGAAAAGTTTTCCTTGCCTTTGCCAGCCTACATTTTTTATCTTCTCTACTTCAACCATCATCAGTTCTTTTGCTCCCGAAATAGCAAAACTCTTCTACTACTGTAAGTGTCTCATTCCTAATCTAATTCCCACAGCATCACCTGATTTAATTTGACTATGTTCCATTACCCTCGTTTTGCTTCTACTAATGTTCATCTTATATCCTCCTTTCAAGACACTGTCCATTCTGTTCAACTGCTCTTCCAGATGTTTTGCTGTCTTTGGCCAAATAACAATGTCGTCGGCAAAACCTCTAAGTTTTTATTTCTTCTCATTGGATTTTAGTTCCTACTTTGAATTTTTCTTTTGTTTCCTTTAGTGCTTGCTCAATATAAAGATTGAGTAACATCGGAGATAAGCTACAACCCTGTCTCACTCACTTCCTCACCGCTGCTTCCCTTTCATGGCCCTTGACTCATAACTGCCATCTGGTTTCTTGCACAAAATATAAATAGCATTATGTTCCCTGTATTTGATGTCTGCCATCTTTGGAATTTGAAAGAGTATTCCAGCCAACAATGTCAAAAGCTTTCTTATTCCAGCCAACATTGTCAAAAGCTTTCTCTAACTCCACAAATGCTACAAATGTAGGTTTGCCTTTCCTTAATCTACATTCTAAGATAAGTTGTAGAGTCAGTAATGTCTCAGGTGTTCCAACATTTCTACAGAATCCCAACTGATCTTCCCTGAGATCAGCTTCTACAGTTTTTCGATTTGTCTGCAAAGAATCCATGTTAGTATTTTGCAGCCGTGACTGATTAAACTGATAGTTTGGTAATTTTCCACCTGTCAACACTTGCTTTTTTTGGGATTGGAATTATTATATTCTTCTTGAAGTCTGAGGGTATTTCGCCTGTCTCATACATCTTGCTCACCGGATGGTAAAGTTTTGTCAGGGCTGGTTCTCCCAATGCCATAAGTAGTTCTAATGGCATGTTGTCTACTCCCAGGGCCTTGTTTCGACTTAGGTCTTTCACTGCTCTGTCAAGTTCTTCACACAGTAGTATATCTCCCATTTCATTTTCTCTTGCGTCCTCTTCCATTTCCATAATATTGCCCTGAAGTACAATGGTCTTGTATAGACCCTCTATATACTCCTTCCACCTTTCTGCCTCCCCTTCTTCGCTTAGAACTGGGTTTCCATCTGCGCTCTTAATATTCATACAAGTTGTTCCCTTTTCTCCAAAGGTCTCTCTAATTTTCCTGCAGGCAGTTTCTATCTTACTCCTAGTGATATATGCCTCTACATCCTTACATTTGTCCTCTAGCCATCCCTGCTTAGCCATTTTGCACTTGCTGTCGATCTCATTTTTGAGACGTTTGTATTCCTTTTTGCCTGCTTCATTTACTGCATTTTTTTTATATTTTCTTCTTTCATCAATTAAATTCAAAATCTCTTCTGTTACCCAAGGATTTCTACTAGCCCTTGTCCTTTTACATACTTGATCCACTGCTGCCTTCACCATTTCATCTCTCAAAGCTACCAACTCTTCTTCTACTGCATTTCTTTCCCCCATTCTTGTAAATCATTCCCTAGTGCTCTCTGAAACACTTCACAACCTCTGGTTCTTTCTGTTTATCCAAATGCCATCTCCTTAAACTCCCAACTTCATGCAGTTTCTTCAGTTTTAATCTACAGTTCATAACCAGCATATTGTAGTCAAAGTCCACATCTGCCCCTGGAAATGTCTTACAATTTAAAACCTGGTTCCTAAATCTCTGTCTTACCATTACATAAACTATCTGAAGCCTTCCATTGTCTCCAGGCCTCTTCCACGTACACAACCTTCTTTCATGATTCTTAAACCAAGTTTTAGCCTTGATTAAGTTATGCTCTGTGCAAAATTCTACCAGGCAGCTTCCTCTTTCATTCCTTACCCCCATTCCATATTCACCTACTACTTTTCCTTTTCCTACTATCGAATTCCAGTCCTCCACAACAATTAAATTTTCATCTCGCTTCACCATCTGAATAATTTCTGTTATCTCATCATACATTTCTTCTATCTCTTCATCATCTGCAGAGCTAGTTGGCATATAAACTTGTACTACTGATATTAACAGACTCTTCCGTCGGTTCTTGGTAGAACAACATTATAATAATAAATGAAAAGCACCAGTTTGCTTTTGTTCTACGACGTATTTTTGCGGCAGAACAAGAAGTTATCTATGATTAGAAAGGTGAGTGAACCTCTAACCTCAAACTGTAAACAAATTTTTTTGCAACATGTAATTAACTTATCGAACTTGGTTCTGTCCCCGAAGGAACAAAAGTGCTTGAAAAAGGTTTTAAATATGCTCCTTCCCACCCTCCATCAGAAAAACAACTGGATGTTATGAAAGCTGATATTGAATATGCCTTAACGAAAGACACCACTGCAAAATATATAGTTGCCAATGCACTAAAGAACAAAACCAAATTTGTGTGCAACATCCCACACTCTATTGACTTTCACACCCTCAAGTTCTTAAAACAGAAATTACAACACCAAGGTATCGTTGCCACAAAATCTGATAAAGGCAACAGTATTGTGCTTTTGAACAAATGTGATTATGTGGATAAAGTTAGTGATTTTCTGAATACCACAGGCTTCCAAGTCCTTCCTAAAGACCCTACCAAATTGTTCAAAGAGGATGTTAAATATGCACTCATTTCATGCAAAAGCATATTCTCTGAATTTGAAGTAAAACTGTTAACTAATATGAACCCAGTGCCTCCTAGAAAGTACGGGCTTCCTAAACTGCATAAACAAGATGTTCCTATTTGTCCAGTTATATCATCATTCACTGCTCCATCTTACAAACTAGCCAGTAAACTTGATGTCCTAATTAAGAGCAGGACTAAATTCAAACCAAAGCATGGTATTTCAAACTCTGTGGACCTAGTAAACAAGTTAAAAGGTATATCTGTCTCACACAGTGATAAATTAGTATCCTTTGATGTCAGCAGTTTGTTTTCTAACATACCAGTAGTAGAATGTCTTGACATTCTGACAGAGCTGTTGCACAAGTCTAATATCAATCCTGTGGAATTGAATGACTTGAGACTGGCCACACAGACCTGCATTGCACAGAACTATTTTCAGTTCCAAGGCACTCTTTATAAATAATTAGATGGCTTAGCTATGGGTTCCCCTCTTAGTCCACTGTTGGCTGAAATATTTATGGACCATTTTTAACAAAATTTTCTAAAAACAGAACCTTTGAGTGCAAACATCAAATACTGGTTTAGATATGTAGATGATGTCCTGTGTATGTGGACTGGAACTACAGGACAACTCAACACATTCTTGAAAAACCTAAACAGTCAACATAAAAATATCCAGTTCACTATGGAAATTGGCAACAAATCCATAAACTTCTTAGATCTCACCACTGACATCAGTACACACACACATTGTTTCAAAATTTACAGAAAAACAACAACTACAGACACAGTAATACCTTCTTGCTCACAACACCCCATAACTCACAAACATACAGCTTTCCACTCAATGGTACACCGTCTCATATCCATCCCCATGTCCAGAGATGGTTTTAAAGCAGAGTTAGATACAATAAAATTTATTGCCTCATCCAATGGCTACAATCCAGTTCGTATTGACCACATCTTGCACAGGAAACAAAAACGGAAAATTATACCCCTCCTCTATGCCCCACCTGCTTCCCCATCCACTGTCTGCAAGAAATGGTGTACTCTACCATTTCTAGGTCAGGTATCATAGACTGTGGCCAAAGCACTGAAATCCTGCAAGTATAGGGTTTCCTACTATGTCAGGAACACTACAGCCCAGTGTGTTTTTAATAGCAAAGACAAGATCCAGTTATTAGCCAACAGTGGGGTATACAAAATCACCTGTTCTGATTGTGACAAATTTTACATTGGTCAGTCAGGCAGAGACATATCAACTAGGCTGGCTGAACATGAATGCAGCTGGAGGTTGCAGAATTCAGACTCTGCATTTTAATGAACATCTTGCTCACAGTCCAGATCTCATCCTAAATGACCAGACACAACTCAACACTTCCCCTCCCCTAAACTTCATAAACGAGGATAATGGAATGTAGTCAAATTAAGTCGGGTGATGCTGAGGGAATTAGATTAGGAAATGAGACATTTAAAGTAGTAAAGGAGTTTTGCTATTTAGGGAGTAAAATAACCGATGATGGTCGAAGTAGAGAGGATATAAAATGTAGACTGGCAATGGCAAGGAAAGCGTTTCTCAAGAAGAGGAATTTGTTAACATCGAGTATAGATTTAAGTGTCAGGAAGTCGTTTCTGAAAGTATTTGTATGGAGTGTAGCCATGTATGGAAGTGAAACATGGACGATAACTAGTTTGGACAAGAAGAGAATAGAAGCTTTCGAAATGTGGTGCTACAGAAGAATGCTGAAGATAAGGTGGGTAGATCACGTAACTAATGAGGAGGTATTGAATAGGATTGGGGAGAAGAGAAGTTTGTGGCACAACTTGACTAGAAGAAGGGATCGGTTGGTAGGACATGTTTTGAGGCATCAAGGGATCACAAATTTAGCATTGGAGGGCAGTGTGGAGGGTAAAAATCGTAGAGGGAGACCAAGAGATGAATACACTAAGCAGATTCAGAAGGACGTAGGTTGCAGTCGATACTGGGAGATGAAGAAGCTTGCACAGGATAGAGTAGCATGGAGAGCTGCATCAAACCAGTCTCAGGACTGAAGACCACAACAACAACAACAAACTTCATATAATCATCTTTGTTGTTCATTACTTCCCACACTCTCTCTTCCTACATATTCCCATTTTCCTGTAGTCATTATGTTGTTTTATTTGTTGCAGTTGTCTTTGTATTCCACATATGCTGTAGTTTCAATAGTTAAGGGTTTGCTTTTAACTTGTACTTGTATTACATGTTTAAATTCCCTTGTAGTTTTCTCATCAAATACTGTTCATATTTCACTTTGCTCATTTATTTAATGTAAACTGGTATACAGCCACTGCTTTGATTATAATATTAATGTTAAAATGCAGTACCACCACACTCTCAAACTGTAGGTTCCCTCAAACACCTCAATTTTCCTGCATTTACTAATTTCTGTTTATCTTATTGATATTGCTTAAGTTCCTCGTGTATTCTGTATTTACATTGACAACTGTCTCTTCTTTTTTAATTGATTGTGTATCACTCTCCATGTTTCACACCTCTTGATGCAGCCTTGTCTAGTACTAATTTTATCTTATTTTATTAGTTTTGTTTATTAATAGAAACTGTTATGTAGACATGCTATTCCTATTTTGTGCTAAAGGTTTTCCTGTCAACTCCATTGTTATTTATGTACTGTTCAGTTTTCACTATTTCATTGCAAAGATGTTACTCACTGTATGTTTCTACTTCACTCTAGATGTGTTACTTCTCTTCCAATGTTGTCTGCTAACATTTAACTTCTTTGGTGATAATACTCAGTAAATGTCTGAAGATGGCCCTGTAAGCCGAAAACTGGTTAGCAATAAAAGTAATATTGTAGAACAAAAGCAAACTGGTGCTTTTCATTTATTATTGTACCACTGATGTACAAACGGGCCTCATGTCTATCTTTGCAACAATAATGTGTTCACTATGCTGTTCGTAGTAGCTTACCTGCACTCCTATTTTTTTTATTCATTATTAAACCTACCTGTATTACTGCTACTTGATTTTGTATTTATAACCCTGTAGTCATCTGACCAGAAGTCTTGTTCCTCCTGCTACCAAACTTCACTAATTCCCACAATATATCGCTTTAACCTATCCATTTCCCTTTTTAAATTTTTTAGCCTACCTGTCCAATTAAGGGATCTGACATTCTATGCTCCAGTCCACAGAACATCAGTTTTCTTTCTCCTGGTAACAACTTCCTCCAGAGTAGTCCCCACCCGGAGATCCGAATGGGGGACTATTTAACCTCCGTAATATTCTACCCAAAAATTATGGCTGTATTTTGCCCTTGCTTTCAGCTATGCTATATACAAGGAAAAACCACTGACATCATCACATTAAGAGTGCTACACAAGACACTGCACTCATGGTTTTTTCATTTGTGATTCTGTTGACCCATTACAGTTAGTTCTGATTCAGTAGTTGGTAAAAAACACAAGGTGCGGTCAAAAAATGCAGTGAATTACTTTTTTTTAGTAATAACTGCTGACACTACAACCATTTGATGTAATCTGTCCAACATCCTGATCCGTTGGGACTGGCAGCATCAAGATGGAACACATTCTGACTTGTCAGAGTTCAGAGATGCAAGAGTGAAGTTGTGCCTGTCATGCATCAAGAACTTTGAATATCATATGAACATTTAAGTTTTGTTCCAAGTTTGGAAAAGAAAGAAAAAAATGCTAAATAAACTTGTGAAATGTTGAACGTGGTGTATGGCAATAATGCTATAACTCTGAAGGCTGTTTACAAGTAGTACAAGATATTTGAAAACAAAAATGAGTCACTAGAAGACTAACAATGTTGTGAATGTCATTAACCACAAAAACAGCAAAAACAAAAGGAAACTTACAAAACGTGGCAAAAATTGTTCATTCAAACAAGCGAATAACAATTCAAGAACTTACTGAAGAACTGAACATCTCGTATGAATCTGTGCGAAGAATTTTAAACAAATATTTGCAGATGAGATGAGTGAGTGCAAAGGTTTGTTTCCAGACTTTCCAGTAATGAACACAAGTTAAATGGTGTGTCAGTTTACATGGAGTTGACGCATTATCTTCATCCAGATCCTGATTTCATGTCTAAAACTGTAAGTGTAGATGAAACCTGGGTCAATAGGTATGACCCTGATCATTCCAACAGGAACAATTGTAAAAGCCAAAATGGAACAATTGCTTCTTTCTTCATAATGACACCAGGCTGTGCCTCACCTTCCATTTGATTCCTGAGTTTTTGGTTGCAACAAGTGCTCCTGACTGTCCACATCCACTTTACTCACCTGATTTAGTACCAAGCAACTTCTGGCTCTTCCCAAAAATTAAAACCATGTTTACAGGAAAACTTTAAAAACCATTCCCAACACGGTGGGTACCACGGCAGAGTAGATTAATGCCCTTCCAAAAGAAGCTTTCCAGTCATGGATTCAACGTTGGGATATATGCATTGCTTGCCAAGGGCAGTACTTTCAAGGAGATTAAATCAAATTCCAAGTAATCTAATTACATTGTTTCTAATAAAAATATTCACTGCCTTTTTTTAATCACACCTCATATGCACTGAGGGTTGGGAACAAATAGTCAACTATTAATCGTTTTACTGCTGTGGGCATCTACACACGTCCTGCTATGTTGTTTGCTAGGTGCTGTGGTCTGTGTAAGTGTGCCACTTTGGTTTTCCTACACTGCTATGAATGTCTGTACAGCATAATCTGTATCACTTCAGACATGTTTGTTATCTTCATAGTCTCTGATGTTATTGAATTTAGCACATGTTAAAATTCAGGAGTACATGTGAAACACATTTTTTTGTTTTCTCCAAAAAAATTCCTGTCCCAAGATACAGGCCTCCAAAGATGACACTGCGAACACCATGTTGAAGATGAAAATTTCGGAATTTTTTTTTAAATGCTGTCACTCTGTAACAGTTCTAGATATTTTGTTACAGTTTTTTTTTATTTGAAAGATAATTGCTTTATGATTACAATGGTATCCTCCACTTGGACATACCTTTCAAAATTCTTTCACTGTCACCTATTGAATCTTTTTTTATAATTTACAGAATTTTTTTTTAAATGCCAATACAGGAAAGTTAGAATTTTTCTTTTGATTAGTACCATGTAGTACCATATTCTCTGTAAAGGAGAGCTTCCACTTTGGACAGGTTTCATTTTTTAAAAATCTTTTTTTTTTTAATTTTTAAGGGTAATGTATGTTTCCACTGAAGTTGTTTCTTACTAATTTCTTTGTTCCAATGTTTTTTTCTATTGTCTTTGCTGCAGTTATTTCTTTTCACTTTCATTGTTGTGGATATTTCTTACTCTTTGTTGTGTTTTCTTGTCAGTTTCTTTGTCGTGCTTCGTCATTGCAGGTTACTATATTTTAGATGTTCAGTGCTAATACGTTTACTGAAGAGGCTTCTAAGAAATCTGAGACCATCCAGTGCGTTCTGTGTTTTCGTGAGTAATTTGCCTGTTGACAGAGCCGCAGTGTGTTTTGTGAAAGGGACTGTTTGAAATGTCTTTTGACTGGGGCCACAGGAGAGTGAAGTGTGCTCACTATTTCCATTTAAAAAAAAAAAAGAGAGAGAGAGAGAGAGAGAGAGAGAGAGAGAGAGAGAACACCTTTGTTCAGGTTGGGAATAAGTGTTCTCCTTTGAAGACTCGGTATCAAAGTGAAGATGTTTCCGGTGACGACTTTTTATGTTCTAAATGTTTTGACATGACAACAACTATGATAGTATCTGAACAAAGGTGAAGCCTCCCATGATGCAGATGATACAGATTTTGCATCAATAGAGGGAGAATTAAATACCCTGAATCAGTCAACTATAGAGGTAGATGTCAGTCCTGTTAAGAAACCGTGGTCAGTGGAACTGAGTCATAAGCTCTATGCATCAAGAAAGTGCCGAGAAATTATTAAAGCTATGCATGAATACACTACAGCAAAACTGACCATTCTCTTCAAAATACACATTCCATCTTCAGAAAAAAATGAGCCACAGCACTCTTTGCACCTCTTGTCAGGAATTTTTCACAAATGTCAATTCAGCTGTTGAATATTGTGCATCCTACAGTGGAAAGGTGCAAGTTTTAACTATTATCCCAGAGACATTTTCAAAGAAAACAAATTTAAAAGGAGTCTTTGGAAGACCAGATGCTTTAATGGTCATCCTGCAGAAGCAGCTGAAGTTCAAATAGCGCAGTCATTTCATCTGGAAGATAAATGAGACTGTTCTCGCCAGACTGCCAACAAAAAAAGACACTATAACTGTAACAGTTGAAGGTCAAAAAGTTGTGAAAGTGAAGAGGTACATGACTCGCAGTATTACAGAAACTTTTGCAATTTATAAGAGTAACTATACAATTTCACATATTGGAAGATCAAAATTTTATGCACTACAACCTAAGTGGGTAGTTCCATACCCACCTCAAGATGTCTGTCTATGTGTGTACTGTGCAAATTTTGAACTTTGTGTGGTAACTTGTAAGAACTTACTGGAGCACGTGACGTGACATATGACAAGTTGTTTGGGCATGTCATTAGTAGTCTGTGGTGTAAAGCGAGAGACTTGTTTATTTCAAGAATGCAGTGACTGCCCTGGAAAGGGAGGACTGACTGTATAGACACTTGGCCCGCAATACGTAGCAGATGACTCTGCAGAAATTACATATGTGAGATGGGAAGAAAATAAAAAAGACCACTGCCTGTGGCAGTTTCATTGATGAACTTGGTAAAAGGTCAGTGAAAGCAGTAACACACCAGCATCTGAATAAATTGCAATAACACATTGCAGAAGTGAAAGGGTGTGTACAGGCTGAAAAACTATGTTTGGTGCTTCACTGTGATTTTGCTGAGAACTGGACTGTAATTCCCCCACAGGAAGTACAAAGGTATCACTGGAGTAATGACCAGGTTTCAATTTTTACAGGAGTGACATATTTTCTAAACAAGACCGCAAGTGTTGCAGTTACAAGTGATGACGCAGGACATGACTCGGCACATGCTTTGCTAACAATGCACAAAATTCTACAACTGCAAACAGAGGCAGAGAACATCTTTATTATTTCTGATGGTGCTCCTGGTCATTTTAAAAATTGTTACCAGCTGTTCAAACTGAGTAAGTCACTTGTGCCAACTGACTGGGTATACAGTGCTACTGGTCACGGAAAGGGGCCTTGTGATGGTGTAGGAGGCCTGCTGAAGTACCATGCTACAAAACAATCTTTCCAGGCCAAATGCAGCTGTGATTCAGAATGCAGATGATTTTACGGGAGTCATGAAATCTTACACATCCACAGCCCTCATTCTTTTGTCCAAATAGAAAATCGAAGAATTCCATGAGCAGAAAAAAGAAGAATGGTCCAAACTAACTACTCCTGTGAAAGGAATTCACAAGACACATTTTCGGATTCAAAGTGATGGGCGAACTCCTACAGCACGCTCTTTAAAGAGCGAGAAAAAAGAAATTTCATTTATTCGGCCAACAGCTAAAAAACAGCAGGATAATATTCAGATCACAACATGAGGAGGGGGATGTTTGTGGCGTGTGTGTATGACTGTGTCTTGTGGATTGCAGAGTTTATAGATATCTGTTATTAGTTAAACAAAATAGTAATGAACTTTAGCTACCACATGGACCAGCTGCTAGACATAGTTTTCCAGAAGGACAGCAACAACCCCGCCAGTGCTCACTTCCTGTTCACAATGTTTTGAAGATTGTGAGTGCTCCAGCTCCTATTGGTTCAACAGGAAGGCATCACTCTATATCAAAGGAAGATACTGAAGTGGTGGAACACGTTTTTAGTTCATTGACTGGATAACTGCAGTACAAAACAGAGTGCGCAGAAGTTGTATAAATTGCAACCTTTAAGTCTTTGGACCTGTCACATACTTTTTGGAACCATTTAAAACACTTGAAAAATGAGTCTCTTCCTCATCTTTCAAAACTAAAATTATGTTAAACATAACTTGGTTTTGATTTTTATGAGCCTGTTATATGATAATGTGGTAATAAAACAGGATTCATGTATGGCAAAAATTTAAATTTTTTACAAAACATGTTCAACCAAAAAGTGGAAGCTCTCCTATTCAGTGAATGTAGAACTATTGGTACTAATCAACAGAAAAAAATTGAAATTTTATGGATTGGCATTTTTCAAAAAAAAATTTGTTTTTCCATAAATTATAAAGAGTTCAGAACGCTATATTAAGAGAACTTTGACAGATAAGTCCAAATGGAGGATTTTTTGTAATCATATAGCAATTAAATAAAAAAACCAACAAAATATCTAGAAATGTTCCAGAGATACAGCATTTTAACATTTTTTCCCAAATTTGCATCTTTAAAATGGTATATGCAGTGTCATCTTTGGAGGGCTGTATCTTGGAGCAGAAATTAATTTGGAAAAAAAAAAAAAATGTTCCTTAGTTAGTCCTTCAGTTTGACGTATGCTAAATTCAATAACATTCAAGACTATCAAGGTAAGACTTTTTCCTGGCCTGGATGAAATGACACGGACTGTGCCGTACGTGTCCTGGTCTACTAATCTCTCACTGCTATGGACGGGTTACTCCCATATATCAGTGAATTAAAAAAGTTTCAAGTGTTTACCACACAACATACATGTTTCATAGCATACTATCATTTGCAAAAAATCTAGTTTTGGTATTTTGAATTGTTTATGAGACATGACAATTGTTATGTCAACATCATATGTGGTGTGCAAGGACAAGAATGGGTGTGTCATGCATGACCATCCTTCTGAAATAAAACACAATAACTAGATAATGAAAGTATCATTCCGTTGTCAGTTTTAAATAAAACTTCAATATCTTATCCATGTTTCATGCAGTGCAATTTATCAGCTGAAATCAATCATATGCTAAGTTTACACAATGTGTTTTTCCCTCTGCAAAATCTTTAAAAGTTCACACAATGTTTTACTTAATTTGATGCAACGCTCTAACTATGGCATATAACAGAAAGAAATTCAATCCTTTATCAAGCAAAGATATCTGACTAAGATATGCAAAAATCAAATTTTTTCACCTAATATCTTTTTTAAAAATCTGATGATAAATATTTCATATCAGCCAAAACGTCATCCCTCAGCACAGGCACAGGCATATGGGGTGCAGTACAGTCATAATGAAAGACACCTCAACACGGAATGCTGAGAGCACATCTGTAGCAGCAGAAGGGCAAGATTGATACACCTGCAAGAATACGTTCAAGTGATACCAGTGTATTGCAGGTTGAAGTAAATATTGCAGTTTTTTTTCCAATCTTGCATTGACTCTCCTCAAATAGTTCTGCACTTCTGTGACACCCACGTGTTTCCACTCTTCAGGTAATTCCCCAGGTTCCGGTTGGTTTGGGGGATGAAAGGGACCAGACTGCTACGGTCATCGGTCCCTTTTTCCAAAGACAAAGAACATCCACAGAGAATAAAAACGAGGAACAGAATAGACACAGACGATACAGAACAAAAGAAACGGAGACAAGGACAAGACAAAACGAACTAAAACCACACAGAGTGTGACAGTGGTTGGCCGACCATAGAAATAAAAAAAGGAAAAGCCAACCACTTAGAAACACATTAAAAGATCAGTGTAAAATCATAGGCCAAAGGCCAGAATCAAAAGAAAAAATAAAATAAAACAGAAACACTCAGAGGAAAGAATAAAAACTCCCTGCCCGAATAAAACGTAAAACTAAGGCAGCCATAACAGGGTCATCGGATAAAACGGCAGGGAGCGTATCAGGCAGCGCAAATGTCTGCCTGACCACAGCTAAAAGGGGGCAGGCCAACAGAATGTGGGCCACCGTCAAAGCCGCCCCGCAGCGACATACAGGAGGGTCCTCCTGGCGCAGTAAATAACTGTGTGTTAGCCGGGAGTGGCCAATGCGGAGCCGACAAAGGACGACTGAGTCCCTGCGGTTGGCTCGCATGGAGGACCGCCACACAGTCGTCGTCTCCTTAATGGCACGGAGTTTATTGGGTGTAATCCGATCGCGCCATTCAGCGTCCCAAAGCGCAAAAACTTTTCGGCGGAGGACTGCCCGCAAATCAGCCTCTGGGAGGCCAACATCCAGAGATGGTTTATTCGTGGCCTCTTTCGCCAGGCGGTCAACATGTTCATTGCCCGGGATACCGACATGACCGGGGGTCCACACAAAGACCACAGAGCGGCCGCAACGCGCAAGAGTATGCAGGGACTCATGGATAGCCATCACCAGACGAGAACGAGGAAAACACTGGTCGAGAGCTCGTAAACCGCTCAGGGAATCGCTACAGATAACGAAGGACTCACCTGAGCAGGAGCGGATATACTCTAGGGCTCTAAAGATGGCGACTAGCTCAGCAGTGTAAACGCTGCAGCCAGCCGCCAAGGACCGTTGTTCGGAATGGTCCCCTAGAGTTAGCGCATACCCGACACGACCAGCAACCATCGAACCGTCGGTGTAAACAATTCCAGAGCCCTGATACGTGGCCAGGATGGAATAAAAGCGGCGGCGGAAGGCCTCTGGAGGGACCGAGTCCTTCGAGCCCTGTGCCAAGTCGAGCCGAAGGCAAGGGCGAGGAACACACCACGGGGGTGTACGCAGAGGTGCCCGGAAAGGAGGTGGAACAGGGAAAAACCCAAGCCCACAGAGAAGCTCCTTGACGCGTACGGCGATCGGACAACCCGACCGGGGCCGACGGTCTGGCAGATGGACGACTGACTGCGGGAACAGGACACGATAATTTGGATGCCCGGGCAAGCTTAGAACATGGGCAGCATAAGCGGCCAGCAAACGTTGGCGCCGGAACCGCAGTGGGGGTACACCTGCCTCCACTAGCACACTGTCCACAGGGCTGGTGCGGAAAGCACCAGTGGCAAGGCGTATCCCGCTGTGGAGAATTGGGTCCAGCACCCGTAACGCAGATGGGGATGCTGAGCCATAAGCCAGGCTCCCATAATCCAGACGGGACTGGATTAACGCCTGGTAGAGCCGCAACAGGGTAGAGCGGTCGGCGCCCCAGCGGGTGTGGCTCAAGCATCTCACAGCGTTGAGATGCCGCCAACACGTCTGTTTAAGCTGCCGGATATGAGGCAGCCAAGTCAACCGGGCATCGAAAACCACCCCCAAAAACCTGTGGGTCTCCACCACAGCAAGGAGTTCGTCAGCAAGATAAAGCCGCGGCTCAGGATGGACTGTTCGGCGCCGGCAGAAATGCATAACGCGGGTCTTGGCTGCCGAAAACTGAAACCCATGCGCTACAGCCCAAGACTGCGCCTTATGGATAGCTCCCTGTAGCTGACGTTCAACAGCTGCAATGCCAGTAGAGCTGTAATAAAGGCAGAAGTCGTCAGCATACAGGGAAGCAGAGACAGAAGTTCCCACGGCCGCAGCGAGCCCGTTAATGGCTATTAAAAACAGGCAGACACTTAAAACAGAACCCTGTGGCACACCGTTCTCCTGGACGTGGGTGGAACTATAGGAGGCTGCGACTTGCACGCGGAAGGTACGATACGACAGGAAATTGCGGATAAAGATCGGCAGAGGGCCCCGAAGACCCCATCCATGAAGCGTAGAAAGGATGTGATGACGCCATGTCGTATCGTACGCCTTCCGCATGTCGAAAAAGACAGCGACCAGGTGCTGACGGCGGGCAAAGGCAGTACGGATGGCCGACTCCAGGCTCACCAGATTGTCGGCGGCGGAGCGGCCTTTCCGGAACCCACCCTGAGACGGAGCCAGAAGGCCCCGAGACTCCAGTACCCAATTTAAGCGCCGGCTCACCATCCGTTCGAGAAGCTTACAAAGAACGTTGGTGAGGCTAATGGGGCGGTAGCTGTCCACCTCCAGAGGGTTCTTTCCAGGTTTCAAAATGGGGATGACAATACTTTCCCGCCATTGCGATGGAAACTCACCCTCGACCCAGAGACGGTTGTAAAGGTCGAGGAGGCGTCGCTTGCAGTCCACTGAAAGGTGTTTCAGCATCTGACAGTGGATGCGATCTGGCCCGGGAGCGGTATCAGGGCAAGCGGCAAGGGCACTCTGAAATTCCCACTCACTGAATGGAGCGTTGTAGAGTTCAGAAGCGTTGGTGCGAAAAGAAAGGCTCCGACGTTCCATCCGCTCTTTAATGGAGCGGAAGGCCTGGGGGTAATTCGCAGAAGCGGAACTCATAGCAAAATGCTCTGCTAAGCGGTTTGCAATGACGTCGGAGTCAGTACAAACTGCTCCATTCAGTGAGAACGCAGGGACGCTGGCAGGGGTCCGATAGCCGAAGACCCGTCGAATCTTGGCCCAGACCTGCGATGGAGTGACATGGAGTCCAATGGTGGACACATACCGCTCCCAGCACTCCTTCTTGCCTTGGCGGATAAGGAGGCGGGCCCGCGCACGCAGCCGTTTGAAGGCGATAAGGTGGTCCATGGAGGGATGTCGCTTGTGACGCTGGAGTGCCCGCCGGCGATCCTTAATCGCTTCAGCGATCTCAGGCGACCACCAAGGCACAGCCCTCCGCCGAGGGGACCCAGAAGAACGGGGAATGGCAGACTCGGCGGCAGTGACGATGCCGGCGGTGACCGATGTAACCACCACATCAATGGCATCAGTTGAGAGAGGCTCAATAGCGGCAGTGGAGGAGAACAAGTCCCAGTCAGCCTTATTCATAGCCCATCTGCTAGGGCGCCCAGAAGAGTGACGCTGTGGTAGTGACAGAAAAATCGGAAAGTGGTCACTACCACACAGGTCGTCATGCACACGCCAGTGGACAGATGGTAAGAGGCTAGGGCTACAGATTGAAAGGTCAATGGCGGAGTAGGTGCCATGCGCCACACTGAAGTGTGTGGAGGCACCATCATTCAAAATCGAGAGATCGAGCTGCGACAATAAATGCTCAACGGTGGCGCCTCGACCTGTTGCCACTGACCCACCCCACAGAGGGTTATGGGCGTTAAAGTCGCCCAGTAATAAGAAAGGTGGTGGCAATTGGGCTATCAGCGCAGCCAGGACATGCTGCGCGACATCACCATCCGGTGGAAGGTAAAGACTGCAGACGGTAACAGCCTGTGGCGTCCACACCCGAACAGCGACAGCCTCTAAAGCTGTTTGGAGAGGGACAGACTCGCTGTGAAGTGAGTTAAGGACATAGATGCAGACGCCACCAGACACCCTTTCATAAGCTGCTCGGGTCTTATAATAACCCCGATAGCCACGGAGGGCGGGGGTGCGCATTGCTGGAAACCAAGTTTCCTGCAGAGCAATGCAGAGGAAAGGGTGAAGGCTGATAAGTTGGCGGAGCTCAGCTAGATGGTGGAAGAAACCGCTGCAGTTCCACTGGAGGATGGTTTTATCCATGGCTGAGAAAGGCGTGCCGGGACTGGGACGGCAGATTACGCCGCTGGGTCACCTGCTGCCTCCGATTGAGCACCCGTGCTAGTGCTATTGCTATTCACGGCGTCTGAGGGACCGGCGAGATCGAGGTCCTCAGCGGACGCCAGAATCTCCACCGCGTCCTCAGACGCAGAGCTAGAAGGTTGCGATGGGGTGGCTACCACCGCGCGTTCCTTGGGCTTAGAGCTGCTCTTCTTTGATTTCTCACGCTGCTCCTTGGGTTTAACTGGCTGGGAGGGCTTCACCGATTCAGTCTCCGGGACTGAGGAGGATCGGGAAGCCCTTCGACCTGCAGATTGTGGACACTTACGCCACTGTCTATCGTCAGCCTTCCCGCCGGTGGAAACCTGGGAAGGGAGGGACCCAAGGGACCCCTTGCGAGCGTGAGAAGCCGAAGAAGTTGGACACTTCTCCGGCGTAGAAGCGGGGACCGACGTCCCCGATGGGGGGGATGGTGTTGCTCCTGAGGTAGGTGGCACAGGAGCAATCGGGTGGGTAGAGCCCCCCACTGGCAAGGGGGCAGGAGGAGTTGTACCACTCGTCGATCCGGCCGAAAGGCGCGAAACTGATGGGGCTAGCACAGGTGTTGTAACAGCGGCGTAGGAAGTTGTCATTCTCACTGGATGTAATCGGTCGTATTTCCGTTTGGCCTCAGTATAAGTCAGTTGGTCCAGGGTCTTATATTCCATGATTTTGCGCTCTTTCTGGAATATTCTGCAGTCTGGCGAGCAAGGTGAATGGTGCTCCCCGCAGTTGACGCAGATGGGAGGCGGGGCACATGGAGTATCGGGATGAGATGGGCGTCCGCAATCTCGACATGTGAGGCTGGAAGTGCAGCGGGAAGACATATGGCCGAACTTCCAGCACTTGAAGCACCGCATCGGGGGAGGGATATAGGGCTTGACGTCACATCGGTAGACCATCACCTTGACCTTTTCCGGTAACGTATCACCCTCGAAGGCCAAGATGAAGGCACCGGTAGCAACCTGATTGTCCCTCGGACCCCGATGAACGCGCCGGACGAAATGAACACCTCTACGTTCTAAGTTGGCGCGCAGCTCGTCATCAGACTGCAAAAGGAGGTCCCTATGGAAAATAACACCCTGGACCATATTTAAACTCTTATGTGGAGTAATAGTAACGTTAACATCCCCCAACTTGTCACAAGCAAGTAACCTGCGTGACTGGGCGGAGGATGCCGTTTGTATCAGTACTGAGCCAGAGCGCATTTTAGACAAGCCCTCCACCTCCCCAAACTTGTCCTCTAAATGCTCGACGAAGAACTGAGGCTTTGTGGAGAGAAAAGACTCCCCATCAGCTCTCGTGCAAACTAAGAATCGGGGCGAATAACTGTTACCTCCATCCTGGGACTTACACTCTTCCCACGGCGTGGCCAGGGAGGGGAACGTTTTCGGATCGTACTTCTGAGCATTAAATTGAGCCCGAGAACGCTTAGAGACTGCTGGCGGCTGGCCGCCAGCGAGAGATGATGTACCACGCTTCATTGCGGGTCATCCGCCCTGATGCCACCTACTCCGACCAAGGGCCCTCCCCACGGGCGCCACCCAGCCACAGCAAAGGCCACCTGGCAGGATGGCCGTTGCCGGGAGTCCTGATACCCCAGGAGGATAGGCATCTACTCCTTGGCATACGTGGGGAGTTAACGGCGCAGGCATCAGTAGAGCGATCCCTGTGTTGTCAGGGGGCTACAACCAAGAGGGTACATGGCGGCCCCACCACAACGGACTGGCTACCGTGCTGGATCTTAGGTGCAAAACTGTCCAAGGTCGTCGCCGCAGTTAAAAGAAACACTGCAGAGGGCAGCGTGGTAATCGCACCCAGGGACGTATCCCCGCCCTAAAGATCGAAAACGAGCGGGACACCATGGCAACGATGTGAAAGCCGGCTAAAGGTCTAATTGCACGACGGATACAATGCACCACGTAAGGTGCCCTTCCCCAATTGGCTCGCTCTTCGGAATAATTTAGAAAGATGGAGGTCAAACCCGAGAGGGGACCATCACATAAGGCCAAAACATGTGAGACTCCTTTTAGTCGCCTCTTACGACAGGCAGGAATACCGCGGGCCTATTCTAACCCCCGAACCCGCAGGGGGTCCCCAGGTTCCATCTCCATTATACTGGACCGAGTAATAATGCCTTTACAGAAGTTAAGGGTGTCATGTATCTCCGCCACAACAGAGGTGGTCACTGAGGCCTTGCATTTCAGAAACTTAAAATACTTGGTGTGATGTGACAGTTTGAAAAAGAACTGTTCCATTAAGAAGTCATGGAATGCTCTTTAAAGACCCAGCAATACCCTGTAAGATGTGACTGTAGAAAGGGAGACCTTCTGAAAGGTTTCCACTGCTCTCTTGATTACAATGAAAGTATTATGGCAGACTAGTCCCTGTTACTACATTCTGAGACTTTGTATTGGGCGGACTGACCAACCGACCTGTCTTTGTCAGATGGATGTAGGTACTACCTGAGAGTACACCCACCCCATCATGAGCAATGTGAATTGAGGTCGCTCCACTGGGATCTCATGAGATGCTTAGGAAACTTATTTCAACCCAAGCAGAACCCATGTGTTTGAGCAAAAGCAAACCTTACACAACTGGCGGCAGTGTGTGTGTGTGTGTGTGTGTGTGTGTGGGGGGGGGGGGGGGGGGGGGGGGTGCCCATAAGGTTGCCTGCTAGAGACTATTTTCCTTAACAGTTATTCACCCCATCAGCATGGAGCTTACCTTGAGGTTAAGGGTTGAGAGGTGTGTACCTTCCTTGCAACCCAAGCATTGAAACCAAGGCCTCCATTATCTGAAACGCAACATTCCACTGCCATGCCTAATTACCGTCTCTGATATATTGTAGGAGTTTATGGTAGAAGAGGTCTGGTGGCACTGTCCACTCCCCTGCTCGGGAAACCTTGGTTCGTCATGCCCTTACCCAAACACTTCGGGGAAGAAACATCCCTCCTTTCCCTAGTTGTGGGATACTCTTCGTCAGGCCTCTCCACTGAGACCTGTCCGGTCTGGGTGACCCTGCCAGCAGCTGTGCTACTGCTGATGTAGCCCTCAGTGTCATTGAGGCACACAAACCTTCCCATATGGCACTGAAGAGGCTTACGAAAAGGCGGTGTCCCTGGGAAGAGTAATTCAGGAGACAAAGCAATCTGACTTGATTCCTTATGTCATCTAATGAGACAGCTAACAAAGTGCAAGATTCCTATGGAGCCTGAGGAAATAAATGAGGAGAGACAGACAGCAGCTGCTGTTTCACATAAAAACTGCATCTGGCACATTAACTGTAGTCCAAAGAGTAAATAAAGAGCCAGTAATTTGTTTCAGTCAGTCACAAATAGTGTCTGGAAAGGCCTCCTTTATGTAGTAGATGGGTAACAACCAAAGGAAAACAAATATCTAATATGATTAATGTTACCTAGAAAGAAACATCATGACCATTCAGGTGATATTTTAGCAGTGATCTGGAACAGCCAATAGGCACAAACAGTCTACAGAAATGAAGACCTGAAAAATCTTTGACTATTTGGAATTGAATATGACAGCTGAAGTATAAACATATTTTGTGCTATTTATAAATGAGGCTTGACCATCTTTCTTTCCTGTGTTAACTATTAAGGGATAATGACACTTTGAAAAGTTGAAATATTGGAATACTGGAAAAAGTGAAAAAAAAAAAAAAAAAAAACAAGAATGCATTTTCCAGTACATTAACTGTCAACTGCAATAATTACTTGCACATCCATGACATACAGCACCTTGTTTACATTGCTATCCCACTCACTATATTCCTCAGGGTGTGGTTTCAACAAGCACACAGCTTAACTCCACTACCTCTGCTCTTGAATGTAATAGAACTTACTGAAATAGAAAAGTCATGAAAGAAAGAATAGTACAGGACAAATAGTGAAAGATACCATTGTCTGGGACAAATAGTGGAAGAGAGCAGATTAAATTACAAGGAGAAACAAATGCCCACCTAAAAATGTCTTCAACAAAATGGTTCTGAAACTGATACACAAATTAGAAGACTAACAATAACAAATAATATCTTGGTGGGAAACCCTTTTCAGGAGTAAGTAGGGCATATGTGTGGCAATTACCATTGTAAATATTTAGGAGTAAAGGAGACCTCTCATCAAATAGCAGAGACACTGAGTTGTTGATTGGCAGACACGAGAGAGAAAGAAAACTTGCTAGCTTTCTGAATAAATTCTTTGTTGAGGGCAGGCGCGCGCGCCCCCCCACACGCACACGCACACGCACACGCACACCTCTGTGCCCCTACATTGTGCCGACTGGTCGCGTCCAGCCGACACACTGTAGACTGTAGGGACGTACGTACGTACCTACGTGTGTGTGTGTGTGTGTGTGTGTGTGTGTGTAAGGTGAGGGGGGGGGGGCATCACTACACATCATAGTCTAGGTCAACAAAGGATTTGAGGGAAGTAAGATTAGGGTTGAATTTCCCATCAATATCAAGGCTCATTAGAGATGGATCACAAGCTCATATTGTTTCAAGGATGAGGAAGAAAATCTGCCACACCCTCTCAAAGGAACCATTCCAGCATTTGCCTGGAATTATTTAGGGAAATTCCGGACACTGATTCAAACCCTATACCTCCAAATGTGTGTCCAGTGCACTGAACCCAGTGCTCTCTCCCTAGGCGACAAAGGTTTAATTCCAAAAGCCAGCAAGTTTACTTTCTTTTTCATATGTGCCTGTTGACAACTCAATGCTTCTGCTATTCAGTGTGTGGTCTGCTTACTCCTAAATACTTAAATTCTGTCAGAACTTTTCTTACTAGAATTACCATACTATCGTCCAAACAGAAAGGCATGACCAGTCACTTGCAATAAACCTCTTCTAGACACTTCTACTGACACATAGGAATGTCAGAACAGAAATAGTGTTTGTAGTAAGTTATTCAGAGGGAAATGCAGTCCTGAAGGAAATACTACACATGAATAAATGTACTTTGTGCGATAGTTTTCGAATGAAACTTATAGCCATATATTGGTAGAAATTTACTTGACACAATGTAGAACAAAATAGTTTGAGCCAGCAAAGTATGCAACTAGTTGAGGAAAGTACTGCCCTACACTGATTGCAGTTGATTGATAAAATTAAAGGGTCCAAAACTACAAGGTCATCAGTACCTCCATCCTAAATATCTCAAGCCAGGGAGAGTCCTGAGAGAGAAAGGATACACAAGACAAATTCTGAGCAAACCAATTATATGAAACTTCCTGGCAGATTAAAACCACATGCTGGACCGGGACTAAACTCAGGACCTTTGCCTTTCACGAACAATGCTTTAACAGTGCACAAACCACTGAAGAGTGAAAAATTCATTCTGTAAACATCCCCAAGGCTGTGGCTAAGCCATATCTCCACAATACCCTTTCTTCCAGGAGTGATAGTTCTGCTAGTTTCATAAGAAAACTTCTGTGACATTTGGAAGGTAGGAGATGAGGTACTGGTGGAAGTGAAAGTGTGAGGATGGGTCATGAGTCATGCTTGATTAGCTCAGTTGACAGAGCATTTGCCCACAAAAGGCAAAGAACCCAAGTTTAAGTATCGGTCTGATAAGCAGTTTTAATTCGCCAGAAAGTTTCATATTAGCACCCACACTGCTACAAAGTGAAAAATTCATTCTGGAACCAGGCTGTAACTGATAATCAATAAAACCAAGAGACAGAAGCAAGTAGGAATGAAAGAGGGGTATGAGAGTGAAGGTGGGAGAACTGCTCCGCCCATAAAGCAGCTGGAGGTCCCCACGAAATGTTATGCGATGGGAGACACCCCCTCTGTACATGATCAGTGTTTCTTCATCCTTCATTATTTAAAAAAAAATGTGGACAAGTTGATAAAATTTCAAGAAAGAGAGCAATGATAAGGCGGTAAACCAATAACAGACGTAAAAGCAACAGGGCACCCCTCCAACTCCTCAAGCAGCTGATGAGGTTAATGTTCCCTACCTCACAGAGAGGATTAGCAACCATCTTCACAGTTAAAACATAAAACTAGTTCAGCCATTTTGGCATCATCCACTAGCACCAGAGACAGTCCCTCATCAAGTTTAAGGTTTCCCGTAATGTGGCCAAAATGGGGCAGTCCAGTAGGATTTATTTATTTATTCTCCATAATTAGTCTATTATCTGAAAAGAAAAAATATGTCATACAAATCAGACTGGCACCACACTGACAGCACAGTGGATCCTCGTGCCGTAGGACGTGGCCAAGAGCCAGCCAAATGTGGCCAATGTGAAACTGACAGAATGGTAGATTTCCAGCAAGAAGCGCAAAATGAAGACTGCCACTTCGTTATGATCCGCTTCATTGCTGCCAGTCTGTCTGGAGAAACAAGGGCACGGTAATCCATTTCGCAAACCTCCAACAACTGATGGCATAGAGTCAACCACAAGTCCAGTTCTGGTACCCTCAATTTCCAAAGTCAGCTTCTAGGTAACCAATTTGGCCAATCAGTCAGCATGGTCATTCCTTGGGATCACAACGTGAACTGCAATCCAGACAAAGACAACCTACTGTTCAGCTGGATGGAGATCAGAAAGGAGGAGATCCTGGATAGTCAACCAATGGGTGTCAAGGGTAACAATGGTTGATAGCCTGAAGACTACTTGTGGAGTAAATTTCTTAAAATGTCTCACCGGTGCAAGAATGAATGTGACTGAGGGCTTGAGTGATGGCCAACAATTCTGCAATGAACACACTGCAGATGTATGGCAGGGAGCACAGTTCACTGCACCTTGCATGTGCGTAGGTTGATCGTACAGCTGTCGGTGTATACCATTTCCGAACCTGGAAATGTACCTAGGATGGCCAGAATAGGTGGTGCAAACTAGGGAGTTTGCACACTACTTCATTCCAATGGATAAGTTAAGACAGATCCAAGGCCCATGGGGGCATACATATTGCTCCCTGGCAAGGGGCAACAGTGGGGGACATTGGGGAGTTCAGAGCAGACACACTGTATGTTAAATGCGATTGTGACACCAGTCCCGGGCTGCTGTTGCGGGAGGTGGATCTCCATACCAAGAAAAAGGAAATAGTAGTTTTGGATGCTCACAGGAGCAGCAAATATGTATCACATAGTTAAGCAGGAGTTGTTGCCACCTGATCTGCAGTGGAGGGAACCCAACCTCCACAAGTAGGCTGTTCACAGAGCTAGTCTGAAAGGCAACTGTTCCAAGTTGGACTCCACAATGGTGTATTGCGTTCAGCGTCCGTTATGCTGAAGGCGATGCCGAGCCATATGCCAGACTCCCACAATCAAGACAGGACAAAATCAGAGCTTTGTAAAGTGAGAAAGCGAAGAGTCTTAAGGTGTGACCAGCACATTTGCTTGAGTTAGCTAAGATGGGGAAGTCACATTAACTGGGCATCAAAGACCAGTCCCGGAAAGTGATAAGACTCCACCACATTAAGCAATTTGTCATCAAGATAGAGTTCTGGTTATGGACGGACGATCTGGTGGCAAAAGAAGAGTATGACGCATGTCTTGGTGGATAAAAAACCAAAAGTCTTGGTTGAAATCCCAGGACTGCACCTTATGGCAACCTGCAGTCGGCAGCTAGATCGTTGATGGCTGCAGCTAGATCATTGATAGCCACTAGGAAAAAAAAGGGCACAGTCAATACAGAGCCCTGCAGAACCCCATTCTCTTGGATGTGGGAGCATACTGTGGAAAGCAGCTACTTGAACACAGAAAGTACAGTGCAAAATGAAGTTCCGGACAAGACCCGGGAGTGGGCTGTGGAGGCCCCAAAAATGTACAGTAATGTGGAAATGATGACACCATTTTGTGTCAAGTGTCTTTCGTAGATGAAGAAGACAGTGATAAGGTGATGCTAGGTGAAAGCTGACCAAATAGTCAGCAGTAGAACAGCCCTGGCAAAAACTGCACTGCTATGGAGCCAAAAGATCCTGAGACTAAAGGTAAAAACACGGCCACTGGCTCACCATACATTCAAGCAACTTGCAGAGAGAGTGAAGCTACTTGGGTAATAGCTGTCCATCTCAAGGGTATGTTTACCCAGTTTTAGTACCTGGACAATCATGCTTCCTAACCAATGAGAGGGAACTCATCCTCGCTCCAGATATGCTTGAAAATGGCAAGGATGTGACATTATCAATTCAACAATAGGTGTTTGAGCATTTGGTTGTGGATGCGGTGTAGCCCTGGACAGGGCAACGCGCTAGGGCACTGAGAAATTTCCACTCACTGAACAGGCATTACATGGCTCCAGTTGACATTTAGTGAAATGTAATTAAATTCACTCCACCTACTGTTTGAGGATGTGAAGTGTACATGAATAATTCTCAGACACAGAGGGTCAAGCATAATGCACAGAAAAATGTTTGGCGGCAACATCTGACTCTGTATAGACAACAGCATTCAGGGATATACAAAATACTCCTGTGGGGTACTGTTGTCCACATAGGTACCGAACCTTTGCCCAAACCCCTGAAGGGTGGGTACATGGTCCAACGGCAGTAACATTCCATTCCCAGCATTCTTGTTTGTGTCATTTTCTTACAAAGCAGACCCACGCACAGAGCTGTTTGAATGCTCTGAGGTGCTCCGTCAATGGATGTCAATTATGGCTTTTGATTGTCTGTGACCTCTAATGACCATGGAGATTTATGAAGTCTGCCAAGGTACTGCCTCCAACAGGGGGTCCTGAGGAATAGGGAACAGCTAAGGTTGCTACTGACAGAATGGCTGCATTCATGCTCTGCACACCTTCAACGATACTTCCACTCGGCGGCTTCTAGGGTGATGGCAGAGGCAGAGACAAAGGCATCCCAGTCAGCATTGTTGAGAGCCCATCTGGGTGGACACCCAGACGAGTGACACCGAGGAAGTGAAGAGACAATCGAAAAATTATCCATGTCACATGGGTCATCACAAACTCTCCAATGGAAAGAGGGGGGGAATGAAGACTATATCTGCAAATGGGAGATCAATGGCCTAATAAAATCCATATGCCATACTGAGATGTGTGGGGACACCAGTGTTCAAGAGATGAAGATCAATATCTATGAGTAAAGTTTCGTTAGCTTTACAGTTCCACATCATGAAGGGTTGTGGGCAGTGAAGCCACCCAAAATGAGGAAGGTTTGGGGGAGCTGAGAAACCAGTGCAGACAATTCTGGGACACTTCGCCACAGGGAGTGAGAAACACATAAAAGACAGTTAAATCCAGAGACGCTCTCACACGAACAGCCACAGGCTTGAAAGTCATATTGAGTCGCACATGTTCACTGTAGACAGAGTTCAAAACGTACATGCTAACTCCACGCAACGCTTCATCACAGCCATCTTAAAATAGTCCCAATAGCTGGGGACGGTAGGTGTTCACAATGCTAGGAAATAAGTTTCCTCAAGTACAATGCAGAAAGCAGGGGAAATGCATGGAAGACACTATGGATAAGCCAGTTACTGGAACCACTCCAGTTCCACTGAAGAATCATGCTATCAGTATTCTTTCGGGGGGGGGGGGGGGGGGAGGAGAGGGGTGGTGGTCAAGGGACCAAGAAGGCAACTCATCCCCCAGGGTCACCTGCTGTAAGAATACAGCATCAATACACAATAATTCTGAAGCTGGCCGTGTGGAGTTATCCAGTGCTGAAGGGACTACCAGGAACTCCGTCATGGGCAGGTAGTTGGATTGTAACCTCCTCCATCTTGGAGTTGTTCTTTTTTGTCCCTCTCTTCTTGGATGATTTCAATGTTTGCGAGAGATTGCCTGTCCTAGTTTCAGGGTCAGAGGAGGAATGTGAAGCACTACAAAGGGCAAGCTGTAGGTCCTTCAGCCACTGGCTGGTATCCAGTTGCAGATCAGAATCCTGACAGGAGAATGCCTAAAAGAACTACTTCAGGGTGAGAAACACTGGAGGAGGTTGTTGCTTCTCTGTCCGGGGGTCAAGGATTGACATCCCCAATGGGTGGGGAGTCAACACTCCATAGGTGAGTGGAGGGAACCAGTGGGAGAAGGGCTCCGACGACAATGGGAGCAGGTGTAGTCAAGTGCCCTGAAGACCTGATATAAAAGACATAAATGGTGAGGATACTGTCACTAGAGAGGATGATGTCGTCATAGCCACAGCAAATTTCAACATCGTTATAAACATAGGATGCAAATAATCAAATTTATTCCTGGCTTCCTGTACATGAGTTAGTCAAGAGTCTTGTGTTCTTGGATTTTCCTTCCTTTTTAGAAGAAGGTGCAATCTAGTGAATGGAGAGGGGGAGAGGGGGGGGGGTGGCAGGTGGGTGGGGAAATGTTGCTCCCTGGAGTTGACACAGACAGGCAGAGGGGCACAAGAAGCATTCATGTGCAACTGACATCCACAATCGCTACAGACGGGGGTTGGTATTACATTGTAAAGACATGTACCAGCACAGAGTTTCACATCGCACTAACACACCATCACCACCGCCTTTTCAGGCAACAAGTCTCTTCATAGGCTCCAGTATCAATCCTATTGTTCTCTGGTCCCCACCGGACATGATGGACGAAATGCACACCCCATCTTTCCAAACTGGCACTAACTTGTCAACAGTCTGTAAAAGGAGGTCATGGTAGAAGATGTTATCCTGCACCATACTGAGACGTTTGGTGGGGGGGTTGATAGTTACAGGAATGTCAGCAAGCTTGTTGCAGGCGAGCAGCACCCATGACTGAGCAGGGGATGGCATCAGTCCTAGAACAAGCTCAGTATTCTGGGGAATATATCACCCCTTGCACCCTCCCATGCCACAGCCAGGGAAGGAAATGTGAGATCATATCTCTCTCTCTCTCTCTCGCTCTCTCTCGCTCTCTCTCGCTCTCTCTCGCTCTCTCTCGCTCTCTCTCTCTGCACGCTAGTAATCCTTTCCTTCATAAATGATTCCTGATTCCTGGAGCCATGCAGCAATCAGCAAAAGGAAGCTTGAGCTGTTTCATTTGCAAGTCAATCCTCTTGGTGCCATCCACTCTGAGGGAGACACCCAGCCATAACAACAGTTACCTGGCTGGGTAACTGTTGCCCGTTGTCCCTGCGCCCTTGCCACAATGGGACCAAATTAAATAAAATGGATATGTTTACAAACCTCACATGAAGCAATTGGATATTTATGCCAGTAGCTTTAGGTCTACTCCTGGGTGAAAACAAAACTACAGAGGAGTCTTTAAAAGGCAGAATTCCTTTCCAATTTGTAAGCACAGAAATAAGAAGAACTGCAAATTTCACAAGGTGATTATCAAAAAATTAATAACTAAATAAGTAGAAAAAAATCATAATATTTGGGCATCGTACTATGGCATGGACACTGAGCAAAACAAGGATGGTTATGGGAAAAGGAGATGCTGTATTGGAAAGGACTGAAATAGGAAAAGGGAGGATGAGGGAGGGAAGTAGAAGTGGAGTGTATATATAACTGAAAAATAAATTGATCTGCTAGTACTGTGTATACGGATGGGGTACCACAGTCGGGATATGCATTTGGCACATGTTGACACTGAGGGAAACATAGTGAAAACCACAATACCTGGATGTATTATGTGAGAAGAATGCTTAAGTACAGACTGATCTTGCCAAATGCAAGATGAATACTATAATATGAGAGTTTGTGAGACTTAGTGGTGATATATATGCACCACTGCTAATAACCTGGGGAGTGTTACCATACATCAAAGTATTAGTGGTATGTTGTCTATGTATGTTAAGCCACTTGGCCTACTTTAAACTGGATTAACCCACATACCATCTGTAAGGTTCTAAGAGGTGAATAGTTTCCACCAGTGAAAAACTTAAGAGAACATTTAAAGACAATGGTATTTAATTTGTTTTGTCGGAATTTTGGAAGTTTGTGTTGACAAACATTTTGACAGATTTCAATATCTTAATATCACTTCCTACAGAATTACATGGAAACATCAACTACTAAATTAGGGAAGTTATGCCTAAAATACTGTTCAAGATTATTTTTTATTTGAAGGTTTCTGCAGAGTAATGAATGACTTAGCCCATGCATGCAGCGGGGCTTTGCTACAGCAAGTAGTTGCGGAACAAATCTTCAATGGCAAAGCATGTATATAAAGAGAAGGGGTAGAATGATACTTGGACACTAGAAATAAGAGAGATGGGTTAAAAAAAAATTTAAATTGGGAAAGCAAATGGGTTTTAATCTGAAGTCACACAATGAGTTCCAAAGTAAATTTAATGTATCCCATATTTTTGAGGTTTATTGTACTGTTAAATGTATACCACAACTCTAAGCACAAATGATTAAGAATTCTGAAATGGGGTTATATACAGTAAATGATTTATATTCCAGCTCATAATGAAATAAGTTTACAAGAAAGGCCAAGATTAGAAAACATAAAGAACCAAACATAAAATTGTAGGAGAAAACAAGCAAAGGTATCAGTGATGCATTGCAGATATTTAATAACATGTAGAAGCACACAGCTAAGGCAGCAGGTAGTACTGTTGAGTGACAAAATGGTATGAGATGTTGTAAACATAAATAAAATGCCCAATGGAAACCTCTTTGATTAGGTACGATAGGGCACCCTGATAAGGATTGACAGAAATAGCTAAGACTGATCTCAGTGATACGTGGTTGATATGACAGAAGAAAGGAAGGGACCATGTGCGTTCAGTGGTGTGCCCATTATTCAAAACAGTGGTTTGTCTAGCATAGATTTGTGCACAGTTTTGATGATTTGCAGTTAACAGATGAAAAATCGAGCTACTACAGCACTAAATTAGTGACATGTATCAAATAAGTAACAGAACTTACTTATTTCCTTCAGGATCAACAAAAATATAAACTGTGTAATCAACATTCCTCATTTTCTCTCCACTTGTTATAGCTCTCTGTAGACCTTGAGCTTTTGCTGATGCCTTGCCCATTTCATCGAGTATTTCCGACACTTTATCAACACAATTCCTATAACAAATTCACATATGTAGTAACGCACTCTTAAATTGCTTCGTATCATTCACAGTAACACAAAATGTATTTCATTGAGGCGCAACCTTACATACAATTCATTATACTAAAAGAAATCCAATTCGTTCAATTAAATTAAGCACACTACATGAAATCTCCAGGTACTGGACAACATAAATAGGGGAAAACATAACACAAACGAGAAAAAAAATGATTATAATTTACAAGCTATTCATTCTGGCAACGTAAATAACATGTGTAGCGCATGCCATAGTCGCATATATTAATACATTCAAAAATTTTTAACAAGATATTCAGTACTTACTGCGAACCGCGACGATCTCCGACAAATCCTTCGGGTAGCAGACTGCTCCTGATTTTCGTTATTTGATTTGGAAGTATCTCATTTACGCTGAAAGGGAACTCCATTCTTATTCGAAGACACTACCTGATTTGCATGCACCAAAGTTTCGTATCACAGCAACAACAACAACAAATGTCACAAGTCGTTTACTAGTCCAAGGAGTACCCACGAAATACAACTTGATAGTGCTGTATTTAAAGAAATCTCTGACAGCAATACCCACGTGATGTCTGTGGTGGAAAACGTTTATGTAGAACAGGAATGTGCGAATATGTGATCTTATTCAGCAGAAATTATGTCATGAAAACTAAAATAATCATGCTACCTCACAGCCGTACGACGATTGCAGTGGCATGCAACATTACAACGGCTTTCTCATGAACCTGATTCCGTCGAAACTGAAAGTATATTCCGGCGCCAACATTGCAGAAAAGGAAAGCAGCGATTACGTAAAGGCGTACCAATGCGGAAGAGCAGACATTTCGCAATAGATGCCACAAGATGTCCATATAGAGCCTTGCTATATTCCTTTTAAAATTCGTTGAATAGTGAAAAGCGAGGATACAAGATTGCCATTATCATTAAGACTCACGGCACAGAAACGAGCAATAAAGGTTGCACCGGCATGTGATGAACTTAAACAAACATAAAACATAGCAAGCGGAAAAGTGCTTGGGTGGATGAAATGCAATGTTTTTTTTTTATTATTATTATTATTTCTTGGCGGACACTCAGAAGAGGAAAAATATTTGACTACAATTCTTCCAGTAGAGATCAAATCAAAGAAGAAAACTAAACGCGATCAGTAAGCTACCGTATATATTATGGGTGAACCGTAACCGTTTTGAGAACGAAGCAGTATGATTGGATCTGCTCACATACGAATTCCTTTTTCACTCATAACAGGACTGTTTTGTTTTCGGGATACGGCAACATCGTTGTTATCGCGCATGACTGCACTTGTTTCATTCCACATACCTAAAAAGGTACAGTCTCTAAACAGTTACTGTGATGAATTGACCGATATGGTTTTCATTTGCGGCAAGCTGAAACAGACTTTTACTGGTGCTTTGTAGGTCTATTAAGTATTTTCCTGCAGTACCATACTTCATGAGCGCGCGAGGTGACTCAGTGGTTAGCACACTGGACCAGCGACCCTCGTCTTAACACTGTGCCATATCATTCGGACGTACAGCTGGAATTGAACCATCATTTTGATATGCAACACCACAGAACGTTTCTATTATAGGCTGTTGAGCCAAAACAGCACACAGCTACAAATTCTCAGCACACTAGCACTGGAAGAGGCAACTTTGGAAAATGGCGTTTTCAGTTGCAAAGCAAAACCTTTGTGCCGCCTTGGAGGACCTCCGTCACTGATTGGGTAGGAGCAGTTGTGATTCCTTCCCCCCTAAATGGATCAGAGCTGCACTACACAGCATAGGCCGCTACCTAGGCCTGATTATGTATAGAGTGCACACAGGAGATTTTTTTAGATTATTCAGCTCTCCATCCTGTCCAGATACCAGTAGGAGGTCCCAAAGTATTAGTTGTAAGATCTAAAGAAATGCCTCTAGAGGTGAGACCATTAATCGCCTGGTGATCAACTGTCAAAGCATTCACAAGAGAATCCCAGATTTTTAAGCACTCCCAAAAAGCACTGGAGCTCACATGACATTAGGTACAAAAAATGGTTCAAATGGCTCTGAGCACTATGGGAATTAACATCTGAGGTCATCAGTCCCCTAGAACTTAGAACTACTTAAACCTAACTAACCTAAGGACATCACACACATCCATGCCCGAGGCAGGATCCGAACCTGCGGCCGTAGTAGTCGCGCGGTTCCAGACTGAAGCGCCTAGAACCGCTCGGCCACCGCGGCCGGCGATATTAGGTACAGAAAGATGACTAAAACTTGAAAATGGCAACAGAAAGATTTTTGGTGTAAATCTAAGTGTACACCAAAAGGACAGGCAAATGCAAACAGGGGTGTAATGGTAGCTCACAGGCCTAAATTCCGGTGGGGGGGGGGGGGGGGGCGAGAAGCGTATTGGAAAATGCCCTTCCCTTTTAAGGTACACATTCCTAATTAGCAGTACAACCACTACTACCACTAATAATAATAATAATGATGATGATGAAACTCACTTTTATTAACTAATGAACTGGTAAATATGGAATTTGAGCACTTTACTTGTAAAGCAGGCTAACCCGATGATTCTTCTTCTTTCTGAATCTGTCAGTAATACTGTCATATGATGTGTCTCTGCTCTCCAGTATTCGCAATACTGGTTCTTCAACTGAGGTACAAGGAAGAGTTGACAGGTGATCCTGGGCCATACTGTTATGAATTATGTTTTTACTCATTTAAGACAAGGAGAACTACTTAACTGAAACACTTGTTGCAGAAATGGTAGCAACTAGACAACATAGTTTAAAAGCTCCTGGAAAAATTTGGCCCATTTCATTCTCAATCATTCGTTTCATAACATCTCCCAAACTGACAGAATGAAACGTTTCTTTATTCTCAAAAGAAATTCAGCCTCCAGTAGAACATATAACTGTGACCGATTGAAGAATGCATTATAAGGAATCCAAACCGCCTGCAGGCAAATAGTGAGCATAATTGGCAAACTGAGTTGCATCACCTAATTTAAGGAAGAGGAGTTTATCATAATGCGAAAATCTGTTTCTAACTGTGTTACAATATTATCCAATACCTTGAACTACACCTGTTTGTATTTTGACATCAGTGGATTGCCAGTGCATTCATCCCTCATTTCAATTCTATTGAAGGAAGATTCAGGCTGTATATTAGTTGAGCATCTTATTAAATTTAAAAAGTCAGTCGATTTATCTTCATTTATAAAGTTTTTTTTGTGTAAGCTATGTGTTCTGAGACAGCATTGTTGCAAAACTCTGCATCATTAGGTTTCTTTCCGAAGAATGTTGAAAAGCAATTTAGTCTTCAAATAAATACTTTGAAAAACATAGAGAAGAAAAACAAAGTCTAAGTCTAGGGCGCAATTTTGTAAACTACAGACTTTTCTCATAGGTATTGCGCTGGAGACTGGACCGTCAATTATTTCATTTAAAATCTCAATTAGCCCTGGATGGCTTTCATGATTGGCAGATATTATTCCAGTGTTACAGTTCCATCTCATTTCACAGTTGGAAATAATGTGTTTATCAACTGTACTGTCGAGAATTGTACATTTTGAAGACCAGTGGAAGAAAAGAGGAATAATATGAAGCATGGGAAAAAAAATCCTTTCTGGTACCGGTATTATATGAGAACAGTTGTGCTGCAAAACTAAATTTAAACGATTTGTGCCAAACAGTGAGTAAAAAGAGCATTGGGTGGGGGTCAATTTCCTGGACTTTGGTTTGTGGGCCATTTAATTCTCCATATTCACTGCACATGGGACAATTAATGTAAGAGAAACCTAGAGAGGTGGCACCACAGCTACTGGCCTTCTGTGCCACAGAAGGGCATGGCAACATGGGTTGGGTCAGCCTGTATACCCTCTTCTGTCCCTTGTAATGATGTCAGGTTTTCATGGCAGCTAAGTGTTTGCAGGTGGCCTGGAATGGCTCTGGCCTGATCACCATATACTTCATGCCTCTGGCTGCATTAGATTAGAGTGCTTGATTATAGCGCTTTGACTTGCTCTCTAGTGTTGGCCGTTATGTAATGGTAACAGATAGATCTCAACTTTTTGAGGATGTGAGGCAACTGTAGCAACAATTTTTATCAAAATACAAAGGGCAATTAAAACAAGTAGAAAGTTATACATGTTTAGTAAGCCATATAAAGAGACAGTCATGTCATATTAACATACTGGAAACAGCTGTAAGTAGGAGCATACTATGGAACTATTGATGAGTTTAAAATTACTATTGGCAATACAATGAATAGATATTTACTTTGTAGAACTGTTCATGGTGGGAGGGATCCTCAGTGATACATAGTCTCTGTAAAGAAACTTCAAAGAAATCTTGACTAATGCTCAATAAGTGAAACTTATACTTGTACTTTAGCACATCTTCCAGCACCTTTCATCCACAGACATACACTCTCCTGTTCACTTATTTTACGATGATTTCTTGTTCTGAACGAAAATGCCTGGTTAGATATGAAGTAGGAGACGCCCAAGTCTGTATTAAAAACTTCTCCAACATGAAAAGTGCGATACGCTATAACATCTCTTGCATTAAATGCTTCCAAACCATAAATAAAAAAACCATAAATAAAAAAAAAACTGATCGCGGAGGTACGCTCCTGTAACCGGAGGCCATAGAGTGAGAACAGTTTTTTGTCGCACAGAGCATGACATCACCACTGTGTGACGTCACCAATGCCCAAGGTCGGCCTTGCGTAAGCGCTGGCCGTGCGCCAAAGCTCAATCGCGTACGCGGGCGGTCTAGAGATCCTACCGCCCGCGTACGGGATTCGCCTCAGCCAGTTGCTTGCCAGCGCTCGGTGAAGGCAGACGGATATATAAGCAGTAACAGTCTAAGCCGGCGTCAGTCGGCGTGCAGCAGCATCGTACTATTATTTGAGATGCCTCGATATAGAAGAAGATATAGACGTTCGCGTCTAACTGTTTATAAGGCCTTAGAAGATCTTGAGGTCAAAGTTGCTAACAAAGGAGCACAAGTTATTTTGCAAGGTCCATCTGTGTTTTGTGGGTGTATTATTAATTTTACACTTACCCAATTAGATGCGCATCAAGCTGGCAATGGTTGGATTACAGTTGCTGTTGTTCGTTATAATGGCAATACAGTGAATAAAGTTACTGATGAACACGAAGCATAGCGCAGCATGTTTTGTATTATCAGGAAATGTGGGAGAGAATGTCACTGAAATGATACAGGATTTCAGCTGGACATCATTGATTTGATTTGATTTGATTTTAACAGGAGAGCTAAAACAGCTTAAGTCTAACACGCCGCTGCCTGCACCAAAACTAGGTTTATTGTGAGATATCACTCCCTGTATATCTAGTAAAGCCAACCAGTGCCATTGATTAGTGCAAGGAGTCCCTCTACCAGTTTTTTTGTTAGACACAATTTCTTCAGGTCTAGTTGTCCTGAAGATTCTGTATCTTTTACTCTCCAATGCCAAGCATTCAAAGATTAGGTGTGATGCAGTTTCTTCACCCTCATCACAGATCCTACATTTAGGGTCCTCTTCCATTATACCCATTGTATGTAGGTGTTTTTTGAAGTTCCCATTGCCAGTCATCAGTCCAGTCATGAGTTTGATCTCTTTCCTGTTCAATCCCAGGATTACAGAGCTTCTTATAAAACATGGCTTGGGCATCATTACCTTGCCATGTTTTTGTTTATGGACTTTGGTCCAATATCCTACATGCTGTTTCCTAAGCCAGTTCCATAGTTCTAATTTGATCATAGACTTGGTGATTGTCAAGACAGGTTCTGGTCCAATAAATGGAGTTGTTGCCCCATCCTAGCCAATCTATTGGCTTGTTCATTGCCACAGATCCCTGAGTGGCCAGGGACCCACTCTAGGTACACCCTATTGCTCCCCTTAGCTCCACCAGAGCCCTGTGGCAATCTGCAACAATCTTAGGTCTTGTTGCAGGAGCTGCCAATGATTTCAGGGCTGCCTGGCTGTCTGAATAGATGTAGATGCTATGATCATTGTAGCACCAACTCACATTCTCCTCCACACATGCCCTGATTGCAGTAATTTCGGCTTGGAATACAGAGGCCAGTTTCCCTAGAGAGATGATGCTCTCCAGTCTTGGCTGAACCCCGTACAACCCTGCCCCAATGCCTTGATCTGTTTTCGACCCATCGGTGAACCAAATGGTGTCCCCTGTACGGTGTCGAACTGTTTTCTCCCACTGCTCCCTATTTCCAATTATTATGTTGTAAGGCTTGTCGAAGCAGTTAGGAGTTATTATGTAGTCAGCGGGGATTTCCCCAGCCATACCTATATTTACCTCACTTACTATGTTGGTGTGTGATTCTGGATATCCAAATGAGACCCAGTTTTGGCCAGTTTTAAGTCTGTATGCCCCAGCTGCTGCCTCCATCTTAACCCAAAGGTGAAGTGGAGGCATGTCCAGCATGGCTTCCATTCCAGCGGTTGGTGTGCTGCTAATTCCGCCCGTTATGGCTAAGCAGGCCAATCTCTGCACCTTAGCAAGCTCTTTAGCAGCAACCCACTGTTCTACCTCCTTCCACCACACTACGGCCCCATAGGAAATCCTAGGTCTAACCACTGTGGTGTATATCCAGTGCATAACCCTGGGGCTTAGGCCTCAGTTTTTACCACAAGCCCTCCTAGAACTCACTAAAGTGCTTTTTGCCTTGGAGCAGATACTCTTAATATGAGGGGTCCAAGTAAGCTTCTCATCCAAGTTTACCCCTAGATATTTCACTGTCCCCTTCACAGGTAGAGTTTCATCGAAGAGCTTTAGATTCCAGCTTGCATGCTGAATATGTCTCTTTGTAAATGGCACCACAACAGTCTTCTTAGGATTAATGCTCAGATCCTGTTTAATGCACCAGTTTTGCACAATGTCCAACCCTCCTTGTGCCATGTTCCTGACTGTCAGTGAATTTTCCAAGTATTACTACGACAAGGTCATCTGCGTATCTTTGGCAGAAGCATTTTCTGGAATTTAGTTCCTCAATGAGTTCGTTCACCACTAGATTCCACAATAGAGGAGACAAAACTCCTCCTTGTGGGCAGCCTCTAGTGGTCTTAATTACTGTCTTTTCATTCATCATGGTAGCCTCTACCTTCCTTCCACTAAGCATGGCTCTGGTCCACCTACATATAGTTGTCCCCAGATGGACATCATTAAAAGAAAGGTGTTTTTCGTTTGCGACGGAATATTCTCACGAAATTCCAGTCACCAACTTTCTCCTCCGAACTCAAAAATATTTTGTTGACCCCGACCTACATACGTAGAAACAATCACCATGATAAAATAAGGGAAATCAGAGCTTGTATGGAAAGATATAAGTGTTTGTTCTTTCCACGTGCTATATAAGATTGGAATAATAGAAAATTGTGAAGGTGGTCCAATGAACCATCTGCCAGGCATTTAAATGTGATTTGCAAAGTATCCATGTAGATGTAGACAGAGAGATGCTGAATGAAATGCATTTGGCTGGCATGAGGGCAATGCAAGAAATATTCAATGAATACCATGGCAGAATCTTATCCGAAGATCTTAAATAACCCTAAGAAATTCTTGTTATACAAACCAACGCTCAACTTTACGTCCCACGAGGAACAACTGTGAATAATGTTGTGCAATGGCATTTGTCTTTAAAAAGGGCAACAGTCCTGCCGCAGTGGTTACACCGGTTCCCATGAGATCACCAAAGTTAAGGGCTGTCGGGCGTGGTCGGCACTTGGATGGGTGACCATCGAGGCCACCATGCGCTGTTGCCATTTTTCGGGGTGCACTCAGCCTTGTGATGCCAATTGAGGAGCTACTCGGCCGAATAGTAGCAGCTTCGGTCAAGAATACCATCATAACGATGGGGAGAGCGGTGTGCTGACCCCACACCCCTCCTATCCGCATCCTCCATGGAGGACGACACGGCGGTCGGATGGTCCCAGTAGGCCACTCATGGCCTGAAGATGGAGTGCTACATAAAGACTATCAGTGGCACTCATGTGTGACACATATACTGAAATTGAGGGTAGCAAAGCAAAAGCAGAAATGTTGAGCTCCATTGTCAAATGTTTGTTCACAAAGGACAGTCCAGGAGTATTGCCCAATTTAATTGTCTCACCACTGAAAAGATGAAAGGAAACAGATATTATTGTCAGTGGTGTTCAGAAACAGACGTAATCATTAAAACTAAACAAAGCTTCAGTGCTCAAAGGAATCCCTGTCAGATTCTATACACAAGTGGTGACTGACTTAGCTCCTCTTTTAAGTGTTATCTGTTACATATTAACAGATTCCTCAAATAAAAATTAACAAAGAAAACACAGGTCAAACACACCTCCAAGAAGGTTCCAGTCTGGTATGGTGTTGAAGTGGCATAAGTAAGATACGAAATGGTACGGTATGATGATAACTCTTTATTGCACGAATATTACATAGTAAGACAGAAACGACTGTTCTACACAAAAGCATAGAACACACTGTCTGAACACATAACTGAGTCAAAGATCTTCTGCTGTTACGTAAAGTCAATTTTACTTGCCATGTGGTCCCCCCCCCCCCCCCAATAGTGAGGAGCAGTGGGGCAAAGGTGATAAGTTGCTTGTGGCACAGATGGAGACTGTAATCCTGCAGATATGCAGGTGGGAGAAGTGCGTGACCATAACGGGACTGTGGTGGGGCATGCGGCAGCAGCAGCATTGTGATGATGTTATGTTGCAATATTTTCTATCGTTGATGCCATTGTTGATAGTGACATTCAAGGGGTGGTAATGGTGAGAAAACCGTCAAAGATAGCCACAAGGAGACAGCTGCCGTGTCAACGTCATTAAGCAGAACATAAGAGCAGCTGAAGTGGCGCCTAACAAACCTGTTCACAGTGTCACATTCAGAGTGTCTGCCTTTGATGACAAACAAGTTGCCTATCAGTTTGATGCTAAGGTTGTGTGGCTGGAAATCATTTGTGTCTAGCTTTGCCATGAAGTCAGTGTCGGCAACATTATGAATTTCGACACACAATTGTGACAAAGCAAGCTGGGATACTTTTACTTCCCCTCTTGTTTTGCTATCTGCCTCCTTAAAAATCATTTTTCTCATTTCTGACTAATTACCTTTAACATATGTAAGTATAATGTGCATTTTCATAAAAGAGAAAGGTTGGCCCTCAGTTTTAAGGAATGTAACACCAGATCTAATTTTGTGCTTAGTTTTATGCATGAAATTGATTTGAACTATTCCTAGCTAATGGCTCTATTCAAAAACACGTTAGCAAAGCTAGCCCTTAATTAATTACAGAGTAATTACCCAAAAGTACTGTTTGCATAACTACATCTGTTAATTTCATCATTTAAACAAATAATACAGCTTAACTCCTGTAGTAGAAGAAACTATTAAAATGACAAAATTTTTTTATATGTGCAGTTACTTGAATGAGTTAAGTTTCAGTGCTAATTTCAGTAAATTAAACATTGAACAATGTGTAGTTTCAGCACCTATTATTGTGATGATTTACAAGTACCCGGTTTAAGGGCTCAAGAGAGTCAGTCCACAGTCAAGTTTCTAAGAAGGAACCTGTATTGGTTAGATCAACAACAATGCATCAACTTAACTGTGAAATAAACGTAACTGAAATAGGTCATGTGTTGAAACAATGACAGGGTCTGTTCATTATGTACCATATTATACTACAAGAACTTTGAAATGTGTGGTTAGGTTTTTACTGCTCATAAATGTTCAACAGTAAACTATTGTAGCAGTATGTTGATGTTTGCCTGCAAACTATTAATGAGGCTTATCGAAAGTTAAACAATAGTGCACTGGCCATATAATTGTCTATTGTTGGGGGGTTGTGAACAGAGAAAGTAAAGAACTGTGAAATGCAAATGTGCACATGTCAGCTACATCATTTAAAATAGACAATGTTGAACTTCCAACCCTCCCCCCACCCACCACCAAAAATAAAGCACGCGAATGTCACACAATGTCTACCTATTGGTTGCATTGCATTATCATTGCATAATATCCAGTTTGGTACATATTTGCCATGATTCATGGTCATTGCAGGTTACCTATGTGGTCTGATATGGTGTAGGAGTGGTATAACTAAGATACAGTACAATAGTAACTCTTTATTACACATTAAGATAATCACAACAGTTCTACTCCAAATCATCGTGTGCATTGTCTAAGTACACAGCTGAGTGAAAGATCACCCACTGTAAAGTAAAGCCGCATGTTAGTGCAGTTATGTGGCATGGGGTTCCCACAGGGCTAATAAAAGTGATCCATAAAACTACTATCCTTTGTCGCCGACATCCATCTGTTGCAGAATCTTACAGTGTATTCCAAGCTCAAATGAGATAGCTTAAACAAGGTAACTTCCACCTTCTCAACCAGCATAGATTAGGAAAATATTGGTTATACAAAGCTCAACTTGTGCTTTTCTTACACAACATTCTGAAAGTAATTGATCAATGCAATCAGGTGGATACTGTATTTCTTGTTTCTGGAAACCATGTGACTCAGTACCAAATCAATGCTTATAAAAAATGTACGAACATGAGGGGTATCAAATAAAACTTGTGATGGAATTGATATTTTGTTGGTAGGGTGGACACAGCATGTTATCTTGTATGGAAAGTCATTGAAAGATACAGAAATAACTTCAGACATGTCCAAGGGGAGCTTATTGGGACCTGCTGTATATTATTGATGTGTTGGGTAATATTCATAGAAGCCTTGGACTGTTGCAGACAAGGCCTCTATCTGTAATGAAGTACACCTGAAGAAAGGTGCACAAATATGCAGCCAGATCTTGATTAGATTAGTATCATAATTGGAAAATGCAATTAGTCTATATAAGACATTATGTACAAAACCCTTAAGTGACCTATCCTAGTACAGTAGTTTAAGTGTATGGGATTCATACCAAATAGGACTAACAGGTGATATTGAATTTATACAAAGAAGGCAGCATGAATAGTAGCAGATTTGTTTGATTATCCATTTTGCCATATTTAAGGAGTGATGCTGTTCTGCAGCTGTATACTCAATTAATGAAAGCCTGCTGGCATATTCTTTATTTAAACTACTGTTTTTGGCCTTCACATCCTAGCAGAGCAACACATAAGTACTGATAAACCTGGCAGATGCAAAGAGAGGTCCCAATAATCCCACAAAAGCCTGCTTTCAGAGTTTCAAGAATCAATATTAAGTGAGGAATCTAATAATATATTAGAGCTTGCTACTAACACACCCATAAATGCTGCAAGATTAAACTAATTACAACACACACAGAAGCACTTAAGCAGTCATTCTTCCCACCGTCGTTGAGCGCCCTTAAACCCAACTAAAAAAAAAAATAAAAAAAAAAAAAAATTCCCACCGTCCAAATGTGAATGGAATTAAGAGAAACCATAATACATGACGCAATGCAAACACTACATAGTAGTTTGCAAAGTATGGATGTGGATGGAGATAACATTCTGGATGCTCTCTACCAAGAAATCCTCAATACGATCACAAATATTGTTTGATAGCAATATGCTGGTACTTTTGTTAATTGGTGTGGTTCTGATTCACTTTTAAGAAGTGAAGAACTGCTACATCATCTAATAGCATTGATCCATGGCTTTCAAGATGTTTGTGGAGCCACATGTGTAATTCAAGATAGCATATGTGGAATGAAATAACAGCTGCTGCATGTACAATCAGACGTATGATGAAATAACAGCTGCTGCATGTACAATCGGACGTATGCTATAGACTTACCAATTGGTGCAACAAGTGTGGTTGTTGCAGTAGTGGACATTTTGAACTTTTTTTTTTAAATGCTAAATGTGTCATGGCCAGGGCAAATAAAATATTTGTGACACAACTGTAGTTTCCATAGAGGATGAGGTAAAATTACTCTAGTATTGTTTCCTCTTAAAAAGAAGTTGCATCAGCAGTATGCTGGGGTAAGACTTTCAGTTTTGGCAATAATTGGTAATATTACTTTTAGTCTTGATAGAATGCTTTGTAGGAATCAAATATGGATAGGCCGACAACCTACACTATAGGCAAGGTGGTTACTCAATGTCTACTGCCCTCGGACTCTACGTTACCATGTTATAAATAGCGTATGTGAATACTTTCTTGTCTCATTCAAAAAACTGGTTGTTTAAAAGTTCAGTTTATACCTCAGAATTATGGGATGGAATAGTTTATATGAGCTCTTATTATACTACTTTTTGTACAGATTGCCTGAGGATGCTCCGGCAAATGGTGCGAAACAGGTCGCAGATTTAATAAAAATCGTTGATACAGCCAATGCGGAATTTTCTTTGGAAAAATGTCGAAGTTTGGCTGTGGTTGCCTGCCCTACAAAACAACATGTAAATGTGTTTATATGTCAAATGTAGAGTGACATATTTCTAAATGATAATATTTGCATGAAGTTCCAGCTGGCATGTTCTCAGCATATCAGATGGTCATGCTGAGCCCAGATTATATGATTGAGAAGCACCTAAGCTTGACTGAGGCTGCTGTAAACACACAGTGATAGCAAATGTTGCAACCACTAATAAAAAAAGAATATAAATGCATTAGATTTACTTGTGCAGGCACTGCACATACAATGTGCAGGTATTAGATACAAAAATACAACTGCCAAGGAGATTACAAAATTATTTTGATTTCTAAAAAGTAGTAATTCTGCTGGATATAATATCTTTTTAAGCAGATTATTAAAATATTGTGCTGATTGGATAGGATTATCCTTGAGCTATCTTTGTAAGTAATCAATGACTTTGAGAATATTTCTTGAAAGGTGTTAATATGCTGTACAAACTACCATCCCTCAAATTGGAGATTTAGTTCCAGTGTTTTTGAAAGTTAATGAGAAAGTGACTTTTGATAGAATAATGACACATATATCTGAGCAGAATTTGTTAATTGTTAACCGTTTGGCTTTCACAAAGGATTTTCCACAGTCCGAGTAATACATGATCTCACAAAAGGACTCCCAGCAGAACAAAAAATGAAAAATTATTCTGTTGGTGTATTTTTTGATCTTGTTAAAGGCTTTGATTGTGAGTGTGGTGACTGTCAACCACAAAAACAGCACCTTAGAGTTCTGACTTGCAGATTATTAGCTCTACGTTGTTTGCCAATTTCACATTGCTTGGTTTTTTTTTTATGTTTGTTTATTGGTTCTACAGAATATCTCATGTTGGTAGTTTCTATTCCTTCATCAAACAACAAGTGAATGGGATCTACCACATTGATGACCCTGGACTCATTTTCATTTCTTCGTGATTCTTCCAGTGACTGTTTACTGTGTGGTGTGTACATGTTACAAACTATGATCCAAACACCATATGACACACCAAACCACATGTTCTCCCATCATGTGTTTTTTTTCCTTGCCTTCAGATTATGAGCACTAACCTGTCTGAGTTCACAATGGTGTGAACCAAGTGCATTGTCTTAAGTGCTTCCACAAGGTCATGTTAATCTTAACATTCCACAAGTTCCACAGACTGAGGAACACAAGTGTATTAGATCTGATATTACCATCCAATGCAGCACCAAGGTGCTACATACATTGCCCTTGACACTCAGCGGCCACCAGACTATGAACTACTGCTCTCAGCAAACCCCTCAAGATACCATTTGTTCTCTGATTCTGTATATTTCGCATATTCTGCTATTACCTTTCACAGCCATGGCTGTATCACCCATGCTGGCCAACCATGCTTCCATGCCTTCCGCATTGTGAAATCTCACTGCCCAGCCCATGGGGCCCACAGGTGACACATCCGTCGCTCAGTAAAGATTTTGCCACTATCAGCACCTTGTCACTTTCAAAACCTCTGGTTCCCAACTCAGCAATATGCTGTATGTCTTGACTGACAGGCTTCCTAAACGGTCCCTGCCCCTTGCTGAAACAAAACCCTCATAGTGATGAAACAAAACCCCTAGACCTCATTCTCCTTAGTTGATGACCTCTTCAACTCCACGGCATCACAGATAATGACTCACATTTTATCTGCCTCATCAGCCATCTGCATGACCACATGGACCTTACCACTGATCTAGTTCTCTGCCCACCTACTCACCACAAGTACTCTGTTGTGTAAGCTATGATAATTGAGCATATGTTGTGCCCCCCATCCAAAGCTATTCACCACATTGTACATGATGAAAGCCTGGGTTCATGATCTCAATTCCAAATCTGGCACTGTCAACAGGCACTAGTTGATGTGTAATTAATGCCTGACATTGCATTATGGACTTTGTGACTTGCTAAGTGTCCATATGAACTGCAGTACAACTACTTTCATATTCTTGAGATTTCTTGGAGACTAAGCTCTGCCTCATGAATCAGGTCTACAGCACTCTACAGCATAGACATCTTCTCACCAATCCTGGTGGTCACCCGGAGTACAGGATTGGTATTACCAATGACTGCCACCCCCTCCTACTCACTCAACTACTGGAGGCCACGCAAGAGCATGTACAGTACTTCAGGAAGACACCTGGCAGCAACCTCCATGCACTAACTGTACCAAGCCCACAACCATTTCCAATCACCACAGGAGGCACATCTGAACACACAACTGACTACACTCAGAACCCAACAGAGGACACACAAGTGGCACAGGGTATCCTCCACCCTGCGTACCCCCTCTGCTGGTTCCATACTACATTCAGCAGTGCAGCGTGGAGCTGTCAACTTCCCTGTGCATTTCCAAACTCTGCTCATGGATCAGTTTAGGCACCCCAGTCTGTGCAGCTCTCGAATCGAGCTTTACAAAACAACAGTTAGCAAATGCCTCTTCCACTTCAGGTGGTCATCTCCATGTAGTGGACCACACATTTGACTTAAGATATCTGATTGATACAGGCAACAGAGGCTAGCACCATACCTATTGCATTAGCACCCACTCACACATTTCTGATTAAACTAGGTTTTTGTCCTGCTAGCAACTCAAGTATCAATGTCCTTTGTGCAACAGATCTTCAGATGCACCACACGCTTGGTATAGACTTTTAACATTAATGTTCACCACCAAATATCCAATCAGCCTCCTTGCTCCGCCACACCTATGACTCCCTAATCCTGGGTTCATCTAGCTCGTCTCCTTCATTAACGACAAAGGACCCCCTCCTTAACTCTCTGTCTAAGTGCTCCACTTTAGTGGCTCAACTCACCACATCATTGTTCGATCTTACACTTGAGCACTGTGCTTCCAATTCTCTATGAGCTCACAGTGTTGTACTTCACCAAGTGATTGATGCAGCACCCACGCAACTGGTATGAACTTATCAGATGCTATCTCAGCACACTGATGCGCACTCATCACCCTCTGATGACACTCCAGCAGCTATGTCCATGCTCTCTTGGTGCTGTCTTGTCCATAGGACTCTACTCTCAGTGACACTTTGTTCCCCAGTGCTTCCTCCTGGTGCACCCACCCCTCATGAATTGACAGTGAAGCTTCTCTTGAGGGTTTGAACAATGTGCTCTTAGCTGTGATTACTAATGGTACTTCTAACAAAATTAATACCATGGAGGGACCACCTGTATGACCCAAGGCTCACTACCTCCTTCCCAAAAAATAGCACCACACTAAAACAGCTGCCAGTGAACTATTTGATGTGGGCACTATACATGCATCAGATAGCAAGTGGTCTTTCCCCATGTACCTTGTTCAGAAGAAAGATGGTTCATTTTGTCTTTGTGGGTTCTATAGTGCTCTGAACTCTAGCACTACTATAGACATCTGATCCTACATATTCAGGACATTGACCAACTGCTCAATAGTGCACGAGTTGTCAGTGTACTTGACTGTTGCAAAGCTTACCATCAAATTCCCATGTTCAACGATTTTATCCCCAAGACTGCTCTAATGACCCCTTTTTGACTTTTTGAGTACTGTTTCATATCATATGGCGTCAAAATTCATGCCCAAACCTGGCAGTGTATGGCTATCTGATGACATACAAACAGCATCTGGCTGAAGTCCTCGCTACACTCCATATCAACATTGTCAAAATCAACACTATAAATCACAAATAACTCATGACGGTGTAACTCTCCTAGGCTACACTGTGTTGGCTAAGGGCGTCCAACTGACAGTTGACCACATCATGTTTATTAATAACCTTTCACTACACATGGGTGACCGTGAATTGTGAAAATTTCTGGGCATTATATACTTCTACCATATGCTGCCTCCATCCAGACAATGGTTAGTGATGCTCTGATCAGAAAAAACTCCTCTGGCACGAAGAAAGTTCCATAGACAGATGACATGATCACAGGGTTCGAGGCTCTCCAGTCTGGCACCACCCACGCCATCACAGTGGCACGCCCGGTACATGATGCCCACATCTCCATCACCATTGACGTAAGTGATACAGCAATAGATGTGGTTTTGCAACAGCACATCAGCAGTACCACTGAGCCTCTCAGATTTTTCTCCAAAAAAATTTTCCTCTGCCCACCTCAAGTCATCAGTGTTCGGTTATGGTCCATGAGGCAGTCAGAAGAGACTTCCATCATGATACTGAAGGTAATGAGTTCACTATGTTTGCTGACCACTGCCTGTTTGCAAATGCCTTACACAGTCCTGACATACACATTTCTTCCTGATGCCTGTGGCACATGGACCTAATCAGCCAGTATTCTACAGATGTACACTAGAAATGCAGTTCTGCCAACATTGTTGTTGACTACCTGTCCTGGGTGCACACTATCATGTCCCACATTGACATGGACAAATTGCCCCATCTGCAAACTGTCAACACTGCAGTTGAAGACATGCTACAGCACACAAAATGAGCACTGACTCTTGATCCACTCCTAGTACCGAGTTCATCCATGCCACTGTGTGTGACATCTTGACAGGTACTCCCAATCAGTTGTGTCTCTCCCTCTCCAACAAGCAGTGTTTGCATCCCTGCATGATCTCACTCACCCAGGCATCAAGGTCACTATGAAACTGGTTACCAAATGATTCATCTTCCTGGGAATTAAGAATGATTGTCATGACTGTATGCATTCCTGTATCTCTTGCCAGAAGAGTAAATCCAGATGACACACATAGTCCCCTCTAGGGCAATTTAGCATCTCCAAAGGGCACCTACATCACATACATATTGACATTATCAGCCCACTCCTGCCCTCTGAGGGCTTTTGATATATACTCCCAATCATTGACTGAGTCATGAGGTAGGTCGAAGCTATCCCTCTATGCAATATTATAGCTGATTCAGTTGCCCGTTCCTTCATCAAATTCTGGATTTCTCACTTTTGTTGCCCCTCATCCATAACCACCAGTCAGGGCCGCCAATTTGAATCCTCTCTATTCAAAAAAGTATGCAAGCTGTGCAGTGTTGGCAAGTTCCACACTACTGCTCACCATCCACAGAGCAAAGGCTTCATGTAGTGTTGGCACCACACCCTTAAGGTGGCATGTATGTGTCATGATGGTTCCTGGTCAGAGGCAGTACCCTGGATCCTGCTGGGAATATGCGCCACACACTGTGAGGGCCTGCAAGCATCACATACCGACATCATCTATGGTGAACTGCTCATACTTCCTGCCAAGTTCATAGAATACTCCCACTTCCTGAATGAGGACAAGCTCCTGGCTCTAGTTGATCGAGTACCTAAATGTATTTCACACATCCATGGTCCTCCACTGAAATCACATTTAGCACCATGAGTCTTCTGTTATGTCAGATGGCCACTTGTTACGACTTCTGCAGTACTTGTTACGGCTGTTTGCTACTTGTTACGACCTCTGCAGTACTTGTTAGCAGCAGACCCAATGAGTGCATCAAAAACTGAGACGACGTGGAGTTTTACAATTATTTATTGAGCTTTCTTTACAATTTCTCCCTCGTTGTCGCTGCCCAGCCCTGATGATCCTTCCGCCTGGCTGCTGCTGTGTAGATTCTCAGACAATGCACGCAACTACCGGGTTCATCCATGCCATTGTGTGTGGCACCTTGACAGGTACTCTCCAATCACTTGTGTCTCCTTCTCTCCAACAAGCAGTGTTTACATCCTTGCATGATCTAACTCACCCAGGCATCAAGACCACTATGAAACTGGTTACCAAATGATTCATCTGGCTGGGAATTAAGAATGTTTGTCATGACTGTATGCATTCCTGTATCCCTTGCCAGAAGAGTATAAAGCCAGATGACACACATAGTCCCCTCTAGGGAAATTTAGTATCTCCAAAGGACATCTACATCACATACATATTGACACTGTCAGCCCACTCCTGCCCTCTGAGGGCGTTTGATATATACTCCCAATCACTGACTGAGTCATGAGGTAGGCCAAAGCTGTCCCTCTAATCAAAATTATGGCTGATTCAGTCGTCTATGCCTTCATCAACTTCTGGATTTCTCACTTTTGTTGCCCCTTATCCATAACCACCAGTCAGGGCTGCCAGTTTGAATTCTCTATTCAAAAAAGTATGCAAACTGTGCAGTGTTAACAAGTTCCACACTACTGCCCACCATCTGCAGAGCAAAGGCTTCATGTAGTGCTAGCACCACACCCTTAAAGTGGCATTAATGTGTCATAATGGTTCCTGGTCAGAAGCAGTACTATGGATCCTGCTGGGAATATGCACCATACACAATGAGGGGCTACAAGCATCACATGCCGCCAGCGTCTATGGTGAACTGCTCATACTTCCTGCCAAGTTCATCGAATACTCCCACTTCACAAATGAGGATGAGCTCCTGGCTCTAGTTGATCGAGTACCCAAACGTATTTCACACGTCCATGCTCCTCCGCTGAAATCACATTTAATACCATGAGTTACTGTTAGCATAAAAGATGCCAACTGACCACCAAAAGGTTATCTTTTGTCACTGCACACAGGATTGAATACTCTTTTAATTACTCGTACATGAAAGGATGTGAGGTGGACCAAATTTTAAGGACAGAGTTTCTGGAGAAATTTAAAGACTGTAAGTATTTGTGTGACATGTCATGCGAGGAATATAGCAATATAGATGCAAGAAACGTTTTTTAACAAATCCATAATGATTTTGTGTGGCACGTAGAGAGAACAAAAGTCCATCAACCTTCTGTAGTTCTGCTTTTATGTTTTATTGCTGATACTTATAGTAAATGTAATCTAAAAACCAAAATATCGACATTCATACAATACACTTGCATCATTGTTATAAGTGTTAAAGAAGTCCAGTCCATATATGAGGCCGCTGATATGAAGATCAAAGTGTAGGATTATTTTACAGTTCAAACAGTTACTAAATGCTTCATTTCTTATGTATCGGTTGTTTTATTTATTATATGATGCACACCATCACCACTATGTATAGTCTTTCTTCTTTGAATATGAAATGAATTTCTTAAACCTGCAAGTCATCTTTTATGCCACCAGTACATAGGCGTACATAAATAAAACATGAACATCTTTTGTTTTATCTATTTTGCTTTACCATGCTGTATCTCCTCCTTCAACTATAAATCCCATGCAGGTTTCATGTAATATTTTAGTTAATAATTGTGAGCCCCCCCATGAACCATGGACCTTGCCGTTGGTGGGGAGGCTTGCGTGCCTCAGCGATACAGATAGCCGTACCGTAGGTACAACCACAACGGAGAGGTATCTGTTGAGAGGCCAGACAAATGTGTGGTTCCTGAAGAGGGGCAGCAGCCTTTTCAGTAGTTGCAAGGGCAACAGTCTGGATGATTGACTGATCTGGCCTTGTAACAATAACCAAAACGGCCTTGCTGTGCTGGTACTGCGAACGGCTGAAAGCAAGGGGAAACTACGGCCGTAATTTTTCCTGAGGGCATGCAGCTTTACTGTATGATTAAATGATGATGGCATCCTCTTGGGTAAAATATTCCGGAGGTAAAATAGTCCCCCATTCGGATCTCCGGGCAGGGACTACTCAAGATGATGTCGTTATCAGGAGAAAGAAAACTGGCGTTCTACGGATCGGAGCGTGGAATGTCAGATCCCTTAATCGGGCAGGTAGGTTAGAAAATTTAAAAAGGGAAATGGATAGATTAAAGTTAGATATAGTGGGAATTAGTGAAGTTCGGTGGCAGGAGGAACAAGACTTCTGGTCAGGTGACTACAGGGTTATAAACACAAAGTCAAATAGGGGTAATGCAGGAGTAGGTTTAATAATGAATAAAAATAGGAGTACGGGTAAGCTACTACAAACAGCATAGTGAACGCATTATTGTGTCCAAGATAGACACGAAGCCCATGCCTACTACAGTAGTACAAGTTTATATGCCAACTAGCTCTGCAGATGACGAAGAAATTGAAGAAATGTATGATGAAATAAAAGAAATTATTCAGATAGTGAAGGGAGACGAAAATTTAATAGTCATGGGTGACTGGAATTCGGTAGTAGGAAAAGGGAAAGAAGGAAATGTAGTAGGTGAATATGGATTGGGGCTAAAAAATGAAAGAGGAAGCCACCTGGTAGAATTTTGCACAGAGCATAACTTAATCATAGCTAACACTTGGTTCAAGAATCATAAAAGAAGGCTGTATACATGGAAGAAGCCTGGAGATACTGACAGGTTTCAGATAGATTATATAATGGTAAGACAGAGATTTAGGAACCAGGTTTTAAATTGTAAGACATTTCCAGGGGCAGATGTGGACTCTGACCACAACCTATTGGTTATGAACTGTAGATTAAAACTGAAGAAACTGCAAAAAGGTGGGAATTTAAGGAGATGGGACCTGGATAAACTGAAAGAACCGGAGGTTGTACAGAGTTTCAGGGAGAGCATAAGGGAACAATTGACAGGAATGGGGGAAAGAAATACAGTAGAAGAGGAATGGGTAGCTTTGAGGAATGAAGTAGTGAACGCAGCAGAGGATCAAGTAGGTAAAAAGATGAGGGCTAGTAAAAATCCTTGGGTAACAGAAGAAATATTGAATTTAATTGATGAAAGGAGAAAATATGAAAATGCAGTAAATGAAGCAGGCAAAAAGGAATACAAACGTCTCAAAAATGAGATCGACAGGAAGTGCAAAATGGCTAAGCAGGGATGGCTAGAGGACAAATGTAAGGATGTAGAGGCTTATCTCACTAGGGGTAAGATAGATACTGCCTACAGGAAAATTAGAGAGACCTTGGGAGATAAGAGAACCACTTGCATGAACATCAAGAGCTCAGATGGAAACCCAGTTCTAAGCAAAGAAGGGAAAGCAGAAAGGTGGAAGGAGTATATAGAGGGTCTATACAAGGGCGATGTACTTGAGGACAATATTATGGAAAGGGAAGAGGATGTAGATGAAGATGAAATGGGAGATATGATACTGCGTGAAGAGTTTGACAGAGCACTGAAAGACCTGAGTCGAAACAAGGCCCCTGGAGTAGACGACATTCCATTGGAACTAATGACGGCCTTGGGAGAGCCAGTCCTGACAAAACTCTGCCATCTGGTGAGCAAGATGTATGAAACAGGTGAAATACCCTCAGGCTTCAAGAAGAATATAATAATTCCAATCCCAAAGAAAGCAGGTGTTGACAGATGTGAAAATTACCGAACTATCAGTTTAATAAGCCACAGCTGCAAAATACTAACACGAATTCTTTACAGACGAATGGAAAAACTAATAGAAGCCAACCTCGGGGAAGATCAGTTTGGATTCCGTAGAAATACTGGAACACGTGAGGCAATACTGACCATACGACTTATCTTAGCAGAAAGATTAAGGAAAGGCAAACCTACGTTTCTAGCATTTGTAGACTTGGAGAAAGCTTTTGACAATGTTGTCTGGAATACTCTCTTTCAAATTCTAAAGATGGCAGGGGTAAAATACAGGGAGCGAAAGGCTATTTACAATTTGTACAGAAACCAGATGGCAGTTATAAGAGTTTTGGGGCATGAAAGGGAAGCAGCGGTGGGGAAGGGAGTAAGACAGGGTTGTAGCCTCTCCCTGATATTATTCAATCTGTATATTGAGCAAGCAGTAAAGGAAACAAAAGAAAAATTCGGAGTAGGTATTAAAATCCATGGAGAAGAAATAAAAACTTTGAGGTTTGCCGATGACATTGTAATTCTGTCAGAGACAGCAAAGGACTTGGAAGAGCAGTTGAACGGAATGGATGGTATCTTGAAGGGAGGATATAAGATGAACATCAACCAAAGCAAAATGAGGATAATGGAATGTAGTCGAATTAAGTCGGGTGATGCTGAGGGAATTAGATTAGGAAATGAGACACTTAAAGTAGTAAAGGAGTTTTGCTATTTGGGGAGCAAAATAACTGAAGATGGTCGAAGTAGAGAGGATATAAAATGTAGACTGGCAATGGCAAGGAAAGCGTTTCTGAAGAAGAGAAATTTGTTTACATCTAGTATAGATTTAAGTGTCAGGAAGTCATTTCTGAAAGTATTTGTATGGAGTGTAGCCATGTATGGAAGTGAAACATGGACAGTAAATAGTTTGGACAAGAAGAGAATAGAAGCTTTCGAAATGTGGTGCTACAGAAGAATGGGTAGATCACATAACTAATGAGGAAGTATTGAATATGATTGGGGAGAAGAGAAGTTTGTGGCACAACTTGACCAGAAGAAGGGATCGGTTGGTAGGACATGTTCTGAGGCATCAAGGGATCACCAATTTAGTATTGGAGGGCAGCGTGGAGGGTAAAAATCGTAGGGGGAGACCAAGAGATGAATACACTAAGCAGATTCAGAAGGATGTAGGCTGCAGTAGGTACTGGGAGATGAAGAAGCTTGCACAGGATAGAGTAGCATGGAGAGCTGCATCAAACCAGTCTCAGGACTGAAGACCACAACAACAACAACAACAATTGTGAGAATACGATAGCACTGAATTTGAGGTCCTCTTAACTTCTGTCAGTGGCTTAAAGTCATAATGTAGGTAACAGTCTCTTCTCGCAGCTTAGAGTCTCTCACACGACTGCATTCCTTTCAGTTAAAAATGGTTTGATGATGTTCAGCAGTCCTAAAATGCATGATTCAACCATTCTAAAATAATTACGTAAATCATCAGCTCCCAACTGCTTAAATAAAAGAATGTGGGTGAATTTATTTCCTTGTATTAGCCACTTCTTTGCCCACATCTTTCTCTTCACTTTGTTTGGCCTTGTTACTTCTAAGCCAAGGCAAAGCCATGTTTTTGTTTCTATGTAAAGCTAAGGGGGGATATTGTAAACAAATTGTAGAAACCAACTAATATATTAAACTGATCCAAGTAACACAAATATGGTTTTATTCATAAATCACTGAACAACATCGGAAATAAGCCTCTTGTGACTCCACATGTAACAAGACAAATGAATCATACAGAAGGTGCAACACAAGCGATACATAGAACAACTGAAATTACTGGTACGAACAAAAAGAACATAGTGCGAGCGAGCAGGGGTGGGGCAGGCTGCAGTGACAGGGGCCACACCTGTGAACCAGTAGCTTATGATGGTGAACGGGGCCTAACTGATCAAAGTGGGATGTAACCACGTAACCACCTGCGCATATATAGACATGAGTCGCCAGTACTCCATGTGGTGGAGACCATGCTGTATGCACACTTCCTACAGGCAGACTCTTGTGGCCATCCAATGCTGATACAGTTGGCAGTCGATTAAGTACATATGCACAGTGACACTACTCTCAGTACACTCGCACCCAAACACTCTAGTATTGGTATACAGTACACCTCTCCCTCATGCGAAGCGACACTGAGGAGACACACAGACATCGAAGGAGATGCTGGTGTCTTGACGTGAGACACATCCATCCGATCTGGAGCAGTGGCAGCCGGGGCTGGTGGTGGGGTGGGACGATGTGCCAGGCAGGCATTAGAGCATAGGACCAGAAGACATGGAAACGTGGGCACAACTGAGTGCAGTGGACCCATGCAGCGCCCAAAGAAAAGACAGCACCATGGAGGAAAGTGCCATTGCCATTTGTGCATCATCATAAGCAAGCAGATCCCAGTGTGAAGGAGACGGGGCTGGACCCACTGGCGATGAAGGCTAAGACGATAATGGCGAGGGGGCTTCCTGAGGCTGACCAACCAGAACAGCAGGGTGCAGAAAAGGAGCCAAGGCCAGAGAAGGATCAGTGCCTGGCGATGGGAAGCTGAAATCCCAGGGTGCCACACATGGAGAAGGCAGCCAATGGGATGGAGGCATCTTCACAGCAGCAAAGGTGGGCTCAAGGCAGAAGGCAGTGGGGAGGGCTGTGGCAACAGGAGCCACACCTGTGAACCGATAGCTACTGGTGGTGAGTGGGGCATAACTGATTGAAGTGGCACACCAACAGCCACATGGATATCACAAAGGTAATGTCCCCAGCAGCAGACAATAGTAGTTGATATCCACTTGGGCCAGAGGCCAAATCAATGCGCCCGCCCCAGGGATCCCAGCACAATGCAGCCAGATGAATTCAACCATGGAAAGCAGAGCACAGATCACAGAAGTTGGAGGAGTGTGTGTGGCTCCCAGCCGTGAAGCAACTCAGCTGGGTTCTGCTACCCCATAGCCGTGAAGCGATAAGTACTCAGAAAATGGAGAAGAGCAACATCCAGTGAAGAACCCACAACAAACTTTATCATTAAACCTCGACATTTGATTGAGGATGGAATGGCAGAGCCATAACATGATGAATGCCACGATGGGAACAAAAAATTGAAAGGTGTGAGAAACGAAATGGCTCCATTATCAGAAACTATGGTACACGGCAACCATTCAGTAGAAAAAAAACCTGCAAAGCATTTGGATTGTGACCTCAGTCCATGTCAATGCACACCTAAGAATATAAGAAAACGGAAAATGCATCCACAACCAAGAGTCAGTAGGAATTCAAGAAGGTACCTGCAAAGTTTACATGTATGCATTCCCATGGTTGACATGGAACAGGCCAGGGGGACAGAGATGCCTTGGGAACTACCTGTTGTTGGGCACACTGCTCATAACCTGGTCAAAATGGACAAAATTACCTTCAATCCCTGGCCAAATAAACATGTCTCCCAGGTAACTGTTTGGTACACGAAACTCCCCAGTGGTGGAGAAGGCATAGAACCTTTCGCCATAATGTGGCCAGAATAACTACACTGGGAGGGATATCTCCCATGAGCAACAGCAAGACACCATCAAAACCAAAGAGGCAATACTGTAATGAAAAATAGCTGTGCAGGGAGTTCAAAGCCTGACCAGGCTGTAATTTAGCTAGCCCTGTTGATCAAACCCAACCCACTGGTGGAGAACTGGGTCCGTGCCAGTGGCAGTTGCTGTGCACGAGCTCACAACTGGGAAACCCTCAACTGCTGCCTGCATTTCAGTATCAAGATGGAAGCAAAGCAATTTTTCATTATCAAAGTCGGGATCAGAAGCCACAGGAAGGCGGGACAAGGTGTCCGTATTGCCATGTTTAGATGTAGGTCATGAATGGATTTCGTAATCAAGGAAATCAAGTGTCTGTGGTTGGTAATAAGAGGAAACTTGGAGTCATGCAAAAAGACATGAAATTTCTGGAGAGTATAGACTATGGCAAGAGCACCTTTTAACTGTGGGTAACGCTGCTGGGCCAGAGTGAGAGATTTCATTGCAAAACCAACAGGTCCGTTCAGAGCTGTCAGCATATCGATGCACTAGGACCCCGATGAGGCTGTACTGTGAGACGTCATTTGCCTAAACTATGTGCTGGTCCAGAGAGAATGTAGCTAAGCAAGGGGCTGAAAGTAGCTTGGATTTCAACATTTGAAAAGCACATTTGCAATCAGGGTTCCAGCAAAAAACTATATTCTTGCATAACAAGACAAGCAACATGTGGGCCAATGTGGCCACCCTTGGCGGAAATTTGTGGTAGAAGGCTATCTTCCCTAGGAAGGCTTGAAGCTCCTTTGTGGACAAGGGGCGAGGCATACATGTAACAGCAGAGATATGGGCTGGCAGAGAGTGAACACCGTCCTGCTAGACATCAAACCCCAAATAAACGATAGAGGTTTGAAAAAAAAACTAAGATTTCATGAGGTAAGCCTGTTGACTGTAAGCTTGTGGACTGTAAGACATAAAACAAAGTGTGCAATTTTTTCAAGTGATCGGCCGTGGAGGAACTCGTGACAACAATATCATCCAGATAATTAATGCAACCCAGGATGAGCATAGTCAATTGCTCTAAAAATCGTTGGAAAATAACAGGGGCGGTAGCCACACTCAAAGGAAGGCGCAAATATTGACAGAGACCAAAAGGAGTATTCAAAACCACAACTCAAAGAGACTCTTTGTCCGCAGGAACCTGCAGATACGCTTCAGACTAATCAATTTTAGAAACGTACTGGCCACCCGAGATTTTCACCAACAGCTACTCTTGGCGTGAGAGAGGATGCACATCCACGATTGACTGCACGTTGACAGTAGTACAGAAGTCGCGACAGAGGCAAAGTTTCCCTGACGCCTTCTGAATTACTAGCAGAAAGCCATAATAGGTTGTAGCACCCATAGAGATTGAAGTCTGTCTAATTCTGCTTTCACTTGATGTTTTGGGGGGAAAGGAATTGGACGTGCACGACAGAAACAAGGCTGAACTGTAGATTTAAAAGAAATATGAGCAGAAAAATTCGAACTACACCTTGTAGCTTCCGAAAACGCGCCCAAAAACTCCTCACACGGTGTTTCCAGTTGAGAATACAGTACCTCGTCAGATACAAGGCGAACTGTGTCGGTGATAGAAAATCTAAATGCCTGAAATGCGCCCATCCTTAACAAGTTCTCAACACCTGCATCAGCAACCACCAAAAATGTAGTGGAACAAACCACTGACTTGTAAGAGGCAGATGCCTTAAATCGTCCCAACAGCACTGTGGATATTGTTATAACTGACTAGCTTCCGTGTGCTGGTATCGGAGGCTGCGAGCCTAAACTCACATAAGTTTGAGAATTCAATAACCTCACTGCAGCGCCTGTGTCAACTTGTAGCCAGTGCATTTGGCGAGAAACACTTAACTCGGTAAACAACTTTGGAGAAGTCACAAGCATTCGAGTCAGACAGTTTGTGTTCATACCCATATCCTGACCAACCTTCGGCGAACGACACAATGGCGAATATGTGAGACGATATGGCCTTTCTTCTGAAGAGCATTAAAAGTAGTCCAGCACTGAGGGCATGCCAAACGTTTGTGCTGGAAAAAACAGAAACTATAAGATATAAACAAAGAACACTGATGCTGGCACAGTGGTGTTCGCGGCTGTTTGGGTTGGCCTTGGTCTGCTGGGCACTGGACTCGGATGGTTACTGCCACAACTGCCGCCATCTCGTGCAAGATACCTGTCTGCTAGTGGAAAATCTCGTGGCACTGCTGCCACATTGCCCCACGCTTCGGTCACCCAGCACCCGAGAAACTTCAAAAGATTGTGCTATTTGCAAAACTCCTGCTGAGTGGGGGTTTTCACAGAGTGAAGCCTTCTGGCGCACTTCTTTGTCTGGAGCTAAACAGATAACTGGATCGTGCACCATAGAATCTGCATAAGAACCATTATGGGCATCAATTGACTATGGTCATTAAGTTCGGCTGCAGAGGCCCTGTATTACTGGTTTGGTTTTTTGCGACGTTGGTAGAATTCAACTAGTGCCACTACGACATTTGTTCGTTTGTGACAGTAGCTGGAAATAAACTGCATATGTGATCAAAAGTAAGAGCTGCTGGTTTTTGTAAAGGGCAAGGTGACAGTAATATTGACACACCTTAGGTGGAATGCATGAGAGGAATAAGCTTTGCTCATATTCGAGTCTGTCATCCCAAAAGCCAAAGAATGCTATCTGAGTCTTTTTTCGTAAGCTTCCCAACTCTCGGATGAATCATTATACAGAGGAAAAGTGGAGGGACAGACCAGTGGAACCGTACCCTGTTTGTTAAATGAAGCTGACAAAATGGTCACTGCCGAAGTAAGCTGTTCAGTCAGGGTCGGTAGCACGAGGTCCATAATGACAAAACCTGGTGAAACCGCACTTAAAGACTGCACACTCGGAAACCGTTCCGCAACCGTCGTCAATCGTGTAGTAACTGAGTAATTAACGAAATCGATCCAAGTAACACAAAAATGTCTTTTTTCATAGACCACGGAACAATAGCAGAAATAAGCCTCTCATGGCATCACATGTAACAAGGCAAAAGAATCACACAGAAAGTGCAACATTAGAAATACACAGAACAACTGATGTGAGTGGTACAAACCAAAAGAATAGTGACAGTGAGTCAGCACTGCTCCATGTGGATATAGGTGCGAGTCGCCAATAGACGGTGCGGTGGCGACCGTGCAATTTGCAAGCTTCCTACAGACGGTCTCTAGTGACCGGCCTGCGCTCATGTCTTATTTTGTTTAAATAAGTGATTACTCACAGTTATCTGAGCTTTCGGCTGGTATCTGCGTTTCCTCTCGTCTGGTCACATGCTGGACGTCGCACTTTAACAACACTTACGAAACATCACACATTTTCACACTACGAACTTTTTTCTTCATAATTTTCGTGATCTTTCCGTTAACTGCTGTGGAGCGCTACTGTTCTTCTGTCAGTAGTTGTAGATATTTTACCGAAAACTGTGATTTAAAGTCGTAAGTACTCTGTGTTACATTAATAAAATAAAAGATAGAACCCACGTGCAGCGACACTACGCTCGACGCATTCACACTCAAATGCACTGGCAGCAGGACACATCATAAATCACATCAGGATGCGTTGGAACTGCTGAGTGCAGTCGGTCGGAAGGTGTGTAGGCTGCCATAGAAATGGTCGGACGGTCAGTCAAGAGATAAGCTGCTGCATACGTAAGGCATTTAGGTGCTGTGTGTAATACTGGCTTTAAGCCTTTGTAGCGTAGCTAAGAGTGGTGTCACTTGAGTGGAGCCATGGGAATATGAGTGTTTCAACACGCAGCTTTGGTGACAATACTCGATAGATGGTCAGACTGCGCTACTTTTGTTGCTTGTGAACATCCGAATTTATATACGTGAGACGATAATGAACATAGTATAAAACCTAACTTATGCAGGTCAGGTGTAGACGTGCCACCTAGCAGCAGAAGGTTTATCCAAATGTCACGTACAGGTGAGATAAGTGGAATGCCGGATCCGAGAATTGCAGGTGACAGCCTGAAAGTCGTGTTCCAGTAAACGCACTGGTGGGGGCCTCGTGTATTTCAGAATCTGTTCCATACATCCCTGGCACATCGCTAATATCTGCTCGTGTTTGACCAGCTAGTTGTAGAGTCACAAGTTTGTTCGCGTGATCTTCGTCCGCAGCAGGCACGGAAATATTCGTTTTGTAAATAAAAACCATCTTTCTCTTGCTGGCATGTATTTTATTTGTTCCAGATACGTTTCACATTTTTACTTTAAGGCGCAGTGGAATCTAGAATGATACAGCTTTGTTTTGATATACGGTATTTGTAGACTATAAAAAAGCTCATATCTTTTTTATGTAAATAAGTAATTGCTCACAGTTATCTGAACTTTCGGCTGGTATCTGCGTTTCCTTTCATCTGGTCACATGCTGGACGTCGCACTTCAGCATTACTTAGGAAACATACACACACTTTCATATTACAAACTTTTTTTCCTCATAATTTTCAAGTTCTTTCCGTTAATTTGAGCGGAGCGCTACTATTCCTCTGTCAGTAGTTGTAGATACTTTACCGAAAACTGTGATTTAAATTCGTAATTACTGTGTGTTAAAATATATTAATAAAATGAAAGCTAAATTTGTTGTTGCTGTGAACGACCTTACAACGAAAAAAGTTGTACATACGTAAGTAATGTTATTACTAATAATAGAAATGATCATAGTTTTGATGTAAAATTACTAGGTGATGGTGACTCGCCTGTCTTGAGAAGCCCTGTACATCTTTTCATTGATGCACTCACTCAGCCAGTGTTGGTAAATATTATAAGTTTCAACCTCTACCTTATGGCTTCTTGCCTTTCCTTGTGTGGTTTATTATATCTCCATTCCTTTCAACAGTTATTCTCGTGTTAGCCGTAATGGAGACGAACTGGACATCAGTACTGTTAAGTCTTCTTGGCCTTGAACTGACTTGAGTAGTAGGGTAATGGCAGAACTGGAAAATTCTGTATGTGCGATTTGCACACATTCAGGGACAAACCTATTGTTATGCTAATTGGTCCATGACTCCTTGAGGGTTGATTTGTCGCATTCTAGGGATAATCTGTCCTTCTGAGAAACCCACTACCACATTCCCTCCCCCTGCATCCCCCACCTGTTTCCCATCCCCCTATCCAATATAAGCACACTTTTGCTGTCAAACTAATTGACTAATTAATTAAATTGACAAATTATTTACCCCCTCCCCATCCTGGGAAATCTCCCAGCCCACCTCCCCTTCCCCACCCACCCACCTCTTTCCCTTCAAGAAATTGGTGTGAAAAAGACAGTTTGTGCTGGAGAGAAAGAATCTTGTGATATTAAATTGAAATCAGTGTCAATTACGTAGCAGAGGATATTTATAAAATTCAGTTTTCAGGGGTTGGATCTCTGTCTAATATTCTGCAAAAAGCTCATCATTCTCTGCTGTTTCTGAGGATTCAGTGCTTGTAAAATACATCGAAAAGAAGTAATTAAATAGTCCATTTTTACCAATTGCAGAAAGAATACCATTAAAAAAATCGATATCAGCATAACTCACTGCATGAAATTTTACTTTCAAAAATCTTCTGATAGTGTCTTCACATCGACCATAGGGCACAAGGCACATGCCAGCCACTTCATGTATTCCCATGCATGCAGGTTGGCACAGAGGCCTGCACACAGAGAAAGCTCGTATGGTGCTCAAACCGGAAGTCACTCTAATTCCTTAACAAAGCAACCCGAGACACAGGTGTACCGGCAGGTAAGAGGTGGTAGGAACCACCAGCTTTCCACTGCCACAAACATCAGACGTGATGTCGTGCTCTGATTACAGTGCTACAGATTGGCGGTGGAAAAAACGTATCACAAAAATCATTGCTAATAAATACCTAAATATTTCACAAAGAGCATGAGAAAATCCTATAAATAGACTCTATAAAACAGGCACCCACAAACAGCTCCAAGCAAATGTACAGTGCTAGGAAAATAACTCCTTTACTGCACTTCAGTGGGACCATCATGACAACACATCTGCTTCCTACAGAGTCCATAAGCCTTGTGCCCAGGCCTGCTGACAACTAGTGGTCTATCCCAGTGCCCCCAAGCTACACCACTGGGAACTACTGATTGGTGATCACATCACAAAGAATGATGTGGTCCATCCCCAAATGTGTAGAGAGATGAAAGCAGATCAAGTAATTAATTTTAAGAACACTCGTAATATAATGGGGGTTTCGTATGCATAGACGTTTGAGAGCACAAGCACAGTCCTGCACAAACACTACTGCTTCCACCCTCATGCTCATTCTGCTATCATCCACCATTGTTTGAGGTTGGTTGTCTTGTTCTCCCTCATGTTTGGCTCTGAGCACTATGGGACTTAACATCTGAGGTCATCAGTCCCCAAGAACGTAGAACTACTTAAACCTAACTAACCTAAGGACATCACACACATCCATGCCCGAGGCAGGATTCGAACCTGCGACCGTAGCGGTCGCGCGGTTCCAGACTGAAGTCCTTGGAACTGCTCAGCCACACTGGCCAGCCTCCCACATGTTTGCACGAATCATTAGTTTCCTTGCAAGACGAAGCATTTTTCAAGCAGCAGCTAGTAGGCTGCTGTCGGATCCAGGCCTGGACCCAGTCATACACTTCGTTGTCCATTGCGAATTGATGTCCATGAATAGCTGGTTTTTAGCTACAGCAAGCTTTCACTTTAGCAAGACTAAAGCATTCACCATTTCCGGTGTCATGACATGATGAACCTGTCCAGGGTGAGCATTGTCTTCCATTGACTCGCGCCCCTCAAGGAATCGTTTGCGCCATTCCACAACACTTGCACAACTCAGACTGTACTCACTGTACACAGCCTTCATCCGTTGATACATTTCATGGCCTCCAACTCCCTCTGACACCAAAAATCGAATCATTCCTCGTTGTTCCTGCATATTTGGTAGTGGACTATAACTTGTGTGACCACCTTTTCTTCAGCATGAAACCACACTGGCGCCATGCAACATCAAATGGTGCAGACATGTCAGTCTCTCTAACAATAGATGCCGCCACCATACCCACAGTTACGTGGTACCATCTTAAATGTAAGGAACAGGCAGATGCACTGACCAGGTTTCATTTGAATGAACCTCATACAATGACTTTTCAGCTTGTGCATCTATAGCAAAACAAATTGAACTGTTGGAGACTTGTCGCTTTCCAGCAGTCGTATTGTATCTTTGAATGGCTCTAAAAATGTCACGAGTTCTTTCCCAGTGTTGTTGTCGTAACCAGTAAGTTTTTCAGAGACGCCTCTCTCTGGTAGTGGTTCAATGATTTTGTCGTACTGCCTTACTACATACTGTAGCATTCTAAACAAACTGTTACACTTACTCTCTGTTTCTTGTTTCAAGCTTGTCTACACCGAATTCATGTCACCAGTTTTCTCCATGAAACGGACACATCTTTAGCACCATAAGTCATGGGAAACCAGTCCAAGACCATTTATCAAATTTCGTCAACCAATATATCTTTCAGGACTGTGTTCAAAATATGTTTAATGCATGCATAATGCTGAAAGGATTGCAGTGCCTTTCATATGTTGGAGCCGTGGTTAGTGGCAAACGAAATCTTATTAAAACTCTGAGTATGTACACCTAACAATTTGAATATTGTTTCCTCGATTAAGTTATTAATGAATCCGCCTATTTTCTTTTCTTCTCGGAAAAGTGCATTGTCACTAATACCATATTTCGCAGCGTTTAATCTTGTTGCAGAACGTGCGCAAAAGTACATAGATAACACGTTTTCCGATATGTATTGATCCATATATCCGCTGTACATCCTCAGGCATTCATGCGTATGGCCTGGCTAATGCTGGGCACCATACTCGCTGATATTCCATTGGATTTTTCATCTCAAGTTCACGTTCTGTGATCCTTTACTGACATCTAACAGACTTACGCAGAACTACATGCACCGAGCAATTCAAGCTAGTGTAAATGGCAGATCCAGACCTCTACTCCCCATGCAATTATCACACCTTCGGTCACTTAAAAAGGGCCTTGAAGGGTTGACAATTCCTGTGAGACGAGGCTGTGCAGCAGGCAGTTACTGTCTTCTTCACGCAGCAGGGCATGATGATTTCAATGGGTATCTTCAACCTGGTATGTCAGTGGGATGACTGCCTCAATGCTCACAGCGATTTTTCCTCATTGGCATACCAACTTTGGACTGCACCGCCTTTGAATGGAAACTTTTTAACAGCCCCTTGTGAAGGTGCAGTTGAATGCCGAACAGGTGCCTACTACATGACTGTGGGTGAACATCACATATTACTGTTACTGTTCGCTTTTGTTCAATAAACACTTTTTTTTCTAATTGATGTGTTAACCCAAAACATTATTCCATGAGGCGTTACTGGGTGGAAAGATGCAAACTATGTTACAGGGCTGATTCGTTAGCTTCCAAGGCTAGCAATTACACAAAGTTCAAAAGTAGCTAAATTTAAGTGTTTGAGCAACTCAGTAGTATGCTTCATCCTGTTCACATTTTCACAACCGTTTACACCCAAAAACATTGAGCATTCTATCCTGTTTACTGACTACTGTTCATGTGCTACATCAGTTCTTTCTATGGCTGCATTTCTTGTAGAAAACTGCTTGAAGTGTGTTTCCTCTAAATTTAGAAGAGTCCATTTTGAGAGAAAAAATAATTCTTTTAAGAACGCCATAACAATTTCTTTTGCTGCTTTTCTTCTGAGTAGATTCATTATAACACTAGTACTGTCTACAAAAGTATTAATTCTGCTTGATGAATGAAAAATCATCCACGTGATTTAACATTAGGTAAAAAAGGTAAAGCTCTGTGTTTGAGTCCTGATGTGCCAATTGGGGCCGTCTGACCACCGTGTCACTCTCAGCCAACAGCATCATCAGATGCGGTATGGAAGGGCTTGAGGTCAGCACACACCTCTTCTCATCGATGACAGGTTTCTGACATTGGAAATGCTACAAACCAATCGAATAGCACCTTAGGTGGCCTTGCAAGGCTAAGTGCAAATCATCCAAATCCTCCCACTGTAATGACACATTCCTATGCAGAGACATACAATATCTTAAAAGCTGCGCCAAAGATAAATTGAGAGGCATGTATATTATAATCTTTGTAAAGTTCACATTGGATTCTCTTTTGTTTGATACTCCAAGGAGCTAAGGGACACTTTCGATTGTTGCCTCGTGGAGGATGGACGTGAATTTTGGACTGTGAGAAAGGCAGCCATGTAGTTAGTAATTATGGTTTGTGCGACGAGCAGAGCAAGTCTTATTGTCTTGTGAATAAAAATAGTGAGAAGTATCGAAGTGTTACGAAAATTATTTAAAGCAACGTAGCATTGTATTCCCTGGTTTCCACCGTCTTCGTGAAGTGAACCGATGCCGACTTAGGAAGATACACACGGTCAACAAAGAGAAGAACTTCGATGGCGACTGATAAATTAATATTGTGGCAGAAGGACTAATTCTACGTCTAAGGTGAGAACTCTGATTAAATCAACAATGACGTAGAATTCAAAATGTAATTAATCGGAATGGTAAATTATATTACAGGCATATTTCACGCAGCACTGTATTTGTCCGCATTCAAGCCGGTCAATGCAATCCGTAGAAAAGCCTTTCAAAAATTCTAAAGTTAAAAAACACAATAAATCAAATGTTTTTTATTTATTTCGCCACACTGGCGACCGCTGACAGGGACAGTGCTGGTGGAACAAAGAGTAAGTACTTGATTGTTGTGCTACAAATGTACTTGTACTAATTACTGTTTCTCTGTTACATGACGCACATGGAAAATGATGAATAAGGTGAAACAATGTTAACTGTATAAACAGATGGCACAATAACCAGAAGGAACAAGGACAAGGATTTACAAAACTAACGTAATCGTGAGTGACGCAGCTCAGCCGGAATTAAGGTAGGAAAGCGCAAACGCATGCAGTGGCTGCACCTTGGCTTAGCTCCACTTAAAGCAGAACCTTTTCCTTTCCATATTAAAATCCTGGTAGTGTTTGTGGCAACACACAATTACACTTTGATAATTACTTTTTTATGTTCAACAATCGCAGAATTAGAAGACGTAGTGCGCCATGTTGTAAATTTCCGACGCGCAACAAATAACAATCGCGAGTAATTTCTATTAATTCAACTGCGAGAGAATTTAAAGATTTAGATTAACAGTAAAGTACAGATAAAAATAATATCTCCACAATGGAATCGGAGAACTTTAATTTGACAAATGTTCATGGACACGTCACCGATTCTGACAATAGTGACGTAAATGATGACGCAATTAGTTTTTCAGCACAACATAATGTAGAAGTAAATACGATTCAATTGCACTCCACAGGGATTAACAATAATGAACCACTTGCAAATGAAACCTTGTGCACAGTCGATGAAGCATCGATTACCAGATCAGATGAAAATATTTCGCGTGAAATCAGTGAACCTAGCCCGGTTTCGATTCAATCAGATCGTGGTAGAGAAACAATGGCTACAAATAATGGCATAAATACAAACACACAAGCTTCGTCAGTTACGCTTGAGGCATTATATAGTCTGATGTCAAACGTGAGCGAGCAATTATCTGATTTAAAGATCAGCCACAACACAACGAACACAAAACTGGCGAATCTAGAAGTCAGCCACAACACAACGAACACAAAACTGGCGAACATGCACAGACATTTCGATCAACGCTTAAATAAACTCACCAATGAAATCGATCAAAAGATCGAAGACAAAGTCATCAAAACCGTCAATAGTGTATACAATGTATTGGCAAATGACTTAGAAAAGAAATTGTCAGATCTTACAAACAAACAGGAACAGGAACTGTCAGAAATAGTAGAAACACACAATCAAACACAAACCGTACAAAAAGAAATACATGAAAACGTACAGGCTATTCAATTAAATTTAACAAGAGTACAGTCCGCATGTGAAGAAATACCTGACCAAGTTAATAAAGTTAACGAAGAAGTCGGTTTTCTGAAACAGGAGACTCGACGTATCAAGGCGGACATTATCAAAATAAATGAAACTTTAGAAAACGGTAATGTAAATGAATCAATAACTGACCGGGAAACAAAACTTTTTGAAAAATTAGGTAATGAAATCAAAGTAGCCGAGGATAGAATACGCAAGGAAATTGCTGGTAGACTAAATGTTTCAAATGATTTGCCTACGTCAAGCAACAGGCAGCGCGACACTTATTCGCCCGTGCCAGATTACGATGTCAATAACGCAGAACATCACGCGCCTAGTCCGGCGTATGTGCACGCACCGGCGCAGGCAAACAATGGCTATTCGCCAAACGCGGTGCTGCAACAGGCAGTAGGCGTGTCGCCTTGCATCTCGACGATTCTAGTCGATGAGAGCCTGTTGAAACATAGACAGTTTCCAGTTTTCTCCACAGAATCCAGAAAAACTCATCCAGTCGTATTTGTAAGAGCATTTAAAAATGTCTTACCAAGAAACTGGACTGAGGCACAGAAGATTAGATATGTAGTAGGCTTCACACAAGGCGACGCACTTTTGTGGGCCACAGACATGGCTGAACAGTGCGTCACCTACGAACAATTTGAACGGGCTTTCTTGGAGAAATATTGGTCTGCTGGGGTCCAAGAAAGACTGCGACGTGAGGTATTCAACCCACAACCGTTCAACCTCAAAAACGGCGGGTTGAGAAAGTATTTCGAAAAGTACTTGAATAAGACGCGCTATTGGAACAATCCAATACCGCACGTAGATGTTCTCAAAATTCTGAAAAACAGACTACCCGCGAATTTACGCGAAAAATTGGTAACCATACCGGAAAACGACCTTGAATACTTTCTTTCCGTGCTTGACTCAATTGATCTAATATACGAAGAGCCGAGCACAAGTAATCGGAATGAATATTCCGGAACCAATCAAAACAACGGTAACGGATATCATTTTAAAGGCAGTGGACAAAACCCACACAGTTGGCATCCGTATGCGACAAGGCCAAATAATGGAACCTGGAATTACGGGAATCGGAGGAATTCGGCGCCACAGAGACGTGAAGACCGAAGGTATAGTACAGATTACGGTCCACGGCGGTATGGAAATGATAGAAATCACGTGAATGATTGGTCAAGCCCGCGTGATGAAAGGCGGCACACAAATGAAAATTACAATAGTTACAGTAATAGGAATGACAGACCAAGGAGGAACAGCGACGGCCGGTCGCAAGAAAATGTTGCACGCAGCGGTCTGGAACCTAATTGGCGACAGAATAACCACTCAGTACACTTTGTAGAGGTAACGGACAGTACTGAAGCAACGCCGTTGTCTCCCCCGGTAAACAACAATCGGTCGTAATGGGCCCCCACCGGCCGACCGATTTGACAACAGGGGGCACAAACAAGCACACATTACATCTTAGACCATTATTTTTAAGATATGATCAGGATGCGACCGTAGAAGATGATCTATGTGAAGAAGAGATGAAAGCACCAGACAAGGTAAGTGACCTCGTGCAGGCTGTAATAACAGCAAAGATAGGAACTATAATTACCAACGTAATTTTAGATACAGGGGCATCTACGAATATTATTTCTAACAGTTTATTCAAAGAAGTTTCGAAAGCATTAAAAGTACCAGTGTTGCCAATGGAAAATTGTAAAATCTTGACAGCTGTAGGTAACAAGTCAAAAAGTATTAAGTGGCAGACGCAAATACCTGTTACCATTAGCGATGTCACGATAAACTGTACATTCTTAATCGTTGACAAGTTAATCGTCAATTGTATTTTAGGTATGGAAGTTTTCCGGCAGCATAAAGTAAACATCGACATAGGCAGTGGAGTTTGCTATTTCCGAGTGGGCAGTCGTAGTGTGAAGGTTAATCTTGTAAAGTCAACAATAGATCGTAATGGCCAATTACAGAAACAAGCTGAAGTAAAATTAGTTTACCCACAAGTTTTATTGATAGATATTCCTTTCCCCGAACAATTAGACACGGAAATAATTAACGAACAGGCCGCCCACGAGAAGGTAGGAAAATCCACTTGTCTTTCAGAAACTCAACAAAATGAACTGGCAGATCTTATTTATGAATACCGAGACATTTTTAGAAAACAGCCGACAATAATCAAAAAGTATGAATACAAAATGGAAGTCTACCCACATAAAACGTACTGCCATAAATCATATGCGATACCATGGGCAAAGAAGGAAGCGGTTCGCAAAGAAATAGATAGGATGGTTCTATGGAAGGTGATAGAATCTTCGCATTCACCGTACTGCAGTCCCATCCTAGCTGTCAGCAAACCTGACGGGTCAGTCAGATTAGTACTTGGTGCGCGGGAAATTAATAAGATCATCGTACCAATACGCACTAGGCCGGAGAACTTAGATGAGCAATTGCTTAAATTTCATGGAGTGAAGTATTTAACATCCGTTGACATGAAGGCTTCGTATTGGCAAATAGCCCTACATAGTGATAGCAGAAAATATACTGCGTTCATTCATGCTGGCAGAAGCTATCAATTCCAAGTACTGCCATTTGGACTCAACGTGAGTGCTGGGGTGTTTATAGAGGCTTTAGACAGACTATTGGGTCCAGAACTGATTAGCAAAGTGACGTTGTATGTAGACGATCTCTTGATAGCCACGGAGACCTGGCAAGAGCATGTAGAATTGGTACACAAAGTGTTCCAAAAGTTCCGAGAATATGACGTCACAGCAAATTTTAAGAAGTCCGAATTCGGAAGGGATCGAATAAAATTTTTAGGCCACATTATTTCACCAGGCGGAATTTTACCAGATCCAAAAAAGCTTGATGCCATAAAATATTTCCCCTCACCACAAACACGGAAACAATTGAAAGCTTTTCTGGGGCTCACGTCATTTTTTCGAAAATTCGTGCCCAAACAGTTACTGAATAGTGATTCCCTACTCAACCTTTTAAGGAAAAACCACACATGGTTGTGGACAGAAAAATGTGAGGAAGATTTCGAAAAAATCAAACAGGCACTCATAAACGCACCCATTCTGAAGCATCCTAACATGAACTACAACTTTTGTTTGAGCACGGACGCCTCATGTCAGGGATTAGGCTCGTGTCTGTTCCAATTAGTAGATGATAATGGAAAACAAAAAGTAAACATAATTAGTTTTGCCAGTAGAACGTTAACGGAATGTGAAAGAGCCTATTCGGCAACTGAACTTGAAGCGTTAGCTGTAGTGTGGGCTTTCCGCAAGTTCCAGTACTATCTCTGGGGAAGGCATACACGAGTGTTTTGTGACCATCAAGCATTATCGTTTTTACTCACATGCAAATTGTTGCACAAACGGATTGCACGTTGGTGTTTATTCCTCCAGGAATTTGATTTCGAGATAGTTTATATCAAGGGTGAACAGAATGTAATTGCCGACGTATTATCGCGCTTGCCACAAGGTTTGAGCGAGTTCAATGAATTGATCGAACAGACTTCTGATTTTAGAGTTTTTCTGATGCATGATGGCACATTTCAACCATATTACAGAAAGATGTGTAAGGACATGAGTAAACTACAAAAGGAAGACAATAGATGGAGACAAGTTATACAAAAACTGCAGGCAGATGACAATAGTACACTGAAACAATATTACACAATGTCAAACGATGTTCTTTTCTACAGGCGCAATCCACAATCCAACACCTGGTGTGTCTGCATCCCGGAAGAATACATTGACAATTTAATAAGACACACACATAGAGTATGGGGACACTATGGGTTATCAAAATGTACAACGAAAATATCAACGTATTGTTACTTCCCGAACCTCAGACGCAGGATTGAACAAATAATAAAAAAGTGTACAATATGTCAGAAGGTTAAACATCTTAATAGATCTTGTTTGGACGTATTACACCCTATCATTCCAACTAGACCAAGAGAACTAGTTTCTGTGGACGCAGCAGGACCATATCCACGAGCTAGGGGAGGAGTTAGATATGTGATCGCATTTTATGATGTCTTCACAAAGTACTTAAAAATGTATGCTATAAAAGCAGTACTGTCGGGATCAATAATCAAACGCATGATAGAAGACTACATACCACTAGTGGGAAAACCGAAAATTATATTAACTGATAATGCAACAAACTTCACTAGTAATAAATGGAAAACATTTCTCGACTCTCAAAACATAAAACATATATTGGTATCCAAATTTCACCCACAATCGAGCCCGGTTGAGAGAAATTTTAAAGAATTTAATCGCTTTATAAGGACTTATGTACCAAATAAACAGACAAAATGGGTAGAATACATAGCTCCCTTTCAGCATATTGTAAATAATTTAATTCATACTTCAACAGGCTTTACACCCACAGAGTTAATGTTTCAAGGCACAGAACTTGACGAATGGGCTAAACCTTTACCTAAATTAGCCACAAAGGAAATAACACTAGACGAAAAGGTACGTCAAGCATTACTACAGATGGAAGAACAAGCAGAAGTAAGGAAAAAACAATTCAACAAAAAGATAAGAAAGGTTACAGAATTTAACATTGGACAGGAGGTACTATTACGTACCCACCCAAAATCCTCTAAAATTAAGGCATTAAACAAAAAGTGGCAGTTGTTGTATGATGGCCCTTTCATTATAATAGACAAACCCCACCCAGGATGTTATCTGTTAGGTAACACACGAACGGGCAAGGTGAAAGGGTTATACCCCCACAAGGATATCAAGGAATTTTTTCATTAAAGGTTATATGTTATTTTAGCAAAATTAAAATTATACAACCTTGGATCACATGGTAAAATTGCTGTCATTAACCTAAGAAACTTGCGAACACGAAAACAAAAGACTGTCAGTTTGTGGAAAACATGCATTAAACTAGAAAACATAACTGAAATTTCAGTTAAACATCGAAACTAGTAACCAACTGGGGGCATATGCCAGCTAAAAAAAACGCATAGTCAACTACACCTAATGAAACATGTGTTACTGTGAGTCTTAACGCTATAAAATAAACCATACGGTACTTTTGTAGTCTAACTCAGTTATTTAAGAGAGAGGAACGAAGACAAATTAACGCGAAGGCCAGGGTTTGTTCGCTTGAGACGAGCAACAAGCCACGCGTCGAAGTTGCAATTCAACGCTCAGCTGATGTGCACGCGATAGCGGCATGTCAAGACAAGGTCATTGGCCGCGCTGTAGGCAGCGAGCCGGGGAGAAATCTTCCCCCTTCCCTGTCCGATCAGCTGAGTGTATACAAAGCGCGAAGGCGCATGCGCGGTCGAGTCCAGACGACACGTGACTCATATTACACGATGGCGGATATCACGAATAAAGTTCACCAACAATGCAGAGTTTTCTCCGCGCCTGCAGTCAAGTCGTGGTACATTAGCGCGCTTGCGCGGAACGTTTAAAAGTTTTGAGACCACGCTTACTATGAGACACAGTGACGAGAGCCATTCAAAAACAAGAAAGAAAAGGGTACACAAGTCTTGTAAATAGTAGTTTACAAAATTTAATTATAAGCTGGTATTACGTAATAAAAGTGAACATACAAGTACATACTGGTCATGGACGGTATTGTAATATTATATTATACTGAGTAAAAATCTTAGCTTGTACGGAAGGAGAAGGAAAATAAAAAAAAAAAAATAATGCAGATATATAACCGGAAGAAAGGCTATGTACACGAGAACAAAACACAATTACATATAGGGAAAAAGCAGCAAAGAGATAACGGATACATTTACATTACACAGTAGCTTGCGATTTTCAGAATGAACAATAAGGTAAACGTGTGAATTTTTGTGACTAAGGAAGAGAATGACACAAGCTTTAAAATAGGAAAATAATAAACAGATCTATGCAACGTGAGTAACGAACTGAATCGCCCTCAAAACAAATACCTAGGGTTTATAGAGAGAGAGACACACATTAACGTTAGGAAACACCTAAAACACTCAGCAAACAACTTTGTAGAATATATAAGCTATACACGAGGTTATATGTACGAAGGCTAAAGTGTAAAGGAGGAAAATATGGAATGATTGCGCATTAATGGACCGTAAGGCAGTTATGTATGTAAGAAGAAATATTTAGTTGTAAGTATTATTAGTATAAGGGACGATGCTCAGCACGCCCTGAATTATTTTTGAATATTGAGGGAAGGGTGCAGGGTACCGAAAAAGGGCCCCACCAGCAATGTGTATATTTAGTGGTAGATATTTTTTTGTGTGTATAAACGTATGTATGAATGTGTGAAAGGCGAAAGAAGCTCTGTACATGTACGAAACTTAAACAACGTAGAAGTGTATAAGGAAAATTAAACTCTAAGACAACCTCGTATAAACAGGTATACCTAACGTCAAGAAACAAACCGTAAGACTCTACGAGTTTACGAGAAAATACGAAATACCTGATACCCAGTGCAACATTAGCGATTCTTCACTCACGTATGCAGAAGGAAGATATGAATTACTTTACACACTTGAAACATGAAATGATAAATCATGTCAAAATTATATCTTTCATACATATCACGATTTACAGTCACAAAGAATGAAAATGATATCGCCGCTGTACGAGAAACAGGTAAGTAGTGTGATCGACGATCTGTAAGCAAAGAAATCGTCTATAAAATAAAATATGAAAAAAAAAAAAAGAAAAAGAAAAACGTCATACAGAATTTCATGCTGCACTGAAGCTATGAAAGTCGGATTATTCGTGTACATAGATTTTCATGACAACCGATGCATTAAAATGTCTGTATTTTTTCTCCCATGATAACACAAGACGCCTATAAGCGTACTTAAATTGAAAATGATACACGCACACAAGGGCGTGCTGCTATTATGAAACACTGTACATATTAATAGTTGCTACACCCTGAACTTCAAGATTGTATGTTTATATGTCTATGTTAATGTAGGAAATTTTATTAAAGGTAATGATTTACAAGCACACCAGAACGTGCTTAAGCACAAAACACTGTACATATTAGGGTTATGCTACATATAAATTATTATTTCGTGCATTTTCAGATTTTATAGGTAAAAACCGTAGCATACACGTAGTCGTTGCCATTACCCTAAGTAGAAGGTAGAAAATTCCCTTCCCAAGCTGCAGTGGAGCGGCTACAGGTGTGTTCTCTGCATGCTGAGGCATGTCGTTGCGTATGAAGAATACGTAACGAAGGTAAACCTTAACTTACACTCGAGTTTAAGAAAGAAAACAAAGGACTTGTTCCTTCTAACTGATTAATGGAAAAGGGTGTGTGTGTCAGTAAAATCCAAGACGAAGAAGCCACTATGAGTGGTCAAAACTTTTTTCAATTTTAGTCGATAGTTTTTTCCTGTAATTAATGTAACCAATGTATTGTGTGTGTTTTATGTTATTCCATTGTATGTGATGTATTTTGTATTTCATGCCAAGTCCCGTGACTGACTAATTTGTGAATATTTATGTACATTGACCAGAAGTATTGAGGGGAATGAATCTCGGTACAATAGGTAAAAGGGGTTAATACGAAGAAAAAAGTGTAGTGAAAAGAAAGTTTCGATCGCAATACTCGCGGTTAAAGTGGTGTGTGTAGAAATTGAAATTGTGCAAAGTAGTGCTACGTTGCAAGTGTCAGCGAGCCTAAACAAGGGACATCGAAAAATTGAAGCTAGTATCGTCAAACGACCCATGGCGTCACAATAGGAAAGGACAATGCCAAACAAGTTTGACATGGTACGCTTCTTACCTGGAGCGGCATCGACGGGATCGTCCTCCACCTCGCACATTGTGTGGTGTGTTCTTCGGGGCACATATTCCAATGTACCTCGTCGTATCCAGTCTAAGTACTGGAAGGAACTACAAAAAGCACACGCATACTGAGGTTCGGAAGTCTTGACGGTACCCTCACGTCGGTGTATATTCAGTGCACTGGCGCGCGCATTCAACCAACGTCGCCCGCTAACGGACGACCAAACAATCAGGCGCGCGTATCACCCGCCCATATTCAACACTGCGGCTAGCGAACAAACCTCGTCGCCCCAGAATAAATACAGAAGGCAATACAAGGACTTAATTTTCACCTCTGATGAGGAAGGAAACATTTGTAAATAACGTTGTATTCATTGTATATTTTATTGTACAAACTTTACCACATGATGTTTTCTCAATGTTAACCAAAACTTTGTATATTAGGATTAAGGTTTGTAAATATTAGCATAAGTATACCAAAAACTGACACACACTCAGTAATACCAAAGAATTCACAGTGCCATGAAAATGAGACAATAAAAATGAAGGTTGTAAATAAAAGACCCCCAAACCTATCAATTGCAAGGTCGACTACTGTATCCTGTCAATCAAATAAAATTTTCTAGTGACAGTATACAGTAGGGGGGCAGTTGTAATGACACATTCCTATGCAGAGACATACAATATCTTAAAAGCTGCGCCAAAGATAAATTGAGAGGCATGTATATTATAATCTTTGTAAAGTTCACATTGGATTCTCTTTTGTTTGATACTCCAAGGAGCTAAGGGACACTTTCGATTGTTGCCTCGTGGAGGATGGACGTGATTTTTGGACTGTGAGAAAGGCAGCCATGTAGTTAGTAATTATGGTTTGTGCGACGAGCAGAGCAAGTCTTATTGTCTTGTGAATAAAAATAGTGAGAAGTATCGAAGTGTTACGAAAATTATTTAAAGCAACGTAGCATTGTATTCCCTGGTTTCCACCGTCTTCGTGAAGTGAACCGATGCCGACTTAGGAAGATACACACGGTCAACAAAGAGAAGAACTTCGATGGCGACTGATAAATTAATATTGTGGCAGAAGGACTAATTCTACGTCTAAGGTGAGAACTCTGATTAAATCAACAATGACGTAGAATTCAAAATGTAATTAATCGGAATGGTAAATTATATTACAGGCATATTTCACGCAGCACTGTATTTGTCCGCATTCAAGCCGGTCAATACAATCCGTAGAAAAGCCTTTCAAAAATTCTAAAGTTAAAAAACACAATTAAATTCAAATGTTTTTTTATTTATTTCGCCACACCACCAAGGACAAATCCCTGACAGTACTGGGAATTGTACCTGTGTCCTCAGCCTTGCAGTCAGTCAAGCTGACCACTCAGCAATGGAGTCTGGACAGTAAGCAGTAGAAGTGAACTCAGAATTGAGCCTTGTGGGACTCCCATCATGATTCCTCCCCAGACCCTGAAATTTTGCCTCTTTCTAACATGGTTTCAATTATTCAACCCAACGTTTTGTATTCTGTTTGTTATGCGTGATTAAATTCAATTTAAGACCTTTTACTTTGTGGCGTTTTCTTACAGCAACCACAAACAAAATGTGGTAAAAACAACAGTCTTGTTTGCAGAATTTATCTTACCGCTTTATTTATTCATGACTCGCGTTTTGGCTAATACCAGGCATCTTCAGATTGACCAATATAGTGCTGGAAATGGGTTTTGGATGCCACGATTAGGGCACTGAGAGAAACAGACTTCCCTCATCGTATATATTGAAACAAAACAATCCAAGTATCTGCTCATGTAATATGTTAAAGACGTAACACGCAGTACCTTGCAAGTCTGTGCAGCATAGGCCAGTGGCTGGGAGCAGGATCAGGTCTGTACTTAGTACATCACATGGTAAATTTCGTTCTCTGGTCTGATACACTTTGCAGTATAGGAAAACGAAGAATGATGTCTCCAGCATTTTCACCATGTGATGTACTATGTAATTACTTGATACTACCTTCCAGCTGCTGGTCTATGCTACACAGACCTACAAGGTTATCAGATGTACGTCGTGAATGAAATATGGCGTGAGCATATAGTTGCTTTGATTTATTTTACTATATATGACGAAGGCAGTCTATTTTTGCCAATGCCCTTTATTGTGGCACCCAAAATCCACCTACCGACACCATGCTGGTCACTTGGAAGATGCCTGGTAGAGTCTGCACAGGATACGGTGGCCAATGCGCGATGACCAATTTTCGTCCAAAGTGCTGGTCGAGTTCATTTGTTTCTTTGGGAAGGGAAGCCGACAATGTCTGCCCCCTATCTGTCAGAATTGAGATGCACACCCTGCAGATTTTCTCAAACAACTATACATAAACTATTTGGTAAAATTCATTTTTGCGTTCTTTATAGCTTCATATGCCAGCTTGATGATGATGTGTGCATTATTTCATTAATGGTCATATTTACTGCAATATTTGCATGGAAGTAAGACACTGTAAGAAATTTGTAAACGTTTGCAAAGAAAAGTTGGTGTTGCCATGGTTTTGCGTTTTGGTGCATATACATAATATGTTGCTGCATGTGAAATGTAGCTAACATATTGAATTTTTCTGTAGACTTAGGTATTGGTCTCTGTCTATCACAAATGTTGGCAAAATTTCTCGTTTGCAATCACATGTAGGCCTACCAGCAGTAAAGTCAGAGTGAAATATCCATATTATTCCTCATATTTCACAAACGGTTTGGGTTATGGAAATGAGATTCTGGCACTTTCTAGCAAGCAAAGAGGGGATTATTTTGCCATATGGTTACTATGTAAAATTTCATTATCCACCATATTATTCCACTAACTTTTTCCACTGACTTTTTTGATGAAAGAATGTAATTTTTAAGGACTGTCGATAGCTTGTGAAACGTGCGATGTTGTGGGTTTTGGAGCAATGTAAGTGAAGACATTACACATTCATTTTTATCCCGAAAGTGCTTTTTTGTAAGTTACTGACACTACTTTTCCTCAGGTCCCTCACTTTACAACCTTAATAAAGAACTGTTTCAGAATTCTCTTGCAGTTTTGTTTGTATAACATGTTAGCGATATGACTTTGTGTAAACTTGAAATGCCGGAAATGCATATCCTCCTATTTCCATTTATTGTACTATAAATTTGTTTTCCTTATTTTTGTTACCTGAATATATAACATTTCTGTGTATTCGTATATTGTAATTGTTTTACTATTTGTATATATACACTCCTGGAAATGGAAAAAAGAACACATTGACACCGGTGTGTCAGACCCACCATACTTGCTCCGGACACTGCGAGAGGGCTGTACAAGCAATGATCACACGCACGGCACAGCGGACACACCAGGAACCGCGGTGTTGGCCGTCGAATGGCGCTAGCTGCGGAGCATTTGTTCACCGCCGCCGTCAGTGTCAGCCAGTTTGCCGTGGCATACGGAGCTCCATCGCAGTCTTTAACACTGGTAGCATGCCGCAACAGCGTGGACGTGAACCGTATGTGCAGTTGACGGACTTTGAGCGAGGGTGTATAGTGGGCATGCGGGAGCCCGGGTGGACGTACCGCCGAATCGCTCAACACGTGGGGCGTGAGGTCTCCACAGTACATCGATGTTGTCGCCAGTGGTCGGCGGAAGGTGCACGTGCCCGTCGATCTGGGACCGGACCGCAGCGACGCACGGATGCACGCCAAGACCGTAGGATCCTACGCAGTGCTGTAGGGGACCGCACCGCCACTTCCCAGCAAATTAGGGACACTGTTGCTCCTGGGGTATCGGCGAGGACCATTCGCAACCGTCTCCATGAAGCTGGGCTACGGTCCCGCACACCGTTAGGTCGTCTTCCGCTCACGCCCCAACATCGTGCAGCCCGCCTCCAGTGGCGTCGCGACAGGCGTGAATGGAGGGACGAATGGAAACGTGTCATCTTCAGCGATGAGAGTCGCTTCTGCCTTGGTGCCAATGATGGTCGTATGCGTGTTTGGCGCCGTGCTGGTGAGCGCCACAATCAAGACTGCATACGACCGAGGCACACAGGTCCAACACCCGGCATCATGGTGTGGGGAGCGATCTCCTACACTGGCCGTACACCACTGGTGATCGTCGAGGGGACACTGAATAGTGCACGGTACATCCAAACCGTCATCAAACCCATCGTTCTACCATTCCTAGACCGGCAAGGGAACTTGCTGTTCCAACAGGACAATGCACGTCCGCATGTATCCCGTGCCACCCAACGTGCTCTAGAACGTGTAAGTCAACTACCCTGGCCAGCAAGATCTCCGGATCTGTCCCCCATTGAGCATGTTTGGGACTGGATGAAGCGTCGTCTCACGCGGTCTGCACATCCAGCACGAACGCTGGTCCAACTGAGGCGCCAGGTGGAAATGGCAGGGCAAGCCGTTCCACAGGACTACATCCAGCATCTCTACGATCGTCTCCATGGGAGAATAGCAGCCTGCATTGCTGCGAAAGGTGGATATACACTGTACTAGTGCCGACATTGTGCATGCTCTGTTGCCTGTGTCTATGTGCCTGTGATTCTGTCAGTGTGATCATGTGATGTATCTGACCCCAGGAATGTGTCAATAAAGTTTCCCCTTCCTGGGACAATGAATTCACGGTGTTCTTATTTCAATTTCCAGGAGTGTATATATATATATATATATATATATATATATATATATATATATACGCATTTATGTCGATGTATAATTGGTTTGTTTCGTAAATATTATTTGTATTTTTACGCTGGGTCTTGCCTAGGGAAAACTGATATCGAACGATTACATCGATAGGTCGTGTGAAGAATCAAAGTGTGTAGGATCTTTGGTAGTGTGAACTCTGTCGCATGGAGCGCGGGCAGAGAGGGGGTCTGGCTGGGGTAGTGCAGTGGAGCAGGTGTGTTGTGTGACGCTCCCGCGAGTTGCCGCGCTTTCGGGGTTTGGCAGCATGTAATTGCGCTCGACTCGCGATGATAGTTTCTGACATGGTGTCGCGGACGGGAAGCATTAGCTGGCGCACATCAAGAGCCCGTTTCGCCTGGTGAACGTGTCGAGAAGATGGCGCGCCAACATCCAGCTTCTGCAACAGCGACGGCCGACAATGAGTGACTGTCGCCACCTCCTCGATCGACGGCTTCAAACCTTCAATCAACCAACAAGAAAGACTGGAAGCACGTAAAGTTTTAGAACTGTATGGCAGACCTCAGCTTTTCAAACTGTACCATTTTCGTAACTATAATTACAGCAACTTAGTATGAATATTTGTTGCTCATTGTCCCAATTGCATTACCAAGCAGGGTCCCTTCCTTTTCCGGAATGAACCCGAGTGTCGTTGAAATTCAAACACCAGCATTAAAGTAATGTTATAGCATTCCACTGCTTAGATTTCAAAGTTCAGTTAAAGTATTCATAGCTGGCTACAATATTTAGATTACACAAGCACAAATTAAGAGTGCTAGTTTTGTTACCATATTTTAGCTTACCTGTGACTGCAGCTCAGCTTGGTATGTACTAAATTTTACTACTGTTAATTCAGAATCATTTAATTCAAGTTCAAAGTTAAATCTCTTATTTCTAAATTGCGTAGATTCAAGTAGCTTTTGAAATGATTGTTGAGGTAGTCCAAGACTAACCGTGTTTTACTGAATTTCGATGTGCTTCAGAAAGAAAGCTCACTATTAACTTCAGTCACTAAATTAACTTTCGATTTTCCTGTTTTTTTAATTCTTTTGCTAAATTAAGTCAGAGTGTAGCGAAATTTATTACTTCTGACAAACTTTCAGTTTTCACACCACACGTGTCAACCTTCAGTTGCCACGCTTCTAGTGCTAATTATATGTGTAATAACCTTTCTCTTTCAGTTACTATAGTAATTGTCCTTAGGACTGGCGACCGTAATTTTCCCCAAATCTCAAATATCTAATTACCGATAGTTAATTGTTAACGTAACGGCCGCACATTTACTTTATTTATTAACTTTACCCCTTTTCAAAATTAATTTCCACCAGTTTCATTTGCATCTTTCCTTTCATTTAGATGTAACCCTTTCCTCCCTCTTTACCGACAGGTTAACTTCGGTGACGATTGCTTTTCCAAAATTCCCATTAGGTACACGCGGTTTCATTTTTCACTGTCATTAAGGTCGATAAGTGAGGGGGAGGTTACAAACTCCGCTGTGTTCTGGCAAAAAAAGCAAATTTTAACATGGCAACAAGAGAAACATATAGGTTTTAATCAAATACACCACTCAAGCCGATTTCCTGAAAGTTATAAATAGTTAACAGGCCAGGTGAAAATTAATCAGAATTCTTTGTAGATACTAACCAAACCAGAGGTGATATATGTGTTTTTGAATGGCCAATACGCACGTGTGCGCATGGAGGAATTTCACTTAATATTTACAAAAAATGTGAATGTTGGGTTCAGTTTAGAACAGCACTTCCCTTTCAGTGCGCGGCATTTCCCCTGTAGCACCTGCCCGCAACCTCCACCACTATCACTCTCCCCATGCTTGGCCAGCTGACTGCGAACCTACTGGCCACTTTATTCCACACAGACTCTGTTAGGCGAAATGTGCAGCAATAAAATTAATTCTCCAACCAGAACTATTGTATATCAAACGTGTTGGAATGGTTACAGAAAATATCAACTGACAATAATGTATTATTTAAGCCTTTTAATTTCTTGTGAGAGAATGCGAAAATAGCAGTCTGAGTCGAACAACGCTCTTGGAATCCAAACTGTGATGTGCTAAGTAAATTGTGAGACTGTTCTTGAGAAAAGTACTTTTCCAAGTATTGTGGAAACAGACGTCAGAAACAGGGCAATAATTACTCTGCACTTTCTCGTCACCTTTAAGCCAATGGCATTATCACAGTGGTATCACAGGCCCCCATCAGATCACTGAGGTTAAATGCTGTCAGGCTTCGCTAGAACTTGAATGGGTGGCTGTTCAGGTCTACCAAGTGCTGTTGGCAAGCTGGGTGCACTAAGCCATTGTGAGGCTAATTGAGGAGCTACTTGATCGAAAAGTAGTAGCATCAGTAAGGAAAGCTGACAACGACCAAGGGAGTGGTATGCTGACCACATGCCCCTCCATATCTGCATCCAGTGATATGCTTGGCTGAGGATGACACAGCGGTCTTCGTGGCCTTCTGAGACCTTTTTGGATGGAGAGTTCTTGTCACCTTTCTTATAAGACTGCTGTACACTGACCAGCCAGGACATTAGGACTACTGACTTACTATTGACATAAATCGTCCAGACAATAGCAACATCAGCTGGCGAGGAATGACTGCTAGTCAGATACATGCATGGAGCATTTAGTATGAGTGAGCTTGGTGTTTGCGCGTAGAATGGCTAAGGTGCATGATCTATCTGAGTTTGACTGAGGACAGAATGTGACGGCCTGGAGGCTCGGCATGAGCATTTCGGAAAATTCACTACTTGTTGGGTATTGAAGGAGTGCTGTGGTCAATGTTTTCAACGTATGGCGAAACCAAGGTGAACCATGTCCAGATTCGTGGGGTTGGGCGGCCACACCTCATTACAGATGTCAGACATCATAGCCTGGGCAGACTGATAAAACAGGACAGGCAGCGAACTGTGGGGAAATTAGCATCATACTTTAATACTGGGCAGAATACAAGCGTGTGTGAACACACAGAGCACTGGACATTCCTACGCCGGACCTCCGCAACTGACGACCCATGCTTGTGCCAGTATGTGTTAATATTGTGCCATTGTTAGCATTGTGCCAATGACAACACCACGATATTGGCAGCTATGACTGAAATGGGCACATGACCATCGGCACTGCACAGTGGCAGAGCATTGTACAGTCTCATGAATCTCGATACCTACTTCATCACGGTAATGGGACGGGGTAAATCCATCGTCTTCCAGGGGAACAGGTTCTTAACACCAGTACTGCACGATGAAGACATGCTGGCAGCTGCTCCATTATCTTCTGGGGAACATTCACATGGGCATCGATTGGTCCAGTGGAGCTCGTGCATCCAAGGCACCATGACAGCCAAGGAGTATCATAGAATGGTTGCTGTCCATGTACAGTTCTTCATGATGATCACGTTTCCTGATGGCAGTGGCATTTTTCAGCAAGATAATGTGCGATGTCGCAAAGCCAGGAATGTGATGGAGTGGTTCGAGGAACACAGTGGCGAGTTCCAGTTGATGTGCTGGCTCCCCAGTTCGTCAGATCTGAACCCAATCGAACACATGTGGGATGTGATAGAATGTGGCAGCAGAGTTCACTGCCCCCCTTCCCGGAATTTACGGGAATCAGGTGACTCGTGTGTGCAGATGTGGTGCCAAATCCCTTCAGGGACCTTCCAATGCCTCATTGCTTCCATGCCACGATGTGTCGCCGCTGTTATCCATGCCAAAAGTGGAGGTAATGGCTGTTAAATAGCCCCAGGGAGGACCTGGTGGGCGCGTGCCGCTGGGCCAGGTCGCCGGGCTGCGCCGCCATACTGACGGGCGTCTTGAGCGCCGACAGCAGCGACGGCATCTCCGGCGCTGCCAGCAGCAGCGAGCCCGACGCGCGGTCGGCGGCCGTCGACGCACCCAGCGACGGAGACGGCAGGGGCGGCGCAGGCAGGCAGCGATGCTGTGGCTCTCGACGATTCGCTCTCGGAGCAGGTGTCGGCGGCCGGCAGCGGCCCCGGCAGGTTGTCGTACAGGCTGATGGGCCGCTCGCGGCTTCTGCCGCCACTGGCACCACGGGCCCTTCCGCCTCCGATGCCGCAGCTGGGCACATGCGTGCTCAGCAGCGTCGACATGTGGTCTCAGTGCGGCCTCACCGACTGCCAAATCCTGCACGCCACAGTGATCTGGAAGATGCGAGGGAAACCGGAGTGACACTCTGGCAACTACTGTAGGCAAACTTCTTCCTTGCCGCTGACACAGGCGTGTAAGCACGTTCGGTTCCTAAGTTGAGTTCTCGGTAAGAATAGGGAGGGGAGGAGGAGACACACTTCCTTACTCCTAACTTTGCTCCCTACCTCCAAAGACAGGGAGAGCAAAAAGGACTTTACAACTTTGGAATAATTTAGAAATTTACTGAAATGATTTACAGAATGCATCATTTTGTACCAAACAACCTCAAGTTTGGTTCACATTGTCCATCAGTATCCCATTCAGCTACCAGGCCCCTGTTGTGGACAGTTAAATGGCTACTTACACTGGTGCGGAGCGTACTCACTGTGTTTTGGTTTCAAGAAACGAACTGTGCAACAGGTTTTCCACAGATCGGTGAAGATGACCCAGATGGGGTGGTTTACCCCCAGCAAGACGGCGCACCGCCTCATTTCCTCATGGAAGTTCGAGGTGTCCTCAATAATCGTTCCCCGTGTCGGTGAATTGGACGTGAAGGGCCAGTCGCATGGCCATTTCGCTCCTCAGACTTGACACCACTGGATTTCTTTCTCTGGGTTTCATTAGAGACCGTGTGTACGTTCTTCCGGTACCAAACAATTTAGGCAACCTGAAAAATCGGATCTACGCTACTATTGCACAAGTTACACTCCATTTGCTGCAACGAGTGTGGCAAGAAATTGATTACTGGCCGGATGTTTGCCGCACAACAAATGGTAGTCACATGGAACCAAAATGACACTTGACACTTTTATGTGAAACTTGAAGCTGTTTTCTACAAAATGACACACCTACCGATTCTGTAAGCTACCTCAATACCTAAATTCCTATATCATTACAATGTTGTGAAGTCCTTTGTGGCTTACACTATATAATTTACTATCACTGCCACTTTTAACATACAGTAGTTGCCTGGGATAAAATAATACTAATAATAACATACATAAATTTTCTAATATAAAAAAGGAATAATATTTTGCGTACAGTACTTGTTAATATATCACTTTAGCACAATGTATACATTCGATCAAAAGTATCCAGACACCTTTCAGCAAACATTCTATCTCTCGTTTGGCAGCGCGCCGCCGGTTGCAAGTCTTTGTGTGTGACACCATTTAGGCGACTTGCATCTTGGTGATGATGAAATGATGATGAAGGCAACGCAATACCCAGTTCCTAAATGCAGAAAATCTCTGACCTGCCCAGAACCGAAACCAGGCCCTTTCGGTTAGCATTCAAGCGTACTAATCTCCAGAAACAGTTGTAATTAACAAGATATCAGAGATAGCCTTTTCGTTCTCAGTGTCTTTGCTACGTAATGGTGCTAAAGCGATTACTTAATTTTTATGTAAATCAGTCTAAACGTGTCTGTGTATTACTCAACAGACACTAATGGCTATTAACAAAAATACGACTATACGTGGAATCAAACAAAATTTGTGGCTGGACTGACGATTTCTTCGCAGGGTGGATATAGCATCGACACAAGTAAAACTACCTTCAACCATGTCCAGAGATGTCAGTTGGGGCCCTCGTTGTTCATATCCTATATTGATGACCTGGCTGACGATATTAATAGTAGCCTCAGACTTTTCGCAGCTGATGCAGGTATTTATGATGTGTTACCAGAAAAGAGTTGCACAAATATCTATTTAGATCTTGAAAAGAGTACAAGGTATAGCAAATATTTGAAACTTGTTTCAAATTTCGAAATGTAAAATTGAGCACAGTACAAAAAGCAGAAATTAATATCCTGTGAAGACAACATTAATGAGTCGCTATTGGAAGCGTTCGACTCATACAAATACCTGGGTCCCACTTAGTAGGGACATGAAATGGAACGATCACATACGCTCAGTCACAAGTAACCCAGATGGTAAATTTCGGTTAAATGACAGAATACTGTGAAAATACGGTTTACAAAGGAAACAGCCTACAAATAAAGGGGGGTCGACAAAAATATTGAAACACCAGAAAACAACACATTACGATTCCTTATACGGTGTAGGGAAACCGTTGGCATTCAAAACAGCTTCCAATTCCAGAATGAGATTTTCTGCAGCGGAGTGTGCGCTGATATGAAACTTCCTGGCAGATTAAAACTGTGTGCCAGACCGAGACTCGAACTCGGGACCTTTTCCTTTCGCCGGCAAGTGCTCTACCAACTGAGCTACCTAAGCACGACTGACGCCCCCTCCTCACAGCTTTACTTCTGCCAGTACCTCGTCTCCTACCTTCCAAACTTTACAGAAGCTCTCCTGCGAACCATGCAGAACTAACACCCCTGAAAGAAAGGATATTGTGGAGACATGGCTTGGCCACAGCCTGGGGGATGTTTCCAGAATGAGATTTTCACTCTGCAGCGGAGTGTGCGCTGATATGAAACTTCCTGGCAGATTAAAACTGTGTGCCAGACCGAGACTCGAACTCGGGACCTTTGCCATTCGCCGGCAAGTGCTCTACCAACTGAGCTACCCAAGCACGACTCACGCCCCGTCCTCACAGCTTTACTCCTGCCAGTACCTCGTCTCCTACTTTCCGAACTTTACAGAAGCTCTCCTGTGAACCATGCAGAACTAGCACCCCTAAAAGAAAGGATATTGTGGAGACATGGCTTAGCCACAGCCTGGGGGATGTTTCCAGAATGAGATTTTCACTCTGCAGCGAAAGGCAAAGGTCCCGAGTTCGAGTCTCGGTCTGGCACACAGTTTTAATCTGCCAGGAAGTTTCAGCTTCCAATTGTCTCGGAATTCATAAATACAGGTCCTGTACGGTTTTCAAGGGAGTCTTACACCATTATTCCTACAAAATACTGGCAAGTTCAGGCACCAATGATGGAGGTGCATAGCGATCACACACCCTTCTCTCCGAAGTAGACCACAAATACTGAAATAATATTGAGATCTGGTGACTGGTGGCCAGGGGAAGATGCGACAATTCATCCTCGTGCTCAGGAAACCATTTCTGGACGATGTGAGCTGTGTGAACAGGGGCCTGTCGTCTTGGAACAGAGCATTACCATTGGGGCACATGGAACTAATTAGCCAAATGGACACAGAAACCTTACCAGTGACTTTGCACAGTACTCATACAGCTCATGGCATACTACTCATACAATATGGCTGCCCAAATCATCACCAACATATTTTACTCTTGGGACACAAACTTCGCCAGAGGTTTGATACACTGCGCAACAAGACTCATCCGGCCAAATGCTTTTCTTCTGCTGCTCCATGGCCCAGGTTTTATGGCTTTGGCACCACAATTTCCTGTTACAGACATCTGCGCCACTAAAGAGTGGTTTTGAATACCAGCTCATCCTGTAGTTCCCTGCTTGTGAAGCTCCCTTCGTGTTGTTTTGGCGCTGACGTGGTTCACGAGTGCGACTTTTAGTTGTGCAGTGACTTTTGCAGCTGTCGGCCACTTATTTTTCGTCACAATCCTCTTCAATGACCTTCTTTCGTGATCACTCAACGCATTCAAATGGCTCTGAGCACTATGGGAATTAGCTGCTGAGGTCATCAATCCCCTAGAACTTAGAACTACTTAAACCTAACTAACCCAAGGACATCGCACACATCTATGCCCGAGGCAGGATTCGAACCTGCGACCGTAGCGGTCGCGCGGTTCCAGACTATAGCGCCTAGAACCGCTCGGCCACTCTAGCCGGCTCAACGCATTCTTTCGTCCCTGTTCTGACTTAGCGAACGATGTTTTCTCACTTTCCCTATGTGCATTATAAATCTTCGACATGGTGCCTGGCGAAACACCAAACATCTCGGCAACCTTTGTTACAGAAGCACCCATCATTCGAGCACCAACAATGTGCTCACGTTCGAACTCACTTAGCTCCGACGTAATGCGCTCGCAACTACACAGTACACTGTTCTGACGACTGACATTTGCAACATATTGAGGATCCAGAATGAGATTTTCACTCTGCACTCTGCAGCGGAGTGTGCGCTGATATGAAACTTCCTGGCAGATTAAAACCGTGTGTCGGACCGTACTCGAACTCGGGACCTTTGCCTTACGCGGGCAAGTGCTCTACCAACTGAGCTACCCAAGCACGACTCACGCCCCGTCCTCACAGCTGCAGAGTGAAAATCTCATTCTGGAAACAGCCCCCAGGCTGTGGCTAAGCGATGTCTCCGCAATATCCTTTCTTTCAGGAGTGCTAGTTCTGCAAGGTTCGCAGGAGAGCTTCTGTTAAGTTTGGAGGGTAGGAGACGGGGTACTGCCGGAAGTAAAGCTGTGAGGACGGGGCGTGAGTCGTTCTTGGGTAGCTCAGCTGGTAGAGCACTTGCCCGCGTAAGGCAATGGTCCTGAGTTCGAGTCTCGGTCCGGCACACGTTTTTAATCTGCCAGGAAGTTTCACATATTGAGGATATTGGACAGATGCCGTTCATGGTCAAATACAACAATCCAACCTGCACACTTGGCTAACATCAGCATTTATGTTCACGCATGCATTTCTCGCCGTGTTTCCATATTTTTGTCCAATCCTTGTAAGTTGTGTGTCCCATCACAGAAAATTATGTAGGTCCCCATACCAAATAGGAGCAACAGGGGACATCGGATGTATACAAAGTAGGGAAGCAGGAATGTTCACAGATTTCCCCTAGAAACGTGATAGTACCGCGAATATGCTGGAAAACCTGAACTCGTAAACTCTTGAAGACAGATGACAGTTAGGCATCGAAGGCCTACTTACAAAGTTTCGAGGACCAGAATTAAGTGAAGAATCTAGAGATATTCTAGGTCTCCCAATATATTGCTTCTGTAGGAATCATGAAAACAAGACTAAACAAGAGAGAGCAATGCTGATTTCCAGGCAATTTGTTAATGGGGGTTGCCTACATTCAGGGGCAATCCTGTTGTTCTCTTTTGATTGACAGGTGCTTAACCTATTGTTCTGCTAAGAGGATTATAACCCCTGCATTCTTCCTTTTGATTGGCAGGTCCTTAACGTATTGTTCCCCCATCCATTACCCTACCTCTTCTCCTCCCCTTCAACTCCTCCTACCGCATCGCCAATGCAAACACACTTTTGATTTCAATATGATTGACTAATCAATTAAATCGATAAATTAATTAGATCCCCCTTATCAGAAATCTGCCAGCCATTCTTCCCCTCCCCGCCCCATCTGCAAATTGGCGAGAAAAGGACTCAGTCTGTGCTGAAGAGGAAGGATCTCATTACAGGAAATTCAACTATATAGCATAGGATATACCGTTTCTTTCAAAACTTCAGTTCGCAGGGGCTGCATCTCACTTTTACTTGGTCAGAAAAGCTCACATCCATCAACCACATGTCCAAATTATGTAAATACACTGCTGCAGATCAGAGGTGTCGTCTTATTGGAAAATTTTCCTGTGTGCTCACCTTGACATGCAGGGATCGACTGAACTAGTGTGCAGTGCCACCACAACAGGATGTCCCTCACCCCGGATAAACTTCGCCCTCTTCCTCCCCCCCCCCCTCCCTCCAAGAAAAAACTGGTAGGAAAAAGACTCACTCATTGCTAGAGAGGAAGGATCTCACGACATGAAATTCAAATCATAGTCAGTAATATATTGATACATATTCTTTATTTAATCAGTTTGTTGACGAGAGGGTTCCTCCACTTGGGTAGACATCATGACTGTATCCCTCTACCCTTGCTCCCCATGACATAATAACTGCAATCACCAGCGAACGGAATGAAGTGTGGTATAGTAGACACAATTTGGGGTCTCCCATGTGTGTATCAATCTTCAGCTCGCCGACATGAAGATCAAAACAGCCCAATGTAGTAATTACAAATCACGTAATTAAATACCACCGACCACGGACCAGGTACTGGCCTCCTTTGATCTTGTAGTCCTCAAACAAAATATCAAATGGCATTATTCTGTTGATCGGCAAATTCCAGACTCGCTTCATGTCTCCGTCTCCCTCAAGAGGCCACTCCCAGTTTGTGTGTACCAACGCCTCCAATCACGAAGAAGGAGGTTTTCATCTCTCCTCAGAATTATGTATTTTTATTGCCTAATGCTGGAGACAAAGGGAAAGCTGACGCAATTTCGTTATCAAAAATAGAGTGAGATAATCCATTTCCACAACCCTATCAAATTAACTGCTTAAGAATCTACAGAAGTCAAATAGATATCTAGAAATACTCATCTCCACCTTCTTCATAATAAAACATATTTTCAAGAACGAGACACAAACATTATGCAAATCAAGTAATGAAATTTCCGTCACAAATAGATCGTAGCACTAAATATATCGAAGATCTTGTACACACCGACTTTTGAGAACACAGACACTCTCCTCAACAATAACGTTTCCGCGAAACATATCTGGTGAAAAAAAAAAAAAATCCTACCGATTATACAAACTGGCGACTGCGCCGATCGGGAGATACAGACCCACATCTGCGCCAGCCGCACCCACTCATACCGAACGCATGTGTGCATGAAACGCAACTATCAGGAACGATAAGTTGATCAATTAGGAATTTGACGTCGCGATTGGGTTTTAAAGCACTATAGAATTCCTGGACTGCTTCTCTCTGCTACACTTGGAAGACCTACTGCATGACAGAGACAAGAGCAAATACCACTGCAAGACAGAGGCCCCTGTGATGCATTGAGAAGCACTAAACACGATACACTTAAACCACGATCCAGATCATAGTAATACATTGTCATGGCTAGATGTCAGAGATCGCTATAAATGGGGAATCTGACGTCGCAAATGGGTTTTTAAAGCACTGTAGAATTCCGAAACTGGTTCTCTCCGCTACATTCGGAAGAAGGAAGGGTCTACTGCATGGTAGGATAGAAACAACAGCAAATATCACTGCAAGACAGGGTCCACTGCGATGTATTGAGAAGCACTAAACATGACACAATTAAACTACGACCCAGTCTGTAGCAGTGGGTAGATGACAGAGATAGCTGAAACTCCAGACCACGCCATGCACTCACCTCCCGGATGACCAAACATGGTGCGCCCAACCCATCGTACACCATCACTGCTGAACGTTGGTGAAAACTATAGCCGCGGCCGCAGCTGCAAACGTGCACCACCTTTGGCCATGGAGGACATCTGGGGATGATTGGAGAGGTAGAAATTTGGATATTACCAGTATGTCAGTGCACACATGCATAATTTTTAATCTCCCTTTGCGCAACCCACACGTCCGCTTCAGTCGTGCTCACCCAGCATACCAGCACACCTGACCCAGTCTGAGCTAATACGTTACCTCCAGTTGCCGACTCCTTACAACCCCTTCTGCAGCCCGCCATGGTGCACTGCTAAACAAGCAACTGCGGCTTGGATGTATACAGTAGTTCCACACCTACATGGACCTACCAGATTAAAAAATACACTTTACCCAATCCAAGGCAGCAATGCTGTTGACCGTATACCTCGAATTTCTCACGCATCGAGTTATTTTCGAAGATAGAAGAAGTCGGACAAGCGCTAGAGTATCGTTACTTGTTGCGAACATCCTGTACAGGGCTATGGCGTAAGCTACATTCCCTCTAAGTACTCTTTCATCAGGTAGAAAAATATCTTTGCTTATCTGTCACGTCCAGTATCACAGGACTCGAATATTAAACTCATCTTTCACTCATGATGGAGTGATAATATCTACCACTGTCACATGGCACTTCCTCAGTTTTGGACTATTAAGGTAACAGTACAGAAAAGTTGTAAATATAAAGTTTATACTACATATCACATAACATATTCGGTAGCATATCTAATTTTATTATAATGGTCGTCTCACACTGTGTAGTTAAAACATCGTTAAAAGATGTCTCCGCAACGAAAAAAACGCCAAGTCAAGAATCATATCCATGGCCCCCTATCCATCGCCACCACCTGCCCGTTGGCATGTCATTGATATCAAATTCATAGGCTAATTAACTAAATTGATTATGAGAGTCACTTTGCAAGGCGAGCAATATTCCTTTCTCAGTTGTTGGATTACACTCAATAGATAGTTCAAACTGGAATCCCTGGAAGGAAGACAACGTTCTTTTTGAGGAACACTATTGAGAAATGACATTCGAAGCTGACCACTGAAGGACTTTACCGCCACCAACATACATTTCGCGTAAGGACTGCACTGTTATAAACAACACGATCACAGCTATTATGTTACCGTCAACCTGCATAAAAAACAGACATGTCTAACTGGGTCTCTTGGACGGCCGAGTAAAATGTTATTGTGTCCATTTGCTGTTAGGATGGGATGCGTGGGCGGTAGTTCCGGGTAGTGCAGTATGTGGAACACGGAAAACTTAGTTTTACCATTTATTAATAAAGACGGTGCGACAATGCATTACGCGCGTCTGGTGACGCGTCATCACTGTGTCGAGAGCGATACATGTTCGCAACTGGCCAGTCTCAGACTGCTCTTCGTAGTCGGTGGCTGTGTACACGCCACGGCGCGCGACTCAGATTGCATTTCCCGTCAGCATTCCGCGTGATAAGCGCACAGCGCGGCGACTCTGGCGCTGTCCGCTACCGCCGTACAATTCTGCCGTTACAATCACCCTCCCTCATGAAAACGAGCTACAGAAGGTTGCTCGAGACGACCTCCTGGGCATGCGTTTGTCTCGCCAATGGCGGCGTTGGGGGGCACTTCAACATTTATTCTGTTTGCAGACACAGTGACTATGGGCACTGACGAGCGGGTTATCAGGACAACAGTTTCATACATTACATAGGCTGTACCTACAAGAGACATCAATAGAAGCACAAAGAACACAACACTGACAATCAAATATGGGTTAGCATTATTGGAAGATTCAATAGACTTAATTTTAGTTGCTACTTCTAAGAAATTTAACTGATTATTAGTATTTATTACACTTTCATGGATCCTCGGGTAAGCTGGACAGAGAATGATTTGCATAGGTCAGTAAGTATGCTTCATTGTAATAAACAGGTAACATCCTTGTTAAAGGGAATTTTGCATCTGCATGAAAGGTGGTTGGTAATACAGAAGGCATTTCAAACACATCACATGATAAATCACAGTGCGTAGCATTCAGAATTAACCCACTACCAGTTAATCTGAATGTGAAAGGTAGTTCAGGTGGGTCAAACGTTGTACAGGTTAATGTGATTTCGAGAGATGAGTTAAACGAATATATTATACCTTCAGAATATCTTTTAAGGAATGGTTGATGAAGATGCATTAAAATCCTATGGCAATCAGTATAGAAACAATTACAGTTAATTGATCTTCAATCATTAAAGAATACGTGGTAGTTAATCTTTAATAAGCATATAAATTGTAGGAATTGACACGGTAAATCATGGTAGATGATGCATCTAGCTTACATTTACTCAACAGCAACATTTGTAAAAATTGGTCTGGATGCAATAAAACACTATTCAAGCAATCATTTTTTGAACTAATTTCTAAGGATATTCTTAAATTGAGAGCATCAAATTTAGCGTTTGATAAACTGTCAGTAATTCTTAACAGTAGGGTGTTTAAATCTAAATGTGCACTCACTGCTTGAAGAACTAAATATAATTCACGGATAGTTGCATTCATTTCACCACGAATTGTGTTAAAATGTGTAATGAACTCTTTCACAATTTGTTCAATAAACAATGTGTGGTTAGTAACAGTCTTTTGCATATTTCTTATATTCCTGAACACAATTATTTCATTAGAAAGGTTAATTGAATTTGTGTTAGACTGCTGCTCTAGAGCTAGTATTTTATCCTTTATGTCCAACAGATCTTGGCTAGTTAAGGTACCAAATGCAGTACGAAGAACTCTACCTCCAAAATCAAACCAGGCACGTTTGCGCCAAATCAAGCTTTTATGTGGCAAGAGTTTTAAGAAACACTTAATCTCGTGCTCATATCTCGCGAAAGTGGATTCTACTTGCATTTTTGCAGTAATCCAGTTGTTATATCAAGAGGTTCCAGTTTCCAAGACTGTATCATTATTCTTAATTGAACGGACCAAATCAATTTGTTTTTTAACAGAATCAAATTGTTCGTGAATCTCAGACAAATTATATTTAAGCACAATTGTAGCACTGTGCGTTGAGACTGCCATGTCTGATTGTGGTTCAAACAACACACCTCCATTCTGTGATACTACGTCTACAGCATTAATGGAATACACTAACATAACAAATAATGGAATTACAGTAAACATGGTTAATAAGTTCTACACACTAGAATTAAACAATGAATACGAAGAAATATGCGTCTTCAGCGACCTGTGGAACAGATGTTATTTACACTTGAGCACCTTGCGCAATATCTGCGATTTTATGTTGCACAGCACATTCACATATGCACTCGGCTAAACGCAACACACCGTGCATTCACTCACACAACACACGCTTACGGAGGTTGTAAGTGTGCCTTGGGCTGGATCGCTGGGTTGGCGGCGGTGACGCCTTGGCTCGAAGTCTGGACTGTGAACTCGCGGTGCTCGGCTCCTGGATTTTGGAGCAGCTAGTCTGCCCCTCGGTCGGTCCTCGTCGTTGTCCTGCGTTGCTACAGGGAATCTACCCAGGTAGGGCTTTACACGGTTGACATGGACGATAACCGAACGAAAAGGCAGTTGGAGCTTTAGAGTGACAGGTGACACCACCTCCAATGTCGGGTAGGGTCCCTTCCAAAATTTCTTAAACTTTTTGACCTGTGGCTTCTTTAGCACTACGTTGCTCAGGTAGACAAAGTCTCCCACTCGATACTGCGGCGCGACTGGTTGGCAATCATGTTGCTTGGCTTGCTGAAGGAAGGACTGATGATTCCGCTGTTTCACTCCCTTCCATGCGTCCTACAGTTTGCAAGCTACCTCCCTTGCGTGTTCATTGCTGATTCCAGCTGTCGATCGTGCAAACTCCAAGGGTGAACGCATCTTCCTTCCATATACAATTTCATAGGGACTGAGGCCCGTTGATGAGTGCATTTTAGCGTTGTAGGCATTTACAACATATGGAAGACAGACGTCCCAATTATCGTGTTTGCTACTTGCATAGTGGCTAAGCATTTTAATGATGGTTCTGTGTACTCTCTCGACGCGACCATTGCCTTCAGGGTGTGCTGGTGTGGTTTTTTTTTGCGTTATTTGCATCAGCTTACATGTTTGTTTAAGTAAATCACTCATAAAATTCGTCCCTTGGTCACTGATAATGCTTAATGGAGATCCAAACTTTAGAATCCACTCCTTCACAAAAACTTTAGCTATGGTTTCAGCACTTTGATCAGGTATTGGTACCATCATAAGATATCTGGAGAAATGATCAAATATCGTCAATATGTACTTGTTTCCATCCTTAGCCTTCGGCAGGGGACCGACGACGTCTAATCCAATTCTTTCAAAAGGTTCACTAGTCTCCGGCATTTCATGTAATGGTGCCTTAGTTCTTCCCGAATTATTCCGTCTGTTGCAGGAATCACATTGTGAAACAAACTCAAATACGTCAGCCTTACGACTTGGCCACCAATAGTTTTCAACTACTTTGATATTCGTTACCTTTTTACCGCAGTGTCCTGATGGTAAGGAATCATGTTGTTCAGTTAAGATTTGCTCTCTCATGCTTCCTGGAATAACTAGGCGATTCCCTTTCTTCGTAACTTTGTACAGCAATCCATCTTTTTCAACGAACCGTTGATCATTTTTCCATATTTCGCATTGTGGATCTTCTTCTTGGGCTGCTTTTAATTCCTCCTCACGGCTTATGGTGACACAAACACGAACCTTACGACTCATCGCATCAGCATTCACATGTTGTTTCCCAGGACGATGGATAATTGTGGATTGGTAAGCGCTCAGTTCTAATGCCCATCTTGTTAGTCTCGAACTGGGATCCTTTAAGCTCAACAGCCATTTAAGTGCGGCATGGTCTGTGATTACAGTGAATTCTCTTCCTGTTAAGAAACATCTGTTTTGTTTGATACCAAAGACCAGAGCACAAAGTTACTTTTCAGTGGTAGTGTAGTTACATTCCGCCTTATTTAATTGCTGGGAAGCAAATGGTACTAGACGTTCTTGACCATCAAATTTTTGGGACAAAGTAGCACCAACTGCAAAATCTGAAACATCTGTGGAGAGGATGAAGGGCTTACTGAAATCCGGATAGACCAAAACTGGAGCAGTCGTTAGATCAGTTTTCAGTTTTTCCATTGCATTTTTGCATTCTGTTGACCAATTGAAAGTGGCTCATTTTTTAAGTAACTGTGTCATTGGCCTTGCAATATCTGCATAATGGGTTATGAAGTGACGATAGAAATTCTATAAACCCTAAAATGATTGTAGTTCTTTGACTGTTTGTGGTTCAGGAAAAGTTTTGACAGCTTCGACTAATTTTGGATCAGGGCAGACACCTTCAATGGTTATAACATGTCCAACGTACTTCACTTTGTGCAAAGTGACATTTATCTATTGATAAAGACAAGTTCGCACTTATGATACGCTCAAATACTGCTTGAAGTCTCTCAGTGTGTTGCCTCATGTTTTCACCAAAAATTATCACATCGTCAAGGTGTACAAGAGCTTGTGTCGGGGTGAGCCCATGTAAAACAGAATCCATTAGGCGTTGGAAGGTAGCTGGGGCGTTATGTAGTCCAAAGGGCATACGGAGGTATTTGTACACTCCTGTTGCAGTTACAAATGAAGTTTTTGCTTGATCATCTAGATGCACTGTTAATTGGTGATATCCGCTAGTTAGATCACAGACCGAGAATATGCGACATCTGCCCAAATAGTCCAGGGTTTCTAGCAAGTTTGGTAACGGGTAAATGTCTGGTGTCATGACGGCATTTAAAGCTCGGTAATCAACGCAAAATCGGAACTGTGGTTCGGCCGAAACAGATTTCTTCTTTACTAGGACCACTGGTGATGACCATGGTGGATCAGCAGGACCTCTTGGTTTAATAATTCCGGCCTCTAGTGGTTCAAAAATGGTTCAAATGGCTCTGAGCACTATGGGACTTAACATCTGAGGTCATCAGTCCTCTTGAACTTTGAACTACTTAAACCTAACTAACCTAAGAACATCACACACATCCATGCCCCAGGCAGGATTCGAACCTGCGACCGTAGCGGTCGCGCGGTTCCAGACTGAAGTGCCTAGAACCGCATGGTCTAGTTGCTCCTTGACCATATCTTCGACCAATTCTCTTTGACTGAATGGAATTCGGTAAGGCTTCTGCGTGATTGGTGCTGCATTTCCCGTGTGTATGCGATGCTGAACTAAGTTAGTAACAGGTAAATTTGAACGTTCTCTGAAAAGATCTGAATACTCTAACAAAACAGGTGCTAAAATCTTCTGATGATCAGCTGACAAATGTTCTATCTTCTTCCAAATTTTGTTCTTTAATTCGATTTCATTTTCAACTCCTTGTTTCAATGTTTCAATATCACTACAAGAATCTGTTTTCGTGACTGCTACATCTGCGGCTTCGTTTGGAATCGGTATTACATCATCTTTACTTATGCTCGACAATTCAGCAACCTTCGTTCCTCATGGCAAAACATCTGTATTGCTCATATTCGTTATTGTTATTGGGACTATCGCCACGTTTGGCGTCACCATTGTAGCTACGCCTATACTTCGGGCAACATAACAATGCATTGTGTCCAATAATTCACAATTTTCCGACCGTTCGGTCAACAACAGAGCTCCTTTTCTGATCAGTGGCGATTTTATTTCAACATGGATTGTCTTTCCTGCTCCCTGAGGAACTTGCTGTGGCTGAGAAATTTGTACTTCGACTCGGAGGGTTCCAACTGATGCGTCGGTCGGGGTGATCGGTCCCTCGACCTCAGAATTTCGGCTCCTTTGAGTGCGACATGCAGAATGATTTTCCAAATTGTAATTGTTACGACCTAGTCTGATCCTTCCTTCTGCGACAAATATCTCTGCCCCGTTAACGGATAAGAAATCAAATCCAAGTACACCATTGCAGCGCGTTTCATTATTAGAAACTACTTGCACCGTTGCAGTGTATTTGTCCTGGTCTAGGCACAATGCTACTTCAACTTCTCCATAGTTACGTAGTTTCCCACCGTTCAGCCCCCGCACATTAAACATTGGCGGTCTCAGCTTGTCCCTTTGGTCTATAGAACACCACATCAGTGAGGTCTGTGCTCACGTGTCGATCAATAATTTAATAATTTAATTAATAATTAATTAATTAATAATTTAATATTTTCCCCTTATAAACAGCAATTATCACGAACTAATTATGGAATTGATTTTCAGCTGCACTAACAGGAGTCACTGCCTCGGGCAAGGGGCGGACGCTGTGGTGGCACGTACGTCTCCGCACTCGCTTAAAGATCTGCCGAGTTGTCTGCTGCTCACATGTGGTTTCTTTTTGTTGCGACAGTTCCTCGCTAAGTGACCCTGTATCCCACAGTTGTGGCAAGTCCTGTTCTCCTTACAATCCTTGCGCTTGTGACCGGGCCTATTGCATCGGTAACATTCCACATTTGAGTTGAACACGTTCTTTTCGCATGTCATTTGGGCGTCTCAATGCTTCGACAAAACTAACAGCTGCCTCTACTGCTTCTTGAAGTGTTTTACAGCGTGCGAGTCTAACTGTTTTGTTTACTTCTTCCCCCATACAACCCTGGATGAATGTGTCAAGTGCTCTCTGATCGGCTTCGAAAAGCTGGATATGGTTCTCATTTTCGTCCTCTACAAGCTCGTAAGTCTGAGCTTTTACGTTTCGGATTCTATCAGCGAAATGCTCGATAGATTCGTCACGCCGCATGCGCAAACTATGAAGTTGCTCACGGTAGAATTTGATTGCATTTTTGCGTTTGAACCTCTGAACCACTACCATATTAAAATCATTGTAAACTTCTGTTTTCACGCAAGTCGGCTCCGCGGTAATGAAATCTTGTGCGGCTCCTTGGATTATCAATTTAGCAACTGCTAGCTTATCTGAATCAGTCCACGAACCCAACAGAGCTGCGCCTTCGAGTTTCCGAAAAAATACTTTCACATCTTCCTCAGGTTTTCCACTGAACACAGGTACAGATGGCAACAGTGAAAAATTCTTTATTGGAACAGAAGTGCCGTCATGTGACAAATCAACCGGGAGGCTACGAACGCTTTTATCTGCTTTTAATTGTTGAATCTCTCTTCGTAGTTCTTCCATAACGGTTTGGAGATCGACCGTGTTACTCGCGTTTGCGTCTACCATTTTGAATGCAGTCTATACCGGTCACTCAATACAGAAAAATTTCAAATCCATCACTGCCTTTCGTTTTAAGCCAATCTGAGTAGACTAACCTGAATTCCAGCGCTGGATGTCCCCATGTTGTCGGACGATGTCCTTTACTGCTACTGCTTGATGTGTTGTCGTGAAGATGCTCCTATGTTACGTTTACACATCGCTGCACTTTTCAGGACTGTAGGTTTTCCGAAAATAATGCCACTTCTGACACCACTTTTCTAACGGGGTCTTTTGGACGGCCGAGTAAAATGCTATTGCGTCCATTTGCTGTTGGGATGGGATGCGTGGGCGGTAGTTCCGGGTAGAGCAGAATGTGGAACACGGAAAACTTAGTTTTACAATTTATTAATAAAGACGGTGCGACAATGCATTACGCGCGTCTGGTAACCCGTCATCACTGTGTCGAGAGCAATACCTGTTCGCAACTGGCCAGTCTCAGACTGCTCTTCCGCCACAGCGCGCAACTCAGAATTGCATTTCCCGTCAGCATTCCGCGTGATAAGCGCACAGCGCGGCGACTCTGGCGCTGTCCGCTAAGGCCGTACAATTCTGCCGTTACACATGGGTCTACAGGCATCCACATGAGTCGCTGATAGTGTTGCGCTTTCTGGTAGAAATGCTGCCTGCGATTTGGAATCAAGTCCAATGAGTCAAACACATACTTACGTTGGATCCTACGAAGACGTCTTTTACTGATTACAGCCATCGGCAAATCATATTCATGCCACTCTCATATCTCGAAACGAGTCACCTTTATCGAATCTATCTGCTACAGCAAAACTCCGACGTGGCTTTAGACAGTCCCTCTGCATCTTGCAACTGTTCCTCAGTCTCTGCCCCGCCATCCCTGCACCTTCGCCCATGTGATCATCCCAATTTAAGTCGAAACTTAAAAAAGTCAGAGAGCACTATATCTACCACCTTCCACAGCCTGTGGAGAAACAGGTTGAGCTCAGGTAATGTGACAAGACCATCTTTTTTAGTTACTTGGTAGTAATGGGAATATTTTGAAGTAGCTCCAACAATGGCATACGATGTGTAAGGCCAATGCCAAAACGAAGCTTTCTCCTGCGACACGAGATAGTATAAAAGACAGTGTGGGAACTGAAAGAAGGATGAGGATTTTACTACTACATTGTGATGCATTTCCAAATTACATATAGGTACTAAATTCTGAAGGAAATCTGCACCCCTCAGACTGCATCCACCTCTGTCACCCATACACTCTCTCTACCATCGCTATTTTACACTATCCAACACAGAAAAAAACTGTTGTTGTTGTTGTTGTGGTCTTCAGTCCTGAGACTGGTCTGATGCATCTCTCCATGCTACTCTATCTTGTGCAAGCTTCTTCATCTCCCAGTACTTACTGCAACCTACATCCTTCTGAATCTGCTTAGTGTATTCATCTCTTGGTCTCGCTCTACGATTTTTACCCTCCACACTGCCCTCCAATGCTAAATTTGTGATCCCTTGAAGCCTCAGAACATGTCCTACCAACCGGTCCCTTCTTCTTGTCAAGTTGTGCCACAAACTCTTCTTCTCCCCAATTCTATTCAATACCTCTTCATTAGTTATGTGATCTACCCATCTAATCTTCAGCATTCTTCTGTATAAAAAAACTACACACTATAAAAACTCTGAGAAGTTCATCTGACAGAGAACTCAATAAGAGTTTATCACATCTCTCTCTCCTGATATATTGAAAAAAAAAAACTGTATGTGTGCTGTTGTGAATAACATGCGGCGATTCTGTTAAATATACAGGTATTGATTCATAGGAGCAAGTGGCCAGTGATCGAAGCCGCTTGCACAGACCAGTGTAAAGTTTCATCGCCTGTACTGTAGGAGGGACATATCTGACAGCCTACCAGTTGCAAGAGAGAGTCCCCATTTTGGTGTCTGATACAGTGTTTTTTTCTGCTGCACACATCAAAGCAGTGCATTGGTACAGCTTTGTACACCGTCATACATTTTGTTTTTTCCACCATGACATTGAGGTCTGTGTCAAACCTAAACTGACATTAACATGTCTTGACCCATTGGTCTCACAGAAAACTGGACATCGCATTGTGTAAATGATGTTGCTGCTGCTCCCACAATACACACACTGGATGACTAAAATAAAAGACAGTCACAAAGTGTGTCGACTAATTCCTCACATTGCAGTCATGTACATTATCACTGTTTTGGTGCTAGCTATCCCCAGAAGGTGTTTCCCCTCCACCGAGACTCTTTCTCAATCTCAAACAAGTGATATCATTCAATAATTATGTGGTAATCAACAGTGTACCAGTGAATGGACGGGATGTAAAAAGACACCGTTGATGTACTGTGATAAGCATCACAGTTGATATCACGATCAATTTTAGCAATTCTACCAGTTTTTAACGCTGACCAATGACATGACCCCACGCTTCTCAGTTTCTGTATTGTCACTAAACTGGCCCTCTTCTACTTTGTGAGTACCATTGCAAATGTAGATAGATGACTGTGCTGTATGCCCATTCATTGTTAACTCTCAAATGTATACACCAGATTATATCAGACAGCGATCTACATATTTCTACCGCTTCGATCGTAGTGCATAATTTACGATTACGACTGCCATCTTTCCCTTTACAGATGGGAGTCACAGAGCATTCTCGCATTCTTAGGATAAAGTTAGAAATTGAAAGATCTCCTCGCACTGTCTTGGAACTACACCCCCTGCAACACTGTCGCCGATTTAATTTGCAACTGACCAGAAGTAAACCGCCACATTCCACGTCTCATGGAGGAACAGAGTGAGCCAAGTCTGTAACTGCTGATCAGTGAACACCGAACTGCACCAATCTACTTCGTACACACAGCACACACAAACAGAAAACAGAGCAAGCGCACAGCAGCTGAAGAATATGTTGTTGGAGGTGACTGGATGCATTCGAGTACAGTGCTATACTATGCTGTCTGACCAGAAAAATAGTGAATTTGTGCTAGGAGTTGGCAATTGTACTACATTTACAAGCAGTTTTAGAATGCGGAACCAGAAGTGATTTCATGATCTCATGGCTACATGGGATAGACTTAGAAAAATGACGGAAAATACGCATAAATGAGGGAAAATACACCGAAATGGGAGAAATTGAGGGAGTACTTGCATGTCTTTAGCTTGGTGCAGGGCAATTCTTGCCGGCCGCGGTAGCCGTGCGGTTCTAGGCGCCTCAGTCCGGTACCGCGGGACTGCTACGGTCGCAGGTTCGAATCCTGCCTCGGGCATGGATGTGTGTGATGACCTTAGGTTAGTTAGGTTTAAGTAGTTCTAAGTTCTAGGGGACTGATGACCTAAGATGTTAAGTCCCATAGTGCTCAGAGCCATTTGAACCAGGGCAACTCTTGTACATGGGAACTAGTATGCGACAGCAAGAGGAATACGAGAAAACGTTGACACAGAAGCTCCGGGAACCGGGGAAGCAGTCATTTTTCGTCGACAGCGATGAGACAGTTGGAATAGAATGTTTCACGTGGATGACCACCAAATGTAGAATCATATATATATATATATATATATATATATATATATATATATATATATATATGTGTGTGTGTGTGTGTGTGTGTGTGTGTGTGTGTGCGTGTATGTCTTATCACAAGCCCAGATGTGACCGCAACGTTATCAGTAACCGCCTTTATAAACATTTATAAAGTGTCCTTAGCTAAAGAGCGTTGTATTACTAGCTGGGCTGATTGCAGTATACAACTACAGAATGGATCGCGTGTTTGACGCTGTGCAGGACTGTTTAGGTGTTTTAAACTCTGAAAATACTATTTACACTCTCCGTCAATCACAATGTGCAGTTTCAGCTGAAAAACAGATGAAGTATGGCAACATTCTACTGTATGTCTATTGAGGTAATAGCGATACATGCAATGTGACTGCTGTCTTTGATACTGTCCTGGGAAAGAGAGCCATCTGCCTCTAACCTTACATGGATCTGCTTTAAAGGACGATGGGAAGCAGATGGAGCGATCAGTTGAGAGGGAGAGAGGGAGATGTTGCTGCAGGTCATTTATCACGCATTTAACCATTTTTCCATTGTTCTCTCAGGGTCCCTGAGTAGTGTAGTATAACCTGCGATCGATTCGTATACAATAGCATGTTCTGTGTGCGACTTAGAGCACTATCTACATCTGATCGTTAGCAGCAAACCTCTTCAAACCATAGTTATCAGAGGACTTCCAAATCATGTGTGATGAAACATGTACATCGATGGAAAACCTGTTTCGGTACCCTCCGCTAGACGAACGATGATTTATGCGCAGTAGGCCATTTCTCTGCCACATCTTGGACATTTATCGAGTCTTCAGTTGCGTACTTGTACGAAACTGTTACTATACTTTTCATGTTCGTCCTTTTCTAAGTGTATGCAATTGGATACACGGAAAGAGGGCAAGTATTAGGACTGTTTTTAGTTGGTTGGTGTATAAAAAGACGCAGATATTCTCATAGAAAACCAGACAGCACATGGGTATGTCAGCAATATGACCAAATGGAAAAACTGTGCCGGCCGTGGTGGCCGAGCGGTTCTAGGCGCTACAGTCTGGAACCGCGCGACCGCTACTATCGCGGGTTCAAATCCTGCCTCGGGCATGGATGTGTGTGATGTCCTTAGGATAGTTAGCTTTAAGTAGTTCTAAGTGCTAGGGGACTAATGACCTCAGAAGTTAAGTCCCACAGTGCTCAGACCCATTTTTTTGAAAAAATTGTAAAAAAATATGGAAGATAACACAAAATAGGTAAAATTCGAGGAAAACCTAGTATAATCACGAGACATGCGTAAAAATTGAGGGAAATGCAATGAAATATATAAAATAGCGAAAACCTAGAACAAATACGGAAATTGACTGAGAATACATAAAATTAGAGAGAAAAACCATGAAATGAGTACTGAGAAAAATCAATAAAATTAGCGTGTTCCGGAGGAGGAGAGTAGAGTGATGCTACATATACACACCTTAATAGTAGAGAGGGGAGGCGTTCTAGAGACGTGACGTCAAGGCGAAACAGCAATATTATCCCGCACATGAGCAATACAGCCTAACATCGGACTATAGCTTCCATGTGCAAGAGGGAGGTTACCAGAGCCAGTGGTATAATGTGGTATGACTGCTACGTTTCCTCTGTCTACTTATCGTAATGTTTATTTCATCCTACTATGTTACTGTTTCTTCGTATGCATTTTCGGCTGTCGACGGGCATTTTATAGAGCTGTCGTGAACATATCATAATTCCTAAACCGTAATCGGACGGCCGGCCGAGGTGGCCGAGCGGTTCTAGGCGCTACAGTCTGGAACCGCGCGACCGCTGCGGTCGCAGGTTCGAATCCTGCCTCGGGCATGGATGTGTGTGATGTGTTTAGGTTAGTTAGGTTTAAGTAGTTTTAAGTTCTAGGGGACTCATGACCTCTGAAGTTAAGTCCCATAGTGCTCAGAGACATTTCGTAATCGGACGTGAACTTCTTAAACAGCAGGTGTAATATAGCTCTGGAAACCTATGTAGAGCAGAATGTTGTCATGTTTTGGCATATATTTCTTACATTGGAATATTAACAGCGTTGCAAATGGTTCAAATGGCTCTGAGCACTATAGGATTCAACTTCTTTGGTCATTAGTCCCCTAGAACTTAGAACTAGTTAAACCTAACTAACCTAATGACATCACACACATCCATGCCCGAGGCAGGATTCGAACCTGCGACCGTAGCGGTCTCACGGTTCCAGACTGCAGCGCCTAGAACCGCACGGCCGCTTCGGCCGGCTAACAGCGTTGCAGTAAGCATGACTAATAGGTCGGAAGCCCCACCACTCCAGCGTCCAGCGTTTAGCCTTAGGAATGCATGTGTTTATGTTGCACGATCATTTCTCTCTTACCAATACCTTCTTGCTATTGACCTCAGACACTTTTAACAATACTTCCGAATTGATAGCGCAGTTGATTTACGTAAAATGGTGCAAAGTACGTCTGTCTGGAGTTCCATAATGCACAAACCACACTTTTATTCTTCATAACCGTCTGTTATATCACCACAACACTCTCATATCTACTATACACCGATAAGGGGTGCTAACCACCTCGACATGCGCGCATCTGGAGGAATCTTGTGCATTCGGTTGGGTGTTGTTAGTAAGATTGGTGCAGAACAGTGTTCACTGAACAGCAGTTACGGATGTAGCTCGCCCTGTTCCTTCACGACACGTGGAGTGGCATCTACTTCTGGTCAGCTACAAATTAAATCGGTGGCAGTGGTGCAGGGTGCTTTGGTCGACGACAATGCGAGGAGATCTTTCAGTCTCTAACTTTACCCTAAGAATGCGAGAATGCTCTGTGACTCCCAGCCGTAAAGGAAAAGATGGCAATCGTAATCGTAAATTATGCACTATGATCGAAGTGATAGAAATATGTAGATCGCTGTCTGATATACTTTGGTGTATACGTATGAGAGTTAACAATGAATTGACATACTGCACAGTCATCAATCTACATTCGCAATGGTACTCACAAAGTAGGAGAGGGCGGTTTAAAGAGGGTACAGAAATTGGGAAGTATGGTGCTGTGCCATCGGCCGGCGTTGAAAAACTAGTAAAATTGCTAAAATTGATAACACTATCAACTGTGATGCTTATTACAGTACATCAACAGTGCCATTTTCCGTCCCATCCATCCACTGGTACACTGTTGCTTACCACATATTGACTGACTGACATCACTTGTTTGAGATGGAGGAAGAGTCTTGGTGGAGGGGAAACACCTTCCGGGGATAGCTACCGCCAAAGTAGGGATTGCGTACATGACTACAATATGAAGAATCAGTTGAAATAAAAAACCGAGCAATCTGCTACCTGTTACTGTGAAAGATAAGTTTAAATGCGAAGATCAGGAATCACCTTTGGACAGCTGTTAGGAAACGCTCCACAATGCCGCAAAACTCTTCCAGTTTCCTTATGTTGTGACTGTCTTTTATTTCAGTCTGTAACAACAACAACGCTATACTATGTACATATAATAAATTTTTTCTTCTGAATTTCGATATATTAGTATAATCAATGTTCTGATTTCATTTCTTTTTTGTTTCATGCCATTATGTTGAAGAAACTGTAAACAATTTTCGACGTAAATTTTAATATTTATGTAAAATTTCAAGCAATGTTATAATAGAAGTGAAGTTTAACTAATGTTGATACTATTGTCAGATGTGAAAGTTGTAATTGTACGCCTGGTCCATACGTAGGCAATGTATTAGGATATGTAGAATGCAAAACCTTTGGTGAATACCCTGTCTGTAGGGGAGCGGTAAAAGGTGGATGGCAGGTGAGCGCGGGAAAATGCACACGGGCGCCATGCGGCACAACGGGCTCAGCAGTAGTAGTCGGAGTTGGGCATCGGTCTGAGAAACACGTTCTGGATCGAGGAGGCTATCCTGGAAAACGTGATTTCGTTAAGCCTCGGATGTGCCGTTTCCGACGCCTATACAGCATGGCAATATTCCATAGGCACTAAAAGGAAAAGTATTGCGACGCCAAGAAGCAGCAAAGTGCCGATACATCAAGAGCCATTGCTGTGATTGTATGTGTGCTCTGTGCCTCGCCATCTCGCCGCCTGCCAACCGCCACATCGATACAAACAGGTTGAAACTTTTAGTACTGTATTCGTGTGGACCAGTGTTACTTTTGTTCCATACTGTTCAATAACAACTTAAATTTTACCAGAACTGTCCTATCAGTTAATTGTCCTCACAACTAACGTAGATAGGGTCCTTTCCACATGTTGTGCAATCCGAGTATCCCGAAATGAAGATTTAAAGTTTATGTTAATAATAATTATCTGCAGACCTATCTACGTTAGAATGATGTTTATAGAATTTTTTTGTTGATGAATATATCAGTAAATAAAAAAGGTCTGACTAAGTTGGAAGATAATTTTGAAATTGTTTTAATAATGAAGTTTAATTATTTGAGACAAAAATAATGGTAGTTAAATGAGCAGGAAATAAGACAAAAAGAGTAGTAACTCATATATTGGAAATCTTGAGTGCTTAACGATTTCAATAATCAAAATTGCAACACAGTGATCATAACAGTTTCAGGGTCCCTCCCCCCCCCCCCCTCCTTTTCTTTCTTTTCTATTCGTTTTAATTCTGAAGTGTACTGAACTGATTTGACCAGCAAAGTTAAAGTCAATATAAAACCTAAAATTATCAGTGTTTTACCTTTTTTTTAAATTGACATTGTATGTGTGTTTCGAAAGTGCTATTTCTAAGGTAACCTATGCCCAATTTCAATCAAATCAATAGACAATACGAAGTTTGTAGAAGCATTATAGTGTACTGTTGTATATTTATGGCGTGTCCATATTAGTACAGAAAGTGAGATTGTTAGTTCAGTAGATTTTCTGGTTCTAAAATTTACCATATAATGCAGTATTACTACGTGTTGTTATGCTTGAACGTACATCCACTTGTACAGGGAAGAAACTCAGTTAATGCCTAATTAGGCTGGCGACCGTATTGTTAACAATTGGTAGCATCTGCTGTGTTGTTTCTTGTCCGTCCTAACGTGTAGTTGCACTTCAGACTTGCTTGACGTATCATTGCAGTTACTGAGTGGGTGAGAGTCTGATTTTGCCTCCATTCAGGTACACGTGGTCAACATATATACCAAAATCCTTTCTTATAAGGTGAAGCCCGTCAACTTACCATAGTACAGCCTTTAAAGAGTATCGTACGCCCGAGCGTAGTCCTTACAAGTGGCGACCGTAACAGGACTTCCAGTTGTTGTCGGTCACAAATTAATGTGAATACCGAACAGTGGATGTTCAGTGGCACGTATTGCAATATTATTCAGTAAAATAAATAGCAGTGAACGTCAAGTACGGTAGTGTGGTGTAATTTGCATTCAGTATGGACAAGAATGTAGAAACAGTAGATGTGCCGAGCGTAATGGAAGATGTGCATGGCAATAGCAGGAGTTTACGCGGCCAGATAACAGTTGGCGTGAGCGGAAGGCAATTGGCGTATATACAATATCATGAACATGTTAACGAACAGATTGAAATGTCGAGGTTGCCTCGAACACAGCAAGGGATAAAACAAGAAGTAGGGGATGACTTTGTAGACGATAGTGGGTACGTGAACGAATCCACTGACATGTTTGCTTCTCCACAGGTAAAGAAAGAACCGAAAGAAACTTTTGAAGAAGGATCGGAACACACCGATTCCGTAGAACAAAACAGTTTGAAAATTTTAAGCATGAACGATTTATTTGAACAATTAACCAAACAAATTGCAGGACAGAATGATCAGCTTAAAACACACGTTGCCGAGCAGCTCAAAACACAGAATAATCAGCTTAAAACACACGTTGCAGAGCAGCTCAAAACACAAAGTAATCAGCTCAAAACACAGAATGATCAGCTTAAAACAGATGTTGACAAGCTCAAAACACAGAATAATCAGCTTAAAGTACAGGTCGAAGAACAAGGAATTAAAATTAGTAAACAAATAGAGCATGTAGAACAAAAAGTGGGTAGTTTAAGCTCTGTGGTAAATACTATGAAGTTTGAAATTGACACACTTAATAAAAATATGGATACTATGCAGGGGGAAATTGACAACATTAACAGTAGGTTTGATGTTGAAATTCTCAACATCCAAGAGAAAGTAGAGCCTCTAGTTGAAACAAAAGTAGACGAAAAAGTTTTCGGTCTTAAAACTGAGATCGTAAACGAATGTCAACACGGAATCTCACAGTTGAAAAAGGCAGTTTCAGACACTGAAAGAGATTTAGGTGAGAAAGTTACCGGATGTGTACAAAAATGTGAACAAAATACTTCGAAAATCAAGGCAAAATTTTCGATCTAGAGAGTAAAATTAAAGATAGACCTGGTGTTGTCTGTAATGGCACACCACTTACGAAGCTGTTAGAAGGTGAGGAACGCTTCGATCCCGCCAAGAAACATAACGGATGGCGTCCGTTAGATTTCATCAAAAATTGCGAGAGGATGTTTCCTGAACACTTGTCTGATCAGGAAAAGATAAACGTAGTAATTAGCGCCTTACCAGGTGACGCTAAGCGCTGGGGAATTAATCTGAATACCGAACGAATGACGTTCGAAGAATTTAAGCAAAAGTTTACGGAAGAATATTGGTCCGAAAAAAAAAAAACAGGATCATTTGTGGCGTGAGTTTATCATGACCAAACTTCATGATAACAGGGGCAGGAATTCTTTGAAAGATTTCTGCGAATATTGGTACCGGAAGTTGACGCATTTAAGAGGAAGGAGATCCGATTCTGAAATAATATGGGAACTATATAAAAAGCTTCCAGAAGATTCGAAGAGATACGTGGGAAGCAATCATCGTAGCTTCCAAGCGTTTCTCGAAAGGGTCGAAGACGAAGACCACTGGCGCGAAAGTCGTGCCAATTATCAGAATTTTAGTAACAGAACTAATCGCAATAATGACGAAAGAAATGGCGGCGATGGATTTCGCGTCAACATGATACAGAGAGGTAGAGGCAGAGACAGAAGAAGAGGGATTTATCCAGGTCGCGGTAGAGGGTACACCGCACAAAATACTAATGACGCGGGAAACTGATTTCCGCGAACGTTGCGGGCCAAACGGAAGCGGACAAAACATACCGGCCCCGATTTAAGAAAAGTTACCGGACTAACAGTAAAGTTATGAGACAGGTTAGAGACAGGCGTGGAACGACGCAACGTGTCATTGCGGAACAAGCGTCAGGTGCGCACACAGATGAATCATCTTTGCTGCACAGAGTGCTACATGTTAACAGGCGAGAGGAGCATCAGAGGGCAACGGCCCAGACTAGCAGAACATCTGTTCAGAGAGAAGCCGCTAGCAATGCGGCAGTATTAGATACGAACATTGCCATAAGAACTGATGAATACATTACGAGTGGTAATTCCATGGCAAAGGAAATAGTAGATGAAACAGTGGATACACAGAGAGGTGCGGTTAGCAGTGTTAGTAATAAAGTAAATGGCGAGAATGAACTAACAGATGTAACTGATTGGTGTGTGCAGATCGACGATCTGTACAAGGGCCTCAAGCAATGTGAGTGGGAGGATTTTAAGAAGGAGTATGAGGCAAGGAAGTTAATTAGTGAAAAAGGGGATAATAGGGACGTCGATAAGGTGACGTGGCCCAAAGTTGAAGAGGAGAGAGTAAATAGCGCCGCGCAAAGTACGCGTGCTGACGATAGGACAATGATTAAAGGTAGGAAGGAATGGGAGGATGAAATCATAAGCATTGACGAGGAAGTAACTTCTGTTAACGATCTGCCAACAGTACGAGCTGCTACCGAAAGGCACCGTGAGGAAGAGGCAGGTAATTACCTAAAAGTAATTGAAGTCCACGAGGATTACACTAAATATGGAGTAACAGTAGATGTGAGTAAAGCTGATAATGAGGAAGTTTTGTCAAAAGATGATATTGAGCTAAAATCAAAACCTGACGAAAATACAGAGGAAGTAACTTCTGTTAACGATCCGCCAACAGTACGAGCTGCTACCGAAAGGCACCGTGAGGAAGAGGCAGGTAATTACCTAAAAGTAATTGAAGTCCACGAGGATTACACTAAATATGGAGTAACAGTAGATGTGAGTAAAGCTGATAATGAGGAAGTTTTGTCAAAAGATGATATTGAGCTAAAATCAAAACCTGACGAAAATACAGAGGAAGTAACTTCTGTTAACGATCCGCCAACAGTACGAGCTGCTACCGAAAGGCACCGTGAGGAAGAGGCAGGTAATTACCTAAAAGTAATTGAAGTCCACGAGGATTACACTAAATATGGAGTAACAGTAGATGTGAGTAAAGCTGATAATGAGGACGTTTTGTCAAAAGATGATATTGAGTTAAAATCAAAACCTGACGAAAATACAGAGGAAGAACTTAGTGCCTGTCTCAGAAAATCTTTTATGTTAGAACCTGAAAGCGATCCAGAATGGTCGGATTCTGACGATAGTTTAGATGGCAAATATTTCGGTACTAGTGAAAATAATGGGGATACAGCTAATTGTGATATTGTACCTATCGATGATGAAGTTTCAAAACAAAACCCAGATGTTGAGACTGAACAAAGAAAGAAAGAACCACCTGACGACTCAGTGTTTATTTTGCAAAGAGTTCAAGTAAGCAAAGACTTTGAACTCCAGAAACCGAGAAAGCCGCCAGATATAAATGGTTCACAGGTCAGGAACGTATCTTGGGACGATGTCACAGTCGACCAAGGTGCGTTGTGGAAAGAAGGAATGGAGCAAAATGGTGTGGAGGTGAAATATATCTCAGCTTATCATCCTGCTAGCAACCTGGTTGCAAGGTACATGCGAGAAATCGGGAGATTGTGTAGAACGTACTGCAGTCATAACCATAGGGCCTGGGGCAAGTTTATATCGGACTTTGAGAATGTCATGAACACCTTACATCATGAAACTACTGGGTTCCCACCGGAAGAAATTTTGTTAGGCAGCAGAAGTAAAAGTTTAATTGAGGAAAAACTAGAGTTTCCGCCTTGTACAAGCTTGGGGTTGAGTCAAAAGAAAGAATTAGTCAGAAAAAGGGCGAAGCAAAAAGCTGAATCTAGATCTAAAAGATTTAAAATTGGGGATTATGTTCTTTTAAAAACCCACGAAAAATCTAGTGAACTGAACCATGAAATTTCCAAATTTAAATATATTTATAATGGACCATATGTGATACAGAACATTCCACACGATAATGCTTACTACCTGATCTACCCAAAATCCAAAAGACCTTTAGGTGTAAGAAATGTTGTGGACCTGAAACTGTATGTTCCTAGAAGTGAGTGACCTAAGTACACTCAGAAAGAAATTTGCAGTAAATATGCTATATTTTATACTGAAACTATTTTATTCCAAATGTAACTAATCTTTGTAAATATATGTGTACCAATATCAGTGTGCTAATGTACTTATGTGAGTTTCAGATTATCAAATGTACTATAAATGTAAAGAGGTATGGAGAAAAGGGCTGAAAAGAAAGGATAAATTCTGTCAGCCAGATAAAAGATGGGACTGTCAAAAATGAAAATGGGCAGTAAATGAGTCATAATATAAAGGACTGCCAGAAATCAAAGAGGGCAGATAAATAGTCAAAGGAGAATTGTAAGTGTGGTACAGGAGATGTGATAAAATGATGTGAAATGGACTGCCCAAATCTGAATAATAGGCAGCAAATATGTGTAGTAATTTTATAAATATTATTGTGTGTGTTTTTTTTTATAAGTAAGGAAATGGACTGCAATTCAATGCAAGTAGCAACAAATTGTTTTCTAGTGTATATAGATATTTGTATTTGCTTTTGTAGATAAGTGTTTGTGTTCCAAATTTTGGTTTTATTTGTCTGAGAAATTTAACAATGATGAGTAATTTGCTACTTAAATAATGTTATGATAGGAGGTTGGACTGTGCCAAAGGCACTTGAGCAAACGATAGGTAAATGTTCTTGATATGTTAAAAATTATAGACTTATGTAAAGTGAGTGAAAGGAAATTTGTGGTATAAATTTTTTTTTTTTGATGGGACATTCACACAAAGATTCAGAACCACTGTATAACTATAAAATTTAGTGTTCCCATCAGATTTGCACTTAGTGAAATTTACTGGAAACAGGGGCATGTGTAACAACAACAACGCTATACTATTTTACATATAATAAATTTTTTCTTCTGAATTTCGATAAATTAGTATAATCGATGTTCTGATTTCATTTCTTTTTTGTTTCATGCCATTATGTTGAAGAAACTGTAAACAATTTTCGACGTAAATTTTAATATTTATGTAAAATTTCAAGCAATGTTATAATAGAAGTGAAGTAACGGATCCACTTGTAATAGATCACATCACAGTGAACAATAGGGAAATTAAAATAGTGAAACAATTTAAATACCTGGGTGAAATTATAACACATAAATTGGACGAGAAACCTGCATGGCGAGCAAGAACTAATAAAATGATAAAAGCTCAAAAACTAACATGGTCTACGTACAATAAAAAATGTCTATCAATTAAAACAAAATTAAAACATTACAAGACGGTGGTTCAACCAGAGGTTACATACAGAAGTGAAACTCTTTATAAAGTCACCCAGAAAAACAGAATTGACAAAATTTTAAAAGTAGAGAGAAGAATTGTTAGAACATGCATAAATAAGAAATATCAAAAAGCTGGGCAATGGCGGATAGTTCCAAATGAAGTGGTATACAGAGAACTGGAGCCCATCACCGATACTATACGAAAGAAAAGGATCTCTTTTTGTGGTCACATTCTGAGGACACCAGAAACCAGATTATAAAGGAAAATTATTGAGAAACTCTGGAATTTGAAACAACAAGGAGGATGGCTTAAGGAAATAAGAGAGGATATGGAAGAACTGGAAATAACTCTGGATGATTTGCAGAACAAAACGCCAAATTTAAAGAAGTTGAGGGACACAGAAATAAGATTTAAACCAAAAATTGACAAACGACATACAATGAAAAGGGTATTTACAGATGAGGAACGACGAAAAGCATCGGAACGATTGAAGAGATACTGGGCCACTCGGAAGGGCAAAATACCAAAGAAGAGGACCAGAAATGATTGACTGAAGTGGTCCAATGAGGCCGTAAAAGCAGAAGAAGAAGAAGAAGAAGAAGTGAAGTTTAACTAATGTTGAAACTATTGTAAGATGTGAAAGTTGTAATTGTACGCCTGGTCCATACGTAGGCAATGTATTAGGATATGTAGAATGCAAAACCTTTGGTGAATACCCTGTCTGTAGGGGAGCGGTAAAAGGTGGATGGCAGGTGAGCGCGGGAAAATGCACACGGGCGCCATGCGGCACAACGGGCTCTGCAGTAGTAGTCGGAGTTGGGCATCGGTCTGAGAAACACGTTCTGGATCGAGGAGGCTATCCTGGAAAACGTGATTTCGTTAAGCCTCGGATGTGCCGTTTCCGACGCCTATACAGCATGGCAATATTCCATAGGCACTAAAAGGAAAAGTATTGCGACGCCAAGAAGCAGCAAAGTGCCGATACATCAAGAGCCATTGCTGTGATTGTATGTGTGCTCTGTGCCTCGCCATCTCGCCGCCTGCCAACCGCCACATCGATACAAACAGGTTGAAACTTTTAGTACTGTATTCGTGTGGACCAGTGTTACTTTTGTTCCATACTGTTCAATAACAACTTAAATTTTACCAGAACTGTCCTATCAGTTAATTGTCCTCACAACTAACGTAGATAGGGTCCTTTCCACATGTTGTGCAATCCGAGTATCCCGAAATGAAGATTTAAAGTTTATGTTAATAATAATTATCTGCAGACCTATCTACGTTAGAATGATGTTTATAGAATTTTTTTGTTGATGAATATATCGGTAAATAAAAAAGGTCTGACTAAGTTGGAAGATAATTTTGAAATTGTTTTAATAATGAAGTTTAATTATTTGAGACAAAAATAATGGTAGTTAAATGAGCAGGAAATAAGACAAAAAGAGTAGTAACTCATATATTGGAAATCTTGAGTGCTTAACGATTTCAATAATCAAAATTGCAACACAGTGATCATAACAGTTTCAGGGTCCCTCCCCCCCCCCCTCCTTTTCTTTCTTTTCTATTCGTTTTAATTCTGACGTGTACTGAACTGATTTGACCAGCAAAGTTAAAGTCAATATAAAACCTAAAATTATCAGTGTTTTACCTTTTTTAAAATTGACATTGTATGTGTGTTTCGAAAGTGCTATTTCTAAGGTAACCTATGCCCGATTTCAATCAAATCAATAGACAATACGAAGTTTGTAGTAAACATTATAGTGTATTGTTGTGTATTTATGGCGTGTCCATATTAGTACAGAAAGTGAGATTATTAGTTCAGTAGATTTTCTGGTTCTAAAATTAACCATATAATGCAGTATTACTACGTGTTGTTATGCTTGAACGTACATCCACTTGTACAGGGAAGAAACTCAGTTAATGCCTAATTAGGCTGGCGACCGTATTATTAACAATTGGTAGCATCTGCTGTGTTGTTTCTTGTCCGTCCTAACGTGTAGTTGCACTTCAGACTTGCTTGACGTATCATTGCAGTTAACTGAGCGGGTAGGAGTCTGATTTTGCCTCCATTCAGGTACACGCGATCAACATATATACCAAAATCCTTTCTTATAAGGTGAAGCCCGTCAACTTACCATAGTACAGCCTTTAAAGAGTATCGTACGCCCGAGCGTAGTCGTTACAAGTCATCCAGTGTGTGTGTTGTGCGAGCAGCAGCAACATCATTTAAACCATGCGATGTCCAATTTTCTGTGAAACCAATGGATCAAGACATGTTAATGTCAGTTGAGAAGGTGACACAAACATCTGTGTTATGGTGAAAAAAACAAAATGTATGTCAGTGTTCAAAGCTGTAATAATACACTGCTTCGATGTGTTACAACAGACAAAAACACTGTATCAGACAAGAAAACAGGGACCCTCTCTTGCGACTGATAGCCTGTGTGATATGTCCCTCCTACAGTACAGGCGATGAAACTTTATACTGGTCTGTGCAAGCGGCTTCGACCTCTGACCACCTGCTCCTATGGATCAGTACCTGTACATATAATAGAATCGCCACGCATGCTTGATGCCAGCAAACAGACAGTAGTTTTTTCCGACAAATCGGAAGAGAGAGATGAGGTAAAATCTTATCAAGTTGCAATTGTTTTTATATGTTGGATGGTATAAAATAGCGATGGTAAAGAGAATGTTTGGGTGACAGACACGAATGCATTCTGAGGGATGCACATCTCCTTCAGATTTTAGTACCTGTATGTAGTTTGGAAATTCATCACAATGCAGTAGCAAAATCCTCGTTCTCCTTTCAGTTCCAATACTGTCTTTCATACTACCCCATGTTGCAGGAGAAAGCTTCGTTTTGGCACTGGCCTTACACATGTATGCCATTGTTGGAGCTACTACAAAATATTTCCATTATTACCAAGTAACCAAAAAAGATGGTCCTGTCGCATTAACTGTGCTCAACCTGTTTCTCCACAGGCTGTGGAAGGTGGTAGATATAGTGCTCTCTGACTTTTGTTAAGTTTCGACTTAAATTGGGATGATCACATGGACGAAGGTGCAGGGATGGCGGGGCAGAGAGTGAGGAACAGTTGCAAGGTGCAGAGGGACTGTCTAAAGCCACGTCGGAGTTTTGCTGTAGCAGATAGATTCGAAAAAGGTGACTCGTTTCGAGATATGAGAGTAGCATGAATATGATTTACTGGTGGCTGAAATCAGTAAAAGACGTGTTCGTAGGATCCAACATAAGTATGTGATTGACTCAATAGACTTGATTCCAAATCGCAGACAGCATTTCTACCAGAAAGCGTAACACTATCAGCGACTCATGTGGGTGCCTGTAGAATCAAGTCTACTTTTTATGCAGGGTGTCGGTAACATAGTAGCTGTGATCGTGTTTTTAACAGTGCAGTCCTTACGCGAAATGTATGTTGGTGGCGGTAAGGTCCTTCTGTGGTCAGCTTCGAATGTTATTTCTCAATAGTGTTCCTCAAAAAGAACTTCGTCTTCCCTCCAGAGATTCCAGTTTGAACTTGCTAGTGAGTGCAATTCAATTACTGAAAAAGAAATATTACTCTCCATGCAAAGTGACTCTCATGATCAATTTAATTAATTAGCCTATCAATTTGATATCAGTGACATACCAAAAGGCAGGTGGTGACGATGGCTGGGGGACCATGGATATGATTCTTGACTTTGCGTTTTCTTCTTTGCGGCGATATCTCTTAACGATATTTTAACCACGCAGCGTGAGACGACCACTGTAATAAAATCAGACGTGCTACCGAATCTGTCAAGTGATACGTAGTATAAACTTTATATTTACAACTTCTCTGTGCTGTTACCTTAAGAGAGAGGCCGAAAGTGAGGAAGTGTCGTGTGACAGTGGTAGATCTCATCACTCCATCATGAGCCAAAAATGAGTTTAATATTCTAGTTCTGTGATGCAGGATGTGTCAGATAAGCCAAATATATTTTTCTACCCGATGCAAGAATACTTAGAGCGAATATTGCTTACGCCATAGTCCTGTACAGGATTTTCACGACTATACATACTTTAGCGACCGTCCGACTTCTTCTATCTTCGAAAATAACTCGTTTCATGATAAATTCGAGGTGTATGGTCAACAGCAGCGCTGCCTTGGGTTGGGTAAAGTGTATTTTTGAATCTGGTGGGTCGATGTAGGTGTGGAACTACTATATATGTCCAAGCTGCAGTTGCTTGTTTTGCAGTGCACCATGGCTGGCTGCAGCAGGGGCTGCAAAGAGTTGGCAATATGAGGTAACGGATTAGCTCAGACTGGGGCAGGTGTGCTGATGTGCTGGGTGAGCACGACTGAAGCAGATGCGTGGGTTGCGCAAGAGGAGATTAATAATTATGATTGTTTGCACTGACATACAGGTAATATACAAATTTCTAACACTCCAATTATCCCTAGGTGCCCTCCATGGCTGAAGGTGGTGCGCTCTGGCATACATGCGAATGCACGTTTGCGACTGCAGCCGCGGCGATAGTTTTCACCAACGTTCAGGTCTGATGATGTATGAGGGGATGGGCGCACTATGTTTGGTCACCTGGGAGGTGGGTGCATGGGATATGTGGAAGTTTCAGTATCTCTGACATCTACGCTCAGCAACTACTGCTACGTCCTGGTTTATGTGGGTCATGTTTAGTGCTTCTCAATACATTGCAGAGACCTCTGTCTTGCAGTGGTATTTGCTGTTGTTTCTATCCTATCCTCCGAATGTAGCAGAGAGAACTAGTTTAGGAATTCTAAAGTGCTTTTAATTTGATAGGGTAGTGAAATGGTTTATTTCACTCTATTATTGATATCGAAATTGCATCAATTTCCCCTTTGTCTCCAGCATTAGGCTATAGGAATACAGTATTCTGAGGAGAGAAGAAAACCTCCTTCTTCATGTTTGGAGACGTTACTACCCACAAACAGGGAGAGAGACGGAGACATGAAGCGAGTCTTGAATTTGCCAATAAAAAGAATGCTCCAACCGGTGATTTGTTTGGGGCCTGTGCGATCAAAGGAGGCTAATATCCAGTCTGTGGTCGGTGGTTATTAATAATGTGATCCGTAATTAGGATATTGGACTTCGTGGCGGCGCCCTGACAATAGACATACATGTGGTAGACCCCAAAAAACTGTGGCTACTATACTGCACTTCATTCTTATCCTTGGTCACTGCAGTTGTCATGCATTGAAGAGTAAGGGTGGTGGGTGCAGTCATAATGTCTACCCATCTGTGGGAACACTGTCTCCTGCAAAATGATTAAACGAAGAATATGTATCGCTATATTATTGACTTTGTTGTGAATTTCTTGTCGTGACATCCTTCCTCCCCAGCAATGAGTGAGTCTTTTTCCTACCAATTTTTACTGGGAGGGTTTGGGGATGGGGAAGGGAGAGATGTAGGGTGGGGGGTGGGATGTCCTCTTTTGGTGGTACTGTGCACTAGCTCAGTCGATCCCTGCATGTCAAAGTGAGCAGTTTTCCAATAAGACGACACCTCCAATATGCAGCAGTGGAATTACGTTATTTGGACATGTGGTTAATGGATGGGAGCTTTTCCCACCGCCGGCCGTGGTGGCCGAGCGGTTCTAGGCGCTACAGTCTGGAACCGCGCGACCGTTACGGTCTCAGGTTCGAATCCTGCCTCGGGCATGGATGTGTCTGATGTCCTTTGGTTAGTTAGGTTTAAGTAGTTCTAAGTTCTAGGGGACTGATGACCTCAGCAGTTAAGTCCCATAGTGCTCAGAGCCATTTGAGCCATTTTCTTTTCCCACCAAATAAAAGTGAGATCCAGCGCCTGCGAACTGAATTTTATAAATAAATAAACGGTATATCCTATGCTATATCATTGAATTTCCTGTCATAAGATCCTTCCTCTCCAGCACAGACTGAGTCCTATTCCCGCCAGTTTTCAGATGGAGGAGGGGAGAGGAAGAGCTGGCGGTTCCCAAGAAGGGGGTTTAATTAATTTATCGATTTAATTAATTCAAATCGATATCAAAAGTGTGCTAGTATCGGCAAAGGAAGTTCCCAGAGGGATACAGGAGGAGGAGAAGGAGTTGAGGAGGGGGAGGGGGTGGGTGGGGGACCAATAGGTTAAGGACCTCTCAATCAAAAGGAAGGGTTGTCTACAGGGGTTTATAATCCTCTTAGCAGTACGATAGGCTAAGGATCTGTCAATCAAGAGAGAACAATAGATGTGTCCCTAAAAGTATACTTGCCCCTTCACTAAAAAAATTGTCCTGAAATCAGCCATGTCCCCCTACTCTAGACTAGTATACAGGGTGACTTTTTCCACTGTGTACGAACTGTAGGGACTGATCGATGAGAGGATATAGAATAAAAAGGGTCTAATGAACTTACGTATGGTTTTCCACGTTAGAGATCATGTATTCATTCATACAGTGTTACAGAGACTGCAGTCTAATACCATTCAGCCACTGTTACAGTATGTGTTGAAAATGGTTTCCTTGTTCCTCGACCCACATGTGTACGCATCATAGCATATTGTGACCCACACATTCACATAGGCAAGGCCGCATCTGAATAGTGACAGAGGCAGCATGAATACGCTGTCCAGTGTCTCCACGTCTGGAATGGGCTCTGCATACATAATACTTTTGATATGGCTTCATGACCAAAAATTGCACTGGTTGAGATCAGGTGGACGAGCAGGCTATGAAACCGGACCCCCTCGTCCAAATCAATGACCAGGAAGTCACGATTGAGATGCATCCAGATGCTAACAGGAAAGTGGGCTGGAGCACCATAGTGTAACAGCCACACAACCATTTGAATTATCTGTAGCACTTCTTCCAGCAGGTGAGGCAAGAAACGCCAATAGTTCTGACCTGTTAGGCGCTGTGGAAGGAAGACTGATCCCAAAATACACTCCTGGAAATGGAAAAAAGAACACATTGACACCGGTGTGTCAGACCCACCATACTTGCTCCAGACACTGCGAGAGGGCTGTACAAGCAATGATCACACGCACGGCACAGCGGACACGCCAGGAACCGCGGTGTTGGCCGTCGAATGGCGCTAGCTGCGCAGCATTTGTGCACCGCCGCCGTCAGTGTCAGCCAGTTTGCCGTGGCATACGGAGCTCCATCGCAGTCTTTAACACTGGTAGCATGCCGCGACAGCGTGGACGTGAACCGTATGTGCAGTTGACGGACTTTGAGCGAGGGCGTATAGTGGGCATGCGGGAGGCCGGGTGGACGTACCGCCGAATTGCTCAACACGTGGGGCGTGAGGTCTCCACAGTACATCGATGTTGTCGCCAGTGGTCGGCGGAAGGTGCACGTGCCCGTCGACCTGGGACCGGACCGCAGCGACGCACGGATGCACGCCAAGACCGTAGGATCCTACGCAGTGCCGTAGGGGACCGCACCGCCACTTCCCAGCAAATTAGGGACACTGTTGCTCCTGGGGTATCGGCGAGGACCATTCGCAACCGTCTCCATGAAGCTGGGCTACGGTCCCGCACACCGTTAGGCCGTATTCCGCTCACGCCCCAACATCGTGCAGCCCGCCTCCAGTGGTGTCGCGACAGGCGTGAATGGAGGGACGAATGGAGACGTGTCGTCTTCAGCGATGAGAGTCGCTTCTGCCTTGGTGCCAATGATGGTCGTATGCGTGTTTGGCGCCGTGCAGGTGAGCGCCACAATCAGGACTGCATACGACCGAGGCACACAGGGCCAACACCCGGCATCATGGTGTGGGGAGCGATCTCCTACACTGGCCGTACACCACTGGTGATCGTCGAGGGGACACTGAATAGTGCACGGTACATCCAAACCGTCATCGAACCCATCGTTCTACCATTCCTAGACCGGCAAGGGAACTTGCTGTTCCAACAGGACAATGCACGTCCGCATGTATCCCGTGCCACCCAACGTGCTCTAGAAGGTGTAAGTCAACTACCCTGGCCAGCAAGATCTCCGGATCTGTCCCCCATTGAGCATGTTTGGGACTGGATGAAGCGTCGTCTCACGCGGTCTGCACGTCCAGCACGAACGCTGGTCCAACTGAGGCGCCAGGTGGAAATGGCATGGCAAGCCGTTCCACAGGACTACATCCAGCATCTCTACGATCGTCTCCATGGGAGAATAGCAGCCTGCATTGCTGCGAAAGGTGGATATACACTGTACTAGTGCCGACATTGTGCATGCTCTGTTGCCTGTGTCTATGTGCCTGTGGTTCTGTCAGTGTGATCATGTGATGTATATGACCCCAGGAATGTGTCAATAAAGTTTACCCTTCCTGGGACAATGAATTCACGGTGTTCTTATTTCAATTTCCAGGAGTGTGCAATCACCAATTATCCTGGCCCACACATTCTGGCTGCATTCATGCTGATGATTGGCTGTCACCATACCATGTGGGCTCTGTATACAATCCCACACATGACTGTTATAAAAGCTAAAGATATTACTCTACATAAAGGTGGCTACATCTTTGAGTAGAATGGATGACACAAATCCTGGAATCGTGGTTGCCTTGTGAAGAAACCAGTGACAAAACTGCTCCCAATGTGGAAAGTCTGTCGCTAGTAAGACCTCCACACACTGTGAGTGATAAGTTACTGACATGGCAATCGTCTTCCACAATTTCAATCACATTTTCCTCCAAGTCTGGTTTCCGCACATTTTGAGTACATCCTTCATAATATCCTGCTTCCTGGAACGAACCAGTCCCAACAAACGGTGAAACACTGTTGCAAAAATTGAATGCTGTGGTTGTTGTCAGTGGGGCTAGGGCTCCTGATACAACCTTGCTGCCCACTGCCCGTTGCAATTTGCCTTTCTGTAAGTAAACACCATATCAGAAAGCTCTCAATTCGAATATCAAACTATTGTGTACAACATTGTATCACTTTCACTACAAGGTGAGTCAGCAAGAGAAGTGAATCGGACACAACAGCACCAATTACTATGGCAGGAGAAGGCGCTAGGGGACGATGTATTAGGTACAGTACCCTCCTCTAGCAGGAAGACCATGCATACTGCAACTGTGGCTGCACAGTACAGCACGAATTGTTCCACAGTCTCTGTAACAAAGTATGACTGAATAAATGGTCTCTAGCTTGGAAACCATGCATTTCCGGATATACGTTAATTATACCTTTTCTGTTCTGCATCCTCTCATCGATCAATCTCTAGAGTTTGTACATGGTGGAAAAAATCACCCTATATATGGATGGAGTCTGTTCTTTTGGACATGCATGTCCAAAAGAACAGATACTATCCATACACAGGGTGTTACACGAATAAGTGCTGTCATTTCTATGTGTGACTGGGGGTGGTGTACTGAACAACATTACATAAATATTTATGTCATCTGAAGACTACTAATTATAGGGCAGAAAGTTTAGCCTATGCTGACAGGCGTAATCCACTTACTAGTGCAGTTAGAATCATGCAGAAAACATCAGGTCGTAAAGTTTGTGACGCGTTTGTGGGAAGACTGTCCGACACAGAGAAAAAGAACCTACACACTTATATGTGCACATCTTAAGGTACCACATAGAAAAGTATCTGCACTTATACATTCTGTATAATATACAGGGTGACACAGAAAAACGAGAACATTCTCACAATCCAATAAAACTAGAAGTGATTAAGGAAATAAGTTCATTTCATAGTAATTGAAACCTTACAACTTTGCCATTTACGAAACGATGAAGGCATTTATCATATTTTAAAAGTTACGTCCTTTAGATGGCGTCCACCTGTACAAATACATCCGTGAAACCTGCTGTTGAGATCCGTCATTGACCGCTGCAACATCTCAGCTGGGGTACTGTGAACTGCATCCTGAATTTTCTGTTTTGACTCATCCAGGGTTCTTGGTCGAGCCGTGTAGACTTCACTCTTGAGGTAGCCCCACACGAAAAAATCACAGACAGATAAATCTGGCGATCTAGGGGGACAGGGAATGTTACCGAATCGTGAGATCACACGGTTTCCAAACAATTCTCGCACATAATCCCATGTGATGAAATAGCACACCATACTGTCACTTTACTAGCGTGTAGAGGGCACTCATGAACGTCATTAGAATTTGTGTTTGCCCAGTAACGGTAGTTCTGTTTATTCACATAAGCTGGGAGATGAAAATGTGCCTCATCTGACACCCACAACTTGTTTAGAAATTCATTGTCATTGTTTATTTTTGTTATCATTTGTTGATAAAAATCCTAATTGTAACTGGTAATCGTTGTCCTTCAATTGTTGCACCATCTGCAGTTTGTGTGGATGAAATTTTAAATCAAGATGAAGAATTCTGCGAACACTCTCCCGGGACGTTCTAACCACTGCTGCTTTCTTACATATTGAACTCCATGGGCTCCGTAAGACAGACTTGCGTACAACATCAATGTTCGCTGGCGAAGGCACACTTCTTGGTCGTCCTGTTGGTTTCTTTTTGAGGGCAGACCAAGTCTCTTCAAAGTTATTAATCCAACATTTTATCGCGTGTTTCGACGGAACGGCATCATGACGTCCTAAACTATAAAAACATCGAAACTCCCTCTGTGCTGCTATCAAACTATCACTGTTTTTATAAAACATATTTATGGCTAAAGCACGCTTCTGTCCGTTCCAATGATCCATGATTACTGAAATGGTGGACTGTTAACTCGCTGTCACAAACCCACAGTGCTGCCACCTGCCCATGGCTGCCACTACTCATTTCAAACATTCCCGTTATTCTGTGTCACCCTTTATATATGCCAGACGGCGTTACAGTATTCCAGCGCAGATATTCAAGAGCATACTAACCCTTGCAGGAATACAGGTAGGCTGCGAACAAGTGGATTAATGGATATGGGGCACTGCTCTATAGTGTGTGGCACATGGAGATTTTGATCAGAAGGGGAACATGCTTGGATAGCCGGGGTGGTGTAAGGCAACCTCTCGCGTAAAGTGGGAAATCCGGGTTCGACTCCCAGTCCAGAACAAATTTTCATCTGTCATCCACTGGGTTTGCTCAACACCCAACTGCAGCTAAATGTCAGATACTTCTTTCGTCAAAACTAGACTAATTAGAGGACTCACAGAGACATTTAAGCAATCATTCTTCCCACACTCCATACATGCTTGGGACGAGATGAAATCCTGAGATGTGTTACCATGCTATGTACCCTCTATCATGAACTTTACAGTGGTTTACAGGGTATGTTTGTAGATGTAGATGCGTGAGACTTGTGGAAGGGAATTGAAAAAGCCTCTCTGAAAGTCTTCCCTTATTTGCGATCAAGATGAAAACACATGCCGTTCCACAGCCCAGTTCCCGCTCAAGAGTATAGGGGGGCAAAATTGCGCACCTAAGGTATAACTAGCGATGTGCTGAAGGAATTATCACGAATTACAATAATATTCTAAATGGAATTTCATCTAACTTTTCGCTTTTATATAAAAGAGTCCGTAAAATTTAGACTGTTGAGCTTGCTTAGTGAAAATCGTAAGCAAATGCGCTGTCTAACTCGACTATGGGGTGAGAGTGCGTTTCTAGTCCAGCAAATTTCCACATTATTATGAAAATGAGTTAAACATACGCATCATTCATTTCTTCTTATTTCTCTGTTTTCTAGTGTACATCTGTAGAACGTACCTTATTTCTCAGCAATTAATAGCTCCTGCTAATACAATTGTATATAATGAGCTCTGTTCTAAGACTTGTGAGCCATACAGAATAAAAAACAAAACCACTGCAAAAATATTCCATTCAGAGCAAATAATGTGGCTACATTCTTCATGAGAAGAGCACTGTAGATACCGAATCCAGTCTTCCGTTGGTGAATTACTATACTTTTCATTACAGCCTGGGCAGTGAAACATTTGTAGATTTTCTGTCGACGTATTTGAGTTTTGCTTTGATGTCTTTTCTGCTTGGTCAGAATCAAACAGTTTCATCTTTGGTGTCTTTCTTTCTTTTTCTCTTAAATGCGATTCCAGTTTTTTGTTCCGTGCCTCAGCCAGTAAAAGAGGCATCCTTTTAGTGTCACTTTGTTACTTTGTTGTCCGTTGGTCTGTACATCTGGTAAGAGCCGTTTCTAGCAGGAATGTTGAATTTTATGTCAAATATCGAGGTCGACGGTCCCTTGGCGGTGTAAATAATTTAAGGTTGCAAGTCAATGCAATCAAAAGATGCAGCAAGTTATGTCGTATATTTTGATACTTGAAAACTCACTCTTTAAAACCTAACGGACGGACAACAAGGTAACAAAGTGACACTAAAAGGATGCCTCTTTTACTGGCTGAGGCACGGAACAAAAAACTGGAATCGCATTTAAGAGAAAAAGAAAGAAAGACACCAAAGATGAAACTTTGATTCTGACCAAGCAGAAAAGACATCAAAGCAAAACTCAAATATGCAGTCTTTTCTTCTTGGCTCTTTGGGCCTGTAATCGATCTATAACATCCATCTGCAACATTCACAACATTTCCAGCTTCATAACAATGAAAAAATTGATAATGGTAACTCATAGTGTAATACTACGCACTGTGTAATTTTATCCGTTTTACGTGCGTAATTTTGCCACGTATTGCGCAAGTACAGGGTGATAAATAAAAGTTTACCAACTGACATGGCACATTGGGTGTACGAGGATCAGTAGTGACATAGGAACCTGGAGGTCACAAACGCCTTGAAAGGGCACTACGTTCACATGTCGGCTGGCATCGTCTGAGACTGTTTAATTGTGCTGTACATTCTCCTGGACCGATTTGATGGTCGCATGTATCTCGTATTCCTGCAAGAGGTTCTGCCGGACATGCTAAATGATGTTCCCATGCCCATTTGTCGCTGCTTTCGCTTTCAGCACGACGGAGCCGCCATGCATTTAGGCAGACAGGTAACCTCTTACCGCCGTTGGCCAGCGGGACCACGATCACAGGATCTGTCCCGAATCGAATTTTTCCTATTGGGGTATCTGAAGAACATTGTGTATGAAATACCTGTTACTTCGCTGGAGGACCTAGTTGCAGGATTGTTGCGGCAGCAGGATGTGCTAGAGATATACCAGATATCTTTGAGAGGGTGCGTTGTTCAATGTAGTGCCGATGTCAGGCGTGTCTGGATGCATTTGGATAAAAACTTTGAGCATCTCCTGCAGTGAGCGTCCATTTGTAACTTGTGACTAAATAACTGGTTCAAATGGCCCTGAGCACTATGCGACTTAACTTCTGAGGTCATCAGTCCCCTAGAACTTAGAACTACTTAAACCTAACTAACCTAAGGACATCACACACATCCATGCCCGAGGTAGGACTCGAACCTGCGACCGTAGCGGTCGCGCGGTTCCAGACTGTAGCGCCTAGAACAGCTCGGTCACCCCGGCCGGTTGTTAATTTCAGTTCCAGCATATGGTATAAATGTATTATCCACATAACGGAACTACGGAATCAACACACTGCGGTTCCTGTTTTCTTTGGAGTTACAAAATTAGTTTTTCATAAATATGTGCCTAGAAGTTGGCAGTTATGGGAATAATCGACCTCTTGTTGCCGTCAATCTGTTTATGGTACTTCCAGCTAAGTTCTCATGGAGTGCTGTAAGAGGTCCAGCAGAGGTACATAATGTACGATTTTCCATCATAGCTGTCTGAAAAGCGCTGGTTGTGTAATTATCTTGCAATAGAAAATCGTCGACTCTTTCATTCTGAACGGGTTGGTGTTGTTAAGAATTTATGTTCGTATTGATACCTTTACTGCCACCGATGTCGCCACACAAAGGTAGCCTCCGCACTTTCACTACCTCTTGTTAACACCGCCCATATTACACTATTGGCCATTAAAATTGCTACACCACGAAGATGACGTGCTACAGACGCGAAATTTAACCGACAGGAAGAAGATGCTGTGATATGCAAATGATTAGCTTTTCAGAGCATACACACCAGGTTGGCGCCGGTGGCGACACCTACAAGGTGGTGACATGAGGAAAGTTTACAAACGATTTCTCATACACAAACAGCAGTTGACCGGCGTTGCCTGTTGAAATGTTGTGATGCCTCGTGTAAGGAGGAGAAATGCGTACCATCACGTTCCCGACTTTGATAAAGGTCGGATTGTAGCCTATCGCGATTGCGGTTTATCGTATCGCGACGTTGCTGCTCGCGTTGGTCGAGATCCAATGACTGTTAGCAGAATATGGAATCGGTGGGTTCAGGAGAGTAATACGGAACGCCGTGCTGGATCCCAACGGCCTCGTATCACTAGCAGTCGAAATGACAGGCATCTTATCCGCATGGCTGTAACGGATCGTGCAGCCACCTCTCGATCCCTGAGTCAACAGATGGGGATGTTTGCAAAACAACAACCATCTGCACAAACAGTTCGACGACGTTTGCAGCAGCATGTACTATCAGCTGGGAGACCATGGCTGCGGTTACCCTTGACGCTGCATCACAGACGGGAGCGCCTGCGATGGTGTACTCAACGACGAAACTGGGTGCACGAATGGCAAAACGTCATTCTTCGGATGAATCCAGGTTCTGTTTACAGCAGCATAATGGTTGCATCCGTGTTTGGCGACATCGCGGTGAACGCACATTGGAAGCATGTATTCGTCATCGTCATACTGGCGTATCACCCGGCATAATGGTATGGGGTGTCATTGGTTACACGTCTCGGTTACCTCTTGTACGCATTGACGGCACTTTGAACAGTGGACGCCACATTTCAGATGTGTTACGACCCGTGCCTCTACCTTTCATTCGATCCCTGCGAAACCCTACATTTCAGCAGGATAATGCACGACCTCATGTTGCAGGTCCTGTACGGGCCTTTCTGGATACAGAAAATGTTCGACTGCTACCCTGGCCAGCACATTCTCCAGATCTCTCACCAACTGAAAACGTGTGGTCAATGGTGGCCGAGCAACTGGCTCGTCACAAACGCCAGTCACTACTCTTGATGAACTGTGGTATCGTGTTGAAGCTGCATGGGCAGCTGTACCTGTACACGCCATCCAAGCTCTGTTTGACTCAATGCCCAGGCGTATCAAGGCCGTCATTACGCCCGGAGGTGGTTGTTCTGGGTACTGATTTCTCAGGATCTATGCACCCAAATAGCGTGAAAATGTAATCACATGTCAGTTCCAGTATAATATATTTGTCGAATGAATACCCGTTTATCATCTGCATTTCTTCTTGGTGTAGCAATTTTAATGGCCAGTAGTGTAGGATCACCGGGAGCTCTGTACCAGCTTTCAAGAAGCTGACCGATAATCCTGTTTGCTCGTTCAAATATTCTTACATTTCTTGTTAGAAGTAGCTACACACTGTCTGTTTTTCTTTCCAAACTCCATGTGAGGTCATTCCCGATTTATTAGAATTAGTACAACAGTCTTTAACGTTATACGGAACTACATCTCTTTCATATGTTTGCAGTTCATGCAAGAGCGACCTTTCTTTTATTTTTTATTTTTATTAATGCAATCAGGCAATTACTTTAGTGGATCACACTGATCGTCCCATAAATCGCTGAAACTGGACTCAATGGTGACTTTTTGCTGGAGTATCGCAACTGTCTTATTTTTCTTTTCCAATGAAAATATTGCCAGAAATTTTAAAAGATAACAAGCTTTTATCTACCAGAGGCAAATCGTCTGTCTTTTTTTCTAATAACTATAAAAAATTTGTTTATATCATTTGAGAGTCTGCTTCGCGTAACCAAGTGCGGGGGAAATGTTTGAACGCGCAATTGAACAAGAGTTCACGGACAAGAAAATAGTTCGGACAAGGGGTGTTTGATTCCAAAACTCTATCTGCTTGCACTACTGAAAATCATTTGAATGATATATTCTTTTAAAAAAGTACAACGATCACTAGATTCTTTTAAAAATTGGACTAAGTTTTGCTCCATATAAGCAGATCTGTGTGTGACAAATTAAATGTCGTAGTTCTTATGTAGTCTAACAAATAATTATGGTGTAGAGTTACACGGAATATGAGAATTTTCGGGCTGCTATTTCGACCATGTGAAAGTGAGGCCGCCCGGAAGTTAATGTCGGTCTTCTATGGAGTAAACTGTCGGGCGGTGCGCCATTCTAACAGTCCTAGAAGTTCCAGAAAATCCGCGTACGCAATGTTAATTTCACTCTACAACTACCTGTCAGATTTTTTTTAAAGGATAGAGCATATACAAACAACAGATGACATTCAAATATCATGTTAATCGTCACGAATGCAAGTGGTTTTGTACAATTTAAATGCTGTGCATGAACCACGAGTCCGGGACATTCACAGTTATAAAGATATTCTGCCGTTCCTAAGAGATCGTGCGCCCTTTATCAAAGGCACTTGTATTCTTTTTGATGATGGGCTATGGCACAATGCTCTCACATAGTGTTGGTCACTACCTGAACAACCGGAAGTGAATTAAATGAATTGTTTGTATTGAAAATGGAACTAGAACCGGCCTGCAAAAAAAATGGTTCAAATGGCTCTGAGCACTATGGCACTTAACATCTGTGGTCATCAGTCCCCTAGAACTTAGAACTACTTAAACCTAACTAACCTAAGGACATCACACACATCCATGCCCGAGGCAGGATTCGAACCTGCGACCGCAGCAGTCGCGCGGTTCCGGACTGAGCGCCTAGAACCGCTCGGCCACCGTGGCCGGCCCGTCGTGCAAAATGAACACATTTCGTAGCTGAATGATGAATCTTTGCCCCCATATACAATGAATGTAACAATTTCACTGGCTTTCTGAGTCTTATTACCAAACTCTGTCATTCTTTATCTTTGTGTGTCATTTAATGATGATTCAGTTATCTTCAAAGAAAGACAATATAGCTGTTTGTATTGTCGCTGGGAGGCACATAATACAATTTCTGTTTGTCCTATAGTGTTTAAACTGCTTCTTCTTTACATTCATTCTAAGCCACTTCACCCACCTCAGTCTTTTTTTCCGATTAAAGAAAGTGTTAATTACAATTATACTGGATGTTAGGAGTATAAGTGTAGATATTGTGATCGTTGGTACCTTATTATGTATCCATTTCAGTTTATCTGGTTCCAACAGTCTTCCCGCAAACACGTCACATAATTTATTATCTGATGTTTTCTGCACAAATGTAAGTGCACCACTAAATGGACAACGGCTGTCGGTATAGACTAAACGTTTTGTGTCCACGCGTTCATACTTCAACACTTGAGGGAAAAGTAAGCATTAATGGCTTGCTCTCGCCACGTGTACTTGGAGGTACTAACCAACCTAAAAACACGCTATTCCAAAGAGCTGTGATTATTAGTCATTAGATAAATATTGATTTAATGTTTTTCATTACACTGTTCTCAGTTACCAATAAAAATGTTTCCACATATCCCCTAATAACGTTGATACTTCCAGAATGAGATTTTCACTCTGCAGCGGAGTGTGCGCTGATATGAAACTTCCTGGCAGATTAAAACTGTGTGCCCGACCAAGACTCGAACTCGGGACCTTTGCCTTTAGCGGGCAAGTGCTCTACCATCTGAGCTACCGAAGCACGACTCACGCCCGGTACTCACAGCTTTACTTCTGCCAGTATCTCGCCTCCTACCTTCCAAACTTCACAGAAGCTCTCCTGCGAACCTTGCAGAACTAGCACTCCTGAAAGAAAGGATATTGCGGAGACATGGCTTAGCCACAGCCTGGGAGATGTTTCCAGAATGAGATTTTCCCTCTGCAGCGGAGTGTGCACTGATATGAAACTTCCTGGCAGATTAAAACTGTGTGCCCGACCGAGACTCGAACTCGGGACCTTTGCCTTTCGCGGGCAAGTGCTCTACCATCTAAGCTACCGAAGCACGACTCACGCCCGCTACTCACAGCTTTACTTCTGCCAGTACCTCGCCTCCTACCTTCCAAACTTTACAGAAGCTCTCCTGCGAACCTTGCAGAACTAGCACTCCTAAAAGAAAGGATATTGCGGAGACATGGCTTAGCCACAGCCTGGGGGATGTTTCCAGAATGAGATTTTCACTCTACAGAGGAGTGTGCGCTGATATGAAACTTGTGGCTAAGCCATGTCTCCGCAATATCCTTCCTTTCAGGAGTGCTAGTTCTGCAAGGTTCGCAGGAGAGCTTCTGTAAAGTTTGGAAGGTAGGAGGCGAGGTACTGGCAGAAGTAAAGCTGTGAGTACCGGGCGTGAGTCTTACTTCGGTAACTCAGATGGTAGAGCACTTGCCCGCGAAAGGCAAAGGTCCCGAGTTCGAGTCTCGGTCGGGCACACAGTTTTAATCTTCAAAAATGGTTCAAATGGCTCTGAGCACTATGGGACTTAACATCTATGGTCATCAGTCCCCTAGAACTTAGAACTACTTGAACCTAACTAACCTAAGGACAGCACATAACACCCAGCCATCACGAGGCAGAGAAAATCTCTGACCCCGCCGGGAATCGAACCCGGGAACCCGGGCGTGGGAAGCGAGAACGCTACCGCACGACCACGAGCTGTGGGCTTTTAATCTTCCAGGAAGTTTCATCCTTGATACTGCTTCCGATATAAAAGTGTTGTCTGTCTGCATACCGGTGTTTTTCTTTAAGGTTTTTGTATAATTACTTGTTCAAACAACTCGCACTGCGCTGCAAGGCAATCAGCGGAAGCAGCTTCTTCATAGAACATCTCGAGAAAGGCCAGCTCACTATACAGCACCGTCTACTGGCGTGTGCTGTACATATCTTCCAGGACTTCCATCAAGTGATAACAATTGGATGCAGTTAGGATATGGCAGTGCCTTGTAACCAGAAACAAAACTGTATGTTGTAGAACGTCATTTATGTCACATCGTCAAATGGATTACGTCGGTATAATGCGTGACATGATGTCTTCGATATTACACTGCTAATCTGAGTGACATTCTCATAAACAATAGTTGAAACAAGAAATCTCGACACGTTTAAGAAGGTTCAGATCGTCAAAGCCATCCACATAGCAAACTACGTTGCCAAAGCTGTGCAGATACTGGATATTTACGGTGTCCACCTTGAGTTTCTCTGCCTTGGGCAGAACCACAGGCACCAGGTCCACACCGTCTTTATGCTAGAAGTGCTATTTTTGTCTGGAACTGCAACAGTGGAGAGATGAACCATACTCCAACAGATTTTCTCCCAGTTCAGAGCTCAAGCATTCCAACACTTGACCTGCGATACCGTTCAGAATCGTCATCTCTGATCCGTGAGTTTCCGTGCCAGAGATGTGCAGAAGCAATAACATTGGCCATCGGGAGCTCTGTAAAAAAGTCGACTGGACTGATAAAATCACAATATACACTCCTGGAAATGGAAAAAAGAACACATTGACACCGGTGTGTCAGACCCACCATACTTGCTCCGGACACTGCGAGAGGGCTGTACAAGCAATGATCACACGCGCGGCACAGCGGACACACCAGGAACCGCGGTGTTGGCCGTCGAATGGCGCTAGCTGCGCAGCATTTGTGCACCGCCGCCGTCAGTGTCAGCCAGTTTGCCGTGGCATACGGAGCTCCATCGCAGTCTTTAACACTGGTAGCACGCCGCGACAGCGTGGACGTGAACCGTATGTGCAGTTGACGGACTTTGAGCGAGGGCGTGTAGTGGGCATGCGGGAGGCCGGGTGGACGTACCGCCGAATTGCTCAACACGTGGGGCGTGAGGTCTCCACAGTACATCGATGTTGTCGCCAGTGGTCGGCGGAAGGTGCGCGTGCCCGTCGACCTGGGATCGGACCGCAGCGACGCACGGATGCACGCCAAGACCGTAGGATCCTACGCAGTGCCGTAGGGGACCGCACCGCCACTTCCCAGCAAATTAGGGACACTGTTGCTCCTGGGGTATCGGCGAGGACCATTCGCAACCGTCTCCATGAAGCTGGGCTACGGTCCCGCACACCGTTAGGCCGTATTCCGCTCACGCCCCAACATCGTGCAGCCCGCCTCCAGTGGTTTCGCGACAGGCGTGAATGGAGGGGCCTTGGTGCCAATGATGGTCGTATGCGTGTTTGGCGCCGTGCAGGTGAGCGCCACAATCAGGACTGCATACGACCGAGGCACACAGGGCCAACACCCGGCATCATGGTGTGGGGAGCGATCTCCTACACTGGCCGTACACCACTGGTGATCGTCGAGGGGACACTGAATAGTGCACGGTACATCCAAACCGTCATCGAACCCATCGTTCTACCATTCTTAGACCGGCAAGGGAACTTGCTGTTCCAACAGGACAATGCACGTCCGGATGTATCCCGTGCCACCCAACGCGCTCTAGAAGGTGTAAGTCAACTACCCTGGCCAGCAAGATCTCCGGATCTGTCCCCCATTGAGCATGTTTGGGACTGGATGAAGCGTCGTCTCACGCGGTCTGCACGTCCAGCACGAACGCTGGTCCAACTGAGGCGCCAGGTGGAAATGGCATGGCAAGCCGTTCCACAGGACTACATCCAGCATCTCTACGATCGTCTCCATGGGAGAATAGCAGCCTGCATTGCTGCGAAAGGTGGATATACACTGTACTAGTGCCGACATTGTGCATGCTCTGTTGCCTGTGTCTATGTGCCTGTGGTTCTGTCAGTGTGATCATGTGATGTATATGACCCCAGGAATGTGTCAATAAAGTTTACCCTTCCTGGGACAATGAATTCACGGTGTTCTTATTTCAATTTCCAGGAGTGTATTTTGGCTCATTACGTGTACAGTGATAGTGTTTTCCAGCAATATGTGGAGAGCTAGCGTCGAACAGTATGTGGACCTGTTGAAAGATTGTGTACAACTTTTTGTACGCCTACAGCACCTAGCAAAATACAATAGTAACGATCCATACACCAGTGTGATCCTGTTATAGTGGTCTTCGGGTTTTAATACACCTGAGACGATTTTAACCCAGGAATCAGGAATAGAAACTGGAGCAGTATACAAGTTTTTGTGAAGCAGAGACTCAGCCAAACACTGAGATACGGAACAAGTACGTGACTAGAGTGCACAGGATGAGGACTTGCTCATCAGAACGTGGTCCAGTTCCTTTCTTTATTGCTGATGTTATGATAGCGCACTCTTTGGGAAAACCTAAGTTTCCGGTAACTAAACAATAATTACATTGCGCTCTTGAGATACGCCGGTGGAAAAGCAACCAAACGCCAGAAGGGAGAACTGACGGGAGGCTTAATCAGACCCACCCCTGATCTGCTCCCCCCTCCACTCCCCTTCTCTCTCTCTCTCTCTCTCTCTCTCTCTCTCTCTCTCTCTCTCAAGTGCTTACTTTAAGACCAGCGAGCGTCTGTTGCATGCCACCGGAAACCACGCTAACCCCTCCTTTGTCCTGAACAAACTAGTGGATACTTGGTAAGCCCCCAGCTGTGGATGTCTTGGAAACTGTCGATTTGCGCTACCTCAACACTATCAAATTGATTGACTAATTAATTAAATCGATACCCTCTGTGTGGGTCAGTTTTTCCTTTCTTACTGTTAGTGGATACCAGGACTGCCATATTTGGTGGAAAATTCTGGGACTGTCTGGAACTCGATCCGGCAGCCGCCCAGTTTCCAAATCCTGCTCTCCCCCCTTCTGGATTTTACGTTCCTCATATTGGTGAGTACTTGCCCCATTAGGTCGTTGGCGAGAAATCCATTACATTGGAGGTAGCTGAAAACGGTAGTGAGAATTTCAAATTCAGCTCAGATGCGATATATCTGCAAACAATTTGCAGGAGAAAGGGCAGGGGTTTAACTGGAGTGTGCCCGCAATACAACAATTGGAAATAATAAATTTATCAATCAGGAAGTTGAAATCATGATGAGAAACTGTGCTGTATAAAACTATAGTTGTAAATTCAAATTTCGGTGAGAATTTATGCCATCATGGTTGTGTAACTCCTGAGCACCCACGGTTTTATTAAGTGTTTTTTAAGTAGTATAGAATTTCCAATTTGGTTCTTTCTGTTACATCAGATAGAAGAAGGAGGGGTTAGAGCCTGCTACATGATAGGATAGTAACACCAAAACCACACTTATTTAAACAAATAGCACTCCATCTTTACGCTGCAAGACAGAGTGCCACACACAGCAGCTATCAGCACATGGACGAGGGCACTTTGTAAACACATACACTTAAACCATGATCCATTCCGTGGCAGCTGGCACAATTAGATGTCAGAGACCGCAGAAGCTTCCATAGGCCACAGCTGTCGGCCGTGTTCACACACACATCTCCTGGCATCCACACGCCGGTCTTACCAAAAGCTCAGTGGCTGGGGGAGACTGCCGCCGTGACCACCAAGCAGTCAGTCCATTTACATGGAGGGACAAACCGTCCAGTGTAAACATTCGACATATTGAATCTCCTCAAATTTCTTCATCGAAATCGGAGAATATTCACAATAAACGTGCAGGCGAAGGCTGGCCAACAGATACTGAGTATTAGTTCGATATTCGCTCGTCCAGAGGACGACATGGTTAGGTCAACTGCACACTTGTACCCCATCTGTCTGGTTTGGCAGGCTCAGCGGCAGCTCGCGCTGTATGCCGGAATGTCCATTCATTCCGCCCACTGGTTACCTCTCTCATGTGCACGGACACCAAGCAGAGATGTTCTTGGGAACCAGCCGCATGTTTATCAGTGTAATTACAATTAAATATCACCATCACAACAGCAATCTGTTGACATTCAACAATGAGTGAAGTATCGAATATATCCCCACCTGACAACTGTGGCTGTGGAAATATCAATTTCTCACGTAAATCTACATCTTCTTTATGACTAGACATAATTTCCCATGTAAAATCATACTGCTATTGACGCATTAATATCGCAGCTTTCCACATCAAATCTATACTCTCCTTCAGAAAAGACCTAGCCCCTCCCACATGATTTTTTTTTTACACATGTCGGAACAGTGGCCGCAGTAGCTTTCCACTCATACACGTTTCAGAAATGCAGTGCAATTATCATTATATGTGTACAATGTCTGAAAAAATTACAGAATGTCCACACTCTCACTGGCAACGTGTCTTGATTCTCCTCAGCCCTAGCAAATTGTTTTACATTTAAGTCTTCCAGCAAATCAAATTCGAGAACAGACTGCAGATATTTTCAGCCAGCACTTTCGGAAGATGCTGCATCCCACCAAGACTGTTTCAAACAAGTATTGGAAAGCAGAGGCATCTGGCATTATACGATAATCAACAGCGCTCCCGTGGACGAAAGGGTTGGAAAGACGTCACTGATGCGGGTTGGTGTACTGTAATAAACATCGCAGTCGATAGTGCGCCAAAGAACATGCGAGGACCTGCTTACACTTAGGGGAACCAATGGGAGGAACTTCTGTGAATCCGTGATGTTACAGACGTATTGCCTGCCCAGTTTGTACACTGTAACAGACCAGGTGAACCCTGGGATTGCTATATTGTGCAGCTGCTTACAAAGTCAGTTATCATTCCTTGCGGTCGGACACACTCGTCATTAAGGTGAAATCCCAGTTACACATGTCAAATATATCCTCCACTTACGGCTAGACATATGTAATTTCGTACAGGAAAGTATTCTGATCACTTGCCATACACGTCTGGTGATATGTCGAAACTCTAACCACAGTAACTTTATGTTCCAACAGCATACGATTCCCGACAAGTAGCGTGATTATTATTTATGGGTGTATACAGTCGGTGAAATTATGATATGTCCACACTCGCATCAGCTAGGGGTTGTTTCGCGTGGCCTGCAATATCTTCCCAGTAACAAAACCTTCTCGCCACTCCATCGTTACCACATGTTCGTCGAGGAATAAAGGACCGAATTACAATCAAAAAACCCTCGCGTCTTGTATTTAAGTTACACCGTTCTTGCGCAATAGTTTGCGTTTGCCAGAGCAGCAAGAACTGATACCCAGAGACAAGTCACAGAACGCTACTACTTCACTCGAAATCCCATAATGTCCCGACAGCACTGTTCCATAGTTAGAAGGCCACCTAGTCGTCCACCCGTCAGTGACTAGGTAGAGAGCTAACACGAAGGGAAAAATGGCACACTAACTTGATGGAGGAAATTCACAACTGTGTTTAGTATACGCTGACTACACGAGGATAGTCAGAAGCATGACACGTACAATTCATCGATATCGAATGACAGTCTATAAATGTCACCCTGCAGACGTCCTAATCTCCTTTCTCGTTATTCCTGTAATTACCACACTAGAAATACGACAGTGTAATTGTTTCTCAGTCTTCTTTGACAACACAGTGTCTCTCTCCCTCCCTCCCTCCCTCTCTCTATCTCTCTCTCTCTCTCTGTCTCTGTCTCTGTCTGTCTCTCTCTCTCTCTCTCTCTCTCTCTCTCTCTCTCTCTCTCTCTCCCTCCCTCCCTCCCTCTCTCTCTCTCTCTTCGTTATTTTTGCAACATCCAACAGAGTAAAACTGTAAATTATAAAAACTTCGCTAACGTCACCTGGTAGAGAACTCAATAAGATTTTACCGTGTCTGTATCTTCCGATATATCGGAAACAAAAACGTCTATGTGTTGACATCGACCATATATGATGATACCAATAAATGTACGTTTATTGGTCCACTGGAACAGGTGCACAGTGATTGAATTCACTTCGATGGACGTATGTAAAGTTTTGTCACCTGAACTGGGGGGCTGGCCGGAGTGGCCGTGCGGTTCTAGGCGCTACAGCCTGGAACCGAGCGACCGTTACGGTCGCAGGTTCGAATCCTGCCTCGGGCATGGATGTGTGTGATGTCCTTAGGTTAGTTAGGTTTAACTAGTTCTAAGTTCTAGGTGACTGATGACCTCAGATGTTAAGTCGCATAGTGCTCAGAGCCATTTGAACCATTTTGAACAGGGGGAAGATCACATCCCACAGACTATCAATCACAGTAGAGGGTTCATTTGTTGTTGTTTCATAAGCTGTTTGATACATCGTTTCTTTGCTGCAACACATGAAAGTAGTGTATGTTTACAGCTGTGGATTCAGACATACATTTTGCTTTTCTACCATGACTTTGAGGTCTGTGTCAGGTATTAAACTGACATTAACACTTTTCGATCCACTGACTCTCAAAGAAAGCTGAACATCGCATGGTGTAAACTAAGCTGCTCCCACAACATGCAGAATGGCTGGAATAAAAGATCGAGCCTTTGTTTGTTAATGAGAAAAGTTTGGAAGACGTCTCAGCATGTGGAAAGTGGAAGGGTCTCCAAACACTTGTCCGAAGGTCATGACTGCTACATTTTATCTCATCATGGATAGTGCATACTCTCAGTTGTCAAACCCATGGGTGGAGGAATGGAATGATTTTCATATACCCAGGTGAACATGTAAGTACCCTCATCCCTCATCACTCGTCATTGTAGTATTTTCATAAGTTTTATGTATTTTTCTACAATTTTTGTAATTTTGCAGGTTTTCCGTAATTTCAATGCATTTTACCCAATTACTCGAGGTTCAAACCACCAGTGTCGACGAGCGGTCATGTCAACAAAACGTCTTACCGTGTCTATCTCGTCACGCTATCAGCCAATAGCGTTGCTGTATGGTTCTCAATTTCTGTATCATTGCTAAACCATTCCCTCCATTATTTTGGGAGGCGGCCAGTGATCGAAGTCTCTTCGATCGCGAGAGTCATATGCTTGTTGACATATAGCAAACCCTGTTACACTGCCTGCATCACATGTCACTAACACTGTTTCTTCGTGTAGGGAATAGCCGTCAGCAGAGAAGAGGTGCAAAAACTATGTTCCTTAGCTAAAACACTTTATACATTCGGAAAGATTTTATTACGATTTGCCGTCTCACACTATTGGATGGGAGTCACAAAGTATTCTCGTATTCGTAGGATAAAGTCGGATATTCAAAGACCAAGTACCCTGTCCTCTATTTCGAAACCAGCAGCTACTTCGGTCTCCAGATATCACTATCAGTACTGCGTCATAGACGATGTCTCTAGATGTATGCATACTGAGGATGTTAGCACTCCTTATTGGTGTACAGTAGATACGAGCCCGATACATATGAGAGTGTTGTGGTGATATAACGGAAGATTAAGAAGAAGAAGAAACGTATGATTTATGCATATGGAGCTCCAGATGGAAGGAGTTTTAAACATTTTATGTAAATCAATTGTGCTATCAGTTTTGCAGAATTGTCATAGCGTTTGGATTCCAAACCAAGAAGATACTGGAAAGAGAGAAATGATTGTAGAAGACAAACACACATTCCTAAGGCTGTACAGTTCTGCACTTAAGCATGATATAATGTTAAAGCAGTGTAGTTTCCATTACATTAGTCGCGTGGAATGAAACACTGTTAATACTACAATGCAGGAAATATATTTCCAAAACATGACATACAATCACCCAAATAGTTTTCTATCCCACCCACTATGGTGAAACACTTTAAGGTGATAAAACTACAACCTTCTACACCAAAGAAAAAAATGTATTTTTGTGATCCTTGCACTACATAGCTTTCTGTAGGTATATAGCATCCACTGTTCACACCCGATTACGGTTAGGAAATTATGCTGTGCTTACATCAGCCCTATAAAATAAACATCAGCAACGGAAAATGCAAGAAACAACGACGTCTTATGAGGAAGTCGACAAATGCATAGCAGCAGTGTCTGACATGTAACATTAGATGCCGTGCTATACTAACTCCATTGTATACAAGTCGAACACAGGTTATACCTTACATGTGATACACCCTGAGAGAACAACAGAAAAAAATGATTCAATGTGAAAAAAATGACCTGCCGCAACATCTCTCTCTCTCTCTCTCTCTCTCTCTCTCTCTCTCTCGAATGTATCATCAACCTACCATTACAAATACCTCGTTACAACCCCTCTCAACCAATTACTCCATCTACTTTCTATCATCCTTTAACACAGACCCATGTCAGTTTAGAGACAGATGGTTCCCTTTTCCAGGAAAGCGTAAAAGACAGCAGTCAATTTGCACGTATCCCTATTAACTCAATAGACAAACAGCAGAACGTGGTCAAAAACCATGCAGTAACTGTACTCTAAGTTATTTTTTAGCTGACACTGCATGGTTGTGATTGGTAGAGAGTACAGAGAAACACATTGTAAATACTTTTTTTAGAGTTCAAAACATGTAAACAGTCTCGGACAGGGTCAAACACGTAATACATTCCGTATTTTACATTGCAGTCTCCAAGCTGGTAATACAATGCTCTTTAGCCAAGGACACCTCATAAAAGTCTGTCAAGTTGTTGCCTGCCGCGCGGGATTAGTCGAGCGGTCTTGGGCGCTGCAGTCACGGACTGTGCGGCTGGTCCCGGCGGAGGTTCGAGTCCTCCCTCGGGCATGGGTGTATGTGTTCGTCCTTAGGATAATTTAGGTTAAGTAGTGTGTAAGCTTAGGGACTGATGACCTTAGCAGTTAAGTCCCATAAGATTTCTCACACATTTGAACAATTTTTGAAAGTGGTTGCCGATAATGTTGGAGTCATACCTTGGCATGTATTCAACACACAAAAATTTATTTCTCTACAGTTAATGGTCATCCACGTCAAACAATCTATTCCAGCTGTCTTATTGCTGTCCACAAAAAATGACTGTTACGCTGGTTTCCAGTGCTTTCATGTCAACTTTTTCTCGTATTTCTCTTGCTGTCACACGCTTGTTCCCATGTGCAAGAATTTTCCTGCACAAAGCAGACATGTAAGTTCTCCCTCATTCTGCCCCCTTTTCCCCGCATTTTGGCGTATTTTCCTTCAGTTTACACGTATTTTCCATAAATTTTCGTAATTTTACCGATTAAATGTCATTTCTGCTCATGTGATCATGACATGACTTCTCACAACGTATTATAAAAATTGAAACTTCCTGGCAGATTAAAGCTGTGTGCCCGACCGAGACTCGAACTCGGGACCTTTGCCTTTCGCAGGAGAGTGCTCTACCATCTGAGCTACCGAAGCACGACTCACGCCCGGTCCTCACAGCTTTACTTCTGCCAGTATCTCGTCTCCTACCTTCCAAACTTTACAGAAGCTCTCCTGCGAACCTTGCAGAACTAGCACTCCTGAAAGAAAGGATACTGCGGAGACATGGCTTAGCCACAGCCTGGGGGATGTTTCCAGAATGAGATTTTCACTCTGCCGCGGAGTGTGCGCTGATATGAAGCTTTCTGGCAGATTAAAACTGTGTGCCCGACCAAGACTCGAACTCGGGACCTTTGCCTTTAGCGGGCAAGTGCTCTACCATCTAAGCTACCGAAGCACGACTCACGCCCGGTCCTCACAGCTTTACTTCTGCCAGTATCTCGTCTCCTACCTTCCAAACTTCACAGAAGCTCTCCTGCGAACCATGGAGAACTAGCACTCCTGAAAGAAAGGATATTGCGGAGACATGGCTTAGCCACAGCCTGGGGGATGTTTCCAGAATGAGATTTTCACTCTGCAGCGGAGTGTGCGCTGATATGAAACTTCCTGGCAGATTAAAACTGTGTGCCCGACCGAGACTCGAACTCGGGACCTTTGCCTTTCGCAGGCAAGTGCTTTACCATCTGAGCTACCGAAGCATGACTCACGCCCGGTCCTCACAGCTTTACTTCTGCCAGTGTCTCGTCTCCTACCTTCCAAACTTTACAGAAGCTCTCCTGCGCACACTCCGCTGCAGAGTGAAAATCTCATTCTGGAAACATCCTCAGGCTGTGGCTAAGCCATGTCTCCGCAATATCCTTTCTTTCAGGAGTGCTAGTTCTGCATGGTTCGCAGGAGAGCTTCTGTAAAGTTTGGAAGGTAGGAGACGAGATACTGGCAGAAGTAAAGCTGTGAGGACCGGGCGTGAGTCGTGCTTCGGTAGCTCAGATGGTAGAGCACTTGCCCGCGAAAGGCAAAGGTCCCGAGTTCGAGTCTCAGTCGGGCACACAGTTTTAATCTCCCAGTAAGTTTCATATCAGCGCACACTCTGCGGCAGAGTGAAAATCTCTTTCAGGAAATATTCTAAAATTGCTTGTAAGTGTAATACAATTGTCAACACCTAGAGTGACTGCGGCATTTTTCTGTATGTGTGTATGCTTGTTTCTGTTTCACATAGTTGGCCCACATGGTACAAGGTAGGTTTGGGGTATGATCAGGATAGAGCTTGTAGATGGACTCACCACACGTTATGTCAGGGATGGGGCACCACGCATTATGTTTCGGATAGCATTCGAAAGTCTATCCATTCGCCATATGTCTGAGTGTCTAAAGATAGATTCACAGGTAGTAGGTTCGGAGTATGGTCTGCCCCCCCCCCCCCCCCCCTCCTCCCTGCATGGAACTAATACACTGATCGACGCTATGAGACGTTTTGTTGACACAACAACTCATCGAGAGTGGTGGTTTGGACCTTGAGTAAGTAGCTAAAATGCGTTGCAGTTACGGAAAACCTGGTAAAATTGCGGATCTGATGGAGAAGAAGTAAAATATATGAAAATACGACAAAAAATGAGGATGCATGAGGGTACTTATATGCTCGCCTCGTTGTATGAAAACAGTTCCAGTCCACTGCCAGTGGGATTGATAAGTGATGGTGCATACTATTCGTGTTCTATGCGTTGAAGTCCTGCAGAACACCCCTTGTATCTCATGTGGTCATACACTGTGCGTCACAAAAATGATGATGCTGCGTCCAAGAATTTGGAGATCTGGATGACTACCACCCATGGCACTGAAGCAGATATCACGTACCTGGGTCAATATACACCACCGGTATGAGGACTCGGTGCCCTGGGTCTCTTTGGAAATGGAACATCAAGTCTTATACTACCCTGTTACTGTGTAAGATGAGATTAAATGTAGTGATCATCATCTTTGGACAGCTGCTTCGAAACATTGCACAACTCCGCAAACTCTTCCTGTTTCCATATGTTCTGATGTCTTCCACATTTTTGTCCAGAAGAGACACTGCCTCTGTCTTTTATTTGAGCCATTCCATGTGTTGTTGGAGCAAACTTATTTTATAGCACGTGATGTTCAACTTTCTGTGAGAGTGAATGGGTCAAAACACTTTAATGTTGGTTTAGCACCTGACACAAACCTGAAAATCATGGTAGAAAAACAAAATGTATGGATGTGTACACAGTTGTAGTCATACACTGCTTTGATGTACTACAGGGACAACGTATCGAACTACTTATGAAACAACAACGAAAGAACTCTCTGTTGTGATTGATAGTCTGTGGGATATGATCTTCTCCCAGTTCAGGTGACAAAACTTTACACAGGTCCATCGAAGTGACTTTAATCACTGTCCACCTGCTCCAGTGGACCAATAAACATACATTTATTGGGATCACCACATATGGTCGATGTCAACACATAGATGGTATTTGTTTCCAATATGTCGGAAAATACAGACACTGTAAAATCTTATTGAGTTCTCTACCGGGTGGCGTTAGCGAAGTTTTTATAATTAGCAGTTTTACTCTGTTGGAAGTTGCAAAAATAACGAGGAGAGAGAGAAAAAGAGAGGGAGAGAGAGAGCGAGAGAGAGGGAGGGAAGGAGGGAGAGAGTCACTGTGCTGTCAAAGAAGACTCAGACACCATTACACTGTCGTATTTCTAGCGTGGTAATTATAAGAATTCGAGAAAGGAGATTAGGACGTGTACATGGTGATATTTATAGACTGTCATTTGATTCGGTAAATTATATGTGCTATGCTTCTGAATTTCCTTGTGTAGGCAGAGTATACTCTGCACAGTTGTAAACTTCCTCCTGTTAAGTTAGTGTGCCATTTTTCTCTTTGTGTTAGCTCTCTACCTAGTTAGTGATGGAAGGTGAACTCGATAGCTTCTAACTCTGGAACAATGTTGTCTGAACATTATCGGATTTCGAGAGAATTAGCAGGGTTCTGTGATTTGGCTGGGGTAACAGTTCTTCTCGCTCTGGCAAACGCCAACTATTGTGCAAGAATGATGTCACTTAAATAAAAGACGCGAGGTCTTTTTGACTGTAATTAGGCCCTTTATTCCTCGACGAATATGTGATAACGATGGCGTGGCGGGAAGGTTTTGTTACTGGGAAGATATTGCAGGCCGCGCGAAACGACACCCAGCTGATGTGAGTGTGGACATACCATAATTCCTCGGGCATGTATACACCTATAAATCATAATAAAGCTATTTGTCGGTAATCGTATGCTGTTGGAACATAAAGGTACTGTGGTTAGAGTTCCGACATATCACCAGACGTGTATGGCAAGTGATCAGATCACTATCCCTGTAAGAAGTTACGTATGTCTAACAGTAAGGCGAGGATAGCTTTGACATGGGTAACTATCATTTCAGCTCAAAGACGAGTGCATCCGACCATAAGGGTTGACAGATTGACTTTGACTTCGTAAACAGCTGCACAGTATAGCAATATAAGGGTTCAGCTTGACCTGCTACAGTGTACAAACAGGGCAGGGAATACAGATATAACATCATGGATACACAGAACGTCCTCACATGTTCTTTGTCGCATTGTCGACTGCAATGTTTATTTCAGTACACCAACCCGTATCACTGACGTCTTCCCAATCCTTTCGTTCACTGGAGCGCTGTTGATCATCACACAGTGCCTTAGCTTTACAATACTTGTTCAAAACAAACTTGTTGAGATGCAGCACATTTTGAAAGTGCTGACTGAAAATGTCTGCTGTTGTTCTCGAATTTTATTTGCTGGAAGGCTTAAATGTCAAATAATTTGCTAGAGCTGAGAATCAAGACACATAGTCAGTCTGAGTGTGAACATACCGTGATTTTTTCAGACACTGTGCACATGTAAACGATAATTGCACTCCTCGTGTGAAATGTGAGTGTTTTGGAGTCTAAAGCTACTTTGGTCACTGTTCCGACATGTGTAAAGAAAATTATGTGGGCAGGACTATGTCTGTCCTTCAGGGGGGTACAGATTTGATGTGGAAAACTGCGATATCAATGCGTCAGTAGCGGTAAGGGGTATGAAAGATTTTACATGGAAACATATCCAGTCAAGGGCGATATAGATTTACATGGGAAATTGATATTTCCAGAGCCACAGTTATCAAAAGGATGTATTTCTGACAGTTCTCTCATTGTTGAACGTCAACAGATTGGTGCTGTGATCGTAATATTTAGTTGTAATTATACCGATAAACATGCGGCTGGTATCCAATGACAACTCTGCTTGGTGCCTGTGCACATGAGAGAGGCAGCCAGTGGCCGGAATGAATGTACATTTCCGGCATACAGAGCGAGCCGCCGCTGAGCCTGCCAAACCAGACAATTTGGGTACAACTGTGCAGTTGACCTAACCATGTCGTCCTATCGACGAGCGAGTATCGATCTTGTTGTAGTCTCATCGCCACTGTTGTGTCTTCGATGACACTGTAGAGTCTCTTGCTATGCGAATCAAGGGAGAGGATGTTGTTTGGTGGCTGGTACCCTCCTTCTACAACATAACTACATACATATATTAACAGGATTCTTTATTAACATGAATAGGAAGTTACTTATCTTTAAGAGAGTCTGTGTATTGTGGTACAAGCTCTTCTGTAATAGTCCTCTTGCAGACAATATCGGTATTCTAGCTATTACATACTTTAGTGTTGCTATGGGTAAAGTACGCATCCCGCTATGTACACTACTCTGGTCGCAACTTACTGACAGAGGCCAGCTTGGAGTGCGTGCTAGTGCGCCAACGACTGAGCGGCTGACTGAGCGACTGCACTAGTGACAGGGACAGTGAGCTAATAACTGAGACTGAGGCCCACCAGTCAGTGGCGGCGATCTAAATACTTGCGCCTGAGAGGACGTTGATGGCCTGTTGCTTTCGAGTCTGCCTTTGGCCTCTCTCCTGATAGGCACTCTTCATCCAGCGCCTACTATCGATCTTCTTGCTAACTCTTTGCCACCCAGTGTGCTGGCTACAGCTGACGCCAGCACATTCATATCCCTGCGAATTATCACAGGAGGATAGGCAGGATTCTGAATGTAGAGATGAGCTGGGAGCCGTGGCTGTGGAGAACAGTGTACTCCTGACCATACCCCACCAACTGGCTTGTGTGGCAATGAAACATCTTCCTGAAAACTGCTGCCAGGGCACATGTCCAGGCCGGAGGGTGTGTCCTGGAGAGATGACGACAATGTGGCGATGGTGGGTTCAAATGGTTCAAATGGCTCTAAGCACTATGGGACTTAACATCTGAGTTCATCAGTCCCCTAGACTTAGAACTACTTAAACCTAACTAACCTAAAGACATCACACACATCCATGCCCGAGGCAGGATTCGAACCTGCGACCGTAGTAGCAGTGTGGTTTCAGACTGAAGTGCCTAGAACCGCTTTGCCACAGCGGCCGACTGCGATGGCGGGTCCAGGTCCATTGCGTCGGAGAGCAAGGACGGCAGGGACGAGGCCGCATCATCCATCTGCTCCTCATGGGGTGCCTTGGTGGCACCAGCAGGCGGCTGCTCAGGCCGCATGGTCTGTTGAGGCTGTGAATGCAGAATCACGGGGAAAATGACACGTATGAATTTGGTTCTGGTGGCGGCGCTGCCAACCATCGGGACCTGCAATTAAATACATAAAAGAGCCAATGTGTTCCTGGATCGTGCCTCTTTCCCAGCGCCCACAGTTGCCTTAAACCCTGAAAAGAACAAGATCGCGTGGCACAAAGCGATACTTGCAGGCCATTGGTGGCACTGGATGCTGCGTTGGTGGAGCAAAGGGAGGTGCGAAGCTTGGCCGTCTGTTGCTTAACGGTGCATACAAAGGGTTCTGCTTCACTGTTGGACTGCAACTGAAATAGAGAACTTGTTTGATAACGAATGCCATTTCTCTCACAAAACTGTTCAAAATCATGTGAAATGAACTGTGGCCTGTTGTCTGATACAAGTACTTCCGGAAAGCCGCTCGAAGTGGCCGTGTGGTTTGAGGCGCCATGTCACGAACTGCGCAGCCCTTCCTGTTGGATGTTCGAGTCCTCCCTCGGACATGGGTATGTGTGTGTTGTTCTCAGCACGAGTTAGTTTAAGTAATGTGTAAGTCTAGGGACCAATGACTTCAGCAGTTGTCCGCCCCGATAGCTGAGTGGTCAGAGTGACAGATTGGTGTTCTATGGGACTGGGTTCGATTCCCGGCTGGGTCGGGTAATTTTCTCCGCTCAGGGACTGGGCGTTGTGTTGTCTTCATTATCATTTCATTCTCATCTGGCACACAGGTCACCCAATATGGCGTCGAATGTAATAACACCTGCACCAAGGCAGCCGGACCTGCCCCACAAGGGGCCTCCCGGCCAATAAAGCCAAACGCTCATTTCCATTTGCCTCAATAGTCACATTTGAACAACCTTCTATGCAAAATATGGAGGACAACGTTTGAATGGTGCTATGTGACGTGGTAGAGCTCATACGCTCCGCAAATGGGAACTTGCTAAAAGAGTCTGTCACTATAAGCCAATGAGTGTTCCAAAATGGTCCTGCAAAGACAATATGCACTCTCTGCCATGGCGATTGAGTCTTAGGCCAGGCTGAGAATATCTATGGCGGAGCGGATTGGTTTTCCGCTCATTCGCGACACTGTGACGTCATCTGTTCAATGCGGGCATCCATGACCTGACAGTGCCGTCGTGCTAAACTGTTTAGTGCGAACAGTTCCCCAATGTTGTGCGTGGAGCAATCACAACACATCCTTTTGCAACGCTCTGGAATAAGCACACGCGATTGGCCACTGGCATTTTGAACTAGAGGTTATGCCGATATGCAAAATATCGGCGCAAAACTGCTTCTGGTTATTGTTCAATGAACGTGGCCAAGAAGTGTGAATGTAATGCAACAAAGCAAGGCGTCTGTCTTGTGTATCAATTCTGCGCGAAAGCACAGGAAGAAGTGTCGACTTGCAAATCTACCGGCTTGGCAGGGTCAAAATGCTGTAAACATCTGTCAGCAAACAAAGCATTTTTGAGTTTCTGAAATGCGTCATGTGAGTCTTTAGTCCACACGAAAGGTACATTTTTGCGACGCAAGCGATACAATGGAGCCGCGATCTGAGCGGCATTCGGTATGAACCGAATGTAGTATGTCATCTTGCCTAGTACTGACTGCAGTTCACACACATTGCGAGGAACGGGCAGGTCACGGATTGCAGACAAATGAGATTGGAGGGAGTGCACACCCTGGCGGTTTATCACATGACCTAAGTGCTGTAGTTCAGTTTGAAAAAAAAAAATCACACTTTTGGAGACGACACTTGAGTCCTGCTTCCGACAACACTCGAAAAAAGAGTATTCAAATTCACAATTTGTTCCTCTGGTGTACGACCTGAGACGAAAGCATCGTCATTCAGTCAGCTTTTCCAAGTAACGTTGAAAAATGCCAGGTGCAGAAGCACTGCCGAAGGGCAAACGCAAATACTTGAACAGTCCTAAGTGTGTATTGACAACACACACATTCTGTGACCCTTCATCCAATGGAATTGGCAAGTAGGTATCATGCAAATCTATCTTAGAAAATTAACGTCCTCCACCAAGCCTGCCCATGAGTTCCTCAGGACGATGTAATGGATAAGTGTCAGCTACTATCTGTGGGTTGACTGTAGACTGGAAGTCAACACAAATGCGAATGTGACCAGAATGCTTAGGCAAAAAACCGAGAGGACACTAGCGTGAACGGGAGCAATTACACCATTATCTTGCAGTTTGTAAGTGGCAGGCAAACAACACTGTCCAAGTACTGGAATTTCTCATCCGTTGTAAGCAGTGAGGTGCTTGCTAGATTCAGAAAGGCGTGGAGAGCCTAACTGTTCGTATGTGGCACGATTAAGCAAAGTTACTGAGGCACCTGTGTCTAACTGAAAGTTCACCCGACAGCCAGCAATTTGCAAGGAGACAAATAGATTTTTTGCCCACCCGGTTAGCCGTGTGGTCTAACATATGGCTTTCCAGATTGGGAAGGAGTGCCTGGTCCCCGGCACGAACCCGCCTGGCGGACTTGTGTCGAGGTCCGGTGAGCCAGCCAGTCTGTGGATGGTTTTTAGGCGGTTTTCCATCTGCCTCGGCCAATGCGGGCTGGTTCCTTCTGCCACAGCTACACTATGTCGGCAATCGCTGCACAGACAAGTTCTCCACGTACACGAACACCACCATTACTCTACCACTCAATCATAGGGGTACACTCGTCTGGTGTGAGACATTCCCTGGGGGGTCCGCCGGGGGCCGAATCACACAGTAACTCTGAAAGAGTGGTTCGGTGTGGGGCGAAAGAGGGGTGAAGTGGACTGCGGTAGTCGTCGTGGGGTTGTGGACCACTGCGGCTGCGGCAGGGACGGAGCCTCTCCATCGTTTCTAGGCCCCCGGTTAACAGACAATACAATAGTTTGTTTGAATGTCGTCGCACAACACTAGCGCGAGAAGGAGGCACAACCTTAATCTTACTTTTGTCAGATCCTGTTGTAGGTTTTGAAAACACACCTTTCACTACATGTACACGAGCCTGTTTTTTCTGGGAGCAGGCAAAGCTGGCGTTTATGGGCCGTTGCAAACAAACTGCTTGGACATGGCCTTTTTTTCCACACGTCTAACACGTTGCGTTACGTGATGGGCAATCTTGTCTTTTATGGCGAGCAAAACATCTAGAGCAAGACTTCACTAAATTCACAGGCCTGTTTACTTGTCTACTTGGTTGTCCGCGCGCCTGTGTACGTGCTCGTTGAAGTGGCTGCTTGGGACCGTCGTTAGCAATGGCCGCCTGGACCCGATAAATCGGGGCCTGGTCAAACTTATCAGCCACTGTGGCACCCGAATCATATTGCTCTAAGGTTTACAGTACTTGGGGACGTGATGGATCAGAGTACTTTAGGGTCTGTTCCCTTATTCTACTATCTGGGACATTGAATGTTATAGCATCACGTATCACGAGATCACTATAAAAGTTGCCACAACTACATTGCCTGTTAATTCTGTGTACCATTGATGGTATGTCTGTTCCAGCTTTTTCTGCAAGCGAAAGAAATTATACCTTGCTGCAGCTTCTTGGACTTTCTGATCATAGTACTTGGTTAATGCAGCGATTACTTGGTCATAGCTCAGTTCGTCAGGAGACTCAGTTGGGAATAGTTTTTGTATTAATCTGAACTCTGGGAACCCACAGTTGAAAGGAAGTATTGTAACTTTACAGTACCTTCAACATGATGAACTTGACAATGTGCTTGGAACTGAGTCAGGTATTCAAGTCATTCCTCTTCTGTTGTTTAACTGTCGGAACGGTGGTATGCTGGTCGGCAGCATTTGTTGGGTTGGTTGGTTGGTTGTGCAGCTGGCACAGCTCGTGCAGACAATATTTGTTGTACCGTCGTCAGCAAAGCAGCAGTTTGTTTGGTTCTGAAACTGAAAAGCTTGTGTTAGATCCATCACACTGGCCGTCTGCAATTGAAGCGGGGGCAGGGGATGGAGGGGGCGGGGTAACCATGTTTACCCAAATACGCTATAGCAAAACGCAACCAAGCCTCTGAAAAGAGAAATTCGATTAGTTCTGCGCACCGTGCAGAGTGGCCGCGTAGTTTGAGGCGCCATGTCACGGACTGCGCGGCCCCTCCTGCTGGAGGTCCGAGTCCTCCCTCGGGCATGGATGTGGGTGTTGTTCTTAGCATTAGTTAGTTTAACTAAAGTGTCAGTCTAAAGACCAATGACCTCAGCAGTTTTGTCCCTTAGGAATTCACACACATTTGAACATTTGAACATTAGTTCTGTGGCTCCCTCCCTGGAATACATGCAAGACACTACAACAACTGAGCAAATAGAAACGAGCACCCCTGCATGCTAAAACACAAGAGAAGCAAGTAAAATCTTCAGCCAAATTGACTAACTGCCTGGCGCTGCAGTCCGGAACCGCGGGACTGCTACGGTCGCAGGTTCGAATCCTGCTTCGGGCATGGGTGTGTGTGATGTCCTTAGGTTAGTTAGGTTTAAGTAGTTCTAATTTCTAGGCGACTTATGACCTAAGATGTTGAGTCCCATAGTGCTCAGAGCCATTTGAACCATTTTTGACTAACTTCGATCGCAACTGAATTATCCTCGTCGCCACTGTTGTCCTCATCCATGTGTTGTGGTAGAAACTCTTCTGTAATAGTCTTATTGCAGATAATATCGGTATTATAGCTATTACAAACTTTAGTATCGCTATGGGCAAAGTACATGTGTCGCTTTGTACACTAATCTAGTCACAATGTACTGACAGAAGCCAACTTGGAGTGGAGTTAGTGTGCCAGTGACTGAGTGGCTGACTGAGTGACTGTGCTAGTGACTGAGACAGTGAGCTAATACCTGAGACTGTTTATGAGACTGAGGCCCTCCACCTGAGCGGCGGCGATAGTAAATACTTGCGGTCGAGAGGACGTTGGCGGCATGTTGCTTGCGAGTCTGCCTTTGGCCTCTCTCCTGATAGGCACGCTTCATCCAGCACCTACTATTGATCTTCTTGCTACAGCTTTGATGACGGGTGTGTGTGCTGGCAGCAGCTTACGCCAGCACAGAACTAATACTCAGTGTGTGTTGGGCAGCCTTTGCATGCATGTTTGTTGTGAGTATTCTCTGATTTTTATGCAGAAATTTGAAAAAATTCAAAATAGTGAATGTTTCAATGGACGATTTGTCCCCTGTATCCTCCCCCCCCCCCTCTCCCACCATGTAAATTGACCATTTTACTGCTTGGCGGTCATGGCAGGAGACTGCCCAGCGTCTGAGCGTCTGGTACAACTGGTGTGTGGATGCCAGCAGATGTGTGAGTGAAGATGTCCAAATGCAGCGGCCTATGAAATTTTGCGCGATCTCTGACAACTAATTGTGGCAACTACTAGGGAATAAATCGTGTTTTAAGTGCATGTGTTTACAAAGTGTCCTGTCCAAGTGCTGATGACTGCTGTGTCTGGCGTTCAGTGCTTCTCATTACATTCTTAGTGGACTGTATCTTGCAACGGAAAGATGGAGTGGTATTTGCTTAAATAAGTGTGGTTTTGTTGTTGTTACTTTCCTATCACACAGCAGGTCCTTTCCCATCCTTCTTCTTCCTGGTGTAGCAGAAAGAACCAAACTGCGAATTCTGTAGTACTTTAACAAATAAAGTTAGCAGACCTGTAGCAGCTCAGGAGTTACACAACCATGACGGTATAAATTCCCACCAAAATTTGAAATTGCAACTAAAGTTTTGTACGGCGCAGTTTCTGATCATGATGTCAACTTTCTGGTAGATCAATTTATTGTTTCTAATTGTGGTATTGTTGGGACACTCCAGCTAAACCCCTGCCCTGTCTCCTGCAAACTGTTTATGGATATAGAGCAGCTGAGCTGAATTTGAAATCTCACTACCATTTTCAGCTACCTCCAATGTAATGGATTTCCCACCAACGACCTAAAGCGCTCAGTACTCACCAACATGAGGAACGTAAAATCCAGAAGGTGGAAGAGTAGGGCTTAGAAACTGGACAGCTGCAGGATCAAGTACCAGGTAGCCCCAGAATTTCCCACCAAATATGGCAGTCCTAGTATCCAGATGTTTTACAAGGAAAAACTGACCCACCTAGGTGGGTATCGATTTAATTAATTAGTAAATCTATTTGATCGATGGGGGTAGCACAAATGGACTTTCCAGAATGAGATTTTCACTCCGCAGCGGAGTGTGCGCTGATATGAAACTTCCTGGCAGATTAAAACTGTGTGCCCGACCGAGACTCGAACTCGGGACCTTTGCCTTTCGCGGGCAAGTGCTCTACCATCTGAGCTACCGAAGCAAGACTCACGCCCGGTCCTCACAGCTTTACTTCTGCCAGTATCTCGTCTCCTACCTTCCAAACTTTACAGTAGCTCTCCTGCGAACCTTGCAGAACTAGCACTCCTGAAAGAAAGGATACTGCGGAGACATGGCTTAGCCACAGTTTGGGGGATGTTTCCAGAATGAGATTTTCACTCTGCAGCGGAGTGTGCGCTGATATGAAACTTCCTGGCAGATTAAAACTGTGTGCCCGACCGAGACTCGAACTCGGGACCGGGCGTGAGTCGTGCTTCGGTAGCTCAGATGGTAGAGCACTTGCCCGCGAAAGGCAAAGGTCCCGAGTTCGAGCCTCGGTCGGGCACACAGTTTTAATCTGCCAGGAAGTTTCATATCAGCGCACACTTCGCTGCAGAGTGAAAATCTCATTCTGGAAACATCCCCCAAACTGTGGCTAAGCCATGTCTCCGCAGTATCCTTTCTTTCAGGAGTGCTAGTTCTGCAAGGTTCGCAGGAGAGCTTCTGTAAAGTCTGAAAGGTAGGAGACGAGATACTGGCAGAAGTAAAGCTGTGAGGACCGGGCGTGAGTCGTGTTTCGGTAGCTCAGATGGTAGAGCACTTGCCCGTGAAAGGCAAAGGTCCCGAGTTCGAGTCTCGGTCGGGCACACAGTTTTAATCTGCCAGGAAGTTTCACAAATGGACTTTCCAAGACATCCACAAATTGGGCTTACCAGGTATCCACTACTTTGTTCAGAACAAAAGAGGGGTTAGTGTGGTTTCCAGTGGCATGCGACAGACACTTGCTGGTATGGAAGTTGCCACTTGAGAGAGACAGAGGGGTGAGAGAGAGAGAGAGAAAGAGAGTGGGGAGAGAGAGATATTGAGGGGTGAGGGGGAGTGAGTGAGTGAGAGAGAGAGAGAGACAGAGAGAGGTAGATAGAGACAGCATGTGTTTTACATGAATTTCCAAGGTGTCAATGCAAAGAGTTGCTGCCACCTGATGCTTTGTTCAGCAGGAAGTAAGTAGAGGAGCGAGGGGGGAGGGTAGGATGGGATTGGAGGGAGTTGGAGTGCATTGGTTGCTTGTCCAGTGTGTTCTGCTAATGGTATTGTGAACTAATTTAGTCAGTATGTGCTCTGCTAATGGTATTGTGAACTAATTGACTCAGTATTTTCACAGCAGTGCAAGCACGTACAGCAGCTGCTTCCACCGACCTGGTGTGAAAGGTGTATGTTTGGGAACAAACCAGAAAGTCAGCTTGGTATCAAATTTCAAAGGATGCCAACGTATGGTATCATGCATTCCTCTGTGGATGAGTGGCACCTCCCTTTCAGCGCTTAGTACTCAAAATGTTACCAGTGGTCCAGCATCTGTGGTGCAGTGCGTCACATGTGAAAACTCGATGATATGTTTTTCTTCGCTGGATATGGCTTGTGGTGTTGGAGGAGGGTGCGTTTAGTCATGCACTGGTGCATGCAAGACCATGGATATATGACAACTGCTTTACCTGTAAATTGCAATGTTCCACAGAGTCAGCAAACTTCCCAACAAATTCTTCAGATGAATAAATAGACTATATTCCATACACTGCCTTGTATTCCACAGATTGTTTAAATACACAATGGTCTACACATTGCCTTGCCTCCAGGGAATTTGTTTGAAAATATTCTACATACAGGTATCGATTTCCTGCCAAATAGTCATTCAGTCAATATTTCCAGAATGGGTGGGACAGTATCCACAAATAGGATGTAAGGAAACTGTCCCACACAAAAGGATATCGATTTAATTAGTTAGTCATTCAATTTTAAAGAGTGGGCAGGTTATTCGAATAACTCAGGTATGCGAAATTCAAAAAGTGGCATAGAACCGTCGAGGAGGAAGGGAGACGCCACGTGTTGGCTGGGGAAAATCAGAGACATCTTCAGGGAGAGGGAGGTATTAATTAATTAATTTGATACAAATATGATAAAATTTGATATCGATTTGATATAAAGTGGCATCGTTTCCGCTTTACTCCACTACTAGTAGCCACTTTGATGTGTATTTTGTTTCTGAATGTATCCAGATTAATGACAGTGGCTCAGTTAACCCCACTGCATGGTTCAATTAACGTTCTGTAGAGGGTTAAGTGGACCACTTGCAGTTGTTACATTTTGGTCTCCGTTAATATTTAGATTAGCCTCTTATTATTTTCCTCAAAAATTCGCTGCATTGCAACTAAAGCAATGATATGCTAAACTTAACCTAACTCTAACCCAACACTTGTGATGGCATATTTATAGAACAAACAGTCAGAAGTTGGCAACATGTTAGTAAACGAACCAAACAGGAAGAGATATAAAGTGAGCACACAGTATTTACGACATTAAATACCAGTTTTCGGTAAAATATCTACAACTAGAGACAGAAGAATAATAGAGCTCCAAAGAAACTAGCGGAAAGAACTTGAAAATTGGGAAGAAAAATGTTCATAACGTGAAAATGTCCTAATGCTTCGTAAGTGAAGTTCTAGTGCGACCCCCAGAATGTGACCAGATTAGAGGCAATCAGATACCAGGCAAAGCTCGCCCAACTGTAAGTAATCACTCATTTACGTAAGAAACAAGAACTGGACTGTTTCATAATCTGCAGATATCGCGTCTACATCTACACAGATACTCTGCAGATCAGATTTAAGTGCCTGGCAGAGGGTTCGTCGAACTACCTTCAGAGTAATTCTCTATTATTCTATAAGCATGCAATTTCACCACAAGCCGCTTATGTGGTACAGTGTCAAAAGCCTTCTGGAAATATAGAAACATGGAATCATCTTGAAATCCCTTGTCGGTAGCACTCAACACTTGGTGTGAGTATACAGCCAATTGTGCTTCACAAAAACAATATTTTCTAAATCCGTTTTGACTGTGTGTCAATAGACCATTCTCTTCGAGGTAATTCATAATGTCCGAACACAATATATGTTCCAAAACATGCTGCACATTGACGTTAATTATAATGGCCTGTAATTTAGTGGATTACTCCCACTACCTTTCTTGAATACTGATGTAACCTCTCCAACTTTTTATTCTTTTTGTACGGATCTTTGTCGAACGAATGATTGTTAAGTACGGTGCTACTGTTAAGTGATTTAAGTTGCTTCACTATTCTGAGGGTATCTACTTCTACGGTACTGAAGTTGGTAGTTGTTCTTGATTCGAATTCTGGAATACGTACTTCGTCTTCTTCGCCGAAGGTACTTCGGAAGGCTGTGTTTAAAAACTCTGGTTTGGCAGAAGTGTCGTCGATAGAATTTCCATTGCTATCGCACAGAGAAGGCATTGATTGTGTCTTGCTGTGAGCACGCTCCACATACGACCAGAATCTCTTTGGATTTTCTGCTAGGTTTTGAGACAAAGTTTCGTTGTGGAAACAATTATAAGCATCTCGCATAGAAGTCCGCGCTAAATTTCGAGCTTCTGTAAAAGATCGCCAAACTTGGTCATTTTGCGTACGTTTAAATTTGGCGTGTTTTGTTTGTTGTTTGTGCAACAGTGTTCTGACCCGTTTTGTGTACCAAGGAGGATCAGCTCTGACGTTTGTTAATTTATTTAGTATAAATCTCTCCGTTGTTGCCGATATTATTTCTTTGAATTCAAGCCACATCTGGTCTTCACTTACGTTTTAATTCGGAAGGAGGGGAGACTTCCTCAGAAAGGCACCAAGTGAATTTATCTGCGTTTTTGAGTAGGTATATTTTTCGTTTATTTTTGGAAGATTTGGCGGGTTACATTATTCAGTCTCGCTACGACAACCCTTTGTTCACTAGCCGCTGTATCTATTTTCATACTTGTTATTATATCAGGATTATTTGTTGCTAAGAGATCAAGTGTGTTTTTCCAACCGTTTACTATTCGTGTGGGCTTATGAACTAACTACTCGAAATAATTTTCAGAGAATGCATTTAGCACAATTTCAGATGACGTTTTATGTATACCTCCAGATTTAAACAAGTATTTTCGCTAACATACCGGCGGAAAATTAAATTCACCACCAACTATAACTCTATGAGTCGGGTGCGTGTTTGGAATGAAATTCGAGTTTTCTTTGAACCTTTCACCAATTGTATCATCCGAATTTTTTTTTTGGAAGTGGGTAAAAGGATCCAATTATTCTTTTATTCCAGTGCCATATTAACACACAGGAACTATCTACTCCAATTCCGCGACAAGGTAAACTACTTATAACAGCATCAAGCACGCCACCGCCAACTTTGTTTAGCCTTTCCTTTCGGAACACCGTTAGGTTCTTCACTAAAATTTCGGTTGAAGTTATCTCTGGCTTTAGCCAGCTTTCAGGGCATATAACGATCTGAGCATCAGTGCTTTCTATTAGCGTATGGAGCTCTGGTACTTTCCCAACACAGTTACGACAGTTTACAACTGTTATGACTTATGACTATGGTACCTGTATATACGTTCTTCCTACGCTCAGGCTGCACCCTTTGAGACTAAAGTCCTTTTGTGTTTTCCCAAGACCCTCCACCCTTAAAAAAAAAAAAAAAAAAAAAGAGCGCCCAGTCTACGCCACACAGCCTCTGCTACACGTGTAGTGGAAACCCGACCACCTAATGGCGCAAGTTGAGAAATCTGCAGCCGACACAGTCGCAGAACCGTCTTAGCCTCTGATTCAGACCCTCCACTCAGCTCTGCACCAGAGGTCCACAACTGGTCCTGTCGACTACGCTGCAAATGATAAACTCTGCTTTCATCTCACAAGCTAGACTGACAGTCTTTACCGCTTCTGTTAGCCGTTCGAAACCAGAGAGACTCTTCTGATCAAAAGAGACACACATCATTGGTACCCACGTGAGCCACCACTTGCAGTTGGCTGCATCCTGTGCTCTTCATGGCGTCTGGAAGGACCCATTCCACATCTCGAATGGCTCCATTTGGTATGCACATGGAGTGCACATTGGCTTCCTTCCCCTTCTTGCCAGCCGTATCCCTAAGGGGCCCCAGAACGCACCTAACATTGGAGCTCCCACCTACCAATAATCCCATCCTCTGTGACTGTCCAGATCTTGCAGCTGAGAGGTTTCCTCTGAAACAGGACAGGCGACTGCATCTGGCTGAACGACAGTGGCAGCCATAGACAGTACCTGGAACCCGTCTGTCTAACTGGGGGGTCTTACCTGCGATCCCATGGGAAGTATCTCGCCGCCTGCCACGCCCTGAGGCGACTGCTCGCTTGACTACAGGTGAAGGGTCAACCTTAGTGCAAGCAGTAATTGGGCTGGCCATCGATGAGGACCATTTGCAGGACTCGGACGTGCTGGAGGTCTGCTGGATCAACAGGGCTTGCCCACAACAGTGATGCCAATCCACTGAGCGTCAAGCTGAGTAACTGAAGCCATCACAGCATGGAGCTGGGAGCAAAGTATCATCAACTAGGGTCACATCCGCACACAACCATCACAGTACCTATCCATACTAAAACACTACTCAGACAGACTAGCGACGTGTGCTCAGAACTCTACTATAGACCCTGACGAAAACGCAATAACTGCATCTAATAAATTAGATTAATATGCATAGATTCAAAAAACAAACTACCAAAGTGATCACCTGACACTAAATAATTTGTCCCTGATTTGGGTGTTGCAATATGTCACAAAATTGGTTTACTTTCCATCACAAATGAAAACGCGAGAACTGCATCTATTAGATATTAAATTGACACACAGAAACTCAAGGAACAACTGTCAAAGCACACAGATGAAATTATACAATCCGCTCCTGCTTAGGAACTCGTAAAAGTCAGGAAATCGATTACTTCCCTGTTGTTGCCTCTGTCTCGTCCAGCTGGTGCTGCTAAACTAAACTAAACTATATCATTCTAGAGTCGACTTAAGTTGCTTTAAGGTAAAAAGTAAAACAGCAAGAAAAATGCTGTTTTTATTTGCAAAACGAATAATGGTAGAGTTGTATGGATTGTGCTTTTGTTGCACAGAGAATTGTTTAGCCCTCCTACTACCAGGATTTTTTGCCAGTTTGTATACCACTGTGATCATATAGATCATAAGTAATATACAGCAGATATATTGACAGTATTTTCATGAATTAATATAAAAACATACACTACAGTTGTCCAATGTAACAGTAATGATTGTATTTTCACAAATACTAAGTTCAAGAAACAAAAACAAATTTATATTGGGATCATACTTACCCCAGTGGTACTCAGTGTAGTAAATTATGAAAAAATTTTAATGTTTTAAAAAATACTGAACAAAACGTCATTAGATATAATTCAGTCAGAGAGAAGTCATGTATTTTGAAAAAAAGCTTTGGAAAAAGGAAATATGATTTTCCAGAGTGCTTATGGGGTCATGTTGATCTCAGTGGCACAATGAAGGGTGCAAAAAAGCTGATGTAAGAAACCCTAACAACGAATACAAAATTAAACGGAAAATGTGTTGCATAACAGCTGTCCAGCATAATACTCATCATTGTATATTCATAAATATTACTTCCAGAAACGAACAAGCACTTTAAGTTTGGGTCATATTTGAGATTCTTTCCCACCCCCTCCCCCCCTCTATGTTTCCTGTGAAATGAAGTAGAAAAGCCATTAAAACTTAAACCATGTAGGTGAAATTAATTAACAACAGCACTACATTTTAAGGACTCTTGAGTAAACAATAAAAAAAACAGAATGACAAATTGTTCAATCCAGAGGCCATAAGTTTAACAAATTACGTTCTTTATTACAAAGTTATAATACAATTAATAGTCAGTTCACATTTTCATCTCAGTAACAATAAAATTTCAAATTCACGTAGTTCTTTCCTCACAAACAGGCGCAACATGCCCCAGTGTCAAGATGTTACCAGCAGTGGCCACCCTTGGACAAATAACATTAAAAAACAATAACCAACTGGCCACCTAAACCAGAACTTTAACACCCAAAAAATATAAAACACTTACACCAAACCCACTCCATGTGCAAGGTACCTTTAAAACTTATTTAAAAAAGAAAGACACATCAAAACCTTTATAAACTCCAAATAACACCAGCAAGAGAGCTGGAAGATAAATTAAATCAATGAATGTTTCACGTTCATGATCACACAATGGAAAACAAATTTATGCAGTACCACAAACTGCAGATTACATTTAGGTAACAATAATTCACTTGAGAACTGCAAAGGCTCACAAAGCTTAAATACTCTGAGCAAAAATTTTAAAGATTTTAAAAGCTTTAAAACATTCAAATTAATACTATTAGCGATCACTCAATATGACTACTCAAACGGGAGCCACCAATACATTCCCGGCGCCAACGAGCCTGATACTTGCATTTCATTACTACATAAGGACAGATGCTCACCATGATCAATCGTACTGTGAAATACAACTCAAATGACTCCACCATACTTGCTTTTTACCCATCCTGAATCCAAGGCGAAATCAATACAGTACTGTAACTGCCACACAATAGCACCTTTTCTGTAGCAAACAGGCAAGGCCGCCCCAGTTAAGCAGACTGCAATGTTTACTTCTGTACAAATGCAAGGACTCCAGATAGACTTGAACCAATAGTTATTGTCGCTTTTCGTTACAAAAGGTACATTGTAACAGGTTCACATAACTTCCGTAGCACTGCTGATCACATATCCTGTTCCAAGTAGTATTATCCACAGCATGTATCGCCATACACGAGTACTTTGCCAGGAAAACCACATTCAGACTCGCTTTACGTTCCAGTCACACCTCATCAAGATGGTCTGTGTGTGCTCTTCAATCGTCTGCAGCCCCAACCCGCCTCCTATTGGTGAGGCAAACCTCGTGTGGAAGGAAATTATCGATGCCATTGGCGACAGACAGTGCAAACACCACGAATGAATATTAATGTATTGTAAATATAAAAATGAATGGAACATCATTGCATGCAATTGACTCAGAGGGAGAAATGAAAATGGTAGTTTTGAAAACAACGGAGATATTCTTTTCCAAATGTGCTTACGTGATCATATTGACCCTAGTGATATGGGAACGAAAGTCATATATAGACTTCTGGTAACACCCTTGGTTCGCCACCATACCACTTGGAGTGCTGCAAGTTTATCAGTACATCATCTCGTTTTCTTACTGGCTGATTTTCAGTCTTCCATGTTTATTTTCGTTTCATAGTTGACATAAGTTGCTTTCAGCACAGTGTGCTTCTGTTTACTACTTCTCGTGTGTATTGTACTCTTTGGACTGTGTTGCAAATATGTTACTCGTATTCTGACTGCGTTCTTCTCACATCCAGTATATTATGTGGGGTAAATGAGTCTAAATTTGTTTTTGTTTCATATAAAACAAGCTGCTTTTGTTGCAAAGTATCCTGTGGACTTACGTGTACCTGTTCTTGCTTGCGAATTGAGTGTGAATTGTTGGATTTAAATGCATTATAGATATATAAGTCGTATTCTACGTTATTTTTGTTTTCATCGGTTTTCTTCACTTTCAGTATTTAACTGAGAACCCGATGTAAGCAAGTTTTGCAGTACTGGTACGCAACTTCATTCTATCCTGCTGCAGAATGAGTACATATGTAATTCTTCTTTGAATTGTGTTGCTTCTTGCCACTGAGTGCCATGCATTTCACAGGGTCTTTCAGAATATGGATGTAGATGTATAGTCTATTCACCGAGAGCTGGGATGAGATAGAAACAGTTTTACATGACCAACTACCACCTGTTTTCAGTGAAAGCAGAGGTGCCGAAAATCCCTTGTGCACAACGGGCTGACATTATAATGAAGTATGCATAGCTCATTAGAAAACTTGTGTTACAAACTTAGGTACCAGTGTAATGAAACAAAGCATACAAAACCAACAGGTGGCATAGATTCATGCGAATTTAATAACACTACCATTTACAATCATGTTAAAGGAATGATAAAACTAAGTTCATTCTGTCGAATTTGGGGTGTTTTCATTGGGGTTCGTCAGAAAACGATGTTATCTCTTCTATAATGCAGTCTAATTCCCACATTTGACTTTCAACTTTTTCCACTCTTCTGTAGTCACTGTTCTTACTGTTTGATCTATAGTTCGTTAACTTCCGATATTTAGTGTTTTGCTTTCTGCCGCTACATAACCTTTGAGTCTAGCCGAAACCAACTTGATGGCGTTTAACTCGTAGTGGTATGGCGGAACGCCAAGAAAAGTTTTCCCTGCGTTCTTAGACGTTTCATATGCTGTATACTGGTTTTGCGGTACTCTTTTTTATTTTTTAAAACTATTTCTAGTAGTTCTATCTTCAAAATATTGTCTTTAAAAGCGATATTTTTAGATTTCATCCATTCTAATATTTCTTGCATATTGGAATTCACATTAGGAACGAGAATGGTATGGCACGTTATCACGAACAATAACTGCGTTTTTCGGACGATGAGGAAGAACATCTTGAAACTACCTCTTGAATTTATTGAAACATTTCTCTTCGTGATAATCTCTACTGTTCTAGGATTCGAAAATCCACGAAGAGCCTTGTTTTGCTCTCGGTGTGTTCGATAATCAGGCGTTTTCCTTTATGGGGTGGACTTTTGTTTCCTGTAGGTAATTTGAACAGAAAATCTTATATAGAGAATTTTGTGGCATTATCAACCCAAATGTTACATAGGGTATATTTTACGTTCAACCAAATCTTTACGAAATAGTAAGTCGATCTTCCTTCATCTCTCAACAATTTAATGGTTCATAGATAACGCTGCCTCCATAAAATTATGTTACCCCTGAATATTAGGATGCTACTGCATCCACATCGCACATATTTAAAATTCATTTCTCCTAATCATTTATAAAATGTAGTTCTCTGAAAATTGCCCAAATATGGATCTTTGTTCAAGGTAGCAAACACTTTGTTAATTGTTGACAATTGGTTACGGAAAAAATTAATATACTTTCCTTTGTATCACATTCCTACGAAAGTCGCAACACTTTCTGAAAGCTTCTGTCGTGATTTTTCTTTCTGGGGAGAGTTCAAAGAGTGTGTGGCCTTGTACTCTCTTATCAGGAGGTGCACTGAAGATTAGTGTTGCCAACTCTAAAAAACCCGAGTCGCTAGATTCAATATCAAAAGTCGCTAGAAAGTCGCTAAAACTGATTTTACTAGGGGTGTACTGAAAATTTCGTGCTGTGAATGGTGCAATAAGCCAGTGGGTTAATGAAATATTAATAAAAATTGTCTCATACCTAATTGCTATATTGTCTTAATTAAATGACCCATCACTTGCAACAACATACATATAAAATTCACTAACGTTTCATTAAATATGTTATCATAATTGACGCAACACATAAATTGTTGTTTCAATCACAGTAGTCAAATATACTAGAAATATACAACTATATTTGTAACATAAGAAAGCAAGAATTCAAATTAGGTTACAAGATATATAAATACCGGTATGTGAGCTATTCATCGTCGTCACTCAGAAGATCGAATAACTCTTCTGTTTCATGCTCTGACAGAACTGTTGTTGGTATTCACTGAGGGGTGCGAAACTGCAAGCTGAAGAGAGTGACAAATGCAACGGATCACTACCAAATGCTTCAAACCATATTCTCTCTTGAGTTGTTCGTAAAGCCCATTGTTTATTCCAACTATTGCAGAAGCATTATCTGTGCCAAGTCCTACCATATTCGCGATTGGAAGTTTGCAATCTTTCAAAGAATTCACAAGAACAGCAGCCAGATTTCTTGCATCTGCAGTTTCTACTACAGCGAGTTTGATAAATGCTGATCTAATGGTTTGGTTGTTTACACTATAGTACCGTACAATGATACCTAGCATTTTAGATATTGATACATCTGTGGATTCATCTATTAGTACACTGTATTTTTGGTCACTTATATCTTCAACCAATTATTGTGTAAAATATGGAGCCAAAACTTCAGTTATAATGTTAGTGCACTTTGTACGATGTAATTGCATGTTTTATCACCGGAAAACACCTTCTTGCACAGTATTGCTAAATGATCTACAGCTAAAATAGAACAATATTCAGCAATAAATAAAGAAAGGGCGGCTTCCTCTCTGCTTGCTATTCTAACTGTAGTTTTCAGAACAATTTTCACAGGTAAGGTGGTTGTGTGTTTTTTTTAAATCAATTTTTTGTTTATGCTTAATAGTTTTCGAATGCTTTCTAATATCACACAATTTAGCATACAACTCTGTTGGACATACTTGACATCTTGTCTTGGATAAGTCTCCAACGACTGGTTTCAGCCACCCATTGAATTCAGGTTCTGCTTCCCACGCATCCCGATATTTTTGAGCGTACTGCTTCTTCTTCTGCGGTAAATCCATTATGTAAGCCACCAGAACATAAGTTTCACCAATTTATAATCACTGAAAATACATTAAAACTCAGGCAAACTAAAGGTCATGAAACAATCTACTCACTTGGTAACTCGATATCAGTCCCACCGAATTGTTCTTGCATTACCACTGTGCATGTGTTAATAATTTGACTGCGAGTTAACATTTCGAAAAATTAGAGATTGCTGGACAGAAATGTATTTTATTATACTTAATATTACGTATGTTTTTTGTCAATTCGAAAAATAAAGGGAGTTCAAAAGTTGAAGAATTATAGATCGATACGCTATCAACGATAACAGGCTAGTGGGTAATGAATAATGAATTGTTCTATAGTCAAGGTTTTCTTACTCTGTAGGCAATTCCGACATTCAGGTTTACTAAATGCTGAACAATGCTACATGATCTGCTAAGAACTTAATTTAACTTAGTAAATCTAGAACAAAGTCAGTGTAGTACCCATTCTATAGTTAAAATCTTAGTTTTGTTACTGAAAATACTGGACCAAAATAGTTTTGATTTGTGCTTCAAAAGTCGCCAGATAAGTCGCTAAAAAGTTTTTTTTGTCGCTAAGACGAAGGCAATAGTCGCCATTTCTAGCGACAAAGTCGCTACATTGGCAACACTGCTGAAGAACGCCCAATGGCGTTTTTCAAAACAATATCAGTCATTCGCTGCTCTGCATAAAATAGCTCCGTTTCATACACATTAAGAAACACGTTTTTGTGAACAGAACTTCAGGATTTCTTCTTTGATCGCTTTTTGAGAGGACTCAAAATTGACACGTCGACCTTACTCGCCGTATCCATGGAAAATGACATACAGAGTTTATTCGTATGCGATACTAATGGAAAAAAAGAACAGCTGTTGGGTGGGCCCAGATACAATGAATGCTGAATGTGATTACAAACACAGATACTTACGTTAACAACAAAAATCTAGACTTTGAAACGTGATGAACTTAACAGTCAGATGCTAGGATCACAACCTAACAAATTATACTCGCAAGGGACGCAGCCACACTGAGCGAGAGCCTGCTGTATTGTCCACTCCTCGATGGCAGCGTTGTGGTCATGTGTCTCGATGAGTCTTGGTGACTAGAGCATTCTTCCTTGCAAATGTTAAAAGTGCGACATTAGTTACGGAAATATTTTCACAAGTTATTAACAGGTATTACAAACGGTACAGTTTAGCAGAATTCAATGATAATTTTGGTGGCCTTATTAAATGCGAGAGTGCGAATGGTAGCAAGAATAACGTAAAGACGAGCAATATACTTACAGTGCATTTAAATGGAGGAGTTCACATCAGATTCATCAGCAATGAAAATAAAATGATCGTAAGGCATTGATCGTCAGGAGTCCTCACCTGGGGAGAGTCGGCATCAAGTTGCAAGTCTTTTCAGTTGACACTGCATTGGGCGACATTTGTGTCTATATAATTAATAATCACCACATCATATAAACAGGATTCACCACACCGTAGAAACAGGATTTATATACCCAAGAACTACAAAATTGGATTAAGAAAATAGTGTTCAGTAATTCAACAGGGGTATTTTCTGTAGAAAAGCCATTGCTGCTACAATGAATTAATCATTCTAAGATTTAAATACAACACAAGCTAGCCATTAACACCTCACAGAATTTTTAGTTAAATTAACCTCAAAGATGTCTGTGTTGTCATAGTTTGTTGGTGACACTGAAAAAACCAACTATTTCACAAAGCAGACGGCATTTCACAGTTGCTTCCATACTATGTGCCTACTTACAATTTGTCATATACCATACCACTACATTTAATGGAACACTATTGTGTGTAGCAATGTTGCATCTCAATCGAACCGACTGTGGGGTCTTGTTGACAGCTTTATCAAATCATGTATTTCATTGTACACAATTTGAAACTAAAATTCCAACAATGGGGCGCCATCAATATGTAGCCTCTGCTATCTTTTCTGGGAATAATAGTTACAAGTTTCATTCTTTAAAAAAATCGTACCTTTGTTGTAGTTGCTCTGTCGATCTATGTGAAGTTGTTTGTGAATGGAAACTGCTGCATATTTTTTCCCAAATTTTATTCAGAAACCTAGAACGATTTCTTACTGGCCGTACAACAAATACCTGATTCCTTAACTAATTTCAGGATAGATCATTATACTGTTATACATATAAGTACCCTACCAATTTAGTTAAATGTTTTGCACTAATATTTCACTGAATGACACTGCGGCAGTTTTCGTGTTTTCTACTACACTCCTGATCTCCTTTACAGTATCTATCAGCCTCAAAGTATCCTCAAGCGAATACTTTTGCGACGTGGAATGCTTATCACTCATGTCTGACACGCTATTTCTGCAGATGACGACTAAGTAAATATGAAATGACGTACACGAAAATACCTGGAGTACTCTTCAGTTGCTGCCAACTTAAGTGGACATTAACACTATTCCGATTTATCCCAAGATTGTACAACCAGCCCTATGATGATGAAATGATGAGGAGGATAACCCAACAACCAGTCCCCAAGCAGAGAAAATCTTCAACCTGTCTGACAGTCGAACCCGGGCCCACTGGATGGCAGTCAGAAATGCTGACGACTCAGCTAAGGGGGTGGACTCATAAGCAGTAACAAACAGACATCAGTCCACAGAATACCATGTGACGAAACCAGTTCCTATTCCGCATGAAACAAAAACAAATATGGAATTATATATCCCACCCAATATTATGGAAGAGAGCAAAAATTAAGAAGAATATGAGCAACATATTTAGAAAATAGTTTCCATTTAATGAAGGCCAATTCACACTGTCCATCATGGCATCATCATGTTAAGGCTGTCTATCACATCACCATCACGTCAAGGTGTATTCGCGCTGTCCGTCATATCATGGCACATCAAGTCAATTCAAGTCACATCTCGCATTGCTATCCTCACAAGATGATTTTCAAAAAATTCTACATGCGAAGTTCACACACACAACACGGTAGTTTATACGCTTATACGCACTGATGCTGGAATTCACATAAGTAGGAGGGCAAAGCCTTGCCACCCCACATTGTACTTTTGCCAAATTTATTCAAGATGGTGGATCCAAGATGGCTGTCATAGAGGTGGCAACATTGCAGTGACGCCATAGTGGTAAGTTCAAATTTTGAAGGGAAAATAGGTCAGTTGGGCTACCTGCACTAACCTAACACCATTCTCTTCCACCCTCCCCTCCCACCTCTCCTCGCCCTCCCCTCCCCACCCCTCACCCATCAGGAAACTGGTAGGAAAAGGAATCAGTCTGGTCTGGGCTGCCAGATAGGATGGACGTAAGTATGCATTGTTTATTTAAACAATTTGACTTGTTGTAGGCTGTAGCTCTCTCCATTGTTCACCCTGAGGTCTGGGGTCCAACTGAACTAGTTCACAAGACTTTCATCAGAGGGCACTATTCTCTCTCTCTCTCTCTCTCTCTCCTCCCATGACAAAATCCAAGATGGTGCTCTGGGAAAGAATGGTGGGAAGAAGATTCAGTCTGTGTCCAGCTGCTGGACTGGGAGGATGGAGATAATTTTTTACCATGTTCAATGGGCGAGATGCCTGTGCTGAAGAAGGAGTATATTAGCATCTGAGGACTGCGTCAATAGCAACGATGTGTGGTGAAGACGAATATGCTTCATGAAATAATGAAGTTGGGGCTAAGTTACATTTCACAACTCATGCTGATAAATGTGTGTTCTGTAACTGTAGGTCATTCGATAAAAGTCCAGTCAGTCAGTCTTCCAAAGTGCAAGAGGCATGACATTCAACCACTCTGGCACAAGCATCCATGTACAAAATTGAGGAAATGCTGGTAATGAGCAGGGATGAATTTAATACATGTACTACATGCAAGCATACAGCTGAGGACTGTATCCATAGCCTCCTGTACAATGAATGGAAAGAAAAGATAATGGATAAACATGTGGGGAATACTTTTCACAAATAATGACAATGCAGCAGGATGGCATGAACATGGATTTCAGTACTCACAGAGATAGATGCTGCTGTTGGAGCTGCCTACCTTTTTTGGAATTGCGTAACAGTTCACATCAACTTAGCCCTATTCCACAATGAACCATAGGTGTTCACCTTGAGGTTTGGAGACCAACTGGCTTAGTTCACAACACCGCCACCAGAGTGCACTGTTGGCCCTCCACTCCCTCCCATGATGTAGTCCAAGATGGTGGACCAGGAAAAAGGTCAGGAACTAATAGGAACTCTGAATCTGTTAGGCTTCAGCCAATACAATGGCAAAAGGTGATGTCATTGGAGGGGATATAGGGCAGGCTCAGGAGCTTTGTGACTTCAGTCTCGCTCAGTCAGCCAGCAGCAGCGTCAGCAGCAACAGAAGGAGGAGGAGGAGGAAGAGGAGAAGAAGAAGAAGAAGAACCATGAAGCGTCAAAAGCACTCTCGATACAGCACAGTCCTGCAGAACAGGAAGAAACAGAAAAGTAAGTATCCCATATCACATCTTTGTCTGTAGTTAGCGTTATTATTATTATCATTATTGGTTGTTTTTGTTTCCTGGTCCATATGTAACAACTCCTCCTCTTTGTTTAGCTGTAGCGTTCAGCACACCCAAGGCTGCAGGGGCGCGCGCTAACATGTCAACCTCTGACACGTCCAGACCTGCAACAGCGTCAGCCGCCATCTTGTCGAGACCTGAAGCGACCTTTGGACCTGTGGCAGCAACAACCTCCAGCATGTTTGAACCTGAAGCGACCGTGTGGGATCCTGTAGTGCACATAGCCCACTTGCTGGAGCAAGACACAGAGCTATTATTATCTGTCTCACTCATCAATTTGTGTGCAAGGACACAAGGTCTGCGCCCAACACATTGAATGCTGCTGATGGTGCTAAACAACAGCAAGATGGAGGAAGTGCTGGTCACCAACAGTGGTGCACTAAACAAGAAGAAGAAAGTTGGGAAGCACAGCTGTTTGAAGAACTGTATCCTGACAGTGATGTATGCAGCTTAAAACGCTCTGAAGCAGGAAGTGTGGGAACAAGAAGAAGAGAATTGGTTAAAGCACCTTGAGTTCTACCAATACCCAAGACGTCTGGTAGTTCTCTTCTATTCCTCATCCCAACCCTCTCCGTTCTTTCAGTGGTAGGGTCATTCGCTAGTGGTGCTGCAACTATTCGTCGAAAAGTCAAGGGCGCACAAAACTCCCAAGCACAGTTAGAAGAAGCAAGAAGGCATAATCACGTGATGGAAGCCACAGCCATCAGAAAAAGACTATACTTTAAACCATACAAGAAAGGGCTAGATCTATTCATAAATCAAAAGAAAAAGCCCATTAGCAGTCCTACCAGATCGGCCACTCGCAAATACTGATCTTCTTAAGTTTGCTGGAAAAAAATCAACATTCCAAGATTCTGTGGTGTGTTTATAAGGTATACATTACCAAAGACTATGTAGAAAAATGGTGAATGTGGTATAGCAAATTTAGATGTTGCTGGACATCCTGGCACCCACTGGGTGTCTTATGTTATGAAATATGCAGATACCATCACTTGGGGTGATTTGGAACTACTGGGGTGAAATGGAACACGGTATCCATTCCAACAAATCATCTTTGCTGTGGAGTGATACTTTGGTGTAACTAATGGAAACCATCCTCTAGAGTCACCACAGATATTAGTTGTTCCAGTGACATAAAAATTGTATGTGTCAAAGAGGTATGTGATTTTTTAAAAAATAATATATTTAAGTGTAAACTTTACCTTTTTTCTAAAACTTTGGAAACAAACTGTTGCACAGCTACTCTGGTAATAGTAATACAGTTCTCTGAGATTGGAATGTGGAGAACAACTATCAGTGATGATGTTTGAAAAGTTAGGTTAGGTTTGGTTATGTTATTCATTAGCTGCAGACATAAATGTAGAAAATCATATTTTTCAGGGTGAATTGGAACATGCCACGGGTATAGAAAAAGAAGATTGGGCCAGCTGGCTATTCAAAAATACAGCGAGACAAGCCTGCAGAAAGCTGTCAGTGATGTCAAGACATGTAAATTATCACTCAGGAATGCATCCAAAATATATGTTATATCACCTAGTACACTTTCAAAGAAATTAAATAACAAAAATCCTTTGAAAATAGGTGGACAAACTGTTTTGAGTTTAGAAGAAGAGAAGACATTAGTCAGTGGATTATTTAAATGTGCAAAATGGGGTCAGCCATTAACAACAAGTGAGGTAAGGGATATTGTAAAGAGCTACTGGGACTGAAGGGTAAGAATGGAAAAGAGGTTTGAAGACAACAGGCCTGGATATGAGTGGTTGAAAAATCTGCCTTCACTTCACCATAATCTTACTGTCCGTTTGAGCGAAAATCTAAAGAGAACTAGAGCTCAAGTGAACAGAGATGTCATAGCAAGCTATTTCGAAAATTTGGAGGAGGCTGTGAGAGGTGTTACACCTAGCTACATAGTCAGCTATGATGAGATCAATTTCTCTGACGATCCTGGTGCTATCAGAGTGTTGGTCAAGAGGGGATGTAAACATCCTCATAGAATCATAGACTCATCCAAAACAAGCACATCTGTAACGGTAGCTGCTACAGGAGATAGACATCTTCTGCCACCTTATGTAGTTTACAAGGCCACTCATCTGTATCCAACCTGGACTGAAGGTGGAGTGAATGGTACAGCCTACAACAGAAACCAAATTGGATGGTTTGACCTCAGTATATTTGAAGACTGGTTTCAGACAATAGCTTTGCCGTATCTTAGAAGGCTTGAAGGGGTCAAAGTTCTGATAGGAGACAATCTCTCAAGCCACATTTCCTTGTTTGTAGTCTCCCAATGTAAGAAGGAGAATATTAAGTTTGTGTTGCTCCCGCCAAATGCAGCACACATCTGCGAGCCTCTAGACGTGGCATTCTTTCGCCCAATGGAGATAGCTTGGCGATAAGCTTTGACTGATTAGAAGAAAGGCAATAGGGGTGTTCTTCCAAAAACCGACTTCCCTAAGACATTGAAGGCGACATTTCACTACATGGGTGAGAAAATTGGAGACAATGTTATTGCAGGATTTCGTGCTTCTGGTATCATACCTTTCAATCCAGGAAAAGTTCTCTCTCTCTTACCTGTTAGTAGTTTGGGAGATGAAACAGGTGACCCAATGCCTTTGTGGAACACTCGAAAGATGTTCGTTATGGATCAGTTAATTCCCAACCCAAAAAAGCTCGTGGTAGAAACTGGAAGTTCTCCCTGGGAAAAGTGTCATGTCACAGACAGAAATTTCAGACGATATTGGAGAGGACAGCAAGGAGAAGGGAGCTGATGATCCCAAAGTTTTGGAGCAAGAAACTATAATATCTGAGACAACAACTGAAGAGGAATATGGACCTGGACCATCTGAGGCACCTCCAATGACACTGGCCAAAAACGATTTTTTCTTGGTTAAGTTTCCTGTTACAGATACTAACCATTCAAAATTATATGTAGGAAGTATTGAGACTAGCTGCATGACGACATGAGAAACAAGAATACTTTTTTTCCCCTGATGTTGTAGACATGTGTGTGGTGTCAAAAGCACAAGTTGTGATGAAAGTGCAAGGAACTGATTTCCGACGAGGTAGAATGATATTTAACTCTTGAAGACACTGACATCATGTAATGTAAAGTGTTGTATTAAGTAATTAATGATATGGTTTGTTTTTTGTCTTAGAAAAGCATTTGTAAGCTCAGATATTTAATGGTTAATAAAGGTGGTCGCTAATATAAAAAATATTAATTGGCAATAATTAATACAAAGTTGAGGTAGTATAAATGCATTTTTCTTAGTAAAATGCTTGTTAGATGTGTTTCACATGTTCCACTTCACCTCACCACGTGTTTCAAATGCAACTACTGATCAAAATATGCAGCGTTCCAAATCACCCCAAGTCTTGGGGTGACTTGGAACACAATTCAGGACAAAATTTGAAGCAGGATTATGGTACAGCATTTTCATTCATGTAACACATTGCTGTAGGAAGGACTAGAGATGCTGTATTTAAAATTTCAAAATTATAGTGCAATATTTTGATATTAATTTTCAATAAAAATTTCAATTTCTGTACCAATTCACCCCAAGTCGCAATACCATCTACTATTTCAACTCTTTTGGTGACCTATAACCACCAGAAGATTTACAAGGATACTTCACTCGCAGAAGACGTGTGTTTTACCATTTTTGGCGCTATTGGGACTTAAACACAAACCTCTACAGACATCTATACATCATGTATCTCGTGACGTTTACATAGAAGAAGAAGCAGAATACATAAGGAAGAGCTTTAAACATTCCTTCATCAGTTGAGGTTCAGATGTACTGTCATACAATTTGTACACTTTGACTTTAAATGAATGGTCATCTGTACTACATGCAGATTACTTCCAGCCAATTGATTTGAGCATTGATGACTGGAGTATTGCATTGATTGGACTGGAGAAATACAACAGCATCCCAAATATCACCGAGACTAACAACAAACTGCATCTGGATATTAATAGTGAAAAAGACAGTGTGGAAATAGAACGTGGTGCGTAGAATATTGATTCAAACGAAGTCTTAAAACAGCCTGGAAAAGGTATTGAGCTATGTGCAAACGTCAGTACACCTAAATCTGAAATAAGGACTGTGAATGCAATGATTGACTTAACCAGAAAGTTTCAATAGGGGGCCTACTGTGTTTCATAAAAGGGCAGGCTTTGAACTAGGATGCTAGTAAACTTTACAAGTCAGATCAGACTGTGGACATCTGGCCTATTAGCACAATTTGAGTCAAGTGCAACATTGCAACGAACTTCTATCTCAGCAACAGTCTGATTCATACTATTTATGGATTCTTCCCCTGAGTAGCAACACAGTATAAGATTGTTGAGACTCCTACCAATGCAATATACTTTCCAGTGACAGTTCAGACATTGGACTACATAGAGTTGCGTATTGTGGACCAGAATAATGAACTTGTTGACTTTTGTGGCGAGGAAATCATTGTATGACTACATCTAAGGCAAGATGGGTGTATGGTATAAAACCAGTCCACGCAATCCACAGCATGTCACTTCACTGCCAAACCACAAAGTGATAATATGTGCAAGCTACGAATTTCCTAAATCAGTTGGCTTGAAACCACACAATGATGTTCTCACTCCAGTAGAGTATGATGAGCGAATTATACATCAAGAATACTTCTTGCATAAACTGTAAATTTCAACTACATTTAACAGGAATGATGAAATTAGGATTGTCTTCCAGCACCAAGACACGCTGATGCTTCCATGCAAGAGTTCCATATACTTGGAGGGATCATTCAAGAAAACCGACGGCGGTGATACAGTGCGATCCAAGCTTACACATAACACTTTAGCATTCTTGTTTCAAGAGATATGCTATGAACTCAATGGGTCTGAGATCGGCGGTACACACAACTTCGTCTTAACATCAACCCTTAAAATATATGTCTCTTCATCACCAATGGATTTGAATGGTTTAGAAAATGCAGGATGGTTCGCAAACGATCTGTCAGATAGAGCAGTTGCAGAGTACAAGCGATTTACTGCATGCATACCTCTAAAAATGCTTATGGGCTACTATGATGACATGACACAGATTATTACTAATGCTAAATAGGAACTCATTCTGGTATGGAGTGTGATGGATTATAACCCATACATTCAAGGAGCTCAAGAGCAGAATATGACCACAATCAGCAAGGTAATAAGCAAAATGCCTCACATCATTTTGTCAGACAAGGAGCGTTTGAAGCTTTTAAAATTGCTGAATTCTGGTACATTTCGCTCTTGAGCGGCTTTTGAGTACCAAGGTATGGACTGCAAGCAGACATACATGGGCTATTAAAACCTCTTCACAGCTTGAGATGCCTATATTTATCATACTTGCATTTCAGACTGATAGAAGAGGAATACAGCAATTGATTCCACTGTATTCGACAGTTGCAAGTTAACTAATGCCGGAGTCTACCGGAATTGGGAATTCTACCCATATGATAATTTACACCTGCATTGGGATGAAAATGTATACAGTCTTAATATATGATATGTATGCGAGGTTTTGTGCTTCTTACTACGAAAGTGCTGATGAAGAAGCAGGATCTGAGCACTGGTTAACACAAGAACAAGTAAATATGTTCATTCCCCAAGGTATGTTGTGGGAGACATGATATGTAGAAAACAGAGAAAGAATGGTGGGGCGGGAATTTTTGTCAAAGAAGGAATAATGTTTTCCAGAATTGATGTATCTACATACTCCTCAGAGCTAGATGGGGAGTTTAGTTGTGTAAAACTAATGAATGAAAATATAGTGGTAGTTAGTCAATATAGGTCGCCAGATGGTGATGTAAATTTGTTTATTGAAAAATGTGAATTAATAATTCAAAAAATATTGAAGAGTAAAACGAGAATTGCTACATGTGGTGATTTCAACATAGAAATGGTAAACACAGAGAGACCAGTTGCTAGGACATTTTTGAATATGCTAAGATCATTAGACCTCTACTGTACAAATAACTGTGCCACACGTAAGTATGCCTGTATATACAATATTATTGTGAATTTCCATAGGAAGGATTTTACAGTTAGACTTAGAGGAAGTGGACTTGCAGATCATGAGCCACTACTCCTTACCCTCTGTAAGAGGCAGCCAGTTAAAACTGAAGAATCTAAAGTAGTAGTGGTACGAAGACAGAAGGAAGAGTACATAAATATGTTTGTTGATAGATTAGGAAGTGCAGATTGGGACTTTATATATAATTGTCAATCTGGAAAAGGGAAGCTGAAATTAGCTTTGGTAACTTCTTTAGAAAGTACACACAGATTTATGGTATTCTTGCTCACCAGTAAAAAAAATTAGATATCCAAACGAAATGAAAAAGAAAAGTCTGAACTGGTTCACACAAGAACTAGTAGAAATTAGAGGAAACTTGCATATGCTGTACCAGATGCATAAACAAGCCTCTGACCAAGGGGCAGAACAGAGTGTGAACATTCATAGGTCATATCTGCAATGCAAAAAATACTATAAAGCTAAACTTCTTCTGGCAAAAAAGCAAGCAGTCGAGAACTACACTCCTGGAAATTGAAATAAGAACACCGTGAATTCATTGTCCCAGGAAGGGGAAACTTTATTGACACATTCCTGGGGTCAGATACATCACATGATCACACTGACAGAACCACAGGCACATAGACACAGGCAACAGAGCATGCACAATGTCGGCACTAGTACAGTGTATATCCACCTTTCGCAGCAATGCAGACTGCTATTCTCCCATGGAGACGATCGTAGAGATGCTGGATGTAGTCCTGTGGAACGGCTTGCCATGCCATTTCCACCTGGCGCCTCAGTTGGACCAGCGTTCGTGCTGGACGTGCAGACCGCATGAGACGACGCTTCATCCAGTCCCAAACATGCTCAATGGGGGACAGATCTGGAGATCTTGCTGGCCAGGGTAGTTGACTTACACGTTCTAGAGCACGTTGGGTGGCACGGGATACATGCGGACGTGCATTGTCCTGTTGGAACAGCAAGTTCCCTTGTCGGTCTAGGAATGGTAGAACGATGGGTTCGATGACGGTTTGGATGTACCGTGCACTATTCAGTGTCCCCTCGACGATCACCAGTGGTGTACGACCAGTGTAGGAGATCGCTCCCCACACCATGATGCCGGGTGTTGGCCCTGTGTGCCTCGGTCGTATGCAGTCCTGATTGTGGCGCTCACCTGCACGGCGCCAAACACGCATACGACCATCATTGGCACCAAGGCAGAAGCGACTCTCATCGCTGAAGACGACACGTCTCCATTCACGCCTGTCGCGACACCACTGGAGGCGGGCTGCACGATGTTGCGGCGTGAGCGGAAGACGGCCTAACGGTGTGCGGGACCGTAGCCCAGCTTCATGGAGACGGTTGCGAATGGTCCTCGCCGATACCCCAGGAGCAACAGTGTCCCTAATTTGCTGGGAAGTGGCGGTGCGGTCCCCTACGGCACTGCGTAGGATCCTACGGTCTTGGCGTGCATCCGTGCGTCGCTGTGGTCCGGTCCCAGGTCGACGGGCACGTGCACCTTCCGCCGACCACTGGCGACAACATCGATGTACTGTGGAGACCTCACGCCCCACGTGTTGAGCAATTCGGCGGTACGTCCACCCGGCCTCCCGCATGCCCACTATACGCCCTCGCTCAAAGTCCGTCAACTGCACATACGGTTCACGTCCACGCTGTCGCGGCATGCTACCAGTGTTAAAGACTGCGATGGAGCTCCGTATGCCACGGCAAACTGGCTGACACTGACGGCGGCGGTGCACAAATGCTGCGCAGCTAGCGCCATTCGACGGCCAACACCGCGGTTCCTGGTGTGTCTGCTGTGCCCTGCATGTGATCATTGCTTGTACAGCCCTCTCGCAGTGTCTGGAGCAAGTATGGTGGGTCTGACACACCGGTGTCAATGTGTTCTTTTCTCCATTTCCAGGAGTGTATATAGAAAGAGCTCCCAATAAATGCAAGGCAGCCTGGCAAATAATAAAACGAAAATACACCGAAACACACAGAAACAGCTTTGCTTGATCCTGAAGAATTAAACGAGTACTTTTTAAACTCAGTTAAAGAAATAAGTAACAGTATCAAAGCAAAAAATTTTTCTGCAATGAACCTTGTTGGAACACCACTGTCTGTTAACCTGGCATTTCAATGGAGGGCTGTCACACCTGCTGATGTTATAAAAGCTGTATCCAAATTATCAGGTTCTAAAAGTATGGACTGTTATTGGTTATCAAATAACATAATTAAAAAGACAATACACTCAATTGCCAAACCATTAGCTTATATTTTTAATAAATGTGTAGAATTTGGAGTTTTTCCGGATGCACTCAAGGTACCAAAAGCTGTCCCAGTTTTTAAAAAAGGAGACAAACATCTCCGCCAAAGCTACAGACCAGTCTCCATTGTTCCAATATTCTCAAAGGTATTTGAGGCACTGATACACACACAAATAAGCAACTTCTTTGAAAAACACAATATCCTTTGTAACAATCAGTTTGGCTTTCGAAAAGGGAAGAACACAACAGGGGCCATCTTGGAAATCATTGACCAAACCTAACAGCTTTTGAAAATAATAACGTGGTATCACTGGTATTATGTGACCTAAGCAAAGCTTTCGATTGCATTCCTGTTGACATACTACTGGGAAAACTAGAGTTTTATGTGGTGAGAGGGAGCACTTTATCTGTGATAAATTTTTATTTAAGTAACCGAAAACAATTCGATTCAGTCAGAAATTTAAATTCTTCCGTCATGGAAATCAGCACAGGTGTACCACAAGGGTCTATCCTTGGACCCTTCTTCTTCATTGTTGCTATTAATGATTTACCTAAAAATATAGCTCACCCTGTTGTGTGTTATGCTGACGATACAACACTACTTACCACACATCAGAACATTTCAGATCTGAATAACCTAACAAAAGAAACACTAGATAAGGCCCTGGACTGGTTTGCAGCCAATAAGCTCCTATGCAACCCTGACAAAACACAACAACTTTTAATGGGAACATCAAATGAAGTATGTAATAAGTCGGTAAAACTCTTAGGTATTCACATTGACTCAAAACTATATTGGGAGGAACATGTCAATCATGTATGTGAAAAAATATCTCGGGTGGCATACCTTCTCTTGATAGTAAGGGAGGTATTGAGCTTGGAGTACCTTAGGGTGACATACTTTGGGCTATTCCAGTCACATATTTCATATGGTCTTATTATATGGGGGCACTCCCCTCACATCAAAAACGTATTGAAATTACAAAAAAAAGTCATACATATAATATGTAAAAGAGGTCATAGGGGGCATTGTCGTCCTCTTTTCTCCAGACTCAGAATACTTACAATTATAAATTTATACATCTATGTGTCTGTACTCTATATTAAAAATAATATTTCAGAATTTATTGCCAGAAAGGAAATACACGAACACAACACCAGGGGGAACGGTAATTTAGACATACCGCGCCACAGATTAGCGAGAACAGGAAATTCCCACAAAGTTAACCCACTCAAAATGTTCAATAAACTGACAATTCATGTTCAGTCTATGGATACAAATTCTTTTAAAATTAAGTGGTACAGCTGGCTGTCAGATCATCCATTCTATGACATTAAAGAATTCTTTGAGATGCCTGAGGAGAATATAAGCATGTAAAAGCTGTCTGTAGTTAAACATATTATTTTGTGCTGTGGTTAATCATGTGTAATTACAAAGTTTATACTATAAACAATAAAATACCATATTATATTAGATTATAAGATAGCTTGTTGCGTTAGCTTTTAAAAGCTATCCATTTTAATTTGGTACACTGCCATGCGTCAAATGTATTTATAATGTATTGACAGAAGTTTACTTTGTTATTCTGTATGTACTAGTACATCTTGTATGACGAAGCCAATATCATTGTAAAATAATCTATGGTGAATAAAATTCTTATAATTCTTATATAACCCTCCTGCCCACGGAAATTCAAGAAGGTATCACCAATCATTGTAATAGATTGCTCAAAACAGAATGATATAATTAAGTCTGGACTTATATGAATTGAATCTGAATCTTCAGCAAGTTTTCCGGAGCACACTACCACATATGCCCTAGTTCTACATTACCATGTGATCAACTACTGCCCACTCACCGGTGTGGTGCGATGAGCTGCATAAATGAACAGGAATGGTATGTCAAGGTGTGAACATCATTGCAGATGCTCAGGGTTTCTATGATGGTGAGCATAGATAGTTTATATTAAAAGATGTTGCACATGTAGCATACACAGAATATGCCAGAATAATAGAGGCATTCTCAGCAAATATTGCATCACTGAGGTTTCTGAAGGATGTGAAGTGTGCTAAAACACAGCTGGGAGCAAACTGATTAACGCATTTCTACCGTGGTATTCACTGGGATGATCCTGCACACCCTATAAATATATGGTGACGTCGCTTTGATTACTCAACCACAAGATACCATCATCTACATGAATGGGAAGGAGAAGATCTCATGGATGCATCAAATCTTCAAATTTGCTGTTATTCAAGACCTGGAATTCTACAGGTGTCCTGCTGTCGATCGACTAAAGAGGAAGAAGATGTGTGAAAAAAGTGTTGCTGTGTCTGCTTATGAAAATGTAAAATTACTTTTAAGGTGGATGAGAAATAAATGAATTTTTACCTCATAATATGTGTATGATTTCTCTTTACTCTATTCCTGCTTTGACAGCGTACAGTTTTACCCAGATATTATGTCTATGGTTTTCTTCAAGCACCAGAGATATAATTTTAGGCATGTTTGCTGTATATCTTTGGAAGCAAACGCAAGCAATTCAAGCTTTTAACCCTGGATAGCTGATGCCAGTATGAGCCAAGATTACTAATGTCGTGTAGGTCAACAATGCACCATTTTTAAACTGTGAAAACTTGGTGCCACGCGTTCCAATTGGCCGTGGGATTGCCCTGTTAAGTTTTGTTGGTTGACAGGCAGCGCTATGGTTGTTAGTTCACACATACAAACATACCTCGCCCTGGCATTGCCCCAACGTGATACGCACACTTGTCGAATAGGTGTTGGTGCTTGTCTCCACCTCACATCAGAGACATTCACATGTAAGCTTCGCTTCAGAGCACTCACATGTCACCTGCGATTTAGTCATACAGTAAGCATGGCGGCACTGTATTCATTTAAAGATCAACGACATATGGTTGCTGTTTATGGACTAGCTGGCGGTAATGCAAATGATGATCGACTGCTGTATGAGGAACAGTACCCAGCAAACGTTTATAACAATTCACCAGTAGCTTGACGAAACAGGCTCATTAGCAAGATATCATGGTGATGCTGGAAGACCCCGAACGCAATGGGATGCTGCATTTGAAGAGACTTCTAGAGCACTTCGAGGAAGCACCTATGACAAGTACTCGAGCAGTTGGACATGACATGGGGGTCTTTCATCAGTTAGTCTGGGAGGTTTTGTGGGATGACAGCCAGCATCCATTTAGTTTCCACCCTCTCCAAGATCAAAATCCCATGGTGGATTATGAACATATGCTAGGGTTTTTCTGTTGGTTTCTGTGACGTGTTGCATGAGATTCCGACTTCCCTGCCATTGTGTTTACTGACGAGTGCACCTTCCATCACGATGGCCTTTACAAAACTTGAAATGTCATTACTGGGCAAGGGGAAATCCTCACATCATGTATGTCCACAGACACCAGGAACGATTTACACTCAACATTTGGGCAGGCATTGTGGGTTACCATCTGACTGGGCTATTCCATCTACTTCCTCGACTTACTTGGTCCAATTATGTTCATATTTTGCAAGAAACTCGACATGGCCTGCTGGAAGATGTTCCCCTGGACATACGGCTATCCATGTGACTGCAGCTTGATGAGGCGCCCTCAAGTAACAGTTACGCTGTGTGCAGATATTTAAATGATCTCTTTGATGGCTGGATAGTTGGCAAAGGTGCTGGTAGGACATGGCTCCCGTGATCACCAGACCTCGCGCCACCGCACTTTTTCCTGTGGGGATTCTTTAAGGTTTTAGTTCACCCACCCGCACGCAAACCACCTAGAAACGAAGAGGAACTAATGGATCATATTCAACATGCTGCCAATCACATTAGTAACATGGCACCAATCACATCAGAGCATGCGAGGCATCACTGAAAGAGTTTGGCAAAACACCGTTTGACATTATTAAGCTTGTGTCATGTCAGATGATTGTCAGTTTGAGTACCTGCTTTAAGTAAACAATGAGACAGCTACAATTTGTAAAAGAGTTTCTGTATGCAAGCTAACAGCTGTTGAAAGGTTTGTTCCCCATATATCTTATCAAAAAACTGCAATGCAAGTGTTGAGACCCTGGCGGATTCGCCGCCAGAGGGGAATGCTGGTGTGCTACCACCGAGCATGCGGGCCACCTTGGATACATCGCAATCTATGGCAGGCACAGCATTCAGGCTCATGCATTGTCAAGAGCATCCAGCAACAGGGCAATCCTGTGACCAGTCAGAGCGTGTGGCGCCAATCTTCCGTAGTTTAAATACTGCGTGTTGTTGAAATACAATATAGTTCTTGAGGTGCAATATAATTCTTGTGGTAGAATATAGTTCTTGAGGTACAATTCGACTCTGCTATTCCAATACAGATGTACTTTCAACTTACTCGCTACAACAACAACACTGGTCAAGAATATTTTTTACAATTTTTTTCCAGTAGCACTGGATGAGAATGTTTACAATTTTTTATACACCTGCGCTAAAAACAAATGCAGAAATTTTTAGCACAACTAAATTACACAGTCCCAGCAGCTTAGCTTTTACAATAATTCTGATGGATTGCGCACATTTAGAATCTCATTTCAACAACCCCAATAGCAAAGGTTTTTACAGTAATAATAATTCCGATGGACTGTGAGCTATATAGATATATATACACTTAAAAACTATTATGAGCAGGATGGTTAATAACATTTAAAAACTGTTCTATTTATAAGATGCACGTAGCGCTTAGATATACAGGGTGGTCCATCTGAAGTTTCAGATGAGATTATTTCGCAAACTATACATCGGGTAAAAATAGTGTGTAAGACAAATTCTTAAGCTCAAAGGAAGACATCAAATTATACTAAACGTGACCCCAGCTCCCGCCCCCTTGTTTGGGGTGGGGAGCGAACTTTTAAATCATAAATGGAAACACCCATTTTTTATCGCAGATTCAGATTCTCCATAAAAAAGTAATCAAGTTTTGTCTGGAACATTTTTTAAACCATTGACAAATGGCGCTGAAATCGAGAAAAGTAAAATTGGCGATGAACTCTGATTTATTTAGAATTATCCAAGAAAGACAAATCAAATCGATAAAATATGTGCATCAATTCTTTTGTTAAACCAAATTAAGCTATTTTTGTACAAAAAGTACTGTGTCCTACTTTTAGCATTACCCAGGAACAATGGGGTGCTACATTAGTGTAAGTCCCCATGTCTCTCACATGTTAGGGTGCTTCCTTAGTGTGAGTCCCCTTGCCTCTCGCAATTTGGGGTGCTTAATTAATGAAATTAGCAACGAAGAAATTGTTCAAAAGTATCCCCATTTGCTTCAATTCATAAAGTCAATCGTCTGCAAAAGTTGTCCACAGTTTTGAGCAGCACATCCCGTGGTATGGCTGCACATACTCTTCGAATGCGTTGCTCCATATCGTTTCAGGTTGTGGTCTGTCTTTCATAAAGAATATTTTTTAAATAACCCCACAAGAAAAAATCCGGAGATGTTAGATCTGGTGAACGTGGAGGCCACCGAACTGGTCCACTGCGTCCCATCCACCGACCAGGGTACAGTAAATTTGAAACGTTCTGCACATTTTTAGCATAATGGGGAGCTGCTCCATCCTGTTGGAACCACATTCGTTGCCTAGTTTCTAAATCAACATCTTCCATTAGCTCCAACAAATCATCACGGAGAAGTTGTAAATAAGATTCCCCAGTGACATTTCGGTCAACAAAATACAGTCCTATCAAGCAACCATTTAAAATTCAATACCAAACCATTAATGACCATTTGTGTTGATTGTCAATGGGTCTGTGCCAGTGTGGATTGATAGGGCACCAACAATGACAATCATGAAGATTTAATTCGCCATTGTTCTTGAATGTGGTTTCATTGGTGAACATAATGTGCCTAAAAAAATCATTGTCACCTCTTATCATTTCCAAGGCCCACTGGCAGAAATGCATGTGTATTTGCATACCTTTTAGCGTTAATGGCTGTATCAGTGTGATATGATACGCATGATATTACATGTCATACGAAGATTCAGTTTCATACGGTACCACATATGGTAGATGTTTATTTGTAGAGGTGGTGTGTGAGGTCGTGGGTCACCTTCACAGCAGGTCACAGAAGCGAGGAGGCTTTCAAAGTTGGCATACACTACCAAGAGCCATTTTTAAACATTTGGTCATTTTTAAACTTTATGAATGGACATTTTTAAACTTTAAGACTTTGTTTTCCTCAAAAGGCATAATAATACATGCTGGGTCCTCGTGAGAGCAGTCTAATAGGTGCGCCATTAGTAACTTGTGTGAAGAAAAAGCATTGAAGCACCTTAAGTAAACATGCTGTTTATATGTATGTTTTCTCAGTTGGGTGGAAAGGAGTCGGGACATGTCTTTGATCCAAACTTGGTGACAATTATCACCTTCAGAGAGGGGCAGCATATTTATGTGCCATAAACATGAACTGATATTCCAGTATTCTGCGCCTCAAATTTAGGCATGTCATGGATCTTGAGGGGGAATTCGATACCATCAAAATTATAACACCTACGAATATTATCACCTATGTGGTATGTACTCTAATGCTCAGAATGATCTCTGTAATTGTAATTTTTGACATTAATGCCTGCCTGCTTATTAGCTATATCTTTAGAGAGTTTGATATAGCTAGACTCTCCATTTATTGTATCATAGACATGTGTATGGATATCCAGGTGTAGTATTCAGCTGAGTGCTTTAGCTGACCCTCTTACTTCCATCTTGGAAATCTAGGTCAGTATAGCACTCAAGCACTTATGAAGCCTCTCAGCGATTGACAAGGTCCACATTATCATGCCATTTCCCCCCCCCCCCCCAAAGATAATTAAGACTTGTCTCTTCATCACCAGAATCAACTTGTGGGGGGGGGGGGTTACGACAGTTCGATGCAGAGCACCACACTTAGTTTATTGCAGGATACCATGGATCATTGACTACTTTGAGCAGCTTCATTCCATGACAGGAAGGCATGCCCTTAGAAAACCCTTAGGGTCGCAGTCCCCTCCTGCCAGATTCTCTATCCTCATGAACAAGATTCACTCCTCAAAGGCATCTACAATCACTGAGTATTCGAACTGCGTTATGGTGACACTGACCTGATGTCCTTCATTAAAAGAATGGTAGAGGGAACTGCCGCTATCCAGAGGATTTCTCTACCACTAATACTACTACTACTACTACTACAGGATGATGATGATGTTGACAAGGTGCACAGGGGTAGGCACACACACCCTCTGTTGCCAGCAAAGGCGACCAGTTATAGCTGGTGTAGGATGAGGTGACAACAGTGAGGGCCAGTGGGAGCACCCTGGCTGTGGTGATGGTGTCTGGCGATACTGCTGCTGCTACATGCTAGGTTCTTCACTGCTGCCAGCCTGGTGGGGGGGGAGATCATTGCTGTTCTTTTACTTCTGACTGAACCACCAATAGACGCCAGGGGCTATGCAATGGTGCAAAATTAGGTGCAGCAGCAGCCGCAGCTGACATGGCCACCTCTATTGCAGCCGGCAGTGGCTCTTTGCACGGTGCTGCTTGCCACTCTGGTGCATATTTCAATCCTGCCCCTGCTAACACTGCACTAGGCACTCGTGCCACAGCCAGCTGTTGTGGTGCTGGTGGCAACTGTGGTGCCTCTGTAACATATGAAAGACGAAAAAAATTATGTACAACACTCAAGATTTTTATAAAAAAAATGTTTGTATGCAGTAGACAAATAACAACATTGCAGAATAATAATCATTGTATGCTGTAACGCCAATCGTTGCATTTTAATCGTCTATTCTACGCTGGGTTCAGGGATTGAGAAGTTCAGTTGGGATTTCCAATACCTCTCCCAACCAACCCAGAATTTCATCATCCTCCCTCGAAAGGGCAAAGGGCCTTTCAGCTTCCTCTGCAGCAGCCACCATCTCATGTGCCCACTCCTATATTACGCCTTTGCCATGAGGACATTTATCGTGCCCACTGATGCTACCTACAACAATAAGATTTTGAACATAATTATTTTGTTCGTACCAAAAATGGTTCTCATTAATTCACTGAAATATAAACAGAAAAACGTATTCTCTAGTTCAGTGAAATTACTTATGTATGAAACACACTGAATTTGAAAATCGTATTCTGCTATTTACAAGACTGAATCGATTGTTCCTGGTTCTCGACCTCAACACGTACCCCTATGTCTCCCTTCTCATCCACAGAAACATCTAGAAAAGGAAAGAATATTTCACAGACAACTGAATGCTTCACGTTACAAAAAATAAATGTAAACACATTCCAAAGCCCTCATCATTAGAACCACAGTACATTATGTGAACGAGAAATTTTTTCTCTAACAGACACATGCTAAAAATAAAAAATAAATGCAGTTAGGTTCTTGCTGCGCCGAATCGGTTAATATTGCTGGAGGCTGTTGCTGCAATAGTCTCTCGGTACTAAAATTACGAGGCATACATAGGTACATTGAATGATTAGAACAATTAACTTACTGTCCTGGCGAAGGCATTTGCCGCTACCGATGCTGATGCTGTCGCTGGCTGAACGTTTGACCTTGTAATGTAAATGAGTACCCAACACGTGAACAGAGGAAGATTAGGAATACTGATAAGCACACAATCAAGCACAAAGGTGGACTGCTGAAGGCAGAATGAGAGCGATTTTAGCCTGGGAGCCGATAGGAATGTGACATTCTACACCATCTGCAGATGAATGCTACTCTGAGCATGCAGGAAAAGTTGGTGCCAGCCATGATTTTCATGGGCTCGTCGATCCATGCAGAAAACCCCATCTTCTGGTCTGCACAACACTTTGTGGCGAGGTGCAGCTGCTGACAGACACACTGTCGCTTTGTGAGTCCCCCAGTTACGACTGTGCCTCGTGTAGCAAACTACTGTGATAGTGTATTTAACAGTATTTTGAATGTTTGTCCTCAGAGTTTCGACACAGTGTATTTGGGATCAGTTATTTCAGCGATGTATTTTTTGGAGTGTATTTTGCCATAATGTACACTCCTGGAAATTGAAATAAGAACACCGTGAATTCATTGTCCCAGGAAGGGGAAACTATTGACACATTCCTGGGGTCAGATACATCACATGATCACACTGACAGAACCACAGGCACATAGACACAGGCAACAGAGCATGCACAATGTCGGCACTAGTACAGTGTATATCCACCTTTCGCAGCAATGCAGGCTGCTATTCTCCCATGGAGACGATCGTAGAGATGCTGGATGTAGTCCTGAGGAACGGCTTGCCATGCCATTTCCACCTGGCGCCTCAGTTGGACCAGCGTTCGTGCTGGACGTGCAGACCGCGTGAGACGACGCTTCATCCAGTCCCAAACATGCTCAATGGGGGACAGATCCGGAGATCTTGCTGGCCAGGGTAGTTGACTTACACCTTCTAGAGCACGTTGGGTGGCACGGGATACATGCGGACGTGCATTGTCCTGTTGGAACAGCAAGTTCCCTTGCCGGTCTAGGAATGGTAGAACGATGGGTTCGATGACGGTTTGGATGTACCGTGCACTATTCAGTGTCCCCTCGACAATCACCAGTGGTGTACGACCAGTGTAGGAGATCGCTCCCCACACCATGATGCCGGGTGTTGGCCCTGTGTGCCTCGGTCGTATGCAGTCCTGATTGTGGCGCTCACCTGCACGGCGCCAAACACGCATACGACCATCATTGGCACCAAGGCAGAAGCGACTCTCATCGCTGAAGACGACACGTCTCCATTCACGCCTGTCGCGACACCACTGGAGGCGGGCTGCACGATGTTGGGGCGTGAGCGGAAGACGGCCTAACGGTGTGCGGGACCGTAGCCCAGCTTCATGGAGACGGTTGCGAATGGTCCTCGCCGATACCCCAGGAGCAACAGTGTCCCTAATTTGCTGGGAAGTGGCGGTGCGGTCCCCTACGGCACTGCGTAGGATCCTACGGTCTTGGCGTGCATCCGTGCGTCGCTGTGGTCCGGTCCCCTGGTCGACGGGCACGTGCACCTTCCGCCGACCACTGGCGACAACATCGATGTACTGTGGAGACCTCACGCCCCACGTGTTGAGCAATTCGGCGGTTGTGTGATTGCCCATGCACATTTGCCGTGTCGTCTGCTGTATTTCTTTGTTTGTCTGCTGTGTTTCTTTCGACAATGGCAACTCTCGAGTTGTTAACAGATCCAACAATTCAGCTTTTGTTAGAAATTGAAATGAGGAAACCAATGTAGAATCCTTCTGATTCTGCATATAAAAACAGATATAAAAGGAAAGATTTGTTGAAAGAAGTTTTGGATAAAATTGGTGTACCGCTTGTGGAGTGTGAAAGGAAAAGAACAAATATGAAAACACAGTACAATCATGAGCATTGTAAAATAGTCAAAACTAAAAGTGGGTCTGGGACAACTGAGATCTATAATCCGCAATGGATATTTTACGAGCATACGAAGTATTCGGAAGGTGTGAACGAGCCAGGGAGAAAAAAATTACAATCGAAAGTAAAATGACATTCATTAGCATAACTGAGGCTGTAAGGCTTTTGGTTGAAAATTTTGTAATTACAGTTGTATTTTCACCGAAATTTACTTATTTCTCTTGTCATATCATTTTGTCAAATCTGATAAATGTAATTTGCAAATTAATGGCTTACAATGGTAATAACTGAAGCTATAAGGGTTTTGTTCAGAAGTATTTAATTGCATTTGTCTTTTTACTCAATATTTATTTATTCATATTTCTCTTGCTATTTCACTTTACCAACATCTGATACAAAGTGGATTGCAAATTCATCCCATATATTCTTTGCAGTTCTTCCTGCATTGCCTCCCTTTCTCTGAAGACATTTGTTTTGCAGAGGCATCCTCCAACTGCCATCTGAAACCCTGCCTATTGCTGGATCTTCCACATAAAAACTGCCAGGTGGTGAGTAAACAGTGGCACTTTCTTTATTTCTTCTAAGAAAACTGTGCAAACACACAGTTGCAGAAATCACTAATGTTGCTTTTTATGGACTTAAGTGTATGGTTGTTCCAAGGCACTGAAAAACTGCTTACAATATTCCAAAAAAATTCTCCACAATTCTTCTAGCACGAGATATTTAGTAATTAAACACACTTTCCTGTCTGTCTTTCTCTTGCCATCCTGCGTATGGTTTCGTCATGTACTCCTAAAGAGCAAAAGCATCATCTCCCACCACAACAAATGGAAAATCTTCACAGTCAGAATCCATTTCCATTGCTTTTCTGTAACAAAAAATAAAAACGCCAGATGTGTGTTTACAAGAGTTTGAAACTGCTGTCAATATTTTTCAACAGTTTTCAACAGTCGTAAGTTTGCCAATCTCACAACAGTTGCAAGTTTGTCAAACTCACAACAGTTGTATGTTTTTGTTTGTTGGAGTTGGTTTTCAGTGTGCTGCCTAATTACAACCATGTCAATCATGACATATTCGAAAAAAACCATCATGTATTTGTAACAAGTAAGAATATAAATGAGGAGAGCTGGAACATAACCCAATAAATCCACTTTTGCTGTATTTGCATGTTTGAGCTGCAGGGGGGAGATACGGGGGTAATACATGCTGCCACAAAATAATTTTCAGCACAATGTGACATCAAGTGTTTATATTGATGAAAGTTTCTCGGGTCTCCAGCCAGGCGGTAGTGTTGATACCTCATAGTGTTTCAGGAAGTGTCATACTACTAATCTTCTGGCGAAGTGTCGAGATTCGCAGACAGCAGGCTATTTATATGCGCGGTCACCCCCCTTCACTAGGCCTTCGTTGGCTGTGGTGAACCAGTGGCATGCGCGCGGTGGTGGGGATGGTGGTCGCCCCCAGTGGCTGCATTCGGTTCTCGTCCGCGGTGGAGGACATTGACGAGCGCGCTCCCGACAGATTGCCGCTATCACAGGGTTCCATGCTGCACTGAGTTGGTATCCCTCATCTCTGTTGACCAGATTGTCATGAATCCTTATTTCTATGGATTCTTTGATAACGCTTTCCCAGAAGCCAGATGCTTAGCACAGTACCTTCATGTTTTCGAAATTGGAGGTGTGTTCTTCATTTATGCTGTGTTCTGCTATGGCTGATTTTTCTGTGTGACCTAGTCTCACTCATCTGGTATGTTCTTCGCAGTGTTTAGATATACAGTGCTGTGTTTGCCCAATGTATTGTTTTCCACATTCGCATGGTATGCTGTATACTCCTGATGTGTTAAGGTTCAGTGCATCTTTGGCAGAACCTAGGAGCTCCCTCGTCTTCGGTGGTGGTCGGAGAACAGTTTTGGTGTATTTGCCCAGAAGTCATGCAATTTTGGCCGAGAGCGGACCCATATACGTAAGGAACGTGAGTCGTTTGTCCTCTTCTTCTTCATCATCATCTTCTTCTGGGGTTTGCACTGATTCTTTCTTCCTTCTTGATCTGTGTATCCCTTTTGTTGCATTTAATATCTGGGATATAAAAAAGGAAATATGGTAATCCATTGGACATTCTGAATAGTATTTCCTGTTACTGCATCATGGTGTGTTTCTTCTTTTCATAGCTTGTGCAATTGGTGGAAGACTTCCCTCAGGTGTTGCAGCTCGGATGGTAGGCTGTCTTTGTGGCAGATGGCGAGTGCCCTATGTACCAGGGTGGTCAGTACTGTTTGTCTTTGTGCTGGATGATGGCAGGTTATTGCATAAAGGTGTAGGTCTGTGTGTGTCTATGTACTGCATGGCCTAGTGAACCATCTGCCTTCCTCTTAATTAAAATATCAAGGAAGGGGAGGCATCCATTTTCCTCCATTTCCATTGTTCAGATGGATGCTGTTGAGGTGTTCCAGAAACTCATTTAGCGCTTGTTTTCCATGTCCCCACACAACAAAAGTGTAGTCGACATAGCAGAAGAAGTGCTTTGGTTTCTGCCTGGCAGTTTGAAGGGCCATCTCCTCGAAATGTTCCATATAGTGTTTATATCATCAACTGAAAAATACAACTGAATCTAAATCCGATAACTCCTGGGAAGCACTTATTTGAAGCTCAGAAACAATGCTTAACTCTGTGGTTGCACAAGTGCTGAATGTGAAATAATACCAAAATATAGGAGCAGAAAGTACGATGTAGAACACTATAGTCCTTCAATAGATGTTTATGCAACACCCAGGACATTCAGTGAAAACATATGGAGATATATGGTTTTGATCTGACCACTCCGTATCATCGAACTTTGATCCAACCACCCTGGAGTAGTCCAGCAAGGGATACACTACTGAGACCACAAGGCAGGTTTTATTGGTCACAAACAGGTTTTATAATTACATAATGCAACATAGTTATTATATTATCAATTTCAGTTCATCTTCTAAAAAATCAGCTGCTAATCTGCGAGTACTGTTTCTCATCTGCATCTTCTTCATGGATTTCACTATCATTAAGGGGCTCCGGAAAGGCTCAAAATCATGAAAAGTTCAATTTTTACTTTTTTGCGTTTTCTGAATCTGCAGACTATTACCTTTTAATAGATATATAATTTATTCAATTCCGAAGACTACAACTATTTTAAAAAAATTTTTGAAATGTGTTCTACATGGGCGTGACCCACTGTGGCACTGTTAAACTGCTGTCAAATGGTGTTATTATTAACGTCCGTGTTCATCAGGTACATTTTAGTGATGTGAGATAAAGTATGTGTTGTGGCTAACCTGCGATGGTTCAATATATATCGCTGGTGTGATTGTCGATTGGTTCATGTTTATTTACTCTGTCGTTATCTCGAAAATATTCGTAATTAATTCTGTTTCTTGAGACTCTGTTTTGTTGAAGTATAATAATGAGTAAAAGTAAAGTTATTAGACATCCTCTGAAGGCTTTTAAGAAAAGGAGAAATGTTGGAAAGCCAAAGGTATGTGTTATTACTGTAAACAATAAAGACGATAACCAAGTGAGTGAACCTAACCTCTCAAGTACACCTGCCCATAGCAGACAAAGTGGGAAAGAAAATACTTCACAGAAGAAGCTCGGTTCAATGAGGGAAAACTATGAATGTTTTATGGGCGAATCGGATGTGAACGAAATATTTGATATGTCGGTTCTCAAAGGAATTTTTTCAAACTGTGTAAGATGTATCCATTTTAGTGAAGTTGGTCTGGAACTCTCCATAGTAAAGCATGTAGGACTTGCTAGTGAAATACAACTGAAATGTGATAAGTGTTCATACATGACCACCTTTTGGAACAGTGTTGCAGTAACTGCAACTGAAGAAAATGGTAGCAAAATCTACGAACACAACATTAGATTTGTTTATTCCTTGCATTCAGTTGGTAAGGGTGCTACTGCAGGTGCAATTTTCTGTGGCATCATGAATCTTCCAAATCCCCCAACCAAGTTTACGACATATAATAAATTAATAGGGTCTAAAGTAGAAGATGTCTGTATAGAATCTATGAAGAACGCTGTGGAAGAGGCAGTAATGGAAAATAAAGGTAACAGAGATTTGACTGCAGCGTTCGATGGTACCTGGCATAAACGGGGACACACATCTCTTCATGGTGTAGTATCTGCCACCAGTATGTATACAGGGAAAGTTTTAGATGTAGCAGTAATATCAAAGTATTGTAGATGTCCACAAAAATATAAAGGTACACATGAAAATAAATGCAAAGCTAACTATAGTGGCAGTAGTGGAGGAATGGAAGTGGCTGGTGTTGCCAGTATATTCCAGCGTTCTGAGGCATGTGATAAAGTGTGATATGTTAATTACCTTGGTGACGGTGATTCTAAAAGTTTCAAACATGTTCAAGGACTGAAGCCCTATGGTGATGATGTTGTAGTGCAGAAATTTGAGTGTATTGGACACGTACAGAAGTGAATGGGAACAAGACTTTGGCGACAAAGCTTCGTACAAAAAACAAAAACTCAGTGATGGTAAAGGGTTGGATTGGAAGGGAAGGTTAACTGACAGTGTAATTGAAAAAATACAGAACTATTATGGAATGGCTATTAGGCAAAATAGACAAAGTGTCGACGAAATGAAGAAGGCTGTTTGGGCTCTTTTTTTTCATACTTCTTCAACCGATAAAAATCCCCAACATAGCTCGTGTCCTAGAGAAGAAAACAGTTGGTGTAAATATAACAAAGGATTGCTAACTGGTGAAGTGTACACTCATAAGCATAGTCTGCCTCATGCAATAATGGAGGTGATAAAACCTATTTTCAGAGACTTAGCAGCACCTGAACTGTTGAAAAAGTGTATTCACGGAAAAACTCAAAACCCCAATGAAAGTGTAAATAGTGTTATATGGTCGAGAATCCCCAAGACTGTATTTGTTGGAATAGAAACACTTCACTTTGGTGTGTATGATGCTGTTGCGACTTTCAATGATGGCAACATTGTAAGGTGCAAGGTATTTAGAAATATGGGAATGAAGATAGGTTCTAACGTGGTACGAGCGATGCTTGCTTTAGACAAGGAACACCTTCGGGCTCCAGACAGGGCTGTAAAGAGTCTAGAAATACAAGCAAGAGTAAACAGGAGGAGGAACAAGAGGAAGCTGGAGGAGGAGTTTGCAGAGGATGAAGATAATCCATCCTATGGACCTGGAATGCACTAAAAAGTTAATCCAATCTTTGTCGCTCGATTCCCAAAACTTTTAATTTCTCATACTAATTACATGTTTTCTAAGGATCTTCCAAACATATTTGTTTCAAACTTTCAGTAAATGTTACACAGTACCTTCTGCATAATTTAACACAGCCTTTTTCCAAAAAACTGTATATTTTTGAATACATAAATAAAAAAATTGCAAAAAAATGTTGTGAATTTTCATTACAATTGAAAAAAATCATCTTTAATAACTGAACTAAAATTTTGTAAAATCCCTGTGTTAAGTTGTAGCCCTTATTCTAATAAATAATCTGTAAAAAGTTCAACTTCCTACCTCAAATACTTTGTGAGGAAAGATGTAATTTATAAGCGTTATTTTAACATTGCAAGTATAGGGCGTTCCGGAGCCCCTTAAGCAGGTTCTTGTACCACAGGAAATGAGCATACATTGCGTGACCCATAACGTAAGGGTGTTGTCGTGTGTGACGTCATGACAGCGCGGAGTTTGATTTGTGAGTGTGACGTGTTTGTAGATGTCATCGTGTTGTGCTCTCTGGTGGTATGTTCAGGGTTTTCGTTTGTGTGGTGTAATGGGCTCAGTTTCCTTTTGCTCATTATCCAGAATTGTTCGAGTGTCAGCTGTGTTTGTAGTGGAATTCATTACAGTGAGTTAACGATTTTGTGTGAAGGTTAATTTAGTGTTGTTCGCTGTACATCGTGTGGTTATTTTAGTAAAATTAATCTGTTGTTGTTTATGTTCAGGAATGGATATGACAGATAAAATTAACAGTGCGCAGGTCAAGGGAAGAGTTCGGTCCCAATGTGTGGCTGTGTATGTTGATATTGGTATCGAGAGATGTTTTTGAGCCATATAGGCCAAGGGAAGTGTTTGATCCTAATTTATGGGATCGGGAGCTGCTGATTAGCTATATAGGTCAAGGGAAGTGTCCAATTCCAGATGATATTGTGTTTAGTGGTATTTGTGATGTCGGCTTTTTTCGTCGTTTTGTGTGGTTTTGTATGGGGGTGGATGTCTAAATTTGTTTATATTTAGTTTGCCCCCACTCAAAGACCCCATTTCCCGCGATTGTCCCATTAGTGCCATTAGGCTTTTTGTGGAAAGCGTGTGTTTGTTTTTCGATGTATTTTCGTCCTCATAATGTGTACGTACCGACTTTATATGCGCCATATTGGAATCGTGGTTTATGGTCGTTTCCGCCATATTTGTGACGTCATGGGGCCAGAGCAGACGGGCGGGATCGGACGCTTCCATATAAAAAGGACCCATCACCATATACCGTATTGTAGTAGCTAGCAGACTAGGCCCTATGTAATACAGAACACGGAAAAGAACTATGAGTGAATGTCTAATACATTAAAACATACGGTATCACTCTGAAATTATGTGATTTATTTCAAATCTTTTGTTACACATTTCACTGTAACTGATAGACTGTGATTACCAGTGACCTACATCTATAACAGTCTAACAATTTGGAGATGCGAGTATTGTCTAGACCTATTAATCTATTAATAATTCCTCATTCACCTTTATCACAATGCCATATGAACATAGCCGGGATTCTGAAAAGCTAGATAAGGTGTAGGAAGATGCAGTTCGTGCGTAACACTGAGATGTAGGCAAGTTCTTTGTTTACACAACGACGACCAAAATTGAAGCATAATGAGGTCTAGATTAGTTGAAGGGTGATAATTGCGTTAGTTGTGGAACTCGTAAAGTCTGTGTGCGGAATAATTGTTGTGGTGACAGACGGACATGGCATTGCCTAATATTTACGTTTGCGTTATATTTGAAGGTACCGTATTTATCGCACTTCTCGCAATAAAACCTATAAGAAAAAGGTAAAAATCAGAAAATATAATTAATGAATAAGCATTCAGAGAATATTTTGATACATTTTATGAACAATATCGTACATAAATTTCAGAAAATGCAAGGAACATATATGTAACTTTTACTTATATTTGGTCCGCTTTTCCGCATTTGCTACAGCTGCAACCGAACGATTATTCGCATTTGAACCAGATTTCTATATTTAACTCCCATAAATTAAGCTCCATTGAATAATCTGGACTTATTTGATGTTCCAAAATGACAGTTGTATGCAGATCTGTATGTAATGACTTTTTAAACAACAGGTGAGCGACGTCGCTAATGTCAATAGAGCTCATTACAGTTCTCGACTTCTCGTCACCAGGCGGCCCTTCTACACACGTTGTCTCCCTGATGACGTCATGAGCCTCAATCAATCAGCAGACCCAATCCCTTCACGTCCCCTAGACGCAAGTAGTTTACGGTTTACACAGTGATCTCTATACTAACATTGAGATCACTGAGTTTACACGACGACATTACAGGCAACTGCGCTACAGGCTACTGCGTCTGCGCACCGCGCGTTTGTGCAACTCATTGGTGAAACTAAACACATCCGTCTTCCGGCGTGTTCCAAACTTTGGCGATAGTAGTTGGATGAGTTTTGAGGTTATGTGGGTTCGTAGAGTGTAGCCAAACTGAAATATGAAGAGGGGAACGAAGAATAATGTTCGCTTTTTAGATATCTATAGCAGAACATATACAACTGAATTAATAAAAATACAACGAAGTGTAATTCTAGCTGTGGCAATGCTCTCGTCTACAAGACGGACAAGTTGAACAACTCTCTGTTAAGGAATATTTTTGACAGGAGGGAAGGCTATATCAATTCAAGAAGCTGCATTCTTTATTCAATATTCGTTTATTTAAAACGTCGCTGCAGAGCTCCCCATTCACATATGTTAGAATTTTGTAATATTGTCACTCTACAGATCTATCTTGAAGAGAGTAGTTTGCGAACCATTCTCTTCTTAATGCTGCCTGCTTCGTTTATTGTTGCTAATGTTATTAATTATTGCTGTTAATGTTAATAACAATTGGTGTTAATGAAATAGCGTCATCACCAACAAAAACCGTATCTTGTAGCATGCCTAGTGTTCTCGATTGTAATGCACATAATATGATATGTAATGCCAGTTCTGGCGATAGTGATTCGTGCATGACAGTACCTTTATTCTTTATCGCATAGTTAACTTTATTTAGAAGAGACTCGAACAGTTCTCATTACATTCCATTATAATTAAAAGAACTTCTTGGGTCTTCCGTTATAGATTATTTCAGCAAGGACGCTGAGCAACCGAGCTGACGTCTTCTCTTCGTTCACTCACGAATCGAAACGTTTCTTATTTTTTTCTTATGTAGCGATTCCACGCAACAATCTTTACCTCCATCACAACTCGTGCGACGTGCAGCTGCCAAAACTTTCATTTCAGACACGACTCAGGGACCCACAAAACGACGAAACTGAAGTGTACACTGGTGTCGCCGTGTCAACAGTCATATATGAAACCACTTGCGAGCAACTCATTCCACGCAACGAGTGGCGCAACCCAATATCGTCGTGTATACTAGGCTTTACTTTCTGTATGAACAACAAATGTGGATTTATCGGTTTTTGTTCCGGCGCTCCTCAAATATCATTGTTGATCGCAGAATCCGACCACGACTTTCTGTCAATGCGTCTTTAGTTGATATTTAATTATAAGAAATCATACATAGGGTAACACTTTTGTGGTGAATCTTCAGTGGGCCAAAAACATCTTTAGTAAAAAAACAAATACACACCTGCACGCGGGTGAAACAATGCGCTTTCCGATTCGTCTTCCAGTTCGGACGTCTCATTGGTCACTTGGTTAGAACTGGAACGACATGGTGGGAACAGTGTTGCTAGAAATGGCGACTTTTGCCTTCGTCTTGGCGACAAAAATGAACTTATTAGCGACAAAATTTATTTAGCGACTTATCTGGCGACTTTTGGAGTACTGACGACTTTTGAAGTACAAATCAAAACTATTTTGGGCCAGTATTTTCATTAACAAAACTAAGATTTTCACTATAGAATGGGTACTACACTGACTTTGTTCTAGATTTACTAAGTTAAACTAAGTTCTTAGCAGATCATGTAGCAGTGTTCAGCATATAGTAAACCTGAATGTGGGAATTGCCTACAGAGTAAGAAAACCTTGACTACAGAACAATTCATTAAGCCGGGCTCACACAGGCAACAAAAGTATCCCCACTGCTAATGGCGAACTGCAGTTGCTTTGTAGTTGCATGTGTGAACTTTTAGTTTTCGGTGGCGCCATTTAAGAAGCGCAACTTTTGTCTCGCCACAAAAAGTTGAACTTCGTTCATTATCCACTAGCCTGTTATTATGGTAACGCAAGAACAATTCGGTGGGGGTATCTCAGAGATTATTACGTTTTAAACAATGAACAATAGGACTGATATCGAGTTACAGAGTGAGTAGATTGTTTCATGACCTTTAGTTCACTTGAGTTTTAATGGATTTTCAGTGATTATAAATTGATGAAACTTATGTTGTGGTGGCTTACATAAGGGATTTACCACAGAAGAAGAAGCAGTACACTCAAAAATATCGGGATGCGTGGGAAGCAGAAACTGAATTCAATGGGTGTCTGAAACCACTTATCCAAGGCAAGATGTCAAGTATGTGCAACAGAGTTTTATGCTAAGTTGTGTGATATTAGAAAGCATTCGAAAACTATTAAGCATAAACAAAAAATTGATTTAAAAAAACACAAACCACCTTACCTGTGAAAATTGTTCCGAAAACTACAGTTAGAATAGAAAGCAGAGTGGAAGGCGCCCTTTGTTTATTGCTGAATGTGTTCTATTTTAGCTGTAGATCATTTAGGAGTACTGTGCAAGAAGGTGTTTTCCGTTGATGAGGGCATTAAAAACATGCAATTACATTGTACAAAGTGCACTAACATTATAACTGAAGTTTTGGCTCCATATTTTACACAATCATTGGTTGAAGATATAGGTAACCAAAAACACAGTGTACTAATAGAGGAATCCACAGATGTATCAATATCTAAAATGCTAGGTATCGTTATACGGTACTATAGTGTTAACAACGAAACCATTAGATCAGCATTTCTCAAACTCGCTGTAGTAGAGACTGCAGATGCAAGAAATCTGGCTGCTGTTCTTGTGAATTCTTTGAAAGATCGCAAACTTCCAGTCGTAAATATGGTAGGAATTGGTACAGATAATGCTTCTGCAATGGTTGGAATAAACAATGGGCTGTTCGAGCAATTCAAGAGAGAATAAGGTTTGAAGCATTTGGTATTGATCCATTACATTTGTCACTCTCTTCAGCTTGCAGTTTCGCATGCCTCAGTCAATACCATTCCTAAAAACATAGAGTTTCTTGTATGGGAAACATACAATTGGTTCTCCATTTCACCCAAAAGACAAGAGGAATATAAAAAGGTTTATGAGACAATAAATTGTGGAAAGCAGCCACTAAAAATTTTGTAGGTCAGTGCAGCATGTTGGCTTTCGATTGAACCAGCAATACGAAGAATTCTGGAGCAGTGGGAAGAACTAAAGCTACATTTTTCACTTCCCATGGTTCAAGACAATTGTTACACTGCCAATATTTTGTACAAGATGTATTGTGACGACTCAAATCATCTTTACTTGTATTACCTTAAATATGCTTTAAAAGATGTACAAATAACAATAAAAGCTTTTGAAGGAGAGGACAATGACCCCACTAAATTACTAGATACACTTGTATTTCTCATGCAGTCACTCGGACAAAACATTGTTTTTCCAACTGTTGATTTGTTGACAACACCAGTTCCAAGCGAATGTATGTATGCAAATCCGAACCTTGGCTTTATGTTTGAACAGAAATTGTCTAAGTCAAGTTTGTCTGAAGAAAATAAAGTTTATTTGAAGAAGAGATGCATCCAGTTTAGTCTGAAACTCATAAAAGAAATTGAACAAAAACTGCCAAGTAACGTTATGATCCTAAAAAAAATGTCAATGCTGATTAGATTAGATTAGATTAATACTTGTTCCATAGATCATGAATACGACACTTTGTAATGATGTGGAACGTGTCAGGTTAATAAAAGATGTCTGTACAAGATATTACAGTACACAAAATATTGCATGACACTTATGTTTAATTTGTTCCCCCTTAATTTATATCTAAAAATTCAGCCAATGAGTAGAAGGAATTGTCATCTAGAAATTCTTTTGATTTATTTTTAAATGTTAGTTGGCTATCTCTCAGGCTTTTGATGCTGTTTGGTAGGTGACCAAAGACTTTTGTGGCAGCATAATTTACCCCTTTCTGTGCCAAAGTCAGATTTAACTCTGCATAGTGAAGATCATCCTTTCTCCTGGTGTTATAGCTATGCACACTGCTATTACTTTTGAACTGGGTTGGATTATTAACAACAAATTTCATAAGTGAATATATATACTGTGAGGTCACTGTGATGATCCCTATATCCTTAAATAGATGTCTGCAGGATGACTGTGGGTGGGCTCCAGCAGTTATTCTGATTACACGTTTTTGAGCAATGAATACTTTTCTACTCAACGATGAATTACCCCAGAATATGATGCCATATGAAAGCAGTGAATGAAAATAGGCATAGTAAGCTAATTTACTGAGATTCTTATCACCAAAATTTGCAATAACCCTCATAGCATATGTAACTGAACTCATACGTTTCAGCACACCATCAATGTGTAGCTTCCAGTTTAACCTCTCATCAATGGACACACCTAAAAATTTTGTAAATTCTACCTTAGCTACAGACTTCTGTTCAAAGTCTATATTTATTACTGGAGTTGTGCCATTTACTGTACAGAACTGTATATACTGTGTTTTATCCAAATTTAAACCCGAGTCCGTTTGCTGAGAACCACTTAATAATTTTGTGAAAAACATCATTTACAATTACATAACTTAGTTCTTGGTTTTTGGATGTTATTACTATACTTGTATCATCAGCAAAAAGAACTAACTTTGCATCTTCATCAATGTGGAATGGTAAGTCATTAATGAATATCAAGAACAGTAAAGGAGCTAAGACCGAACCCTGTGGGACCCCGTACTTGATAGCCCCCCAGTTTGAGGAATCAGCTGTTGTTTTAACATTACATGAACCACTTATTTAAACTTTCTGCATTCTTCCAGTTAAGTATGAATTAAACCATTTTTGCACTGCCCCACTCAAACCATAATGATTTAGCTTATCCAAATCATTATGGTTTGAGTGGGACAGTACACAAATGGTTGAAGAAACACTAAAAGTGAATAAAAATAATGCTGTAGCGGATGTAGCCAAGTAATTGGGTTTTAGTGGCGATTTCATAGATGGTATGCTGCAAGAATGGCATAGTATCAACTTCATTAGATGGAATAACACTACTAACACTGTTCGATTTTGGAGTGAGGTTTTGCAGTATAAAAATGCTGCAGGGGAGAATCCTTTTTCTTTGATTTCACAGCTAGCAATGACTGTTGTATGCCCAACACATTCAAATGCAGAACTGGAAAGAACATTCAGTTCTATGAACATTATAAAAACTAAACAATGTAACAGGTTATCGTTAAAGACAATTAATGCTTTGATCATATTGAGAGACCAGCTGAAGAAACAAAATAAAGATTGTGCATCTTTTGACATACTGTCAGACGTATTGAAGCTTATTGGAACGAACAAAAGTTACTCTTTTGCGACAACACCAGTCGAACCGCAACAGCACCTTTTGAGCGATGGTCAACCCTCTACATCAGCTACAGTTCTGTCAGAGCATGAAACAGAAGAGTTATTCGATCTTCTGAGTGACGACGATGAATAGCTCACATACCGGTATGTATATATTTTGTAACCTAATTTGAGTTCTTGCGTTCTTTTATTACAAATATAGTTGTATATTTCTAGTATATTTGACTACTGTGATTGAAATTTTATACAAGATGGCGCAGAGTAAAAGTGTAACATATTCAAAGCTCACGAAAACTGATATACACCCCTGGAAATGGAAAAAAGAACACATTGACACCGGTGTGTCAGACCCACCATACTTGCTCCGGACACTGCGAGAGGGCTGTACAAGCAATGATCACACGCACGGCACAGCGGACACACCAGGAACCGCGGTGTTGGCCGTCGAATGGCGCTAGCTGCGCAGCATTTGTGCACCGCCGCCGTCAGTGTCAGCCAGTTTGCCGTGGCATACGGAGCTCCATCGCAGTCTTTAACACTGGTAGCATGCCGCGACAGCGTGGACGTGAACCGTATGTGCAGTTGACGGACTTTGAGCGAGGGCGTATAGTGGGCATGCGGGAGGCCGGGTGGACGTACCGCCGAATTGCTCAACACGTGGCGCGTGAGGTCTCCACAGTACATCGATGTTGTCGCCAGTGGTCGGCGGAAGGTGCACGTGCCCGTCGACCTGGGACCGGACCACAGCGACGCACGGATGCACGCCAAGACCGTAGGATCCTACGCAGTGCCGTAGGGGACCGCACCGCCACTTCCCAGCAAATTAGGGACACTGTTGCTCCTGGGGTATCGGCGAGGACCATTCGCAACCGTCTCCATGAAGCTGGGCTACGGTCCCGCACACCGTTAGGCCGTCTTCCGCTCACGCCCCAACATCGTGCAGCCCGCCTCCAGTGGTGTCACGACAGGCGTGAATGGAGGGACGAATGGAGACGTGTCGTCTTCAACGATGAGAGTCGCTTCTGCCTTGGTGCCAATGATGGTCGTATGCGTGTTTGGCGCCGTGCAGGTGAGCGCCACAATCAGGACTGCATACGACCGAGGCACACAGGGCCAACACCCGGCATCATGGTGTGGGGAGCGATCTCCTACACTGGTCGTACACCACTGGTGATTGTCGAGGGGACACTGAATAGTGCACGGTACATCCAAACCGTCATCGAACCCATCGTTCTACCATTCCTAGACCGGCAAGGGAACTTGCTGTTCCAACAGGACAATGCACGTCCGCATGTATCCCGTGCCACCCAACGTGCTCTAGAAGGTGTAAGTCAACTACCCTGGCCAGCAAGATCTCCGGATCTGTCCCCCATTGAGCATGTTTGGGACTGGATGAAGCGTCGTCTCACGCGGTCTGCACGTCCAGCACGAACGCTGGTCCAACTGAGGCGCCAGGTGGAAATGGCATGGCAAGCCGTTCCTCAGGACTACATCCAGCATCTCTACGATCGTCTCCATGGGAGAATAGCAGCCTGCATTGCTGCGAAAGGTGGATATACACTGTACTAGTGCCGACATTGTGCATGCTCTGTTGCCTGTGTCTATGTGCCTGTGGTTCTGTCAGTGTGATCATGTGATGTATCTGACCCCAGGAATGTGTCAATAAAGTTTCCCCTTCCTGGGACAATGAATTCACGGTGTTCTTATTTCAATTTCCAGGAGTGTAAATACGAGACTATTATGTGCGAAATGTGTAAAAAATGGTGACGATAAGGACAATCTGTGCTACTCGTGCGCTGTAAAAGTAAATAACTGTAAAGGTATGTTTACACGATCAAAAACGAAGAACTGTGTTCTGGTGCCACATTGCGATCACAAACTCGTAACGGACTCAGCATCGAAAGACGAAATAATTAAAGTGTTGCAAGAGGATAGAAACGTTCTGTTAGCGGGAATCAGCGAGTTAGAACAAGAACTAAGCAAATATGTAAGCAGTGAAAAGTGGTGTACCATAAAAAGTGCGTCGAACACACAGAGCTTAAAATCGCATCTAAAAATGCACTCGTGTTATAATGTATCTGCAACGCCAACGGTATCCAGAAAAAGTGCGTCTAAACAAGTAAGTGCACCTTCAGATAAAGAAACTGTTCTGATGTCAGCTGGTAATGAGCCAATGCAAAGTGTAAGTGTAACTGAAGGCAGTGTTTACACGGCAATCAGCGAAAACGGAACTGTAATGAACGATACCAATAGTGTTCCAGAAGATAAAGCACATGAACATATGAAACAAAGTTACGATTTAAGGAATGCAGTACGGAATCCGAAAGTTTTAATAGTGAGTGACAGCCAAGGCAGGTACTGCAGAAACATTCTGGAGACAAAACTAGACACAAAATATGACATTCGAAGTTTTATTAAACCAAATACTCCTCTCCGTGAAGTTTTTAATCGAACTGACAAATTAGCAGAAGACTTGAACGCAAGTGATACTCTTATCTTAATGGCTGTGTCGAACAATACTGAAGACTCCGACAACAACGGTGTGGAAAGCATTGATAACGTGTTACCAAGTGTTCTCCATCTCAGTAACAAGACAAATATCATTTCGCATCCAATTCCCCAAAGATTCGACAAAGAATATATAAACGAAAAAATTTACATGGTTAATCATCATTTAGTGCAAACAGTGAACTGTTCAAAATCTTGCAACAAAATAGAATATCCATAAACTTTGAAATGGAAAGACTGTCTCGTGATAAATTCACACGTCACGGATTCCACTTGAACGTACAGGGGAAGGAGCAAGTATGCAACAGACTGTCTGCATTAATTAAAATTAACAATCGTACAAACCAGATGCATGTATCTATGAATCGACCAGTCTACCTGAAGAAATCAGTGTTTCATCAAAATAAATACAATGTGAAAACCAGTGCAATACAAGTGCCTAAAATGAAACAAATGCTACTTGACAAGTGGATTACCATTAGAAGCACCACAGCACACGAAAAGCAGGGCCCAGAATCCAGGGAACTAGCTAGCAAGAAGACACCACCCAAACCTCAAGTCAAGGAGGATTTTTTACAGCTAACAATACTAGATCTAAAAAGAGGTAAGTGGTCAAGCAAGACACAATATAGTCTCTGCTTCATACTTTAAATTGTTCCATCAGAATGTTCAGTCTCTTTCCAATAAACTGAATGAAATACAAATCTTGTTAAATGATATGAGTGATATTTCTGTTTTATGCTTTACTGAGCACTGACTAAATAAGGACATGCTAGAACTAGCACACCTACCTCACTTTAAATTAGCTGCCACATTTTGTAGGGAAGTCTCAGGCATGGTGGTAGCTGCATATCTACATCTACATGTCTACTCCGCAATTCACATTTAAGTGCTTGGCAGAGGGTAAATCGAACCACAATCATACTATCTCTCTACCATTCCACTCCCAAACAGCGCGCGGGAAAAACGAACACCTAAACCTTTCTGTTCGAGCTCTGATTTCTCTTATTTTATTTTGATGATCATTCCTACCTATGTAGGTTGGGCTCAACAAAATATTTTCGCATTCGGAAGAGAAAGTTGGTGACTGAGACTTCGTAAATAGATCTCGCCGTGACGATAAACGTTTTTGCTTTAATGACTTCCATCCCAGCTTGCGTATCATATCTGCCACACTCTCTCCCCTATTACGTGATAATACAAAACGAGCTGCCCTTTTTTGCACCCTTTCGATGTCCTCCGTCCATCCCACCTGGTAAGGATCCCACACCACGCAGCAATATTCTAACAGAGGACGAACGAGTGTAGTGTAAACTATCTCTTTAGTAGACTTCTTGCATCTTCTAAGTGTACTGCCAATGAAACGAAACCTTTGGCTCGCCTTCCCCACAATATTATCTATGTGGTCTTTCCAACTGAAGTTGTTCGTAATTTTAACACCCAGGTACTTAGTTGAATTGACAGCCTTGAGAATTGTACTATTTATCGAGTAATCGAATTCCAACGGATTTCGTTTGGAATTCATGTCGATCACCTCACACTTTTCGTTATTTAGCGTCAACTGCCACCTGCCACACCATACAGCAATCTTTTCTAAATCGCTTTGCAACTGATATTGGTCTTCGGATGACCTTACTAGACGGTAAATTACAGCATCATCTGCGAACAACCTAAGAGAACTGCTCAGATTGTCACCCAGGTCATTTATATAGATCAGGAACAGCAGAGGCCCCAGAATGCTTCCCTGGGGAACACCTGATATCACTTCAGTTTTACTCGATGATTTGCCATCTATTACTACGAACTGCGACCTTCCTGACAGAAAATCACGAATCCAGTCGCACAACTGAGACGATACCCCATAGGCCCGCAGCTTGATTAGAAGTCGCTTGTGAGGAACGGTGTTGAAAGCTTTCCGGAAATCTAGAAATATGGAATCAACTTGAGATCCCCTGTCGACAGCGGCCATTACTTCGTGTCAATAAAGAGCTAGCTGTGTTGCACAAGAAGGATGATTTCTGAAACCATGCTGATTACGTATAAATAGATCGTTCCCTTCGAAGTGATTCATAATGTTTGAATACAGTATATGCTCCAAAACCCTACTGCAAACCGACGTCAATGATATAGGTCTGTAGTTAGATGGATTACTCCTACTACCCTTCTTAAACACTGGTGCGACCTGCGCAATTTTCCAATCTGTAGGTACAGATCTATCGGTGAGCGAGCGGTTGTATATAATTGCTAAGTAGGGAGCTATTGTATCAGCGTAATCTGAAAAGAACCTAATCGGTATACAATCTGAACCTGAAGACTTGCCCGTATCAAGTGATTTGAGTTGCTTTGCAACCCCTAAGGTATCTACTTCTAAGAAACTCATGCTAGCAGCTGTTCGTGTTTCAAATTCTGGAATATTCCATTCGTCTTCCCTGGTGAAGGAATTTCGGAAAACTGCGTTCAATAACTCCGTTTTAGCGGCACAGTCGTCGGTAACAGTACCATTGGCACTGTGCAGCGAAGGTATGGACTGCGTCTTACTGCTTGTGTACTTTACATACGACCAGAATTTCCTCGGATTTTCTACCAAATTTCGAGACAATGTTTCGTTGTGGAACGTATTAAAGACATTTCGCTTTGAAGTCCGTGCCAAATTTCGCGCGTCTGTAAATTTTAGCCAATCTTTGGGATTTCGCGTTCTTCTGAACTTTGCATGCTTTTTCCATTGCCTCTGCAACAGTGCTCGGACCTGTTGGGTACCATGGGGGATCAGTTCCATCTCTTACCAATTTATGAGGTATGAATCTCTCAATTGCTGTTGCTACTATATCTTTGAATTTGAGCCACATCTGCTCTACATTTGCATAGTCAGTTCGGAAGGAATAGAGATTGTCTCTTAGAAAGGCTTCTAGTGACACTTTATCCGCTTTTTTAAATAAAATTATTTTGCGTTTGTTTCTGGTGGATTTGGAAGAAACGGTATTGAGCCTAGCTACAACGACCTTGTGATCACTAATCCCTGTATCAGTCATGATGCTCTCTATCAGCTCTGGATTGTTTGTGGCTAAGAGGTCAAGTGTGTTTTCGCAACCATTTACAATTCGCGTGGGTTCGTGGACTAACTGCTCGAAATAATTTTCGGAGAAAGCATTTAGGACAATCTCGGAAGATGTTTTCTGCCTACCACCGGTTTTGAACAAGTATTTTTGCCAACATATTGAGGGAAGGTTGAAGTCCCCACCAATTATAACCGTATGAGTGGATTATTTATTTGTTATGAGACACAAATTTTCTCTGAACTGTTCAGCAACTATATCATCGGAGTCTGGGGGTCAGTAGAAGGAGCCAATTATTAACTTAGTTCGGCTGTTAAGTATAACCTCCAACCAAACCAATTCGCACGGAGTATCTACTTCGACTTCACTACAAGATAAACCACTACTGACAGACACAAACACTCCACCACCAATTCTGCCTAATCTATCTTTCCAGAACACCGTCAAACTTCGTAAAAATTTCTGCAGAACTTGTTTCAGGCTTTAGCCAGCTTTCTGTACCTATAACGATTTCAACTTTTGTGCTTTCTGTTAGCGCTTGAAGCTTAGGGACTTTCCCAGCACAACTACAACAATTTACAACCACAATTCCGACTGTTCCTTGATCCAAGCACGTCCTGTGTTTGCCATGCACCCTTTGAGATTGCAGCCCACCCCGTTCTTTCCCGAGGCCTTCTAACCTAAAAAACCGCCAGTTCACGCCACACAGCTTCCGCTACCCGTGTAGCCGCCAGCTGAGTGTAGTGAACTCCTGACCTATTGAGCGGAACCCGAAACCCCACCACCCTATGGCGCAAGTCAAGGAATCTGCAGCCAACACGGTCGCAAAACCGTCTGAGCCTCTGATTCAGACCCTCCACCCGGCTCTGCACCAAAGGTCTGCAGTCGGCTCTGTCAACGATGCTGCAGATGGTGTGCTCTGCCTTCATCTCGTAAGCAAGACCGGCAGCCTTCACCAAATCAGATAGCCGCTGGAATCCAGAGAGAATTTCCTCAGATCCAAAGCGACACACGTCATTAGTGCCAACATGTGCCACCACCTGCAGCTGGCTGCACCCTGTGCTCTTCGTGGCATCTGGAAGGACCCTTTCCACATTAGGAATGACTCCACCCGGAATGCACACGGAGTGCACACTGGATTTCTTCCCCTCCTTAGCCGCCGTACCCCTATGGGGCCCCATTACGCGCCTAACATTTGAGCTCCCAACTACCAATAAGCCCAACCTCTGTGACTGCCCGGACCTTGAAGGATGAGAATCATGCTCTGAAATAGGGCAGGCAGCTGCATCTGGCTCAGCCAGAGACAGTGCCTGAAACCTGTTTCTCAGACGCACCGGGGAGGCTTTCTGATCAGCCTCCGGGGACGTCTTTCGCTGCCTGCCACGCCTTGGAACGACCTCCCAATCAACCACAGGCGAGGACTCAGCCCCGCTGCGGGCAGCAACTGTGGCAACCACAGCGGCAGACCGATCTGGGGACAGACGGGACATGGTTGACATCCCCGTGATACCGAAGTCCAGCTCCCCACAGTGGTGCCCATTGGCAAAAGCCTCAAGCTGCGCAACCGAAGTCAGCGCCGCTTGCAGCTGTGAGCGAAGGGATGCCAACTCAGCCCTCATTCGAACACAGCAATCACAGTCCCTGTCCATTCTAGTCGATGCTGAACAACAGTTACTGAAACGCGAGTCAGTGTCTAGATAACGCAAGGGAAACACGCAAAGAATGTATTAACTAACCGGTACAAATGACTAACGACTGCGCTACAATCTGCCTGAATTTACGATTACAGTAACTAAAACACGAAATTACACCTCCTACACGAAACTCACACGCAATTTAAGTAAGAATCTATGAAGTAAACACTAAAGCGCGATGCTACAACTCTCAAATACTATAATACGCCCGAAATTTATGAATTAAACAATGCAAGTACCCAAAAACACGCAAAGAAATTAAGAATTAAACTATGTAACAAATAAGTAAGCTAGGAGTATACAACTTGCTGCTGGCAGCTGCTGGCAGCTGCTGATCCAATGGCAGGGCAAGAAGATGTAGACTTCACTAACATAACCAAATTTGACAGCTTACCTAAAGAAATAGACATAGAACTCTCAATAGTAGAACTGCCAACTAGCAATTCTGTAATCATCTGTGTATATAGGTCACCAGATGGCGATAAAAAAGTTTCTTATAATCATATGGAAGAGCTGTTAGAGGACTTCAACACCCTTAAAAATATTATCATATGTGGAGATTTCAATGTTGATTTCTCCAAACCCAGTTAATTTAAATGTGAAATCAAAGACTTACTGAAATCTTGTAACCTAAAACCAACTATAACCAACCCAAGTCATATAACCACTACTTCTACAACAACCATAGATCAGGTGTTTGTAAATACAGATAAATATATCTGCAACACACAGACTGCAAACACTGGGTTTAATTATTAAAATGCCGAAATACTAACAATCGCTATTCCAGGAAACACGAAAGCCCAGAAAATTAGAGCTATTGTGAGGAAATTTAATAATGAAAACATAGATTACTTTTGTTCTTTTGAGAAGAGAAATCTGGACTGATGTTTACAGTTCAAACAACACAGATGACAAGTTTGATAAATTTATGGCCACATACAAACATTTTTTTGAAATAACCTTTCCTAAACAAACGTCATTTATAAATTCTGTGCACAAACCAAATAAATGGATCACAACAGGAATAAAAATACCATGCCAGAATAAAAGGAACTTATATGAATACTCAAAGCAAACCACAAATCCTGTATTTATCAACTACTTTAAACAATGTAAACAAATACTTAGATAAGTTATAACACAAGCAAAGAAAATGGAAAATGACAAACAAACAAAAAATTCCAGGAATAAGACTAAAGCAACCTGGAGTATCATAAAAAGAGAAACAGGTACTACATCATTAGCCCACAAAAACATAGAACTTCATGAAAACAACAATAAAATAATCAACACCACAGTAGTGGCTAGTAAATTTAACAACTACTTTTCTAATGTAGCACACAACCTGATTACTAAACATTACAACTCACAACCAGACAGCAATACACTCCAGTCAGATACAAAAATTTTTACAAGAACCCTATTCATGTCTCCAACAACACCTGAGGAATTATCTGTCATTATAAAAAGGTTACCCAATAAGTATTCAGCAGGTACTGATGAAATACCAGATATTATCATCAAAGCAAGTGTAACATCTATCGTAGAACCATTAACAGATATTTTCAATTCATCATTCGTGAGCGGTATATTCCCGAAAAATCTGAAAATGGCAAAAGTGACACCACTGTACAAGAAAGGGGACAAACATGAAGCTGCAAACTATAGACCTGTATCAGTATTGTCAGGCTTTGGTAAAATTCTTGAAAAAATATTTCTTAGAAGGCTGACAGCCTTTCTAAATAAAGAAAACATAATAAGTGATGCGCAACACGGATTAAGAACTGGCAGATCAACACAGTCAGCTATCAATACCTTCTTAAATGAAATTCTAACTGCAGTAGGTAATAAGCAACATGTGTCTGGCATATTTCTTGACCTTAGTAAAGCCTTCAATGTAATTGACCATAATACTCTGTTGCAGAAGCTAGGTAATTATGGAATACGAGGCCTGCCAAACGAGTGGATACATTCCTACCTTCATGACCATCAACAGATCACTCAAATAAAATACAAGGAAATAAAAATACAAAAAATTTCTAATTTTTACAGTAATGCATAAAACATTACGTATGGAACTCCTCAAGGGTTAGACCTTGGGCCAATTCTTTTCATTCTTTATGTTAATGATTTGTCAGAAAAAATAACTAAAGGGACAACAGTACTTTTTGCAGATGACACAAATATCCTAATCAAATCACGTGATGAAGAAAGCCTACAAAAAACAGCTACAGGTATCATACAAAATTTGACACAATGGTTCAGAACAAACAAGCTAATAATAAATAATGAAAAAACAGTGACAGTCAATTTCCATAATTGACAGAAACTACATCCTGCAAGACCAATTTTTAAAATTGATGGAAAAACTGTCTCATCTGTGAGCGACACAACATTTTTAGGTATACATATTCAGCAAAACCTAAAATGGGAGACACATCTTAACCAAGTAAATAAAAAGCTGAACACACTTTATACGCAGTAAGAATCCTCGCACAAAATACAAGCCGTGCGTCTATGATCAGAATGTACCATGGCAGTATTCAGTCACTGCTAATGTACGGTATTATCTTTTGAGGGAACTCTGTAGGTATAAACAAAACATTTAGGCTACAGAAAAAGATTGTTAGAATAATAAACCACGCTAAGTACAGAGACTCCGTAGACCAATATTTAAAAATCTCAGTATAGTGCCTCTTCCTTGCTTATATATGTATGAAATATTAAATTTCACAAAAGGAAGTACTTTAAAAGATGGAAATATCTTCAAGTATAACTGTGATTACCACCCTCATGATACTAGGCAGAAGCATTACTTGCATGTGAATACAGTAAGTACAAACATTTGTAAGAGAGTAGTGTATCATACTGGCATAATTCTGTACAATCATATGCCACCCTATTTGAAACAGATGCAAAGTTTACGAAAGTTTAAAGTGAAACTGAAAGAGTACTTGCTTGACCATTCCTTCTATTCTGTTTCCGAGATTTTAGAGTACCAGAGAAGTGTAGTGTAGCTGCTCAAATATTCTTAATAAGTCTATCATTTTATTTCTTATATTAAATTTGTCATCAATATTCAACATGTACAGAATAATTTTTAATTAGTTGTTGTTGTTGTTGTGGTCTTCAGTCCTGAGACTGGTTTGATGCAGCTCTCCATGCTACTCTATCCTTTGCAAGCTTCTTCATCTCCCAGTACTTACTGCAACCTACATCATCCTGAATCTGCTTAGTGTATTTATCTCTTTGTCTCCCTCTACGATTTTTACCATCCACGCTGCCCTCCAATGCTAAATTTGTGATCCCTTGATGCCTCAGAACATGTCCTACCAACCGGTTCCTTATTCTTGTCAATTTGTGCCACAAACTCCTCTTCCTCCCAATTCTATTCAATACCTCCTATCCTTTCAAAATAACAATGTGTATGATGTTGTATATACTGTTCCAACCTGACTTGTCCCACATTGTTTGTGCAAAATATGTACCTAAACACGATTTACAGGACTAATAAAGAAATACAAATACAAATACAAACAACAATTTATGTGTTGCGTCAATTATGATAACATGTTTAATTAGACATTAGCGTATTTTTTATATATGATGTTGCAAGTGATACGTCATTTAATTAAGACAATATAGCCATTACGTATGAGACAATTTTTATTAATATTTTATTACCCCCCCCAAACACACAGACACGATGGCTTATTGTACCATTTACAGCACGAAATTTTCGGTACACCCATAGCAAAATCAGTTTTAGCGACTTTCTAGCGACTTTTGATATTGAATCTAGCGACTCGGGTTCTTTAGAGTTGGCAACACTGGGTGGGAATTGTGAACAGGTGTCTAAAGCTAGCGAAATGAGGGATGCTCAACTACCGGACTTACCGATAGATGGCTCTACCAGCTGATTACTGTCGTCTGTATTGACCGCCATATTCGAATTTGGCAAGAAGTTTCTCTCGGTCTGAACGGTGGATAAGGAATTAAGTATTATCGAAATTGTGATTTCTTGCTCCGCTATCAATTGTACGAAGCGATGGAGTAAGGAAAGTGACTTACCATTTCACAGGTAATAGGACTACCGATACAATAAGATAAAAATACAGACTTAGTGCGTTTGTTAATTCGATGTTTTTGAACAGGTTTCTTCTAAAGCACCCAGAGCTGCTAAAGAAGTGTATTACTTCCGTGAAGCGGAAAGGTTTTAATCGTACGTCTTGCAGTTCTCTTTGCGGAAACAATTTCCAACAAGATGATTACGTAGTGAGCCCTGGAACGTGGAAGAAACGTCTCAAACCCGAAGCAGTGCCATCAGATTTTGACTTTCCGACTCATTTGATGCCACCAAATAAACAGCCACGATGACATGTTGTTAGGATTTTGAGTGGCAACGAATGCTTTTCCATTTGAGGTAGCTAATTAATTTCCTTGCTATGTGTGTGCTTTTGACTTTTGTGAATTTATTTCGTACGAACACAAATGGGCCACATAGGTCTAAGCAATGTTGTAATACAGGTCGATATTTTTGTTTTTAGCGTTCTGTCATAGAATCTGTGCTCGATTTACCCGCTGCAGAACCTACTGATTGCGTGGAGAATGTTGTCAATGAGAATTCTTCCGTGGAAAGCATGTCCCAATTATCCAGTGCAGAAGCTGCGAATTGTGTCAAAAACGTTAGTATGTAGATGTTTTCACACGCCCAAAGTTTTCTTATAATATTTTTTCATCAAGCCTTGAGTTATTTCAATCATATGTGACGAAATTATTTCTTTGTTTCAGAGTGCAGTTGGTTCTTCAGTAATTGATTGTGGTATACAGTCGAAAGTAGAAATGGAAGATAAGGAGACCCAAACTTGCAATTTTTTCTCAGACATTGTACACGAATTAAAACGTAAACTGAAGTGCATCTGTGACAAACTTCGAAGAAGAGAGAAGAAAGTATTTTCCATGGATGACATCATAAGTTCATTGAAGGAGAATGGGCCTCTTCCTAAGAAGTTACATAATTTTCTCAATCATCAGAAAGGAACACAAGTGAAATTAGTGTGCAATTTAGTGAACAACTCTCTCTCGTCAAAGGGTAATAGATAAACAACAAATGTGAAAATGTTTGTGATTGTGTACTTTTATTCACCAGCAGCATATGAATACCTGCAAAAATTAATGCCTCTGCCCCATAAATCATTGATTTCCAAATGGGTGGCAAGTGTAGACTATGAACCTGGCTTCTTAATAGATTTTTTTAAGTACATTGATTTGAACCCAATTGTAAGGGACCGGTTCAGCGATTCATGTCTAATTGTAGACAGTATGGCAATTAGGAAGCAAGTAGTTTGGGACCGAGGAACTAAGCAATACTTTGGTGAGGAAGTTTCTCAGTCAAAAGAAGTAATAGAGGAATCTGAGGCTCTGACTTTCATGCTTGTCTCTATTAAAGGCAAATTTAAATGCCTGATTGCATATTCCTTTATCAATGGTGTACAGGCAAATAATCAGGCCACACTGATAAAATCTGCTTTGAGAGGCTGCATAGTGCTGGAATGTGATGGCTGTACTTTAAATTTTTCCAAGGGTGATTTTAAAAGCCACTTTCCTCACCCTGTGGAAAAATACAATGTTTATTGTATCTTTGACATGTCATATGATTAAGTTGGCCATAAATGCTGTAGCAGAAGTATCTATCAAGTCTCCAACTGGCATTATTAGATGGCATTTCATTGAGCAATTGAAGAAGGTGTGACATTTGCCAACAAACTATTAGGACAACATATAAGTTATGTGAATAGAAAAATGAATGTTTCATTAGCTGCACAGACTTTGAATTCCAGTGTGGCAGATAGTATAGAGTTTTTGAGGAGGGTTGGTGATCCAAATTTTAAAGGAAGTTAAGCAACAGTAGAATTTTTGTATTATATTGATAGGGTTTTTGATATTCTGAACTCCAGAAATCCATTAGGTAAAGGGTATAACAGCCCCTGAGACTTGACAACAAATCTTATTGGCTTGGTATTTTCAGACACTAAAAATTATATCAAAAGCTTAAAAATTAGTGGTGTTCCGTTGCTGCTCCATGCAAGAAGTACTTTTGCTTTTGGGATAATTTTCGATATGCAGTCAGTCAGGCACATAGCTCTGTCAAGTATGCTTTGTGTTGAAACTCCTCTGAAGTATTTGCTGACATATAAACCGTCACAAGATCACATAGGGCTTTTTTTTCCTGCATTCGGCCCAGAGGTGGTTGGAACAACAATCCAAATGCATACCAGTTCAAATGTGCCATGAGAAAGTTGCTCTTGGGTAACAGTGTCACTGTAATGAATGAGAATTGCTCAAATTTTAATGTGTGTTGTTTGCCACCTGTTAATGATTTTCGTGCAAGAAATCATGTAGTAGAAAGTGATGAAAGTGCTGTAGAAAATGAAATGGAGAAGTGGTGTGCACTTCTTGATGATAAGATTAAGTTCTCATTTTACAAGCAAAACCTAGTCTATTATATTGCAGGGTATGTGTCATTGCGCTTGTCAAGGCAGATCACATGCAAAGACTGCCTTCACATACTGAAGCCACCAGTAGTTAAATCTGCATTAGAATGTGATGCTCTCTATGCTTTTCCCAATATGGCCAGTAAAAATGCATTTGTAAATTTTGTTGACCGGGGAGAACTGGTTAAAACAAGTGGCTGTGTATACTCTGTTCTAGAATACTCAGATAAACTGTTTCAGATGTTTGTGATTGCTGGGGATATGCGACGGAAATATACACAGGCCAAGATTTTGCATTCTGTTAAAAATAATTTTGTAGATTACCCATTTCCTGCTCTTGGTCATGATTACCATTATGAAATTGGGATTGAGGACTTACATCAGACTCAACTTGTTTGTAAGATTGCATCCCTGTACTCCTGCATACGCTTAAAAACATATGGGGGAAAAATGTCTGCTGAGAAAATTTTAAACAACAAATCAAGTATAAGGCAGAAGTTAAATAAACTCATATTGTTTAATCATGTATAGTGCTCAAATTGGAAAATATTATGTAATGGAACATTCCATGCAGATGGATGTGACATTTTGACAGCTTTTTTAAAACTACTTTGTCCATAGATTTGTTGTTGTGTAATCATGAACTTCAAAGGACGAATCACATTGAAGTAAAATTAACTCTTTACATCCTGTGTAGATATTGTAACAAAATTATAATTGTTTATTATATAAGCTTATTTTAAGATGTTTGGTGTTACAAAATATGCACTTGCATTAAAAACAGGTGATTTGTGTGAAATTAATGGAAAAAAAAGTTTTGAGACTTACTTGACAGATGGCTTTCAGTGTGAGAAAATATTTCCCTCAATATCTACACTCCTGGAAATTGAAATAAGAACACCGTGAGTTCATTGTCCCAGGAAGGGGAAACTTTATTGACACATTCCTGGGGTCATATACATCACATGATCACACTGACAGAACCACAGGCACATAGACACAGGCAACAGAGCATGCACAATGTCGGCACTAGTACAGTGTATATCCACCTTTCGCAGCAATGCAGGCTGCTATTCTCCCATGGAGACGATTGTAGAGATGCTGGATGTAGTCCTGTGGAACGGCTTGCCATGCCATTTCCACCTGGCGCCTCAGTTGGACCAGCGTTCGTGCTGGACGTGGAGACCACGTGAGACGACGCTTCATCCAGTCCCAAATATGCTCAATGGGGGACAGATCCGGAGATCTTGCTGGCCAGGGTAGTTGACTTACACCTTCTAGAGCACGTTGGGTGGCACGGGATACATGCGGACGTGCATTGTCCTGTTGGAACAGCAAGTTCCCTTGCCGGTCTAGGAATGGTAGAACGATGGGTTCGATGACGGTTTGGATGTACCGTGCACTATTCAGTGTCCCCTCGACGATCACCAGTGGTGTACGGCCAGTGTAGGAGATCGCTCCCCACACCATGATGCCGGGTGTTGGCCCTGTGTGCCTCGGTCGTATGCAGTCCTGATTGTGGCGCTCACCTGCACGGCGCCAAACACGCATACGACCATCATTGGCACCAAGGCAGAAGCGACTCTCATCGCTGAAGACGACACGTCTCCATTCGTCCCTCCATTCACGCCTGTCGTGACACCACTGGAGGCGGGCTGCACGATGTTGGGGAGTGAGCGGAAGACGGCCTAACGGTGTGCGGGACCGTGGTCCAGCTTCATGGAGACGGTTGCGAATGGTCCTCGCCGATACCCCAGGAGCAACAGTGTCCCTAATTTGCTGGGAAGTGGCGGTGCGGTTCCCTACGGCACTGCGTAGGATCCTACGGTCTTGGCGTGCATCCGTGCGTCGCTGCGGACCGGTCCCAGGTCGACGGGCACGTGCACCTTCCGCCGACCACTGGCGACAACATCGATGTACTGTGGAGACCTCACGCCCCACGTGTTGAGCAATTCGGCGGTACGTCCACCAGGCCTCCCGCATGCCCACTATACGCCCTCGCTCAAAGTCCGTCAACTGCACATACGGTTCACGTCCACGCTGTCGCGGCATGCTACCAGTGTTAAAGACTGCGATGGAGCTCCATATGCCACGGCAAACTGGCTGACACTGACGGCGGCGGTGCACAAATGCTGCGCAGCTAGCGCCATTCAACGGCCAACACCGCGGTTCCTGGTGTGTCCGCTGTGCCGTGCGTGTGATCATTGCTTGTACAGCCCTCTCGCAGTGCCCGGAGCAAGTATGGTGGGTCTGACACACCGGTGTCAATGTGTTCTTTTTTTCCATTTCCAGGAGTGTATGTTAACTTGAATTTGATCTAATGGAGTATGCAGTGGCCCTATGTTTCAAACAGTAATGTTTGTGGATACTCTGCAACATAAGAGCAATAAAATTGTTACCTGTCAATTCTTGTTTTAATACTTCCTAGAATGAACACAATGTTCCAATTGATCGTAAACATTCTTTTTACTTTAGAACCATTCTAGAATAAGGGAGCCTGATTCAGGCGAAACCTAATTCTCTGAATTTTGTCTTTATTTTGCTAGGAGGTCTTTCTATTACATTTTCCTGTGTTGGAGGGGCGGGGAGAGAGAATGCAAATAATCATATAGAATTATCTTTCTAGCACTACAAAGTACAGAATACAGAGATTGCAGTTGCACTTGGCAATCTAGGAAATTTCGGTACTTGTTACATGCCTAATTTTCATCATTTACCTTAATTATACGGTTGCACTTTCTGCTGATTTGAACTGTGTACTAAATGTTAAAAATATTTTGTTTGGTCATAGTAATAAAAGCATTTCATTTTGTTAGTTCATATGTCCCACATGGAACTGAAGTTATGACGACAAAGGAAGGAATTAACATCAAGGAGTCTTACTTCACAGAAATTATGTAACAATAGTTACACTTTTTGCTAGTTAATGTTAACATAAACCATTTAGTTTTCCATTAAGAGTGAAAGCAGTTCACGAGTCAAGTGTAGAACAAAGTTACCCATAGGTAACTATAGTATTTTACGTTTGAGTTGTTGCAGGCCCAAAGTATTGTGCTCTTCATATTTCTATTTAAAAAAGTTTGTAACTCAAATTCACAGACAATTTGGAATCTGTACATACATGTGTGTAGCAAAGTACTTTTCATGTGCCATGTGGAAACTTTAATTTTCTGGTTTAAATATAATTTATTTCATGAATTACCTTTAATACCAACAATGTCTGAATGCATTATTTACCATTTAGAAGAAGCAATATTAGTGTACAGAATAACAAACCTCATGAAAAGTGGGAGAGATTGTTCTGTACAGAACTTGGAATGGCTCTTTATCAATAGCAGGTAAAAAGAAGGCTTCTATTAAATGTTCAAAGAAACCAGTCAGCACTTCTTAATTCACCATACAGGTGATACAGTAATAAAACAATTTACTTTTTTCAGAATTTCTGGTAAGTGTTAAAAGTGTGAAGACCTATTCAATTAGTATTTGCTTGACCAATAACCTGTAGTACAAGCACACGTAGAAGCAGGTAATTATGGGAGTAAAGAGTTATGTTAAAATTAAAGATACTGACTGGTAATACTTGCTCACAGAACATTGTAGTTGCTGTACAGTTAATGCTGTAAGTGGTGTACCCAATGTGATTCCTGGAGGACATAATATTCTGTTATCCTATGGGAGTGCACTGGTACACCTATTGAAAGTAAGTTTTGCTGTGGAATAGTTGTATCAGACGTCTGTACCAGAAAACAAGTCTCCACTGTGACACGCTTATGTTCTTGGTATGCTATTAGCTATTTATTACAGGAATACTCTAAAACATGGAGGAGGGAGGGAGGGGGAGAGAGAATGTTACTGTCTTTCCAGATACTGTTCTATTTCTTCAAACCAATTCTGAATTTCTCAGGTTATTACATATTATTTACTGTACATTGTCCAGCAATACTTCTGTTGTTACCAGATAGTTTGGTAATTTGGCACTACCTTTGTGCCACTGGTATTGGCTAGTGTACTTTTGCAGATAAGAAACTTGGTTGGACTAGAATGTCCTGTCAGTATAGAACAAATTCAGACAATATGGAACTTTTTACACTAAATTTGCAATATAATGACACCCTTGTCTCACACAGATTGTAGCAGCCATTGGGGTGCCTGTCTGGCCAGCTTCTGAAGCTTTCACTTTCAGGTTTGGTTTTTGCTTGGGCCCTATACTGACAACCAGTCATTCCAGTGACAGACACCATCTCAAAGACTGGAACCAAGATTCACAGAAATAAAATTCCATGGTTACAGTTCATAGTGTAATTAATTTTGCTCACTGACATGTTCTGAATTCAATTTTAAAATAAAACCATGGTACCAGTCACTGTTTGGGTGTCAGACTAGAAAATTAGTTTTAAGACACCCCCAACCATAAAATTAACAGCTGTGATCGATGATATTTTCAGCAAGTTCCTTCACTTCCTACATCATCATGGATCAGTCCAATATAATATTAGTACTAGACTTAACTTCCAAATGATACAAGTCATGCATTTTAAGAGGAGCCTTAACGTTGGCGTTTGTGTTTGTCTCATTTAAATGTATTTCTTGTCTCGTATCAAAGACTGAAGCACTGTCAAAAACTGGTGCTTCTACCTTATCACTCTGTTAAAAATACAGATACACCATGCACGTACAGCCGTTAATAAAATCATGTCATTTAAATTTCTGATCAAAGAGAGAGCCAAATTCGTAAGTGCATGTTGCAATTACAGTGTCAGCATATATGCAGATCGGTAATGCATCGCTTCAGATAAAGAAAAATAATAAATTTTTCCGTTTATACGTAAGTAATACTTTAATAGTTCAGTTGTAATTTCTGTTGTCAGTAAAGATACCCCTAAGCAAACGCGAACGACGTCAACTTTTGTTTCAAGAGACGTCTTCACTGTTTTCCACACTTGATTTTCCGAATTATACCTGTAGTTAAAAGCTTTGGCAAGTAAGGTAATTTGTTGACCTCCATTGAATCTTAAATAGTGTTTTAAAACGGGCAAATAAGTAAAGCACTCATAAAATTAATAGTAAACGATTTATAGGTCAGCTTGTCAAACTTCCAAAACACTCGAATTTAGGAATTTCATAGCAGAACTGTCACTGTTTTTTCTCGCTAGATTAGAGACACTTCATTATGTTGATGTGTAGATATCTAGAACATCCAATATAAAAGACTTATGAGGGCGCAGAACGAAAAACATTTTCATCCGTGTTTTGACACTTCGTTTTTTGCCAAATTCAGATATTGCGGACACTCAATGATATGATCTTTGGCCGGCACGCGCTAGAGCCATCTATCGGTGGTTCCGGTAGTTGAGCATCCCTCATTTCGCTAGCTTTAGACGCCTATAGTAGACTGCAAATTGCAAAACCTGTCGAGTTGTGTAGTGTGCTGTTTCCGTTCGCCTAATCTTAATTGCAGCATGGATGTGATCGAATTTTTAGAGAGAAATCAGACAATGTTGTGGCGCTCGCCAGCGTGTCGACTGGTTACTATTATGGAACTGTGAGTTCCGTGGTTTGTGACAAGTATTTCGCCATTATTTAATAACTGTGTTTCAGTGTCCTGAAACAGTAGTAGGCTACTTCATATTATCTTTCTCATTCAAAGTTTCGCCTAAGACTGTATTCGTTTAACTTTTTGAACTTGGATAACCTGCTACCTACAACCCCTGCTTCATCCGTAATATATGCTTTAAAATTGGTTTTGCCATGGCAGACAAATTGTGCACACTTTATACTCTCAGCAGTTTCGTCATGTGAAGATAATTTTTAATTGTTTGTTATTGACTGCAATCACAGCGTCAAGCTTACCAAGAGAACTATCGCATTATTCAGAGCGTAGTGAATGATCTTACCACAGCAAGTGTTGTAATTTTATTCTCAAAGAAAATTTGTAGATTTTAAATGTAGAGAATGCAATCGATGTACCCGACTTAATTATTTGCCGCGGCCAGTAAAATATTCCACACATTATTAAAGCCGAATCAACCGAGCATGACCTTTCTGTCAATGATCGTATTACAAAATTTTGTTAAGTTGAACCATTAATCTGTTTTTACGCCGGTCGTTGTGTTGTGCCAGCAGTGAAACTTGCATGACATATTGTATTTATTTGTACGATGTGATGGATTTGTGTGCATTTTAATACCACAGGGAACTACTTGCGTTCTCTGTGTCTTTTTCTTCCCACGCGCAAATGATCTGCCAGTTATTTTAAACAGCAGAAGTCTCTACTGTGTTGACCACATTACTATAGCTACATAAAGTAGAAACTTGTTAGGCCTACCGCCTGTGAATGCTAGTCTCACCATTAGGACTACTCTGCAAATGAGCTTAAACCTAATTGAACCGCCAGCTGTATCTTCCATCTGGTAAACAAATTGGCTTGATCCTTTTATGCACTGTATTATGCTCATAAATCCAATATCGTTAAGAGATGGTCATTGGACCTGTATCAGCAGTATGAACACGTAAAAATCTGCTAGTGAAAAATTCTAAATAACAGTGCACTAACCGACATCCTCATATAGCTGTTCAACCCGTGGTATCCCTATACAATATTTCCGTAAATACTTAAATTACCAAGTATTTCTTCATACCTGATGCTGTGTCCTATCAACCTATCCAGTTTTCTGTTTTTTTGTACCTCATCATTAGTTATCTGACGTACCCACCTAACAGCATTCTCTGGTGACACCACCTTCCAAAATCTTCTATTCTCTTCTTGTGTGTACTTCATTGCACATCTGCGCTTCCATATAAGGCTAAACTCCAGGTGGGTAGTTTCGTACATTCAAGGAAATTTTATATTTTATGGGAACAGTCTTTTCTTGTTATTGCCAGTCCACGTTTTATGTCCTCTTTACTTCTCCATTGTCTAATTTGCTGCCTAAATAGCAAATTTTCAGTGTCTTATTTCCTAATCTTAATACTGCAATGCAATTCACGCTCTGTCACCCATTATCCTTGTTTTACGTTGAGTGAAATGGCAAAATGGTTAAAACTTGCGTTTGGAATTACAACAGTTTAAACCTGCTTCTGGCCATCCTTGATAAGTTTTCTATGATTTCTGAATGTTCCTTCAGACAAATGTTGGGATGGTTCCTTTGAAAGGGCATAGCAGATTTCTTTCACCATCCTTCCCACACCCGATGGGACCGATGACCTTGATTTTTGGTCACCTCCCCTAAATCAACCAACCTTGTTTTACTTTTTTATATTCCTCTTGTAGCTTCTTTTGAAGAATATACATTCTGTTCAACTGAACTTCCTACTCATTACTCTAACAGCACACCTTGAAGTTTTTATTAGTTCTCCCTGAACTTTAATTTCATTTCCAGATTTTAGTAGAATTTTACTTCGGCAGTGGTGGTGTAGTTTGATGATGTTAGCAATGACTGTGCATGAAGTAAATAATTAATGCTGTTCCTGCACTGAACAGATATTTAGGAAATCCACTTGTGATGGAATTATATGGGATCTAACGGCAACAAATAGACATGATGTCTTTGGGGTGTCCACATCAAAACCACTATCAGTGACCATGATATTGTTGTGGCAGCGATAATTACTAAAACACAAAGAACAACTAAAACAAGCAGAAAGATAAATATGATTAGTAAAAAGAGAGAAAATCAGTAGTGCCATATCCAATGAGGAACTTTATGCTTGCAGCACAGGGCAGGAGCATGTAGAGGAACATTGGTTCACATTTAAAGGAATAATTGACTATGCACTGGATATATATGTACCCAGTAGAACAGTTCATAATGGGATGGAACCTCCATGGTATACAGCTACTGCAAAGAAACTTCTAAAGAAACAGACGTTAATTCATAATAGGTGTAAAACAAAGATTAGGTCTATAGATAAGCATGTTTGGCTGTGAAGAAAGCAGTGCGGGATGCCTTCAGTTACTACCATGGCAGGATATTGTGAAGTGGTCTTTCACTAAACTCAAAGAAATTTTGGTCCCCAAAGTTAGTGTTCAGTCCCTAATGAATGCGACATGAACTGAATGAGGGTAGCAAAGCAAAAGCAGAAATGCTCAACTCCATTTTCAAATGTTCCTTTACAAAGGAAAACACAGGAGAACTGCCCCAGTTTAATCTTCGTATCACTGAAAAGATGAATGAAGTAAGTATTAGTGTCAGTCTGGGCTATAAACTATTGTAGATCCTTCGACCAGAAAAACTGCACAGTTCTTGGAAAAAGGTACAGGTCACTCCTATCTCCAAGAAGGGTTATAGAATTGATCCAAGAAACTACTATCCAATATCCTTGACACTGATTTTTTGTAGAATTTTAGAACATATTCTGAGGTCAAACATAATGAATTATCTTGAACAGAATTACCTCCTCAATAGGCTACCAACCAGTCTGGATGTCGAAATCATTGATCATGTAAAACTCAACTCTCACCTCTTATTGTCGAAAGTACAATCATGTGGGACATCAAGTGAAATTTGTGACTGTATTGAGCACTTTTGGGAGGGAGGACACAGCATATTATCTTGGATGGCGAAGTAACTTCAGGTGTGCCCTAGGGGATGTGTTGGAACCCTTGCTGTTCTTGCTGTATGTTAATGACCTATCGGATAATATTATTAGTAAAATCAGACATTTTTCAAATAATCCAATTATTTATAATAGAGTACTATCTGAAAGAAGCTGCAAAAATATTAAGCCAGATCTTGATAAAATTTCAAGTGGGTACAGAGATTGACACCTTGCTTTAAATGTTCAGAAATGTAAAATTTGCACTTCACACACACACACACACACACACACACACACACACACACACACACACACACACACAAAAGGAAAAACGCAGTATCCTGTGACTATAATATCAATGACTCTCTGTTGGAATCATCTAACTCGTGCAAATACCTGGGTACCACTTTGTAGGGATAGGAAATGGAATGATCACATAGGTGCAGTTGTGGGTAAAGCAGGTTGGAGACTTCAGTTTTAGAATACTGGGGAAGTGGAAACAGTCTACAAAGGAGATTGCTTACAAATCACTTGTGCTACCGATTCTAGAATATTGTTCACATATGCGAGACCCTTACCAGATAAGACTAACAGGGGATATAAAAAAAATGTCTTGTGGCTAGGGCCTCCCGTCGGGTAGACCATTCGCCAGGTGCAGGTCTTTTGAGTTGACGCCACTTTGGTGACTTGTGCATCGATTAGGATGAAATGATGATGATTAGGACAACATAACACCTAATACCTGAGCGGAGAAAATCTCCGACCCAACCGGGAATCGAACCCGAGCCCATAGGATTGACATTCTGTTGCCCTGACCACTCATCTACTGGTGGCAGACACGGGGGATACTGAACATATACAGAAAAGGGCAGCACAGTGGTCATGGGTTTGTTTAATCTGTGGGAAAGTGTCTGAGATACTGAAGGTACTGAACTGGGAAGCTCTTGAAGACAAGACACAAACTATCTCGCAAGTCTGTTGAAGTTTCAAGAACCATCTTTAAATGCTTACTCCAGGAATATACTACAATCCCCTACATATTGCCCACATACGGATCAAGAGGATAGGATTAGAATAATTACTGTGCGCACAGAGGCATTCAATCAATCTGCACTCCATTTGTGAATGGAACAGGAAGAAAGCCTTATAACGGGTAGAATGGGACGTACCATCTGGCGTACACCTCACGGTGGTTTGCAGAGTATAGATGTAGATGAAGGTGGGAGACAGGTTCTTGGTTGTACCTTTATCTGCTCAATAAATTAGTTATGTTTGTGAAGTGAACATTTCGTAACAAAATGTTTGCATTCCTATGAATATCATCTAATTCTCAGAATTCAGCGGTTGTTGCCAACATCAGCACACTACGCTTCTGCTGCCATAAGTAAAACTAACCCAAATTTCTCATTGGGATGCTTTACAACTTGGTCAAAGCAGAGATTGAATAACCTGTGGGATAGAGTAAAATCTCGTCTCATCCTCTCTTCAACTACCAACTCCCTTTCATGACTTTTCACTCCTCGTATCTGTAAAAGTTGTAGAGAACTTTACGTGCCTGTATTAACGTAAGAATTTTACTTGTAATTCACAGGTATCCTTCTTACAACTGGCAGAGAAAAAAAAATTCTGAGTGATGACAAAGAGCGCACTCGCATTTAAGAAGCCCTGCTTGGTGTTTAAATTGAAATCCTCTGGCTGGCATAATCTATTGTGAAAACTCACAGCATTGCTGTGGGATAGTTGGCCACAAGCAACCACGCACACAAGAAATGACCCTTGTTCCTCCATTTTAAAATTTAATTGCCAAAGTTTGGTACTTTATGCCATGCAATAATAGCCCTCAGTGAGACAAATGGGTTAGTAACAATATATTTTATGGAAGTGATATCTTGAAAACTGTGCTATTTGATGCACACTGTCAGCTCAAAAATTGTGCTGCCGAGCATCCAAAGGAAAATGGCTGAATACATGGAGCAGACAAAGGCTGAATTTACAAGTGTTTTTCTGTTGTACTGTTTCACATGTCCAGGTCTGGAAGTCAGTTCAAGGAACAGTTTCTAATGCATAACTCTGGAAGTACATGATCAACAGAAAAAGCTAGACTGCAGATTATGTAAGCAAAAATTCTCAGCTTTGCGATAATGATAAGTAACAGATAAAGACTAAAGCTAGTAACACATGCTTGATGCAGAGAATACTGTACAAATTTATAGAAAAGCAGAAGTTCATCTGCAGCATCCAATGTGTGCAGTGAAAATCACTGTTTCAAACAGTAGTCAGTGTTTCCTTGTTTGCCTGATTTAAGTGGTGTTGGTAAACATTTTTCTTGCATTGTGACTTGAGTTGGGACTGCAGGCAATTTGCTGTGGTTTCCATTCTTTCTTTTGTGTAGTTTGCTGAAGCTATTCCCTGTGCGTAGTGTTCCTTGTTTCCATTTATTTTACTTTCTGTGTTAGTTTTTCTGTTTGTCTTGGCAATCAGTGTACTAAGTTTCAGAAGGCTCTTGTGCTTCCTACATACTGGAGTGTAACACTAAAACTACAATATAAAAATATCTTCCACTTTTTTGCCATGTGTTTATATTTTTTTATCAGTTATTCCAAGCAGTTGTGCAGTACTACAATATATCATGTCTATGAAAGTGAGTCTTCTGTGTTAGCCAGCCAGTGTGGCCGAGTGGTTCTATGCGCTTCAGTCTGGAACCGCGCGACCGCTACGGTCGCAGGTTCGAATCTTGCCTCGGGCGTGGATGTGTGTGATGTCCTTAGGTTAGTTAGGTTTAAGTAGGTCTAAGTTCTAGGGGACTGATGACCTCAGATGTTAAGTCCCATAGTGCTCAGAGCCATCTGAACCATCTTCTGTGTTACAGTGAAGATACGATTCAAAGATATGGTACATTAACCACAATGAGCAGTCCTGAAATAGAGAACTATATGTTCCAAAGAGCAGGATCACAGGTAAGCAGTATGTAAGTAGACTTAATGTGTAATACCATCCATTGTTTCAATTGAAAAGCTACAAATAATGTCTTTGGTACCATTAATATTTTGTGAAGATAATTTTCCTTGACAATATTGCTCACTAATTTTTAGCAGGCTAAAGATATGCCACAGCATACTGTTATTCCACTGATACACTGTCTGATCGAAAGTATCAGGACAGTCACATGTAATGTGAAATTGATCAGCAGATGTCATGAGAGGCAGACTTACCATTATAAAAGGGAGGCAGTAACTGCAGACTAAGGCAGTCAGGAGAAGTCAGTAATATCGAATATGGACTAGTCATTGAATGTCACCTGAATACTAAATCCATCAGGCAAATTTACAACACAATTAGACTGTGGGCAATGTGTGACTTTGAAGTGGGGACAGGAATAACAGTTGTGAAATGGGAACATGAAAACAAACACAGCTAAACCAATACAGGCAGACTTTGTGTACTAATGGGCAGGGACTTTCAAACTATGCAGAGTGCATTTGTAAAAAAATGCGTGAAATTGGTGTAAGGACTCATTAGTCAGCTCCAAAGTACTAAGAGAAGTCCAGCTAACACAGTGACAACTATGGATGTGGATTTAAAAAGAATTGAGTAGAATGGTTGAGCAGCTCTTCATATGTAACAAATTCGTTACCGCTGCTAAGCAAAGCTTGAGGTGGTGTAAAGAGCCGTGTGTACTGCTAACGTGAAGTGCAGCATGGGTGATGTAATGGGACAAGTATCTATCTTGTTTTGGGTGTGTTCCTCTTTTTGCGCTAAAGAAAATGTTAATGTGGAAGGATATGAACACATTTTACAGCATCGTGTACTGTGTAAACGATGATTGTATCAGCATGACAATGCACTCTCTCATAGAGCAGCATATATGAGCCAATTCTCTGTGGACAACAGCATTTCTGAAATGGACTTGCCTGCCCACAGTCCCAACCTAAAGCGTTTGGAATACTTTTGGGATGTGTTAGAATGTTGACTTTGCTCCAGACCCCAGTGTCCAGTATCACTGTCTTCTCTGTTTCTGGCTTTTGAGGAAGAACAGGTTACCATTACTCCAGACATTCTGGTGCTTCATTGGAAATGTCTCCAGCAGATCAGAAACTGTTGCAAAGATGAAGAGTGGACACACCTCATCTTAATTTCCACTAATAGGTAGATGTCTGGATACTTTTGATCTGATTGTGTACTCCTTTGGGATGGATTCAGTTGAATAACAACCTGCCTGTGGACACACATTGAATTAACAGCAGAAAGTCTTTGATATATATAGTAGACAAAAGTGGTGAATTTTTCAATGTGTTGGTTATCAGAGCAGAAATTTGTGTTTTATGCACTAGAAGAGGAAAAGAATAACGCAAACAAGCCATGCTTTTCATTGAATGATTTAGCTATTATTATTGTTGTTGTCATTATTTCATTTTTTACTAGTATTGGAAAGTTGGAAGGTTGTGGAAAGTTGGATTATGAGGAGAGACTTGCAAGCGAGCAAAGGTAATACAAGGCATGAAAATCTTGAAGTATAACAGGAGCAGTTACATATATAAGTATTGTTACAAAGGAAAAACCCAGAACAATTAAAAATGACAAATGAGAATGTTGTGAGAAAGTTTCCTGAAATGATAAATGAATTAAAAAATGTGAGATGTGGGTGAACGAAAGAAATGATATTGAAGAACAGTGGTATGTAACCACCAAGAGGGCAAAAATCTGTGTATGTTGCGTATGAAACTGCCACATCTTTCCATTTCTTTTTGTGTACAGAACTGTTCCCGATTTCATATACCTTCAGTATGTGACACTGACTTCCTGCCTTACTTTCCATTTCCCTTTACCCTACCCGATTCAGTCAGTTGCACTCCCCTTTGCAGATAGTTACCGCTAACCTGAAAACTGTGTCAGGCTGCTTATGCAACAGATAGGTGTTGAACTTACTTTTAATTCTGTTCGTAATTCCTTCCAAGTGATACCATACCACATTTCAGATTTTCAGACACTACTACCAACTGATAAAGAAAAGAACTTAAGTTATGCAAGTGGTTTCTTAAAAAGCTCATAGATGGTGAACTTAGCCAGACATTGTGTTTCATGAGTGAGTAATAAATCTTGGTTTTACTTTTTGGCCATCTGAAGCAAGAGACTAATCGCTACTGGTCCTCTGAGAACCCTCATGTTGAGCATCCAATTCCTTTGTGATAAAAAAAGTCAAAGTTTGCAGTGTTCCTGGTTCCTGGTTATTGAGTTATTGTCTCAATATTTTTTGAAACTACTGGCAATAAAGGCATTTAATTAAAAATTTTCAAAAACTGCTCTCATGTAGAATAACATGGCAGGCAGTACTGGTACTGCGGTTTCCAGAAAGATGGAGATGCATGCTAAGAGTCTCATCAAACACTATCTAGCATTTGTGAAACTTCACAATAAGCAAAGGTTTGTCACTCCCTTGTTTGTCAGACTTGTCTGTATGTGTTTTTTACCTGTGACGATACTTAAAAGGAAATATGTATAAAGTAATGCTATAACTGTAATTCACTGGAGGAAAACATGCTGTAGAGTACTGAAAGAACTGATATTACAGTTCTGCATTAAGTGAATTTGCACAAATACAAGACGTGTAGCGGAGAAGCTTCAAACCTCTGATTACTTTTCCATGTATTAAATGTATGATGTCAACCATGTGAACTAGAAAAAGTGTGGGAAAGGTTTGAAATTATGTTAAAAGTTTGTTGGAAGCCACAAAATGTTCTTATTTTCGAATATTGCACGAATATCGTCTGGGTATTAATGGGATGTGCATTACTGTTCCTGAAGACATATACAGTTTAAAATTATGGAACCTTTCACATAAGACTATATCTCTTAATGAGTAGATTGTCAGCATTTTAAATTTTTAAATGCTGCCAGTACTTGTATGAAACATTGAAAACAGAATTTTTGTTACCTCTGGGTAGCCACTAGATAGGCAGCCTGCAACTGGGTCCAGGTTTTGCCCGTTGGGATAATCGCTTAGTAAAATGGTTGAGTGCCCAACAGAACAGCTATAATAAGAATGTGATAAGTTGGCCACCAGACTCCAAGCACTGATATTATGTCATCACCATTAGGAACACTTGGTGTCGATTGTTCCCTGGTCGATTGTTGCTTTGCTCAGCAGCCACTATGTAGCCTTATGAATTATGTTGTTGATGTGACCAAAAGTGTCTCCCCAACAATTGTTCAGTGAACATTGCTACATATGGGCCTCTGCAGCAGGCACCTGGTTCGTGCACCCATGCTGACTGCTATTCATCGGCAATAAAGTCTGGAATTTGTACACCAGTACTGCAGTTGGACATTCACTGAGTGATGAGATACAGTCTTCTCAGCTGAATCACATTTTATACTCCTTTGGACAGATCGCTGTTGACATGTATGGTGTGAAACATTTGAAAGCGAACACCCTACAACATCTGTCAGACAGGCACAACCCAGAGGCATTGTTGAATGATCTTGTCATTCTCGGAGCCACATCGAATCAACAAAAGTGTACTTCTACCCTTGGTGAATATGTTCGCCCTGACATAAAGTTTTTCTCCTCTGCACAATAACATCTAACAGTAATGCATCACATAGTTCACAATGTGTGTGTGGTTTGAAGAGCACCAGGATGACTGCCCATGGGAGTGTAGTAGGCGAGACTCCGTATCCCTCTTGGTACCTTCCAGAACCTCATTGGCTCTTTCCCTGTACGTTTCACAGCAATTCACACTGCTGAATATGGTTACTCAAGCTTTTGTCAGGTGGTCACATTAATATGACTGGTAAGTGTATTTAATTGCATTACACAGTTGTGAGACACAATTACTAATGTTTCCTAATGTTTTTCTGACATTTTCTTCTACTAATTGTATTGTGTACAACAGCCATAATTTAATTTTGTATTCCTTGCTACAAATTTTTACTGCATTTGAAGATGACTGTCTGTATAATGTGCATTCATGAATCTGTGATACTTCTGTTTGAAATTTATACCATAGCAAGCTGATGGGTAAGAGTTGACTATGTCCATGAGTTGTCAGCACTGAAAGACAAATAAGAAAAAATTCTCCCTCTTACATCTCCTAACCTCTCAGTGATGGGACTACTTACCCCTCCATCTGAGATAAATTGCCAACTACACTTACTCGTTGCTGAATTCACCAACATTAATTAAAATTAAGCACATCTTAAAATATTACTGTTTCTGTAAACATTTGTTTTTGTACTGAACAGGAAAACTATGCTCTTCAGATATTCTTAATTTTAACTGACACTTCTGGATTCAGCTATTTCTCAAGCATTTCAATTTTTATGGTGTTATATCTCCCAAACTGTCATTGAGTGATAAAATTATGCAGTTACATTCAGTGGTACACATGAATACCATCTGTAAAATGTGCTACAAACATAGTTAGTAGTAAAGAAGTGGTAAATTAAAACTTAATGCCTGATGCTGAAGTACAGTGAAAGTGTAGCGAGCAATAAACTGTTTTCCTTTGATTATTTTGTCAGCATTTTCAGTGAGAGAAAGTCTCAGAAAGGTTTGAAATTTTGTGTAAAGTCTTTTGGAAGTAACTGAGTGCTTTCATTCTCAGATACTAGATGGTATAGTCTGGATAATTTGTATGCTTTGAGTTACACTGCCTCAAGACATACACAGTTTCTAACATTAATATTTGTCTTATTCTGTTAAACCTGTAATTTAATATTATACCCTTTAATGAATAGGTTATGACAGCACTTTAAATTTTTAAATTCAGATGATAATCATATGAAGTGCTGAAAATAGAAGTCATTAAATATGCAACCTCCAACGGGAACTGTGTATCTTTTCAGACGTTCAGTAATATAGATAAGTTTCCCCAACTTTATTTTGTCATTCTGTGCTTTACTATTTAGAGAATGAGAGGGAATCACTGACAAAATATAAATTTTTTCAACACTCTGTTTCAGATTGAATATATGGAGTTACTTGCAAGATTTGTTTTTCATATCGGAGAATTTAGTAAGTAAAAATATATGTTGCTGAAGTGTTGTAGTCTTTTTTAGTGTGATACTGATTTGGTCATTTTTCTTTTTAGCTAAACTGAAAAGACGGGGGATGGCTGGCTCTGATGGAGGAGCAGCACAAACACCACTGGATCCCATAAATCTAATGTTAGAATGGCCAAGGCGAGATTACACTTATTTAAGGCAAGTTGTAATTAATGCTTCAGCAGTTTCAAAAATATTCAGACTTGCAGTTTCTCATTTGAAATTTCAAAACTGTATTAAGTGGAAGAGAAGTACACCCCTAAAATATTTCATGAAAAGGACCACTGGGACAATGTGTAGAGAAAAGTTGATGCTCTTTGATTTTGTAATTGTAAAAGGCATTTTTTATTCTTTCTATTTTTAGTTAAAAACCCTCATGTCAAAATAACCGCAATGGAGTGTTGAATGGATTTTTTACATTGTTCTGGGCAAGATGTGTACTCTTAAGTCATGGCACCTGTACCTTGGGTAAAATAACTGGCATATGGGTATTGCCACATTGCTATGGGTAAGGTAATCCATTGGAGCCATTTTATGTTTCCTGATTCCGTGTATTGAATACTATGCACAATTCAAGCTTCAACTTTTGTAAAAAGGTGTCACTAGTCACAGGCCTGTTACAAAGTTCTAACACTGTGCTAGTGTCCTCAAGTACATGTAACAGTATTTAGAGACATTCTTGATGATTTTTTTGAAATGGAACTAGTGTTTAACTAATTAGCTTATGTTGGTATTATATTTTAATGCCACTTTGCATTTTATTATATCAGACGTAATCATCCAATGTGACAAAAGTCAGTCAGAATCACAGAGCAAAAATGATAGTAAGGATGAAAACTTGGTTCTGAAGGGAAAGGCATCTTTTTTTGTCTTATATCTCAAAACTGTAAAACACATTTTATAGGCTCTTGTTTGTTACACACTGTTTAACTGCTAGTTTCAAAACATTCCATGCAAAGATAGTTTTGAGCATTCATACTCATTGGTAATTAGTTGCAAATAAGGTTGATGTGTAATAAAGCACTGATTCTTTCAAATAATTAGAAAACATCCATAAAGCTGATAGGCCTTTGTACTGCGTGCTTGTGGTGACAACTTATCACCAGTAAAATCATTCAGCATTGAGTTGTGCTTATGCAGTACCATACTAACAATTGCTGCACCAAAAATGTAGCAGTGAGAGGCATGAATGATAAGATCTGAAAACTGGAAATGAGGAATAATGAGCGGGGCAGTTAATATGTTAAAACTAGAATAGAAGCGTATTGGAAACACAAGAGGTCAGGGTTGACAGAAGAAATAGTGGAGAGTAAGGTGAAAGAAGCAAGATACCACAAGAGCCAGAAAAATGGGGACAGTAGGAAGACAATGGAAAAAGTAACTTATGATAGAGTGAGAGGAATGATGGATAAATGAGAGGGAATGCAGAGAAGCTGAGGAAAGAATGTTAGTTTCTTGTTTCATTATTGTGATAATTGTAGTTGGAATATTATCTCAGATTAGAGAACGATGACACAAGCAGTATGCCGTGCTCTTCTTGAGGGCAACCATCTAAATATTTCGTGAAGTTTTAAAGTGGGATTTGTTTTTTAATTATGTTGTAGAGTAATTTATTATTCAGTTGCTGTTTAAAGTGCTGTAGTTTTGTAACAATCAATCTCTTGAGGAACAATGTCAGATAGACAATTAAGATAAAATTTCCTTCTTTTATGTCTTATGAAGGTTCTCAGTTGTTTATGAAAGCGTGATTCTGTCTTATTATATTTCAGGCCCAGTAATTACCTCTGATTGGACTGCATCCACAGACTACAGGCACCATCTCAAACTCCTACCGATAATTGTAAGTTGTTCATGGGAAGATGGCCAAATTTCTCATCACACACCCAGTTCAGTGAGGACTTTTATGTTTCCTAGACAACAGAAAAAAAAATAGATTACATGCTGAAATAATGAGAAAAATTAAAAATACAGCGAAATCCCGCCACTGTAATCGTAATTTTTCATTCTGAACAATGTCTGAATTTGTTACATTATCAGAAATGTTCATTAATTTAGCACGGCGAACTGCTCTTCCTGGTAACGTGTCATCACGATACATTAGCTCTCCAGGTAGCACAAGTTCGTTATCTTCAATGTCGGGGCCTCTCTCGTCACGTAACTGATTTAAAAGTCAAGAAATTTCTGGATCTTCTGGTGGTTCTTCACTGCTTGTACTCCTCGCAATAGTATGCAAGACAGCCGTACCCGCAAGTATTGACATTGCTTTCTGTGGATTACATCTTATTCCTACAGATAATATGGGAAATCTTCTCTTCCCTTCTCTTCCACAGGCCATATTTTCTCTCAACAGTGTTTCTAGTTTTAATACGAGACCTGTTATATCGATGCTCTGCTTCATTTTGCGGATTTAAAAGTGCAAGTTAACAAGTAGGATCTACACGCATAACCACTATCTCCCAATAAGTGACCTTGTGGTATTTCTCCGTTTTCAAATTGAGCTCTGCGAGTGCAGCCGAGAAATATGGTACTGTCATGCACAGAACCCAGCCGTCGAGCGACAATATCTCTTATTAACAAATTGTGATCACTAATGGTTTGACAGTTAAAGGAAAAATATGATTTCCTATTGCGGTAAAGTTCCGCATTATGTCCTCCAGGAGACTGAATTCTTATATGGGTACAATCCAAGGTACCAAGAATGCCAGGAAATAGGTCCAACTGACTAAAACCAAACATTGCAGAGCGCACTTCTTCTATTGTAGGAAATTTTATAAAGCGAGGAGAATTGATGCTATGATGTCTGATACATCGCTGATGATTCGTTGTGCTGTTGTAGGATGTACATTACTGTTGTTCCCAGTAAGAATGTTGAATGCACCTGTTGCATATGACCTTAAAGCAATCGAAAGTCTGTTCATCAGTGAAATAGGGTTATTCCGATCAGTAGGAAATTCTAACGTATCATTAATTTGGTTGAATAACCACCACACTGTTTCTTTCGACAGATGAAATCTCTCTTCAAACTTCCTGTGACCATAATCTTCAAAAGGGTTTCCCCTTTCCACAATCTCTCCAACACAGTTTCGGTCACGATTTAAATCATCAAAGTATACCAGTTCTTCCTCAATGCCATCCATTAACATCAAAACGTGCCGCCATCTTAATAGTGTATGCTTCTAAAACCGCGGTTATGTCTAGAAAACCAGGAAAGAGCCCTGCTTAAATATAACATGGTCAATTCCTTCATTTAACTTAGATCGATGTTGATCCACTAGAATTTTGCATCGAACAGGATTATATATCAACTTGACCACGGTTAACTGTTAATCGAGATTGGTGCACTCGGCCATCATTCTCCTAAATACTTAGTTTGTGCAAGGTGTGATGGGAAATCCTGTGTAACAACAAAGCCTCTGTTTTTCATCGAGAACTTAGAGAGGACAAGTTTGGGGAACTGCCAGAAATGGCCAAAATGCGGAATGGGTCAGTCCTGATAAAAACAGCATCCCCTGCCCAGTTGTGTGTTGCTCACCTGTGCCAAGCTGAGTGATGTACCACCCACAAGAGCTTAAACATAGTCCAGGGGATTATATTCCATCAAGATCTCCTCTTGCAGTCTGATGACGAGTTGTACACCAACCTACAGCGACAAGGTGTACACTTAATCAGGGATGTGTAGTGGCCTAAGGACAACAGGGTTTCAACCAGTGCCTTCATCTTGGCCTTTGAGGGTGATACATTACCTGAAAAGGTCAAGGTGATGGTCTGCCAGTGTGATGTTAAACCCCACATTCCTCCCCCTATGCAGTACTTCAAATGCTGGAAATTTGGGCACATGTCCTCTTCATGCAGTGCCAGCCCCACATGTCGGGAATATGGACAGCTATCAAACACTAATGTTCCTTGTGTCCCCCCTCCGATTTGTGCTAATGCTGGACAGTACCATTCCCCCTGTTTGCCGGACTTAACCATTTATCAGAGAGAGGAAGATAAATGAAATATAAGACCCTGGTTAGGCCGACCTACACAGAGGGGGGGGGATCCTCATATGCTATGGCTGAGACGAGATCACCCTTTATGAAAACGGCATTCCCGTTAGCTGTGCCTCTTAAAGTGGACTCCCAGTGCTGCTGACTACACATGCCCCCTTGATGGTTGGGGGCACACCATATCCTATAGCTCCTCTAATATCTACTTCGGGAGTAAGGTGCACACCCTAGCCATCGGGGACATTGGTCCCCACCCTCAGCCATAGAAGCAGCAGCCTCCTCTGGCTCCTCTCACATGGAAGTGGTCTATTGGGACCCTGCCTTCCAAGGCTTTTGTTGCTGTGAAGCCAGATACCAGCCATTGGCTGAAGTAGCCACAAGCTGCTGATCATAGGGCTTATCGATCATCGTTGGTTCCTGAGACAAACTCAGAGAAGCCCTCCCAGCCAGAAGAACCAAGAGAGACGTGAGATGAGAAAAAGAATAAGCCTATAAAGAAGAAAGATATCGTAGTGACCCCCCACACCATCAGTTCTGACAGGCTCCAATTATTAGGATAGGTGGATATTTTATTATCCACTGAGGACCAAGATTTGGTCGAAGCCTCGGAACCAATGGATGCAGAAACCACAAGCCCTCAATAGGTGGCAGCAGGTGACCCCGAGGCTTGCACTGGCTCCTTAGTCACTTCGTGCCTTCCCAAACTACAGAAAGTGTTGTCCTACAGCAGAATTGTGGTAGTTTGTCCAACACCTGGCTGAGGTATGACGGCTCTTAAGCAATACACATGCTTTCTGCATTACCCTTCAGGAAGCCCGGTTTCCAGCAATGCGGATCCCGGTCTTTCGTGGCTATCAGGGGTATTACAGAAATCATAATGATAGTAACAGGGTGTCAGGTGGAGTATGTATATATGTATGTACATATGTCAGTACCTCTGTCTGTAGTGAACTTGTGCCCCTTATATGCCCTTAGAAGCTGTGGATGTCAGGGTGAGGGCAACGGAGGTAATTACCTTCTGCAATGTCTGCCTTCCTCCAGCTGGTGACATACCAAAAAATGTACTGGCAGCACTAATTTCTCAACTCTTCCCCTCCCCCCCCCCCCCCCCCTCACCTCCTCCCCAATTTTCTTACTTTTGGATGATTTCAATGCCCTTAACCATTTGTGGGGTGGAACTAAGATTACTGACCGTGGTAAAGATGTTGAGAATCTGCTAACTCAAGTCGACCTTTGCCTCCTATATACAGGTGCCCCCACTCATTTCAATGTGGCACATGGCACATACTTGGCCATTGATTCTGTTTGCACTCCTGGCCTACTACCATCTATACACTGGAAAGCTCACGATGACTTATGTGGTAGTGACAAGTTTCCACTCTTTTTGTTCCTCCCCCTGCGTCTCTCACATGGACTCTTGCCCTGATGGGCTTTTACCAAGGCTGACTAGGATGCTTTTGCCTCTGCTACCACCATTGGATCTCCATTGTGTGGCAATATAGACCATTGTTTCTGCAGCTGAATTGGCAATCCCGTGTTCTTCAGGTCACTCCCAGTGGAGGACAGTGCCTTGGTGTTCACCGGAATTGCTGTTGCCATTAGAGGTTGTAGACAGGCCCTCCAATGTCACAAGCAGCACCCATCATTGGAGCATCTCATTGCCTTCAAATGGCTCCATGACAGTGTTTGTTAATTAATTAACAGACAGAAGCAGGAGTGCTGGGAACATTGTGTGTCCACCATTGGAACACAAACCTCTCATTCCCAAGTTTGAACTAAGCTCAGATGCCATTATGGGTATCAGACCCCTGCAGGTACACCTGGGATTTCCACACATGGAGCTGTTTATACCAGTCCAGACACAATTGCAGAGTGTCTTGCCAAGCATTATATTCAAACCTCTGCATCTGAGAATTACGACCCTGCCTTTCATACCCTAAAACAGTGGGTGGAATGACAATGCCTATCTTTCACTACATGCCATCCTGAGCCATATAATGCTCCATTCAGTGAGTGGGGATTTCTGTGCCCTTGCACACTGTCCTGATGCAACCATTGGGCCGGACCACACCTATCCCCGAATGCTTAAACACCTGTCAGCACACATCCTTGCTATCTTCAACCACTTCTGGAGCAGCAGTGAGAAAGTATCATTGTTCCAGTGCTAAAACCTGGTAAGATTCCACTAGATGTGGATACCTATCGGTCTCACTAACATTCTTTGCAAGCTGCTAGAACATATGGTGAGCTGGCAGTTTTGTTGGCTCCTTGAGTCTTGGAACCTTCTGCCTCTGTCCCAGGGCAGTTTTGGCCAAGGTCACTCGACCAGTGACAACTTGGTATACCTGCCATGTGAATGGCCTTTTCCTGCTGTCTTCATGATCATTTTTGACCTGACATACTTGCTAAATTACACAAGTGGGCCTCCCAGTTTTTATGCAGAACTTCTTGTCACTCTACACCTTCATTGTTTGAGTCAGTGGTTCACACAGTTTCCCCCAAATCCAAGAGAATGGGGTCTCACAGAGTTCTGTACTGGGTGTCTCACTCTTTTTAGTGGCCATTAATGGCCTCTCAGCAGCTGTAGGGTCTTCAGTATCATCCTTGTTGTATGCTGACAACTTTTGCATTTACTTTTGTTCATCTACTATCGGTGTGGCTGAATGTCAACTGTAGGAAACCGTACGCGAGGTGCAGTCAAGGACCCTCACCCACTGCCTTAAGTTTTCAGCCACCAAGACTTGTCACTCACTTTTATTGCCGTCGGACAGTTCACAACTTTATCTTGATGGCAATCTCCTTAATTTAGTGCACTCTTAGGACTTTTTAGGACTGGTTTTCAATGCTCGCTTAACTTGGCTTCCTCATCTTTGTCAGCTTAAGCAAAAGTGCTGGTAGCACCTTAACATTCACTGTTGGCTGAGTCACACTGACTGGGGTGCAGATTTTTATTAGATAAATATCTATATATCTTAAGTCATATATCTAAAAACAAAGATGATTTGACTTACCAAACGAAAGCGCTGGCACGTCGATAGACACACAAACATACACACATTCTAGCTTTCGCAACCAACGGTTGCCTCGTCAGGAAAGAGGGAAGGAGAGGGAAAGACGAAAGGATTTGGGTTTTAAGGGAGAGGATAAGGAGTCATTCCAATCCCGGGAGCGGAAAGACTTACCTTATGGGGAAAAAAGGACGGGTATACACTCGCGCGCGCACACACACACACATATCCATCCACACATATACAGGCACGTGTGTATGTTTGTGTTTGTGTGTCTATCGACGTGCCAGCGCTTTCGTTTGGTAAGTCAAATCATCTTTGTTTTTAGATATATTTTTTCCCACGTGGAATGTTTCCTTCTATTATATATCTTAATTTATATTTATCTTCTGCATTTATCTATAATTATATTTGCCTATCTATCTAATTATATTTATCTATTTAATCATATTTATCTTAGTGATAAATGTACTCACAAAGTGGTTGCAGGAGAAAAGGCATAAAAAACCTTCAGGTTTTCAAATCTCATCCAGTGCAGTCCCCAACAGTCTGTCTGTCCTTCTCATCCTGTTTGGGAAGTCTCCTTTGACCCGGCATTCGGGGTGACTTACCGAACTCTCCCCTTTTCCTAAACCTCTCCAGTCCTTTTCCTTCATCCCTCTTCCTTCCCCTTCACCCCTTTTTCCAGAAGAAGGATCCACTGACTCCGAAAGTTTGCATACATAAAACCTGTTTTTTATATGTTTGTTCTCCTGACTTTGCATGGTGAGTAGATTTTTTTACCCATCAAATTTCATTATATTGTCAAAAATTGATTATTTTTGTTATATTATAATATTTAAATATTTGAGAATCCAAACTGTTGGTTAAAAAAAACAAAAGACAAAATAATCATTATAATGATCGTGCAATGGTGCCAAAAATGCATTTTTTGTTACAAGGTGTGTATTTTTTCCTGGATGGTACTCGTCATACAAACATTTAAATTACAGCATAACCTAAATTCCTATTGCTCGATGAACAAAATAATTTTGATGAAGATGTAATTAAAGAATGGATTATAAGTAGAATGAAATTCAAGCAAAATGAGGAATGTAATAATATAGACAAAAAATAGTATGATAAAACAAAAGGAATTAAATTGAAATTAATTCATGAAGAAAGATTTCAAATGGAAAAAAGAATAACAGGAGGAAAATGAGAGCAAATAAAGAAGACGACATGATGATTAAAATGATATGACAAAAGAATAGAAATTAAAAAATTACATTTAAACTAACTCATTTAAAAATTGAAGTACCTGACAAAATTTGAACATACGACCTTCTGCACATAAAGGCACTACACAACCAGTCAATATGGCAATGCTTTTCAATGCTGCTGAGTCATGCTAAATCCAATTTTTTTGGTCAGTTACTTGTAAGCAAGGGCCCACCAGGGTGAATGTCTGCAGGGTGTCAATGACTTCCGCAATAGGGTAACATTTTGTCAGTGGGCTCAGCAAAAACTTCTGACCAATCCAAATTTTTTTGCAGATGTTCTCTTTGCCAACGAGGCATCATTCTCCAACAAAGGAGTTGTCGATATGAGGAATATGCTTTATTGGTCTGCAGACAATCCAAAATGGCTCCGTCAGGTAGAGCATCAACGTCCGTGGAAAGTTAATGTTTGGTGTGGGATTATTGGAGATACCATTATCGGACCTTTCTTTATAAATGGCAGACAATACTCCACATTTATATGACACAATCTTCCTGTTCTCTTGGACACCGTACCTCTGAACCGGAGAATGGTCATGTGGTATCAGCATGACGGATGCCCTGCACATAACGCCTTACGAGCACGACGACTTCTGAACCGTAAGTTCCCTGGTAGGTGGATTGGACAAGGTGGCCCAGTTAGGTGGCCTGCCCAATCTCTGGACCTTACACTGCTGGATTATTTTCTTTGGGGAGCAGTGAAGGATTCTGTTTACCAACATGAACCAACAACACCAGAGGACATGAAGCAATGCATTATTGATGCTTGTACAGCCATCAAAGAGGAAACAGTAACACGAAGTAGGGCATACTTCATCCGCAGAGTGACCCTATGTATGCAAGCCAATGGACATCACTTTGAGCATAAGATGTGAACACTATGTTTAGTATGTAGTGCTGGTATCACAGTGGAAGTTGCTACAAAGGGCCATTTTACCCAGTGATGTTAAGAAACATCTGTTTGCAACAATTTGTCATTTAATTCATTAGATAAACATAACATTGATAATTATGTGATAATAAAACTAATTGGTTAAACATGTTTACATTCATCTTCTATGTCCTACCTGAACTTCCCAAATCAAAACATTTTTACCTAAACAACGGTAAAACTTTTAGTCCACTTGCTCGTTTCACTAAAACCATCAACATGAATTTTACTATTACGAGTGAATGATTAACTATCACTTGCGCTAGATCTACAGTAAAGTAAAGTTTTAACGTTGAATGGCATTACCTTTTTAGTAACGGATTAACGATAAGCGAAGTTAACTTTGTGACTAATGTTGCGGTACACAGATATGTTACAGAACCGCATCTCCCCTAGCCTATGGGATAAATACCTGCTGGAATGTATGACATTAATCCAGAATGGCAGCAGACCGTATTATTCGATTCGGACCTCTTGATAAGTATGGAAGTGTGATTATGCATGTCAGTCACATCGCGACTACGGGCAGCATGGGGTTCACGCCTGAGCCTCAGGAAGTGCGCTAGCAGCACATGTCTGGTGTTTCAAGCGTCAACTTCGCGTCTTAATATCTCGGGATGTAATGGGAATATTGCGATGCAATCAACGCCATTGTGTATGTGCTATGTCATGCTATGGATTGCCGAAGAAAAAATATAGGAGGTCAATTTAAAAAAAAACATAAGTTTGTGTTATAAAACACATGTGCTTTCGTTTTAGAATGTTTACAAATATGTACATTCATGGGCCCCAGCCCTACATTGATACCGGTGAAAGTCGTTTTCCAATAGCTGGTATTGTTCCAGAGATATTTTGGGTGGACAAGATAGCTGGGACACCCTGTATAACAATTGACAAACAGCTTTTTCCTCCAAAATGGTGTTGCAGATTCACACAGTTCAGGGCCTCAAAACTGGAGATGGGTGTGAAAGCATTAGATGGCAGTAAATAAAGACTCCAAATTTATTGTGAATGCTTTACCTTACCTAGGAAAGGTTGACATTGGGCACAGTGCTGAGCGTCTTGGCAATTTTGTTGTGAAAAAAATTGATGCAAGTTTACCTCAATAAAGGAAGAAATGTGACCTGACAATTTCTTTCACTTCCTTGGCTCTCTCTGAAACCTTCAAAGCAAATGCTACAAGTGTAATGGCCACCATAAGTCTATATTGCACGGAAATTCCAGTCTGTATCAAGAAGACAAAAGAAGTGACATACAGCATTGTATTGTTGAAGAAGAATGATACCACCTTGACAGTTTACAGGGACAAGACCAACAAGAATGACCTGATTCTCAGTGCTATGCATTCTTATATTAAAATTGAAGATGGTTTGAAAAGAAGCCAGGTACAGTTACATCTTGTAACTGCTCTAAATATGGCATTGACGTGGTCAACCAAATAGCTCGCAAATACTCTATTAAAGCTCAATAGAGACATTTACCTGTCCACACATTTGACAACTTGCTTGGTGTGGCTGGGACAAATGCCAGGGTATTTTACAATGCTCTAAACAAGAAAAAGTTGAAATGCAGAGAGTTCATACTGCAGATGGGAGAGGAGCTTGCCCAGCAGTACACAACAACCAGGAAGACTGGTGTGGTGTCACAGCCAGACACCACACTTGCTAGGTGGTAGCCTTTAAATCGGCCGCGGTGCATTAGTATACGTCGGACCCGCGTGTGTAAAGGCAGACAAATGTCTGCTTGTGTCTGTGTCTGTGTATGTGCGGATGGATATGTGTGTGTATGCGAGTGTATACCTGTCCTTTTTTCCCCCTAAGGTAAGTCTTTCCACTCCCGTGATTGGAATGACTCCTTACCCTCTCCCTTAAGACCCACATCCTTTCGTCTTTCCCTCTCCTTCCCTCTTTCCTGATGAAGCAACCGTTGGTTGCGAAAGCTTGAATGTTTGTGTTTATATCACTTGGTTGTTTGTTGTGCTATTGGGTGTGTGCAAGGAATTGAGTCCTATGAATATCTGTGTTTGTTTATATTTTGGGTCCAGAAAAGCAAGAGGAGAACTGGCAATCTTAAATTGACACTTTCTTCCTGAAATGATTTTAAAGGTGGATAGAGAACATTCTTGAGAGGGCAGCCTTTTCAGGTGGCCATGCTAGATAGCTGACAGAGGAAAAGATGTCTTACAACAAGAAGAGGTCAGGGATGTATTGGAAAATAGAAAAGAAGCATGCAGATGACTCCCTGGCTGCAGCAGAAAATTTCAGATAATTTCTCACAATCACAAAATGAACATTCACTAGTAAATCTGGTTTGTTTGGTTAAAGATTAATTCTACTATCTTCAGGTTTACTTAATGGGAAAGTGGGCATGATTTTTTTTATGGTTTTACTCATTATGTACCTGTAACTTGCCAATTCACACTGGACATTCACAGTGTCTGCCTTCATGCTGGTTAGCATCACTGTCTTGCAGCTGCAAAGGAAACTTCAACTCAATTTAACTACAAGGATTCATTTGAAATGAATTGCAGCATTTACTCAGTGAAAAATAGATAGGCAAATTATTTGCAGATAAATACCACTTCCTTAACCCACTATATAGAAAGAAGTATACTACTCTGTTGATTACACATTCAGGGGATTTCAGCAATAACAAAAACTGCGAGTAGCCAAACATGGATTATCAAATCTAAGGTTCACCACACGCCTTATATCTTGCACGAAATTTATTGCAGTTTAGCGTGTTTCATTCTGATATCTTACCTTTTTAAATATTGACATTAACTCGGTTTGTAAAAAGTATTTTAATTGTTGATAATATAGTTCTTGATGTTCATAGCAACTCATTCCAGCAACCAAGGAATTTTGGCTTGCATGGTCCCATCTGTGAAATAAATAAATATCTAATGAATCTCAGTTGTCTTCTGTGTGCTGAGCTACTGAGGTTCTTACCTGAATTAATGAATGCTTTCCTAGGTTCTTCCCAAAAAGCAAGACTATTGGGAAAAGTGAAAGTTCTTGACAGTTTCCCTTATTTACTGTTTCACGCAACGGAGTTAATTCTAGTCCATATGTTGTTATTTTCAGAGAATTAATCGAGATAGATGTACAGGACTTAAAGAAGAGAAGGAAGGTTTGGTGAAGAATTCTTCAGCATATTTTAAATTTGAATATAATAAATTTCCACAAATTGGCATAGATTTGTAAAGTATTACCAATGCATGAGAAACTCGGTTTGCTCTTTTCTTGCAGTATATCCTACAAATTATTGATGGAGAGCAGCAGGCAGATTCTACATTCCTACATTTCCAGAAAGCAATAGACAAGGTTTCTTAAGTATTAAACCCAGTACATTGTCCGGCATGGCAAGTATTCATGGAGGTGAGGGTATTATCAGAAGTGCCCCAGGGAGGTGTGATACGACAGCGCTTGTTCTCTATATACATAAATGATCTGATGGCTATGGTAAGCAGCAGTCTGCTTGCTGATGACACTGTAGAGTACTGGAAAGTGTCATTGTTAAGAGACTGTAGAAGGATACATTAGGACTTAGACAGAATACCTATTTGATTGATGAACGGCATCTTGCTCTAAATGTAGAAAAAAAAATGGTAATGCGGATGAATAGGAGAAACAATCCTGTATTGTTCAGATACACTATTAGTGGTGTGCTGCTTGACACAGTTGTGCTAATCAAATATGGAAGCATAATGTTGCAAAATTATATGAAATAGAATGACTGTGTAAGATTGACAGTAGGAAAGGTGAATGATTTACTTTGGGTTTTGGGAGAATTATAGGAAAATGTAGTCCATCTGCCGGCTGAACATTAATGAAGGTGACAAACTGCAAAGACGCATTCCTGACTGGAAATGGAGAAAAAAGTTCCTATGAACAAGTGTCTGGAAATGCATCATTGCCATGGTAGATGGCCCTGACAAATGAAAGTTGCTGTGACCATGTGTCGTGTTACTTGTGTGTTACATGCTGTGTGGTTGGTGCAGCGTACTGTAATCAGCAGAATGGTCTGGTATTCATGTTGAGAACAAGCCTAAATTGTGTTTGTGTGCAGCCAAGCTGGTGGAAACTGTTGAGAGGCAGTGTAACTACAGCAAAATAAGTTCCCCCACAGACACCAACCACATTACACAACATTTCAAGCCTTTTTTGAATGGTTGTGTGATCATGGGTTCACACTAAATTTGGAGGACTGGGTTCTACAGGGTACTGAGAAGAACCCAAGTACAAACTCCAGGCAAGTGGCCCGCCAACATGATGTGAACTGAATGCGATTGTGTGTATCCTGCATGACAGGTATGTGTGAACATGTGCATTGCATCCCGTGGAGGCCACTTCGAACATATGTTGTGATATGGGTGTGATGCATATCTGTACTGTGTTCCAGGATGATTTGTTGTTGCATTCACACCAACCATTTCAGGATACATGTTCATAGGATCACTTCTCCTCCATTTCCAGTCAGGAACCAGTCCATACAGTTTTTTGGTTTCATTCATGTTCACCCTGTTTAAAGAAGACAGTGTATAGAGCATTTGTACAACCCACTCTCCAGTACTGCTAGACTGTTTAGGATCCCCACCACATCCTACCAAAGGATGACATCGAAAAAATTCAAAGGAATGCTGCTAGATTTGTTACTGGTAGGTTTGATCAACACATGAATATTACAGAGATGCTTTATGGCTCAAATGGGGAAACTTTGGATGGTAGACAATGATGTTTTCTCAAAACACTATTGAGCAAATTTACAGAAATGGCATTTGTTGCTGACTGGAGAATGATTCTACTGCCACCAACAGACACTTTAAGTACCACCAACACATGACACAGAAATTAGGGCTCCTACAGCGGCACATAGACAGTCATCGTTCCACCTCTCCATTTGCAAGTGTAACAGGAATCGGAATGACTAGTAGTGGTACAGGGTACAATCTCCCATGCATCATATAGTGGCTTGCAGATTACGAATGTAGGAATGTGATTCGAACGAAAACCTTAAAACTGCTATAGTATCTTTAATTGTGACAATGAACAAAAAACTTACCTCTCATTTTTCAATGTAGTGCCCCTGGTGTTGAATGCATGTATTCCACCACTTTGAAAGTGCATAGATACTAAGATGAAAGAATTGTTTTGATTGTGTATGTGGCCAGTCGTACACCGTGGTTTTCACCTCTTTGTATTTCTGGAGTGCCTGCCTCACGCTACTTCTTTGAGTGCTCTGAACAGATGAGTCAATAGGAGTGAGGTGTGAGAAATAAGGTGGTTGTACCTGATATGCAAATTTAATTTCCTGAATAGTTTCAACTGTCATACAGTCTTGTGTGCGGTCTGGCATTGTCGTGCTGTAGCAGTACCCTGAAGTCCTCGTCTTTTACTCCTGACTGCGGGACGAAATTGAGAATACCTGGTGACATTAAAGTGTCACTCTCATAAAGTAGTACCTATTATTTTGTCACTTTCTAGTTATGCAGCTTTTAGGGAAACAAACTTACTTCATTGCCATTTTTATCTTTTATTATTTCTGTCTTTTATGTTAATAACTAAAATGTAGCTACTAATTCTATATTTCAAAAATTTGTAAATTTTAGTAATATGCATGACTATAAGTAGGTGTTGCACCCATAACTGCAGTCAGTCCATGCCTGGTAGTTGGAATGCTAATTTCAATGTCAGTAAGTCGTAGTTGGACATTCAAAGCGTATAGTTCATTTGTCAGTCTGTTGGTGAGTGTCCAGCATGTACACTAATTTTGCCAATTAATGCCACTTGTGAAAAAGACCATTGTCCCAAAAGTGGAGCATGCAAAACAAAAAGGACTGTAAAATATCTCCAGAAAAATCCTCATTGTCAAAAAATGTTAGTGGCAGAGACTCAGAAACTGAGACAAAAAATTAATTTCTCAAGTAGAAAAAAACCTTGGCCCTGATGAGTTAATGAAATTAGATCAGTCAACTCTCATGGCAGCAATATTCTTTGTTCAACCTTCCATATTATAGATGATCCCCGTTGTATACCTCTACACCCAGTTCTACCAAATAAATGACTAAACTCTTGCTCCTGTAGTCTGATCCCTGTATTTTTCCCCCTCATGGGAGACTTTGTGTTTTGGTGTTGATTAGATGACTTTACTAGTAACTTGTAACTAAAAAGTTGTGTGTGTTATATTGACGCTACACAGTGTTCTCTTATAAAAATATGTGAAGTAATGTTGATGACAATATGAAGCTATCACTCACCAGCTTCAACAGAACTATTAATCTTCTTGTATTCATTTGGTTGGCTTCTGTATCACCCTCAAGGAAATTCCGTGCCTCTGTACTTGAAAGAGAAATACACCCTCCAGAAAGCAGACAGAAGCAATACTTCCAGAAATACTTCTTCTCCAATAAGTAAACGAGTAAATAAATATTGTATAATAGCTGTATTAATTCTTTACAATATGAAAGAATATAAGGGTTATATTTTATACAAATTGTCAGTAGCTTTTTCATAATGTACATAAAATTTAAAAAATGCATATGTAAATGCTTCCCAGCATAGAGATTCTAACAGCTCATGGGAATGTAGTTCAAGGCATGGGAGAATGATAGGAAGGCTGTCTGTCAAAATAGCAGCTTTTTTTTCTCTTTTTTTTTCTGGCTGCAATCCTAAGAGTTAATTGAAGAAAAAAAAATACATATATATATATATTTTAGCAACAGATTGGCAAATTCAATTACAACATTAAAATTTTTTATGCATTAAGTCATGTAAAAAGAGAAATTGTTGTTGTGAATTAGATATTCTATTTTGGTATCCATGTTTTTCTGGTACAGTAGAGTCCTGTTAATCCAAACTAATTCGGAGCGGACCTTGTTCAGATTATCAATTTGTTCAGACTAGCAGGAATTACGGTGACGAATTTCTAGAATGAAGTATACCAAGCAGATAAGTAGGTACACCATGGTAACTAATGGGAACAAGTTTGGGAACAATGGCCTACTCTCACTCCCTGCCCTTGTGCATTGTTGAAACCTTTTTAGCATCCTGGGTCAGTGCACTGTCAGTTGGCTTGCAAAGCACTTGGTTATGTTAGATATCGATTGCTGGCACGCATAACAGTTGTATTGTATTGTATTGTATTGTATTCGTTCAGGTGTAGTGGTGTATGTATTTTCGTCATGAGTAAACGGAAACATACAACGTTATTTCTCAAAGAAAAACAATGCTTTTAAGCGGATAGACAGTGGTGAGAATGTATCTAAACTGGCAACAGAACTGGGTGTTGGTAAAGCAACCGTTTCTAATTGATAGAAGAACTGAGTGAAGCTACTACAAATGATAGACAATCCCTGGATGTGATGAAGCTAATGAAGAAGATGTAGATGAGTGGATGCAGCGGATGGGGCATGTGTGGAAAACCTGACACACTGCTGTGACTCAAGACTAGGAAGAAGGGGACTGCTGTGACGGAAGTGATAATGAACCTGAAAGCGACAAAGGAGAGCTGGTGCCACAAAGTGATGCAGCAGAAGCCTTTGACCCTGTGCTACATTATTCGGAGCAACAGCCCACTGCTACACCTGCTGATTTGATATTTGAGACAATGGGACAACTATGCGTCATATAGCACATTGTCTTCATTACACTAAAAAACAACGGCTGAGTTTTTGTCATCTAAAAAGTAGGGATAAAATATCTGCTGTATTTTAGTAAGTTCGACAGCTTTTCTTTCATTGTTGTGAATTGTTTAAAACTAATGTTTTCTTGCCAATTTGTCTAATACACGTTTACTGAACTGTGTAAATTAAAATAGTGTATATGTACAGTAGTTTACCACACAGTTTTCTATACTTAGATTAACATTTTTCAAGTTTAGATTTACCGAACGTTCGGGTTAACCGAACATTTGGATTATCGGGGTTCGGGTTAGCGGGACTCTGCTGTATTTTAAGGACAATTTGTAACATTATAGAAGGACATTCATGAAATTCTAATATGGGCATGATTTCCAGTTAATATAAAATTATGTAATGTTGTCCATTGACATTGGTAAACACAGATGTTTTAACACTTACCAAACTACTTGTCTACAGGGTATTAAAAGGGAAGTAATATTTGTTACAAGCTGCACATGTAATCCTGTCAGACATATAGCATTTACATCCTGGAGAGATCTCCATGCAACGTCTAGTGGTAATTCTGTATTTTATAAATTTCACCATAAAAATTATCTAAAAAGTCCATCAAATCATTTTCATTCTTCAGGAGTAGCTTTTGGTACAATGTTACTGTCTATTTTTAGCATGTTAATACTTCATTTCAGGTGTCAGCTTGGAGGCCGACTGGCTACTGGCAGGTAACCATGACTTCTATATCTGCCCCAATGCAGGGGCAGCAGCCAAGCAGCTAGAATGCATCCCATCAGGTTTGAAGCACAAGATCCCACAAGTAGCAACACCAGTACATTCACAACTGCTGGGCAGCTCAAATCAGGATACCTGTTATTTAGATTATCACAATTAATCATGCTGCTTTATATATTTTAATGTAAAATAAAGAACTGGAGACTGGGAGTTTTTGTATTAAAATTGATACCTTTATACAAAAATAAAAGCTGAGTTATAAATCAGATTATGATTTATTACACATTCTGCCATGTTGCAGCTCATGAACAGTTGGTGATATATTACTTACATTTAACATTAATATTTTAATACATAAATGTGTTGTTTCTGATTTCTTAGAACTGCCATCTTGGCATCTGTTACCTTGACAATAGTATTGCTTAAAGTAATACTAGAGGGCATTGCTTAGCAGTTGTACAGTGATATCTAAATATTTTATTATTTTCATAATTTAATGTAATTATTTGGTAGTTGACATCTTGTTATGCCAGCATGTTTATAAAAATAATTTTTTTTCTTGTTCTTTTGCTTATTGGCCAGAAGGTACTATGAATGTCTTTGTAACTCATACCAGTGCTGCTAGGTGGCATTTCATCATCTTTTAATCTGTAACCTCAGTAATTCTAACATAAAGACCACTTGTCTGATCTATAACTATTTACGTAGTTAAGAATATAATAGAGGGATACGTTCCACATGGGAAAAATATATCTAAAACAAAGATGATGTGACTTACCAAACGAAAGCGCTGGCAGGTTGATAGACACACAAACATACACACAAAATTCAAGCTTTCGCAACCAACGGTTGCTTCATCAGGAAAGAGGGAAGGAGAGAAGAAGACGAAATGATGTGGGTTTTAAGGAAGAGGGTAAGGAGTCATTCCAATCCCGGGAGCGGAAAGACACATGTCTGCTTGTGTGTGTGTGTGTGTGTGTGTGTGTGTGTGTGTGTGTGTGTGTGTGTGTGTGTACCTGTCCTTTTTCTCCCTAAGGTAAGTCTTTCCGCTCCCGGATTGGAATGACTCCTTACTCTCTCCCTTAAAACCCACATCCTTTCGTCTTTCCCTCTCCTTCCCTTTTTCCTGACGAAGCAACTGTTGGTTGCGAAAGCTTGAATTTTGTGTGTATGTTTGTTTGTTTGTTTGTTTGTGTGTCTATCAACCTGCCAGCGCTTTTGTTTGGTAAGTCACATCATCTTTGTTTTTAGATATATTTACGTAGCTATATATGCATACCTAATTTATACATTTCTTAGGTGTCCAGCCAGGCCACATCGTAATTTCTCAACAATATCTTAGCAAACACACACTGCTGTCGTCAGGTGGTCCCTGATGAATACTGTGTTGCTCCTCCCAGCATCTTGTTTATGCTAGCTGTTACCGATACTACTGCTGTCAGGCACGGGTGCAATCCTCCTCCTCCTCCTCCTCCTCCTCCTCCTCCTCCTCCTCCCGGGGCTCCGTAATTAAAGAAGCCATTGAAATCAGACTGAAAGAAGGTAGTGGACTACAACTAAGTCAGGTGTGGAGCCCTGCACTCAATCTGGAAAGGGAGAGGCATTCCAAGATGGTTGCATCTGTGCCCTATAGTGGTAGTATGGGCACTGCAGGCCAGAGTGCAGACTGAGGTGCCGCTTCCCCCACACAGCCACCATCCACTGCAGTGGCCACAAAGACAGCGAGCGAAGTGAGTTAGTGGAGGAGGTAATGGCCAGGATACATAGTATGCCAAGAGGAACAGCACAGTACTCATCAAGGATCATCTGAAGGTGGCAATGTGTATGTTTGCTGAAATATTGTGGAGAAATTAAGGCATGACCTGGCTGGACACGGGAAAATTCTATAAATTTGAAGTATGCTGGGAAAATGTAGGACCGCATATTCATACCTACGTTACAATAACTTATTTTGTAAATTCTGTGTAACATCAATGTATCACATTTTCTAAAGTATTAACCACTGGATGAGGCTGATGTAATCTGTTTTTGGTGTGAAATTTGCACACTATTTAACCCATGACTCTGCAGTCATCAGTCAGCCATTTATCATCATGTTGCCAAGATGGATAAATACTACCTTGCCACTTCTTTATGCTTTCCTGACACCATACTCACCAAGCCTTCTGTTAACTGTGCTATTTTTGTTCTTACAGTGCTCATTTTCTGAAGATGATTTATACATAATGTCAAAACCAGACATTAATAAAATATTATTGCAGTCTAAACTTATTTTAATCCAGTAAAATTTTTTTGCCAAAATATGTGCTCAAATCTCCAGAGTAAAAAATATACTGATTTTAAAAGATTCTGAATTGAGTACCTGCAATCTGAGACAGGAACTAAATGATTGGAAATGAATATTTAATTATGAATATTTAGTTTTTTAGGGACACGAAAAAACCTTACACCTGAAGCCTATAACAAGAGTGTAGTAAAAGAAATTGCTACTTACCATAAGGTTAAGTTGCAGACAGGCACAACTAAAATACACTTACACATAAGCTTTCGGCCACAGCCTTCATTGGAAAAAAGAGAAACACACACCATTCATCCATGAAAACAAGCACACTTAACACACACGACCGCCAACTCAAGCAGTTCAGGCAAGAATGCAACTATCACATGGGACAGTAGTAGGATTCTAGAGGGGTGGGGAAGGGGAAGAGACAGCAGTGTACTGGTAGGGGAAGAGGAGTGCTGTCTGGCAGAGGGTGCAGGGACTAGAATAGGTGCAGTGTCAAGGGGTTGTGGGGCAGGGAGGGGAGAGAAAAAAGAAGAGGTAGCGTGGAAAGAAGGGTAGGTGCATTGGCAGAGGGTGGCAAACAGAGTGTAGGAGACAGGAATGAGGAGTAGGTGATAGAACAGAGGGGGGTGGGAGAAAACTGTTGGGTGGAAGATGTGGGGACAGTATGTTACTGTTGATTGAGACCGGGATAATTATTGGAGTGGACAATGCGTTGTAAGGATAACTCCCATATACGCAGTTTAGAAAAGCTAGTGGTGGAGGGGAGGATCCAGATGGCTCAGGTACTGAAGCAGCCACTGAAATAGAGCACATTATGTTCAGCTGCTTTCGAAATGTGGTGCTACAGAAGAATGCTGAAGATTAGATGGGTAGAACACATAACTAATGAGCAGGTATTGACTAGAATTGGGGAGAAGAGGAGTTTGTGGCACAACTTGACAAGAAGAAGGGACCAGTTGGTAGGACATGTTCTAAGGCATCAAGGGATCACAAATTTAGCATTGGAGACCAAGAGATGAATACACTAAGCATATTCAGGATGATGTGGGCTGCAGTACGTACTGGGAGATGAAGCAGCTTGCGACGACGACGACAACAACAAAAACAACATGTTCAGCTGCATGTTATGCCACAGGGTGATCTACATTGTTCCTGACCAGAGTTTGGTGGTGGCCATTTATCCTGGTGGACAGGCTGGGGTAGCCATACTAAACACACACACACACACACACACACACACACACACACGAGACTGCAGTCTCAGGCAAGTAGCAGCACTGGTGCATGATGGCAGTGGCTACTGGGTGGGGGTAAGGAGGAGGCTGGCCCGGGGAGGGGGAAGGATAGGACGGCGGGCAGTGATGTGCTGTTGGGGAGCACGGAGGGACAAGGTGGAAAGAGGGTAGGGCAGCTATGTGCAATCATGGGCTTAGACAGAAGCAGTGGAGTGGTGAGGGGGAGGGGGGGGGGGGTAGTGGAAAAGGAGAGAATTAAAAAGACTGTATGCAATGGAGGAAATGAGGGCTGTGTAGTGCTGGAATGGGAGTGGACAAGGGGCTGGATAGGAGAGGACAGTGACTAAAAAAGGTTGAGGCCAGGAGTGTAAGGGGAACGTAGGATATATTGCAGGGAATGTTCCCAGCAGCGCAATTCAGAAAAGCTGGTGTTGGTGGGAAGGATCCATATGGCACAGGCTGTGAAGCAGTCATTGAAATGAAGGATGTCATGTTTGACAGCTTACTCAGCGACAGGGTGGTCTATTCGTTTCTAGGCCACAGTTTGTCGGCGGCCGTTCATGGGGAAAGACAGCTTGTTGGTTGTCATGCCCGCATAGAATGCAGCACAGTGGTTGCAGCTTAGTTTGTAGATTATGTGACTCGTTTTCACAGGTAGCCCTGCATTTGATGGGACCGGACTGGAGTAGGTGGTGATGGGAGGCTGTATGGGACAGGTCTTGCATATAGGTCTATACAGGAATATGAGCCATGAGGGAAGAGACTGGGAGCAGGGGTTGTGTAGGGATGGACGAGTATATTGTGTAGTTTCGGTGGACGGCAGAATACCACTGTGAGAGGGGTGCGAAGGATAGTGGGCAAGACATTCCTCATTTCAGGGCATGACGAGGGCTAGTCGAAACCCTGGCAGAGCATGTAATTTAGCAATATACTGAGGGTCTCCCTGAAGCCTTCACAAACTGTAACTGCCCTCCCAACCTTGTACAAAAACAAATCTCCTGTGCCATATCTTTCCAGTGCCACACCAGCTCCCAAAGTCCCACCATATGGCCACAGAGGAGCATTCCCCTTGTAACTCAATACCATCCAGGATTCGAGTAACTGAATTATATCCTCCACCATGGTTTTGACTATCTCTTGTCGTGCCCTGAAATGAGAAACGTCCTGCCAACTAACCTTCCCACCCCTCCCACAGTGGCATTCTTCAGTCCACCAAACCTGCACAATATACTCATCCATCCTTAGACAACACCTGCTCCCAACCCCTTACCCCATGGATCACACCCCTGTAATAGACCTAGATGCAAGATCTGTGCTAAACATCCTCCCACCACCACCACCTACCACCACCACCACCACCACCACCACCACCACCACCTACTAGAGTCCAGTCAGAAACAGCACGTATCCCATCAAAGGCAGGGCTTCCTGTGAAACCAGTCATGTGATCTACAAGCCAAGATGCAACTACTGTGCTGCATCCTATGTGGGCATGACAACCAACAAGCTGTCTGTCTGCATGAGCGGCCACCGACAAAATGTGGCCGTTTCCTCTGTCTAGGTACCCAACTGGACACAGCTGCCCTACCCTCTTTCCACCTCGTCCCTCTGTGCTCCCCAACAGCACATCATTGTCCGCCATGCCTACCCTACTATCACTCGCCCTCCCCACCCCAGCCTTCTCCTTACCTCCATCCACTCACCATTCTCATCATGCACCGGTGCTGCTGCTTGTAGTGTGGCCTCAGTTGCCTGAGACTGCAGTCGTGTGTGTGAGTTGCATTTGCGCAAGTGTGTATGTGTGTGTTTGCCGTCTAATTCTGATGAAGGCCTTACTGGCTGAAAGCTATTATTTGTGACAGTCTTTTTGTTGTGCCTATCTGCGACAGCATCTCCACTATTTGCTGAGTGGCAACTATCCTATTCACAATATTGTTACATTCCTTCCTGGGTTTTCCATTGTTTGATTTGTGCAATGATTGCAGCAGAGCTGGTAAATGACATGGCTGCTTTCATATGTGGCACGGCCCCTGATGGGGTAGAATATAAACCTGTGACAGTATTGGAATGGGAAGCACTGGGTGGGTGCATGGGTGGATTGGGCATGCCGTGAGTCTGGATCTTCCACATTGGTATGATCCTATGGGTTAGTGGATGGGATTGGGAGTTGCATAGGGATGGACTACGCTCGGCATACTGGGTACGGGAACTCTTGTCAAGGCAGATATGCTGCCCCAGGATGTATAGGAGGGATTTTTTGGTGTGAAAGGGATGACTGCTGTCAAAATGCAGGTAGTGTTGGTGGTTGATGGGTTTAATGTGGACAGAGGTGAGGATGGAGTCATGAGAGAGAAGATAGTCAATGTCTAGGAAGGTGGTATGTTGGTTTGAGGACGACCTGGTGAAGTGGATAGGAGAGAAGATGTTGAGGTTTAAAGGAATGAAGATAGGGTGTCTTGACCCTGAGTCGAGGTTCATTGGTGATATCTTTATGATCTGGACTCAGGGCTATTGTGGAAGTGTTCTAATTGTGTCTGTCTGCAACTCAAAGTGTTATCTTTATGGTAAGTAACAATTTATCTATTCCTACATTGTTTATATCCCTACACGGAGTTTCCATTGTTTGATTAAGTCTACAAGAAATGAGGCAAGTTTCACAATAGTGCTTAAATTTTGTCATCCTCTGTCAAATACCCATTGTCTGTTGGATACCAGATGCAGATAACACTCTACAGATCAAGTCTCCTTAAGTTTCTGTTGGGATTTACAATGCAGATGGCTTCATGTAACTCATGAGAAAATTCCACCTTGTACATATCACAGAAAACTATGTACTGCTTCTCAAGGTGGCGCCACTAACATACATACAGACAGAAATAAAATCACTTTCCAATCGCAAGCATCACTCTGCAAGATCTTGTACAGGCCGAAATATTAATTGGTTCCTTAACTGAAAATATTCAGTTAGGATCGTCTACTGTCTATGTGATTTTGACCGTCTAGGTGTGGTTGAACTACAGACAATACGAGCAATGTACCTCCTTCCTGGTAGAATGACTGGAACTAATTGGCTGTTGGACCCCCTTGGTTTAATAGGTGCTGCTCATGCATGGTTGTTTACATCTCTGGGCAGGTTTAGTGACATCTCTGAACAGTCAGAGACAGTGTCTGTGATACAATGTCAACAGTCAACGTCTATCTTCAGGAGTTCTGGGAACCGGAAAGATGATTCTGATGGAATAATATTAAGGAGGGATGTTTGTGTTCGTGTCTGCAGACATTAAATGGGAGGTGTGGAATTTGAGAAAAGATGTGATGACAGTTAATGGCTTCACCTGCTGTGGGCAGGACTTTTTACATTTGGGCATTGTGACTTGTCAGTGGTTTGACCGTCAAAGAGCAACATACTCTCAAAGAATGAAAACTAAAGACAAGATGGCTTTGTGACAAATGAAATATATTGTAATCTTGTCATGTTGAACCTTTGAGGCATATATCATATGTAATGTTGTGTTCTATTCAAATTCTCGAGTCATTCTAATGAACTGTACACCTGTTCAAGAAAATGTATGTTTGTAAAAGGGAAGTAGTGGACGTGCTTTTTTGTGGTATGGGTAGAAGGTTTTCTTCTTTTGTTACAGTAAGAGCTGCAGAACATGAAGTCAGGACTTTCCTCTGCTACACACAGGTTTTGGAGACACTGATTAGCATGACCTCTACTTCAAGAGAATCAACTATGGAGACTGGATTAAAAAGAAAAGATAAAAAAGGCAAATGTTACATTGGGTGACAGATCTCAAGAAGTGTTCTGACTCAGCTTCATCTACAAGGAGTGAGCCAGCAACTATATAAAACCCTAAACTAACAAGAAACACACTTGGAAATTAGTAAGAAAATTAGGAAAAAATCAGTATTATTCTCACATGTGTTCCAAAAATTCTTATGTACTGAGGAACTGGAGAAACTATGCAAGGTAGACAGGTAGTGGTAGGTTGAGGTTTAATGTGCCATCGACCATGATGTCATTAAAGATGGAAATTGTGTAAGGGTGGGAAAAGATATTGACTGCACTTTCAGTGGAACCATCCCGGCTTTCAACTTAAGGAATTTAGGGAAATAAATGAACAGTTAAATCCTGATGACTTTGTAAGGATTTGAACCTCTGCCCTCCCATGTTTGAGTCCTGTGTCTTATCACTGCTCCACCTCACTCAGTATAAGTACATTTACTAAGGTAGTGACAAACCTCCATGTACTACACTGTTAAGTCTCACACTGTAGAAATTTAGCAGTGACTGTCCTATATGTTCAGAGTCATTTTCAACATATTTAATTTAACTTTCTTTATTTTGATGTTTGGAAACTATATCTGTTGACGTTAATGGTGACGGTGGCATCTCAATGGGGAATATTTCCACATTGCTTCCTCAGATTGCACAGCTCAAACATGACACTATTCTTGTATCCTTAGAAGAATGAAAACTGGGCAGTAGTAAACTGCTTATTATTGCTGACCATGTTAAACTTCTATACTGAATTCTTTTAATGTTTATATTCCTTTCTGTTAGTATGTTGCAAAGCTTTCATGACCTCGCAATGTTGTGAAGATTATTCAGTTACATATTTTGTATCTGACAGACCATTTAAAAAATGCATCCCCTTCAAATAGTTCCATCAGACCTACTGCTTTTTTTCCAGTGTTTGGCTTATTAACGGAAGTAGTTTTAAACTCATCTGAAGTTATACTGTGTAGTCCCTACGAAAGTTTTGTTTCCCTTCTTTTTATTATAAAAATGTTTCCCATCTAGGTGTCGTTTCTTTCTAAGGAACAGGGAACAGTTACAAGCAACCAGAGCTAGTGAGCAGGTGGGTGTAAAAGTATTGTTATTCAGTTTTTAATTAAAAACTGTCAGGAATTCAACACTTGTGATTGGAATCATTGTTGTTGTGGAAGAGCCAACCGTCTGATTGCCTCAATGTAACATCCCCCCCCTCTCCTGCAATGCCTCATGCAATTACTTCAGCAGTAGAAGGTAGTAATGGTGGTTAACTGTGGTATTTTACAGAACAAACTGATCATAGGCGATTCTCTTCGTGTTGCAAAAACAAATGTAGATTAAGCGATTTTACATTGGTTTAGTTGTTGCTTGATGTGTGTATCATCACCTGTAATGTTTTTGACATGATCAAAATCAGTTTTGAATGTTCTTGCAATTATTGACACACATGGAGTACACTCTGTTTATTGGAAAGTATGTGCAGAATCAATTTCATTGCCTTATGTTTCATTTTCTTTCATCTTGGTACAAAATTGACATGAACTTCAGGATATTCCAGTCAGTTATCAATTGGGTTGTGATTATCAAACACAATTGCTCAATAATTATTCATTATTCTCATCTGTTCTGGAAGGCAAGAGATACTCTCATAATCAAAAGACATTCAAACATTGGTTAATTGACACTCATTCATAATCTTGTGCTTAGCTCAATGCTTGCTTCTGACAGTTCTGAGGTAACAGAGCAAGGGTTTCTGCAGAGTCCTCAATATGAAGCAGAGTTTTAAGCTAGTGTTAGCATAACCATGTGTGCAATAATTGTAAGCATGGAAAAACTAAAAAGAGAGTTGCTTGTCAAGTGTGTCATGAGCAAAGACTTTTTTTTTTTTTTTTTTTTTTTTTTGTAATTTCAATGTATGCCAAAGAGTTGCACAATGTTTGCACTCGTGTAAACTTTATTGTGCGTGAAACATAAGTGGAGCCAGAAGCAACAATAAACCATGAAAATTATTGAAACTGATGACCTTTCTTAATTTGGTTCGCTTAATTCCACAAAATACAGTACATAAAATTGATTCAGTGTTGCTACTTAGGCAATTGAGACAAAAAAAAATGCATTTTTGACTTTAAGAGCACGAGGACTTTTTGCCCACTAATTTTTTCGTGCACAAAGTAATCTATAATGCTGAACTTGGATCAGGCGTGACGTCACATACAAAACCCATAAAGATATTGAGAGGAGGTCATAAGGGCAATCACCAATGTATTGTGTATATTCTTTCAGTTTATGAGTTTGGTATGCCAGCCAGAGGTGCACTGGCCTGCTCAAAAAACAAACATACAAATATTTTGTACGTGTGTACTGCTGTGAGAGTGGTAGAGCTATGGAAGCCACCTTGCACCTGCCTTATTAAGTTTTTTTGTAGTCTGGTCTGGCCTGGTTGAATGTATACACTAGATGTGTATGCCAGTTCATGTATTTGTCTTGGTCTGTCACAATTACTAAGGATACTAAAGAGTATCCGAGCGCATGCAGCTTTACTGTATGGTTAAAGGATGATGGCATCCTCTTGGGTAAAATAGTCCGGAGGTAAAATAGTCCCCTCCATTCGGATCTCCAGGCAGGGACTACTCAGGAGGACATCGTTATCAGGAGAAAGAAAACTGGTGTTCTATGGATCGGAGCGTGGAATGTCAGATCCCTTAATCGAGTAGGTAGGTTAGAAAATTTAAAAAGGAAAATGGATAGGTTAAAGTTAGATATAGTAGGAATTAGTGAAGTTCGCTGGCAGGAGGAACAAGACTTTTGGTCAGGCGAATACAGGGTTATAAATACAAAATCAAATAGGGGTAATGCAGGAGTAGGTTTAATAATGAATAAAAATAGGAGTACGGGTAAGCTACTACAAACAGCATAGTGAACGCATTATTGTGTCCAAGATAGACACGAAGCCCACGCCTACTACAGTAGTACAAGTTTATATGCCAACTAGCTCTGCAGATGACGAAGAAATTGAAGAAATGTATGATGAAATAAAAGAAATTATTCAGATAGTGAAGGGAGACGAAAATTTAATAGTCATGGGTGACTGGAATTCGGTAGTAGGAAAAGGGAAAGAAGGAAATGTAGTAGGTGAATATGGATTGGGGCTAAAAAATGAAAGAGGAAGCCACCTGGTAGAATTTTGCACAGAGCATAACTTAATCATAGCTAACACTTGGTTCAAGAATCATAAAAAAAGGCTGTATACATGGAAGAAGCCTGGAGATACTGACAGGTTTCAGATAGATTATATAATGGTAAGACAGAGATTTAGGAACCAGGTTTTAAATTGTAAGACATTTCCAGGGGCAGATGTGGACTCTGACCACAACCTATTGGTTATGAACTGTAGATTAAAACTGAAGAAACTGCAAAAAGGTGGGAATTTAAGGAGATGGGACCTGGATAAACTGAAAGAACCAGAGGTTGTACAGAGTTTCAGGGAGAGCATAAGGGAACAATTGACAGGAATGGGGGAAAGAAATACAGTAGGAGGAGGATGGGTAGCTTGGAGAGAGGAAGTAGTGAAGGCAGCAGAGCCAGTAGAAATCCTTGGGTAACAGAAGAAATATTGAATTTAATTGATGAAAGGAGAAAATATACAAATGCAGTAAATAAAGCAGGCAAATAGGAATACAAACGTCTCAAAAATGATATCGACAGGAAGTGCAAAATGGCTAAGTAGGCATGGCTAGAGGACAAATGTAAGGATGTAGAGTCTTATCTCACTAGGGGTAAGATAGATACTGCCTAGAGGAAAATCAAAGAAACCTTTGGAGAAAAGAGAACCACTTGTATGAATATCAAGAGCTCAGATGGAAACCCAGTTCTAAGCAAAGAAGGGAAAGCAGAAAGGTGGAAGGAATATATAGAGGGTCTATACAAGGGCGATTTACTTGAGGACATTATGGAAATGGAAGAGGATGAAGATGAAGATGAAATGGGAGATATGATACTGCGTGAAGAGCTTGACAGAGCACTGAAAGACCTGAGTCGAAACAAGGCCCCAGGAGTAGACAACATTCCATTAGAACTACTGACGGCCTTGGGAGAGCCAGTCCTGACAAAATTATACCATCTGGTGAGCAAAATGTATGAGACAGTCGAAATACCTTCAGACTTCAAGAAGAATATAACATTTCCAATCCCAAAGAAAGCAGGTGTTGGCAGATGTGAAAATTATCGAACTATCAGTTTAATAAGCCACGGGTGCAAAATACTAACGTGAATTCTTTACAGACGAATGGAAAAAATGGTAGAAGCTGACCTTGGGGAAGATCAGTTTGGGTTCCTTAGAAATGTTGGAACACGTGAGGCAATACTGACCCTACGACTTATCTTAGAAGCTAGATTAAGGAAAGGCAAACCTACGTTTCTAGCATTTGTAGACTTGGAGAAAGCTTTTGACAATGTTGTCTGGAATACTCTCTTTCAAATTCTGAAGGTGGCAGGGGTAAAATATAGGGAGTGAAAGGCTATTTACAATTTGTACAGAAAGCAGATGGCAGTTATAAGAGTCGAGGGACATGAAAGGGAAGCAGTGGTTGGGAAGGGAGTAAGACAGGGTTGTAGCCTCTCCCCGATGTTATTCAATCTGTATATTGAGCAAGCAGTAAAGGAAACAAAAGAAAAATTCGGAGTAGGTATTAAAATCCATGGAGAAGAAATAAAAACTTTGAGATTCGCCGATGACATTGTAATTCTGTCACAGACAGCAAAGGACTTGGAAGAGCAGTTGAACGAAATGGATAGTGTCTTGAAAGGAGAATATAAGATGAACATCAACAAAAGCAAAACGAGGATAATGGAATGTAGTCGAATTAAATCGGGTGATGCTGAGGGAATTAGATTAGGAAAGGAGACGCTTAAAGTAGTAAAGGAGTTTTGCTATTTGGGGAGCAAAATAACTGATGATGGTCGAAGTAGAGAGGATATAAAATGTAGACTGGCAATGGCAAGGAAAGCGTTTCTGAAGAAGAGAAATTTGTTAACATCAAGTATAGATTTAAGTGTCAGGAAGTCTTTTCTGAAAGTATTTGTATGGAGTGTAGCCATGTATGGAAGTGAAACATGGACGATAAATAGTTTGGACAAGAAGAGAATAGAAGCTTTTGAAATGTGGTGCTACAGAAGAATGCTGAAAATTAGATGGGTAGATCATATAACTAATGAGGAGGTATTGAATAGGATTGGGGAGAAGAGAAGTTTGTGGCACAACTTGACTAGAAGAAGGGATCAGTTGGTAGGACATGTTCTGAGGCATCAAGGGATCACCAATTTAGTATTGGAGGGCAGTGTGGAGGGTAAAAATCGTAGAGGGAGACCAAGAGATGAATACACTAAGCAGATTCAGGATGATGTAGGCTGCAGTACGTACTGGGAGATGAAGCAACTTGCACAGGATAGAGTACATCTACATCTACATTTATACTCCGCAAGCCACCCAACGGTGTGTGACAGAGGGCACTTTACCTGCCACTGTCATTATCTCCCTTTCCTGTTCCAGTCGCGTATGGTTCGCGGGAAGAACGACTGTCTGAAAGCCTCCGTGCGCGCTCTAATCTCTCTAATTTTACATTCGTGATCTCCTCGGGAGGTATAAGTAGGGGGAAGCAATATATTCGATACCTCATCCAGAAACGCACCCTCTCAAAACCCGGCGAGCAAGCTACACCGCAATGCAGAGCGCCTCTCTTGCAGAGTTTGTTAAACATCTCCGTAACGCTACCACGGTTACCAAATAACCCTGTGACGAAACGCGCCGCTCTTCTCTGGATCTTCTCTATCTCCTCCGTCAACCCGATCTGGTACGGATCCCACACTGATGAGCAATACTCAAGTATAGGTCGAACGAGTGTTTTGTAAGCCACCTCCTTTGTTGATGGACTACATTTTCTAAGGACTCTCCCAATGAATCTCAACCTGGTACCCGCCTTACCAACAATTAATTTTATATGATCATTCCACTTCAAATCGTTCCGCACGCATACTCACAGATATTTTACAGAAGTAACTGCTACCAGTGTTTGTTCTGCTGTCATATAATCATACAATAAAGGATCCTTCTTTCTATGTATTCGCAATACATTACATTTGTCTATGTTAAGGGTCAGTTGCCACTCTCTGCACCAAGTGCCTATCCGCTGCAGATCTTCCTGCATTTCGCTACAATTTTCTAATGCTGCAACTTCTCTGTATACTACAGCATCATCCGCGAAAAGCCGCATGGAACTTCTGACACTATCTACTAGGTCATTTATATATATTGTGAAAAGCAATGGTCCCATGACACTCCCCTGTGGCACGCCAGAGGTTACTTTAATGTCTGTAGACGTCTCTCCGTTGATAACAACATGCTGTGTTCTGTTTGCTAAAAACTCTTCAATCCAGCCACACAGCTGGTCTGATATTCCGTAGGCTCTTACTTTGTTTATCAGGCGACAGTGCGGAACTGTATCGAACGCCTTCCAGAAGTCAAGAAAAATTGCATCTACCTGGAAGCCTGTATCTAATATTTTCTGGGTCTCATGAACAAATAAAGCGAGTTGGGTCTCACACGATCGCTGTTTCCGGAGTCCATGTTGATTCCTTCATAGTGGATTCTGGGTTTCCAAAAACGACATGATACTCGAGCAAAAAACATGTTCGAAAATTCTACAACAGATCGACGTCAGAGATATAGGTCTATAGTTTTGTGCAACTGCTCGACGACCCTTCTTGAAGACTGGGACTACCTGTGCGCTTTTCCAATCATTTGGAACCTTCTGTTCCTCTAGAGACTTGCGGTACACAGCTGTTAGAAGGGGGGGGGCAAGTTCTTTCGCGTACTCTGTGTAGAATCGAATTGGTATCCCATCAGGTCCAGTGGACTTTCCTCTGTTGAGTGATTCCAGTTGCTTTTCTATTCCTTGGACACTTATTTCGATGTCAGCCATTTTTTCGTGTGTGCGAGGATTTAGAGAAGGAACTGCAGTGCGGTCTTCCTCTGTGAAACAGCTTTGGAAAAAGGTGTTTAGTATTTCAGCTTTACGCGTGTCATCCTCTGTTTCAATGCCTTCATCATCCCGGAGTGTCTGGATATGCTGTTTCGAGCCACTTACTGATTTAACCTAAGACCAGAACTTCCTAGGATTTTCTGTCAAGTCGGTACATAGAATTTTACTTTCGAATTCACTGAACGCTTCACGCATAGCCCTCCTTAAGCTAACTTTGACATAGTTCAGCTTCTGTTTGTCTGAGAGATTTTGGCTGCGTTTAAACTTGGAGTGAAGCTCTCTTTGGTTTGCAGTAGTTTCCTAACTTTGTTGTTGTACCACGGTGGGTTTTTCCCGTCCCTCACAGTTTTACTCAGCACATACCTGTCTAAAACGCATTTTACGATTGCCTTGAACTTTTTCCATAAACACTCAACATTGTAAGTGTCGGAACAGAAATTTTCGTTTTGATCTGTTAGGTAGTCTGAAATCTGCCTTCTATTACTCTTGCTAAACAGATAAACCTTCCTCCCTTTTTTTATATTCCTATTAACTTCCATATTCAGGGATGCTGCAACGGCCTTATGATCACCGATTCCCTGTTCTGCATATACAGAGTCGAAAAGTTCAGGTCTGTTTGTTATCAGTAGGTCCAAGATGTTATCTCCACGAGTCGGTTCTCTGTTTAATTGCTCGAGGTAATTTTCAGATAGTGCACTCAGTATAATGTCACTCGATGCTCTGTCCCTACCACCCTTCCTAAACATCTGAGTGTCCCAGTCTATATCTGGTAAATTGAAATCTCCACCTAAGACTATAACATGCTGAGAGAATTTATGTGAAATGTGTTCCAAATTTTCTCTCAGTTGTTCTGCCACTAATTCTGCTGAGTCGGGAGGTCGGTAAAAGGCGCCAATTATGAACCTAGCTCGGTTGTTGAGTGTAACCTCCACCCATAATAATTCACAGGAACTATCCACTTCTACTTCACTACAGGATAACTACTACTAACAGCGACGAACAGTCCACCACTGGTTGCATGCAATCTATCCTTTCTAAACACCGTCTGTACCTTTGTAAAAATTTCGGCAGAATTTATCTCTGGCTTCAGCCAGCTTTCTGTACCTATAACGATTTCAGCTTCGGTGCTTTCTAACTGCGCTTGAAGTTCCGGTACTTTACCAACGCAGCTTCGACAGTTTACAATTACAATTACCGATTGCTGCTTGGTCCCCGCATGTCCTGACTTTGCCCCACACCCGTTGAGGCTGTTGCCCTTTCTGTACTTGCCCAAGGCCATCTAACCTAAAAAACCGCCCAGCCCACGCCACACAACCCCTGCTACCCATGTAGCCGCTTGTTGCATCTAGTGGACTCCTGACATATCCAGCGGAACCCGAAACCCCACCACCCTGTGGCGCAAGTCGAGGAATCTGCAGCCCACACGGTCGCAGAACCGTCTCAGCCTCTGATTCAGACCCTCCACTCGGCTCTGTACCAAAGGTCCGCAGTCAGTCCTGTCGACGATGCTGCAGATGGTGAGCTCTGCTTTCATCCCGCTAGCGAGACTGGCAGTCTTCCCCAAATCAGATAGCCGCCGGAAGCCAGAGAGGATTTCCTCCGATCCATAGCGACACACATCATTGGTGCTGACATGAGGGACCACCTGCAGATGGGTGCACCCTGTACCTTTCATGGCATCCAGAAGGACCCTTTCCACATCTGGAATGACTCCCCCCCGGTATGCACACGGAGTGCACATTGGTTTTCTTCCCCTCTCTTGCTGCCATATCCCTAAGGGGCCCCATTACGCGCCTGACGTTGGAGCTCCCAACTACCAGTAAGCCCACCCTCTGCGACCACCCGGATCTTGCAGACTGAGGGGCACCCTGTGGAACAGGACAAGCAGTCATGTCAGGCCGAAGATCAGTATCAGCCTGAGACAGCCTGAAACCGGTTCATCAGACAAACTGGAGAGACCTTCCGTTCAGCCCTCCGGAATGTCTTTCGCCCCCTGCCACACCTTGAGATGACCTCCCACTCTACCACAGGTGAGGGATCAGCCTCAATGCGGGCAGTATCCCGGGCAACCACAGTCGTAGTCCGATCGGGGGATGCACGGGACGAGCTGGCCGTTCCCGACAAACCCCCATCCAGACCCCCACAGTGATGCCCATTGGCAACAGCCTCAAGCTGTGTGACCGAAGCCAACACTGCCTGAAGCTGGGAGCGAAGGGATGCCAACTCGGCCTGCATCCGAACACAGCAGTTGCAGTCCCTATCCATGCTAAAAACTGTTGTGCAAAGAACGTCTGAACTAATCTACAGAGAGTGCAAACAAATTGACACAAAATTTAAACGGTTATTAAAATACAAGATTGCCTAGTAAATGCAGTAATGCTGCTACTTGCGCACTGCTGACACACTGCTCGGCGGCGGAAGGAGACTACGCGATTTTACACTATTCAGGTACTAAAACGCGATGCTACAACTCTCAAATACTATAATACGCCCGAAATTTATGAATTAAACAATGCAAGTACCAAAAACACGCAAAGAAATTAAGAATTAAACTATGTAACAAATGAGTGAGCTAGGAGTATACGACTTGCTGCTGCAGCTGCTTATCCAACGGAGAGCTGCATCAAACCAGTCTCAGGACTGAAGACAACAACAACACTAAAGAGTATTACACAGTGTATGTGTATTTCTATTTACACTTCATATAACTAATAAAATGTGTTGCACAATACAGTGTCGGTAAAAAATATAAACATTGTATAATCATGTAATTGCTTAATATTCCAAACCTAGTTGACATAAGAATCTTGTTTTTTCTTTGACCTTTATCCCATATCCTCACTGGGTGGCTTGTTTATCTGGATTTGGTATTGTTAGTAGTATAAAGTGGTCAGATGCCCTTCCTTGTCACCCTTTCTCCACCCCCCTCCCCCTCCCCTCCAGGATGGAAATTGTGTGCCCCACCTGTTTTCATGTAGTGTTATCCGTATGAATGTGTCAGAGCATTTTCAAAAGTTTGTAAATCATGTAAATGAGGCAGGAAACAAGTACTAGCCCTGTTTTCATCTGGTTGGATGTGGGAAACCATCCGAAAATCACATCTGGGTGGGTCAATATGACCTTTGACATTAAATCGCTGTGTGGATTTGAATGGGATCCCCCCCATGTCCCTGCCCCCAAATCATGAAAGCGGTGCTTACATGTGCAGCTATTTGGATGGGTTAGCTGACTTAAGAATAATCCACTTTCCTTACCTTAGAATGTTTGCCATCTCAGTGTGACATTCACAGCTTGTTGAAAGTGCACTTTCTGGCTCACATTGTGCCCAATGGAGAAGTATGAGATGCATCATGGATAGGATAGCTGCCACTAAACAGGATAAAGCTGCTTGTATTGCCAGGATAATGCTCACTACCTGAGAACATAACAATTAAATATCTGCTGAGAAAAGGTGTTTACTTCTGTATTATTGATTACTTTTCATTAACAGCAATAACATTCAGAACAACATATTTCTATGAATATAGTGGAAATTTAAGTATCACACATATGAATATATCCTCTCTACTTAAACGGGGGATCATCTGTCTTTGAAAAAGTAACAATGTTTGGTAATTGTAGGAAGAGTAAACAAACAGAAGCCTAGACAAACTAGTTCACAAGCTTGGATTATATAGCAGATTTACTAGACATATTTTCCAGTTCACTGTGTATTACATAAACATGGCGTTGTGAAAACTTACAGTTCACTTTCTTTATAAATTTGGAAGAAGGTTTCTGATTTCAGAGAATCAGCTTTAGTCTTCTTCATTGTTTAGTTATAGTAATGTGCAAAATAGTTACTGAATCACATATTTTACCTTGGTTTTGTATTATTTTTATTTTCTGTCATGTCAAAATTGTTATATTTATTGACTCACCCTGAAGAACTTTATACATGAACCTGGAAAATCCCCTGGACATCCTGCAAGGGTAAGTCCACAAAGACCAGAAAGAAATAGCTGTAATACAAAACAAAGTATAATTTAGCATAGCCAGAAAATCATACATGAAGAAAACTGCATTTAAGCTTGATCAGTGATAAGCATAAAGCAATTTAAGCTAACTTTTCAGTGCATGGAATAGAGAGAGTGAAATACAAACTTCCAATATTTATTAAGACCACACTTTTCATTTATCCCATTTAATTATTCTCAAACTGTGAAATTTTTCTCTACCCAAAATAGGGTTGCAGCGAAGGCTCAGAAATGGGGGGATGGGGAAAAAATTTTAAAATTAATTTGACCCTTTTATTCTTCAAAAGCAATTATGCACAACGATAATATAAAATCTCTTCAGTGTTTGAGACAAGTCATTTTATAGGCGTCAAGAGATGCTCATTTCCTCAACAAGTAAAAATTCTGCATTTACTATACCAAAGTAGGATGATTGCTGACATATTCAGATATTTTCTAAAAGGTAGACGTTAATACCAGTTAAGATAATCTACAAATAGTTGCGCTCTTTGGAATTAAAACAGAATATCAATTGAAATGATGATTTACTCTTTTCTCCGTGGCATTTAAAAGAGATAATCAAAAATGAAAACAAAGGTACTTAGTACTTAATCATGAATTTAGCACCCTGTTGAGCTTGTGGCTGAGGTGGAGGAAGAGGAAGCAAAACGTTGCCTTTGTTCCCAGTCTCACTGTTGAGTGATATGATAATCAGAATTTAGTTTATAACAGAACCTTGAGAAAGACCATTACACTACCAAAAAATTGTCATGAGAGAGAGAGTGAAAAGTATATAGTACACTGAAACAAAAATTAATGCTGATACATAAGGTCAAACCAGTATGTTCAAATGAATAACAATTGCTAAATGATCACATAAAAATTTTTGTATTACTTGTTATTTTCTATTTGTACATGTTATTGACCTCACTCATATTACAAGTTCATATTATGTATGTAATACGTATGTTTTTGGATGGGATCTGCACTTAGCAAAAACACAATTTATTTGTTTCACTGCAGTTGCAGCATCATCAGTGTTTTTTTTTAATTTTATGGCGTCTTATCATAGGGTGTGGTTTTCCTGCTGTATTATGTTTTTAGTGTCTGTTTTTCTGTACAGTTTGTCATGTTTTCTTTTTTCCTCATCTTCTTCACTGTCAAGTTCTGTGTACTGAGTTGTCACAGTCACTGTTTACCAGCTGGTATGCAAGATGTATGCAAAAATATGTACCCATTTTGGAAACATACTTTGTGCATTTGGCTTTATTTTATGGACTAAAATAACTAATAACTAGTGTTACTATCTCTTCCAATAAATAATAAACTGATCATTCAGTAATCACCATGCAAAATAAAAATAACAGTATTCAATTATATGGTGGAATATAGTGAACCAACCACACCCTGTGTATTCTTGTACTCACGAGCTGCTTCATTGACTTGCTGATATTTTCATAGTGTTACCCAACAGTTGGCGGCACTTGCGCATGAAAAAGATTGAACATTCACAAATACGTACCTCAGGTTCCCAATGGGAAAAAAATTCTTCTGTTGCAGTTAAGACACAGTAAAAGTTAATGTACACAGTTGTAGCCAGAGGGTCTGAAAGGGTTGATGTGAAAGGAACACAAGTTTTTGAGTAAGAAGCCCCCCCTCCCCGTTACGTTAGGCGTTATTTAAAATGTCTTATTAATGTTTAGTGCCAGATTCCAGAGAAAATTATGCAAATGTCCCTAAAGTCTTCCTTGAGTCTTTAATAAAATAAAGACTAGAAGAGAGGGTCTGAACTACTAAGAAGATAATTTTTCACCCAGCTGTTATCTTCAGGGCAAGTACGGCATCTGTTCAAAAATCCCGTAAAATTCATAATTTCGTGCCAATGGTGTGTTGTAGCAAAATGGGGTTGGCATCCCGAAACATGCCTGTCTTTAATATGTAACTGCGAGAAGTTTCAGTGTTATACATCTGTTAGGTATTGTTCAGAGCTGTACTGAGTAGAACACTGTGTTGAACGGTTTGTGAATTTCGAGATAGCTGAGTTAGAGGAGTAATGCATCTGCATTAAATTGTGCGTGAAACTCAAAAAAACCTTCTCAGAGTAAGCCTATGGTGATGAGTGCTTAAGCTATACTTGATGTTACAAATGGTTCACATGATTTAAAATACGGCCAGACGGAAGTTAAAGGATGACTCTCGTTCAGGACACCGTTAGATGTCTACTGGCAATGCACAGGTCAGGAAAGTCATAATGAATTCATGCCACAGGGACAAACTGTTAATTGATGGTACTATCGGAATGTGGTGTGCTGCCAGTGAGAAAGAAACAGCCTGAAATGAAGCAAGACAGTTCATGGTTCTTGCATTACGATAACGAATCCACACATTCATCCCTGTTGGTGCATGACTGACACAAAAAACGAAATCGCTGTGCTGCCTCATCCTCTGTACCCTTCAGACATGGTCTCTGTGGAGTTTCTTTATTTCCAAAGTTGAGAACCCTATTGGAAAGACCAAGATTTGCAATGATAGACGAGATAAAAGAAAATTCACAGACGGTGCTTCGCACGATCCAGCAAGAGGCATACCAAGACTGCTTCCAGTAGCAGAAATGGGTGCATTGTGTCAATTGTGGAGGAGAGCATGAATAATAACTGAAAGGTGAGCACAGAAAAATTCTGAGGACAATGTTCCAGAATTTTTTAAATGGATTGGAGTGTGGAGTGTCAGATCCCTTAATTGGACAGCTACATTAGAAAATTTAAAAAGGGAAATGGATAGGTTGCAGTTATAGTGGGAATTAGTGAAGCTCAATGGCAGGAGGAACAAGACTTCTGGTCAGGTGATTACAGGGTTATAAATACAAAATCAAATAGGCATAATGCAGGAGTAGGTTTAATAATGAATAAATAATAACAGCACAGATAAGCTACTATGAACAGCATAGTGTACCCATTATTGTAGCCAAGATAGACACGAAGTCCACACCTACCACAGTAGTCTATATTTTATGCCAACTAGTTGAAGAGATTGAAGAAATGAATGATGCGATAAAAGAAAATATTCAGATAGTTCAGGGAGATGAAAATTTAATAGTAGGGGGACTGGAATTTGACAGTAGGAAGAGAAGGAAAAGTAGTAGGTGAATATGGACTGGGGTTAATGAATGAAAGAGGTAGCTGCCTGGTAGACTTTTGTACAGAGCATAACATAGTCACAACTAACACTTGGTTTAAGAATCATGAACGAAGATTGTGTGTGTGGAAGAGGCCTGAAGACACTGGAAGATTTCAGATAGATTATACAGAGATTTTCTCCACTCAGGGACTGGGTGTTTGTTGTCCTAATCATTGTCATTTCATCCCCATCGAAGCGCAAGCCACCGAAGTGGTGTCAGATCGAAAGACTTGCATCTGGCAGACTGTCTACCCGACTGGAGGCCCTAGTCACAGGACATTTACATTTTACTCCTAAATGCAGGGATTTTTTTGTATTGAGTATTTTTTGTTGACGAGCTTATGTGTCAAATATGTTAGGGAGGCTAATGGGAAGTGCAGTTTTATTTTTTGACAAATATTTTTATTACCAACCTAAACTTGGACTTTCAGTGAACAAAATAGTACTTTTGAGTGCAGTTTGGCGCTGGGTGTATTCAATAATCAACCTGCTGCTGTTGCTCATGCGTAAGCTGCACATTACCTTCATAGGCGCCATCATTATGACTGTTTTTCGTTATTGGAGCAACCCGTAATCTTTGTCGTAAAGTAATGGACAGAGACCATTCAAAGACTAAATGTCCTCCACAAACAGGAGACGCTTTTCTTGAAACCATTCACTGGTCGCCTTGGTGAAGTATTCGTGATATTGCAAGTCAGTTCCTGTTATTCCAAAGAACGGTTGTTGAACTGTTGCACGGTGAAGAACTGCATCCCTATCATTACATGTTAAATCAACACCAGCACGAGAAGACTGCATTCGATGAGTACAGTTTTCTGAATGGTTTTGAACCAAGTTGAAAGTCATGAACATTTCAACCTCGATAAAACACAGTTAACATGTCACCCAAAAATTTGTCTTTCAGGTACACTTCGGTATAACCTGCGGGTTGGAATCTTGGGACGAATGCTTTTGGGCCCTGACGTATTGCAGGACAGGTTACATGGAACCCTGTATCTTACATTTCTTTGTAATACTTTATTGAATACTTAAGAAAACGTTGCATTTGATGTGCAGGAGCAGCTATAGTTTTAGCATAAAAGTGCACCGTCACAGTTTGGAATGAATGTGCGTAACTATTTCAATGAAGTGTTTCCAGGGAAATGCACTGGTCGTGGAAATCCAGTGTTGTATCCTTAAAGTTCCTTCGAACTTAATCCACTAGACTTTTGTTTTTGGGATACTTAAAAGCAACATGTTTATAGTACTCCACCCAGTGGCGGCTAGTGAGTATACAGGGTGATTATAATTAAAGTTAAACTTTCAAACTGCTGTAGAAATAACACCACCGGTCAGAATGGCGTCAAATTGCAACGGAATATTATGGGAGAAGGGGGAAAACGCATGGCAGAGGAAAAGTAAATAGTTGCAAAATATAGCAATAGAGGCGCTGTAAGCATCATACTTTAATAGTGGTCGACCAGAAATGACAAATGAATCATAAAACAATGCCTAACATGTATGTTTGACGTTAAAAAAAACTGTACTGCTCAGTGTGCATGGGTGTACAGGTGTGATACTGTTAGTTACGTAAGCCCATCCACCAAGGCAATGTCATACCACATTGGATGGGAAAAATCGGTTTTTGATTGTCCTGAGGCTAAAAACCGCTTTAAAGCATCACTCACATCGGTTTTTAATTATGCTGACGCCAAAAACCGCATAAAAAGCGTCAATCAAATCATATCGGATTATTAATTTCCGTGTGACTGGCGCAAATCATGTTCAATATGCTGTCCACCGTTTTCTGCAACAAGTGCAAATCGAGAAACAGCATGTTGCACAACTGATCGAAGTGTTTCCGGGGTCATATTCAGAATGTGTTGCCTTCACTGCAGCTAAGTTTGCAATCGGAACACTGAACACAACATCTTTCAGATAACCCCACAGCCAGAAGTCACACGGATTAGGATCAGGCGATCGGGACGGCCAGGGTGTAGGGAAATGGCGGCTGATAATTCTAGCGTTTCCGAAATGGCGCTTCAGCAGCTGCTTAACCCTAGGATGCATATACAGGGCCTCCGAGGCCATTGTATGTCTTCATTTTAAAAAAAAAAATTGTAATTTTTTGTTTGATTTCAAGCTGCTTGCCAGTACTCTTTCACTAACATTGTGACATTCCTCTTATCAAGTCTGAACGAGATACCTTTTTAAGTTTTTTGTATAATTCAATACGTTTACCCATACACCGCGAATGCATAAGCAGGGCTTCAGAAGCCCTCACACATTTATAAATGTTCTTTAGCCTATATTGTCTTCAACATTTGTTTGGGAGCAGTTATTAATTCAACAATAACTCTAGTGATATTTCCAGCAACAGGAGTGCCATCAGCAGCAGCAGCTGTAGTAGTAATAGCATAACTAAAAAATAATACACACTTCTTTCACATATTGGCGATGTCGGTGTATTATTGATCTTTTTGCTATCAAATGTTTTATTATTGCATAGTATTGTTGTCCTGTGCTGCTCTTGTCTGCTTCATTGTTAGTGTAGTTAGTTTGTTGCTGCAAGGCCCATGTTACGAATATGACTCGTTTAGTGCTGCACAAGCTGCCGTTCGAGAGACACGCCTTTTGCTATGGCTTCTACATGCAAAGCAAGAGTGTCAGTACGTGGAAATGCAGCAAATTTTGAAAGTGTTGTGGCTCAGTGGTTTGAAGAAGATGATACTTGCGGGGAAGGACATATTTTTGAAAATGCAAGTAGTGAAGAATCAGCCAATGAACCTGCAGATGTGAATATTGAGGCAGATGACAATTCTTCCGATACTTCATCAGAGTCTGAAAATGAAGAACCACAACAATGATGGCCTTGGGCAAGTACAGAAAGGGCAACAGCCTCAACGGGTGTGGGGCAAAGTCAGGACATGCGGGGACCAAGCAGCAATCGGTAATTGTAATTGTAAACTGTCGAAGCTGCGTTGGTAAAGTACCGGAACTTCAAGCGCAGTTAGAAAGCACCGAAGCTGAAATCGTTATAGGTACAGAAAGCTGGCTGAAGCCAGAGATAAATTCTGCCGAAATTTTTACAAAGGTACAGACGGTGTTTAGAAAGGATAGATTGCATGCAACCGGTGGTGGACTGTTCGTCGCTGTTAGTAGTAGTTTATCCTGTAGTGAAGTAGAAGTGGATAGTTCCTGTGAATTATTATGGGTGGAGGTTACACTCAACAATCGAGCTAGGTTCATAATTGGCTCCTTTTACCGACCTCCCGACTCAGCAGCATTAGTGGCAGAGCAACTGAGAGAAAATTTGGAATACATTTCACATAAATTTTCTCAGCATGTTATAGTCTTAGGTGGAGATTTCAATTTACCAGATATAGACTGGGACACTCAGATGTTTAGGAAGGGTGGTAAGGACAGAGCATCGAGTGACATTATACTGAGTGCACTATCCGAAAATTACCTCGAGCAATTAAACAGAGAACCGACTTGTGGAGATAACATCTTGGACCTACTGATAACAAACAGACCCGAACTTTTCGACTCTGTATGTGCAGAACAGGGAATCAGTGATCATGGCCGTTGCAACGTCCCTGAATATGGAAGTTAATAGGAATATAAAAAAAGGGAGGAAGGTTTATCTGTTTAGCAAGAGTAATAGAAGGCAGATTTCAGACTACCTAACAGATCAAAGCGAAAATTTCCGTTCCGACACTTACAATGTTGAGTGTTTATGGAAAAAGTTCAAGGTAATCGTAAAATGCGTTTTAGACAGGTACGTGCCGAGTAAAACTGTGAGGGACGGTAAAAACCCACCGTGGTACAACAACAAAGTTAGGAAACTACTGCGAAAGCAAAGAGAGCTTCACTCCAAGTTTAAACGCAGCCAAAACCTCTCAGACAAACAGAAGCTAAACGATGTCAAAGTTAGCGTAAGGAGGGCTATGCGTGAAGCGTTCAGTGAATTCGAAAGTAAAATTCTATGTACCGACTTGACAGAAAATCCTAGGAAGTTCTGGTCTTAGGTTAAATCAGTAAGTGGATCGAAATAGCATATCCAGACACTCCGGGATTATGAAGGCATTGAAACAGAGGATGGAAAAAAAAAAAAAGAAAAAGCCCCCCGCCACACACCGTTGGGTGGCTTGCGGAGTATAAATGTAGATGTAGATGAAAGGTATAGAAGACCACAGATATATTAGTCGGAATGGAACGATTTGGAAATTAGATCCTCCTACAACTTTTCGTACGCCTATCCTTAATATTGTAAAGAAGGCACCTGGTCCAGCCCTTGGTTTGAAAACCTGTAAACCTAAGGATGCCTGGGACTATTTCATCTCCAAGGAAATACTAGAGGAAATCATCAACTGCACAAATATTGAAGGCAGAAGAGTGGCTGCTTTACATGGTAAAACGTGGAAAAACGCTTCGCTTGCTGAAATGGAGGGTTTTCTTGGTCTTTTACTGCTTTCTGGTGTTGAGAAGAGTTAGGATGTCCCTATTAGAGAATTATACTTGGATGAAAAGGCAAATCCTATATATAAGGCCACCATGTCAGTAAATAGATTTGAGGATATAAGTAGAATGATTAGATTTGATCACAGGCGTACCCTTGAAGCTCGATCTGCAGATGACAAACTTGCAGCTGTTCGCTATGTATGGGAACTATTTCTTGACAAGTGTAGAAACAGAATGATTCCCAACGATTCGCTCACAGTTGACGAACAGCTAGTCCCATTCCGTGGAAGATGCAGCTTCATCCATATATGCCCTCTAAACCAGCCAAGTATGGCATAAAAATATTTTGGTTATGTGATGATACATCTGCATTTGCTTTAGACAGAATTGTTTACACGGGAAGGAAGCCCCATGAACCTATTCAGAAAAATCTTGGATTGAATGTGGTGAAAGATCTTGCTGAAAGCAATGAAGGATCATCAAAAAATATTACTGTTGAAAATTTCTTTACTAGTGTGCAGCTGGCAGAAGAGATGCCCCAGAAGCAAATTACAGTGGTGGGAACAATCAAACAAAATAAACCAGAAATTCCTAATGAGATGAAACCATCTGCTTCAAGAGCGATTCATTCCTCTTTGTTTGCATTTAGAGGTGAAATGGTGAGTTATGTTCCCAAAAATAAAAAGTCTGTAGTTCTCATTAGCACAATGCATCATGACAGAAACATTGATGAAACTCGTGCAAAAAAGAAACCAGTTATGATAAAGTTCTATAACACTACGAAGGGTGGAGTAGACCAAATGGACCAGAAAATTCGTTATTACACTTGCAAGAGAGAAACAAGAAGATGGCCATTTGCATTATGGATGAATATGATGGACGTCGCAGCAATGAACAGTGAAATTTTATTTTCCGCCCAACATCTGACATACCATAGTGGAAGAAGTGATAAAAGGCGTTTGTTCCTAAGAGATTTAGCAGAGCAAATAGTAAGACCACTAATGGAACTTCGTATTCAGATCCCTAATGTTCCAAAGGAAATCGTTGATGCCATGTAAAGATGTGGTGTTCAAAAAGATGTCATATTGCCGAACCAACTACCTGTTTCAGTAAAAAGAAGAAAATGCAATTATTGTCCATATAATAAACACAGGAAAAGTGCTACGACATGCATTAAGTGTAAAACCAACATTTGTAAGGAACATAGTGGCGTTCTTTGTGCTTCTTGTTTGTCACATGTTGAAAACTAAGAAAAATGCAATTTTATGTGAACAATGAATAATAACTTTTTGTCAAAATATTGCCTATATACATAAAATTGTGAATAATGAGTGTTTTAATTGAAGAAATTGGTTGTAATAAATGTTATAAAATGTAAACTGCACCTTATGAGTGAATTAATAAAATTATTTGTATATGATGTATGTAAATGGGCGTAACTAGTAAAAATTCACTCTTATAGTTTTCTTAAAAAATTAATAAAATGTTAATCGGGCCCACCAGATCCTGTTACTGTATCTTAGGAATCTTTCAATATGACAATAAATTTTACAGAAATAAATTTAACTCCAAAGAATGATTATATGAAAAGAAAAAAATTTTAAATTAGGGCAGGGCCTTGGAGGCCCTGCATATGCATTCATGTGTGTTTTCGGCACCATGCATCCTAGGATTAACTGGATTTGTAATGTGTGGAGGTGCGCCATCTTGCATAAAAATGATCCCATCCACGCTGTTGGAGACCTGGAATGACGTGGCTGCGCAAAAAACACTCTAACCAGTGACGGTAGAAGTAACAGGACCGGAAGCACCCGTCTCTTCGAAAAACTATGGCCCTATGATAAATGATGCCGCATACCCGCACCACACAGTGACCTTTCCAGGATGAAGTGGTACTGACTGATTTGCGTGTGGATTTTCCGTTGTCCATATTCGACAATTATGTGTATTGACGTATTCTGTCAGGTGGAAGTGGGCTTCATCTGTCCACAAAATCTTCCACGGCCAATCATTGTCCACTTCCATGCGAGGAAGAAATTCTAAAGCAAAGGTCTCTCTTGCTGGCAGGTCAACAGGAAGCAACTCGTGCACATGGGTAATTTCGATTGGATAGCAAAGAAAGATGTTTCGTAGGATTTTACCCACCGTGCTTACGACGGGTATGTCCAATGTTCGGGCATTTCTCTGTGCACTATACGTTTGCACACTACCACTCGTCTCCTGCTGCGTTGCTGTGGCTACTGCTTGCACTGACGTCGAGTCAATTCCGTTTGCTCCCTCTACCAGGTTGTACACCAAAAGAGCCGGCTTTCCGAATTTTCTCCAGAACCACAGCAGTCATCGGACCAACGCCTTTCTTCGAACCCTTCAGTGTCCGGAACTTCTGCTGAGCGACGTGTGCATTGTCATCAATCTTGTGATATAGCTTTACAAACAGAGCGCGATCCTGGATTGAGACAGTCATGGCGAACGTCGCATACGCGAAAGGAGGAAAAGCCGTGTACACGGCATGTTTATAACAACTTCAATGGGTCGTGCGCATGACAGATGTTCTCATTTACATATTCTGACACATACAGCGCCATCTATTGATCAGTTTTCACACCATTTCTGTTTCTTCTGCCATACGTTTTCCTTCTTCTCCAATAATATTCCGTTGCATTTTGACTTCCTTCTGACTAGTGGTGTTATTTCTACATTGTTTCGAAAGTTTAGCTTCAATTATACTCACCGTGTACATTGTGGGTGTTCACAAATTTTTAGAATCAAATAAATTTGAGAGTGTGAAATTAATAGTATCTGCTGTATAACAGTTATGCTTATCAACTAGTTTAGACATAACAACAACAACAACAACAACAACAATAATAATAACAATAACAACTTATCTGACAGAAGTAAGAATTGTTTTGTGGGATTCCATTTCTTCGGACAACTGTACAAGATCCCTAACAGATGTATAAGTTCACGAAATTACTTCCGGACTGAAAATCAGATATTCTTACGTTGCGCCCACACAACTGTACACCTCTCTGTTAAATGTTCGCCTGTAGTCACACTTATTTGATTTCGTCACTCTCTGTGGCCCGAGTTCCTTTGCGGCTAACTTCTCCTGGTAATTTACTTTTCTATTCCTGGAATGAGATTTTCACTCTGCAGCGTAGTGTGCACCGACATGAGAATTCCTGACAGATTAAAGCTGTGTGCTGGATCGAGACTCAAACTAGGGACGTATGCCTTTTGCCGGCAAGTGTTCTACTGACTAAGCTACCCAAGCACTACCCATCCTTACAGCTTTACTTTTCTATTAGCATTTACAATAGATTCAACATAGTTCATGTTTACACTGCCACGAAAGCCGATTCCCGCACAGTAAACAACCATCTCAAAATACAAAGTGCCGTTTGTGAAAATGGTTAAACTCAAGTAGTAATGTCTACCAACATGGTGACTTTACTATTATAAAAATGAGGCGCTGTGGTCCATAAGGGCCTAAAGCACACCACCATCGATCCCATATTTAAGCGAATATCAGATAAGCCAATGATACAGCTGTTAGTGAATTTTCATATATACACTATGTGATCAAAAGTATCCGGACACCCCAAAACACATACGTTTTTCATATTAGGTGCATTGTGCTGCCACCTACTGTCAGGTACTCCGTATCAGCAACCTGAGTAGTCATTGGACATCGTGAGAGAAGAGAATGGGGTGACCTGCAGAACTCATGGACTTCGAACGTGGTCAGATGATTTGTATCACTTGTGTCATACGTCTGCATGCGAGATTTTCACACTCCTAAACATCTCTAGGTCCACTGTTTCCTATGTGATAGAGAAGTGGAAACGTGAAGGGGCACTTACAGCAAAAAAGCGTGCAGGCTGACATCGTCTGTTGACTGACAGAGACCATTGACAGTTGAAGAGGATCGTAACGTGTAATAGGCAGACATCTTTCCAGACCATCACACAGGAATTACAAACTGCATAAGGATCCACGGCAAGTACTATGACAGCTAGGCTGGAGGTGAGAAAACTTGGATTTCATGGCCGATCAGCTGCTCATAAACCACACATCACGTCGGTAAATGCCAAACAACGTCTCGCTTGGTGTAAGGAGCGTAAACATTGGATGATTGAGCAGCGGAAAAACGTTGTGTGGAGTGATCAATCACGGTACACAATGTGGCGATCCGGTGGCAGGGTGTGGGTATGACGAATGCATGGTGAACGTCATCTGCCAGCATGTATAGTTCCAACAGTAAAATTCGGAGGTGGTGGTGTTATGGTGTGGTCGTGTTTTTCATGTTTTGGAACGCCGACTTCGTGCCAGGCCTCACCGACTTACAGCGATACCTCTCCTCAGCGCAGCACTCTGTGAAGAATGGGCTGTAGTAGTAGTAGTAGTAGTAGCAGTAGTAGTTGGTTGGTTGTTTTGGGAAGGAGACCAGACAGCGTGGTCATCGGTCTCATCGAATTAGGGAAGGATGGGGAAGGAAGTCGGCCGTGCCCTTTCAGAGGAACCATCCCGGCATTTGCCTGAAGTGATTTAGGGAAATCACGGAAAACCTAAATCAGGATGGCTGGACGCGGGATTGAACCGTCGTCCTCCCGAATGCGAGTCCAGTGTCTAACCACTGCGCCACCTCGCTCGGTAGTGGTAGTGGTAGTAGTAGTAGTAGTAGTAGTAGCTTTATTCATCTGTAGATCTCTTTTTACAAGGATATAGGACATGTCAAAGTATTTACAAATTTAGATCAATTTAAAATAAGCTAATTCGTATACACATATATTTACAGACTTCTAGTTAGAGACAATCATTAGATTTACTCTTGGTATACAATACTTTTTTTTACAAATAACTTATTAAATAATGTAATGCCACATTGTTCACTCATATCTCACTATCAGTCACTGCTCACACTATACATACATTGTTTCATAAGAATACACACACACACACACACACACACACACACACACACACACACACACTGGTGATCTCTGGGCCATTTTCTGTACCGCAACTTCCCATTTACTATCCTGAAAAACTGAGTCAGCATCCCTCCATAATGAGTGAGATGTTGAGCCCAGAAAGGGGAAGAGGTGTTAGTATTGTGCTATGCATAGCTTGGGGGTGAGTATTTCTAGAAAGGAAAAAAAAGAAGGTAAAAAAACAAAGTGAAGGTGTTATGTGGAATGTTTTATAATAATAATAATAATAATAATAATAATAATAATAATAATTATTATTATTATTATTATTATTATTATTTATTTGTATAACATTTTTTATCAAACCCCTACTCTGTTTTAGCTAAGTAATCCTTCAATGTATAAAACGTATTGCATAATAGATACTTTTTAGCTGCCTTTTTAAATAAGTGTATTTTGGCAACTTCTTTAATCTCTTTTGGTAATTTATTGTACAGTTTTATTCCTTGGTAGAAAATGCTGTTTTGATTTTTATTTTTATTTTTTCTTGGTAAATGTAAGTTGAGTCTATCTCTTGTTGCATGGTCATGGACAGAACTGTTTGTGCAGTAATTACCAATGTTATTTTTCATGTGTACAGCTGACTAGTAAATGTATTCACGTGGGGCAGTTAAAATCCCCAGTGTTCTGAACCGATCTTTACAATGAGCTCGACTAGTGTTTTTGGTTATTATTCTTATGGCTCTTTTCTGGAGTTTGAAAATTGTGTGTTCATATTTTGTGCATTTGTTCCCCAAAAAAGAATTCCATAGCTAAGAATTGAGTGTACATTTGAATAATATGTAACTAAAAGACACCATATGTTACACATTGATGATAGGATTCTAAGGGCATAACATGCTGATGACATTCTGTTTGCAAGTTCCTTTGTGTGTTCACACCACTTCAACTGAGAATCAATATTCATTCCTAGAAATTTTGCATTTGTTACACAGTCTACAGAGGCGCCATCTACATTTAATTTAACATTGTCATTTTTCCTCTTCAAACTGAAATTCATGGCATTAGTTTTCTTTATGTTCAATGTCAATTTGTTACTTATTGACCAATCATAAACTTCGTTGAGAGTTTCATTTGCTTTCTCGGCAAGGAGTTCTCTTGTTTTCTCAGTGACTATAATATTGCTGTCATGAGCGAAGAGGATTTTTTCACCATGAGTAACACTACTGGGACAGTCATTGATGTATATCAGGAACAGTATTGGTTCTCATATGCTACCTTGCGGAACCCCCATGTTAGTGTATTTTGATTCTGATAAGTGTTTTACTAAATGTTTAGATCTATTTGAAGTATGTGTTGTCTCTACTTTTCGTACCCTACCTGTTAGGTATGATCGAAACCAGTCATTAGCTACCCCTCTTATTCCTAATGCTTCTAATTTATTTAATAGAATCTTGTGGTCGACTGTATCAAACGCCTTAGAAAGATCCAAAAATATGCCTGTGACACAGTCATCTTTATCAAGAGCATCAAGTACAACTTTTGTGAATTCTACTGTGGCTGACTCCGTATTTTTGCCACTTTGAAAACCAAACCGTGATTTGCTTAAATGATTGTATTTATTTAGGTAATTCATTAATCTGTCTTTCATAATTGCTTCTATTATGTTTGAGAAAGCTGACAGCAGGGAAATGGACTGGTAATTTTCTATGTCTTCTGCATTACCTTTCTTAAGTAAAGGTACAACTCTTTCCTGTTTTAACTGCTCTGAAAATGTCCCTGATGTGAAGGATTCATTTATCATATTTGTTACGGGGCCTTGTATAATCGCTATGCATTGTTTTAGTACACACATTGGTACTTCATCTAAGCCTACTGATTTTTTATTTTTTAGTTTTTGAATTGTTTTACTGACTTCATTCTCTGTGGTTGGCAGTAACATCGTTGTATTTAGTGCAACATTATTTACAGATATTATATTTGTTTGGGGGAATTTTTGCTGTAACTTATCTGCAATACTTGAAAAATGCTCGTTTACATAGTTTGCTATTTTTTTTCCTTTATTGAATTTCGATTTCCCCCGAAGGGGGCTGGCTGGCAGCAGCTTAGTACGCTGCTCTACAGCCTACAGACTTTTTAAAAACGTAAGAAGAAAAGAAACAATAAAAGCAGGCGATAAAACGGTTACTTAAATTGCAAAACGGCGGAAATTTGTGGAAAGTTAAAACATAAAGCAAAGGGGTTGGCAATGCTAATAAAATACACAGGAATCAGACAAGTAACATAGTAGACACACAATTAAAAAAACTTGGGTACAGTCTGGTTTCTGTTCACAAGAGATAAAAAAAATCACCCCCAGCGACAGTATGATGGCCGTTCGCAACACTTCCCAAAAGACACACAAGACTGAACACTCACTGTAAAACACTGCACGAAAATGTCGGCACAAAGATGACGCTCGCTAGCCAAGGGCAGATGGGGGGGGGGGGGACCTGGCCAGATGAGGGGGAAAACAAGGAGGGAGGAGAGGAAAAAACGAAAGGGGGGACCAAAGGAGTGAGAGGACTCATAAGGGGGGAGAGGGGCAGGGCAGACGCGAGAGAGAATCGGAAAAGGCAGAGGAGGGAAATGCAAAAGGACTCGGGGGAGAGAAGGGGGGCAGAGAGAGGGTAGGTGGGGAAAAAAAGAGGATGGAAGGGGGGGAGAGGGAGCCCGGGAAAGGGACAGAGGAAAGGAGGGGGAGTGAGAATCAGAGTTGATAGGAGGGATAAATGGAGGGAGAGAGGGCATCATCTGGGAGGGGGAGTTGATGGAAACCACCTTGGGAAAGGAGATGAAGGGTGTGGAGATGGAGGGTAGGGGGGACACAACAGTGAAGACGTGGCAGGGTGCAGGGATGGGAGAGGAGAGGAGCAACCAGGGGGTGAGGGGGATCAAGGCGGCGGGAGGTGTAGAGTATGTGGATATGTTCGAGGAATAGGGGCAGATGGTGGAAAGGAATGAGGTCATAGAGGATCCGCATGGGGGACGGGAGGAATATATGGAAGGCGAGGTGGAGTGCATGACGCTCAAGGATCTGGAGGGACTTATAGAATTTGGGGGGCAGATATCTAGGTGGGACTGGCATAACAGAGGATGGGACGGATTAAGGGTTTGTAGGTGAGGAGGAGGGTAGAGGGGTGCAACCCCCATGTCTGGCCAGAGAGGAGTTTGAGAGGTGGTTGTGGGCTTTGGATTGGATGGAGTAGAGATGAGATATCCAGGTGAGGTGACGGTCAATGGTGAGGCTAAGGTAGGTGAGGGTGGGGGTGAGGTGGACAGGACGGGCACAGGTGGTAAGGGAGAAATCCAGGAGACAGAAGGAGCAAGTGGTACCACCTACGATGATTGCCTGGGTCTTGGAAGGACTGATTTTCAGGAGCCACTGGTTACACCATGTGGCAAAAAGGTCATGGTGATTCTGGAGAAGGCGTTGGGACCGTTGGAGGGTAGGAGTGAGGGCGAGGAACGCCGTGTCATCGGCATATTGCAAGAGGTGTACTGGAGGGGGGGGGGGGTTGGGGCATATCTGCCGTGTACAGGAGGTAGAGGAGAGGGGAGAGGACAGAGCCCTGGGGCACACCTGCAGAGGGGTAGAAGGTGTGGTGGGAATTGGCATTATGGATAGTAACATAGGAGGGTCGGCAGGAGAGGAAGGAGGCCATCAGACGGATGTATTTGACACGAAGGGCATAGGTTTGGAGTTTAAACAGGAGATCGGGAAGCCAGACACGGTCGTAGGCCTTTTTGAGGTCGAGGGAGACAAAAATGGCTGAGCGACGGGAATTAAGCTGGAGGGAGAGGAGATGAGTGAGGTGGAGGAGTTGGCCATCGGCAGAGAAGGGAGGTCGAAAGCCACATTGGGTGTCGGGGAGGAGATGGTTTTGGTGGAGGTGGTGATGGATGCGCCGGGAAAGGATGGATTCCAAGAGCTTGCTGAAGTCCGATGTGAGACAGATAGGGTGATAGGAAGAGGCATCAGATAGAGACTTGTTGGGTTTGGAGAACATCGGGATATGGGAGGTGTTCCACAGGTCGGGATAGAAGCCAGTGGCAAGGACTGGAAGGAAGGAGGGAGGGCAGTGTTTGAGGTGGTGGTAGGTAATGCAATCGTGCCCAGGAGCAGTGTTGCGTTTAGTGCGGAGTGTGAGGCTGATGTCCTGTGGAGTGATGGGAATGTTAAGTTCAGATGGTGGTGTGTGGCCCAAGTACTGGAAGCTAGGAGCAAGGGGAGGAACAGAGGTATTCGTACGGTCCATGACATCAGGGAAGAGGGAATAATCAAAGTGGGGATCATCTGGGATGAAAAAAGCATTGTAGAGGTGAGAGGCAAAGTGGTTGGCCTTACTGAGGTTGTCAGGAAAGGGATAGTCATCAAGGAGGAGAGGGTACTGGGAGGTGGGGCAGTTCCCAGTAAGGCAGTGGAAAGCAGACCAATACTTGGAAGAGTTGATGGGGAGGGTGGTGCTGAGTTGTGTACATGTCTGGCGCCAGGCACCGCGTTTCTTCGCAGTAAGTAGGTCGCGGATGTGTCGTCGTAACTGCAGGTGCGGGTAAGTGTATCCCGGACACGAGTGCAGAGAAAAGAGCGGTAGAGGCGGCGGGACTCTCGAAGGAGAAGGACAGCCTGTGGAGGCAGGGCGGGGCGGTGAGGGTAGATGGCTTTGGTGGGGATATGGGTGGCGACGGCGTCAGACATGGTCTGGAACAGGAAGGCAGCAGTGCGAGAGATGTCATCAGGAGTTTGGAGGGTAAGGCCGTGGCCGTCAACCTGGGTGTGAATGGAGTCCCAGTAGGCATCCCAGTTGGCACGGGAGTAATCATGGACAAGTTTAGGAGGGATGTCGGGGCGAGGAGCGTTGCGGGGATGGCGACCACTAGAGATAGTGAGGAGAACAGGAGTATGGTCACTGCCAATGAGGTCAAGGACATCTGCGGTGATGCGCCCAAGGAATAGTTTGCTAAGTGCTGTGGATCATTTATTTACTTTATCCCCCTCCCCTAGCAGTATGTTATTCTGCGTCTGTTTGCCTCTCCCTGCTTCCTTTTTTATAACATCCCAGACTGCTTTGCTTTTATTCTCTGCAGTATATATTATTTTGTCATTAAATGACTTTTTTGGAGCAATCAGCACTTTCCTATAGATGTTTTTGTATCTATGATATAAATTTAAGAATTCCCCAAGAAACCTTTCAGCATCTGATTGAACGTATGTCTGCGAGAGTGGAAGCTGTCATCAAAGCTAAGTGTCGGCCAACACTATATTGAATTTCAGCATTACCGATGGAGGGGGCAATGTACTTGTCATTTTCAGCCACGGGTCCGGATACCTTTAATCACACAGTGCACAATGTGGGCCTACAGCACAGGTAAACCTAATTCACTATATTAACAGATTTCAGAAGCATGAATAAGTGCTTTAGTCTCACAATCGATGGTGATGCGTTTTAGGTCCTTATGATTCTCAGCGCCAAAATGGATTACTGTACGATAAAATTCATAACTACTATAACTCATTCCGAAACTCACGAACTAGGTTTACTGTCAGTACAACTATAACATATGTTGACATCCTATCTAATTTCTCTGCAGTACATAGTGAGTGAATTAGCATATCCGCTGTCACCTAGCAGGATTTAGGCCGAGCAAATGGGGATAAAAGTCTGCCACACTGTGCTACCACCAGGTGGCACTGACATAAGCTTCTAGTTGTGCACACCGTGAAACGTTAACATTGTTGATCAAATCAGTACGTGGTAGAGCACATGCCCGCGAAAGGCAAAGTTCCCAAGTTCCAATCTCGGTTCGGCACACAGTTTCAATCTGCCAAGGAGTTTCCAATCAGTACGTATTTGGCTCATAAGTCAATTATGTCACGCAAGTTGCGAATGCGCAAAAGCTGCTTTAAACGTGCACAAATGAAGTGCACGCGACCCTAATCTCAAGTTTCTTAGAGTCTAGAATAGCAGTAGCACGGTAGATTTAAGTGCCGTATCTTTCAGATTGCAGCATCTATGTTATGTTTAACAGCATTCAGAGAAAAATAACCAATAAATCCGTAAGGTGTCGAAAGTTAGGATGTTCACGTGCTTTTGTGCTCTTACTTAGCAGCCGCCACTGACTCCACCCGTAGATGTCCACGACCTAATAGCTCATGCGCATGCCACTTTGGCAATGGTGGATGCAGGTGTGTTGCATAGGATCTACCTATTCTGTTTTTAGTACCTCATTGGATACCGTCAATGTTACTGCATCAACAGTTATTTTCTATTGGTTTTATTTGTGTCATGGACAAACAAAATTGTCCTTTACGTCTATTAGAAGCTCGTGTTAAAAAAAAAAATGGTTCAAATGGCTCTGAGCACTATGCGACTTAACTTCTGAGGTCATCAGTCGCCTAGAACTTAGAACTAATTAAACCTAACTAACCTAAGGACATCACACACATCCATGCCCGAGGCAGGATTCGAATCTGCGACCGTAGCGGTCGCTCGGTTCCAGACTGTAGCGCCTAGAACCGCACGGCCACTCCTGCCGGCTGCTTGTGTTTCGTCTTAATGTTTAAATAAAGGTAACAGTAACAGAAAGAAAGAAATGTACAAGATACCACATTGTGAATGTGTAAATCCGGGCCCACATCTCGTGGTCGTGCGGTAGCGTTCTCGCTTCCCACGCCCGGGTTCCCGGGTTCGATTCCCGGCGGGGTCAAGGATTTTCTCTGTCTCGTGATGGCTGGGTGTTGTGTGCTATCCTTACGTTAGTTAGGTTTAAGTAGTTCTAAGTTCTAGGGGACTGATGACCATAGATGTTAAGTCCCATAGTGCTCAGAGCCATTTGAACCATTTTTTGTAAATCGGGTACAATTTGATGCTTTAACTGAAAAAAAAAAAGGTTAGTCGCGAACCCTACTCAAACATTGGCGATTCTGGATATCCGTTCCCCACGGCATTGTCGTCTCACTGAGCTAATAGGAAAGGTCTGGTACAGCGCAGAGTTCATGCTAGCTCTTCTTGGTCACGTTGCACGCAATTATAGCATTGCCAGAGCCTCGTATTTTAAGTCGCGTTTCTATCAAAGCTGTTGGTGGGACTAGTTTTTGCTAGATACACTTTTGGCTCAAACTGAAATGAGGAATCGCATGGCTAATGCCAAGTGTGGCATTGTTTCTACACTCTGTGTTATAAGAAAGTAATTATAAACTGACTGAAAATTTTCGCCTGTGTCCCGACTCTTGTGTCCTTGTTCCGCCGAAGTTTTAGACCACTAGCCCATAAGTCCAGATTTTCCGAAAATTGGACGTGGCAACTCTAGTATAGACTGCCAGTTCTGCGAGATGGAGGCAGGATTTGTTCCCCTGCACCGATCCTCTCCCGTCGGGTGGTTTCAGTTCTCGTTTGCTTACACTCGTGGCCGATAATCACGGTATTGTATCCGTCCCCCATTGTTTATGTCTGTTTGTGTGAAATGGAGAGATTTTATGCAGATTGCAGGTGGAGGGGGGGGGGGGGGGGAGAAAGGAAAGGAAAGCGAAGGAGCTACTGATGTCAGCTGCATGGGGATTTTATGCAGAATCAGCGGTTACGAGCGAAAATCTGTGCTGGACCGGGATTAGAAACTGGGATCTCCTGCTCACTAGGCAGTTGCGTTAACCACTGCACCACCCAGACACAGCGATTATTGCAATTGTGCGGACTATCTCGGCACGCCTCTCGGCATATCTGCAGTCCCCGTCCGTGTTCTCTGTGCTCACTACTTGCGCATCCACTCTGGAGGTGGTGGACTCGTGCAGGAGAATCAGTTATATGAATGCATGGTGTCTGTTCTTTCAGACATTCTCCATGCATTCATATAATTGACTTTCCTCGATGTGCAATTAATCCACCGCCTTCAGTGCGGATGTACATCTACGTTCGACCTCCTGCGAGAATCTCGGAGTAGCGAGCATGGAAGACACCGACGAGGAGTGTGGATAGGTGGCGCTAGGTTTGAATGTGGGTCAGCCGAAAGGCATGCCGACATAGTCCGCGCAATTGCGATAAATACTGTGTCCAGGTGGTGCAGGTGCAGAGGTTAATGTAACGGCTAGTAAGCAGGACATCCCAGGTTCGAATCCCGGTCCAGCACAGATTTTCACTCACCTCCGATGATTCCACATAAAGGCCCGACGCAGCTGACATCAATAGTTCCGTCCCTTTCCTTTCGCGTCTCCTCCCTCCACCTTCAACTTATACAGGGTCTTACAAAAAGGTAAGGCCAAACTTTCAGGAAACATTCCTCACACACAAATAAAGAAAAGAGCTTAATTTCCATGTTAGAGCTCATTTTAGCTTCGTCAGTATGTACTGTACTTCCTCGATTCACCGCCAGTTGGCCCAATTGAAGGAAGGTAATGTTGACTTCGGTGCTTGTGTTGACATGCGACTCATTGCTCTACAGTACTAGCATCAAGCACATCAGTACGTAGCATCAACAGGTTAGTGTTCATCACGAACGTGGTTTTGCAGTCAGTGCAATGTTTACAAATGCGGAGTTGGCAGATGCCCATTTGATGTATGGTATAGCACGGGGCAATAGCCGTGGCGCGGTACGTTTGTATCGAGACAGATTTCCAGAACGAAGGTGTCCCGACAGGAAGACGTTCGAAGCAATTGATCGTCGTCTTAGGGAGCACGGAACATTCCAAGCTATGACTCGCGACTGGGGAAGACCGAGAACGACGAGGACACTTGCAATGGACGAGGCAATTCTTCGTGCAGTTGACGATAACCCTAATGTCAGCGTCAGAGAAATTGCTGCTGTACAGGGTAACGTTGACCACGTCACTGTATGGAGAGTGCTACGGGAGAACCAGTTGTTTCCGTACCATGTACAGCGTGTGCAGGCACTATCAGCAGCTGATTGGCCTACACGAGTACACTTCTGCGAATGGTTCATCCAACAATGTGTCAATCCTCATTTCAGTGCAAATGTTCTCTTTACGGATGAGGCTTCATTCCAACGTGATCACGTTGTAAATTTTCACAATCAACATGTGTGGGCTGACGAGAATCCGCACGCAATTGTGCAATCACGTCACCAACACAGATTTTCTGTGAACGTTTGGGCAGGCATTGTTGGTGATGTCTTGATTGGGCCCCATGTTCTTCCACCTACGCTCAATGGAGCACGTTATCATGATTTCATACGGGATACTCTACCTGTGCTGCTAGAACATGTGCCTTTACAAGTACGACACAACATGTGGTTCATGAACGATGGAGCTCCTGCACATTTCAGTCGAAGTGTTCGCACGCTTCTCAGCAACAGATTCGGTGACCGATGGATTGGTAGAGGCGGATCAATTGCATGGCCTCCACGCTCTCCTGACCTCAACCCTCTTGACTTTCATTTATGGGGGCATTTGAAAGCTCTTGTCTACGCAACCCCGGTACCAAATGTAGAGACTCTTCGTGCTCGTATTGTGGACGGCTGTAATACAATACGCCATTCTCCAGGGCTGCATCAGCGCATCAGGGATTCCATGCGACGGAGGGTGGATGCACGTATCCTCGCTAACGGAGGACATTTTGAACATTTCCTGTAACAAAGTGTTTGAAGTCACGCTGGTACGTTCTGTTGCTGTGTGTTTCCATTCCATGATTAATGTGATTTGAAGAGAAGTAATAAAATGAGCTCTAACATGGAAAGTAAGCGTTTCCGGACACATGTCCACATAACATATTTTCTTTCTTTGTGTGTGAGGAATGTTTCCTGAAAGTCTGGTCGTACCTTTTTGTAACACCCTGTATAATATGTGTCACAGCTGCGGATTCGGCGAGGAGTCTGTTCTTTGGGCCACAGAAAGTACGCGTTCGCATAAGAGAGGAGACTTGATGTAACGCTCACCGGCGCGCCGCTCCAGTAGGGCACGTCCCGCGTGCGCATGCGCGGCGCCCACAGCAGCAGCCAGAGGGCGAGCATGCAGACCGACAGCCCCAGCAGCAGCTCCAGGCCGGAGAGCGCGCACGCCAGCCGACGCGACCGGTACGCCCGTGGCCGCTGCGGGTCCAGCTCTGAAATGTGTGTTTACCTATTAGTCGCCGTTTTCTATGTGGCCCGCGCCCTAAAAGAGGCTGCAGGCCGTGTTTCACAGTTACTGTCTTTATCGTTACAGTCAACTGTACACTATTAAAATTGCATTTATTGATTGTTCTGTCGGTTCTTGGTAGAATATTTCAAATATTATGAATCAAACACACACAACACTGGTGCAATATTCTACAATGTTTATTATTTGTTACACGAACCGGTTTTCGGCTGTTACGCCATTATCCGGTAAAAAAACAAGTATGTTGTGCAGTGAAAGTCTGTTGCATGAAAGATTTTAAACTAGTGCATGTACAGAGTTTCTCCGTTTCCACAGACGAAAAATGTTAGTGTTCGAATTAAGAATAAAACAAGAGGGATTATTTAAGTGTAAAAGCGAAGCAAGATTATTTAACTAAAATAAAATATGTGACACATTAATTAATGAACTATAGACAAATTACAACAGCTGTACGTAGAAGAAATTAAGTGAATAATAAACTTTGAAGACATATTCCAAAGATATGGCCGAACAAAATAATCCTCTCTTTAATAGTTCCTATATTACAAAAAACCCACATAAGCTAGCAGGTGAGTGAAGCAGCTGTGATTATACGAAGTAAATTTTTTTATCACAGCGAGAGAAACACTGGAATAAAGGAACTGGGGCATGTGAGTAAGATGGGTAATTTACAACATGGCCTGGATGGGATTGTGAGTAGTATCTGCAGTTAGAAGTGGCGAGTAAGGGGACTGTGTCTGGCCATTCAGTACTAAGTTTGGTTTGATGGACATGTGTTTATTAATTTACATTATTTCAAGATAGTTCATCGCCCTTCCTTTATGGATATGATGTAATGTTTCATATTTCATCTTGTAACTATGGCCTTTTTTAAGCAAGTGGTCTGCAGAAGTAGAGTCTCCTCTTCCAAGTTTCCAACTTCTGTGTTGCCCCTTCAAGCCGGTACTTATTGCTCTGCCAGACTGACCTATACAGAATGTGCCACAATTACACGTAATTTTCTGTATTCCACTCTTACACAAATATATATAAAATTACAGGGTGAGTCAAAAGTTGCACTACACCCTGTTACGTCAAAAACCCTGAAGGAATGGGGAAACCTGAGTATTCCAGTAACGTATCTTACCGAACATGGACGCCAACTTGACATCGGCCTTCTTGAATCCAAGTCAATACTTTTACGTGGAAAGGGGGTCGTATGATATATCAAATATCAGCAGTTTCTGACAACTTCATTACTGTAAACACATTCGAAGTAGCATTTATGCTTCAAAAGTGACAACACGTTTTTGTTGCAGGCAACAGAAAATTGCTTTGAACAAGGAGGAGAGAACTGAGGTCAAATGGTTCAAATGGCTCTGAGCACTATGGGACTTAACTGCTGAGGTCATCAGTCTCCTAGAACTTAGAACTACTTAAACCTAACTAACCCAAGGACATCACACACAGTCATGCCCGAGGCAGGATTCGAACCTGCGACCGTAGCGGTTGCGCGGCTCCAGACTGTATCGCCTAGAACCGCTCGGCCACCCCGGCCGGCAACTGAGGTCATTCTGATGTCTGAAGAACGGAGTTTTCGTGTCATAGCGGCAGATTTTACTAGGCGGCACCCAGAAAGACCTCCAATTTCACACAACACTGTCAGGTGCTTAATTTCGAAATTCCGATAAATGGGACTGTGGCAGACAAGCCATGGAGTGGCCATCCAACAAGGCGCTACTAACGAGATAACGTCAACATTTGTTTTGGCGTCGTTCGTGAAGAGCCCACACCGCAGCACATGACGTTTGTCAGCAGAATGTATGATCGGCCAGTCATCGATCTTCCGAATCATTCGTGCCTATCAATGGCATGTACTCAAGATTCAACTACTCCAGAACCTAGCAGAGAATGAGCCAGACAGATGTATGCAGTTTTGCACGTGGGCCCTAGACCAAGTTCAACAAGATCCCTCTTTTGCCTGAAGTATCTTGCTCAGTGATGAGGCAAACTCTTTGTCAGTGGTGAAGTCAACCATCACAACCACAGGTACTAGAGTGACCAGAAGCCACACTGGATGCAACCTTTTGGTGTTGTAAAGTTATGGTATGGTGCAGAATATGAGGTACCCATGTAATTTAACCCATTCTCATTGAGCGAAACCTAAATGCTCAACGCTATCTGGAAATGTTGCAAGATGTGGTGTTTCCCTTTGTTCTGAATGAAGATAGCAGCTTTCTCTCTTAATTTCAACAGGATGCAGCTCCACCACACTACAGAGCAGTTTCAGTGGTTAGATGATCAGTGTTCTGGTCACTGGATTGGCTGATATGGTTCTGTGGAATGGCCACCCAGATCACCTGATCTCAAACCATTTGACTTTTATCTGTGGTGTCTTTTAAAGCAACTCGTACATTCAGAGAAAATAATAAACAGACACAATGTCAAGCAACGCACTGAAGAAGCGTGTGTCAGCATTTCTGCGGAAATTCTTCTGCTAGTGCATGACGATTGGATTCAGCACCTTCAAATGTGCATTGACCGAGAGGGACACCACGTTGAACAGTCCAGCCCATAATTGCAACAAAAATGTGTTGTAACTTGTAAAACATAACTGCTACTTCGAATCTGTTTACAGGAATGAACTTATCAGAAAACGCTGATGTTATTTGATATAACACACGACCCCCTTTCCATTTTAAAAAAATTACGGATTCAAGATGGCGGCCATGTTCGGTACATACTCTAAAAGGTAATGATGATGATGGTGGTGATATCCCATACTCCGAGGAGCGGAGGGGACGATGTGGAAGACCCGCACCGCCGACTAGGCGGAGGTGTAGACCGCCTAACTCACATTTTGCTGGAATATTCAGGTTTCCCCATTTCTGCAGAATTTTTGACATAACAGGGTGTACTGCGACTTTTGACTCACCCTGGATAGTAGAATATTACACCAATGTTTGTGTGTTTCATTCATACTGTAATAAAATTGCTTTCTTTTACAAGTAGTTATCTGTACAGCTCCAAAACTCAACACTACAGGATACTACTTAACTGCTAGAATTTAAAAGGTTTGAGCGATGCAGAGAAGAAGTAAAGATAGAGGGAAGGAGAGAATGTACTACAGGAAAACAAGTATGTCTGTCTAGTCTAACAATGTGTTGATTACTTACGTTCGCTGCAGACTGTTATTCAATATTATTATACTCCAGTTTACAAACTATCGCCACGTCAACAAGCGGATTTGAGTAAAAGCTAATGTTTGGGACAAATCAGACGAGTAAATAATGCATTCTTGTGCTGCTTTTAGTTTTTTCAGGCAGGTGTACACAAAAAGATTTCCCATTTAGCAGCAAGACATGGAACTAGCAAGATTGATAATAATTGGAAACAAAATGTTAAGTCTTTCTTTTGTCATAATATACTGCCTGAAAAAAAGGAGCACCCAGAATGGGAGAAGGAATGAAACCAAAATGAAACCTCGCAGTTTGAGAGGGTGTGTAATTCCAATATCGACTCAATGTTACAAAGAACTTAGTAATATGAGCACTCTTATCAGTATGACGCTGCGCCTCCTATGGTCTGGATGCATGCAGTGATTCAGTTGGGAAGGATGTGGTGAAGCTAATGCAAGCTGACCCAAACAACTATTGTAATTGGTCCTTCATTTCCTGGATACTGGCGCTGCGCTGGAGTTTGCGCATGAACTGGTCTCACACGTATTCTGTCAGGCACAGATCTGGGGATCTTGCTGGTCACAGGAGTACCTCAACATCATACAGACAGTTCATAGAGACCGTGCTGTGAGCATTGTCCTACTGAAAAATGGTACCACAATATTGATGCATGACAGATAACACAAGGGGACATCTCCCCAGAATGTTGCCTTACTAGCCAGCGATGTTTATCCAGAATAGTGCATAAGTGCAATCCACCACTGAACACAATGCGACGTTATCTATCAGCAGTCAATGCTTACCACTCACAGCATCACTCTGAATGCAGTCTTTTCTATCGTGGTGTTAGTTGCGGCCTATACATGGGACTGTATTTCCCTAATCCGGCTGCTGCTATTCTCACACCAATAGTACTGGATGACACAGAATGTTACAGAGAGCTCATTACTTGTTCTCGGATAGCAGGCTCAGATGCAAAGAGGTTCAGATGTGCTTAGTGCACAACGTAGCTATCCTCCCTTGTCAGTGGACGACCGGAACCTTAATGAAGAATATGCCTGCTTTACCTTCCCATATTGTCCAACATCAGATCATTGTCACATCTGAATGCCCCAAAGATCTGGATGCTGCACGATTCAACCAGCCAGCCGAATGGAGACCCACTATGAGACCACTTTCGAACTCTGTCACGTGCTGATACCGCGTACTCATATGAGACAGTTATCTCCACGTCATTCACAGTGATATGGCATTGTTCGCGATCCTTATATGCCCTACCGGGCCTGATAACAACACTAAACACGAGCAGCACTGATGCACTTTGATTGTTGTTCAATCTGTCAAGACAATTACAACTCTAATAATTCACGTACACACCGTATGTATGTGTACGAAGTTACGTTGACATCTGACGTTGTCTACATGGTGCTTCACTCTTTTTTTTATCTACACTCATGCTCATAAATTAAGGATAATTGCAGAATGTTGTGCCATACAACGTGGCACTACACAAAACTGGCGCTAATGGCATAGGCACATAGGGAACACACACAACACAGATCTGTAAGTCCACGGTATTGGTGATTGAGAAAACCGTGCCGAAACACATGTGCTACAAAACGCCACTGTTTCCTGCGTATGTATCCCGACATCAATATGGGATATGATCACCATGCACACGTACACAGGCCGCACAATGGGTTGACATACTCTGGATCAGGTGGTCGAGCAGCTGCTGGGGTATAGCCTCCCATTCTTGCACCAGTGCCTGTCGGAGCTCGTGAAGTGTCGTATGGGTTTGAAGACGTGCAGCGAAGATTCGACCAAGAGCATCCCAGACGTGCTCGATGGGGTTTAGGTCTGGAGAACAGGCATGCCACTCCATTCGCCTGATATGTTTTGTTTCAAGGTACTCCTCCACGATGGCAGCTCGGTGGGGCCGTGCGTTATCATCCATCAGGAGGAAGGTGGGACCCACTGTACCCCTGAAAAGGCGGACATACTGATGCAAAATGATGTCCCGATACACCTGACCTGTTACAGTTCCTCTGTCAAAAACATGCAGGGGTGTACGTGCACTAATCATAATCCAACCCCACATCATCAAACCACGACCTCCATACAGGTCCATTTCAAGGACATTAAAGAGTTGGTATGTGGCTCCTGGTTCACGCCAGATGAAAACCCGGCGAGAATCACTGTTTAGACTATACCTGGACTCGTCCGTGAACATAATCTGGGACCACTGTTCCAATGACCATGTACTATGTTCTTGACACAAGACTTTACGGGCTCTCCTGTCACTAGGGGTCAGTGGAATGCACCTTGCAGGTCTCCAGGAGAATAAACCATGTCTGTTCAGTCGTCTGTAGACTGTGTGACTGGAGACAACTGTTCCAGTGGCTGCGATAAGGTCCCGAGCAAGGCTACCTGCAATACTCCGTGGCCGTCTGCGGACACTGATGGCGAGATATCGATCTTCTTGTGTTGTTGTACACTGTGGACGTCTCGTACTGTAGCGCCTGGACACGTTTCTTGTCTGTTGGAATCGTTGCCATAATCTTGAGACCACACTTTGTGGCACACAGAGGGCCCGTGCTAAAACCTGCTGTGTTTGACCAGCCTCCAGTCGCCCTAGTATTCTACCCCTCATAACGTCATCAATATATGTTCTTTGAGCCAATTTCAACACACAGTCACCATTAGCACGTCTGAAAACGCCTGCACACTTACTCGCTGCACCGTACTCTGACGTGCACCAATACACCTCTGCGTATGCGGACTGCTGCCAGCGCCACCGTGCGAAGACTGCTGGTCAAATGCACCGCATGGTCATTTCCCGAGGTGATTCAAACCCGCTAACTGCCCACCAGAGCGTTGTTTCACCATGTATCAGCATTATCTTTAATTTATGAGCATGAGTGTAGTTATGTCAATACAAAAGAACCCACGACAACTTTGCCGTCAGCTGAGCCCTCCTAGACACTGCAGCTCCATGTTAATTCATGATGTACATTACACCTAGTTGAGATATAACCATTTTATGCATATCGTGGTGTACCAAAATTTAGATGTGTGACAACATACAGCGACTAAAAGAGTACTAACGCTTCATATGGATCACACAAACTGCTATTGCACCTACAGCTCTACACTACGTCAGCTGGTAACGCTAAGTCATTGTCTTCAGTGAAGACCGTATATTCACAAAGAGAAGTGATCATTCAAAAAGTAGAGTTAAATGTGATTACGTCTGTTCTGTCCTCTGCTGACGAGTGATGAAACACACTTTTACGACACAGCTGTTTACTATAATAACTAAACAAAGTGTGCTTTTTAGAGAGAATGTCTTCACAACTTGATAACTGGAAACTGCCTGTCCTGGATAGTGTGTCAAGGAGCAGGGAATTCGGAACGGTCGTACGAGGCGAGGAGCTCGTAGGCACCTACTGGCAACCACAGCGATACAGTACCTTGTGAGCAGCCAGCTGTTGGAAGCGCAGCGGCAGATGTGGCTCACGGTGAAGACGACATAATAATTCGGCTGGCAGCGGTCACGGCAGGCGGGCTCCACTGCAGAGACCTGAAGTAGTTCTTGAACCATTGGAGCCCGAGACAGACCAAGACAGAAACGCATTTGGTAATGCAACTGTCCATGATATTAGTAAGGAATGAGGAACTGTGGCATAAGCTAAACTCGCTGACAGCTAAAGTATCAGCTGATGAACTGTAACCCTACATGGCAGAGAGATAATCAAAAAGATGCCATACATCATAATAATGACACGTGCCACGGCAGAACAGCCATTTAAAACAACCTTCTGGAAGCGGTATGGAGATAAGTCATTGAGAGGATCAGAAATGATTTCCTGAGACCCTGACAACCATCTCCCAATCAATACGTCGAAGATCAGCCTCAGTTGCGAAAAGTTACTGGTCTTTACCCAGTTTCAGCTAGAGTAATCTAGCCTTCTTCAGAAGTATCAAATAAATTAATACATGCTAGAATAAGGCATTTTATACTTCTGAATATTACTCTAGCTGAAGCCTGGGTAAAGACCAGTAACTTTTCGCAACTGAGGCGGATCTTTGACGTATTAATTCTTTTGTGTTAGCAGAAGAGCCAACACCGTGATCCGAGTGCAGGCCGAAATGCACGCGTTTTAGCTCGAACAGGCTAGCGTGAGGAGGGAAGAACTATACTGACGTGAGGTCTGGAACATGAAAAGGAATGAGAATTCAGAAAGCGGACGTAATTAGTTTGATACTTAACTTTAATCCATTAATGATGAACGTCGCTCTTGACTGTACATGATTCACAATATTATCTGTTCAAAATACATTTTTGAAGTAATTATAGTAACTGAATATGGCACCTTGCTAGGTCGTAGCAAATGACGTAGCTGAAGGCTATGCTAAACTCTCGTCTCTGCAAATGAGAGCGTATGTAGACAGTGAACCATCGCTAGCAAAGTCAGCTGTACAACTGGGGCGAGTGCTAGGGAGTCTCTCTGGACTAGACCTGCCGTGTGGCGGCGCTCGGTCTGCAATCACTGATAGTGGCGACACGCGGGTCCGACGTATACTAACGGACCGCGGCCAATTTAAAGGCTACCACCTAGCAAGTGTGGTGTCTGGCGGTGACATCACAAATTCATCACAGTTGCTGACAGGGCTGCAACACGTTAAAAATTCTTACATCTCCCAATCTCCACACTTTGGGGGCACAGCAGTGCAGCCTCTGTGAATCCTGAGTTGGCTCTTCATCATGCCGGGGGGTGGGGGGGTGGGGGGGGGGGGCTAACCACCCAAACAAATAAGAAATCCAGCTTAGTTCTGATACGAGGTCATGTAGTGTAGTACTATATAGTAGTGTAGTCCAGAATTATAATTTAGAAAATTTGTCATACACCAATGTTGCTTAGTGTAACAGACCAATATCGTGTGCCTTCTGAATTCCAGATGAACGGATACCTGTGCGCCAGATAGCCAAATGGTAGTAAGCAGACTTTTGTTTCTACTTTTTTTAGTTGTAAATATTCTATGTAGATTTTTCCTCCTTAAATAGCAGAATGCTTGTTTATTGCAAACACATTTGATATTATGTTAAAATATTATGTGCTATTTTTGCCAATTCATGCTGCAAAATTCGGTCCATTCTTTTATACAGGGTCAACATAAATAAAATTGACAAACCGCAGGGACGGATGCTGACTGGAAATGGAGAAAAAAAGTCCTATGAACATGTGTTCGGAAATGAATCATTGCCACGGTAGATGACGCTGATGAGTGAAAGTTCCTCTGACCAGGTGCCGTGTGTTCCTTGTATGTTGCAGACTGTAAGATTGACACAGTATACTGTAAGCAGTAGAACGGACAGGTGTTCATGTCGGGAATAAACCGATAGTGTTTGTGTATGGAAACCATCGAGAGGCAGCATGGCTATACTAAAACAAGTACCCTCATAGACGCCAACCACATTCACACAACGTTTCAAGCCCTTTTTGGGCGTTTATGTTGTAAGTAGACTGTTTAGGTTTTTATATTGGTAACGCCACATAGTGCTCTGTATGGAAATCACTGGCTGTGCTGTGTGCAGTCTGTGGCTAGTTTGCATTGTTGTCTGCCATTGTAGTGTTGGGCAGCTGGATGTGAACAGCGCGTAGCGTTGCGCAGTTGGAGGTGAGCCGCCAGCAGTGGTGGATGTGGGGAAGTGAGAAGGCGGATTTTTGAGAGCGGATGATCTGGACAGAGACAGTAAATTTGTAAGACTGGATGTCATGAACTGCTATATATATTATGACCTTTGAACACTATTAAGGTAAATACATTGTTTGTTCTCTATCAAAAGCTTTCATTTGCTAACTATGCCTATCAGTAGTTAGTGCCTTCAGTAGTTTGAATCTTTTATTTAGCTGGCAGTAGTGGCGCTCGCTGTATTGCAGTAGCTTGAGTAACGAAGATTTTTGTGAGGTAAGTGATTTGTGAAAGGTATAGGTTAATGTTAGTCAGGGCCATTCTTTTGTAGGGATTATTGAAAGTCAGATTGCGTTGCGCTAAAAATATTGTGTGTCAGTTTAAGCACAGTCATGTATAATTTTTTCTAAGGGGACGTTTCATATGTCGACTCTTAGCCGAGGATACCTCACTGGAATCTTCTGATTTTTTCTTGTAGTTTGTGCAATTAGTGCAGCCTTTGTTTAGTGCTAGCGCGTAATTGTAGAGAGAATTTCCTTTGTAGTTATAGTTTTTCATTCTTGTACAGTAAAACAGTTGTGGCATGCATGTAGATTTGCACCAATTATTTCGCAGCTGCGCTTGCAATTAACGAGATATTATTTTCAATGTTATGTTAATATGGTTTCTTGCTTTGCTCTTCAAATTGTGTTTTTCTGTGTTGTGTGAAATATTGTGACAATAATGGCGTGTGAAAAACGTAATACTAGGCTCCAAAGTAAACTGAGAAATGACAGTGAAGACGAAAGCAGTGTGTTAGTGCCGCCGAGTAATGCATTAAATAATGTTCAAAGTAGTAATTTGGTAATTGTGCATAGGGAAATGGAGCGGGCTGCAAATAATGGTGTAGGCAGTGAAACAATTAGTGAACAGGGAAGCATTATCGATCGATCGGTTGGCAACAGCTTGCCTCAGGAATCCGAAATGACAGGACACAATCTTGCAAATGCTGTAGATTCAGGTTTTGCGTCCTCGCCGTTTTCTCAAATAAGTCAAGACACATTTTCTGCTTTTCAAAATGCGAATATTGCCGGTTCAAATGCATTGCCGAATAGCACTGAGGAACATGTTTCAGACATCAGTGCATTGTTATTACAATTAATGAAACAAATGGGACAAAAGCTTCAAAAGTTAGACACAATGGAACAACATCAGAGACAAACACAGCAAAAGCTTCAAAAGTTAGACACAATGGAACAAAATCTTCGGAAGTTAGACACCACACTTGAACAAACACGTGACGATTTAACTACTGAGTTACATAACATTGAATCGAAATGTCAAAAAGTCTGTAATGACGTAAAAACACAAATTTGTGAGCATTTTCAACCTATTTTTTCGCGGCATGATAATGCATTACAGAATCACGAAGCAGCCATAAAAGAACTGCAAACCATTGTTCATGAAAATCATGAGACCTTGTGGGCTAAAATTGACTCAGTTGTATCTACCGATTCGGTTACGCAACTTGCAAAAACTCAGGAAAACTTAAAGGACACAGTAGATTCGATTTCAACACAAATGGACACTCTGAACCTTGGTTCAGAAAAACACACTGAGGAAATGTGTTCACTATCGGAAAAAGTAGCCGAACTTTCGGATCAGTTTACTAACTTATCTACAAAGGTAGATGATGATCTGAATGACACAAGACCTGTAGCCTTCACTGACACAGAAGAGTATGAACAAATTAGAAAATTCAAACAAAATCAAAGTCAAATCAATACACAGTACAAAAGAGAAATCCAGGAAGTACAAGATCAGTTGACGCAGGTAATACAAGAATTACATATTTCAGAGAACACTCGCGCTCCAATACGGGAAGAGGGACATAGAAATACGGAACAGCCACAAATTAATAACATGAGGCACTTTGTAAATTATGAAAGAAATTGGCAAGGTACACCGAATTTTGAGATGGAACCACCGAAACGAAGTAACAATGACCAATATGTGACTTGCCGACATGATGATTTTGACTATAAGCTGTTCATTACTAGACGTAAATTCAAAACGTTTAAGAATCCTGCCAACGACATTCATCCACAAGCGTGGCTCCATCAATTCTCTCATTCTTTTCCTCCCAACTGGTCATTAGAGCACAGATTAGAATTTATGTGTGGCTACTTAGAGATTGAACCAGCTGAAAGAATGCGATCGGTCATTCACGATTGTCACAGTGAAGGAGAATTTTATCATGCCTTCCTCTCAGCATATTGGTCTCAAGCTACACAAGACCGAGTAAAACATAGCATCATAATGATGAAACATTTCGAACAATCTGAATTTTCCAGTCTTGTGAAATATTTTGAAGACATGTTGCACAAGTATCAGTATCTTTCAAACCCATATAGCCCCTCAGAACTCATCCGCATTTGCTTAATCAAGTTGCCTGAACATTTACGACATCTTATTTTGGCAGGACGTTGCAAAGACGACATTGAAGCTTTTCAGGGACTGTTACAAGAATTGGAAATTGACACTGACAATCGTGGAACGCGAAAACAGGAACACAACAATTACAGGTCACATCCGTCACAATTCCGCGATGAAAGAAATAATAACTGGACACGACAAGGCTATTCTCACAACACAAATTGTGATCAAAACAGATACCACCCGTATGAAAACCGTTGGCAGAGTAGTAATAATTACAGGGAAAGATCACCTCTCTGCAGTAGTGACAATCACAGAGACAATCAGAGAAACAGACAATATGGGAACCAAAATAATTATTATCAAGGGAGACAGAATAACTTTAGACACAATGGTCCAGCGCGCAGTTACGATTCAGGGAGAAATTCTCCACCACTTGACCGACAAGAAAGAAACTATGGAATCTACCGACATGACGACAGATGATATGATCATAACGACAGACCTGAATTGCATCAGAACTGGCGGGATTCAAACAGGGTGGGGCCCTCTTGACAAGGTGAATTTGTAGAAGTTAGGTCTCCAAATCCCAATAATGACGCGCGCCAACAAAGAGACAAAGGCAATGACTCATACCGCTGGCAGCCACAAAACGTACTTCTGAAACTGACGACGCAGCTGCCGTAGCTAGTAATTACATAAAAATGGAAGACATTAGGGACATCTTACTCCAGGAACACGATGTAAAACATAACAACATTGCATATCCTGTGATTCACATTACAGTAAATGACGTAAAATTTACGGCAGTACTTGACTCTGGCAGTCCTATTTCAGTAATTAGCCTTTAGCAAATGCAACAAATCGAATGATTGCCCCACACTTCCGTTATGTAAGATTAAATTACAAGGTGCAATCGTTGGAAAAAGTGTAGATGTACGCCAACAAACCCACTTAGAATTCTTTTGTGAAAGCCACAGCTTCTCTATGAACTTTCTTATTGTTCCATTATTGTCGACGGAAATTATATTGGGAGTAGACTTTTTGAATGAATACAAAGTAATCTTAAACTTTCACGATGCTGAAATAAGTTTAGAGAAAGAAGGTAAGTCAATATCTTTGAAATTTGAAGATTGTCTCTCAAACCATGACGAAGAAATTAATCGGCTTTACCTCCTGTTAGACAACAGTTCGGAATTTTCGACGGAACTTGACACTAACAATCACTCTGCAAGTACTGACAGGGATGATATCGACGACATATTTGATACTAATGAGTTAATTCAGAATCAAATTCAAACAATTGAGAATTGTAATGACACTGATAGGCAGGACCTTTTTGAGATTTTACAAGCACATTCCACAGTTTTTACTCACAAAAGAGGAACAGTCAAGGGATTTCAATACCAATTTCGTGTTCATGAGCATACTAAATTTTGTGTTAGACCATACGTAATTCCAGCACATTATAGGGACCGTGTTAGAACAGAAATACAATCTATGCTTGACGAGAGCATTATTGAGCCTGCAGTAAGCTCATACAACAATCCATTATATGTTGTTGAGAAGAAAACTGGATCGATCAGGCTTGTCTTAGATTCGAGACAAATCAATACTATCATCATTCCTGAAACAGACAGGTCGCAAACGATGGAAGAACTTCTTCAAAATTTTAATGGTGTAAAAGTGTTGTTTTCTATTGATCTCAGATCCAGCTTTTATCAGATCGAACTTCATCCAGAATGTAGAAAATACACAGCTTTCCTTTGTTTCGGCGTTTCGGAAACTTCCTTTTGGTTTGAACATTTCTTCGGCAGCATTCATTCGCGGGCTAAATTCCATATTACCTGAGTTCTTAAAACGTCACATCACATTATATGTGGACGATATTCTGATAGCAGAAGCCTCATGGGAACAACACAATCGCATCCTCAACAGCGTGTTACATATTTTTGTGGAATCTGGAATTACAATTAACTTGGAAAAGTCTGAATTCGGTAGGACAAAGGTGAAGTTTTTGGGACATATTTTTTCGTCTGAAGGCATTCAGCCGGATCCTGAAAAGTTAGAAGCAATCAGAGCCATTCCAGTTCCATCCACAAAAAAACAACTCCGTAGTTTTCTAGGTCTCTTAAATTTTTACCGTCGTTTGCTGAATATGCAAATTCTAGTTACACCAAAACTTTGTTGTCCCACTGGAAAAAAATACTATTTGGAACTGGGACGAACAAGCACAGTTGGAATTCAATTCTTTGAAAGAATCGCTACTTAATGCGCCAATACTAGCTCATCCAGATCTGTCACAAGATTTCTGCCTTAGCACGGATTCTTCTAAAGTCGGTCTTGGTGCCCATTTATTTCAAGAAGCCACAGAAAATGACACTACTGTTCAGAAAACCATTGCTTTTGCTAGCCGAGTGCTAACAAAATCTGAAAAAAATTATTCCATTACTGAATTAGAAGCTTTAGCTATCGTTTGGGCATTTAACAAATTCCGTTTCTTTCTTTCTGGTAAGCACGTAAAAGTATACAGTGATCATCGTGCATTACAATTTCTTATGTCTTAAATCATGACAGGTTAAAACGTTGGGCATTGTTTCTGCAACAATTCCACTTCACAATAGTCTACATTCCCAGCAAGGAGAACATTGTTGCGGACGCACTGTCACGCGCACCGGCTGGGCTTGAGAAAAGTAACACAGAAGGCAACCTCGAGAAAGATTTCAGTATTCTCTACATTCAGAATGTCGCCTTTGAAAACTTCATCAGCACATCTTTAAAGGACATTGCTCATGAACAAGATAAAGATCCGATTTGGAAAGACATCAAAAGTAAATGGCATGAAAAGATGCACACTCAGATTCGGCATTATTATCTGGTTAGAAACAACATACACTTCAAACGCTGCATTGTTAATGACAAGCTATGGGTACTTTGCATTCCAGATGATTTTGTTAATAAGCTCATTTGGTACATTCATTTCAGCTATGCACATTTTGGCCCACGAAAATGTTATCATATCCTTCGGACGACTTGTTATTTTAACAATATGGAAAAGAGAATTCGAAGAGTCTTGTCTATTTGTAAACTTTGTCAAAAGGCGAAACCATCTACTATCTCACATCGTGCTCCGTTGTTTCCTATCATTCCTTCTAAATTAAAAGAATTTGCTGCTGTTGATCTCTTGGGACCCCTTGTCAGAACATCGAATGGATTTTCGTACGTTCTAGTCACTGTTGAACTTACTTCAAAATTTGTTTCTTTCACTCCGTTACGTAAAGCCTCGCCTTTGTTAAAAATTTCTTACGTGAAGTTGGCCACGTTGCTAAAGTCATTTCAGATAACAGACCGCAATTCAGATCTGCTGTTTGATCACGCATGCTTCAGAATCATAAAATCAAACCTGCTTATATTTCATTGTACTCACCACATTGTAACCCCTCCGAACGGATTATGAAAGAAATCAATAAGCTTTGCAGACTTTATTGTCACAGAAAGCATCAGCATTGGGACCGATATTTACACTTATTTCAAAACGTGCCGAATGAAATGCCTCATGACTCCACTGCTTTACCACCTACTCTTGTACTGAAGAATGGAGAACCACCGATCAGAATCAGAGAGCTTGTACCTTTCCCCAATACACGTAAACTTCGACACAAAGACATAATTGATTTGGCTATTAAAAATACAAAATCTCCAGCAGACAAAAGGAGAAAACTACACGGTAAAGCAAATGCAAAGAAATTATATATTGGTCAGAAAGTTCTCATTAAAGCTCATTCATTGTCACATAAGAAGAAACACTTGAGTCACAAATTCTTTCTAGTTTACAATGGACCTTACAGAATCCGACGTATACCGCATGATAATTGCGTTGAAGTTGAAACTCTGCGTACTAGGAAGAGTAAAGGTTTACACCACATTTCACATGTAAAACCGTTTATTGAAAGATAATCTGCTTTTTAACTTTGTCTTTGCCCTATAACTTTTCACTTTACATTACTAGTATGCTTTGTCAGACTTAGAATCTGTTAACATGCAACAATGTTTGAAGTTAAATATCCAGTCAAGAAGCAAGAGAACTTACTTAAACATAAATTACGAATACATTGTTATTGTGAACAGACGACACAGTGTTCTTGTGTGTGTACATTCTTGCTTGTTAGTTGCACGATTACGTAACGACTATAAGGCTCACATGCTTAGAACACTTACCAGTACTGCTAATGAGATTTCAATGCAACATTTTGGTTTACTTGAAAATACATTCTGGATTTAAAGTACTTTCGGTGAGATACCAGATGACACAGTGGTTAGTTTATGTGACAGCTACATGATTTTATCATGACGCTACTAATGAGTGACAATTTACAATGTTGCTTTTGCGGTGTTTCTGTTTTATATCTGCACAGTTTTTCTGAATTCTTCTGGAAAGAAAACATGTTTTAGTAGTAACTTTTGTGGTATAGCTACAATGAGACAGCCTTTTCCGTAGCACAACAATACGTTACAGCACAGTACTTTCTTCATCATGGCAATAAGCGTAATAAGCAAGATATCTATACGCAAAGCATTTCACTTTTGTTTATCATGAGGTAAGTACATTGACTTCTGCAGAACTTAGCTTTCGGAGGACGATAACTACGACACTTCCACAGAGATTATCTTACAACAAGACGCACAGTTTAGCGCTATAGTACACGTATTTGAGTGATTAATTTTGTACTTAAAACATTTATGTTTATAGATATTTGAAGTACAATGATACAAAGGTTTTCCTTGATACATTTCATTCCATTGCTGTAATCTGTAACACTTGAGGGTATAATTACATTAATCCTCAGGGGGGTACACGCTTTCTTTGTGTACCATGTGTCTGGCAAACACAAGGAGCCCTAGCTAATATGGTATTTGCTTGTACAACTTTACACATCGGTACCATATTTCTCTAACACATAAATTACACAGCTATGTGATCATTTAACTGAGAGAGACAAACATTTTTTTTACTACGTCAGTGACAGATGTTTACGCAATTACACAGCTGGATAACTTCACACTTATGAAATTGTATTTTGTCTGTGCTGTGTAAACCCTTCACATTTTTCGGAACCATTGTGATACTATGAGAGCTTTGAATGATGTATTTGGTATGGGATCATGATTTTTAAAGTACGTTTGAGGTAGATGACACTATTGAAATGAGCAGAGAATTTTTTTTAAGTTTTGAAATTATTGGAGGAAGCTACGATGATTTTGAGAATTGACTGAAATGTTATGATATTATTACGACGACGATGTGTATTATGCTGTTGAGATATGTTTATGATCAATAAGCTGATGCTATATGAGGAATTTGATTATGCTATGTATTTATTATGATGAAATATTGAAGAAGTGTCGACGAATATGTATATGTGTAATAAGGTAAGGAATAATGAGTAGTGGTTAGGGACTCTGACTTGTGAAAAAGGATGTTGGAAACCAAGAATCGTATTTTAAGAGTTATGAAATGTGTGTAAATGCGTGAATGTATCACAATGCCGGCGAAAATTTTTTGGACGCTGTTGTAAGATTTTGTTTCTACAGACTTGTAACGCAAATATTTCAGCCTGTGAAGTCTTATTTGTATCAAACTGTCACTGTAGCGAAAACTGATGTAAATATTTCGGAAAGGAAGGTAGGTCACTGTAAGCACCCAGCTGCGCGACAGTCGCCTGGAAAAAAGCCATTAGTGTGTGCCTTTCAGAGGCACAGGTGGAGAAAAAAAGGGGCCATTATCCTCGCTATTGACATTTCTTTGTAGAAAGCACCGCAAATATGACACATCCAAACTTGAAAACATATGATTACACTGTGGAGCTCTTAATTTATGATATTTACTCAACTGCCTAATGAAATGACGAGAAATATTTTATGTCTATACACCTGATTATGACTACTGACTTTCTAGTTGAGAGATTTTTTTACTACCTTATGAAATGCCACATGGCTAATGAATGATGTTTCATGCCTTCCTTTGTACATATTTGCTCATTTTGTTTAATATCTAGTTTCTAGCTGCACTGCAGTATTGGTTAACATAAAATTTAATAGATGTACTAATATCACTATTTTCTGTCTAAAGACCCAGTAAAGAATAATTTTATGATGTACTTTCGTAGAAAAGAGAGCACAAATAGACATTTCCCTTCACAGGAATTGTATAAATAATTTTTTTAATGACTTGGTAACTTTTTTGCAGAGTAAGATTTTGTGATGCATCACTCTAGTGTTAAGATGTGACATAGGTATCAAACATGGCCATTTATACTGTAATATTTTTTTTGCTTGAGCTTTGTCATGTTTAGATATAAGTTATTGCATTTGCTGCTGCTGTTTGCCAGGCATAATGTTACTGAATTTGACTTTGTATTACTCTGTTAAGCCAGTTTTACTACGGATTTATTTTTCTTGTTTGCTGCACATTGCCTTATATTAGTTGTAATATTGCATTTGCTTCGCTAATTTATGCTGCTTGCTTTGCCAATTTGCATTTTTTATCATTGCTGTCTGTGTTAATTGTTTTGCGCTGCTACATTACCTTGTCCCTTAGTTTAGCATCTGAGCTCAGTAGATTTAAGTTAGCTTAAGATGGGGTAGGCTATATAAGAGAACGAGTTGTGATGAATGGAAAGAAATGCATTGAGAAGCTATAAGAAAATGGTTTGGCCAAAAAAGTATTTAAAAGAGGATATGAACAAAAAAGAAGTGTTTAGGGAGAACAGGTTTAGGTAGGATTTTCTCGGAAATAAATGATGAGGTAAGATAATGGAAAATAAATAATGAGGTAAGAAATGTGTGAACATATAAATACAGAAAGCATGCTTAGATATAATTTTTTTGGTGGAAACAAATGATGAAATAAGAGGAAAGATATATGGAATGAAGTTTTGGGGTGGACTGCAGTACCAAATGTTACACTGAAAACAAACCCTACCGTTTCCTCTTGTGTTACCCCACTATGTGTTTGTGTACCCTTGGGTATTTGTGTTCTTCCTGTCTTAATGTGTTTATCTGATGAGAGTTACGTTGTAGAATTTTTCTGATAATATGTTATTTACTTTGTAAAGATGTTTAGACATTATTTATTCTGTTTTGTTGCTCATATGTGAATGTGATGTTTCAAAAGTTATTCCGATCTTTATGTATGTACTTATGTCATAATTCCTGTAACACTGATGTATATGTTAGTTCAATTCTTTTGTAAAGCCCTATTACCACAAATGTTATCTGTATTGTTATGTTATTTAATGATATATTTTGTACCTTTGTTATTGTATTCTCATGTTATAATATTGTAATTGACACCAGTTCAGCATATTAAGTAACTTGTAAGAATTCATTTCGCTGCACACATTTCTGTTGGTCATAGTATATGCACAATATGTAAAACAAAAAAAAACAAAAAAACAAAAAAAGAGGACTGTTAGTGTTTGCAAGTGTGTTAATAATTCAGCAAGGGACTGGATAACAGCATTGCTGGTTCTAAGGACATTCCAAAAAAAAATTTTTGTGAGTGCACAAGTGGTGGTTTATGGACTTGCTATATTGTCTGCAAGACTCTTCGATGGTGATTGTGCACCTGCACAGTAGCAGCAGATGGCTGCTGGCCATCTCTAAAGGACTACAGAGGGTCTACACCTTTGATGACCCACCAATACCATTATTTCTACAAGGACTGCAGTGGGTCTGCACCTCTGGTGGCCCACCAATACCATACTCTCTACCAGGACTACAGTGGGTCTGCTCTGTGATGACCTACCTACCAATATTCTTGAACTTGGACTGACTCTGCTGTGGGTTTGCTCTGTTGTGGCCCATTACCTGCCTACATGTCAAGAGTCAGCACTGACTTTCCGTTAGAAGGACAACAGTACTTCTTCAAGACTGCATGGAAATCCACTACTTCCTTATGCATTCTCTTTTACTGCTCAGACTTTGAGAAAAAAAAACACTGCAATTTTACTGTGATGAATGATCAGGACTGTCTTTATGGACTGTGAGAAAATTTTAGCTTTTGACCAACATTGTATCAATAAGTGTGTGCATTTGATTTCTTTGTTATTGTAATTGTGAAATTTTTTTAACAAATATGTATTGGCCAGTGCCCAAAACAATTTGTAAAATTCACTGGCTGTGCTGTGTGCAGTCTGTAGCTAGTTTGCATTGTTGTCTGCCATTGTAGTGTTGGGCAGCTGGATGTGAACAGCGTGTAGCGCTGCGCAGTTGGAGGTGTGCCGCCAGCAGTGGTGGATGTGGGGAAGTGAGAAGGCGGATTTTTGAGAGCGGATGATCTGGACAGAGACACTAAATTTGTAAGACTGGATGTCATGAACTGCTATATATATTATGACCTTTGAACACTATTAAGGTAAATACATTGTTTGTTCTCTATTAAAATCTTTCATTTGCTAACTATGCCAATCAGTAGTTAGTGCCTTCGGTAGTTTGAATTTTTTATTTAGCTGGCAGTAGTGGCGCTTGCTGTATTGCAGTAGCTTGAGTAACGAAGATTTTTGTGAGGTAAGTGATTTGTGAAAGGTATAAGTTAATGTTAGTCAGGGCCATTCTTATGTAGGGATTATTGAAAGTCAGATTGTGTTGCGCTAAAAATATTGTGTGTCATTTTAGTGTTGATCAGAATAGGTAAAGAGCGAAATGCGAAATGTCTGAGTACAGTTAGTTCTGCTCAGCTGTTTGAAAATGAAATAACGTAGGGGCTTACCAGCACAGTAATTCACTAATTTTTCTAAGGGGACGTTTGAGTGTGATCATGGGTCCTTTCAGACAGGTGAACATGGAGGGAAGCGGCGGACTGTGCGTACGCCAGATATGGAGGACTGGGTTTCACAGGATATTCAGACGAACCCAAGTACAAGCTCCAGGCAAGTGGCCCACCAAAATGGTAAGACAAAGTACGAATACGTGTATCCTACATGACAACCGCTACTCTCCCCATCACCACAACGAGTGCAAGGTTCATTGGCAGTGGGTTTCTCCTTTGCCGAAGGTTTTTGCACCAAACTATCACAATTATGGAATTTCTGTCATCAATCCTCATTAACGACATGGCAACCTTACCAGAACTGGCATAATCAATCTGCGTTATCATCATCTGTGGGCTACAGACACTGCAAGTGATCAGAGGAACTGTTATTCGTCATCGTCATCTACCATGGCAACAATGCATTTCTGGACACATGTTCGTAGGATATTTCTTCCTACATTTCCAGTCAGTAATCTGCCCTGTGGTTTTATTAATGTTCACCCTGTTTTGATAACAAAGAAAATAGCAATAAATAAATAAAAAAATATCTGGGACGTGTCACGCCTCCTCTGGGCAGAGCGTGGACCTATGTAGCTGCCTACGGGAGGACATGGCACAGTATCAAGTGAGCATGTAACCGGACGGAAGTAAAATAGTGCCCTCCAGTGACAGCATTGTGTCCTGCGGCACACACGCCAGGTAGTGGCGAAGTTGGCACCCTCCAGACGCTGCGGCAGCTGCTGGCGGCTAGACTGTATATTATAACGTCTTGCCGCGTCTATTTACTAACAACCGCGAAGGTGAGACAGGGGCCTCACCTGGGCCGCTAAACATAGACGGAACTGTGGTGGCCGAACTATGCGGGGGGCAACTCTGCAGACACCAAATCTAGCCACGCTCTAGATCATATGAAGCAGCATAAACAATATACGAAAGCGGAATTAATTATTGTTCGAAACAAATGATTCTTTCGTAAAATGGAACACAGGAATGACGAGAATTGTTAATCTTACGTACAGTTTCATAGTTCCTTTCATTTTTACATTCATGGCTATTACGTGCAATATACGAGGTGCATTCAAGTTCTAAGGCCTCCGATTTTTTTTCTCCGGGCTGGAAAGAGATAGAAACATGCGCATTGTTTTAAAATAAGGCCGTGTTCATTATCATTACGTCCCAGAGATGGCAGCACCGTACGGCAGATGGAATTTTACCGCCAGCGGCGAGAATGAGAACTGGTTTAAATACTTAAAATGGCGACGTTTTCCTTACTTGAACAGCGTGCCATCATTTGTTTTCTGAATTTGCGTGGTGTGAAACCAATTGAAATTCATCGACAGTTGAAGGAGACATGTGGTGATGGAGTTATGGATGTGTCGAAAGTGCGTTCGTGGGTGCGAAAGTTTAATGAAGGCAGAACATTGTGTGACAACAAACCGAAACAACCTTGGGCTCGCATGAGCCGGTCTGACGACATGATCGAGAAAGTGGAGAGAATTATTTTGGGGGATCGCCGAATGACTGTTGAACAGATCGCCGCCAGAGTTGGCATTTCTGTGGGTTCTGTTCACACAATCCTGCATGACGACCTGAAAATGCGAAAAGTGTCATCCAGGTGGGTGCCACGAATGCTGACGGATGACCACATGGCTCTCGTGTGGCATGTTGCCAAGCAATGTTGACGCGCAACGACAGCATGAATGGGAGTTTCTTTTCGTCGGTTGTGACAATGGATGAGACGTGAATGCCATTTTTCAATCCAGAAACAAAGCGCCAGTCAGCTCAATGGAAGCACACAGCTTCACCGCCACCAAAAAAATTTCGGGTAACTGCCAGTGCTGAAAAAATGATGGTGTCTATGTTCTGGGACAGCGAGGGCGTAATCCTTACCCATTGCGTTCCAAGGGGCACTACGGTAACAGGTGCATCCTACGAAAATGTTTTGAAGAACAAATTCCTTCCTGCACTGCAACAAAAACGTCCGGGAAGGGCTGCGCGTGTGCTGTTTCACCAAGACAACGCACCCGCACATTGAGCTAACGTTACGCAACAGTTTCTTCGTGATAACAATTTTGAAGTGATTCCTCATGCTCCCTACTCACCTGAACTGGCTCCTAGTGACTTTTGGCTTTTTCCAACAATGAAAGACACTCTCTGTGGCCGCACATTCACCAGCCGTGCTGCTATTGCCTCAGCGATTTTCCAGTGGTCATAACAGACTCCTAAAGAAGCCTTCGCCGCTGCCATGGAATCATGGCGTCAGAGTTGTGAAAAATGTGTACGTCTGCAGGGCGATTACGTCGAGAAGTAACGCCAGTTTCATCGATTTCGGGTGAGTAGTTAATTAGAAAAAAATCGGAGGCCTTAGAACTTGAATGCACCACGTATTACCTTATCAGTCCACCTAAATTTTCAGCATTCGTCGATAGTACCACATCTCAAATACTTCCCTTCTGTTCCGGTTTTCCAACAGTCCTTGTTTCACTATACCATACAATATTGTGCTCCAAACGTACGTTCTCAGAAATTTCTTCCTCAAATTGAGGCCTATGTTTGATGCTAGTTGACTGCTCCTGGACTGGAATGCCCTTTTTGCCAGTGCTACTCTGTTTCTTATGTCTTCCTTGCACCGTGCATGATTGGTTATTTTGCTGCCTAGGTATCAGAATTTCTTCGTCTACTTCGTGACCATTTATCCTGATATTAGGATTCTCGCTGTTCTCATTTCTGCTACTACTCATTACTTTCGTCATTCTTCGATTTACCCTCAATGCACATTCTGTACTCATTGGATTGTTCTTCTTCACTTTCACTCAGAATAGCAATGTCATCAGCGGATCATATCACTGATATCCTGCCACTTTGAATTTTAGTTCCACTCCTCAACGTCTCTTTTATTTCCATCATTGGTTCTGCGATGTACAGATTAAACAGTAGGGGCGAAATATTAGATCCCCGTCTTACACTTTTTTAATCCTAGCACTTCGTTCTTGGTTGTCCACTGTTATTATTGCCTCTTGGTTCTTGTACATACTGTATATTACTGTCTCTGTCTATAGCTTACCCGTATTTTTCTCAGAATTTCGAACATCTTGCACCATTTCTCATTGTCGAACACTTTTTCCAGGTCGACAAATCCTATGAACGTGTCTTGATTTTTCTTTAGTCTTGTTCCCATTATCAGCCACTGCGTCAGAATTGCCTCTCTGATGTCTTTACCTTTCCTAAAGCCAAACTGATCGTCTTCTAACACTTCCTCAATTTTCTTTTCCATTCTTCTGTATATTATTCTTGTCAGCAACTTGGATGCATGAGCTATTAAGCTCATTGTGCGATAATTCTCGCACTTGTCAGCTCTTGTCGTCTTCGGAATTGTGTTGATGATATTTTTTCGAAAGTCAGACGGCATACTGCCAGACTCATACATTCTAAACACCAACGTGAATAGTCGTTTTGCTGCCACTTCCCCCAATGATTTTAGAAATTCTGATGGAATGTTATCAATCCCTTCTGCCTTACTTGATCTTAAGTCCTCCAAAACTCTCTTAAATTCTGATTCTAATACTGGGTCCCTTGTCTCTTCTAAATCGACTCCTGTTTCTTCTTCTATCGCATCAGACAAATCTTCCTTCTTACAGAGGCCTTCAATGTACTCTTTCCACATATCCGCTCTCTCCACTGCATTTAAGAATGGAATTCCGGTTGCTCTCGTAGTGTTACTAACCTTGCTTTTAATTTCATCGAAGGTTGTTTTGACTTTCCTATATGCTGAGTCAGTCCTTCCGAATATCATTTCTTTTTCGATTTCTTCACATTTTTCATGCAGCCATTTCGTCTTAGATTCCCTGCAACTGCTATTTATTTCAGTCCTCAGCGACTTGTATTTCTGAATTTCCCTGAACATTTTTGTACTTCGTTCTTTCATAGATCAACTGAAGTATTTCTTCTGCTACCCATGGTTTCTTAACAGTTACCTTCTTTGTTTTTCTTTCCAGCTTCTGTGATTGCCCTTTTTAGAGATGTCCATTCCTCTCCAATTTTACTGCCTACTGAGCTGTTTCTTATTGCTATATATAAAGCCCTAGAGAATTGGCATTTTACAAGTATATCCCCGCCTCTCGTGACTCTTGAGCAGAGTATTCTCTATTACTAGCTGAAATTTATTATAGAACTCAGTTAGTCTTCCTCCTCTCTCAGTCCTTGTCCCAAACTCATATTCTCCTTAACCTTTTCTTCCACTTCTTTCCCTACAACTGCATTTCAGCCCCCCATGACTAATAGATTTTAATCCCCTTTACGTATTGTATTAGCCTTTCAATATCCTCAAATACGTTCTCTATCTTTTTATCTTCAGCCTGAAACATCGGTATGTATATCTGAACTATCGTTGTCGGTGCTGGTTTGCTGTCGATTCTGATAAGAACAAACCTATACTGTTCACCGTGACACACTCTTGTCCTACCTCCCTACTCATGACGAATCCAATTCCCGTTATACCATTTTCTGCTTCTGTTGATATTATACTATACTCATCTGACCAGAAATCGTTGTCTTCTTTCCATTTCACTTATCTGACCCCTACTATATCTCTACTGGGCCTTTGCCTTTCCCTTTTCAGATTTTCTAGCTTCCCTATCACGTTCAAGTTTCTGGCATTCCACGCCCCGAATCGTAAACGTTATCCTTTCGTTGGTTATTTAGTCTTTTTCTCATGGTCACTTCCCCCATGGCAGGAGATCCGAAAGGGGGACTAGTCCGGAATCTTTCGCCAATGGAGCTATCATCATGACACTTTTTCTTTCTATTACAGACCACATGTCCTGTGGATACGTGTTATGTGTCTTTCTTTAATGCAGTGGTTTCCATTGCCTTCTGCATCTTCGTGCCGTTGATCATTGATGATTCTTCGGCCTTTCTCCCCCCACAGAAATCACTCCAGGCAAATGCCGGGATGATTCCTTTGAAAGTGCACGGCCGACTTCCTTCCTCGTCCTTCCCTAAACCGATGAGACCGATGACCTCGCTGTTTAGTCTCTTCCCCCAAACAATCCAATCCAATCACCCCAAGGACAAGAGATTGCCTTAAACTTCCGTCCGCTCCTCTGCCCTCTTTGACAACTCCGTTGACAGAATGAGGGTGACTTCTTATGTCGGACGTCTTCGGCCGCTATTGCTGATTATTAATCAAAATTTAAGTGGTGGCAAGTTTCGGACCCCGGACTGAGGACGTTTTTGATTTCCCCATTTTTCTTTTTTTTTTCATTTTGTTCGTTATTGTTCGTTGTATTTGGTCGTAGCGGACGTCACATGATATCCGTTGAAGTTCATTGTTGATCCCTTCACTCCGTTTTTTATTACAGAGACCATCCATTTCTCTGACCGAGCTACTGTGCCGAGCTACTGTGCCGGCTCCCTAGGCCACGGGTACTACCATAGGTGACTAGACAACCGTAGCCTGGTCAAATGGGTGCCAAATTCAGTTGGTAAGAGCTGATGGTAGGGATCGAGTGTGATGTAGATCCTACGAAGCCAAGGACCGAATTTGTCGACAAGGCACAGTGCAAGCTGGTGGCGGCTCCGAAATAGTATGGGCTGGATCAGACTGCGTCTTTTGATCCAATTGAACCGATCGTTGACTGGAAATGGTTATGTTAGGCTCCTTGAAGAGCTTTTGAAGCTGTTCATGGACTTCATGTCCCCAGACGAAGATGGAAGTGTTATGGATGCAATGCGCCATGTCTCCGGCCGACAACTGTTCACGATTGGTTTGAAGAACATTCTGGACAATTCGAACAAATGATTTGGACACCCAGATCGCACGATATGAATTCCCTGGAACATTCATGGGACAGAATTGAAAGGTCAGTTCACGCACAAAATCCTGTACCGGCAGCATTTTCGCAATTACGGACGACTATTGCGGCAGGATGGCTCAGTATTTCTGCAAGGGCTTCAGACGACATGTTCAGTTCATATCACGTCGAGTTGCTGCAGTACGCCGGGCAAAAAGAGGTCTAGCACGATAGTAGTAGGTATCCCACGACTTTTGGCACCTCAGTGCACTGTGTCGAGGATTCCTTGGCTACAAAAGTGGCCAGAGACGCCATGATCGCCCAGTTGTGACTAACTGTCTAGCTGAACGGAAGTGAGCAGTTAACGATGGTCCTGAATTATGGATCAGCCGCCATGTTAGCGTCGGTGAGCATAATTTGGGCACTGTTTTCCGGTATGGACCATTCCGCTAGTGAAGTTGCAGATAGTTAAATTCATTTCTGAGTTCACATTCAACAGTGCTCGTAGTTACGCTGCTAATCATTCAGTACACAGTAAACCGGGAGCTGTTTAAGATGACACCGGAACAGTTCTTAGAGTTGCCCTGTTCGGGTTTCTGTTACTGCTCATGCTAGTGAATAAAGTTCTCCATATTTTCTCTCCTCGTAGTTCAAGGTCATGTCGGTTTAATTTAATGATTTTTCTAGTACCTCCCGCCGTGGAAGCCGAACACGCGCCAGGACAAATGGACGTGGCCAGCCCATAGAGAGCTCCGCGTCCGCGGCGGCTCTTCTGCGCAGCGGCTCTCGCGCAGCGAGGGTGCCACCGCTACACAACATGCAGACCGCGGCCAATAGCCGCTCCCTCCGGTTTCGTAAATAGGGACCCGCTCTGCCCTAGTCCACGCCGCCGTCACCCCCCCCCCCCCCCTCGAGGATCCTCACGTTGCTGTGCGAATCTTCGCGGCCGAGCGAACAATATGTTTGTCTTCTCTGGTGCTGGTCGTGTGCGGCCATTGAGTTACTGGCTGGCACAGAAACCATCGATATCGATTCCATATTTACGTGACAGTCGAGGAATCCCGCCTAAGCCATGTGATGTATCTTTTGCATTTCTTGCTTTTTTTTAAGGCAAAAAGAAAAGGTGAAGTGGTAGTCCAGCGTATAGCCTGCACCTACCGTTATGTATTTTTGATTTTCAAATGTTAAAAAACGTAAGATGCTTTTCCTGTTCCACGGTAAGAGCAAGGACTCTTTCTCTGTTAATGAACGAAGGTAGACGCGCGTTATGTTAGAGCGAAATCGTCGGTAGCAATTTTGGTTGTGAGAATAAGTCAAAAGTCTGTATTTCTGATGTGCGTGGAAGAAAGAATATAGTAGTATTTCACTAGTGAAAAATTGAGTTATTATTCCATGTAGTACGGTAACATATAAAAATCCAAGAAGCCCGCCTGTGTACTTCTGAGTTATTACGAAGATCCGATTACAAAAGGAATGATGGACACGGTCAAGTTTTGTAGGTGGATACGGCGATCGGACGTAGAATTATTAATTGGCAAGCATAAATCTGCAACAAGAGAAAGACTATTTCGTTTATGTGGAACTGGTATGAAAAGTTTCTTTACCGATTTACAGGCATAGCTCAGCTTGTTGTGCTTGTCCTACACGCCGAAAAATTAATCCCATTATTTCCTTATCTGTTAACATATATTATTTTTTATTATATTATAGCCAGAATTAAGATCGCAGAATGATAAACCGCGTATGGCACGATCTCGCTGCTGTCGAATTCCTACGCGTGCTGCAAGACGTTTCTCCTTCCTACGCGACGCATTGTCGTGTTGGCAGAAGAGCCAACACCGTGTTTCTAGAGAAGGCCGAAATGCACGCGTTTTAGCTCATGCAGGCTGGCGTGAGGAGGAAAGAACTATACTGACGTGAGGTCTGGAACATGACAAGGAATTAGAATTCAGAAAGCGGACGTAATTCGTTTGATACTCAACTTTAATCCATTAATGATGAACGTCGCTCTTGACGGTACATGATTCACAATATTATCTGTTCAGAATAGTAACTGAATATGGCGCCTTGCTAGGTCGTAGCAAATGGCGTAGCTGAAGGCTATGCTAAACTGTCGTCTCGGCAAATGAGAGCGTATGTAGACAGTGAACCATCGCTAGCAAAGTCGGCTGTCCAACTAGGGCGAGTGGTAGTGAGTCTCTCTAGACTAGACCTGCCGTGTGGCGGCGCTCGGTCTGCAATCACTGATAGTGGCGACACGCGGGTCCGACGTATACTAACGGACCGCGGCCGATTTAAAGGCTACCACCTAGCAAGTGTGGTGTCTGGTGGTGACACCACACGCATAACAGGATTTTTTCACAGACAGCATTCAAATGCTATTTCTGAATGAGAAACGGGCTGTATAACCTTTACTTACGTACAGAATGTTCGTAGATGGCGTCATGCTCGTATCAGATGGTTATAATTAAATTGCAGCTACTCACAATGGTCCAATGTGAGCTGTAATTATCCTATTGCAGCGGAACTTGTTAGATATCCCAATGCGTTTATGCAGAATTGATTTGCTGGAAAAAACATTAGTTCCCATTTTGGCCATCAGGTGCAAATCTGGCTCTGTGAATGCCAGAAAAACGTATAGAAATGTTTCCTATATAATGGATTGTGAATAGCACGTGGGCGGAAAAGGTCAAAAAAGTGAGGACGGCAAAATTTTGATTTTGTTATTAACTGCAGCTTACACAATTTGTACAGTATGAGCACCGGAGATGTCAACGAGATGCTACATCTGCAAAAAGACGTGATCAACAGTTGCTCGCAACAATTCTAGTGGAACCTGAGCAATGTGTTCCTGTATACTAGCTTTCAGATGAGAGGTACAAAACAAACGTATTCATGGTAAACGTGTTCTTTCAGATATCCTAAGAGCCAGAAGTCACATGGGTTCAGATCAGGTGATTTTGCAGGCGATGCATCTGGAGAACCTCTGTAGATAACAATTTCTTGGAAGTGTGCACCGAGAAGATCTTCCACTGGACGAGCGACAGGATGTGTTGACCCATCTTGCATGAGAAAAATGGTTTCCTGAAAGTTGCGCTCGTCCAAAGCATGAATCACAGGCTGTGGGAGGAGATCTTTCTGACGTGCAGACGTTGTGGTTCAGCTGAAACGTTCTCTAGGTATATTCTCTTCAAAGAAGAACCTACCGAGAATAAAGGTGCTTCTGAATCCACATCACACAGATATACGCACGACGAGTGCATTGGCTTTTCGCGCACAACATGCGGTTTAACAGTGCCCCATATTCGGAAGTTGTGTGTGCTCACTGCACCCTGTAAACTGTACATCATTACTCACAAAATATTGCCCGGCCACATGTCATCAACTTCGATCCGTGCCAGAAACCGAAGAGCAAATTCAGAATGTTGTTGCAGATCATAAGGTGTGAGTTACAGCACCATCTGGATCTTGTGCGGGTACCGGTGTGATATAGACAGTAAGAGGTTCTGGCTTTTGACCAGTGGTTGGTTGGTTGGTTGATTTGGGGGTGGGGACCAAACAGTGAAGTCATCGGTCCCATCGGGTTAGGAAAGGATGGGGAAGGAAGTTGGCCGCGCCCTTTCAAAGGAACCATCCTGACATTTGCCTGAAGCCATTTATGGAAATCACGCAAAACCTAAATCAGGATGGCCGGACGCGGGTTTGAACCATCGTCCTCGCGAATGCGCCACCTCGCTCCGTTACTTACGATCTTGGGAGGGACAATCCTTGAGACACTACACGAGCACTAGCACTACGTAACGCACGTACTGCACGGTCAGTTATAGCAACGTAATCTTGTCAATAACTTCCACTGGGATAGAACGCCTTCCTCGTCCATATGCCACACCAAGCTTACCCGTGTTTTGGAATTTTGCTATCATCTTTTTTAAACTATTTAATGACCTCACACATCTCTTCCGATCTTCCAGTCGGTGATACTCTCTCAATGCAGCACTGCAATTGCTGCCCTCCGCATAAAACCGTTTTACTAACGGCGCACGGTCTCTCTCTCCTCGATAGCCATACAGTTCAGTCACGATATGTTTTGTCAACTGACAGCGTGGATATTATACCGTCTTATAAACAGTGCTATGTTCGGTGTACTTGTCAGAAAATCCGGAGAGACACGACAACGACGCAACGCAGGAAAACCGCCTGCGGATGGGACTCAAACCGAACGCTGGAGTCGACCAACAGGGCTAACCGAAAGGCGGACTCGACTCAACTAGAGCAAGTCAATAGCATCAACAAAGTGCAACGAACATTCGACACAACGCTGTCAGTCAAGTCAAGCACGAGCCATAATCCAAATCGAGACCAAAGAGAAAACCAATACCGAAGTGAAGTCGTCGACGAGTAGTCAGAAGTACGATGGATATACACAAATCAAAACAAGTTTTGAATCACCTCGGTTTCGAGAGTTTCGGAACCTGTACAGAAAATTGGAATAGAGATCAACATAAACTCATTTCCGCCCTTCCTATTGCTCGTGAAAACCACACATTGCATATTGCACCACCATACAACGAGACCTTCAGAGGCGTGGTCCAGATTGCTCTACACACCGGTACCTCTAATACCTAGAAGCACGTCCTCTTGCACTGATGCATGCCTGTATTCGCCGTGGCATTCTATCCACAAGTTCATCAAGGGACTGTCGGTCCAGATTGTCCCACTCCTCAACGGCGATTTGACGTAGATCCCTCAGAGTGGTTGGTGGGTCGCGTAGTCCATAAACAGCCTTTTTAAATCCATCCCAGGCATGCCCGATAGGGTTCATGTCTGGAGAATATGCTGGCCACTCTAGTCGAGCGATGTCGTTATCCTGAAGGAAGTTATACACAAGATGTGCACGATGGGGCGCGAATTGTCGTCCGTGAAGACGAATGCCTCGCTAATATGTTGCCGATATGGTTGCACTAGCGGTCGGAGGATGGCATTCACGTATCGTACAGCCGTTACGGCGCCTTCCATGACCACCAACGGCGTATATCGGCCCCACTCAATGCCACGCCAAAACAGCAGGGAACCTCCACCTTGCTGCACTCGCTGGACAGTGTGCCTAGGGCGTTCAGCCTGACAGGGTTGCCTCCAAACACGTCACCGACGATTTTTTCATTTTTCTTTTCTTTTTTTTCTTTATTGGGTTTCGATTCCCCCTAAAGGGGGCGGGCTGGCAGCAGCTTATTACGCCGCTCTTCAGCCTTCGCCGACGACTGTCTGGTTGAAGGCATATGCGACACTCATCGGTGCAGAGAACGAGATGCTAATCCTGAGCGGTCCATTCGGCATGTTGTTCGGCCTATCTGTACTGCGCTGCATGGTGTCGTGGTTGCAAAGATGGACCTCGTCAAGGACGTCGGGAGTGATGTTGCGCATCATGCGGCCTATTGCGCACACTTTGAGTCTTAGCACGACGTCCTGTGGCTGCACGAAAAGCATTATTCAACATGGCGGCGCTGCTATCTGGGTTCCTCCGAGCCATAATCAGTAGGTAGCGGTTCTCCATTGCAGCAGTAGCCCTTGGGAGGCCTGAGCGAGGCACGTCATCGACAGTTCCTGTCTGTCTGTATCTCCTGCATGTCCGAACAACATCGCTTTGGTTCACTCCGAGACGCCTGGACACTTACGTTGTTGAGAGCCCTTCCTGGCACAAACTAACAATGCGGATGTGATCGAACCGCGGTACTGAACATCTAGGCATGCTTGAACTACAGACAGCATGAGCCGTGTACCTCCTTTCTGGTGGAATGACTGGAACTGATCGGCTGTCGGACCCCCTCCGTCTAATAGGCGCTGCTCGTGTATGATGGTTTACATCTTTGGGCGGATTTAGTGACATCTCTGAACAGTCAAAAGGACTGTGTCTGTGATACAATATCCACAGTCAACGTCTATTTTCAGGAGTTCTGGGAACCGGGGTGATGCAAAACTATTTTTGATGTGTGTTGTAACGAACGCTATCAGACGAAGTAGACAACTGAATGAGCGGTCGAGGAGTAGCGGTATTCATGCCAGCCGCGAAGGACCTATTGGCCGGTGTACTCATATGGCGAGACGGTGGCGCTCTCATTAACCGAGTGCAGCGCTGCGGGGACACTGCCCTCTATCGCCATCGAGGTCCATTTGCTCCGGCAGGCATTCAACTTTCGCGCAGCCCGATAGCAGAATGTACATCGCCGGATTTGCACCTGGTAACCACAATTGGAACTTTTTTTTCCAGCGGAGATCGGTTCCGCGTTATCGCATCAATATATGTACCACGTTTCGTTGGCATACGATACTTACGGTCCACACAGGACCTCCGGGAATAGCTACACTTAAGTTATAACCATCAGATAGTTTGTGCTGTTGTACTAAAATGCTAATCATATGGGTGTCAAATGGTTCAAATGGCTCTGAGCACTATGGGACTTAACATCTGTGGTCATCAGTCCCCTAGAACTTAGAACTACTTAAACCTAACTAACCTAAGGACATCACACACATCCATGCCCGAGGCAGGATTCGAACCTGCGACCGTAGCAGTCACGCGGTTCCGGACTGAAGTGCCTAGAACCGCACGGCCACCACGACCGGCCTATATGGGTATCCAAGCATGTAGCATAGTTCATGCAAATTTGACGTTTCCTGCAAGCTATCTTCATTTTTACCGCCAGAAGTGTGGCTGTTTCACATTAAACCGCTCAGTACCGTTGGTGCTCGATACCTGATGGTCGTTACTGATTCCAGTGATTGACTGTGAAGTTAATCGATATCGGGATTGTCATTTTATCTATCTGTTTACGCACATGAAATTATGTTCTTTATGTTGAGGATGATCTGCCGGTCTTTGTTCTGAGCACTGATCATCTGCAAGTGTCTGACTAGAACTACGTCGTGTGTGCGCATCCGCTGAGAACTACAAGCGTTCTCTGGTAGGTGATTAAAAGCACTTGATTATGAATTATTACCTGTTCAAGAAATTTGCAGGATATAAACACTGGCTAAGACACTCCAGATGTCATTGAAAGTCAGCTCAGAGTATACAGAGCACTTCATGTAAGAACTCGCACTCAACAAAATGTTGAAACCTGATCTTCCATCTTTCTTAGCGTTGTACAAGATTCCCAAAACCTGTGGACTAGTACAGTTTGCTTCCAGCAACTTAATAATGGCACGTAGAAACAAATGTGGCGAATTTCAGTGGTATGTCATAATGGTATTAATACCAAGAGCAGATCTTTCCAGCCATGTAGTCTTTTCAGCTAATGGGAAACAGCTGCATTAGAACAAGGCACGGATGAGAAATTTAATAAAGGCCTTGCTGCATAAAGCTAAAACTTGTTAAATATGTCTAAAAGTTAATCCATTAATTGAGATGCATAAGTGTCCATGCCCGTTGTCTTTTAAGCGTACTTTGCAACTCTTACAGTGTCCTTGGAAGACGCCCATGAATTTTGCAAAAGTGAACCTAGTTCCATCAACGTTTGTGGAAGATTGTCGAAAGAAAATCGAGACTCGTGTACAGTGGTGTGATTGCTCTGCCCTTCGGTCTCTTTTAAGCGTTCTTTTGAGCGTTGCTGACTAACTGGTACATAAACCACTCATATATCAGAATTCAGAGACTTCCATGAAATCTTCTGCGAATGTTTCATATATTTGTTTTTACTGATTGGTTTTGCCGCTGTCCGCGACCACGTTCTCTCCAGTGCTAATCTCTCCAGGTCAGTAAGCACATACACATATACGAGTAGATAATGAGATGCTAATTGGTAGAACAGTGTACAACGTTGGAACATTGGTGTGAAGAGTAGACACGTCAGTAGTCGATTTATGTCGCCATCCAGCCTGCAATAATTCCTAGAGACGTCTTCAGTTAAATGAAGTTCCTTCACGATCTGCAATTCACTTGATGAACATGTAGTCAAGCTGCAACGTCGGACTGTCTAGTCACAGTTATCATTCATATAACATCAAGTACACGCAATTTATCCACGAAGCGATTTCGAATGTTTTCACTCGTCGATTCCCTTAATATGTGTGTGTAAGAGAAGGAGACAGAGAGAAATTTTCTTAGCAGACTCGTAATTTTATCTACTTAAGGCTACTTTTGACTTTTCCTTCTGTTTTTGCAATGGTGCGAAGGCTTAGCTAGTTTTGTGCCGCGTATAATTCGGTATACTGGAACAACGTTGGTCACAGGCAGCTGTTAATGTTGCCGTCTCAGGCATCATGCTCACCGATGGCTGCGTGTCTGTTTTAAATGCATTCTGAGCTTTGCCCGTTACACCCATCCTCATTTACATTTCTCATTGTGCCGCCCATTGTCCAAACGCTACGCCAACGATCGCTTATGCTGTGCTCTGCAAACTCACAGCTCCACAGGCAAAGATTAATATTAACGACGTATGTCTTTCAGGAACAGTTCAAATTATTACTACACGGCAAAGCGTTTACGTTAAGGCCCCACGAAATAACGTTTATACTGGTGAGAAATGTAAAATCTATAAATCTTCAACTTCTCTACTCACAGTTTACGCCTAAATACGTAGATCCTTTCAGTTGCCCTAGGTAGAAAATGCAACTACAAAACACACATGGACGAAATGGACACAGTAACAGATTGAGAAAAGAGGAAGCTCTCCTAAAGAACAAAGAATAAGTGACAAACAATAATAAACAAACGTGGCCAGACATATTTCACACGATTCACTACTTCCATTCAGCTTCAGTTAAAACTGACAATCAAACTAGCAGTTAAAATTTCTTTGCTGCCAGCGATTTGCAAGATGAAAACTTCATCTTTTTACTAGGAAATTACGTCGTCCATGGTGAGAGGAACATAGAGTGCCAATGCCAGTACTTGTAAGTTCATATAGCAAAGACTGATTTAGGTCCACGATGGTATTTGAAATGGTCGTTTCGTATGTTATAAGAGACTTAGTACGTCAGAAGTCGATTCCCAACCTTGAAGTTCATACCGGAGCTACGTCTTATTTTTCATAAAATACCCACGAGACTAATTACTTCAAGGTATCTTTTTCTTGTTTATTGAATGGCTGAAAGGTCAATGCCCAAATAGTTTCTTATGTAGGCTCTTACCTCAGTCGGTATAAACAAACCTTATAGGATGACTGTGTTGTCTGTGTGTTGTCGATCTGTTAAACCCCCTTTTCTCAGGAAACCGTAGATGTATCAAGTGCAAACTTATATCAAATGCTTCACAGTGCAAAAATTTTAAGCTTCTAAGTCAATGCAATCAAAAGACGTCATATATTTTGATACTCGCAAGCTCGCTCATCAAAACGCATAGGATACTTCGACCTAGAATCACGGAATTTAGCAAGAAGCAAGATTCCAGAATATAAGTAAAAAAATACGAAAATTATTAATTCATAATTATGTCACATAAAAAATATTTTTCCCATTTGTTGCCCGTCTGTTAAGAGCCCTTTTTTCAGGAACGGGTGGAGGTATGAAGTTGAACATTTTGCTATACACTACGGTCTGCGGTCCCTTGGCGGTGTAAGAAATTCAAACTTTCAAGACAATGCAGTCAGAAGATACGCCCATTATATCGGACATTTTGATATTCAAATACGCGAGTGTTTTTATATACCTACTTGACTTCCATACTACTTTTTAATATGATACTACGAAATGGAAACGAGCGTTTGGCGTCATTGGCCGGGAGGCCCCTTGCGGGTCAGGTCCGGCCGCCTTGGTGCAGGTCTTGTTACAGTCGACGCCACATTGAGCGACCTGCGCGCCGTAGGGGGATGAAATGACGATGAAGGCAACACAACACCCAGTCCCTGAGCAGAGAAAATCTCCGACCCAGCCTGGAGTCGAACCCGGCCCGCAGTACAGCAATCCGTTACGCTGACCTCTCAGCTATCGGGGAGGACATGTGATATTATGAAAAGGGGTAGGTTGCTACTCATCAAATAGTGGAAATGTTGAGCGGCAGACAGGCACACCAAAAAGACTGCTAAAGAAGTAGGCTATCGGTCAAAAAGCTTTCTTCTGAATTAAACAACACAGACAAACACACACACACCACACACACACACACACACACACACACACACACACACACACCTGTCTAGCCTCGGAAACCAGAGACAGGAGTCATGTGTGTGTTGTCTAATTCAGGAGAAGTGTTTCTCGCCGAAAGCTTACTTCTTTAGTAGTCTTTTTGTGTGCCTGTCTGCGTCTCAACGTTTCCACAATATGGTGAGTAGCAACTTATCGTTTTCATAATACTGTCATATAAGTATATTTGTCATATATAAAAGAAAAAATTATTACCAAAAATCTCGAAAAGTTCTTGACCAATTTAATCCATTTTTTTACACAATACTCTGATGAGCATTCGGACGGACATACGATATATATTTTAATATGTTTTGTAGTAGGATTCTAATCATAAGCCGGCGAGCCTTAAATAAAAGTTTCCTGTTATATTCTAATCATATACAGCGTGGTCCATTGATCGCGACCGGGCCAAATACTCGTATCTCACGAAATACGTGTCAAACGAAAAAACTACAAAGAACGAAACTTGTCTAGTTTGAAGGGGGAAACCAGATGGCGCTATGGTTGGCCCGCTAGATGGCGCTTCCATAGGTCAAACGGATATCAACTGCGTTTTTTTTAAATAGGAACCCCAATTTTTTATTACATATTCGTGTAGTACGTAAGGAAATATGAATGTTTTAGTTGGACCACTTTTTTCGCTTTGTGATAGATGGCCATGTAGTAGTCAAAAACATATGGCTCACAATTTTAGACGAACAGCTGGTAACAGGTACGTTTTTTAAATTAAAACACAGAACGTAGATACGTTTGAACATTTTATTTCGGTTGTTCCAATGTGATATATGTACCTTTGTGAAATTATCATTTCTGAGAACGCATTCTGTTACAGCGTGATTACCTGTAAATACCACATTAATGCAACAAATGCTCAAAATGATGTCCGTCAACCTCAACGCATTTAGCAGTACGTGTAACGACATTCCTCTCAACAGCGAGTAGTTCGCCTTCCGTAATGTTCGCATATGCATTGACAATGCGCTGACGCATGTTGTCAGGCGTTGTCGGTGGATCACGATAGCAAATATACTTCAACTTTCCCCACAGAAAGAAATCCGCGATGAAAGTGCGGGCCATGGTATAGTTCTTCGACGACCAATCCACCTGTCATGAAATATGCAATTCAATACCGCTTCAACTGCACGCGAGCTATGTGCCGGACATCCAACATGTTGGAAGTACCACGCCATTCTGTCAGGCAGTGAAACATCTTATAGTAACATCGGTAGAACATTACGTAGGAAATCAGCATACATTGCACCATATAGATTGCTATCGATAAAATGGGGGCCAATTTTCCTTCCTTCCATAATGTCGCGCCATACATTAACCCGCCAAGGTCGTTGATGTTCCACTTGTCGAAGCCATCGTGGATTTTCCGTTGCCCAATAGTGTATATTATGCTGGTTTACGTTACCGCTGTTGGTGAGATGATGATGTTTGGTTTGTGGGGCGCTCAACAGCGTGGTTATCAGCGCCCGTACAATTACCCAATTTTTGCTCAGTCCAATTGCGCCACTTTCCTGGATGATGATGAAATGATGAGGACAACACAAACACCCAGTCATCTCGAGGGAGGTGAAAATCCCTGACCCCGCCGGGAATCGAACCCGGGACCCCGTGCTCGGGAAGCGAGAACGCTACCGCGAGACCACGAGTGGCGGACACCGCTGTTGGTGGATGACGCTTCGTCGCTAAATAGAAGGCGTGCAAAAAATCTGTATCGTCCCGTAATTTTTCTTGTTCCCAGTGGCAGAACTGTACACGACGCTCAAAGTCGTCGCCATGCAATTCCTGGTGCATAGAAATATGGTACGGATGCAATCGATATTGATGTAGCATTCTCAACGCCGACGTTTTTGAGAGTCCCGATTCTCAAAAATGGCTCTGAGCACTATGCGACTTAATTTATGAGGTCATCAGTCGCCTAGAACTTAGAACTAATTAAACCTAACTAACCTAAGGACATCACACACATCCATGCCCGAAGCAGGATTTGAACCTGCGACCGTAGCGGTCGCTCGGCTCCAGACTGTAGCGCCTAGAACTGCACGGCCACTCCGGCCGGCGCATTCCCGATTCTCGCGCAATTTGTCTGCTACTGGTGTGCGAATTAGCCGCGACAACAGTTAAGACACCTACTTGGGCATCATCATTTGTTGCAGGTCGTGGTTTACGTTTCACATGTGGCTGAACACTTCCTGTTTCCTTAAATGACGTAACTATCCGGCGAACGTTCCGGACACTTGGATGATGTCGTCCAGGATACCGAGCAGCATACATAGCACATGCCCGTTGGGCATTTTGATCACAATAGCCATACATCAACACGATATCGACCTTTTCCGTAAATGGTAAACGGTCCATTTTAACACGGGTAATGTATCACGAAGCAAACACCGTCCGCACTAGCGGAATACTACGTGATACCACGTACTTATACGTTTGTGGCTATTACAGTGCCATCTATCACAAAGGGAAAAAAAGTGGTCCAATTAAAACATTCATATTTCTTTACGTACTACACGAATATGTAATCAAAATGGGGTTTCCTATTTTAAAAAACGCAGCTGATATCCGTTTGACCTATGGCAGTGCCATCTAACGCCATCTGGTTTCCCCCTTCAAGCTAGACAAGTTTCGTTCTTTGTAGTTTTTTCGTTTGACGCTTATTTCGTGAGAAAAAATGCTCTGAGCACTATGGGACTTAACTGCTGAGGTCATCAGTCCCCTAGAACTTAGAACAACTTAAACCTAACTAACCTAAGGACATCACATACATCCATGCCCGAGGCAGGATTCGAACCTGCGATCGTAGCGGTCGCGTGGTTCCAGACTGTAGCGACTAGAACCGCTCGGCCACTCCGGCCGGCATTTCGTGAGATATTTGGCCCGGTCACGATCATTCGACCACCCTGTACATATGATTAGAATATAACAGAAAACTTATAAGATCTGCATTTGCAGTAATAATAAACAAGGCTCAAGGTGAGAGAGGGGGGACATAGGAGAACAGTAGGGTGGGAGGAAATGGACACTGAAAAGATGAGAGGACAGAGAAAGGAGGCAGGAGGGGATGGATGGAGAGGGGAAGAGAAAATGGACACATAAAGGCGGGAAAAGGTGATGGACAGAGAGAGGGAATACTTGTGGGAGGAGATGGAGAGAGAGGGGGGAGTAGGTGATGCACAGAGTAAAGGTGCGTTTACACCTGTGCGTCTTGTGCCTAGTCGCCTTGCGACTGTGTTTACCGCTCACACATGTATAGGCACATGCCGGCCGAAGTGGCCGTGCGGTTAAAGGCGCTGCAGTCTGGAACCGCAAGACCGCTACGGTCGCAGGTTCGAATCCTGCCTGGGGCATGGATGTTTGTGATGTCCTTAGGTTAGTTAGGTTTAACTAGTTCTAAGTTCTAGGGGACTAATGACCTCAGTAGTTGAGTCCCATAGTGCTCAGAGCCATTTGAGCCATGTATAGGCACGCGTGCCGACGCAAGTCGCACGGGTGTAAACACACCTTAAGGGAGGAGGTGGATATCGGCAAAGAGAGGAGGGGGGGGGGGAGGAGGAGGAGATGGACAGAGCCAGGGGGAGAACGAGATTAGGGCGTGTATCTAATTCCCATACATAACACATAAATGTGAACTGAAGCGCCAAAGAAACTTATAGGCATGCACATTCAAATACAAAGATATGTAAACAGGCAGAATACGGCGCTGTGGTCGGCAACGCCTATATAAGGCAACAAGTCTCTAGCGCAGTTGTTAGATCAGTTACTGTTCCTACAATGGCAGGTTATCAAGATTTACGTGAGTTGAATGTGGTGTTATAGCTGGCGCACGAGCGATGGGACACAGCATTTCTGAGGTAGCGATGAAGTGGGGTTTTTCTCGTACGACTATGTCACGAGTGTATCGTGAATATCAGGAATCCGGTAAAACATCAGATCTCCGACATCACGGCGACCAGAAAAAGATCGTGCAAGACCGGGACCAACGACGGCTGAAGAGAATCGTTCAACGTGACAGAAGTGCATTGCTTCAGTAAATTGCTGCTGATTCCAGTGCTGGGCCACCAACAAGTGTCAGCGTGTTAACCACTCCACGAAACATAATTGATACGGGCTTTCGGAGCCGAAGGCCCACTCGTGTATCATTGATGACTGCACGACACAAAGCTTTAAGCCTCGCCGGGGCCTGTCAACACCGAAATTAGACTGTTGATGACTGGAAACGTGTTGTCGAGTGTCGTTTCAAATTGTATCGAGCGGATGGACATATACGGGTATGGAGACAACACCATGAATCCATGGACCGTACATGTCACCAGGGAACTGTTCAAGCTGCTGGAGGCTCTGTCACGGTATGCGGCGTGTGCAGTTGGCGTGAGATGGGACCCCCGTTACGTCATTTTTTAACACGACACTGACAGGTGACACGTACGTAAGCACCCTGTCTGACCACCTGCATCCGTATATGTCCATTGTGCATTCCGATCGACTTGGGCAATTCCAGCAAGACAACGTGTCACCACACACGTCCAGAATTGCTACAGAGTGGCTGCAGGAACACTCTTCTGAGTTTAAACATTTCCACTGACGACCAAACTCCCCAGACATGAACATTATTGAGCATATTTGGGTTGCCTTGCAATGTGCTGTTCAGAAGATACACTCCTGGAAATGGAAAAAAGAACACATTGACACCGGTGTGTCAGACCCACCATACTTGCTCCGGACACTGTGAGAGGGCTGTACAAGCAATGATCACACGCACGGCACAGCGGACACACCAGGAACCGCGGTGTTGGCCGTCGAATGGCTCTAGCTGCGCAGCATTTGTGCACCGCCGCCGTCAGTGTCAGCCAGTTTGCCGTGGCATACGGAGCTCCATCGCAGTCTTTAACACTGGTAGCATGCCGCGACAGCGTGGACGTGAACCGTATGTGCAGTTGACGGACTTTGAGCGAGGGCGTATAGTGGGCATGCGGGAGGTCGGGTGGACGTACCGCCGAATTGCTCAACACGTGGGGCGTGAGGTCTCCACAGTACATCGCTGTTGTCGCCAGTGGTCGGCGGAAGGTGCACGTGCCCGTTGACATGGGACCGGACCACAGCGACGCACGGATGCACGCCAAGACCGTAGGATCCTACGCAGTGCCGTAGGGGACCGCACCGCCACTTCCCAGCAAATTAGGGACACTGTTGCTCCTGGGGTATCGGCGAGGACCATTCGTAACCGTCTCCATGAAGCTGGGCTACGGTCCCGCACACCGTTAGGCCGTCTTCCGCTCACGCCCCAACATCGTGCAGCCCGCCTCCAGTGGTGTCGCGACAGGCGTGAATGGAGGGACGAATGGAGACGTGTCGTCTTCAGCGATGAGAGTCGCTTCTGCCTTGGTACCAATGATGGTCGTATGCGTGTTTGGCGCCGTGCAGGTGAGCGCCACAATCAGGACTGCATACGACCGAGGCACACAGGGCCAACACCCGGCATCATGGTGTGGGGAGCGATCTCCTACACTGGCCGTACACCACTGGTGATCGTCGAGGGGACACTGAATAGTGCACGGTACATCCAAACCGTCATCGAACCCATCGTTCTACCATTCCTAGACCGGCAAGGGAACTTGCTGTTCCAACAGGACAATGCGCGTCCGCATGTATCCCGTGCCACCCAACGTGCTCTAGAAGGTGTAAGTCAACTACCCTGGCCAGCAAGATCTCCGGATCTGTCCCCCATTGAGCATGTTTGGGACTGGATGAAGCGTCGTCTCACGCGGTCTGCACGTCCAGCACGAACGCTGGTCCAACTGAGGCGCCAGGTGGAAATGGCATGGCAAGCCGTTCCACAGGACTACATCCAGCATCTGTACGATCGTCTCCATGGGAGAATAGCAGCCTGCATTGCTGCGAAAGGTGGATATACACTGTACTAGTGCCGACATTGTGCATGCTCTGTTGCCCGTGTCTATGTGCCTGTGGTTCTGTCAGTGTGATCATGTGATGTATCTGACCCCAGGAATGTGTCAATAAAGTTTCCCCTTCCTGGGACAATGAATTCATGGTGTTCTTATTTCAATTTCCAGGAGTGTATTTCCAACCCCTCGTTCTGTTGCGGATTATGGACAGACCTGGAGGATTCGTGGTGTCAGTTCCCCAGACATTAGTCGAGGATGCCACGTCGTGTTGCCGCACTTCTGCGTGCTCGCGGGGGCCCTACACGATATTAGGCAGGTGTACCAGTTTTTTTGGCTCTTCACTGTAGACCCTCAATTTTTATAAAAAAATTGCTTCTTGATACATGGATTTGGACGGCTAGATCAATCTTCGCAAACTGAAACATGATGCTTCTTACACAATGCCTGATGTTAGCAACATCTCGCCTATTGAAGTGCTGTGCGGGCGGCAGCTGATGACATTTCACAAACCTCAGCAGTATATTATGTTATAGTGCTGTGTGGGCAGCAACAAATGACGGTTCACAAACCCAAGCAGTCTGTTAAAAATTTGATGAATTCATTTGAAGATTGCGGTAGCTGTCCGAAAGTATGGCCTGAATTTGTGAGAAAGGTTTATAAAATAGCGGCTGTTGGCATTTTCGTCATCATTATAGATACTGAGTGTAGTCTCAAAGTTAGATACAAGTAATGTGCTTAATTTCTATTATGTGATGTAAGTTCATAGAATACAAGTAACGCAGAAAAAAGAAATCTTGGGTTTAATGGCCGATCTGCATGGGGATTAGAGACGACGCAGACACTCGGATTAGAGAAAGATGCGGAAGGTAATAAGTTGTGCACATTTCGAAGGAACCACCTTGGCACTCGCCTTATCAATTTATGGAAATCACGAAAACGTTAAAATGGGAGGGCGGATAGGCTTTGAACCCCACTCCTGCTGGATATGACTCCTATGTCTTAAGCACTACTCTGTAAGAGTGAACGTAGACTTGTGTCATGAATAGTAGTACGTGCATTCGACGACCACGTATTAGTCAATATATCATAGTAAAGTCAGCTTGGTTCGAAACAGAAAATGAAGAACACAGCATTCCGTGTTTTTTGGGACACACATGATGTTTTGCTTGAATGGTTCTAACACTATCTGGACAGGTAATCAGGGCTACAATACCTTCGAGAGGTTTCAGTCATGACACTGTAGTTGGGGAAGGCCTGACCCAACTATAACTGCGCTCCCCTGTCTTTTTGCTCCACGAATACACAACCTGTCCGTATATTATAACTGCTGTTTGGGTATGCTCAGCCCAATTTTACAGCGGTATTCATGGCCTGACAGTTGCTATGAAGCAGCGAGAGTTCATCGTCTGTAGCAGTGTTGCATCGTAGAATGTAGCTAACGTTATTGTGGCAATTTTTATCAGAGCTTAATAATCAGGGAACGTCTAACGAAATACACGCTCTCGCACATCACACCATACTCAACTCCCTGCCCAACCCTCTCCACTTCATACCACATTCACAATAGGCAATTAAGATTCACTCCATTTGTTTTCGGAAACTTAAAATAAGGATAATATCGTTGTCTGAGATATCCAAATGTATAAATTAAGTACTTATCAACAAAACTTAAGTCATACAGTTACACCTCCATCTCAGATGTTCTGAGACAGATTTTGTTCCTGGACTATAAGTGACGTAAGCGCTGTAACTACGGTGGCAACTTGAACTACCAACGGTAAACAATTGAAGCTGCCCCCCTCCCCCTCTAAGATTTTCGCAGTTTTTCACTGGTTTACTGTTTTATTTAATAAGAAGTGTTGTATGTTGTCTCGAGTCCTTGTTTCCTGAGACTAGTATGACCTGCCCCCCCCCCCCCCCCCCTCCTAGTTCAGATCCTGGGTACGCCCTTGCTTGAAACCGTAGTGCATCGGAGTTATACCGCAAATCGCAGAGGAACAACGACGTGGACATCTACAAATCAAATGTCCAAAACATTTTCCAGAACGTTTTGAAGAAGAGACAAGTGTGCTAACTTTGTCCTCACACCTTGACTCCCGAACAATACTCGCATCCACTGTTTGTTTCGAAATCACGTAATCGCGTTCGCTACAGATTTATACTGTTGCGACATCTCCGTCTAGGCTACAGCAGTATCATTCGTGAGCAGCCTCGTGGGGCTTAATCCGCTAGGTCATTTGCATTAGGTTGGTGCATAGGTTAGTAGCGTTTTTGTTTTGCATGTTGGTATTCTGATTGCCATGGGTTTATTTACCGATTGTCATTTTTTATTTGTAGTTCATTGTTGCTAGTTGCATTTAACTGTTGCCTTACTGTCATTTGGAGATAGTAAGTGGAGCTGTGACCGCTAGAAAATGGAGTGCCAACTGAAGAAATAGGAACGTTTCCTACGTATTCTGGTGTTTGAGTTCAATAGAGAAGTGACAGCTGCGGATGTAGCCAAAAGGCAGAAACATTTGTGGCGGGCATGGAGACAATGGCACTGAGCAGAGCAAGGCAAGAAAGCGGTTTTCTCGTTTTAAGGAGGATCGTTTTTGTATTAGTGACTCTTCCCATTCAGGAAGGCTTTCGGGTTTCGATGAAGAATATTTAAACGAATTAATTCACTATGATCCACGTCAGTATATTCGAGAACTGGCAAATTTGATGAACTGCCATCATTCTACCGTCAAGCGACATTTGCATGCAATGGGCAAGGTACAATAATCGGATGTATGGTTATCGCATACTCTAAGCCAAATAATAATAATAATAATAATAATAATAATTACGGGTGGTCATATGTGCATCTCTGCTTGCTCGTCATCAATTGGCTAGTGAACAACACCGACCAATTCCATCCTGTATCGTTACTGGTGACGACAAATGATGTATTTATGCTAACATAAGGAAAAGAAAGATACGGTTGAGCGCAAACAAGGCAGCAACTCCCCGTACAGACACCTATGCGAATCCAGAAACGTTAAGCATCTGGTGGAACAGCGACGGTGAGGTTGAACTGCGAATTGCTTTCCCGAGGTGTAAATATCAGTGCTGAAGTTTGCTGCCAACAACTGAGACGTCTTGTAGACCCAGTCCGAGAACAACGACCAGGAAGACTGCGAGATGCGGTGCTACTCACGATAGCGGCCGTTCACATTCTGCTATACTGTCAAAAAGCACTATAAAGGAGTTGGGTTGAGAAATCATTCCGCACCCACCTTATTCACCTAATTTTGCGCTCTCAGATTTTCACCATTTCCGCTCTCTACCGAACAACGTTCAAGGAACTTCCTTTCCGGACGAAAATGCTCTCCGAACATGTCTCGACGAGTTCCTCGCCTCAAAACCACATGATTTCTACGGTCGCGGAATCGAAACGTAACCCAAGCGTTGACAGACTTGTAAATAGTGAGCGATAACATATTATTATTGACTAATGCCTCTGATAGGTGTATGTCTTGTGTTTGTTAAACTTATGGAAAAACACTACGAACATGGACGGCCGTGGTGGCCGAGCGGTTCTAGGCACTACAGTCTGGAACCGCGCGACCGCTACGGTTGCAGGTTCGAATCCTGCCTCGGGCATGGGTGTGTGTGATGTCCCTAGGTTAGTTAGGTTTAAGTAGTTCTAAGTTCTAGGGGACTGATGACCATAGATGTTAAGTCCCATAGTGCTCAGAGCCATTTTGAGGCGGAATAAGGGGAACAAGCCCGTATTCGCCGAGGCAGGCGGAAAACCGGCTAAAAACCAACCACAGACTGGCCGGTTCACCGAACCTCGACACAAATCCGCCGGGCGGATTCGTGCCGGGGACCAGGCCCTCCTTCCCGCCCGGAAAGCCGTGCGTTAGACCGCACGGCCAACCGGGAGGGCTGAGTAACCCATACTCCTCTCCAAAATTAAGAATGTTCTCCTAAACTCAAATTTTCTTCAGAAACTAGAAATCCTCCAGAAAATAAAAACTCTTTTTAAAACTAAAACCCTTCTTCTAATAATTAAGTCCTGAAATTAAGTGTTCTTGACAATAAAAATGTTCTTAAACAAAAAACCCGCTTTCATTGCGCTAAAAAACTGTTTACATCATGTATACAGTCTTATTGATACCGAAAGTTCCATTGAAACTAAAAGTTCTTGAAACTAAACACCTACTTTGTGTCGCGTGTGTGGATGTTCCCTAAGAGTGGTGTAGACATTCCAGTCCTCCGGAAGTACTTGTATGTTTCCCATATTTTTGGCCGAGATGCTCTTTCCATTGTTATTGAATCAGATAATAGAGCCACTCGACGGAGGTGTTCTTGTGTAACGACTTTAGAGGTGTTAGTTTTTAATTTCCCAGTACTAAGCTGCTCATATAGATGTTTTTTTTTCAGTTGAAGACATACACTGTAAAACCACAATACGTTATACGTATTGTATTAAAAATCTTTTATATTACTAGAGCACAATCGGTAGCGGTCTTCACGGTCATTGCATTTCAGCTAGTCACACACATGATCAACTGCATTGTCATTGGCAGATACAGGGCGTCCAGAAAAGGACTCCCTGATTTCAAAATTAAATATCTCGAAAACAAAGATCGATAGAGGAATGCAGTAAACGGTATGTTTATTGTGAAAGCTGTAAGAAGTTTATACAGCAGTTTGAAATAATAGTTACAAAAGCTACTAACAGATGGCGCTGTAATCGCCATACGTAATGCCTAGTATCAATAGTGATCCGAAGCCCAGAGCGATCAGTTCCACTATTGAAACGTGAAAGGAGGTTAGCATACCGAAGGAAGACATTAAAACCATGTACTCCATTGAACAACGCGTTTTTCTGGTGCTAGAGTACCACAGGTTAGAAGAGAGTCCTACGGCAACAAGGCGAAGTTTTCAAGCACGATTTACAGTAATGTTCCAAAAGGACCCGATGCGAAAACCATTCGTACGCTCTTCGCAAAATTTCAACGAACAGGCAGCGTAACTGATGATCTAGTGGGGCATGTTGGCCGCAAGCAAACAGCAGTTACACCTGAAAATATCGCCACAGTTTCTGGAATTATTCAGCGAAATCCAATGTCATCCGTCCGTAGAATTGCATCTGAGACTGGTTTGAAGCGTTCCAGCACACAGAAAATACTGAGAAAGAGCCTACACATGTTTCCATTCAAAATTCAAACGCACCAGGCCATACCCGTACGAGCTGTGGAACAAAGAGTTGCCTTTGCTAATCAGATGGTCACAATGATTGATAGTGAAGGATTTGATGTTGGCAGCATCTGGTTTACAGATGAAGCACACTTCCACCTGAATGGATACGTGAATAAGCAGAACTGGCGATTTTGGGGTTCCGAAAAGCCATATTGGTGTGAAGTGAAACCCCTGTATTCTCCTAAAGTTACTGTGTGGGCTGAAGTCTGCAGCAGAGGCATTATTGGCCCTTTTTTCATTCGAGAAACGGTCACTGGTGCACGTTACGTTGCAATTTTGGAACAATTTGTCGCCACACAGCAAGCGTTAGAGGATCGACCAGGTAGTGAATGGTTTATGCAAGATGGAGCCTGACCACATCGGACCGAACAAGTGTTTCGCTTTCTTGAGGAATACTTCGGGAATCGAGTCATTGCTTTGGAATATCCCAAATTTACTGGTGCAGGCACGGATTGGCCTCCATATTCGCCGGATTTGACTCCCTGTGACCTTTTTTTTGTGGAGATCAGTGAAAGACATGGTCTACCCGAAGCATCCCGCCACGCTGGACGAGCTTGAATCGGCGATCTCTGTGGCATGTGAATCCAATTCGGTTGAGACAGTACCAAATATGATGGCGAATTTCATTCTTCGTTTGCGCCACCTCTGTAGTGACAATGGTGAACTTTTTGAAAACATTGTGATGTGATTTTTTGCAAAGATTGTTTTCATACGATTATTTCACTTATGTATGTTGATATGAGTTGTACAGCGTACAGCGCCATCTGTTAGCAGCTTTTGTAACTATTATTGCAAACTGCTGTATAAACTTCTTACAGCTTTCACAATAAACATACCGTTTACTGCATTCCTCTATCGATCTTTATTTTCAAGATATTTAATTTTGAAATCAGGGAGTCCTTTTCTGGACACCCTGTACGTGACTATACATAGGTGACCGCCCGGTTGGCTGTGCGGTCTAACGCAAGGCTTTCCGGGCGGGAAGGAGCGCCTGGTCCCCGGCACGAATCCGCCCGGAGGATTTGTGTCGAGGTCCGGTGAACCGGCCTGTCTGTGGTTGGTTTTTAGCCGGTTTTCCACCTGACTCGGCGAATACGGGTTGGTTCCCCTTATTCCGCCTCAGTTACACATGTCGGCCATTGCTGCGCAAACAAGTTCTCCATGTACACGTACACCACCATTTACCATCCAAACGTAGGGGTTACACACGTGTGGTGTGAGACGTTCCCTGGGGGGTCCACCGGGGGCCGAACCGCACAATAACCCTGGGTTCGGTGTGGGGCGGCGAAGGGGTGAAATGGACTGCGGCAGTCGTCGTGGGGCTGTGGACCACTGTGGCTTCGGCGGGGACGGAGCCTCTTCGTCGTTTCTAGGTCCCCGGTTAACGTACAATACAATACATACAATACACAAAAGGTGCTTGATGGTTTGCAACGTAACTGTCCTTTCTTCTGCACTTGATAATGACTAAGAAGGTCAAACTACCTGTGTTCCAGTAAAACAAAGGACTTTTTCTGCATGCCACCTATGTCCTACGGCGTTTTCCCAGATTGTCTTTCATTAAGTTCAATAATAATGCGACTGCAAGTTAGTTTCATAGTTCATATGATCGATTTTTTATCTAAATGATGTATAACGAGTCATTTTACAGGATATCTGTACATGATTAGCTTTAACATTAATGAACATGTTATTTTTCAGTCCTATTTACGCAACTACACTTAAAAATTAGGATTTTTTATAGAATTTATTTTTTACTGACCACCGATTTCAAGTAAAAATTCACATATCAAACAGAAGGAATTGTGTAGCAGAAATTATTTTCGGTTAGCAGTAAAATATGGCTTACCACTTGTCAGATATTTTATGTTATTGTGCAAATGATGAAAGATTTCTGTCTCCTATCTCCTTACTCACTGATAGCTTAAATAATTGCTATAATGCTCATTTTTTTTCCTTTTTGTGTTGTCAGTGCAAGCACCAATATACTTCTCAAATTTTTGTGGGCGATCAAAAAGTTTCCGTTTGAGGGCGCTGCTGCAGCGTATATGCAACATAGCGCGACTCTAATACGGGTATATAAGCACCGACATGACGCGCATGCGGTAAATGCGGAACCGTGAACCATAGCGATGTTATTACCGAAAGCGTCCAAACAGGACCAACGTAGGATCTTGGAGTAGTGAAGCAACTTAAATCAGTTAACAAGTCTTCCGGTCCAGACTATACTCAAGTTAGGTTCCTTTCAGAGTATGCTGATGCGATAGCTCCATACTTAACAATCATATTCAACCATTCGCTCGACGAAAGACCCGTACCCAAAGACTGGAAAGTTGCACAAGTCACACCAATATTCAAGAAAGGTGATAGGAGTAATTCACTAAATTACAGGCCCAAATCATTAACGTCGATATGCAGCAGGACTTAGGAACATATATTGTATTCGAAAATTATGCGTTTCCTCCACGAGAACAGTCTAAGGACACACAGTCAACAAGGATTTAGAAAACATCGTTCTTGTGAAACACATCTAGCTCTTTACTCAAACGAAGTGTTGAGTAATATTGACAAGGGATTTCAAATTGATCCCGTATCTCTAGATTTCCAGAAGGCCTTTGATACTGTACCACACAAGCGGCTTGTAGTGAAATTGCGTGCCGGTCGCTGGGGCCGAGCGGTTCCAGGCGATTCAGTCCGGAACCGGGCGACTGCTACGGTCGCAGGTTCGAATCCTGCCTCGGGCATGGATGTGTGTGATATCCTTAGGTTAGTTAGGTTTAAGTAATTCTAAGTTCCTGGGGGCTGAGACCTCAGATGTTAAGTCCCATAGTGCTGAGAGCCATTTGAACCATTTTTGAAATTGCGTGCTTATGGAATATCGTCTCAGTTATGTGACTGGATTCGTGATTTGCTGTCAGAGAGGTCACAGTTCGTAGTAACTGACGGAAAGTCATCCAGTACAACAGAAGTGATTTCTGGCGTTCCCCAAGGAAGTGTTATAGGCCCTTTGCTGTTCCTTAGTATAAATGATTTAGGAACCAATTTGAGCAGTCATCTTAGGTTGTTTGCAGATGATACTGTACTTTATCGACTAGTAAAGTCATCAGAAGATCAAAAGAAGTTACAAAATGATTTAGAAAAGATATCTGTATGGTGCAAAAATTGGCAATTGGTCATAAATAACGAAAAGTGTGAGGTCATCCACATGAGAGCTAAAAGGAATCCGTTAAACTTCGATTACACGATCAATCAGTCAAATGTAAAGACCGTTAATTTTACTTAATACCGAGGAATTACAATTAAGAACAATAAGACTAAAAACAGCCGACCTGTTGCAATGGATAAAGAAATCTTTACCTAGGTTTCGGCAGATTTAAATCTGTCTTCTTCAGAAGGCGGCAATTTTTACATAAATATGGAATGATATATCATCGTCGTTTTTACAAATATCTGCATAGATCCCTTAGTCCAAATTAAAATATAGCCCTGAAAATAGGGTTTGTCATGTAAATAAAAATTAGTAAGAACAACTTAAATTGCAAGAAACACATAACAAATGTTTTGGGGAAGGCTAACCAAAGACTACGTTTTGTTGGTAGCACACTTAGAAAATGTAACAGATCTACTAAAGAGAATGTCTAGTCTACGCTTGTCCGTTCTCTTTTAGAACAGTACTGTGCGGTGTGGGATCCTTACCAGATAGGACTGACAAAGTACGTCGGGAAAGTTCAAAGAAGGGCAGTACGTTTTGTATCGTCGCGAAATAGGGAAGAGAGTATCACTGGACTGACACAGGATTTGGGGTGGACATTATTAAAACAAAGGCGGTTTTCAAAACTGCGGCAGAATGTTCTCACGAAATTCCAGTCACCAACTTTCTCTTCCGAATGCGAAAATATTTTATTGACGCCGAGCTGCATTGGGTCAAAAGATAATCGTAATGAAATAAGAGTAATCAGAGCTCGCGCAGAAAGATACTGTACCGCTGTAGGTGATTGGAATAACAGAGAATTACTGTGAACGTAGTTCGATGAACCCTCTGTCAGGCACTCGAATATGATTTACAGAGTACCCATGTAAATGTAGATGTAGATGTTGTTATTTTTTTCTGGCTCTCTAAGAACAGAATCTGCATGGGGAGGGGGGCGGGGGGGCAGCCTGTCTGTTCGTTGTGGAATAGTGCGTGACATGGGATGCTGCTGCTTCATGATAACGCACGTCCCCTTGTCGTAAATGTCGTAATGTACAACTCAAGTGGGAGCCACTCAAGCAACAGCCCTACAGCCTTGATCTCTCCCCGTGCGATTATCACGCCTTCGGTCGCTTAAAAAAGGCCTTGAAAGGTCGGCGATTCCCGTCGGACTAGGATGTGCCGCAAGCAGTTACGATCTTCGTGCAGCAGGACACGGTGTTTCAAACGGGAATCTTCAACCTAGTACTTCGGTTGGATGACCGCCTCAATGCTCATGGCGATTTTGCCTCACTGACATACCGATTCTGGACTGCACCGCCTTCGGACGGAATTTTTTTTAATAGCGCCTTGTGAAGGTGCAGTTGAATGCCGAAATCCTATTACATAACTGCTGGTGAACGCGACATATTATTCTTACTGGTCGTCTTCATTCAATCAACACTGTTTTCCTAATTTATGGGTTACCCTATAAAATTATTCCTTATGGACGTATGCAAAATATGTTTGAACGTTGATTCGTTTATTTCCAAGATTAGCAATTATACGAAGCTCAGAAGTATCTGAACTTAATTGTTTGAGCAACTCAGTAAAATGCTTATTGTTGTTCACGTCTTCATCAACATTTACACCCAAAATCTTGGAGCATTATACCCTGTTTACTGACTGCTGTTCAAGTGCTACGTCAGTTGTTGGTAGGGCTGTATTTCTTATACACACTTACATACAGTGCAATTTTTCAAAATTTAGAAGAGTTCATTTTGAGAGAAGCACAAAATAATTCTTCAAAGTACATCATTAACAGTTTCTTTTGCTACTTTTCCTTTGATAAGATTTATTATAACACTAGTATGATCTACAAAAGTACCAATTCCACTTGATGAATGTTAAGTGGAAAGTCATTCAGTGTCTTAAGATTAGATAAAAAAGGCAAAGCTCCGCGTTCCAGTCCTGACGGGCCAACTGGGGCCGGATGACCACCGTGTCATCCTCAGCCAATAGCGTCAGCGGATGCGGAATGGAGAGGCATGAGGTCAACACGTACCTCTCCTCATTGGTGACGGGTTTCTGACCTTGGAATTGCTACAAACCAATCGAAGAGCTGCTCAGCTGGCCTCACGAGGCTAAGTGCAAACCGTTCCTGTCCTCCTACCAAGGAAAAATCCCTGACATTACTGGGAATCGAATTTGGGTCCCCTGCCTTGCAATCAGCCATGCTGACCACTCAGCGACGGAGTCCGGACTATGTGCAATAGGAGTGAACCCAGAATTGAGCCTTGTGGGATTCCCATCGTGATTTCTCCCCAGTCGCTGAAATTTTCTCTCCTTTTAACATGGTTTCAATATTCACCCCAAATTTCTGTATTCTGTTTGTTACATATGATTAAATTCAATCGTAGAATTTTCACTTCGTGGCGTGTGGTACAGCAACCAATAAACAGAATGTGGTGAATACTACAGTCTTGTTCGCAGAATTGATTTTATTGCTTTTTTTATTCATGACCCGCGTTTCACCTAACACTAGGCATCTTCAGATTGAGCAGTACAGTGTTGTGCTACGACTAGGGCGTCAGCAAAAATAAACAGCCCTCGTCATATATATTAAAACAAAACGAAACAAGTATCTGCTCGTGTAATACATTAAAGGCTTAACACTTGATAATCTTGCAGGTCTTTGCAGCATAGCCAGTCGCTGGAAGTCAGAATCAGGCCCGTACATTGTCCGTTACATGATAAACGCGCTGGAGGCACAAATTTTCGTTCTCTGGCCTGTTACATTATAAAATATAGGACGAAGAACGGCACCTCCAGCGCATTTACCATATGACTTACCTGATACTGTCTTCCAGCCACTGGGTTTTGCTACACAGACCTGAAAGGTTACCGGGTGTTACCTTATTAACATATGGCATGAGCACTACTTGCTTCGATTTATTTTACTACACTCCTGGAAATTGAAATAAGAACACCGTGAATTCATTGTCCCAGGAAGAGGAAACTTTATTGACACATTCCTGGGGTCAGACACATCACATGATCACACTGACAGAACCACAGGCACATAGACACAGGCAACAGAGCATGCACAATGTCGGCACTAGTACAATGTATATCCACCTTTCGCAGCAATGCAGGCTGCTATTCACCCATGGAGACGATCGTAGAGTTGCTAGATGTAGTCCTGTGGAACGGCTTGCCATGCCATTTCCACCTGGCGCCTCAGTTGGACCAGCGTTCGTGCTGGACGTGCAGACCGCGTGAGACGACGCTTCATCCAGTCCCAAACATGCTCAATGGGGGACAGATCCGGAGATCTTGCTGGCCAGGGTAGTTGACTTACACCTTCTAGAGCACGTTGGGTGGCACGGGATACATGCGGACGTGCATTGTCCTGTTGGAACAGCAAGTTCCCTTGCCGGTCTAGGAATGGTAGAACGATGGGTTCGATGATGGTTTGGATGTACCGTGCACTATTCAGTGTCCCCTCGACGATCACCAGTGGTGTACGGCCAGTGTAGGAGATCGCTCCCCACACCATGATGCCGGGTGTTGGCCCTGTGTGCCTCGGTCGTATGCAGTCCTGATTGTGGCGCTCACCTGCACGGCGCCAAACACGCATACGACCATCATTGGTACCAAGGCAGAAGCGACTCTCATCGCTGAAGAAGACACGTCTCCATTCGTCCATCCATTCACGCCTGTCGCGACACCAGTGGAGGCGGGCTGCACGATGTTGGGGCGTGAGCGGAAGACGGCCTAACGGTGAGCGGGACCGTAGCCCAGCTTCATGGAGACGGTTGCGAATGGTCCTCGCCGATACGCCAGGAGCAACAGTGTCCCTAATTTGCTGGGAAGTGGCGGTGCGGTCCCCTACGGCACTGCGTAGGATCCTACGGTCTTGGCGTGCATCCGTGCGTCGCTGCGGTCCGGTCCCAGGTCGAAGGGCACGTGCACCTTCTGCCGACCACTGGCGACAACATCGATGTACTGTGGAGACCTCACGCCCCACGTGTTGAGCAATTCGGCGGTACGTCCACCCGGCCTCCCGCATGTCCACTATACGCCCTCTCTCAAAGTCCGTCAACTGCACATACGGTTCACGTCCACGCTGTCGCGGCATGCTACCAGTGTTAAAGACTGCGATGGAGCTCCGTATGCCACGGCAAACTGGCTGACACTGACGGCGGCGGTGCACAAATGCTGCGCAGCTAGCGCCATTCGACGGCCAACACCGCGGTTCCTGGTGTGTCCGCTGTGCCGTGCGTGTGATCATTGCTTGTACAGCCCTCTCGCAGTGTCCGGAGCAAGTATGGTGGGTCTGACACACCGGAGTCAATGTGTTCTTTTTTCCATTTCCAGGAGTGTATATATGACAAGGGCAGCCTATTTTTTCCGATGCCCTTATTGTCGCACCCAAATTCCACTTACTGACACCATACTGATCAGTCGGAAGATGCCTGGTAGAGTCCGCACCAAATATGGTGGCCGATGCACCGTGACCATTTTTGTGCTCAGGGAGGCCGAAAGTGCTCCCGTTCGGTCGGTCAGCAATGACAGAGTCGAGGTGCACGCCCTGTAGTTTTTCTCAAAAGTTTTTGCAGAAACTACTAGTTAAAAAATATTCATTTTTGCATTATTAATAGCTTTAAGTGTCAGCTTCATGATGATGTGGCCATTATTTCGTAAATGGTCACAGTTACTGTGATATTTACATGGAGCTAAGACACTGCGTGATATTCGAAAACGTTTGCAATGAAAAATAGGGGTCGCTATATTTTGCTTTTGGTGCATACACATAATATGTTGCTGCGTATGAAATTTAGCTAACACATTGAATTTTTCTTTAGACTTCGTTGGAGGTCTCTATCTGTAACCAATCTCGAGAAAATTGATCTAATGTGCACTCAAAGAGGAATTTACTTCGCCATATGATTATCATGTAAAACTTCATTATCCACTGTGTTATTCCACTAACTTTTACCACTGGCTTTTTCGATGAAAGAATGTAATTTTTAAGGGGCACGAGAAATGCTATGGGTTTTGGAACAGCTTAAGTTAGACATTACACGTTTATTTTGTACCAAGGATGTGCTTTTTCATAAGCTACTGGTCTTACTTTTTCTCAATCCCTCACTTAATTAACTTAATAAACCACTGTTTCAGAATTCTCTCGCAGCTGTGTCTGCACAACACATTAGTGAGGTGACACTGTGTTTTGGCAAAAGAAGCAGATTTCAACAGGGCAACAAGAAAGATGCGTGGGTTTTGTTCAAAATTCGCCATTCATGACGCTTCTCTGAAAGTTATAAAAGATTAACAAAACAGGTGAAAATAAATCGCTGCATTTGTTGCACTTTCAGCAAAATTATTTTTAGGGACTAACTAAACCAGAAATGACAGATCTTTTTGGAAAGGTCACTATGCAAGTGTGGTCATGGAGGGCTCCACATAAAATGTGAACGTAGGCTTCAGTTTAAAACAGCGCTTCCCCTCCAGCGCTCGGTATTTCCCCTACAGCACCTGTCCGCAATCCCGACAACTACTGCTATCGTCACACTTGTCCTGCCAACTGCGCATCAACTGGGCACGTTATTCTGCATTTACTCTACGAGGCGAAACGCTCGTCAGGAATAAATAAAGCAATAAAATCAATTCCGTAACCAAGACTTGTTTTCACGACATGAAACTAGTGTTTGTAAGGCATTAATTTAATAAAACTTGGCTTTTTGTAAGAGAGTAACATGATCTATGCAACCAAATGCCTTGGAATGGTTACAGAAAATATCAACTGGCGATAATTTATTATTTAAGGTTTTTAATTTTTGGTGAGAGAATGCTTAAATTGCAGCTTGTGGTGAATAACCCTTCTGGAATCCAAACTGCGATGTACTAAGTAAATTGTGAGACTGTTGTTGAGTATAATACTTTTTCAAATATTCTGGAAAAAGATATCACAAATTGGGCAACAACTATATAACACTTTCGTGTTCCCATCAGATCACTGAAGTTAAGTGCTGTCAGGTTGGCTAACACTTGGATGGGTGACTGTTCAGGTCTGTTGAACGTTGTTGCCCAAGTGGGATGTACCCAGCTCTTGTGAGACCGATTGAGGAGCTACTTGACTTAAAAGTAGTGGCGACTGTGTTTACCCCTCACATGTATAGGCACGCGTGCCGGTACGTGTCCCTCCCACAGTATGTCCATACGAGTGATTCCATTCACACTTGTTTTCGCTCCTTGACACCTGTGGTGTGGCTCTAGGCACTTCAGTCTGGAACCATGTGACCGCTACAGCCGCAGGTTCGAATCCTGCCTCGGGCATGGATATGTGTGATGTCCTTAGGTTAGTTAGGTTTAAGTAGCTCTAAGTCTAGGGGACTGATGACCTCAGATGTTAAGTCGCATAGTGCTCAGAGCCTTTTTTTCTTTTTTTTTTTGCGGCGTGGAGACAATCTGGCAGTGGCTCCGTTATACTCTGGGACATCCATTGGTCCAGTGAAGCTCATGCAAGGCATCATGACAGCCAAGGAGTATTGTACACTGGCTGCAGACGACATACACTCCTTCATGACGATCATGTTTTCCGACAGCAGTGGCACATGTCACCAAAAAAAATGGTTCAAATGGCTCTGAGCACTATGGGACTTAACTTCTGAGGTCATCAGTCCCCTAGAACTTAGAACTACTTAAACCTAACTAACCTAAGGACATCACACATATCCATGCCCGAGGCAGGATTCGAACCTGCGACCGTAGCGGTCGCGCGGTTCCAGACTGTAGCGCCTAGAACCACTCTACCACTCCGGCCGGCGCCATGTCACAAGACCAGGAGTGTGACTGATGGTTCGAGGAAGACAGCGGCGAGTTTGATGTGCTGGCCCCCCCAACTCGCCAGATCTAAACCTGATCGACCACATCTTGGATGTGACTGAATCTGGCTTCAGAGTTCGTCATCCCCCTACGTGGAATTTACACGAATTAGCCGACTTGTGTGTGCAGATGTGGTGCCAGCTCCCCCCAGGGACCTACCAAAGCCTCACTGCTTCCATGCCACCACGCCTCGCCGCTGTCATCCGTGCGAGAGATGGACATACCGGCTATTAAGTAGGTGGTTATAATGTTCTGGCTGATCAGTGTATGTGCATCTGCTCGAAAGCAGCTGCAGCAGTGGAGGGTTACCTTGCTGGTAAGCCTTGGAGACGAGCCGCGAGTGGCGCAAGGAGGACCTGGTGGGCGCATGCCGCTGGGCCAGGTCGGCGGGCCGCGCCGCCACGTTGACGGGCACCGTCGTGTTGAGCGCCGGCAGCAGCGACGGCGTCTCAGGCGCCGCCGCCAGCAGCGAGCGCGACGCGCGGCCGGCGGGCGTCGACGAGGCCAGCGGCGGAGGGGGCGGGGGCGGCGGCAGGGGGGGCAGCGGCGCCGCGGCGCTCGACGAGTCGCCGTCGGAGGAGGCGTCGGCGGCCGGCAGCGGCGGCGGGGGCGGCGCCGGCAGGTTGTCGTACAGGCTGCTGGGCCGCTCGCGGCTTCTGCCGCCGCCGGCACCGCGGGTCCTGCCGCCTCCGACGCCGCCGCCGGGCGCGTGCGCGCGCGGCAGCGTCGACATGCGGGCTCAGCGCGGCCTCGCCGACCGCCGCCTCATCCTGCACGCCACAGCGATCTGGAACACGCGAGGAAAGCCGGTGTAGCACTCTAGCGGCTAGCGTCGGCAGACTTCTTCTTCGGCACCGATACAGATCGATGAAGATGACCGATATGGGATGCTTTACTACTGGCAAGACGGTGCACTACCTCATTTCCTCACGGAAGTGCGAGGTGTCCTGGATAATCGCTTCCCACGTCGGTGGATTGGTTGTGAAGCTGAAGGGCCAGTCGCATGGCCGCGTCACTCTTCAAACTTGACACCTCTGGATTTCTTTCTCCAGTGTTTCAATAAAGACCGCGTGTGTGGCCAGCCGCTGTGGCTGAGCGGTTCTAGGCGCTTCAGTCCGGAACAGAGCTGCTGCTACGTGCAGGTTCGAATCTTCCCCTCGGGCATAGATGTGTGTGATGTCTTTAGGTTAGTTAAGTTTAAATAGTTCTAAGTCTAGGGGACTGATGACCTCAGATGTTAAGTACCATACTGCTTATAACCATTTGAACCATGTGTGTGTTCCTCCCCTACCAAAGAATTTAGCCGACCTGAAAAATCGAATCTACGTTGACGTTGTCGAGTTTGTGCAATGAGTGTGGGGAGAAATTGATTACGGATGGGATGTTTGTTGTATCACAAATGGTGGTCACATCGAACCAAAATGACACTTGACATTTTTATGTGAAACTTGAGGTTGTTTTCTACAAAATGACACATCTACCTATTCTCGAAGTTACCTCAACAAATTTCTATATCATTCCAACGTTGTAAACTCCTTTTTGGCTCACCCTGTATAATTTTCTGTCACTCCCACTTTTAACGTACAATAGTTGCCTAGGGTAAAATAATACTAATAATAACATAGATAAATTTTCTAATATAAGAATAATAATTTGGTTACAGTATTAGTTGATACATCGTTTTAGCATCAGGTACACTATCTGATCAAAAGTATCTGGACACCTATCAGTGAACATCCTATCTGTCATGTGGCGGCGTGCTGCCGGATGCAAGTCTTTGCATGTGAGGCCATTTAGACGAGATGTGTGTTGCTGATTGTGGAATGATGAGAAAATCTCCGACCCGGCCGGATATCGAATCCTGGTCCCTTCGGCTTGTATTCAGTCGTGCTGATCCCCGAAAGTAGTTATATTTAACCTGATACCAGAGGTCGTATTATCGTTCTCAATGTTTTTTTTACGTTATGCTACTAAAACATTAGTTCATTTTTGCGTAAATCAATTCAAATTCTATATGGCTCAAGAGCCCGCAGAAATACGACTACGTGCGTAATCAAATAAAATTTGTGACTGGACTGAGGATTTCATCGTAGGGTGGACGCAGCAGTTAAGGAAGTAAAAGTACCTTCGTCCGTGTCCAGGTACGTCATTCCCGACCCTTGTTGTTGATTTCCTATATTAATGACCTGACGGACGATATTAATAGTAGCCTCAGACTTTTCGCAGACGATGCAGGTATTTGTGATGAAGTACTATCAGAAAAAAGCTGCACAAATAACTATCCAAATCATGCAAAGATTTCAAGGTGCTGCAAATTTTGTAACTCGTTTTAATTGTTCGAAATGTAAAATTGTGCAAATTACAAAAAGCAGAATTGTATTATTCTGTGACTACAACGTTCATGACTCATAAATGGAATCATTCGACTTGTACAAATAACACTTAGTAGGGACATGAAATGGAAAGATCACATATATTCAGTCGTAAGTAACGCAGATGATAAATTTCGGTTCAATGGCAGAGTAATGCGAAAATTCAGGTTACAAAGGAAACAGCTTACAAATGAAGGAGGTGGTCGCAGATATGGAAACGCCAAAAAAACATTACGATGCTCAATACGGTTTAGGGAAGTCGTTGGCATTCAAATCAGTTTCCAGTCGTCCCGGAATTCGTAAATACAGGTCCCGTGTGGTTCTCAAGGGAATTTTATGGCGATGATGGAGGTGCACAGCGATCACGCTCCCTTCTCTCCAAAGTAGACCGCGAAGACTCAGTAATTTTGAGATGGTAACTGGTGGCCAGGGGAAGAATTCATGCTCGTGCTCAAAAACCTGTTCTGGACGATGTCAGCTGCGTGAACAGGGCCTGTCGTCTTAAAACAGAGCATTACCATTGGGCAACATGGAACTAATCTGCCAAAATGGACACAGAAACTTACTAGTAACGTAGCTTTGTACAGTGTTCACGCGGCTCATGACACACTACGATATGGCTGCCCAAATCATCACCAACATGTTTTACCCTTTGGACGTAAACTTCGCCAGAAGTTGGAAAGGCCCCGCGGAGTGGCCGCGCGGATTGAGGCGCCTGCGCGGCCCCTCCCGCCGGAGGTTCGAGTCCTCCCTCGGGCATGGCTGTGTGTGTGTTGTTCTTAGCATAAGCTAGTTTAAGTAAAGTCTAGGGACCGATGACCTCAGCAGTTTGGTCTCTTAGGGATTCACAAAAAAAGTTGGAAAGAGTGTGCAACAAGACTCATCCGACCAAATGATCTTCCTCCGTTGCCCCATGCGCCAGATTTTATGGCTTTAACTCCACAGTTTCCGGCTATGACCATTTCCATCACTGATAAATCGTTTTGGAATGCCAACTCACACTGTAGTTCCCTGCTTATGGAGTTCCCTTCATATTGTTTCGCTGCTGACGTGGTTCATGAGTGCGACACTTGGTTCTGCAGTGACATTTGCAGTTGTCGACCTTTTATGTTTCGTCAAAATTCTTTCCAATGACCGTCTGTCACGAGCGCATAACACACCCTTATGTCAGCGTTCTGACTTAGTGAACGATGTTTTTCCGCTTTTGCTATATGCATTATAAATCTGCGATATGGTGCCTCCTGAAACACGAAACATCTCGGCCATCTTTGCTATGGGAGCACCCACCATACGAGCTCCAACAATTTTCCCACACTCGATTTCACTTAGCGCCGACTTAATGCACTCACAACTGCACAGAACACGGTTCTGACCACTCAAAACGTATGAGGACATTGCACAGATGCCCTTCGTGTTCAAATATAACGGCGCAACCTGCAGGCTTGACTACCACCTGCATTTATCAAGTATGCATTTCTCGTCGTGTTTCCATATTTTGGTCCAAGTTGTGCATCCAAAAATTGGTTCAAATGGCTCTGCGCACTATGGGATTTAACATCTGAGGTCATCAGTCCCCTAGAACTTAGAACTACTTAAACCTAACTAACCTAAGGAGATCACACACATCCATGCCCGAGGCAGGATTCGAACCTGCGACTGTAGCGGTCGCGCGGTTCCAGACTGTAGCGCCTAGAACCGCTGGACCCCACCGGCCGGCCAAATCTGCGTCCCATCATAGAACATAATGTAGGACCCATACTAAATAGGACCGACAGGGGACATCTAACGTATACAAGGGCGGCGGGAATGTTCACAAGTTTCTCTGATAAACATGAGAGCGCGACAGACATACTCTTAAATCTGAACTGGTAAACTCTTGGAGATGGATATCAATTAGGCTTAGGAGGCCTACTTACAAAGTTTCAGAATGAGTATTAGGTGAAGAATGTAGCGATGTGGCTGATGGCTTCTTCACTTGATAAACTTTCATCAAATTTGAAAAAATATCAAATGACAAACATTAGGAATTTTTTCTTATTCAGTGCAGTGATCGGAAAAGGTGTCTATCCATATGACAACATGGATTCTTAGAAGTAGTTTGGACAGACAGAACTACAAGAAAAAGAAGAATTGTATAATAAACTGAATGACTGTGAAATAAGTGATGAAGGTTATAAAAATGCAAACTTAGTTTAGGAAAAATTTAATACCAAAAACCTTGGTGAATATCATGATCTGTATCTTATAACTGGTGTATTGTTATTGGCTGATGTGTTTGAAAAATTTATGAAAACTAAAATAATACCTTATGATTTAGATCCATCTTGGTATATTAGTGCACCAGGGTTATCTTGGAATGTGATGTTGAAAACCACTAGACAACCACTAGAGTTATTACATAATTATGATGTGATTCTCATGGCTGAAAGAGGAATAAGAGGTGGTACATCACAGTGTTGTAAAAGATATGTAAAAGCAAATAATAAATACATGAAAGACTATGATGTCAAAAAGATATCAAATTATTTACCATATTTAGATGCAAACAGTCTGTATGGTTATGCTATGAGTCAATATTTTCCATATGGTTGATTTCAGTGGGATGCTTCAGATTCTTTTCATTGCACAAAAAGAAGTGAAATTTATGATAAATCTGCACATATGTATATGTTTGAAGTAGATCTCAAATAGCCAAAAAATGGCATGATCTGCATAAAGATTGAGCACTTGCACCAGGGAATAAGTCTGTACCTAACACTAAACAAGCAAATTGTTGACTACTCTGGCTGATAAAAATAATTATATTGTTGATTATAGAAATCTAAAACAATAGTTGTATCTAAGAAAGAAGATAACAAAAATAAATAACCTTAAAAAGTACATAGATTTAAAACACAAAAGACAACTACCCAAGAACGATTTTGAAAATGATTTCTATAAATTGATGAATAATTCAGTATTTGAAAAAACGATGGAAAACATATGAGACAGAGTGGATATAAAATTAGCGGCAGATAAAGAAAAGTATGATAAACTTGTGTCAAAGCCAAGCTTTAAAGGGATAACAATATTTAATGAAAATTCTGTTGCTATCCTTATGAATAAGGCAAAAATCAAATTTAATAAACCCATTTACATGGGCATGAGTATACTTGATTTATCTAAAGAACTGATGTATGATTTTCACTATAGAATTATGAAACCAAAAAATGGAGAAAATATTGAGTTGTGTTATCAAGATACAGATATCTGTCGTTTTATAGCAAAATGTATGGTTATAAAGTTGGTAACAAGGAGGAGGAAAAATCAAAAGGAGTGAACAAATGTGTTGTTAAAAAGTAATAACCTTAAAAGATTATGAACATTATTTGTTCAACAATAAGGAGCAGTACAGAACAATTAATATGCTACGAAGTGAAAAACATGAAACCTGCCCACTAAGATAAACAAGAAAGCACAGAGGCCTCATGATGATAAAAGATATATTTTGGAAAATAAAATATAAACATTAACATATGAACATTTCTCATTATTGTCATCTTCTTCATAAACAACATTTAAAATTCTAATAAAAAATTTTCTATGTAAAAGGAAGCTCTACCGAAGAAGTTCAACAATATTAATTTGGTTAAATAGATTAGTAAGTTACAACTAAATCCTTTATATAGTTTTACTGGTTGTGAATATTTGCGTACCAGATATGGAGAAAAATTATCTTTGGAACTCAAAAATAAATTTAAAGTTATTTTACCTGATATATCATTAAAAATAATTAGTAACTGTGATCTTTAGTTTTTTCAAGAACATAATATTAAATTGAAATATAAAGGAATGAAGAAACTTAAAAATAATGACAATAATGAATTTCACAATTTGGAACTTAGTTTGTGAATTCGTTGAGTATTTCATGTGAAATACAAAGTAGAGTTCACGCCGTGAATTTTTTTGGAAATTTACGTTTTTCCTACTGCAATTATTAATCTTTAAATGGGCAACAACTTTCAGCTAAAGTAATGTAGTCACTGTATGGATAAAAAATTTCACAGTTCCATAAAGATAGGACGGTAAATAGTTTGGACAAGAAGAGAATATAAGCTTTCGAAATGTGGTGCTACAGAAGAATGCTGAAGATTAGATGGGTAGATCACATAACTAATGAGGAAGTATTGAATAGGATTGGGGAGAAGAGAAGTTTGTGGCGCAACTTGACCAGAAGAAGGGATCGGTTGGTAGGACATGTTCTGAGGCATCAAGGGATCACCAATTTAGTATTGGAGGGCAGCGTGGAGGGTAAAAACCGTAGGGGAGACCCAGAGATGAATACACTAGGCAGATTCAGAAGGATGTAGGTTGCAGTACGTACTGGGAGATGAAGAAGTTTGCACAGGATAGAGTAGCATGGAGAGCTGCATCAAACCAGTCTCAGGACTGAAGACCACAACAACAACAGGTATCAAAAAAATTCGTATCATAATATATGTAAAGAACGTGTTACAAGATACCAGAAAATTAAAGGTACATTCAAATGTGTTAAAACTGTAGTAAAATCTTGGCTCAAAAAAAAAATGAAAAATCAACAGTTCGTATCAATCTCTTGAGTGCTAAAGAAGAAATAATTACGAAAATTTTAGGTAAATAAGAACTGCACATAATAAAATAGTTTGCTTCCCTTATTTTCTTAAATTCGAATTTTATTCTTACATTCGCTTTTTTGAGAAAAAAATTTTTTTCTTACATTAACGGCTTCAGAAAAAATTGAATTTTTATAAGAATATAGTGAGCCACAGCTGAAATAATGGATGAAGTATATCCATTCAGTATGTTCTTCGTAAATTTTTATAAGAAAGTGAGTGAGCGAATTTTCTTATAAAAAGGTAAACCAGAACGTACTGAATGTATCTACTCATTTCACAGTAGCTTACAGGGTATGGTTGTATATGTAGATGTATGAGCCTTATGGAAGTGAACTGAGAAAGCATCCCTGAAAGTCTTCCCTTATTTGCGATCAATCGAAAACACATGCCGTTCCTCAGCCCAGTTCTCGCTGAGGAGTATAGGGGGCAAGATTACGCACCTGAGGTGTAATTAGCGATGTACTGAAAGAATTTTTACGAATTTCAGAAACATTTTTCATGAAATTTCGTCTAACTTTTGTCTTTTAAATAATGGAGTCTGCAAAATTTAAACTGTTGTGCTCACTTAGTGAAAATCGTCAGCAGATGTGCAGTCTTACTCGACCATGGAGTAAGAGTGTTTTTGTAGTCTGGTAAATTTACGCATTATTTTGAAAATTAGTTAAACATGTGTGTCATTCATTTAGTCTTATTTGTGTGATATCTAATGTACATTTGTATAATGTACCTTGTTTCTGAGCATTTGACAGCTGTTACTAACACAATTTCATTTAATAAACTCTACTTTAAGGCCTGTGAACAATACAGAATAAAAAAACAAAACCACAGCAAAATTTTTCGTTCGGAGCTCTTCATAAGAAGAGCACGGTTTACACCAGCACTCCTCGCATTGTCCATCTGCCCTTTCTATGTATCCAGTTGAATTTTACGTCAAATATTGACGTCTACGGTTCCTTGGCAGTGTAAACAATTTAAGCTTCTAAGTGAAAAAAAAGTTCAAATGTGTGTGAATTCCTAAGGGATCAAACTGCTGAGGTCATCGGTCCCTTGTCTTAAACTAATTTAAACTAAGTTATGCTAAGAACAACACACGCACCCATGTCCGAGGGAAGAGACTCGAACCTCCAGCGGGAGGGGCCGCGCAGCCCGTGACTAGGCGCCTCAAACCTATCACTTGTAGCTTCTTCTCTTTCCTCCGTCTTTAGGCCATCTTTCCTTCTTGCGCCTTTAAGCCTCTAATCGATTTATAACATTCACTTGTAACATTCACAACATTTCCAACTTCTGTCAATGTATAAATTTACAATGTTAACTCGTGTCGTAATATTACGCACTGCGTTGTTTTACACCGTTTTTGATGTGTAATTTTGCCACGTATTTCCCGAGTATAGATTTTGAAAGTGGAAACACTTTATAGAAATGTTGATTAGTTAGTAGTTCACAGGAATGGTGATATACAGGGTGAAAATAAAAAAAAATGTTTACAAGCTGACATGATACATGGCGTATACAAGGCTCCGTAACGAAGTAGGGACCCTGGGGCCGGAAACACCGCTATAGGGCGCTACGGCCACATGCCGGCTGGCACCGTCCGAGACTGTTTAATTGGGCTGTACATTTTCTGGACTGACTTGATGGTCGCACTTATCTCGTATCCCTGCGATATGTTCTGCTGGACATGCCCAGTGATGTTCCCATGCCTATTCGTCGCCGCATTCGAGTTCAGCATGACGGAGACCCCATGCATTTCAGCAGACAAGTGAGAGCATGAAACTTCCTGGCAGATTAAAACTTCGTGCCGGACCGAGACTCAACTCGAGACCTTTGCCTTTCGCGGGCATGTGCTCTACCAAACACTTGCCCGCGAAAGGTAAAGGTCCCGAGTTCGAGTCTCGGTCCGGCACGAAGTTTTAATCTGCCAGGAAGTTTCATATCAGCGCACACTCCGCTGTAGAGTGGAAATTTCATTCAAGTGAGAGCATATCCACAGGCAACCTTTTCCGCCTGCTGGATTGGTTGCAGTGGGCCAGTTGCATGGCCACCACGAACAACCGATCTGTCCCCAATCGTTTTTTTTTTTATTGTTGGGGTATCTGAAAGCACTGCGTATGAAATACCTGTTACATCACCGGAGGACCTAGCTGGCAGGATTGTTGCGGCAGCAGGATGTGCTAGAGATACACCAGATATCTTTGAGAGGGTGCGTTGTTCAATGTAGTGTCCATGTCAGGAGTGTCTCGATGGTCCTGTAGTGAGCGTCCATTTGTAGCAATTGAATAAATAAGAGCAACGCGATCTAGTAGCTCCAGATGGCCTTTGCGACCCCCGGTTCCTCTGTGATTACTGATCCTTGTTGTACACCCGATATGCCATGTCAGTTTGTAAACGTTTTTTGAATCACCCCGCATACTACTACAGTACAGTATAAACTCCACAAGCTTATTATTGCCTTAGCTCTAGCTTATTTTCTCAGCATACAGTTTATCAGGATATAGTTTTATATGATAATATCGTGAAACAGTTCTTCCGTTAGTGGGCAGCAGTTGTTACAAGGACAACAACCGAATTATTACAACAAAGTGTCAGCCGCAGGAGCTGTTCTGTACCAAATAGAGTATCATGCTCGTGTAGCCGTTATTCGGAAACGCCATTTCCAGGTTGTTAATGTCAGTCCGAACCTATGTGTATTACAAATATGTTGACGATATAACAAAACTACGGAATCAACATGCTGCAGCTGGTGTTTTCTTTGAAGCTGGAAAATAAGGTTTTTCATAATTATGTACATAGAAGTTGGCCGTCATAGAACGAAGTGACCACTTGTTGCCATCAATCTGTTTATGGTACTTCCAAATACACTCCTGGAAATTGAAATAAGAACACCGTGAATTCATTGTCCCAGGAAGGGGAAACTTTATTGACACATTCCTGGGGTCAGATACATCACATGATCACACTGACAGAACCACAGGCACATAGACACAGGCAACAGAGCATGCACAATGTCGGCACTAGTACAATGTATATCCACCTTTCGCAGCAATGCAGGCTGCTGTTCTCCCATGGAGACGATCGTAGAGATGCTGGATGTAGTCCTGTGGAACGGCTTGCCATGCCATTTCCACCTGGCGCCTCAGTTGGACCAGCGTTCGTGCTGGACGTGCAGACCGCGTGAGACGACGCTTCATCCAGTCCCAAACATGCTCAATGGGGGACAGATCCGGAGATCTTCCTGGCCAGGGTAGTTGACTTACACCTTCTAGAGCACGTTGGGTGGCACGGGATACATGCGGACGTGCATTGTCCTGTTGGAACAGCAAGTTCCCTTGCCGGTCTAGGAATGGTAGAACGATGGGTTCGATGACGGTTTGGATGTACCGTGCACTATTCAGTGTCCCCTCGACGATCACCAGTGGTGTATGGCCAGTGTAGGAGATCGCTCCCCACACCATGATGCCGGGTGTTGGCCCTGTGTGCCTCGGTCGTATGCAGTCCTGATTGTGGCGCTCACCTGCACGGCGCCAAACACGCATACGACCATCATTGGCACTAAGGCAGAAGCGACTCTCATCGCTGAAGACGACACGTCTCCATTCGTCCCTCCATTCACGCCTGTCGCGACACCAGTGGAGGCGGGCTGCACGATGTTGGGGCGTGAGCGGAAGACGGCCTAACGGTGTGCGGGACCGTAGCCCAGCTTCATGGAGACGGTTGCGAATGGTCCTCGCCGATACCCCAGGAGCAACAGTGTCCCTAATTTGCTGGGAAGTGGCGGTGCGGTCCCCTACGGCACTGCGTAGGATCCTACGGTCTTGGCGTGCATCCGTGCGTCGCTGCGGTCCGGTCCCAGGTCGACGGGCACGTGCACCTTCCGCCGACCACTGGCGACAACATCGATGTACTGTGGAGACCTCACGCCCCACGTGTTGAGCAATTCGGCGGTACGTCCACCCGGCCTCCCGCATGCCCACTATACGCCCTCGCTCAAAGTCCGTCAACTGCACATACGGTTCACGTCCACGCTGTCGCGGCATGCTACCAGTGTTAAAGACTGCGATGGAGCTCCGTATGCCACAGCAAACTGGCTGACGCTGACGGCGGCGGTGCACAAATGCTGCGCAGCTAGCGCCATTCGACGGCCAACACCGCGGTTCCTGGTGTGTCCGCTGTGCCGTGCGTGTGATCATTGCTTGTACAGCCCTCTCGCAGTGTCCGGAGCAAGTATGGTGGGTCTGACACACCGGTGTCAATGTGTTCTTTTTTCCATTTCCAGGAGTGTACATTCTCAAGGAGTATTGTAAGAGGTCCAGCAGAGGTACATATGTATGTTTTTCAATCATAGTTGTAGCAAAAGCAATCGTTGTATAATTATCTGGCTGTAGAAGAACGTCGCCTCTTTCATTCTGAACGGACTGGTGTTGTTAAGAATTTATGTTCGTATAGATACCTCTACGGCCACCGACCTCGGCACACTAAGGTACCCTCCGCACGTTCACTGCCTCTTGTTAACACCGCCCATATTAGCATAACGGCTAGTTTTGTACCGCCTTTCAAGAAGCTGACCGATAATCCAGTTTGCTGGTTCTAGTATTCTTACAATTCTTGTCAGAAATAGCTATACGCTGTCTACATTAGTTTCCAGCCTCTACGTGAGGTCTTTCCCGATTTATAGACCTAGGCAGAACAGTCCTTAACCTTATACGTAACCTCATTTCTTTCATATGTTTGCATTTTATGCATGGGCCACCTTTCCTTTAGTTTTATTAATGCGATCAGGCAATTACTCTAATTGGCCACTCTGACCGTCTCATAAATTGCTCAAACTGGACTCAATGGTAATTTTTTGCTGGAGTATCGCATCTATCTTATTTTTCTTTCCCAATGAAAATATTGCCAGAAATTTTGAAAGATAACAAGTGTTTATCTACCAAGGCAAATCGTCTGTCTTATTCTCTAGTAACTATAAAAAGTTCGTTTATATCATTTGAGAGTCTGCTTAGCGTAACCAAGTGCGGGAGAAATGTCTGGAGGAGCAAGCTGTGTACAAGTGTTCACAAGACAACAAAATAGTTCGGACAAGGGTTGTTTGATTCCAGAACCCTATCTGCTTACACTACTGAAAATCATCTGAACAACATATTCTTCAAAAAAAAGTACAACGATCAATAGATTTTTTTTTTAATTGGACTAAGTTTTGCTCCATATAAGCGGATCTGAGTGTGACAAATTCAATGTCATAATTCTTATTTAGGTATAACGAATAATTATGGTGAAGACTTATGCGGAATGTGGGAATTTTCGGGCTGCTATTTCGATCATGTGAAAGTTGCGCCGCCCGGAAGCTTATGTTGGTCTTCTCTGGAATAAACTACCGGGCGGTGCGCCATTCTAACAGTCGCGAAAAGTAGCAGAAAATCCCCGTACGCAATGTAATTTCACTCTACAACTACCTGTCAGATTTTTTTTAAAGGATAGAGCATATACAGACGACAGATGACATTCAAATATCATGTTCATCGTCACGAATGCAAGTGGTCTCGTACAATTTAAATGATGTTCTTGAACCATAAGTCCAGGACATTACAGTTCTAAAGATATTCTGTCGTTAATAAGTGATCGTGTGCCTTTTATCAAAGGCACTTGTATTCTTTTTGATGATTGGCGATGGCACAATGCTCTCACCTAATGTTAGTCACTACCTGAACAACCGGAAGTGAATTAAATGAATTGTTTGTATTGAAAATGGAACTAGAACCGTCGTGCAGACTGAACACATTTAGTAGCTGAATGGTGATTCTTTTCCCCCGTATACAATGAATATAAAAATTTCACTGGCTTTCTGAGCCTCTTTACCAAGCTCTGTCATTCTTTATCTTTGTGTATCGTTTCGTGATGATTCTGTTAACCTTAAAGAAAGACAATATAGCGGTGGGCATTATTGCTGGGGGAGACAGAATATAATTTCTGTTTACCCTCTAGTGTTTGAAATGCTTCTTCTTTTTGTTCATTCAAGGCCGCTCAATCTACCTTAATTTTTTTTCCGACGGAAGCAACTGTTAATTACAATCATATAGGGTGTTAGCGGTATAAATGCAGATATTGCGATCATTAGTACCTTAATGTGTATCCACTTCAGTGTGTTAATTGTTTTTTTCTTTGCGTCTAACGGTCTTCCTGCAGACACGTCACGTTATTATCTGATGTTTTCTGCACAGACGTAAGTGCACCACACGGCTTTCAGTATAGACTAAACGTTTCGCATCCACGTGTCCGCACTTCAACACTTGAGGGAAAAGTAAGCATTAATGGCTTGATCTTGCCACATGTACTTGAAGGTACTAACCAACATAAAAACATACTACTCCTAATAGCTATAATAATTAGTCTACAAATGAAGTAAATACTGATGTAATGTTGTTCAGTACACTGTCCTCAGACACCAATAAAAATATCAGCACGTATACCCCTAACACGTGGTATACCGCTTCCGTGATAAAAAGTGTCATGAGTCTGTATACTGGTATTTTTCTTTCAGGTTTTTGTATAATTTTCTTGTTCGAACAACTTGGATTTGTTGTAAGTGTGACAATAGGAGTAGTGTTTCTACACTCTCGTTTCATAATATCTGACGTTTTGAACCGATAGATTTTAATATACTACTGGAGAACAAGCCACATTATTTGCCATGCAGTCTGTATCAGTGTGTCTGTGCGTAAACGGAACACAGACTTCCTTTTTTTATACTAAGCGTTTAAGAGATGGAGCACTACAAGGGGTTTTGAATAGTTTAGGGTACATAATACCTCGTACCCTTTTCAAAATACCCCCAGAATTCACTAATAGTTTTTGCTAGGCTACATCACTACAGATAAAATACTATCTCGATTGGATGAATATGAGAACCAGAAATTGATTGTAGCCTTTTTAAATCCTTTCTACTGGGACTTAGCCGAGACGACTGCTTCATAGAACAACTCGAGAAAGGACTACAGCACTGCCTGCCCAGCCGTGTACTGTACATATCTTCCACCTCTCCTCTCAAGTGATCACAGTAATGTAGTAGGATGCAGTTAGGATGTAGCAGTGCCATATAACTAGAGACAAAGCTGTGTGTTGCAGAACATCAAATATGTCACACCGTCAAGTGGATTGGTTCAAATGGTTCAAATGGCTCTGAGGCCTATGGTACTTAACATCTGAGGTCATCAGTCCCCTAACTAACCCAAGGACATCACGCACATCCATGCCCGAGGCAGGATTCAGACCTGCGACCGTAACGGTCGCGCGGTTCCAGACTGTAGCGCCTAGAACCGCTCGGCCACCACGGCTGGCGTCAAGTGGATTAGCTCGACATGATGCGTGAGCGTGATGTCCTCGGGTGTTGTACAGCTGATCTGAATGATAGCCTCATAAAGAATAGTTAAAACAAGAAATATAAAAATTTTAATAAGGATCAGATCGTCAAAGCCATCCGCATAACAAAATACGTTCCCAAAGTTGTGCAGACACTGGATATTTTCAGTGTCCAACTTGAGTTTCTTTGTTTTGGGCAGAAACGCAGCCATCAGCGCAACACTGTCTTCTTTCAAGGAGTTCTATTTTCGTCTGGAACTGTAACAGCGGAGAGATGAGCCATAGTGCAACAGATTTCCTGCCAGTTCAGAGTTCGAGTACTCCAACACTTGACCTGCTATACGATTCAGAATCATCATCTGTGATCTGTGAGTTCCCACACCGAAGATGTGCACACACAATAACATTGGCCACTAGAAGCATTGAAAAACATTCGCCTAGACTGGTAAAATCACAGTATATTTTGGAAGATTACGTGTACAATGATCCTCTTTTCCAGCAGTATGTGGAGAGCTAGCAACGCTATAATCCCTAACAGACGTACAGTATATACCGGGTGATCAAAAAGTCAGTATAAATTTGAAAACTGAATAAATCACGGAATAATGTAGATAGAGAGGTGCAAATTGACACACATGCTTCGAATGACATGGGGTTTTATTAGAACCAAAGAAAATACAAAAGTTCAAAAAATGTCCGACAGATGGCGCTTCATCTGATCAGAATAGCAAAATTAGCATAACAAAGTAAGACAAAGCAAAGATGATTTTCTTTACAGGAAATGCTCAATATGTCCACCATCATTCCTGAACAATAACTGTAGTCGAGGAATAATGTTGTGAATAGCACTGTAAAGCATGTCTGGAGTTATGGTGAGGCATTGGCGTCGGATGTTGTCTTTCAGCATCCCTAGAGATGTCGGTCGATCACGATACACTTGCGACTTCAGGTAACCTCAAAGCCAATAATCGCAAGGACTGAGGTCTGGGGACCTGGGAGGTCAAGCATGACGAAAGTGGCGGCTGAGCACACGATCATCACCAAACGACGCGCTCAAGAGATCTTTCACGCGTCTAGCAATATCGGGTGGAGCGCCATCCTGCATAAACATCGTACGTTCCAGCAGGTGTTTATCAGCCAGGCTGGGGATGATGTGATTCTGTAACATATCGGCGTACCTCTCAACCGTCACGGTAGCAGTTACAAAACCAGAATCACGCATTTCCTCGAAGAAAAAAGGCCCTATAACGGTAGATGTGGTAAATCCAACCCATACCGTGACTTTCTCGTCGTGCAAAGGAGTTTCCACGACAGTTCTAGGGTTTTCGGTAGCACAAATTCTGCAGTTGTGGGCGTTGACAGACCCTCGGAGCGTGAAATGAGCTTCGTCGGTCCACAACATGTTACTCAACCAATCGTCATCTTCCGCCATCTTTTGAAACGGCCACACCGCAAATGCCCTCCACTTCACTAAATCTCCAGGTAACAGTTGATGATGCCGATGGATTTTGTACGGATAGCATCTGAAGGTACGCCTAAGTGCCAACCAAACAGTAGTCAGTGGAATGCCGGTGCGACGTGGGACTGCACGAGCGCTGACTTCCCCGTACATAGAACGAACCCGCTACAGTCTCCATTTCTTCCTGAACTGTCTCAGCAGCATTACGCCTTGTGCTCGGTCGGCCACTACGGGGTCTATCGTCTAAACTACCCGTGGCTTCCAACTTCGAAATCATTCTCGCCACAGCTGCATTTGTCAACGGACCTTTACCCGTTCGAATCCCTATGGCGACAGGATCGTAACGCTGAACTAGCACATTCCCCATTCTGATAATACAGCTTCACTAAAAGCGCCTTTTCAGGTAACGTCAACATGCTGCGACTGCTGGCGCATCTGATTTTCTCTCTCATTACAGCTCCTTTTATACACGATTGTCACGCGCAGTCACTGACGTTTTGCTGTCCAGTGCCATCTGTCGGACTTTTGTGAACTTTTTTTTGTTCTAATAAAACCCCATGTCATTCCAAGCATGTGTGTCAATTTTTACCTCTCTATCTACATTATTCTGTGGTTTATAAAGTTTTCAAATTTATACTGACTAGCCGGCCGAAGTAGCCGTGCGGTTCTGGGCTCTACAGTCTGGAGCCGAGCGACCGCTACGGTCGCAGGTTCCAATCCTGCCTCGGGCATGGATGTGTGTGATGTCCTTAGGTTAGTTAGGTTTAATTAGTTCTAAGTTCTAGGCGACTGATGACCTCAGAAGTTAAGTCGCATAGTGCTCAGAGCCATTTGAACCATTTTTATACTGACTTTTTGATCACCCGGTATATATGGTGTAAGGGATACCATCTGAAGCTCCGTTAGGCGGTTTTCGGACGGAGATGTTCTCTGTAAAAGTTGTAACGTTATTACTATTCGATTGCGCTTTTCGTGATATGCCATTGGGAACAGTAACAACCCTACAAATATCTAGGGGTACCCGTCCACGGGGACCTTGACTGGAATGATCATATGAAAAATGTCTTAGGATAAGCAACTTCTAGGCTGAGATTCTTGTGAAGAGACTTAAGGAAATGTAATTCATTCAGGAAAGAAGTGGCTTGCAGAACATTCGTTCGACCGCTTCTTGAGTATTGCTTATCAATCTGGGATCCATACCGGGTTGAATTTACAGAATGGATGAAAGATTGAAGATGTGATGACATTGCTAAGCTACTATCGCGCTCCAGAAAGAATCTTTCGGAATGCAGCAGAATGTGCTGTTAAACTTCTTGATAGATTAAAACAGTTTTGGAGATGGAGGAAAGCTTCCAAGCCAGGCCCTTTTCATTTGCGGGATATTCTCTTACCAGCATAGCTTTCAAGGCAGGCCTCACTGCCGGTGGTAGCCTCCATCTACCAGTTTCCATCTCTGGTACACACATTAAATCTTTCGGGACGTTTCTGTTACATTGCCCAAACCATTCGTTAGGTGGAATACATTATAGTCGACATACACCAGCGTGATTCTATTATAGTGGCCTTGGGGTTTTAACACGCCTAAGACGATTTTATCCCAGGGATAGAAAAACAAAAGCAATAACTGGGGCTGTATACAAATTTTCGTGAAGCAGAGACACAGCCAAACACTGAGCTATAGAACAAGCACGTGCCTAGAGCGCACAGGATGAAGACTTGTCGGGCCAGACCGGATAACAGCTCGTGAGAATATAGTCCGGTTCCCTTCTTTCCGGTTGATGTTATGATAGCGCACTACTTGGGAAAGTCTAAGTTTCCGGTAATTAAACACTAATTACATCGCGCTCTTGAAGTTACACCAGTGGAAAAGTAACTATGCCCCAGGAGTCAGAACTAAAGGGCGGAACATTATTTCTGCACACCAACTCAGAGTAATCAGACCCACCTCTGATATACACACCCTTTCGTGATACACTCTAATGCTTTGCACGTGTGTAATGTTTCTTACTTCGGTGTAATGACTGAGGATTAATCCACTAGCTAAACGGTGCAGAATAGATACAGTGTGGCCCAGGAGGAATGGTCAGATTTCAGGGATATGCCAGGAACGATCATTCGAAGCATTGTAAACGTGGTCTCTAAAATGCAAACCTTCGGAGTTATGAGCACCTCTTCATCTTCGATACTTTGAAGCAGATCTCTTCTACCGCATGTTCTTTGCTTTCCATATTTTGAGAGATGGTAGTACGAATCACAACAAGAAAAAATTGTCAAGTAAAGGTGGGTTCTAAAATGCACATCACAAAACCTATGACCACTTGTTCAGCGTATGTGAACAAGTACTCGTAGCTCTTGAGGTATTCACTATAGACCCCAAGTTTACTTCACATTTTATTCTTGTTTTGGTCCACACTACCGCCTCTAAAAGTATGGAAAGCAAGAAGCTTGCAGTAGAAGAGATTTCTTTCAACGTGTTGAAGATGAAGAACTGCTCATAGCTCTTAAGATGTGCATTTTAGATCTCATTGTTACAAGACTTTTTTGCTTCGAATAATCGTTCCTGTCATAATCCTGAATATTGACCATTGCTCCTGGGACACCCTGCATACTCGTGTGAAAACAAATATTGTACGTATCCATAAAAAGAAAAGTGGAGCGATACAACGACAACATAATAATCGTCAGTATCATGCAGATCAGGTAAGTAACAACCGAATCCTAGATTCACGCCTGTAAAGGCTGTGTCTTCTTGCGTGATGTCACTTTTCAGTAGACCTCTAACGCAGGACTGCAGAATCATACAATTCCCTGCAGCTTTTAGCCATACTTTAACTATCAGTCAGAATCTAGACTGACTAACTGAAATACTTAAGTGTTTTATTCATTACTTAGCATAACCACAATGCAAAAAAAAGGAAGGTTAGAGTGTTAGTATCCGTTGGCGACGCTTTGAAGATCGAAATCGGAAAGAAAATCTGCCATGTCTGTTTCAATGATTTAGTGAAACCACGGGAAATTTAAACAATGAAGAAATTTTATTACAATAGATCACTTTGGTAGTTATTTATTGCAATACATACATTCGTTTTTGTCCATCGTCACTTCATGTCTCGTCTCCTGTCACGTATGTAGATATGAATCGTGGTTGGTATCAGCATTTTTTCCATTAGTTTGTATCTGTTAATATTGGTCAAATTTACTATAAAATTTCGAATCGGTTGTTTCTTTCTGTCTGAACTGTATATGGCGTCTTAGCTTCCGTGATTTAAAATCAGTTACGTGGTTATCATTTTTGTTGTAGTTTGTGGTGATTGTGTCCTAAAAGAGTATTATTACCCTTTGTACAGAGAGCAGATGTGTTGTTAACTTGGTTCTCAGCAGAGCAGTTACTTTTCCTTAGATGTCTATTACTACTATAAATGAAAAAAATCTAAATGGTTAAATGATTCAAATGGCTCTAAGCACTATGGGACTTAACATCTGAGGTCATCAGTCTCCTAGGCTTACAACTACTTAAACCTGACTAACCTACGGACATCACACACATCCATGCCCGAGGCAGGATTCGAACCTGTGACCGTAGGAGCAGCGCGGTTCCGGACTGAAGCGGCTAGAACCGCTCGGTCACTACGGCCGGCTCCAAGTGGTCAAATTGACTTTATGATCACTGCCAATATTCAGCTACAGTAAAAGAACGTCAGCACTAAACAAGGCTGAAGTCCGTATGCAAAAAAAAATTTGGAACAAAGAAATAAAAGATCTCATGAACTATTGCACAATTGTAGAGGAAGCATATCACTTGCAACGAAGATAGAAACTAAAATCACAACATCTGTAAGCAGCAGATATTGGTTACGTGAATTTAGTGAGTTTATTTGTTCCTTATTGGATATGACACTGTGGTTTCGAAAAGTATTATATCTATATGTTTACGTAACAGGTATGTATTCAATATAATCATCTATTAATTTTGAAAATATTTCAACATAGTGAAAGCCACTTTAACATTTAGCATTCCACGAAAGATAAGACAAAGATGAACACCAGAGCACAGCTGTGTCAGCAACTAGGTAGCTTGGCTGTAAATACACTCTCACACATATAAAAATGCCGCATCACGAAGAAATTATCTGTGCGGGACGAGAATCGGTAGATGTGATGTAAACGTACACAAATAATGATGAGAAAGAGCTTCACAAATTGATCAAGTCATGGTCTACCTCTGGTCCTTACGCAAGCAGTAATTCGGCTTGGCATTGAATCACAGAGTTTTTGGATGTGCTGCAGAGGGATGTCGAGCAAATTATGTCCAATTGGCGAGTTAGATCGTCAAAATCCCGAGCTGGTTGGACGATCCTGCCCTTAATGCTGCAAACGTTCTCAAATGGGGAGAGATCCGGTGACCTTGCTGGCCAAGGTAGGGTTCGGAAAGCACGAAGACAAGCAATAGAAACTCTTACAGTGTGCGGGCGGGCATTATCTTGCTGAAATGTAAGCCCAGGAGGCTTGCTGGAAAGGGCAAGAAAAAGGGACGTAGAATATCGTCGACGCATCGCTGTGCTGTAAGTGTGCCGCGAATGACAACCAAAGGGGTCCTACTATGGCACCCCAGACGGTCACTAATGGCTGTTGGGCAGTATGAGGAGCGAGATTCAGGTTGGTATCCCACCGCTGTCGGAGGTGTCAGACTCAGCTTCGATGGTCGTAGGAGCTCAGTTCGAACTGGGACTCATCACTGAAGGCAATTCTGCTCCAGTAAACGGGATTCAAGGCCGAAGACGTGTCTGGAGACGCCCCAGACAGCGGGGGGAGGGGGGGTACCAACCTGAAACTTGAATGTCGCTCGCCAGACGACTCGACAACCAGGGGTGATGGTCTGGGATGCCATTTTTTTTATAGCAGGACCCCTCTGGCTATCATCCGCTGCACACTTGCAACACAGCGGCACGTGAACGATATTCTGCGTCTCGTTTTGTTGCCCTTCACAGTAAGCCATCCCTGGCTTACATTCCAGCAAGATAATGCCCGCCCACACATGGTGAGAGTTTCTACTGTTTGTCCTCGTTCTTGCCAAACATTACCTTGGTCAGCGAGTTCGTCGGATCTCTCCCCAGTTGAGAACGTTTGGAGCATTAAGGGCAGGATCCTCCAACCAGCTCGGGTTTTGACGATCTAACGCGCCAATTGGACAGAATTTGGCACGATATCGCTCAGGAGGACATCCAACAACTGTTTCAGTAAGTGCCAAGCCGAATAACTGCTTGCGTAAGGGCCAGACGTGGACCAACGCGCTATTGACTTGCTCAGTTTGTGGAGCTCTTTCTCTTGAACAAATCATTCAATTTTTGCGAAATTGTTATCATTTGTTTGTCTGAATATCTACACCACATCAACCGATTTCCGTCCCCTTCGGACAATCCCTTCGTGCTGCGTCGTTGTTTTGTTTAGAATGTTGTAACAACATTGTGGTATTCAGGTACTAGACAGCTAATGAATCAACATCTAGGTTTAATCCAACTCCAACTATTGCATACGTCATTGTATCACAGTGGTTAATCTTAAAACTAATGTTTAACAAGAAAGTTTGAGGTCGTGAATTAAGAATTTAATTTTTCCATCTGGCTTCTGTTAGACAATAATCATCATGAATTTATCCTATAACGATTTAGAGGTACGCCTATGTGTGTCGCGTGCACATATTTTAGCATATAAAACACTTTGTCAAGTCTAACAACTCTGATAGAACCGTTACACTAACCGAACCGTCCAAAGAGTAAAGTGCAGGGAAAGTAGATTTTTAATAAGCCTGTGCACTGATAATGCGATGCGTGGAAAACAAAGAGTTTTGTGGCATTTGAGAGTGTTTCCGAATCCATTATTTACGCGCTGAATGAATCGGGACGCTGTCTGCCTGTTACAGAGAGACGCGCGCGACATAGATTGCAGACTAGTGTCAGGAAAATACAGAGACCGACGTCATCCCACTAGAATAGTTTTGCGTTGCATCATAGTGGCGCCTGACTGCTGCAGTCAACCAGAAGACTCACTATAGGTAAACAGATACGTTATTCATTAACCCAATGTCAAGTGTTGACATTGCACCATAAATGTACTGAAATAATCGTTGCCTTATTTTTTGTCTGTTGTACAGTGCTAGTGTGGACTACAGTCCACAAATACAAAACATGTATTAATCGTAATGCTACCCGATGACTCAATTTCGTTTATTGTATAAAGTCTGAAGTATCTTTGCAACAGCTTTTCTTGTGTTGTCTGACGCATTTCTCCTTCGGAGTTGAGCGCGTAATCGCAAGTAGGTTCATTAGAGACGGTACTTGCTACTGCTACGAAGAGGAGAGAAGTCCTTGGCTCGCTAGTTGACGCGTCTGATGTTTTTCAAATCTGACGTGAGGTTCACCGCGTCTTCGGCTTCCGAGGAAAAGAGAAAGTGATGTAACAGCTGTTGTGATTTTAACGAAGGCTGTTTCTCGTTAATGTTAACGAAGTGACTAGAAATGTTTCCCGTAACATTTAATTATATGAAATCCACATGTGTCAGATTTTAGTGTCGTTTTGTTTGGATGTCTTCCAAAAGTTTACGGAGCGGCCCTTATTTCGACACAAAAGAGCAACAGATCATTTTTGATTAATACATGTTTTGCATCAGTTTTAATACGGCAAGTGGAAAGATAAGTTTCGTTTTATCATGTTTTAACAAACATGGAGAAAGAAATAATTAGAAATGAAACATTAACTAAGTCCAGGTAAATCTCTAGCTTGCCCTTACTAGCTGATTTCTGTCGTCCGACTTATTTACCCTGAAAACAACACATAACCGCTGTCACATGTTCACTGATGTGACATAAATCGTGGAATTGCGATAAGCACATATACAGATGGTAGCAGTATCGCGTACACAAGATATAAGAGGCCAATGCATTGGCGGAGTTGTCATTTGTACCCACGTGATCAATGTGGAAAGTTTTCCGACATCATTATCTCTGCACGACGGGAATTAACGGACTTTGAACACCGAATGGCAGTCGGAGCTATACGCATGGGACATTCCATTTCGGTAATCGTTAGGGAATTCAGTATTCCTAGATGTACAGTGTCAAGAGCGTGCTCAAAACACCAAATTTCAAGCACAACCTCTGACCACGGACAACGCAGTCTTCACTTAACGACCTAGAGCAGCGGCGTTTTCGTAGAACTGTCAGTGCTACCAGAAAAGCAACACCGCGCGAAATAACCGCAGAAATTAATGTGGGACGTACAACGAAGTATCCATTAGGACATTGCGGCTAAATTTGGCGCTAATGGGCAATGGAAGGAGACGACTGGCGCGAGAGCCTTTGCTAACAGCACGACATCGCCTGCAGCACCTCTCCTGAGCCCGTGATCATGTTGGATGGACGCTGCCAAACCGTGGTCCAGTCATATGAGTCCCGATTTCAGTTGCTAAGAGCTGATGTTAGAGTTCGAGTGTGGCGCAGAATCCCATGAAGCCATGGACCCTAGTTATCAACTCTACATCTACATGATTACTCTGCAATTCACATTTAAGTGCTTGGCAGAGGGTTCATCGAACCACAATCATACTATCTCTCTATCATTCCACTCCCGAACAGCGCGCGGGAAAAACGAACACCTAAACCTTTCTGTTCGAGCTCTGAATTCTCTTATTTTATTTTGATGATCATTCCTACCTATGTAGGTTGGGATCAACAAAATATTTTCGCATTCGGAAGAGAAAGTTGGTGACTGAAATTTCGTAAATAGATATCGCCGCGACGAAAAAGTCTTTGCTTTAATGACTTCCATCCCAACTCGCGTATCATATCTGCCACACTCTCTCCCCTATTAAGTGATAATACGAAACGAGCTGCCCTTTTTTGCACCCTTTCGATGTCCTCCGTCAGTCCCACCTGGTAAGGATCCCACACCGCGCAGCAATATTCTAACAGAGGACGAACGAGTGTAGTGTAAGCTGCTGTCTCTTTAGTGGACTTGTTGCATCTTCTAAGTGTCCTGCCAATGAATCGCAACCTTTGGCTCGCCTTCCCCACAATATTATCTATGTGGTCTTTCCAACTGAAGTTGTTCGTAATTTTAACACCCAGGTACTTAGTTGAATTGACAGCCTTGAGAATTGTACTATTTATCGAGTAATCGAATTCCAGCGGATTTCTTTTGGAACTCGTGTGGATCACCCCACACTTTTCGTTATTTAGTGTCAACTGCCACCTGCCACACCATACAGCAATCTTTTCTAAATCGCTTTGCAACTGATACTGGTCTTCGGATGACCTTACTAGACGGTAAATTACAGCATCATCTGCGAACAACCTAAGAGAACTGCTCAGATTGTCACCCAGGTCATTTATATACATCAGGAGCAGCAGGGGTCCCAGGACGCTTCCCTGGGGAACACCTGACATCACTTCAGTTTTACTCGATGATTTGCCGTCTATTACTAGGAACTGCGACAATCCTGACAGGAAATCACGAATCCAGTCGCACAACTGAGACGATACCCCATAGGCCCGCAGCTTGATTAGAAGTCGCTTGTGAGGAACGGTGTCAAAAGCTTTCTGGAAATCTAGAAATACGGAATCAACTTGAGATCCCCTGTCGATAGCGGCCATTACTTCGTGCGAATAAAGAGCTTGCTGCGTTGCACAAGAACGTTTTCTGAAACCATGCTGATTACGTATCAATAGATTGTTCCCTTCGAGATGATTCATAATGTCTGAATACAGTATATGCTCCAAAACCTTACTGCAAACCGACGTCAATGATATAGGTCTGTAGTTCGATGGATTACTCCTAATACCCTTCTTAAGCACTGGTGCGACCTGCGCAATTTTCCAATCTGTAGGCACAGATCTATCGGTGAGCTGGTGGTAGCTACATAATAGTGTGCGCTGTGTCTACATGGAATGAGCTGGGTCTTTAGCTCCCACTGAGCCGATGACTGAGTGGAAATGGTTATGTTCGGCCGCTTGAAGACCATTTGTAGCCATTCATGGACTTCATATTCCCAACCAAAGATGGAAAAGTTACGGACGGCAATGCGCCATGTCACCGGGCCACAATTGTTCACGACCGGCTTGGAGAACATTCTGGACAATTCGAGCGATTGATTTGGCCACCGCCCGACTTGTATCCCATCAAACATTTATGGGACGTAATCGAGAGGTCACTCCGTGCAATAAATCCCTCACCGGCAACACTTACGCAATTATGGACGGCCATAGAGGCAGTATGGCTCAGTATTTCTGCGGGGACTTCCAACGACTTGTTGAGTCCATGTCATGTCGAGCTGCTGCACTACGCCGGGCAAAAGCAGGCCCGACACGATATTATGGGGAATCTCATGACATTTGTCACTTCAGAGTATGCTGATACAACAGCAGGTTGTGTTCGGATTTTGTGTTCTGTCCTGGTGTACCTACACCTTATTTCTCGAAGAAATTGCCCAACCAACACTCCAGAGCTGGTCCCACACATGTTCTGTTGGGAACAGATGTGGGGATCTTGCGGACCGCAGGAGATCCCGATAATCACGGAGACTGTTCATAGAGAAGCGAGTCACATGTGGACGAGCGTTGACATGTTGAAAAACGATACTACGGTACTGTGATACGTGAAGGTGCCCGATATCCGTGGCGTCAGAGCTCCCTCGATGACTATGGCTCGCTACTGTATGACGCCAGGAATAACACCACCGTGCGTCACCAAAACACTGCAAGAATATCACCTCTTCCCGGGTCGCAGTCATACTCGCTGGCGACGGTCATCGGGGGTTGTGCAGAACCGCAATTCATCGCTGGACCCTATGCGACACCATTCACTAGTAGTCCATACTTCTCAGTCTTGGCACCTCTTCAAACGCAGTCGTTCATGTTGTGTTAACGGCACCCTACGCATGACACGGTAATTCCCCAGTCCGACATCTGCTAGTCCTAGACCAGTGGTGCGGATTGACACAGAATGTTGCAAGAGTTCATCGCTTGTTCTCCGACAGATGTGAAGGAGATACAGTGTGCTTGGTGCACAATACAGCAATTCTGCTATGTGGTGGTCAGACATGATCGACGGAAACTTGACGATCTCTATGGCTGCCCTCACGTTCCCACGCAGCACAACATCAGGCCATTGTCACATCCGTATGCTCCACAAATCTGGATATCATTCGACTAGCCGGCCAAACAGAGACCCATAATGAGGCCCCTTTGAGATTCTGTCAGGTGGTGATAAGACTGTCTCAAATGAGTACGAGACATCTCCGAGTTTTCACAGCGATTGCTCAACATCTGACGCTGCACACGTACTTTACATATTCTACGAGACGTGGTAGCAACGTTAATCACGAACAACAAAAATTAACTCTGGCGGCCATTCTACCTGTCACAGGAAACTGCAGTTTTAGTTATTTACATAGCCGCCGGTCGTAAGCACGCGAACGATGTTGCGCTGACATCCAGTCATGTCTTCGGGCTGCTTCGCTTTTTTCTCCTTTTGCCAGGCAGTGCATTATGGGAGGGGACTTCCAGTTTGAGCTGTTGCCTAACAACAAAGGGAAACATCCTGGAATCCTGGTCGGAACAGGAAGATTCGGAAGGTTTTTAAATTATTTCTGGGACAATTTTATCATGTGTCCTGGACAAAAGTTAAAATTTAGTGTGTGTGCAAGCACGTGCGGGCTCGCTCGTGTGTGGCAGTGTGAGTGTGCAGTCTTCAGCTAGAGGTTGGAGTTGTACTGATGTCTCCCATTCCGCATCACAGCTGGGTGAAAGACTAAATAAGCAAAATAAAATGATCATCGAAGGGATTGCTGTATCAAAAACCTACTGATACCAGTCACTGAATGCTGGACGCTAATTTGACTGGACCAGAGGTGGGATTGTTCCTACATGCCAGTCAGGTAGATTGAAGACGGCGTAATGTAGCACGGAAACTGTTTGCTCAAATAAAATAGACGCCTGAAGGTGTTCTGATTCGACATTTTACACTGAAGCGCCAAGGAAACTCGTAAAGGCACGCGTATTCAAATACAGGGATATGTAAACGGGCCGAAGACGGTACTGCGGTCGGTGACGCCCAAATAAAACAACAAGTGTCTGGCGCACTTGTTAGATCGGTTACTGCTGCTACAATGGCAGATTAGCCAGATTTAAGTGAGTTTGAACGTGGTGCTATGGTCAGTGCGCGAGCGATGGGACACAGTATCTCCGAGGTAGCGACGAAGTGGGGATTCTCCCGTACGACCATTTCACGAGTGTACCTTGAATATCGGGAATGCGGTAAGACATCAAATCTCCAACATCTCTGCGGCGGGAAAAAGATCTTGTAAGAATAGGACCAAAGACGACTGAAGAGAATTGTTCGACGTGACAGAAGTGCAATCCTTCCGCAAATTGCTGTAGATTTCAATGCTAGGCCATCGACAAGTTTTAGCGCGCGAGGCATTCAACGAAACATCATCGATATGGACTTTCGTAGCCGAAGGCCCACTCATATACCATTGATGACTGCACGACACAAAGCTTTACGTGTCACTTGGGCCCATCAACACAGACACTGGTGACTGGAAACATGTTGCCTGGTTGGACGAGTCTCATTTCAGAGTATATCAAGCGGGTGGACTCGTACGGTTATGGGGACAGCCTCATGAATTCATGGACCCTGCATGCCAGGAGGGGACTGTTCAAGCTGGTGGAAGCTCTGTTAATGAACATTATTGAGCATATCTGGGATGCCTTGCAACGTGCTGTTCAGAAGAGATCTCCAATCCCTCGTACTCTTACTGATTTATGGACTGACCCGACCTCGTGATGACTGGGTGTTGTGTGATGTCATTAGGTTTAAGTAGTTCTAAGTTCTGGGGGTCTGATGACCATAGATGTTAAGTCCATAGTGCTCAGAGCCATTTTTTGACAGCCCTGCAGGATTCATGGTGTCAGTTCCCTCCAGCACTACTTCAGGCATTAGTCGAGTCCATGCCACGTCGTTTTGAGGCATTTCTGCGTGCTCGCGTGGGACCTACACGATATTAGGCAGGTGTACCTTTTTCTTTGGCTCTTCAATGTATACTGAACATCCGAGATCCCGCAGTCATTTGTATAAAGATGGACTTACAGGTACGAAATAAGATCCAACGATGTCAGTAACCATCTCCTTTTGAGTCTTTGGAAACTATCTGTAGACGTGGGAAGTTTCTGGGCTATTGAAGGCGGCGTATTTTGTGAGCTGTCGGCTAGGAGCAAAAGACCGCCCGGCTGGGTCACGCAGCAGCTTGTTGTGTGGCGCCCAGGTGCTGTTGTACAGACGGCTTTTGATTGCCGCCGTGACCTCGACGCCCACGTACCGGGACACCGGTGGCCGCCTCTTACGAAAGCTACAAGCCTGGTGCTACGCCCCCACTCTCAGCCGTTCCACACTCGTCGTTTCCGCTTCTCGCAGGATTCCACATGTCAAGGGGGGTAGGACGTCACACGGGCCGGCTTGGAGCAGGAAAGGCATCACAGGACATTTTAATTTCCACTGCCTATACTTTTACAAATAAATTCGTAGAACTTTGTCAGCATGACTAGGAAGGATTCAGAATTTACACTCACAGCAGCGGAAGTTCGAAAACATAACAAAATAAATGTTTTTTACATGTGAAATTTCATCACGTTTTTCACTTACTAATGGCAGCATTTGTTGCTATAGGTACACTTTTCTTCATAAATAAGAGAGATTCTTCAATGAATTTTGCACAGCATACAAACTATACTCAAAGGTGTATGAAACTCTAGAATTTCACAAATCTATTAAAAACTGTGGTAAAAATTGAGGTAATTAACTAGAAAATTTGTGTTTTTTTCTAAACATGAAGTTTAAAACATAACAGCTCATTCGTTTTTTCATAAATTAAATAAATTCTAGAGTTTCATACATATGTAAGTATGGTTTGTAGGCTGTGCAAAATTCATCGAAGAATCTCTCTAACTTACGAAGAAAAGTGTATCTATAGCAACAAATGCAGCCATTAGTAAGTGAAAGAATGATGAAATTTCACATGTAAAAAAAAAAGTGTATCTATAGCAACAAATGCAGCCATTAGTAAGTGAAAGAATGATGAAATTTCACATGTAAAAAAAAAATATTTTGTTATGTTTTCGATCTTCCACTGCAATGAGTGTGAATCCTGAATCCTTCCTGGTGATGCTGACAGAGTTTTGTGAATTTATTTGTAAAAGTATAGGCAGTGGAAATTAAAATGTCCTGTGATGCCTCTCCCGCTCCAAGTCGGCCCGTTTGACGTCCTACCCCCCGTAATTGCCGTATCCCTCTATGCCATCTAGGGTCGACTGGTTAAGCACGCCGAAAATGGGCCGCGTATTTGGTTCGCAGTCGGAAGCAAGTGTACGGCTCGCCTCTTTGCGAAACGCTGCGGGAGAGAGTAGCCGGCTGGGAACGGTGCCCGCCGGTCAGGGCTTTTAACGCTGTTATCGGCGGCGCGTTAACTTGGGTTAATGAGGTCAGCCGCCGGTGGGAGACTCAATGAGGCGGGACCAGACTGGTGAAACTGGCCAGCCTGCGATGACGGGCGCAGCTCACCAGGTCCGGGGCGTCGCTGTCGGAGCTCCATCGCTGCCAACACGCCAAAAATAAACGAATTGATGACCAGGTCTCTGCACCGCTAAGTCTTTGGGGACAAAAGACTGTACCATCACAGCGGAACCATGCGAAATCCTTAAATACACACGACCCGAAACCAGAAACTAGATTAGCGCGTACCCACCCACCCACCCACCCACCCACACCCACCCACACACACACACACACACACACACACACACACAAATATACCGGGTGATCAAAAATTCAGTATAAAGTTGAAAACTTAATAAACCACGGAATAATGTAGATGGACAGGTAAAAATTGACACACATGCTTGGAATGACATGGGGTTTCATTAGAACCACCCCATATTGCCAGACGCGTGAAAGATCTCTTGCACGCGTCGTTTGGTGATGATCGTGTGCTCAGCCGCCACTTTCGTCATGCTTGGCCTCCCAGGTCTCCAGACCTCAGTCACAAGTGTCACAAGTGTATCGTGAATGGCTCTGAGCACTATGGGACTTAACCTCTGTGGTCATCAGTCCCCTAGAACTTAGAACTACTTAAACCTAACTAACCTAAGGACATCACACACACCCATGCCCGAGGCAGGCTTCGAACCTGCGACCGTAGCAGTCGCGCGGTTCCGGACTGAGCGCCTAGAACCGGTCGGCCACCGCGGCCGGCTACAAGTGTATCGTGATCGACCGACATCTCTAGGGATGCTGAAAGACAACATCCGACGCCAATGCCTCACCGTAACTCCGGACATGCTTTACAGTGCTGTTCACAACATTATTCCTCGACTACAGCTATTGTTGAGGAATGATGGTGGACATATTGAGCATTTCCTGTAAAAAAATCATCTTTGCTTTGTCTTACTTTGTTATGCTAATTATTGCTATTCTGATCAGATGAAGCGCCATCTGTCGGACATTTTTTGAACTTTTGAATTTTTTTTTGTTCTAATAAAACCCCATGTGTGTCAATTTGCACCTCTCTATCTACATTATTCCGTGATTTATTCACTTTTCAAATTTATACTGACTTTTTGATCACCCGGTATATACTGTACGTCTGTTAGGGATTATAGCGTTGCTAGCTCTCCACATACTACTGGAAAAGAGGATCGTTGTAGACGTAATCTTCCAAAATACACTGTGATTTTACCAGTCTAGACGAATGTTTTACAATGCTTCTAGTGGCCAATGTTATTGTGTGTGCATATCTTTGGTGTGGGAACTCACAGATCACAGATGATGATTCTGAATCGTATAGCAGGTCAAGTGTTGGAGTACTCGAACTCTGAACTGGCAGGAAATCTGTTGCACTATGGCTCATCTCTCCGCTGTTACAGTTCCAGACGAAAATAGCACTCCTTGAAAGAAGACAGTGTGGCGCTGATGGCTGCGTTTCTGCCCAAAACAAAGAAACTCACATTATTCCGTGATTTGTCCGGTTTTCAAATTTATACTGACTTTTTGATCACCCGGTATATGCAGAGTGAAGAAAAATTCTCGCACTTGGACTTCGCAGTGCGATTCCTCATATACTACCAACACAAAAATGTGTGTCACAAAATTTCGTCCTGAGCATGTGAAAGGCAGTAAATGGACGTTAAAGATTGGTAATCTGCCAATACTGTAATGACATATGCGGGAACTACCTCTCTCAGCGTATAGTAGAAGTGCTGTGCAGCTGCCGGCCGCTGTGGCCGAGTAGTTGTTGGCCCTTCAGTCCGGAACCGCGCTTCTGCTACGGTCGCAGGTTCGAATCCTGCCTCGGGCATGGGTGTGTGTGATGTCCTTAGGTTAGTTAGGTTTAAGTAGTTCTAAGTCTAGCGGACTGATGACGTCAGATGTTAAGTCCCATGGTGCCGAGCCATTTGAACCATTGCTGTGCAGCTGGTGCAGTGGACAGCGTCTTGGGTTGGATTCTGGATCGAGGCGTATTTGTTTTTATTTGCCAATTTCATTCAGCTATTTAACAGTGTAGTTTTCACCGTTTCCTTAAGCAACGTGTGTGCGACATTTTCATAGCACACGCCTGGAAGTTATTTGCAAAGCACGTTGCTAGCTCTACTGCTGACGTAAGGCCGTAACGAAACGTAATGGACCTAAGCGTGGCAAGAATCATAGTTGATATTAATCAATGGGACCATTGGGGGAAGGTACACAGAAAACAGATCTGAGATGTAGTGGATGCAGTGGTGTGAAACCATTCCCGCCCACGACGTACAAAAGGCTACTTTGATAGCTGTCCAGTTCAAACGATTGTAATTCCATTTCTACTTTCGTAGTATGTAACTGCAGATGTTTTGTAGAAGACTCACTAAGCACAGTTTGACGCTTAAGACACCAGATACTGTACCACGCAGATAACATTTAGGAAATGAAAACAAATATGTGTCGACCCAGAATCGAGTCCTTGACCTTATGCACGCTGACCCAAAACGCAGTCCACTGTGCGAACTGCACAACACTAGTGCTCTCTCCTGAGAGACGCAGTTACCGTACATATGATGCAGTGTTGCCAGATTGCCGACCTGTAAATGGTTGAGTACACGTTTGCAGAATACACCGACATGATCCTTCTGCAGGGCGGAGCTTACGATAATGGAAAAGCTGCTCGTCGTCTGTATCGAAATCGTTATCCACAACATCCGACTCCATCGCATACGCTTTTCGAGAAATGGGTAACTTCACCTTCAGCACGAGTGCCTCTCGTGCCCAAGGAGACGCGGTACACCCGAATTGGAAGAGGCCGTACTGTAAACAACAGTGTTTGTGAGAAGTGATTAACTTTCATTTTTGTTTCTTTCGTTATTAATGAGTGGAACTGTAGAACAGGTGATGTACTCGGTGACGCCTAATAAATTACCAGTAAAAGTGGTCGCGTTACCAACATGTTTTCAAATGGTTGTAGCACGCAAGCGATACGTATCTGGACATGGGTTCCAGTTCAAAATATTATCTACCTAGTCCTCTCAACAAGTCGTAGAACTCGTAATGGGAATTTACGAACACCCTATATCTATGTGACTCATAGCTCAGTGGAAGTCTTTTTAGATGACATCACGTGGATAGCTTATGTGGTGATTTGCTAAGTCTGTCAACGCTCTACCTGAATATCATACCTACAAAATCCAATAAAATGAATGTAAAATGTCTGCTGCTTGTTGTGTTATCAATAAAGATGCGAAAATCAACATTATAAAAGAATTACATCTTCAGTGACAATTAAACCAATACTTAGGTATTGCAATTACTAATAACTTAAATTGGAACGATTACATACGTAATGTTATACGGAAAGCCAGAACACTTGGAAAATGCAACAGGTCTACTCAAGAGACTCCTTACACTACGCTTGTCCACTCTCTGCTGGAGCATTGCTGTGCGGTGTGGGATTCGCATCATATAGCAGTGACGGAGAACATCGAGAAATTCAAAGATGGGCAGTTCATTTTGTGTTCTCGCGAAATAGGGGAAAGAGTGCCACGGATGTGATACACGACTTGGGGTGGCAATTATTAAAACAAATGCTTTTTTCCGTTGCGGCAGGATCTTCTCACTAAATTTCAATTACTATCATTCTCCTCAGAGTGTGAAAATATTTTGTTGCCGTCCACCCACATAGGGAGAAATAATCATCAAAATAAGAGAAATCAGAGCTCGCACGGAAGCATGTAAGTGTTCGCTTTTTTCCCAGCGCTGTTCGAGAGTGGAAAAAATGTTCACATCTGTGTGCATTCCTAAGGGACCAAACTGCTGAGGTCATCGGTCCCTAGACTTACACATTACTTAAACTAAGGACAACACACACACCCTTGCCCGAGGGAGGACTCGAACCTCCGGCCGGATAGGCCGCGCGATTCATGACATGGCGCCCCTAACGGTGCGGCCATTGCGACCGACTAGGGAGTGAAACTTCAGGTGATTTGATGAACTATCTGCCAGGATCTTAATTGTGAGCTGCAGAATTATCATGTAGATGTAACAAGTTTTTAAACTTATTGTCCGCAGGTCGTGGTCGTACGGTAGCGTTCTCGCTTCACACGCCCGGGTTCCCGGGTTCGATTCCCGGCAGGGTCAGGGATTTTCTCTGCCTCTTGATGACTGGGTGTTGTGTGCTGTCCTTAGGTTAGTTAGGTTTAAGTAGTTATAAGTTCTAGGGGACCACTGACCATAGATGTTAAGTCCCATAGTGCTCAGAGCCATTTGAACCATTTTTTTTAAACTTATTATTTATTTGCGTGTAGTTTTCTAGTCGCCTACATCTCTATTTCTTCACTAAAGATACTCCATAGAATTGTCTTTCGCTTTATATGAGGGAAAAATGACAATACGACAGGTAGTTATAAAGTTTTAATCATCGCCTCGAAAAAATGGAACCGCAGACATGAAGTTTGGCGGTGGTGTTAATTCTTATCTACAAATTTGTCGTTCAGTGCGACACGTTTTACGCAACGTTAGATGAGATGGCGGACACATGAATTGTACAAGTCTGCACTGTAGCTGTTCGTTAAAGTTTCACCTCGAAAATAGCCTCGTCGTCATTCTGATAATCGCGGTCACGCAATGGTTTCTTCATCGACGGAAGGAGGAAGAAGTGGGTGTCACGTCAGAAGAGGCAAAACTTGGTAGTGCAAAAGCATTTTCCTGTACCAGAAACAACCCGTTGGACAGTTTTCCGGGACGCCTTTTCTTGACAGCCTGTCGGAACCTCCTCACCAGAGATCGGTAGTACGCTCCTATAGGCCAGTAGAGATAGCTCTAAAAAAGGGTTTTGGTTGCAAAAGGTGAACTAACTTTGGTTTCCAAGTATGCTGTACATATTACCCCTTCCGTGAAAAATCCAACTTTTGGACGTTCTTCCCCTTGTGCGTTATTCTCATCTTGACAAAACCTCTAAGCAATGGCACTTTTTTCCTGTGCATTTTAGGCAAAAATATGACATGATTAACATTAAAGGGCTTTACATTTCCTGCAAGAAATGAAATGATATTGCGGCAGTGATGGCCGGGAGGCCCCATCCAGGGAAGTGCGGCCGCCACGTTGGAAGTCTTATTTTAGGTGACGCCACACTGGGCGACTTGCGCGTCGGTGATGATGAGATGGTGATGAGGAACAGCGCAACACCCAGTCAACGAGCGGAGAAAATCTCCAATGCAGCCACGAACCGAACCCGGTCCTGACGCATGGTAAGCAAACACGTTACCATTCAGCTAAGCAGACAGACATTTCGTGCACTTTTCGTACATAACATGGCGGTAAATTCTGAACAGCTATTGAGACACGAGGCTGTGAAAATCTGACAAAAGTCAAGAAATCGCAAAACGTTAGATATGTCAGCGGTTTCGCTTTAGTAACATTTTTAGTGCATAATAACGAACGATGTAAAGGATTTAATTTCTTTGAAGATTCAACCAAAATATTTGTAATAACTCCCTATACACTCGAGAAATGTTGCATTAACAAATCTAGTGAAAGTGTTTTTCTCTCGTACGTCCTAAGTTTACTGTACAGTAACAGCCACTTTGAAGGCGCTGCCGTCGTTGAGATCACTCACAATTTCTAAAAGTCCGTACTACCACTGATACTACACTCGTCGATATGACACAGTGCCCCCTACAGAAGTAAATGACGTAGCCACATCACTTCTTTGTCCATACAGATTAAAATATGCAGTTGTTAAATTTCTTTAAGAGAAAGGTGACAAGAAAGTCTTAAATAATTATCGTCTAATTTTTTCCGAAATATTCGAAAACGCAATGTACTCAAGTTAGTCCCACATTTAAGCAGAAAGAATTGGTGCATCAGAGTTTGCCGGCCGGTGTGGCCGAGCGGTTTTAGGCGCTTCAGTCTGGAACCGCGCGACCGCTACGGTCGCAGGTTCGAATCGTGCCTCGGGCATAGATGTGTGTGATGTCCTTACGTTAGTTAGGTTTAAGTAGCTCTAAGTCTAGGGGACATGACCTCAGATGTTAAGTCCCATAGTGCTCAGAGCCATTTGAACCATTTTTGGTTCGAATCGTACTTAACAAACAGAATGCAAAAAGTTGGGTGAATAATTCTAGCAATGTTGGAAGGAGAGAAAATTTTACTGACTGCCGAGAAATCTCAAAGAGAGTCCCACACCATTCGATTTCAGGTCCACTTTTATTCCTTACATATTTAAATGACCTTCCACTTAACATTCATCAAACCAGAATTGGTACTTTTTGCGGACGATAGTAGTGATATAATAAAACCCATCAGGGAGAAACTAACAGAAGAGGTTGTTAATGATCTTTTCCAAAGAATTATTAAGTGGTGCTCTGAGAACGGGGTCTCTCTGAATTTTGGGAAAACATTCTACATTCCGTTATGTACAACAGATATAGTCGTACTAACAGTTGATTTAACACGTGAACAGGAGTCAGTAAACAGGACAGAGTGCTCCAAATTTATGGCAGTACATACTGATGAAAACTTAAACTGAAAGAAGCACACTAATGAACTGCTCAGACTGTTAAGTTTAGCTACCTTTGTTGTTCGTATAATTTGTACTCTTGAAAGCGAACAAAACAACAAAAAATGGTTCAAATGGCTCCGAGCACTATGGGACTTAACATCTATGGTTGTCAGTCCCCTATAACTTAGAACTACTTAAACCTAACTAACCTAAGGACATCACACAACACCCAGTCATCACGAGGCAGAGAAAATCCCTGACCCCGCCGGGAATCGAACCCGGGAACAAAACAACATATTTTTCGTATTTCTACTCACTAACGCCTTATGTAATAGTTTTCTGGCGTAACTCAATACTTGGAATGAAATTACTGATTGCATAAAAGCGAGCAGCAAAAATAATACGTAGTTTTCACCCGCGGTCCTCAAGGAGGCACCTTTACAGTAACGTCAGGCGTTTTAATTGCGCCTTGACAATACATAAATACTACTGTATTTCGTCATAAATAATCTGTCACAATTTGAGAAGAACAGTGATGTCCATACCTACAACACCAGAAGAAACAGTGACATTTATTAGCAATTATTAAAGCCGTTAATGGCTCTGAAAGGAGTTCACCATACAGCAACAAAAAGTTTTGATCATTTGCCCAGTAACATAAAATGTCTGACAGGTAGCAAAGCAAATTTTTAAGTTAACCTACAATCATTTCTTCTGAACCACTTTTTCTGTTCTATGGCCGAATTTTTATTGAAAAGTCGATAGCTTGTAAAAAAAAAAATGAGCCTGTTGTTTAAGTGCAGTAGCATGAGCAGTACTAAAAAATATAATATGTTCATTAATGTAAACTCTATCAAGTATCTACAGGGTGTTACAAAAAGGTACGGCCAAACTTTCAGGAAACACTCCTCACACACAAAGAAAGAAAATATGTTATGTGGACATGTGTCCGGAAACACTTACTTTCCAAGTTAGAGCTCATTTTATTACTTCTCTTCAAATCACATTGATCATGGAATGGAAACACACAGCAACAGAACGTACCAGCGTGACTTCAAACACTTTGTTACAGGAAATGTTCAAAATGTCCTCCGTTAGCGAGGATACATGCATCCGCCCTCCGTCGCATGGAATCCCTGATGCGCTGATGCAGCCCTGGAGAATGGCGTATTGTATCACAGCCGTCCAAAATACGAGCACGAAGAGCCTCTACATTTGGTACCGGGGTTGCGTAGACAAGAGCTTCCAAATGCCCCCACAAATGAAAGTCAAGAGGGTTGAGGTCAGGAGAACGTGGAGGCCATGGAATTGGTCCGCCTCTACCAATCCATCAGTCACCGAATCTGTTGTTGAGAAGCGTACGAACACTTCGACTGAAATGTGCAGGAGCTCCATCCTGCATGAACCACATGTTGTGTCGTACTTGTAAAGGCACATGTTCTAGCAGCACAAGTAGAGTATCCCGTATGAAATCATGATAACGTGTTCCATTGAGCGTAGGTGGAAGAACATGTGGCCCAATCAAGACATCACCAACAATGCCTGCCCAAACGTTCACAGAAAATCTGTGTTGATGACGTGATTGCACAATTGCGTGCGGATTCTCGTCAGCCCACACATGTTGATTGTGAAGATTTACAACTTGATCACGTTGAATCGAGGAAGTACAGTACATACTGACGAAACTAAAATGAGCTCTAACATGGAAATTAAGCGTTTCCGGACACACGTCCACATAACATCTTTTCTTTATTTGTGTGTGAGGAATGTTTCCTGAAAGTTTGGCCGTACCTTTTTGTAACACCCTGTATACCCTGTAAGCTGACTCATTCCACAGAATCGTTCAGATTATCCATCGAATATGCAAATAACTAAATAGCTTTATGTTTATTTCACAACCTACTCTGCCACTCGCTACAATCTCGCGCCCTCGACAACAGTGGCAATGCTATCGGTCGACGCAAGTCAGCGTACTTACAGTACGTTCACAACCAGTCATTCGCCGAAGAAGACACGCACATTCCGCGGCTCATAATTGCGTATAACCGTGCTTTGTCCCGCTGAAATATGGTACTTGGAGGGATCTGAAAAAGGGCAGAACATCGGGCTCTGAAATTTAATTGATGCATTGGTCGTTAGTCAGGTAGTACTCAATGCATAGGAGACGAAATCTGGTACAACGGCATCCAGTGGCAGGCAAAAACGTCTGTTAGCTATGACAGTGAACAAGAGTGCTTTCACACGTCAGGCTAGGGATAAGCAGCTAATGCCCTCCTAGGCTCCTTAGCACATGTTCTTGTATGTTCGGTTGTTATGCTCGTGATTTTCCTAAGTCGTTATAATGTGAGGTTTGTTCATTCATGCGGCCGAGTTACATTTGATGTTGAACTTTTTATTACTGGAATAGAAGGTCATCTTGCAATTTTGGATTCTGGTAATACTTTAAAAATGCATGTGCAAATGAAATAAACCTTTTATTCATCTTTGATTAATCACTGAGAAGGTAGTGAGACAAAGTTGTAAACAGTTCCCCGTGTTACTCAGTCTGTACATGGAAAAAGCAATGAAGGAAACCAAGGGGAAATTTAGAAAGCGAAATAAAGTTCAGGGAGAAGAAACAAAAACTTCAAGGGTTGTTGGTGACATTGTAATTCTGTTATAAACTGCAAAAGACTTGCAATAACAGTTGCATGGAATGGTTAACGTCTTGAAGAAAGGTTACTACGAGGTGCATTCAAGTTCTAAGGCCTCCGATTTTTTTTCTCCGGACTGGAAAGAGACAGAAACATGCGCAGTGTTTTAAAATGAGGCCGCGTTCATTGTCAATACGTCCCATAGATGGCAGCACCATATGGCAGATGGAATTTTACCGCCAGCGGCGAGAATGAGAACTGTTTTAAATACTTAAAATGGCGACGTTTTCCTTACTTGAACAGCGTGCAATCATTCGTTTTCTGAATTTGCGTGGTGTGAAACCAATTGAAATTCATCGACAGCTGAAGGAGACATGTGGTGATGGAGTTATGGATGTGTCGAAAGTGCGTTCGTGGGTGCGACAGTTTAATGAAGGCAGAACATCGTGTGACAACAAACCGAAACAACCTCGGGCTCGCACAAGCCGGTCTGACGACATGATCGAGGAAGTGGAGAGAATTGTTTTGGGGGATCGCCGAATGACTGTTGAACAGATCGCCTCCAGAGTTGGCATTTCTGTGGGTTCTGTGCACACAATCCTGCATGACGACCTGAAAATGCGAAAAGTGTCATCCAGGTGGGTGCCACGAATGCTGACGGACGACCACATGGCTGCCCGTGTGGCATGTTGCCAAGCTATGTTGACGCGCAACGACAGCACGAATGGGACTTTCTTTTCGTCGGTTGTGTCAATGGATGAGACGCGGATTCCATTTTTCAATCCAGAAACAAAGCGCCAGTCAGCTCAATGGAAGCACACAGATTCACCGCCACCAAAAAAATTTCTGGTAACCGCGAGTGCTGAAAAAATGATGGTGTCCATGTTCTGGGACAGCGAGGGCGTAATCCTTACCCATTGCGTTCCAAAGGGCACTACGGTAACAGGGGCATCCTACGAAAATGTTTTGAAGAACAAATTCCTTCCTGCACTGCAAAAAAAAAAAAACGTCCGGGAAGGGCTGCGCGTGTGCTGTTTCACCAAGACAACGCACCCGCACATCGAGCTAACGTTACGCAACAGTTTCTTCGTGATAACAACTTTGAAGCGATTCCTCATGCTCCCTACTCACCTGACCTGACTCCTAGTGACTTTTGGCTTTTTCCAACAATGAAAGACACTCTCCGTGGCCGCACATTCACCAACCGTGCTGCTATTGCCTCAACGATTTTCCAGTGGTCGAAACAGACTCCTAAAGAAGCCTTCGCCGCTGCCATGGAATCATGGCGTCAGTGTTGTGAAAAATGTGTACGTCTGCAGGGCGATTACGTCGAGAAGTAACACCAGTTTCATCGATTTCGGGTGAGTAGCTAATTAGAAAAAAAAATCGGAGGCCTTAGAACTTGAATACACCTCGTAGATGAACTTCAACAAAAGTGAGATAAGGGTAATGGAATGTAGTCGAGTTCAATCAGGTGATGCTGGGAATGTTAGGTACGGAAATACATGATGCACGTTTGCGAGACCACTGTTTCGCATATATGCAGCCTTCACTACTGGACAGGTTGGAGTTGGACTCGTCCAAAAACATAGTATTTCTTTTCTCAGCATTTTAATATAGGATTGCTACTCGTATGCGTTTGTGAAGGTCCGATCGGTTCGAAGTGGAAACCAAAGTGAAAATCCGATGGAGCTTTGCACAGATGTGTTGGGCAGTATCTCTGTTGTGCTGCCGATCGCACCACGTAGCTCTTTTCAGTTATGAGTGCACAGTGGCCAGTAAAGATATAAGAAAATAGGGTTGCCCTCGAAGTATGACTGCCTGCTCAGAGATTTCGGCTGATTTCATGCAACACCACATAACGTAGCCGTCGTGCACTTCGCTCTTCAGGATAATTCTCGGCCACACACTGCAGGGGAAATGAACACGCTTCTGCAACGTTTCCGATGGGAAGTGTTTGATCACCCACCATACTTCCCGGACTCGGCTCTCTCTGGATTTCATCTCTGTTCACATGAACCTCTGGCTGTGACGACAAAATTTCCACAGACAACAAGCTGCGGACTAGCGTAGAGAAATGGCAGAAAGCACAGGTGGCTGCCATCTATGACGAGGGCAATGGAAGGTTGTCACAACTCTACGACAAATGTCTAAGGCGGAGCGGCGACTACGTAGAGAAGTAGCTGGGAGAAGTAGCTCGTTGTTGCAAATAAAACATTTTCGATTTTCGCTGTGGCTTCCATTTCGCGACCGATCGGATCTTAATAGCGAACAGCCTTCTTACCTTGACTCAGCGCGCCAGTGGCTTGCTGAGAAGTTTGCGAGTTCTGGCCAGTGGAAGTCAACGTAATGACATACATGTCTCCACCCGATTGCTTAGGCATCAGACCGACAAAGTAATGAATTTACAACAGTTGCAGTGCTACAGCGTTGACCCAACACTGCACTGCGGACGCAGCTGTTCGGTCCATTATGGAAATGCGGACAGTGTACCTTTCACTGAATTGAAGAGTTCCTACCAAATAGAGCACACTTTTTCGATCTTGAATGAGAAATAATAGTTATTCAGACGTAAAAGCAACCTCGGGTGTACCCCAAGGAAGTATTACAGGGCCACCACTTTTCACAATAAATGAAATGATGTAGCGGATATGGTCGGAATTTCCATGAGTCTTTTGGAGGATGATGCTGTTGTACACAGCGAAGTCGCAACGTTAGATAATTTTAGCGAAATGCAGAAAGACCTGCAAAAGGAGGGTCGCCTCGTGTAGGCATTGTCAGTTGACCCTCAACATAAACAAATGTAATGCATTGTTCGTAAATAATATAAAACTTCGGTTGTTGTTTGATTACACTATTCGCGATAAATTACTGGAAACGGCTATTTAAAGGGGAACGACCCCATAAAACTTATCGTAGTAAAGGCAGATACCGGACTGAGGATCATAGAACGAATCCTTAGGAAGTGTAGTCCACCTACAAAGAATGTTGCTTGCGAAATCGTCATTCGATCGATACTGGACTATTGATATTCCTTGTTCAGAAGGATTGATGAAGGCAATGGAGAAAAGCATCAAGAGTTGTTTTAATAAGCGCAAAAGCGTCACGGAGGCGCCATCCAGTTCCAGTGTAAAACGTTAGAGGAGAGATGTGCATCCCGGTGTGACTTGATGCTAAAATTCCGACAGCGTACGTCTTTAGAAGAGTCAACCAGCATATTGCTTCCTCCTGCATATAACTTGCGAAAAGACCATGTAAGTAAGCCTTAGACATTCGAGCTCATTCTGAGGCTTACTAATTGTAATAATTGCTCTCTGTGTGTGCCATTCGCGACTGGAACGGCAAAATGGGAAAGTGGCACTGGTACGCAAAGCATCCTCCGACACACACCGTAAGGTAGCTAGCGGAGTGTAGATCCCGTGACGTGGCCACACTGCGCGGTCCAGTACCTGCTCGGCGCAGCGTACAACACTCCCTCACTATCCACTGCTTCCACGCAGGCAGCGCCGCTGCAGTAGCGTGGCCAATACGAGCATGACTTGCTGTAAATATTTATCGGAGGGTATGAAATCCTGTCTTGTCTCCAGAGCTTTAAATCGAAAACCTATCACGGTAAGACAAAGACGAATTCTGCGGACGATCTGGTTTTAATAAAATAAATAACTTTCGAAAGTAATTAAGTTTTAAGAAGCGGTTCATAAAACTTCAGATAATTACTTTTTAGCACTTCGAAGGCAGCGCATTAGTACAACCGACAATCAAAATTCCTGCTTTAGGGAAAATTATAGATTCGCAACTGAAGTTTTCGTTAATGCTTCCGAACACAAGATTTTTCTTACAAGCAGACATCTGATGTGTATACAATATACACACACATAAAAAAAAAAGTTTTGTATCACCTCGGTTCCGAGAGTTCCGGAACATGTACAGAAAATTGGAATAGAGATCAACATAAACATCATTCTCGCCCTTTTTATTGCTCATGAAAACCACACATTGCATGTTGTGCCACCATACAGCGTGTGGTGGTCCAGATTACTGTACACACCGGTACCTCTAATACCCAGTAGCACATCCTTTTGCATTGATGCGTGCCTGTATTCGTCGTGGCATACTATCCACAAGTTCATCAAGGCACTGTCGGTCCAGATTGTCCCACTCCTCAACGGCGATTCGGCGTAGATCCCTCAGAGTGGTTGGTGGGTCACGTCGTCCATAAACAGCCTTTTTCAATCTATCCCAGGCAAGCTCGATAGGGTTCATGTCTGGAGAACATGCTGGCCACTCTAGTTTAGCGACGTCGTTATCCTGAAGGAAGTCATTCACAAGATGTGCACAATGGGAGCGCAAAATGTCGTCCATGAAGACGAATGCCTCGCCAATATGTTGCCGATATGGTTGCACTAGCGGACGGAGGATGGCATTCACGTATCGTACAGCCGTTACGGCGCCTTCCATGACCACCAGCGGCGTACGTCGGCACACATAATGCCACCCCGAAGCAGCAGGGAACCTCTACCTTGCTGCACTCGCGGGACAGTGTGTATAAGGCTTTCAGCCTTACCGGGTTGTCTCCAAACACGTCTCTGACGATTGTCTGGTTGAAGGCATATGATACACTCATCGGTGAAGAGAACGTGATGCCAATCCTGAGCAGTCCATTTGGCACGTTGTTGGATCCATCTGGACCGCGCTGCATGGTATCGCGGTTACAAAGATGGACCTCGCCATGGATGTCGGGAGTGAAGTTGCGCATCGTGCAGCCTAATGCGCACAGTTTGAGTCGTAAAACGCCGTCCTTCGGCTGCACGAAAAGCATTATTCAACATGGTGGCGTTGCTGTCAGGGTTCCTCCGAGCCATAATCCGTAGGTAGCGGTCATCCACTGCAGTAGTACCCCTTGCGCGGCCTGAGCGAGGCACGTCATCGACAGTTACTGTCTCTCTGTATCTCCTTCATGTCCGAACAACATCGTTTCGTTTCACTCTGAGACGCCTGGACACTTCCGTTGTTGAGAGCCCTTCCTGACACAAAGTAACAATGCGGACGCGATCGAACCGCAGTATTGATCGTCTAGGCATGGTTGAACTATAGACAACACGAGCCGTGTACCTCCTTCCTGGTGGAATGACTAGAACTGATCGGCTGTCCGGACCCCCCTCCGTGAAATAGGCGCTGCTCATGCGTGGTTGTTTTCATCTTTGGGTGGGTTTAGAGACATCTCTGAAGAGTCAAAGGGTCTGTGTCTGTGAAACAATATCCACAGTCAATGTCTATCTTCAGGAGTTCTGGGAACCGGAGTGATGCAAAACTTTTTTCGACGCGTATATTTATTCTTCGACAGTTGTTTGTTACACAGCCTGTCATAAGGAAACTTACAATGGCACGTCCAAGTAGGCAATATCTAAACTGCTTAGTAACGTTTATAAGCAGTGCACATATTGCTCATTTGGATGTGATTAATGCTTCTTCGCGAGGGATGTACCCAAGCCGGCCGGTGTGGCCGTGCGGTTAAAGGCGCTTCAGTCTGGAACCGCGTGACCGCTACGGTCGCAGGTTCGAATCCTGCCTCGGGCACGGATGTGTGTGATGTCCTTAGGTTAGTTAGGTTTAATTAGTTCTAAGTTCTAGGCGACTGATGACCTCAGAAGTTAAGTGGTATAGTGCTCGGAGCCATTTGAACCATTTGATGTACCCAAAATAGCCGTCGAAGAATAAATAAACTGAGCAGCCAAAAGTCACAGATAAGGCTGTGCTATTTGAAGATTCGCCATGTACGAGGCCCGAACGTTGTTTCTCGATGCGCCGTATGGCGCGAGTGTAGGCACGGTATTTGAGTAGTCTCACAGACAAGTGTGTAGTATCCACGGCAGTACGTCGCGAGTTAGCCGGCTTTGAACGTGTGATGGGTACAAAAACAATGGTCACAGCATGTTGGAGATTACGCTAGAATTCGGATTTCTGTGGGCAACTGTGTCTAGGGTAGATTTTTGATATTGCAGAGCCAATGTTTCCAGCCGGCCGGTGTGGCCAGCCGGTTCTAGGCGCTTCATGCTGGAACCGCGCGTCCGCTAAGGTCGCGGGTTCGAATCCTGCCTCGGGCGTGGATGTGTGTGATGTCCTTAGGTTAGTAAGGTTTAAATAGTTCTAAGTTCTAGGGGACTGATGACCTCAGATGTTAAGTCCCATAGTGCTCAGAGCCATTTGAACCATTTGAACAATGTTTCCCCTCTTGTAAACCGCCAGAGGACGGACAGACGTGACTTCACCTCCACTGGCCTTGTGTGGCTTTCAACAGTCTCCTGCGAATCGCGTCGCCATCTATTTGAAAGTGAGGCGCCAGGAAACCATTGTACTAGAAGAAGACGAAATGGTTCAAATGGCTCTGAGCACTATGGGACTTAACATCTGAGGTCATCAGTCCCCTAGACTTAGAACCACTTAAACCTAACTAACCTAAGGACATCACACACATCCATGCCCGAGGCAGGATTCGAACCTGCGAACGTAGCGGCCGCGCGGTTCCAGACTGGAGCGCCTAGAACCGCTCGGCCACAGCGGCCGGCCAACGTTGGCAGACTGCTTTAAACAGTGACGTGCAATATGTTACTTAAGTCCCTGTAACGTGTATCTGTTGTGTTTATTGAATTTACGGGAAAACGCTAAGAACTTATGCCCCAACCTAACATTTTACACCATAGACGGCTATGCAAAAAATCAGAGTTGCAACTACATATGCAGGCTTTCGTGGCCGTTACCACTGAAGTTAAAATCTTCTGGGTTATTAGGCCGCCTCATATTTCTTCTAAAATAATCGACGTTTCGACCCCTCTGCTGGGACCTTCCTCAGGATATTCTCTTCGAGTGTTCTAGCAATTGTGGACGCCGGAAGATCCTGACGAAGGTCCCAGCAGAGGGATCGAAACGTCGATTATTTTAGAGGAAATATGATGCGGCCTAATAACCCAGAAGATTTTAACTTCAGAGTTGCAGTTCTCTGTGGTAGAATGGCTACCAGGGTGCATTAATTTCGTCCGTGTTTAGTGTTCTTACCACCCCGGAAGGGTATGTAGGGGACGTGAACAGCGTCAGACGCTGAGTGATCATCATGAAGGAGACAGAGCTGCTGTGTATTCATATGAGACAGCGTTGTCAGCACCTAATACTCTTCGAAATGTGCCTTGTTGTTCGTCTCCATTTGGCCTACTGGTCGAGTCATGCAATATCCAGATTTGTGGGGCACTCAGATGTGACAATCACCCAATGTTAGTCTGCACGGGAACGTCACCAAGGGTCAAGGCGACCACGTCTGACCACTACAGGGGAGGATCGCCATATTGTGCACCAGGCACATCACATTTTCTTCACATCTGCTCCTGCCATCTGAGAACAAGTAATGAGCCGCCTACAATAGTCTGTGTCACTGCAACAGTCTGCACCACTGATGGGAGAGTGGCAGCAGTTGGACTAGGGAGTTATCACACTGTGAGTAGGCTGCTACTAACAGCACTACATCACAGCTGCATTTAGAGTGGTGCTGTGACTAGGAACATGAACAGGTGCTGAATGGCATCAGATTGTGTTCAGTTATAAATCACGGGTCTGCACTACCGCGGATGACCATCGTCAGCGGGTATGCAGGCAACCTGGGGAGGGGTCTCATTCTTCCAGCACAGTGGTTTTACTCCTGACGGGATGGTGTGGAGAGCCATCGGGCATGACTTCAGGTTACAGCTGGTAGTGACTGAGGAAACTCTGACGCATCTGTACTTAATGGACAACCTGCGTCTTCACCTGTTACTGCTCATGTGACAGTTTTGTGGTGTCATTTTCGAACAGGATAACGCTCGTTTACAAATGACACGTGTCTCTACTAACAGTCTGCGAGATGTTGAAGTACTCCCTGGGCGGCAGGACCCGCCGATCAGCCCCGATATAACTTGTGTGGGACCAGCTCTGACATCAACTCTCTCCCACTGCCAGTATCCAGGATAACCAGAGCAAGCTAAAACAGTTATGGGGCATGAAACTTCCAGGCAGATTAAAACTGTGTGCCAGGCCAAGACTCGAACTCGGAACCTTTGCCTTCCGCGGGCAAGTGCTCTACCATCTGAGCTACCCAAGCACGACTCACGTCCCGTCCTCACAGCTTTACTTCTCCCAGTACCTCGTCTCGTACCTTCCAAACTTTACAGCATCTCTCCTGCGAACCTTGCAGAACTAGCACTCCTGAAAGAAAGGATATTGCGGAGACATGGCTTAGCCACAGACTGGGGGATGTTTCTAGAATGAGATTTTCACTCTGCAGCGGAGTGTGCGCTGATATGAAACTTCTTGGCAGATTAAAACTGTGTGCCACGTTGAGACTTCCTGGCAGATTAAACTGTGAGGACGGGGCGTGAGTCGTGCTTCGGTAGCTCAGATGGTAGAGCACTTGCCCACGTAAAGCAAAGGTCCCGAGTTCGCGTCTCGGCCTGGCACACAGTTTTAATGTGCCAGGAAGTTTCATATCAGCGCACGCTCCGCTGCAGAGTGAAAATCTCATTCTAGTTATGGGGCACCTTAGCTCAGGCGAAGATACAACAGCTTTATGACTCAGTTTCCAACCGAAGCAGAGCATGCCTCCTGGCCAGAGGGGGTCAACGACATACTCGTAACTCGGTTCATATTGCCAAGTCCTTCGTAAATTTGACGCGAATTTGTAATCACTGCTGTAGCATCACATATCCTCTCAGCCACTGAAGTTTCTTTTTGTTTCCTGCTCGCTTTCTGGATGCTTCACTATTTTTGCTAGACAGTGTATGATATTACGTTATGAGCCCCGCGTGTAGCCCACCTTTGGTATATTTGGATAATCATCATTTTTTAGAGAAACAGCTTCTGTTCTTAAAAATCGAAGTGCCCGCTTTTATCGGGTGGCGCGGCGTCCGCCGGGCCACAAATGGATTTCGCGAATGAAGAGCGCGCCGTGGGTCAGACGATCGGCGCCTGCACGCCGTGAAAACATGCTAGAGCTATGTGTGTGTGTTCCTCCCTTTGTCGCCCGGCCGGAACACGGAATGTGGGCAGACTGCCAGCATGCACCAGCGCAGAGCCGGCCACGCGGTGGCCGGCGGGTATTCAGGCCGTTGTCCCTGGCTCTGCCCCGCTGACGGAACGTCGACACTGCCTTAGGAGGCGGGGGCGGAGAGGGGCGGCGGGGGCGGCGGCGGGCGTGACTTCCGGCGCTGGCAGCGGCGTGACGGCTTCCGGGGGGCGACCGGCCGCCAGGTGAGCCGCCGCTCGGAAGTCGGGCCACCTGCCTGCTCCCTGCGTGCATCTACATCTCTGCTGCGGCGCGTGTTATTGCCGCGTCAGGCGGAGCTTGGCTCTCTACCACCATCATTTCTTCTTTATCTACATATATTTCCTGCTCCATTTGCCCAGGGTGCCTCGGGCGAATGACTGGCGGTCTATTCCTCGTGTGAGCTCTTAATTTCTTTCCTCGTGGTCAACAGCGAGGTTGTGTTGTTGTTGTGGTCTTCAGTCCTGAGACTGGTTTGATGCAGCTCTCCATGCTACTCTATCCTGTGCAAGCTTCTTCATCTTCCAGTACCTACTGCAACCTACATCCTTCTGAATCTGCTTAGTGTATTCATCTCTTGGTCTCCCCCTGCGATTTTTACCCTCCACGCTGCCCTCCAATACTAAATTGGTGATCCCTTGATGCCTCAGAACATGTCCTACCAACCGATCCCTTCTTCTGGTCAAGTTGTGCCACAAACTTCTCTCCTCCCCAATCCTATTCAATACTTCCTCATTAGTTATGTGATCTACCCATCTAATCTTCAGCGTTCTTCTGTAGCACCACATTTCGAAAGTTTATATTCTCTTCTTGCCCAAACTATTTACCGTCCATGTTTCACTTCCATACAAATACTTTCAGAAAAGACATCCTGACACTTAAATCTATACTCGATGTTAACAAATTTCTCTTCTTCAGAAACGCTTTCCTTGCCATTGCCAGTCTACATTTTATATCCTCTCTACTTCGACCATCATCGGTTATTTTTCTCCCCAAATAGCAAAACTCCTTTACTACTTTAAGTGTCTCATTTCCTAATCTAATACCATCAACATCACCCGACTTAATTCGACTACATTCCATTATCCTCGTTTTGCTTTTGTTGATGTTCATCTTATATCCTCCTTTCAAGACACCATCCATTCCGTTCAACTGCTCTTCCAAGTCCTTTGCTGTCTCTGACAGAATTACAATGTCATCGGCGAACCTCAAAGTTTTTATTTCTTCTCCATGGATTTTAATACCTACTCCAAATTTTTCTTTTGTTTCCTTTACTGCTTGCTCAATATACAGATTGAATAACATTGGGGAGAGGCTACAACCCTGTCTCACACCCTTCCCAACCACTGCTTCCCTTTCATGTCCCTCGACTCTTGTAACTGCCATCTGGTTTCTGTACAAATTGTAAATAGCCTTTCGCTCCCTGTATTTTACCCCTGCCACCTTTAGAATTTGAAAGAGAGTATTCCAGTCAACATTGTCAAAAGCTTTCTCTAAGTCTACAAATGCTAGAAACGTAGGTTTGCCTTTCCTTAATCTTTCTTCTAAGATAAGTCGTAAGGTCAGTATTGCCTCACGTGTTCCAGTATTTCTACGGAATCCAAACTGATCTTCCCCGAGGTCGGTTTCTACTAGTTTTTCCATTCGTCTGTAAAGAATTCGTGTTAGTATTTTGCAGCTGTGGCTTATTAAACTGATTGTTCGGTAATTTTCACATCTGTCAACACCTGCTTTCTTTGGGATTGGAATTATTATATTCTTCTTGAAGTCTGAGGGTATTTCGCCTGTTTCATACATCTTGCTCACCAGATGGTAGAGCGAGGTACCGCAGTGGTTATCATGCTGGACGCTCTTTTGGGAGGACGGCGGTTCAGATCCGTGTCCGGTTGTCCAGGTTTGCGTTCTCCATGGTTTCCCTAAATAGTTCCAGGCAAATGTCGGGATGGATCCTTTGAAACAGCGCAGCCGTTTCTGTTCCCCATCCGTGAAACAATCCGAGCTTGTACTCTGTCTCTAATGACCTCGATGTCGACGGGTGACCTAATCTTTTTCTTCCGTCCTTTTCGTGATTGTCATTTCGCGAGATTCTACGGTTGGAACTATAATCTTATCTGCCACTTTTCGAAAGTATGCTCTCGGAATATTAACAGTACACTCTTCATTACCCACAAGACCTCTCTTGTAGCGTCTGGCCGGCTGCGGTGGTCTAGCGGTTCTGGTGCTGCAGTCTGGAACCGCGGGATTGCTACGGTCGCAGGTTCGAATCCTGCCTTGGGCATGGGTGTGTGTGATGTCCTTAGGTTAGTTAGGTTTAAGTAGTTCTAAGTTCTAGGGGACTTATGACCTAAGATGTTGAGTCCCATAGTGCTTAGAGCCATTTGAACCATTTGTAGCGTCTGCCACTGGTCTTTGACGAGTGTCTCCGAAACATTGGCAGTAAAGGGACCCGTGACGAAACGCGCTGCTCTTTGCGGGAAATTCTTATGTATTCTATTAATCCTGCTCCATACTACTCCATAACGCCACCAGTCAAGTCGAACGAGAATTTTGTAAGCTTTGCCTTCGTGTGTGTGTGTGTGTGTGTGTGTGTGTGTGTGTGTGTGTGTGTGTGTGCGCGCGCGTGTGGCGCGGGGGAAAGGGGAAGGGGGCTGAATGGGTGGGTTAGGCACGCTCAACGATGAGGTTACTAGCGGCCATACGAATGTTACTGAAAACGAATGTGGTTATGGTTCAAATGGCTCTGAGCACTATGCGACTTAACTTCTGAGGTCATCAGTCGCCTAGAACTTAGAACTAATTAAACCTAACTAACCTAAGGACATCACACACATCCATGCCCGAGACAGGATTCGAACTTGCGACCGTAGCGGTCACGCGGTTCCAGACTGAAGCGCCTAGAACCGCACGGCCATACCGGCCGGCCCGAATGTGGTTAAAACGTAGAAAATGCGATGAAATATATCAAAACCAATCTAAGATAAAACTGCACTCACTTTCTCCCCTGCTTATTCGCACAACCATGCGAGCTCACATTATGTAAAATAGCGTATAAAATGATTTAAGTGCGTTTGAACGTGGTGTTATAGTCGGCGCACAAGCGATGGGACACAACACCTCCGCGGTAGCGTAGAAGTGAGGATTTTCCTATACGGCCATTTCACGAGTGTACAGTGATTACCAGGAATCCAGTAAAACATCATATCTCCGACATCGCTGGGGCCGGAAAAAGATTCTACAAGAACAGGACCAACGAGGACTGAAGAGAATCGTTCACGAGACAGATCTGCAACCATTCCGCAAATTGCTGCAGCTATCAATGCTGGGTCATCAAGTGTCAGCGTGCGAACCATTCAACGAAACGTCATCGATATAGGCTTTCGAGCCGAAAGCTCACTCCTGTACCCTTCATGACTGCACGACACAAAGCTCTACGCCTCGCCTGGGCTCATCAGCACAGACATTTTACTGCTTTTGACTGGAAAGATGTTGCCTGGTCGGATGAGTCGTTTCAAATTGTACCGAGCGGATGGACGTGTACGGGTATGGAGACAATCTCATGTATCCATGAACCCTGCATGTCAGCAGGGGACTGTTCTAGCTGGGCTCTCTGTAATGGTGTGGGGCTCGCGCAAATTGAGTGATAAGGGACGCCTGATACGTGTAGATACGACTCTGATGGGTGACACGTATGTAAGCATCCTGTCTGATCACCTACATCCATTCATGTCCATTGTGCATTCCTAAGGACTTCAATTTCAGTAGGACAATGCGACACCTCTCACGTCCAGAATTACTACAGAGTGGCTCCAGGAACACTGTTCAGAGTTTAAACTTCCGCTGGCCGCCAAGCTCCCGAGACATGAACATTGTTGAGCAAACTGGGATGCCTTGCAACGTGCGTTTCAGAAGAGATCTCCACTCCCTCGTACTCTTACTGATTTATGGACATCCCTAAAGGATTCATGGTGTCAGTTTCCTACAGCACAACCTCAGACATTAGTCGAGTCCATGTCACATCGTGTTGCGGCACTTCTGCGTGCTCGCGGGGCCCTACACGATATTAGGTAGCTGTGCTAGTTTTTTTGGCTCTTCGGTGTATTTTTATATCTATAACTACACTCCGCGAGCTACGTAGCCGGTGGTACTTGCTGTACCATTATCGCAGACCCCCTTCCGTGTTCCATTCGTGGGGAACGGTGCGTGGGAAGAACGACCGTCGGTACGCCCCCGTATAATCTCTAATTTCTCCGATTTTCTTGTCGTGATCATTTCTCGAGACATAAGAGTATGTAGCAGGAAGTAATATGTTGTCTGGCTATTCTTGGAACTAATACTCTCAGAATTTCAACAGTACACTTCTCCAAGGTATACGACGCCTCTCTTGAAGCATCTGCCACCGTAGTTCGCTGAGCTTCTCCGTAACGAACTCGCGCTAATTATAAACGATCCCATGACAAAATATGCCTTTTGCGTTTGATATTCTTTATATTTTCTATTGACTGATTTATCGTATGGGATGGTTGATGGTTGGCTGGCACACCGCGATGGGTAGATTCAACGACCTAATTGGAGGGGTATTTCTTTCCTTCGTGCACAATGGCATCTTTGCTTCGCGAAATGTGAGTGATGTATGTTAAGTGCATTTATTGAATGAAGGTGGTTGTAATGCGTTTCGTGATGGATGATGTTGTGGGAAGAGGGTGGGTGAAACGCAGTGCTGAGATATAACTTAGCCTGGTTTAGTGTACTTATCTGATGAACGGAACGCCATCATCAGTGTCACATGGCTTCACTTCGTGGGTCACTGCGGGGAGGTTTGGAATTTAATCCAGTCTGGTGATCGGGAAGTCTATGCAACCACCTCTCCTTTCCTTGATGGCCCAATAGTGGTGCCGAGAATTTCTCCCCCCACCCCCAACCCCACCCCCACCCCCAGGGTTCGAACCAGTTTACCTCCGAATCGAGCGCCACCGCTCAGATAGCGGAGCGGTACCTGACACGTGCCCCAGAGTGATGAGTAATGCCAAAGGATCGGTCTTACGAGTATGAATGGATGAATAGATGAATATCATTCCCTTAATATTCTTGCAGTGAATCTTGGTTAGGCTTGTGCTTCTCCTACAGCTCATGTTATGTGGTTATTCCACTTCAGGTCGCTCTGGACAGTCACTCCGATGTATCGTAAGATTGTAACTATCCATTGGTCCATCGTAAATAGCGTGATAGAATAGTATTAGATCTCTTCACCTGTTTATGTGCAATGCGTTTCATTTATTTAGCGTCAACTGCCAGTCCATGCACACATTTTTTATCCTCCGCGGGTCATCCTATATTTCGCTACAGTCTTCTGCCGTTGCAACGACCATGTAAACTACAGCATCGTGCGAACAGTCTCATGGAGCTTCCGGCTTTATCGTAGGCATTAATGGCTGTGTAATACTCCGTTGGCGTACACCCACAATTACCTTTGTCTCTGTCGATTTCGTCCTGTTAAGAACACCGTCTTGAGACCTATCTTCAAAGAAGTTTTGAATCCAACACCATATAGAGTCCTATCTTCAAGGAAGTTCTGAATCCAGTCACAAATCTGGTTCGATGGTCGGTAAGCTCGTATTTTTCTGAGGATTTTCCAACTAATCTCATTCTGGAACCGCCGCGCGGTGTAGCCGCGCGGTTAGGCGCCTTGCCACAGTTCGAGCGGCTACCCTGGTCGGAGGTTCGAGTCCTCCTTGGGGCATGGCTGTGTGTGTTGTCCTTAGCGGAAGTTAGTTTAATTTAGATCAAGTAGTGCTTAAGCCTAGGGACTGATGACCTCAGCAGTTTGGTCCCGTAGGAACTTACCACAAATTTCCAAATTTTCCACTCTGGCATCCGTCTATCGAAGACTATTTTGACGTCGACGTACCTTCTTTAATCACATTTTGTTTGTCATCAAGGCCTTCATTAGCTTAAAACCGCGACATAGATCTGCTTGCTTTGAACCAGCTTTCTAAAAATGGCTGTTGAACAAGAATGGGTCTCTCCCATTCCTCGCAACCGTTTTCGGAACATAAATTACTATGACGTATTGTTTTCAATTTTACTCGTTTATGTTCCACATATCCTCCACCAGGGCTGAATATTTCATATCGACTGCTTAGGCACTCTGCATTTTGTTTCATTCCACTCTTGCTATGCAAAAATGTTTTTCTATCTTTTTTAAAATTCCTCTGCAGGACTAATGCAGAATTATAGTTAGTCCTCTTATCAAACATGTAAATCTGTTAATTGCATTGCTACTTAGCGTGTACCCTATGTTTCGTTTTCTTCTCGCTCTTTCTCTCTCTCTCTCTCTCTCTCTCTCTCTCTCTCTCTCTCTCTCTCGCTCTCTGTCTCTCTCTCGCTCTCACAATGTCTACGTTTCAGATGAAAATTTTTATGTGATCTGACCATATAATGTGTAATGCTGAAACTTCATTCTAATTCGTTACACCTGTCCAGTTACTTAAACAAAAGATGTTGTATCTGACCTGTTTAAACGAAACAATAAATTTATTGAGAAATTTTAGTAATTAAGAACTAAGGATTAGAAATTCTGTTTAGATGTCCGTATGGGTAAATATCTGCAAAGCCTAACAAAGAAATTAAAAAAAGATTTCTTTTAACACCTGTAGTCATCGTTGCTATAGCAGCCTTACAGTCAGTGGTTCTCAGCCTTATGATCACTGATTCCTTGCCCTACGTTAACTGATTCGAAAACTAAAGATCTCTTAGTTACTAGGAGATCTAAGACTTTACCCTCACAAGTCAATTCTCTCATTAACTGCCCGAAGTAATTTTCACAAAATCAATATTATTACGGAAAAGGACTTTAAAGCATTCTCTGGAGTGACACAGTATTACAGCGCCGAATGTTGTCAAGAAGAACGATACAATGTTGCTTCGGTTATGCATGCATGTCCAAAGGAACAGTGCATCATTCTTGTTAACAACACAGTCACTGCAATATCGTATTTATCCGCCGATACCAGGCAGATTAGATGGGTAGATCACATAACTAATGAGGAAGTATTGAATACGATTGGGGAGAAGAGAAGTTTGTGGCACAACTTGACCAGAAGAAGGGATCGGTTGGTAGGACATGTTCTGAGACATCAAGGGATCACCAATTTAGTATTGGAGGGCAGCGTGGAGGGTAAAAATCGTACGGGGAGACCAAGAGATGAATACACTAAGCAGATTCAGAAGGATGTAGGTTGCAGTAGGTACTGGGAGATGAAGAAGCTTGCACAGGATAGAGTAGCATGGAGAGCTGCATCAAACCAGTCTCAGGACTGAAGACCACAACAACAACAACCAGGCAGCGTCTTCCATTTAAAATGTCCTTCCCTGTACAGGAAGTGCATAATGTGTGTACGAGTAGAGGGTGTGACGCAAGAACGACGACATACGGAGGTTTGAGTCTGGCCGTGAGTCGTGCACGGTCACCCAAAGCAGTTTAGGCGACAACTCGCGTAAAGCGGGAAATCCGGGTTCGAGTCCCGGTGCGGCACAAATTTTCACTGTCGTCGATCCCTTAAACAGCTGATGGTTGTTCGTCTTAGCAACTGCGAATACACTTCGTGTACTTCCTCGGGGAAACAAGATCTCCAGGTATTCGTACTTGCGGCCGAGTAAGTGCCGTGACTATACTCGGTACTTACTGTTGGTTTCCCACAAGGTCTTGAGGTGCGTGGAAACAAATCTCGGCTGCTCTCTGTCTGAGGCAGAGCGAGGTGACCCAGTGGTTGAGTCAGTATACTCACATTCGACAATTGCAGGTTTTCAGAAAACTAGCGTCATTATCTTTAAAGGTTCCTCGAGGAAACTGAAAATTTTCAGGCATTGTACACAAAGCCCTGAAGAAGGCCATTTGCAGCAGTGGCCAATATGTTGGAGAATTTTATATATTGACAATGCAGCCACTTAGTCTGGAGAACTTTATTGACAGTGTATAGAGGAAGTTTAAACAACTATGTCTGAATACGGCTTTCTCTAAAAACGTTTCATTCCTTATCTTTTGGTGGCCCTTTACATTCCTTGTGAACTTCGTGTTGTCCCTTTCTTATATTTTATTCTTTTTTAGACTTCGTTCTTTTATATATTTGTGTGTGTCTAAATTTTGTTGTACATTGGTATATACTGATTCATATAGCATACAATGCATATAAATGCATTTCAACTACTATTTGCTTACTTCTTCATTCAGAACAATGACTGACTATGACGTAAGGCAAATATCAGATGCTTTATATTATTGTCCTTACTAACTGACTGTGATGTGCGGCTATTATTATTATTATTACAGGATAATTGATACAGAGATCAATTAATAACACATTTTGTTGTATTCCTATTATCTTCCGCCAAGCCTCTCTATTCGGTGCCTCCTTTGCGTATCCCGCAATGCTCCACTATTCCATCGATGTGGTCATTCCAGGAACGTCATGGTCTCCCGCGTTTAACCAGCTGGTTTCCATTCAAAAATTTTCTTTGGCTATCGATGATCTGGCATTCTCAACAGATGTCCATACCACTTTAGAGATTCTCTTTCAATTCTATCAGTGTTTCATTCGAGCTCTCACGTCGCCTTTAGTCTTCTTTTCGATTCTCGATATTCTAGCACTCCTTCGTAAATAATCTTCTTTTCAGTTCAGCATGTAAAATCCTTAGTTCCGACCGCCAGCGTAAGAGATTACACCCATAGCCTACCCACTGTTTTCTGATTGCTATATTCGATTACTCCTTGAAATATAATTTTATCTATATTTTTTGTGTTATGGTGCAGCTCTGAAAGGTAGAATACAACCGTACTGAAGCTCCAGCAGTACTTTGGATGAGCGCAGCTCACGCGTTCATATTTTATAGATATTTTATTTATTGTATTGGATCCTCAACCTACATATGCTACCTAAATTTCCAAACAGTTTATATCAATATAAACTGATGCATACAGCACTCAACGCATATGAAAGTTTTTTTTTTCAATTAATGTCTTGTCTATACCGTAGTGCAGGATAATGTTTAACTGTCTGCAGTGTACGCCAAGTTTCAGATGCTTCTGTATGCTGCCTCTTTGCAATACCCAGATTATATACGTACCGAAGCTCCAACACAACCTTGCAGAGGCTTAGTACACAAACACTCATATTTTACAGCTGTTTTATTTATTTTATCGTAGCGTCAACCTAATTGTGATTAATTTAAATGATAAATAATTACCGGCCGGAGTGGCCGAGCGGTTCTAGGCGCTACAGTCTGGAACCGCGCGACCACTATGGTCGCAGGTTCGAATCCTCCCTCGGGCATGGATGTGTGTGATGTCCTTAGGTTAGTTAGGTTTAAGTAGTTCTAAGTTCTAGGGGACTGATGACCTCAGAAGTTAAGTCCCATAGTGCTCAGAGCCATTTGAACCATTTGATAAATAATTCATATGCAAGAGTTACGCTGAATATGTTTTGTTTCACTATAGCTCTCGTTCCCATCATTCAATCGTAAAACTGGTTATCTATTATTGTTCGACAAATAGGGTGTCTTTTGTGTTGCGCTCGTCCTGGTTTGAAGCTTGAATCATTATTGGCTGTTGCATTTTGTTTGGTACTGGCACATTTTCCTCGTGACACGAAATATATCTGATGCATGTTCCAAAATGTAGAGAAAGTTCTCATATCGCAGGATTGTAGGGGCTCGATGTTCGCTTTGTGCATGTACGTGTGCCGACGAGGTATTAGGATTTATTCTTCAGGCTGGTTTTAGTTCAGTTGCTATTTCAATTGCGCAGCATTATTTTAAAATCTGTTTTACTACATTTATTAATTATGTTAAATAAAGCTTCCCTTATATTTGTAACTATACTGTAATACGCTATTACATTTTTATTACCTCCCACTGAAACGATTTTGTGTGTTCGTTTGTTAAATAAACAGCTAATGCACAAGTAATGTGAAGCGATGTGGAACAGCGGCACCAAGAGAGCCATACGACAAGCATGTCAGCCGTCGCTGCATGGCAGTCTAATAAGTTTCTTCGTAGAAGCCTGCAGCACGTCTTATCCTGGCCGCTGATATTTGTGTTAGCCCTCTATCGTTTTGTAGCCGCTCTGGCCAGTTTCCGCCCGAAAAGGAAAGAGAGTTTTTGTTTGACTGAAGATAATGGGCCCGGCTTTTCTTAATACTTCTAAATGGTGGTGGTCAAAGCCAACTAGGCTCATCTTAGGGGCGAGTAATTCTGGTGGGAGCCTGTGTTTTTCCAGTACTCGGAGGGAAATTTCTGAAAGTCCTCGTAGGAAGCAGAGAAGCAGAACCTTACAAAACCGCTATTAGCGCTAACGGGTAGTGATCAATGCAGTTGCCTGTACACGGCTCGGACAGTGAGTCTGACTGGCCGAAGGGCCTGAATGTTAAGTAATTTCGTGGAGCGGTTTTGGAGCTCGCGAAAATGGGTTCGGTCGTTAGCACTAGTGGGGCTGACATGGTATTGTATTGTATTGTATTGTACGGAACTGGGGACCTAGAAACGACGTCCCCGCCGTAGACCGCAGTGGTACACAACCCCACAACAGGCTACAGCAGTCCACCCACCCCACCGCTGCCCCACACCGAACCCCGGGTTATTGTGCGGTTCGGCCCCCAGTGGAGCCTCCCCCTCCCCCTCCCGCCCCCCCCCCCCCCCCGGGAACGCCTCACACCAGACGAGTGTAACCCCAATGTTGGCGTGGTAGAGTAATTACGGTGTACGCCCACGTGGATGGAGCAAGTGTTCGCGCAGCAATCGCCGCCATAGTGTAACTGAAGCGGAATAAGGGGAGCCAGCCCGCATTCGCCGAGGCAGATGGAAAACCGCCTAAAAGCCATCTACAGACTGGCCGGCACACCGGACCTCGACACTAATCCGCCGGGCGGACTCCTGCCGGGCACCCGCACGCATTCCCGCCCGCAAAGCAGTGCGTTAGACCCCACGGCTAACCGGGCGATCCTTGACATGGTAAGTCGTAGCCCTCTCGAGTGGACTTCGTGTTTTATACGTACCTGTCAAAGTTTGTTTGGTTCATTATGTGACAGTACCATGTTTGCATATGCCGACTCGATATAACTAGTAAGTAAACTGCGTGTACCCAGCAATGTGACTGTTTCGTTTATGCTTAAATTGATTTCTGATGCCTTGTTTTGTAATGTTCGTATGTTTTGTATATGACAATATGCATCTGTATCTTGTGGGTCTGCAGATGGTTATAAAAGACCGAAATTAATAAGATCATATGTAAAAATATTTTGTCTGTAGCTGCAACAAAAAATAAATAAATATCTTCTTGGATCACTGGAAAGTTTTTTTGCTGTGACTACGTCGCTGCTAGTGTTTCAACATTCAGTCATTCTAAGAAATCAACCGATGTAACAGAATACAGGAACTTTCATTGATCATTTCCTGCTTTCGTTAGTAACATTCTTCTGCAATTTTTGTATCCCGTCGAAACTTTTCAAAAGTTTATTTTAGACAGGTTCCGGAAAAACGTCTACCATAGCAAAGAGGAAATCACTAGCCTTAACCCAACTTGATAGGCTCCCGACCACAACCAGTTTGTAAGGATTACGGTAACACCTAGCCATCATCGCCAGTCTAGACACTGGAAACTGGCTCTTGTGTCCATAATAAAAAACTTAAGTCCGCCCACCGTGTCATCCTCAGCCGATAGGTTTCACTAGATGCAGATATGTAGGGGCGTACCGCTCTCCCGACTGTTGCTAGTTTTAGTACTGGCGTCGCTGCTTCTCAGCCAGGTAGCTCCTCAACTGGCCTCACAAGGGCTGAGTGCGCCCCACTTTCCAACAGCGCTCGGCAGACTCGGACAATCACCTAGCCAAGTGGTAGCCAAGCTCGACAGCGCTCAACTTCGCTGTTCTGACGAGAACCGGTGTTAGCGCTCCGGAAAGGTCATAAGCTCTGTCCACAATAGCCAAGAGGAGAATCCACGGACGCAGCCAGGAATGATGTGTTACATACTGATACGGTTCCAACAACAACGCCATCATTCTGTGCTAGTATCTGCTTATAATCAGACTGGAGGAAGTCTAGAGCTCCCCAGAATGACGCATTAGCATTGTAGGCCACGGATGACGAAAGAAAGCAAGGTTTTATTGAAGAAGCCATCCTGGTATTCAACTTAATTAAGGAAATCAAGGAACAGCACGAATCACGAAGGTGAGTCGCGTTTTTGAACTCAACTTCATACGATTACAGAGGCTTAATTACTGTTTTCCTCATTCGGTAATTACGTCGATGTCGACGGAACGTTTAGCTCTAGCCATCTCTTCCTGGAATAATCTGCGTCTGAATTTGATTTTCAGTGCCGTAGAAGAACATCCATTAAGGGAACGCAGTTTGGCAGTAGAAACAGAGATATTGTAGTGTCATCGTTGCTCCTTCGTGTTGTCTTATATTAAAAGTTCTATGAAATAACAAGCGTTCGTTGTTTTATCGCTAACTAGCAACTACTCCTGCGACACGTGCACAAACAATAACTTGAGCGCGGCGTTTACCCCTCACGCACTCGCGCGGGCGGTGAAGTGACCGCCTTTTTGCAATTTCGCGCCATACTTACTCCACAAAGGTAGCGAGGCAGCGGGTGGGACATGTATTCTCTAGTTGCACCTTTTTCCGACATATGCTGCTCAAAGTTCGTCCAAGTCGCACCTCTGTGCCTCTCAGGACAAGTTCAAATAGGTCTGAACACGTTCGGCGGTCAGTTTACCGCCTTGCGAGCGCTTACGGCACTTACAAGAACGGTCAGTTACCGCCTTGCGAGTGCTAACAAGACTTTGTTCTACTCTTCTACTTCGGAATGTAAGTATTTCTTTTTGTAATTCCCCTATAATTCCTCAATTTTGTAGACTCTTCCAATTCTCTAGTGAATGTGCATTACTTTCTATAAATTTTGCCATTCACAAATTCTGTTTTTCTTTCTACTTTAGCACTTCGTCATTCTAAGAAATTTCTGTTGGCAAAAGTAACAATTATATTTATTTTTTAAAGGGAACGACGAAACCTTACGTCTGATGACATACATAGAATCTTGGCTGAATTGGAGAGAGAGGAAGCAGAGGGGAAAGGCCATGAGGAATCGCTAGAAGATGACGTTTCCGATGACCCAGATTATGAACAAGAAGGGATTGAAGATAATATACATCAAAGTGAGTCGGAAATTGATTTGGAAAACGGGGGAGAAAATGACATAGATCAACAGGAGCTACCAACAAATGACATCAGATTTTATGTAGGTAAGGACATGGAAACTATTTGGGCTAGTAGTGCCAATATTACCAGCACAAAATCAAAGTCAACAAATATAACCAAAACTCTACCAGGTCCAAGAGGACAAGCCAGACAATGTGAAACTCGACTGGAAAGATTTCAATGTATAATAACTCCCGAAATGGTAGAAGGGATCGTAAGGTACACGAATATTTATATTGAAAGGAAAAAATTGGCACGTCAAGCACTGGCAGAAGGAAGCAGTAACTCTGAAGTACGTGAAAGGGATTACAAGCCGACAACAGCGGCTTGTTTGGTGCTCTGTTTTTGATTGCGGTCAGAAGAGGAAACCGTGCAAATTTCTCTAAATATTTAAATAGCAATGGAACAGGTCTGACAATTTTGCGAGCCAATTTCAGCCTAAATAGATTTAGATTTTTGCTACGAGCTATAAGATTTGATGACCTAAACACGAGATTGGAACGTCAAGCAACGGATAAACTTGCTCCTATACGAGAAATTTTGTCTTCTTTCATTGCTAACACCCAAAAATCATTCAGTTTAGGGGAATTTGTCACTGTTGATGAAATGTTGGTTCCGTTTAGAGGACGATGTTAATTCATCCAGTACACGTCTCAAAAACCAGCCAAATACAGGTTAAAAATGTATGCATTGTGTGATGCACGCACTTTTTATACATATAATTTAGAAGTGTTCTGCGGAAACCAAGTGCCAGGCCCTAACGTAAACAAACCATACGACTTGGTCGCTAGATTGGTTGAATGCATAGAAGGAACAAATAGAAATGTAACAACTGATAATTATTTTTCAAGTTAACCGTTGGCTGAATACCTCCTTAGCAAAGGCCACACTTTTTTTAGGTACAATGAGAAAAAATAAAAAATAAATTCCCCCAGAATTTGTGACAGTAAATGGAAATGCAGTGGCAGGAGACTACATGTTCGGTTGTCAAGATGACAAAACTTTGATTTCTATGATTACAAAAAAAAGGAAAGCTGTAGTAGTGCTCTCCACAATGCATGATACCGACATCATTGACGAAGATACCAAAAAACGTGTACAAATCACAGACTATAATTCAACCAAAGGTGGAGTTGATACCGTAGACCTCATGTGCTCCAGAATTTCAACATCAAGAAGAACACAAAGGTGGCCTGCATGTATATTTTTCCGCTTACTTGACTTGGCAGGAATAAATTCGTTAAGCATTTTTCAATTCAGCACAGGCAATATAAAAGAAAAAGCGAGAAGACAATTCTTACATGCGTTATCTTTGGAACTGATGAGAGAAAATCTGAAAGAAAGAGCTAAATTGAAGCATTTACCAAAAGATTTGTTAGTATTTTTGGAAAATTACAGAGAGAGTGACTTAGCTTATCCAGCTGTATCAACCCCTACAAAGAGAGGAATATGTTATTTGTGTGGCTCAAAAAGAATATAAAAACAAACAGAGAACGCGATGAATGTGGAAGAAACGTCGTCCACGACATTCAACCACGACAGTTACGTGCAATAATTGTTGTCAGCCTCAAAACGAAAATGAAATGGATACAGACTGATCAACATTTTTCATCTGACATAAGTGTTTGGGACGTTTTCGATCAAAAATTCTTTTTTCAAAGCAAAATTAGCTTTTCTTGTGACGAGTTAAGACAGTAAATAATTCTGGTCTTAAGTATTACATTATATAGTCCCAAGACATTACAATTTAAAAAAATGTTCTTATATTTCATTTGGGTATTTGGCTTCCTTTTTGTATTCCATTGTATATATTATTGTTAAATAAATAATTTTGATTACAAATGTGTTTCCAGTATTGTGTGACATATCCTATGTCGATTTTTTTGGAAATATGACCTTTAGAAACGGAAAACCTCAAGAGACTGATGAAAACTCTCGGGCGGTCGGCCGACCGCCTGCGCGAGCGCATGAAGGTTAAAGTACCTGCTTACTACAGAAATGATAGCTCTGCCTCTGTCTCTGCAGCGGCTTTACAAAGTTGTTGTCAGTGTAGCTAGCCGCACAAGGTGTTTCCTTGCCTTGAACCAGAGGATGACACTGCCAGCGCTTCTGCGTATTTAAATGACGCAGGAAGAGAACTGAGGCTGGCATTTTAAAAGCCTGTTAGTGCTACGCGGCGCAGAGGAATCCAGGGCAAGGACACCGAGCCGAGGCTAGTACGCGCAAGTCAGCTGATGGCGCTGGTGTGTTGGTGTGTGTAAGAGTGGGGGGGGGGGAGGGGGGGTGACGAGAGCGGCAGCGCAGGGAACCTGTCCACAGCCGCCACACGGCGAGAGTTCGCTGCCCGGCGGCCGGTAAAGCGTGGGAAAGCGCAGCCCGTCCCAGCGGCTGACCAGTGAAGCGATGACGTCACAAAGTGGACGCTGCGGACGTTTGCGTAACTTTGAACCACGACTCGAGAGGAACCAGCGAGTGAGGTGCAACAAAAGTATCAATCGCATTCCGTGTTTTTGTTTCTTAAATTATTATTACTCATATTTGGGTCTATGTCGACCAGGGAATATACAACAAGGAGCATTCAGATCGTACGCGAATCTGCAGGCTTCCGTGGCCGTTGTCACTTGATTTAAGATCTTCTGGGTTATTAGGCCGTGCCATATTTCTTCTGAACGATCGATATTTTGACCCCTCATCTACGATCTTCTTTAGGAGCTTGTGGTGTCCATTGCAGATTGAGCACCAGCAGAGGGATCGAAACGTCGATCGTATAGAAGTAAAATGACGTTTAGAAGTAACTTTAACTTAAGAGTTTTAGTTTTTACGAGTGCCCATATTCTGTACATTCCTCAGAAAGACTCTTTTCCTATCGTCAAACCAAGCAGGTCCGGTCCTTTTTCGTTTTTCTGTCAGGCCAATTTCGTGTCGTGAATTTCCCTGCTAGTGTAATAACTTGTTCTATGATCACGTTACCGTATTAGAATGGTACAGGGTAAATATAAAAGAAAATAGCAAAAGCCGGCCGGAGTGGCCGAGCGGTTCTAGGCGCTTCAGTCTGGAACCGTGCGACCGCTACGGTCGCAGATTCGAATCCTGCCTCGGGCATGGATGTGTGTGATGTCCTTAGCTAGTTAGGTTTAAGTAGTTCTAAGTTCTAGGGGACTGATGACCTCCGCTGTTAAGTCCCATAGTGCTCAGAGCCATTTGAACCTAAATTACAAAAAAAAAAAAAAAAACAAAAAAAAAAACGGAAATAACAGGCAAGCCCTCATAATTGTCTCGTAACACGATTCGTCTTACGAGGAAATTTATCGTATAACGGATTCAGTCTACTCTTCTTTTAATAGTGTAGTCTGCATTGTTTTGCTCAAGCTGGGAGATAGCAGGCAGACGCGGCTAGATGCTCGTTGGTTTTGATAGCTTGACACGGCGCGAGCCCTGACAAAGATGAGCACAGCTCGCGAAGAGGTAGCGTGCAGAGCTGTCTGTCTAATCAGTAGGCGACACATCTTCATTTGCTATTGGAGGACCACGAAGTAACCTAGCCGTCATCAGGGCCGTATTAACTGTACAAGATCACTGACGAAGCTCTTTTATCAACCCCCTTTGGTCAAATCTTTGACACTGTACTAGGGAAGCTTTTATCAAAGATGTCTTTTATCAGAGATCTTTGAAAAAACTTAGAACGAGCCCCTAGCTTTGATTTAAGTTTGCCATTGTATACTTGCTTCGTTTGCTTTAGTGTCTTTAAAATATAAAATGACGTCGAAGTATACACTGAGGTGACTAAAGTGATTGGATACTTCCTAATACCGTGTCGGGCCTCATTTCACCCGGCGTCGTACAGCAACTAGAAGTAGCATCGACTCAACAAGGCGTTGGAAGTCTCCTGCACAAATATTGGGCCATCCTGCCCCTATAGCCTTCCATAATTACGAAAGTGTTGCCGATGTAGGAGTTTGTGCACGAACTCACAATTGTCTCGTAACAAGATTCGTCTTACGAGAAAATTTATCTTATAACGGATGCAGTCTACTCTCCTTTCGCCAGTGTAACCTGCGTTGTTTTGCACAAGCTGGGAGACAGCAGGCAGGCGCGGCTAGACGCTGGCTGGTTTTGATAGGTTATATCCCATAAACCTTCGATGGGATTCACGTCGGGTGATCTGGGTGGCCAAATCATTCGATTTGTCCAGAATGTTCTTCAGACCAATCGCGAACATTTGTAGGCTGGTGATACGGCGCGTTGTCACCCATAAAAATCCCATCGTTGTCTGTGAACATGAAATCCACGAATGGCTCCAAATGGTCTCCAGGTAGTTGAACATAACCATTTCCAGACAGTTTTCGGTTCAGTTCGACCGCAGGACCCAGTGCGTTCCATCTAAAATACAGCTCACACCGTTATGGAGCCACTACCAGCTTGCCCAGTGCATTGTTGACATCTTGGGTCAGTGGCTTCGTGGGATCTGCGCCACACTCCAACCCTACCATGAGCTCTTACCAATTGAAATTGGGAAATCGTCCAGGACACAGCCGATGTGGTCACGAGCCCAGGAGAGGCACTGCAGGTGATGTAGTGCTGTTACGAAAGGCACTCGCGTCTGTCGTCTGCTGCCATAGCCCATTAATGCCAAATTTCACCGCACTGTCCTAACGGATATATACGTCGTTCGTCCCATGGCGATTCCTGTGGTTATTTCAATCAGTGCTGCTTGTCAGTTAGCACTGACAACTCTATGCGAACGCGACTGCTCTCGGTCGTTACGTGAAGACCGACAGCCATTGTGTTGTCCGTGGTAAAACGTTCAAATGGTTCAAATGGCTCTGAGCACTATGGGACTTAACATCTGAGGTCATCAATCCCCTAGAACTTAGAACTACTTAAACCTAACTAACCTAAGGACATCACACACATCCATGCCCGAGGCTGGAATAGAACCTGCGACCGTAGCGTGGTAAGAGGTAATGCCCGAAATCTGGTACTTTCGGCACACTCTTTACACTGTGAATCTCGCAACATTGAACTCCCTAACGATTTCCGAAGTGGAGTGTCCCATCCGCCTAGTTTTACCACCAATTCGTGTTCGAAGTCTGCTAATTCTATCGTGCGGCCCTAATCACGTTGGAATCCTTTTCACACGAATTAAGTGAGAACAAATGACACCTTCCCACTGCACTGCCCTTTTGTACCTTGTGTACGCGATACTACCGCCATCTGTATGTGTGCATATCGCTATCCCATAACTTTTGTTGCCTCGGTGTGTTTGCTGCTTAGCTACCACCACAATGACTAATGCAAAATTCAGTCTGGAACTGCGCGACCGCTATGTCGCAGGTTCGAATCCTGCCTCGGGAATGGATGTGTGTGATGTCCTTAGGTTAGTTAGGTTTAAGTAGTTCTAAGTTCTAGGGGACTGATGACCTCAGATGTTAAGTCCCATAGTCCTCAGAGCCATTTGAACTAACGCAAAATACACGAAATTCTTCACAACACAAGGTAGGCTGACTACAAAATCCGTAGAATCTATTGGTACAGAAACAGCTGTAACAATCAGTTGCATTAGAAGTAGCTTCTCTTTGGATGACGGTAAACTTACATACAGAAAGAGAGAATGTGGAAGAAGCTGGAGACGTCGAAAGTCAAGTGTTCTCAAAGTGTACAACTGAAGTGAATATATTTATTTGTACCGTAAATAACACATGTATTGGTTCACATGTTTCTGGCAAATGATAACTATGAGATTCGAGTAGCATATTGCAAACTGTAGTAGCTTTCGCTAAAACATAACCGTGAGACGATCTTAAGCAGAAGCGGCATTCATTACTTAAATAATCAAACACTGCACTAGTAACATAATTTTTGACGTTTAGCACTGTGCTTTTCAAGAATTTATATTAAGTGCAAATTTTTACATACGTATTTTATGTGATGCTTCGGAAAATCAAACAAATGAAATATGTCAGATTGCAATAATTCAGACAAACGCAGTTGCAGCACAAGAGGCAGAACATCACACACATAAACACCACATAAAATATATCTGTAAATGTTTGCTGATAATAACGAAAATAAATTATCGAAACTCGTCATATTAAGCATCAGAAAACACGTAACTGGTGCAGTGTTTCTTTATTTATTTCATGGCTGACACAGTTTAGGGTTTCCAAAAAAGTCGTTTATGACGAACGTAATTTTAAGAAAAGGACCTTCTTAAATGAGGATCGTGTATACTACTATGAGAGGCTACTTTCATAATGGCGGATCAAATGTCTGTTTGCCCATTCTCAAATAGCCCTAACTTTCGTTGTTCTTCATGTCCTCGCAATGAGGTTCAAGAAGCATATTCTGGCGAAGACTTCGAGCTTCTCTTTCGCAATCCACGGTTTCACGTATAATCGTTTCTGTGGTGTCACCGCCAGACACCACACTTGCTAGGTGGTAGCCTTTAAATCGGCCGCGGTCCGCTAGTATACGTCGGACCCGCGTGTCGCCACTGTCAGTGATTGCAGACCGAGCGCCGCCACACGGCAGGTCTAGTGAGACGTCCTAGCACTCGTCCCAGTTGTACAGCCGACTTTGCTAGCGAAGCTACACTGACAAATACGCTCTCATTTGCCGAGACGATAGCATAGCCTTCAGCTACGTCATTTGCTACGACCTAGCAAGGCGCTATTACCAGTTTATATTGAGATTGTACGTATGTATCGTCAAGAGCGATGTACACCAGTTATGGATTAAAGTTAAGTATTCCAGCAGCAACGTACCTTATTGGCTATATTAATTACATTGTCATTTTCCAGACCTCACGCCAGCCTGCGTGAGCTTAAAGGCGTGCATTTCGGCCTCCTCTAGCAACACGGTATTGGCTCTTCTGCCAACACAATAGTTTCCATATCTCTTTCCTATTTAGCAATGCGCTCGCCGCCGACATATGCTGTTGTACAGACGATTAACTATTCGGAATCATTACCAAACAATCTTTATCAAAAATCTTTTACAGTGTAATAGGGGCCTAAGGGCAACAGATAGCCCAAGGGGTTCAAAATGGCTCTGAGCACTATGTGACTTAGCTTCTGAGGTCATCAGTCGCCTAGAACTTAGAACTAATTAAACCTAACTAACCTAAGGACATCACACACATCCATGCTCGAGGCAGGATTCGAACCTGCGACCGTAGCGGTCGCTCGGTTACAGACTGTAGGGCCTAGAACCGCACGGCCACTCCGGCCGGCTAGCCCAAGGGGTTCCAGCGAGTGCTTTCCCCATGATTACTGACTGTTGCTGCTCCGAGCCATTGCGCAAACTCAGAGGGCGCAGGTTATTTCACGTCCACCGCGTAACTGAAATTCATAGTAATAAAAATATACACTGAAGCGCCAAAGAAACTGGTATAGGCATGCGTATTCAAATACAGAGATTTGTAGACAGGCAGAATACGGCTCTGCGGTCGGCAACGCCTATACATGACAAGTGTCTGACGCAGTTGTCAGATCGATTACTGCTGCTACAATGGAAAGTTATCAAGACCTAAGTGAGTTTGAACGTGGTGTTATAGTCGGCGAACAAAGCGATGGGATACAGCATCTCCGAGGTAGCGATGAAATGGGGATTTACGCGTACGACTGTTTCACGAATGTACCGTGAATAACAGGAATCCGGTAAAACATCAAATCTCCGACATCGCTGCGGCCGGAAAAAGATCCTGCAAGAACGGGACCAACGACGACTGAATAGGATCTCTCAACGTAACACAAGTGCAACCCTTCTGCAAATTGCACTGCTGGGCCATCAATAAGTGTCAGCGTGTGAACCATTCAAGGAAACATCATCGATATGTACCATTGATGACTACACGACACAAAGCTTTACACCTCGCCTGGGCCCGTCAACGACACTGGAGTATTGAGGACGAGAAACATATAGCCTGGTCGGAAGAATCTCGCTGCAAATTATATCGAGCGGATGGACGTGTGCGGGTATGGAGACAGTCTCATGAATCTATGGACCCTGCATGTGAGCAGGGAACTGTTCAAGCTGGTGGAGGCTCTGTTATGGTATCCAGCTGGAGTGTTATTGGACTCCTGATACGTCTAGATACGACTCTGACAGGTGACACGTACGTAAGTCTTATCACCTGCATCCATTCATGTCCATTGTGTATTCCGACGGACTTGGGCAATTCCAACAGGTTAATGCGACACCCCACACATCCAGTATCGCTACACAGTTTCTCCAGTAACATTCTTCTGAGTTTAAGCACTTCCGCTGGCAACGAAACTCCCCAGACATGAACATTATTCAAGATATCTGAGTGCCTTGCAAAGTGCTGTTCAGAAGAGATCTCAACATCATCGTACTTTTACGGATTTACGGACAGCCCTGCAAAATTCATGGTCAGTTCCCTCCAGCACTACCTCAGACATTAGTCGAGTCCATGCCACTTCGTGCTCCGGCACTTCTGCGTGCTCGCTGGGGTCCTACGCGATATTCGGCAGGTGTACCAGTTCCTTGGCTCTTCCGTGTAGAATAGCCAATGGCACCACATTAAAGAGAGAAACCAGACGAGAAAGCACGTCTAACAGCCTCTCTTAGATACAGGTTGTGGACAAAAATATGGAAACATAACACATTACGGTGAAGGAAAACCGTCAGCCTTCGAAACAACTTCCATTCATCTCTGAATGCATAAATACAGTTTCTGTATCGTTTTCAAGAGAATCTTATACAATTCTTTCTGCAAAATAGTGTCAATTTCAGGTATTGACGACGAAAGTAGTTAGCGATCACGCACCCTTCTCTCCGAAGTAGACTACACAGTCTCCGCAATATTTCGATCTGGTGACCATAGTGGCAAGGAGAGATGCGACAATTCATCCTCGTCCTCAAAAAACTAGTCCTAGACGATGCGAACTGCGTGAACAGGGGCCCTGTCTTCTTGAAACACAGTATCACCATTGGAGAATAAATAATGTACAGATGGATGGACTTAAGCAAGACCCGCCAGGTCAGCCGAGAGTGCTAACGCGTTGCTTCCTGGACTCGGGTAGGCGCGCCGGCCCCGGATCGAATCCGCCCGGCGGCTTAACGACGGAGGCCGGTGTGCCGGCCAGCCTGGATGTGGTTTTTAGGCGGTTTTCCATATCCCACTAGGTGAATACCGGGCTGGTCCCCACGTCCCACCTCAGTTACACATTTACACTATTCCATGGATTACACTAGACACAGACAGTTGGGGTACACTACTTCCGTCCTGAGGGGTACGGGGTGGCGGCAGGAAGGGCATCTGGCCACCCCTTCAATTAACCTTGCCACATCCGATTAACCATGCCGACCCTGCGTCATTGTCGGAAAAAGGCACAAGCAAAAGAAAGAAAGAAAGAAAGTGGGATAGACTTAAGCAATGGTCACATAATCGTTGGCAGTAATGCTAGCAGTGTAACCATGAGGCCACGATATGGCTGCCCAAATCGTCACCAAACTCCTACCATGTTTCACTCTTGGGACTTGAACCCTGCCAGAAGTTGGAAACAGTGTGAACTAAGACACATTCGATCAAATGGCAGTCTGTCATTGCTCCAATGTCCAGGTTGTATGGTTTCACCACCACATTTTCCTGTTAAGGGCGTTTGTATTACTGATGAGTGGTTTTGGAATTCCAGCTCTCTCTGCAACTCACTTGTAAGGTGGCAACGGTCTTGTTGGAGTAATACTCCAAATTACGGTGTAGGAAATCTATGTGGAAACACATCGGCACGCTGGCTAGGTAATACAGCGAGAATTACGCGATTTTGTAATTATAAGATTTTGTGGAGATGCAGCATGCGAGATCGAGCTCGGCTAACTCCCCGGCTAGACGCCGAAGGCCACAGCCTCAAGGCATGAATGGTGAACTGGGGAAGTTCCTTAATCCGTTTAGAGAGGCCACAGCAGCCGCCTCTGAGGGACGCGCGGCTACAGGTGTTCAAGTGTTTACCACAACAGGGCAGTGGATAGCTGGACGGGCTTTCCTGTGCGTGCTCTCGCCTATGTCCCTCTAATTTCATGCCTTTGAGTAACTAAAATGGTGTAGGACAGGAGCTCCGAATAACAAAAACTTTCGATGCAGGAGTCTGTGTTCGCTACGATGGGGAATCTTGCCGGGAAATCTCGAGTGGTCCCTTAGGGAAAAAATTGCAGTAAACGTGTTATTGCCCACCGCTGTGGTTCTTCCCAGCCGGTGTGGGCGGAGTTTACTTGTGAAATTGTGTCTCCCGTCTTGGTCTTTCGCTCTGAGAGGACGTTAGCCGCGCCAGCTCTTTGCTGCCGGCAAGATTGTTGCAAATAGAGAAGTTTACGGACAGCAGTCTGTTGTCTGAGTATTTTAGGAGTGTACTTTCCGAGACGCCACACGCCAACCGCACAGCCGCGCCGTCGCCGTCGGAGACCGTCGCTGCAACAGGAATATTACGGTGAGATCGCTCCCGCTTCGGCCTGTGTTAGGAGTAACGTTAAATAGTTGGATCACGTGCAATTGCTGTTTCCACAGAGGTTTCGCGATACTTTGGGGTGTAGTGGTTCTTCGTATTTTACGTTTTGTGTCGATGTCAGTCGGTCAGCCAAGTTATAAGAGATCGCGTTTTGGACCGATTTTAACACAGTTCACTGCCAATGTCAGTTAGGAGGATAATTTGTAATTGTTTATTGTGTTTTATTCAGCATTGATCTGAAGGTTATAATAAAATTATTGTGATTCAGTAGAGACTTTCCTTTCAGTAGTTGATCCTGAATTCACCCTTTTGCTTTATTTTATTTTGTGTATGTGTTTGATGTCATTGAACTCCCGAAGTGTTCGTGATCTTTCATGTTTGGAAGTAAAAATAGGTGTGATTTATCGTCAACACTTTCACCGCAGATTAATTAGGGGTGCCAGGGCCACATTTAAATCTAGCGTTATCCATTTTTGCGTACAGTTCCACTCCCAATTTCTCTGTAAGTTGTTTGTTAGGGACGAACACACGCAAAAATCGGACAAGCAACGGGTGGGGTGTTTCACTCAGTTACGGAACTCCCTTCATGTTGTTTTGGTGCTGACGAGGTTCGCGAGTACGACATTCAGTTCTGCAGTGACTTTATCAGCTGTCGTCCTCTTATTTTGCATCACAATCCTCTTCACTGACTGCCCGGCACGATCACTCAACATGCACTTTCTTCCGCGTTGTGGCTCTGCGAATGATGTTTTCCCGCTTTGCCAGTATGCGGTATAAGTCTCCGATATGGTGTCTCTTGAAACACGGCTACCTTGTTTACTTAAGCACCAACCACAAGACCACCAACAAATTGCCCACATTCGGTTTCACTGAGCTCCGACACAATGCACTCACCACTGCACAGAACACTATTATAACCATGACTGACGTTTTAAACATACTGAGGACACTGCGCAGGTTCCCTTCGTGGTCAAACACAACAGCGCAACCTGCAGGCGTAGCTGGCATCTGCATTTATTTTCACGCATGCATTTCTCGAGGTGCCTCCTCATTTTTATTCAACCCATTTATAGCAGTCCGCAGCTCGTGGTCGTGCGGTAGCGTTCTCGCTTCCCACGCCCGGGTTTCCGGGTTCGATTCCCGGCGGGGTCAGGGATTTTCTCTGCCTCGTGATGATTGGGTGTTGTGTGATGTCCTTAGGTTAGTTCGGTTTAAGTAGTTCTAAGTTCTAGGGGACTGATGACCATGGATGTTAAGTCCCATAGTGCTCAGAGCCATTTATAGCAGTATTTTAGGTATTGACCATGAAAGATACAAATGTACTTATTACCTATAAAAATTAATATCTTCAAAAAAATGGTTCAAATGGCTCTGAGCACTATGGGACTTAACATCTATGGTCATCACTCCCCTAGAACTTAGAACTACTTAAACCCAGCTAACCTAAGGACATCACACAACACCCAGTCATCACGAGGCAGAGAAAATCCCTGACCCTGACGGGAATCGAACCCGGGAACCCGGGCGTGGGAAGCGAGAACGCTACCGCACGACCGCGAGCTGCAGACGATTAATATCTTCTAAACATCTTTAGCGATCTCAAAAAACAAGGTTTCAACAGAGAGTGCTTGAATAGCGCTATCGAAAAACAGTTTCATATTTTCGATTAAAGCAATATAATTTAAGTCATGACAGGGATGTTGATCCGAGCGTTAAAAAACTCATTTTTGTGCAAAATAAATTGCAAAACAATAAATGTAGCGACACTATTAGATAACAGACAACAATAACTACTTGTTTAATATGACGATGAAGTCCCATAGTCCTTGACAGAGCGTAGGGGACGATGCGGGAGACCCGCACCGCTTTACTAGGCAAGGTCCTAGCGGAGATGGTTTGCCATTGCCTTCCTCCGACCGTAACGGGGATGAATGATGATGATGATGATGAAGACGACATAACACCCAGTCATCTCGAGGCAGCTGAAAATCACTGACCCCGCCGGGGATCGAACCCGGGACCCCGTCCTCGGAAAATATGAACGCTACCGCGAGACCACGACCTGCGGACATGTTTAATATAGATGCTAGATAATAATGCTAACATTGACCACTACCCTTAATAAAATTCAAATAACCCAAAAGCGAAGGACCGCAGCACAAAACTAATGTCCCCACGAAAAAGCTTGTGAGAGTCTAGCCCTAATTTATGTACAAAGCTTATGGTCGATAAGTTTAATGTAATTTTCATTTGCTGTGCAACCAACGAAAGACAATGAACCGTGTTTTTTTTAACAGCTCAAAGGAACAGACGCGCAAGTGCGAATCATGTAAATGATATATATGTATATCTTTTGTAGTAATATGTACAGAATGTGTAATTTTGTGAATTTTGCTACGACAGATGAGCCTATATAAGGGTAGCAGCTATGTTTATCTGAGAGCTTCACGAATTCGGACGCTGTGCTGATTATCAGCGTTTTAGTTTCGATTGAAGAGTTTAAAAACGTTCGGGGTGAAGGCCTAGGGACATGTAAAATTTCTGCAGGTGTTCAAGAACTGATAGTTTTCGACAGTTGTGCCCGTGGACCTTGAACAGAATTCTATGTGGTTTGCCACGCGGGATTAGCCGAGCGGTCTACGATGCTGCAGTCATGGACTGTGCGGCTGGTCCCGGCGGAGGTTCCAGTCCTCCCTCGGGCATGGGTGTGTGTCTTTGTCCTTAGGATAATTTAGGTTAAGTAGTTTGTAAGATTAGGGACTGATGACCTTAGCAGTTAAGTCCCATACGATTTCACACACATTTGAACATTCTATGTAGCTTCATGGACTTCGAACTACAGCGTCGTCTTTAAAAACTGCCGATTTCTCGGACTTCAACTCCGAACAGCAACGCGGAGTACTAGACTTATTGTATTTTGAATCAAGTTGGTGATTCAGTCTGTCGTTTTTCTCATGGTATTAAGCAATGGTACCAATCGAAATTTTAATAATTTCACCAACCATAATCATGCCTGCAAGGTAATCAAGTTATAGGAACTTAGCAGAACAATAACAGCGCAATGTGATAAGTGCGTGGCCGCCCCCTAGGCATATACGAAATCAACGAACTTTAGAAATCGGCCACGCACTTAGTTAACCTCTTTGACATATAGAGACCGTTTGACGAAAGGCATCAGTCTGTAGCAAAGTTAGGGTCTCTTTCTCATTTTGGTGTTTCTTTCGTTCTCTGATATATTTTGAAAAAAGCTGAGTGACAAAAGAGCAATTATGATTTGCTATGATATTTTAAGTTGTAAGCTGCGTAGTGTTGAGAGAGCAATGTTGAAGCTGTAAGATAAGATTGCTCTAACCCAGAGCGTTAGTTTGCACATGCAGTGCTTTATTGGGAGTGATTCTTTTGGAGGTGGTACGCTCTTGCCTACCTACCGCATATCAACTAATGTCTAGAACAATCGAGAGTATAAAGTGTTTTCTTATGTTAAATGGAAACTTACTATAGACAAAAAGAACAGAAGTACCGATCTGAAGGCTTTAGCTGCGTCGTGAAACATGTAGCGGTAAAAGTCAGCTGTGCGGAGTGTCCGCGCGGTTTGAGGCGTCATGTGACGGACTGCGCGGCCCCTCCCGGCGGAGGTTCGAGTCGTCCCACGGCCATGGGTGTGTCTTGTTCTTAGCATAAGTTAGTTTAAGTAGTGTGTAACCTATGCTGTTTGGTCCCTTAGGAATTCACACACATTTGAACATTTGGTAAAAGCCAAAAGCTTTAACTTCACCTCCTGGTCAGTACAGCGATAATTTGCGTATGAAGGCAGTAGCTTCTTCATCCAGCCAAACTCAGCATGCAAAAAGTCAGAACCATATTTCAATCCCATTGCTCTTATCTATACGGCCATGAGCGTACTAGCAGCTCTTATCTATACAGCTGTGTGATGCTGAACGAGTAACTGCGAGTAGTACCCCATACGAGAGAACAACGTAAAAACTGCGACCGCAGCCGAGTACGTTCTGCTTTTGCGTTTCAGAACCACGACCAGTAGAAACATACAACAACCTCAAGTAAACATTGAAAAAAAAAAGAAGCACTTAAAGAAAGTAGTCTCTGCTTGTGTATTTTCAGTCCACATCACAAGAACTCTACACGATGGTCTCGACGACGTGTGAAGGTCGTCTTCAAGCATGCAGTGGGTATGAAACGACTGTTTCTTTCTCCGCTATTCAAGAATATTGCGGCAGAGGTCTTGAAAGATCACGAATCATTTTGAGTCGACGTTTCGCTCCATATCACAAACATACGTATCGAATGTGACCTTCGTAGTAGCTCTCCTTAAAGTACACGCTGCCTTTAGACAGGGAACCTTCGCCTCGTAATGAGAAACACTCGTAAAGAAGTATTGCCAGCTATAAAGATAAAAGATGAGGCAGTTACGTAATACAAGATATAGAGCTGAGAGGTAACTGCAGCTTTTATTTCAGATCGATGTGCAGATGTATTTGATTGTTTAGTGACTGTTGGGCTGACTCCCTAATTGACTGTTTAGCGGGAGGACTGTTACACTCAAGAACTTTTCTTTGGTGTGAGGAATGGAAAGAGGAGCGCTCGCTCGAGGAGAGGCTTGAGGAAGTAGCTGTTCCGGTTTAGGGAATCAGACACTGACTGCCGGGAGAGTGGAGTGCAAACCATCTTCCCTTTCATAACGACGTTCAGGTGAAGGCTAAGTGGCTCGTACTATGCTCATGTAAATGATTTTACGTTATGAATCGAGAAACATAGTCCAGAGTTCAAATTTTCGATGGACGAGGTACGAAGAAGTATCTGCGTTAACACGAAACGAAATGTTTATACCAAAAAGTCTAAAAATAGAGAGATTGATAAGTCTGAACCTAAGGCCATCCTGTGAGAATGACGGAAATGGCAGATTTAACCTTTGTATAGAAGTATACTGCCAATTACTGACAGCTCGGTCCATCACGAATATATCTCAATAAAACGCTGACCTACGCACAAGATCGTGACTATAAGTTGCTTCACTACGAATTAGGTTTGATGTAGGACCTCAGTGCTAGTGCTTCAGAAACCAATTTACGAAGAAAAAAGGTAACTTCATTTCATCGACATTTGGAGTTGAGTTGCACGAAAAATAAGGGAGGGTAACTGAAGTATTACTTCATGTCGAAGACGAGTTCGTTAGAAATGGAGGTCTTACACATTAAGGATGGGAAAGGAAACCTACCGTGTCGGTTTGCAGAAAAACCATCCTAGCACTCGTCTTAATCGATTTGGGTAAACTGCGGAAAAAAACTGGATTGCCGAACGGAGATTATGGGATCCGTTACTCGCAGCACACAAAATGTCGCTGATCACAGTTTTTTAAAAAATTGTCTTGTTGCTGGGGGTGAAGTGACACCAAAAGCTGACAGCAAACTGCTGTAAATGTGTTAACTGGTGAACAGAATCAAGCTTATGACGAAATGTGAACGATGTGCCGCGTCGTGTTGTAATCGCAGGCGCACAGAAGCGTTCCAAGAGGACTGTGTTCCAGGAGTGTGGAAAGCTGGGGGTAGCTTCATTATGATTTAGGGATGTGTCAGGTGGGTCATTTGGTTGAAGTAAGACGAGGTCCACACATTGGGGTCAAGCTTGGCATCAAACGATGTTCGTCCATTAAGTGGTTCGATGAAATAGCACTGGAACAAACACTGGCCCCTATGTTGGTACGACTTCATTGTTTGTCGATATTTCGACCGGACATCAAAGGGCGTTGGGTTCAACATCGATCCTTCGGCCACATATTGGCGCCAACTCTGTGGCCGAGTGGTTCTAGGCGCTTCAGTTCGGAACCGCGCTGCTGCTACGGTCGCAGGTTCGAATCCTGCCTTGGACATGGATGTGTGTGATGTCCTTAGGTTAGTTACGTTTGAGTGGTTCTAAGTCTAGGGGACTGATGACCTCAGATGTAAAGTCCCATGGTGCTCAGAGCCATCTGAACCATTTGTTGTTTGATTTTGCTATCGTTTTGAAACTCGAGGTTGTTTGTTTGTTTTCGTTTGTATTCCGGGTTGAATTTTTTGAAATCACAGTGTGTCAGGAACAGTGGACTAACATGCAATTTCATCAGCTTTTGGAACTTCAGCAGCGAGACTTAAATTTGTGGAAACCTGTTACGAGGAACTACGCAAATCGGAATGCCACTGCGGATGTATGACAATGTATCCAGCAAAAATTCAATATGAATTGTGCTATACCCGAGTTAAACTTATCGCATTTATCAGAAGAGGCCAAAAAACTCAGTTAGTTCAGATGCATCATCTAATGAAGTATGTTGAAGAATATGGTTTCCTACTACCTTAAGGATAGTTTTCTTGGACAAGTGCTCAGCAAAGAGGATACATAGACAATAAATAGAAAGTGATACAAAGCTGTATTCACAAAACAAGTCGATTAAATTTTAACTCTGGTAACCGATAAATTATACCTTATTTTAAATTTACTGATTTCAAAGTGTGTGAGACTACGATCTTCTTTTACATGTTCCCCTTTTTTTCGTTTTGTAAATACAAAATATGATTATTCACGCTCAAAATCGCAAATGCTCCACCGCGATCTGCGCGTCAGACATGTTTATGTCGACTCTATATGAATTCAGCTGAATGTTGGCTCGAATGTGTGAGCGCTGTTGCACAAATATTGGCCAATATTGGTGCCGTAACACTAACGCGTGGACCACGGATAATGGCTACAACAAGTTGCTGGAAAACGAGGTTTTGCCATTTGACTATCGTTTTAACGAGGACCGAAACGTTAACACTCCTGTATGCCAGGCTAAAACTGTGATTGATTATCATCAGGCATATTCTAGAGCAATCACAAAGGTGAAATGATCAGTGCAATATATGGTCTTAAATCTGACATTCTCTGGGAACGCGTAGAAGAATTCGCTGTACTTCTACATTTGCATCTGATTAGCATTTCACGCAGCTGCAGAAACTGGGTGGGAATGAGGCCACCTACATGCCGTAGATAAGGAAAGATTTCGTGGCGTGTTTCTCATTTATACAACGCATTTGAAGGGAGGTTGTTTGGGAGAAGATAGTGTTACGCCTCTTGTAAGAAGTAAAAACGTCTATCAACACGCGTCGGAATAACACAGTGGCAGAATCGCGACCCATCGAAAATACGGTTTATGATTCCGCGATATGACTGGAGGCGTTAATCGGGATCCGACGACTGCCACGCGAATATGGAATCGATGGGTTCAGGAGCGCCATACTCAACGCCAAGCTCAACTCTTTTCAATCTGTTGTCTCTCAGGTCATGCCAATACCGCCACCTCAATAATGGGAGGTCAATGATAACGATACGAACGTAATGACAACACAATACGCAGTCCGCGAACGGAGAAAATCTCCGACCCGGCCGGATATCGAGCCCAGGCCCCTACGCTTAGCAATTCGCCACGCTGACCGCACAGCTATCGAGGCAAACTATACTGGACTTAAAAGGTCACACGCGGATAGCGTCTCAGAGGACAATAAAGATAAAATTATCCTATGACGTTGATGTCCAGGAGTCTCCACCTGGGATAGTTCGACCGCCGAGTTGCAAGTCTTTTCAGTTGACGCCCCATTGGGCGACTCGGTCGGGAATCGAACCCACAACTGCTGACTACTCAATTAAGGGGGCGGACTCCTAAAGGACGGCTGTATTGTTTGTTCGGCCGTTCAGGATCATATAACCAAGTCGTGTACCTGTAGTCACAAAGTGGGCTTGTTTGCAGAAGTACAAGAATGCATGACGATAGCATGACGACATCTAGAGCACCAAGTACTGTCACCATGGCGGCCATTTTTGCGGCTTTTACCTTGACACAGAAGCTGACAGAGGCGCTCCGACAATGGTGCATCTGATGAGGCACTGGACATAGGAGATCACCACGTCGTCCTTTTAGACGAGTTTAGTTCTGCGTACGCCATCACGATCGGCTTGTCCCTGTGTGGAGGCTCTGAGAAGAACGAACGTTGACAGATTACATTCGTAATTGTCGTACTCGGCCATCACTTGACATTATTTTATGGGGAGACAAATTGTATGGGGAGGCTATCATTACATAACACGAACTCCTCTGTCCGCGGCTCGTGGTCTTGCGGTAGCGTTCTCGCTTCCCGTGCAAGGGGTCCCGGGTTCGATTCCCGGCGGGGTCAGGGATTTTCTCTGCCTCGAGATGACTGGGTGTTGTCTGTCTTTCATCATCAGTTCATCCTCAATCACTCGCAACTCGCCGTAGTGGCGTTAAAGAACTTGTGGAGCGGCGGCCGAACCGCCCCGCGAGGGGTCTCCCGGCCACCAATACCAACCGCTAATTATTATTATTACGATCACCTCTGGTTCGTTTTGTATGTAATTTGGAGAGCTGTCATTGCTTTTATGAAATAAGGCTGTTAGCTGCGCTCTGTCTTCGTGGTCTCTACACATTATCCTTCAATAAGGATGCCTGTGCTGTCCTTACCTGCCTTAACACAAGGAGGTGCTGGAATGTTGACCGGGCCAACAATTTCTCCAGATCTTTCACCCATTGAAGAAAACAATTGGTGGCGGGTTGCCGAGAGTCTGGCACGCCATCACTGTCCAGCCACTACAGCTGATCAACTCCGGCACACACCGTAGCTGAAGCAGCACGGAATGACGTACCCCTATCTGTCATCCAAGCTGACTTCTACTCGATGTCCAGCGTAGTTGGAGCCATTGTTGCTGCTGGAGTTGACAGCTCTGTGTTCTATATTAAACACCACGATAGCCCAAAACCATCCACACATGTAATCATGTATTCTTCCTGCAATATCATATGCACAGAAAAAGTAATTATTTTTTTTATTTGCTGTTCTTCTGCAGCTGCAGTTTTAATGGCTAGAAGATCACACGAGTACTATGAGAATCAGTGTGAACTAGGACCATACTTTTTTCCGCCATATACGAGGGCACATCAGAAAGTCTTTGTCCCTTTTTTTTTTCTTTGAGCCAAATTACGTTTGTAAATGCGAAGTCAGCATATCCATTCCCAGCGTTGGGCCTTTCTTGGTTCGTGCCTGCCTTATCTGTCGTTAGCTCCGCCGCACGGCGCTGCTGTCAGTTGTTAAAGATGGAGACTGTGCTTCACACGTCCATGGCGTTAGAGCAACGAAGTATGATTCGTTTTCTACGGAGCAAGGACGAACGCCCATCGAGACTTCAGGAAAATGCAACTCAGATATGGGGAAAACTGTCTCGCTTTGAGAATTGTGAGATGGTGGTGTTGTGAAGTCTTACCTGACAATGAGCAGTTGGGGAGGCTGCGTTCGTCGCTGACTGGCAACAAAATTTCCTGCATGGACGCAATGGTCAAAGCAGATCGGCGTGTGCACATCACAGCCATTTCGCAAGAGCTTGGCATATCGATAGGAATGCTTACAGCATCGTCCATGGGTCCTTAGGGTACTCGAAGATTTCATGCCAGTGGGTGGCTATGCAGTTGAATGACATGATGAAAGGCAAACGAATTACGTCTTCACTGAATCACCTGGAACGATACTCCAAGGAGGTTGAAGGTTTCCTACACCACACTGTTAATGGCGAATAAACGTGGATACTGTGTTTCACGCTGGAATCCAAGTAGCAGAGCATGGTGTGCAAACATCCGGGTTCGCGTGTGACAAAAAAATCCCATTCAGCGCTCTCTGTTGGGAAAGTGATGATAACAGCCTCCAGGGATAGCCGCGGACCGCTTATGCTGGATTACATGCCACAAGGTCCAACTATCAATGCCGAAAGCTATTGTTCTACACTGTCAAGTCTGAGGGTTGCTATCCGACGAAGGCGCCGAGGTGTTCTCGATGTGGAAGACTTGACTCTGCTCCACAACAATGCGAGACCACATGTGTAATCAGAACTGTCAGAAAGGTCCAGGAGATTCTGGACCACCCACCATACAGTCCAGACCTCGACCTTAATGATTTCCCCATTTTCAGTCCGCTGAGAACGTTCCTGTCAGGACAGCGATTCACAAGTAACTGTGAAGCCAACACTGCATTCCGACGGTGATTCCACAGTCAACTGGACGAATACTACCGCAGGGGCATCAAAATGGCTCTGAGCACTGTGGGACTTAACATCTGAGGTCATCAGTCCCCTGAACTTAGAACTACTTAAACCTAACTACTTAAACCTAACCTAAGGACATCACAGACATCCATGCTCGACGCAGGATTCGAGCCTGCGACCGTAGCGGTCGCGCAGTTCCAGACTGTAGCGCCTAGAACTGCTCGGCCACAACGGCCAGCTCGCACGGGCATCTCACATTTAGTGCTGTGATGGGACAAATGTGTGAATCTGTGTGGGGAGTGTGTGTAAAAATAGTGTAAGGCACGGGGAATAGGATGAATATTTGTCATTACTTGTATGTACCTTACATTGGCTAATAACAAATAGGGGCAAAGACTTTCTCATTTGCCCTTGTATTAATTTACGACACGATATTGCGGTGCCTATGTCGTTTAGAAGTACCATTCAGTAGATGCATGCATGTCCGAAGGAATATTGCATCGTACTTCTGAATAACACAGGCACCGCACTATCGGATTTATCCGCGACGCCGGGCAAGCGACTTTCAATTAAAATGGCTCCCATGTACGAGAATACACATACTGAAAATATGAGTGCAAATTGTAGACACAGGGTTGATGATATATAGCGTAATTCTAAGGCAACCGGTCGCAATAAGCGGGAAATCTGTGTTCGAGTCCAGGTCCGGGACAAATTTTCACTGTCGTCATTCCATTACACAGCTCATGATTGTCCATATTCGCGACTGGGAGTACATTTCATGTTTACAGCGTGTTCGAAAAAAGTGTCGAATTCTTTGAGAAGTGATAGTATGCGTCGAAACAAGAAAAATAAGACCAACAAACATTGGTCCGGAAACGCATACTTTCGGAGATAAACACGTGTTTATGGGAAGGGCAGCACGACGCTTGGCTGAGGATATTAGCACAATAGCTGCATTGGCGCTCAGTCAGATGTGTCGGCGGGGTATTACGATGTCTTACTCACAGTACTCTGCCTACCATCAGTTGTGTGGTTCGAGTCGTGTTGTAGCTTACGGCCGGCCGGAGTGGCCGAGCGGTTCTAGGCGCTACAGTCTAGAACCGAGCGACCGCTACGGTCGCAGGTACGAATCCTGCCTCGGGCATGGATGGATGTGATGCCTTTTGGTTAGTTAGGTTTAAGTGGTTCTAAGTTCTAGGGGACTGATGACCTCAGATGTTAAGTCCCACAGTGCTCAGACCCATTTCAACCATTTTGTAGCCTACGTTAGTTTTCGTCTTGTTTTTGTGGGCCTTATTGTACTGCACTGTCAACCATGGGTATATATCATGATGTTTTATCTTCTTGCAAACGCGGATTCGCTTATGTGTTTATTGTTATTGCGTTTTTTGTACGTACAAATGGTGTAGTACATTTTCATTTTCTTCCTTCCACCACTTGTTGGCAATGCAAGCCTACTACTAGACAAGTGAAATGGCGGATATGATATTCTGCTATGGTTTAGCAAATGGACGTTGCCTGCAAGCCTCTGCCTCCTACACTGAAATATATCCTCAGTGCAGAGTGCCCTGTGATAAGCTGTTCGGCAGATTTTTCCAGTGTCTTAGGGACACAGGTACTCTTACACCTTGGAAGACTGACAGTTGAACGCCCCGCACAGTCCACTTTCCTGACATGGAGGAACTTGTGGAGTGTTCGGTGGACGAAACCCCTGGGACCAGTGTGCGACGATTACCAGCAGCAGGAGTCGTGTCTCACTCTGTTAGCAGCAGGGGCGCGTCTCAATCTGTTATCTGGGGTTACTTCATGAACAATTGATGTACTCATACCATCTACAGCGCGTTCAGGCCCTAAGGCCATAGGATGATCATGGTAGATGGCGGCTCTGTCAACGGTTGCTGCAGAAGTGTGCTGCCTACCTAGCTGCAGGTTGTGTCATTGCAGCAACGAATACAAATGTGGTCAATGTATGATGGTGCACCAGCATGCTCTCGTCACTATATGCGCGAACATCTGACTCAGCCATTTCAGGACCCCTATATTGGTCAGGGAGGCCTCACACCTTGACCTACCTTTTCCCCAGACCTCAATCCCCAAGGCTTTTGGTTATGGGGACACGGGAAGGAATTGGTCGACGCCACGCCAATCAAGGATGTGCTGACACTGCAGGGTCGGATCTTCAACGCGTGCCAGCAGGTACAACAACAACTGGGTATACTCCAAAGGGTGCGTCATTCACTACGAAGGAGGTCAGAGGGATTCACTGTAATGAATGGACGCAAATGCGGTGTTTAGCGCAGAAAATATGCATTTCTGGATCTATATTTATTGGCTTATCTCAGAAAGTATGCATTTTCGGACCCATGTTTATTGGACTTATTTTTCTTGTTTCGATGAGTACTACCACCTCTCAAAGTATTCCACACTTCTTTTGAACAACCTATATTATTGAGGTTGTGTAAGAATACGGAGCCTTGTTGCAGCAACAATGAATAAAGCGTTCTCGGGTTTTCATCCAGAGCACTTTTTATTTCTATATTAATGTTTCTTTCCACTACCTTTACGCATGTAGCTGGAAGGAATAACTGTATATACGACTCTGTACGAGCTGTTACCAACTTCTGTCTGCGTTATCTCTACGGGACAACACATGGCCTGAACAAAAACACGCGAACGCTGCTACAAGCGCATGCTTGAGCATAAATGCAGGTGCTAGACTACCCATAGATTGCGCTGTTGTAAGTGACCACGAAGGACACCTTCGTATTGTCCTCAGTGACAGTCGTGAGTAGTTGTGTCTAGTTGTGAGTGCGATATGTCGGAGCTAAGTGTGGACACATTGATGGCCCTCCTGTGGTGGGTGCTTCCGTAAGCAAGGGAACCGAAGTGTTTGGTGTTTCAAGGGACACACATCGAAGATTTATACCGCAAACAGGGAAAGCGGAAGAACATCATCTGCTAAGTCACAACGTGGACGAAAGTGTATGTTGAGGGATCGTGACAGACGGTCATTGAAGTGGATTGTGACGAAAAATAGGACGACGACAGCTGCACTCGCGAACCCTGTCAGCATCAAAACAACACGAAGGGAGTGACAGAAGCAGAGAATTGCAAGGCGAGCTGGAATTGGTTCAAATGGCTCTGAGCACTATGGGACTTAACTTCTGAGGTCATCAATCCCCTAGAACTTAGAACTTCTTAAACCTAACTAACCTAATGACATCACATACATCCATGCCCGAGGCAGGATTCGAACCTGCGACCGTAGCAGTCGCGCGGTTCCGGACTGAGCGCCTAGAACAGCGAGACCACCGCGGCCGGCTGCGTGCGGAACTATTTGAAGTGGAATGATCATATAAAATTAATTGTTGGTAAGGCGGGTACCAGGTTGAGATTCATTGGGAGAGTTCTTAGAAAATGTAGTCATCAACAAAGGAGGTGGCTTACAAAACACTCGTTCGACCTATACTTGAGTATTGCTCGTCAGTGTGGGATCCGTACCAGATCGAGTTGACGGAGGAGATAGAGAAGACCCAAAGAAGAGCGGCGCGTTTCGTTACAGGATTATTTGGTAACCGTGATAGCGTTACGGAGATGTTTAGCAAACTCAAGTGGCAGACTCTGCAAGAGAGGTGCTCTGCATCGCGGTGTAGCTTGCTGTCCAGGTTTCGAGAGGGTGTGTTTCGGGATGGGGTATCGAATATATTGCTTCCCCCTACTTATACCTCCCGAGGAGATCACGAATGTAAAATTAGAGAGATTCGAGCGCGCACGGAGGCTTTCAGACAGTCGTTCTTCCCGCGAACCATACGCGACTGGAACAGAAAAGGGAGGTAATGACAGTGGCACGTAAAGTGCCCTCCGTCACACAGCGTTGGGTGGCTTGCGGAGTATAAATGTAGATGTGGATGTAGAGTCTTGTTTCGCACCTTTTTCGAACTTCTGGCCGATTTTACGTTGAAAGTGTGAAACATGGTGGAGATTCGGTGGTGATTTTGGCAGCCATATCGTGGTATTTCATGGGTCCCATGGTCACTCTGAAAGGTTGTACTGTATCCAAGGATTATTTACCCACTTTGCTTGATCAAGTCCACTCCATGCTACAACGTTTGTTCCCCCACGATGGTGATGGTGTATTCCAAGACGACAGGACTCCTGCCCAAACAGCCCGCATCGTTCAGGACTGGTTTTTGTGAGCACGAGGATGAATTTTCACATCTCTCCCGGCCACCATAATCACTAGAATTCAATATTATTGAGCGTTTGTGGCATACTGCGGAGAGATGGATACGTGATTGCCGTCTATCTCCATCATCGCTAACTGAACTTGCCACTATTTTGCAGGAAGTATGGTACAAAATCCCTTGCAAAGCAAACAGAACCTGTGTTCATCGATTCCGCGATGGCTTCCCTATGCCGTATTAGGCACGGTAATTTTTTATGTTTTAGGAGTTTTTGTTGTTTTGCTCATGCCCTATATGTAGGGACGTGAAGAATAGGTTTCCGACTTCAGGTTTTTAACATGGCTGTCAATCAGCGACTGTTGTATAATAAAATTTTTGAAAAACACAGCCCTCAGTCGCCAACACAATTAATTTGTAACCTAGGTTTCAGTGTCACAAGGGACACCTCCTTCGGACAAAATTAAAACTAAATGTTACAGCATAACGTACTAAAAAATACGAAAGCTGCGGTCATACCTGACAGCGTCAGATAGTCAGAATTAAAAGAAAATGCAACAGAGGCGCAAGCCACTAGGGGCTGCCATGTAACCTCTGCTGCAGTCAACACGAACTGAAACATCATGTGACTTGTCCGCCACGGCAACTTCAAGACAATACCGCCATCTGGTGGCTAATTGGTAAAACAAGCTATTTTGTGAACATATACGTCATAAAAACCAAAAAACGTATCTATTATAGCAAGCAGTAATGTCATTTAAAGGATTATTTCGTATATGTCTTCTTTATGCATTTATTCTGGAATTTTTGTACTACAGCCAGTCATTCATTAGTTGTATTTTATATCATGCCGTATCCCGCTATTGTAATTACTTCATGTACACCATTCAGGTGTTTGTTTATTTCCCTCTCTGCAGTTACAAGAGATGTTCACAAAATACGAGGGCTATCCACAAAGTACATTACGTTTTGGAATTAAAAATAAGTAAAGTATTGGAATTTTTTTATTATATACAGATGAAAGCCACACTCCAATACTACTTTTCTACATAGCTGCCATTTAAATTAAGGCACTTATCGTAGCGATGGGCGAGCTTGGAAATTCCTTCGTCGTAAAATTCGGCCGCCTGCACCTTCAACCACGTGGTTACCTCTTCTTGAAGCTGTGCGTCGTCATCAAAACGCTGCATAGCCAACCACTTCTTCACTGCTGGGAATAAGTGGAAGTCGCTCGGTGCCAGGTCGGGACTATACGTCGGATGAGGAAACAACTCCCACTTACTAGATTCGAGAACTTCACGAGTGGCATTTTCCATGTGGGCCCAGCCGTTGTGAATCAGCAAGATCTTTGAGCCCAACTTTCCCCTGCGCTTGTTTTGTACTGCTCTTCTGAGGTTGTGCAGAGTTTGGCAATACCCTTGAGATTTTATTGTAGTGCCTCTTTCCAGGAAATCCACAAAAATCGTATTTCTACTGGGTTACTGATTAACCACGTGGTTGAAGGCGCAGGCGGCCGAATTTTACGACGAAGGAATTTCCAAGCTCGTCCATCGCTACGATAAGTGCCTTAATTTAAATGGCAACTATGTAGAAAAGTAGTGGCTTTCATTTGTATATAATAAAAAAAATTTCAATACTTTATTTATTTTCAATTCCAAAACGTAATGTACTTTGTGGATAGCCCTCGTAGCTTGTTTTACCAATTAGCCACCAGATGGCGGCATTGTCTTGAAGTTGCCGTGGCGCACAAGTCACACGATGTTTCAGTTTGTGTTGACTGTAGCAGAGGACACATGGCAGCCCCTAGTGGCTTACACCTCTGTTGCATTTTCTTTTAATTCTGACTATCTGACGCTGTCAGGTATGACCGCAGCTTTCGTATTTTTTGGTACGTTATGCTGTAACATTTAGATTTAATTTTGTCCGAAGAAGGTGTCCCTTGTGACATCGAAACCTAGATTACAAATTAATTGTGATCGCCACTGAGGGCTGTGTTTTTCAAAAGTTTGTATTTCCAACTTCAAATAGTGTTCTCCAGTTAACAACGACAAAAGATTTTTTTTCTCCAAATCTAGAAACGCTTCGAAAGTAACGTCTCCGCATCGCGTGGAACTGGGTGAGCTCCCTCGACGAAAGCAGGGAACAGTGAGGCGGTGGGCAGCCTTTGTGAGAGGCCGCTATCTGAGGTACCGCTGAAAGCGGGCACTCACTTAATTTGTCCCCTGAGAGAGCAGGGAGGCGCCTCCATTAGCGCTCCGGTGCGCCCCCACCTCCTCGAACGTCGCTCCCCGAGGTGCACGCAGACTACGGAGCGAGTACTCGCCGGAGAGCACAGCAGCGGCGGCTACTGAGAGTGTCGTGGGACACAGAAGATACCATCCGGCGCCGGGCCACGCCTAGCATTCGTAAATGGTGAAGCGGCATTCCTCCGCCCGAAATAGAGCGGCCACGGCCGCATGCCCCAACCGGCGTTACTCTCGCCACACTCCACTTCGCCGTTTCCAGCGCGGCAGCCTCGAGTAATCACATTCTTAGCCTCTTACGGAGCATCACGGTGTCCGAGACAGCTTTCCGTTTCCAATAACAGAATTACCGGAGTGGAAGTACAGGGCTATTACAAATGATTGAAGCGATTTCATAAATTCATTGTAGCTCCATTCATTGACATATGGCCACGACACACTACAGATACATAGCAAAACTCATAAAGTTTTGTTCGGCTGAAGCTGCACTTCAGGTTTCTGCCGCCAGAGTGCTCGAGAGCGCAGTGAGACAAAATGTGCGACAGGAGCCGAGAAAGCGTATGTCGTGCTTGAAATGCACTCACATCAGTCAGTCATAACAGTGCAACGACACTTCAGGACGAAGTTCAACAAAGATCCACCAACTGCTAACCCCATTCGGCGATTGTATGCGCAGTTTAAAGCTTCTGGATGCCTCTGTAAGGGGAAATCAAAGGGTCGGCCTGCAGTGAGCGAAGAAACGGTTGAACACGTGTATCTGGACATGCTGGAAAATTGGCTCATGCCACAACTGGAGACCGTCAGCACCGACTTCATCTTTCAACAGGATGGTGCTCCACCGCACTCCCATCATGATGTTCCGCATTTCTTAAACAGGAGATTGGAAAACCGATGGATCGGTCGTGGTGGAGATCATGATCAGCAATTCATGTCATGGCCTCCACGCTCTCCCGACTTAACCCCACGCGATTTCTTTCTATGGGGTTAGGTGAAAGATTCAGTGTTTAAACCTTCTCTACCAAGAAACGTGCCAGAACTGCGAGCTCGCATCAACGATGCTTTAAAACTCATTGATGGGGACATGCTGCGCCGAGTGTGGGAGGAACTTGATTATCGGCTTGATGTCTGCCGAATCACTAAAGGGGCACATATCGAACATTTGTGAATGCCTAAAAAAACTTTTTGAGTTTTTGTATGTGTGTGCAAAGCATTGTGAAAATATCTCAAATAACAAAGTTATTGTAGAGCTGTGAAATCGCTTCAATCATTTGTAATAACGCTGTATGCGTTGGTTTGCATTCCCGTGTAGTACGAGAATAAGGAGAAGTTGTCTAAACTGCAATTTATTTTCTTTCTATTGTTAGTGATCGGTTTCGGTTCTACGATGGTCGTTTCGAAAGTAATGCCTGCTACTTTTATATATGGAAGCTACAGGAGATACATAAATCACAACAGCACAGCTAAAAGGAGCAATATTTCAGCTACAGACTGTCATTTTTCCACATAGCCACCGCCTTTCGTTATGCACTTGTGCTAACGGTGAACCAGAACCTGTATGCCGCGCTTGTAAAAATCGGAACCAGCTGAGGCTGACCACTTCCTTACAGCTTTGGCAACAGCATCCGAGTATTGAAAATGTTCGCCCCGTTATCCATCTTTCAGAGGCCCAAAGAGCTGGAAGTCCGAAGGCGTTAAATCGGGACTGTATGGTGGATGTAGTAAGACAGTCCAGCCGAATTTTGCAGTGAGTTGCGTGGTCGCAAAACTGGTGTGGAGCCTTGCGTTATCATGTTGCAGGTGAAAGTTGGTGTTCTTCTCTAGTTCAAAATGGTTCAAATGGCTCTGAGCACTATGGGACTTAACTTCTGAGGTCATCAATACCCTAGAACTTAGAACTACTTAAACCTAACTAACTTAAGGACACCACACACACCCATGCTCAAGGCAGGATTCGAACCTGCGACCGTAGCAGCCGCGCAGTTCCAGACTGAAGCGCCTAGAACCGCTCGGCACACTGGCCGGCGTTCTTCTCTGGTCTTACCATGGAAAATGGGGCTTTCATCTTAGTCTTGTTGCGTGCTGAACCGACTGTTTTTCCAGGATCCAGAACATCCAAAAGAACCACACTCTGGCTATCCCAGAAGACTGTGCACATCACTTTGACTGCAGACGACTGTGTCTTGAATTTCTCCTTTGAAGGAGAATTCGCAGGTCGCCATTCCATGGACTGTCTTTTGGATTCCGGCTACTATAATCCGTGCATCGTAAGAATAAACCTGATGTTAACAAACACAAACGCTATGATTGGTCAGAAGCCGTAGCACACCTACACTAGTGTTGTTACGCTCTTCGAAGTAGGTCCTACTTATGTATGAGATATCTTATTACTAAGTTACGTTAAATGAAACTTTAAGATATTCAAATGTATTAACAGCTATCAAAATTTCTCTTAATCATGCTTTAGTTACGTAGTTTTTATTTAAAAAACCGTGTACACGTGTACAGCCACAGCCTCTGCAGCGTTGTGCTCTGATTGTCGCGCTCTTAATGCGAATTATGAAAATGGCTGAGGCTGTTTTGTGTTCCGTAGTGAAACACGCGCTTGGAACACGGTTCAAAAGTGCCGAGGAATAGGCTGTTCTTAGTATTTTTCATAAATTTACGGAAATAACCGGCTTTAAAGTTTCGGCAGCGTTGTATATAATGCAGTTGATATATGAAGCCAGGTTAAACGTGCAGCGTAGTCGGTGGCGTGATGGAATCCGAACTAAATACGGTTATTCGTGCGTTGATCAAATCTGTGCAGTATAACCATTCATCCTCGTTCAATTTGAAATATCTACATCTCGTAATTATGAAACTCATCATCATTTTTTATGAATAATGCACGTCTTCTTGTTTCTAATTGCATATTGGACACGAAATTCCTGTTTCCATTTCAAAAACAAATTCCTAATTATCGATGTTTTATGAAGGAGTGTTCATAAAAGTTGATTAAATTAAGAAAGCATAACAATTTAATTTTTAAAGGCAAAAATGAAAAACTAAATCCTCTTTATTTGGACTATGTCCATCGTTTTATAGCACAGAGGTAGGTAAGTATCGTAGAAACATGAGAAATAATCATTTCCATAGCATCGAGCACATCATACAAATTTTTACATTTGCTACTGTACCATTACATTATGAACCCAACAGAACTGATCTGGAGCAAAGCTGCGGGATTTGGCCCGAGAAGTAACAAGGCTGTTAAGCTGTCAGAGGTACTAGAACTAACGCACGCAGCTTTTTCACTCGTCACTGCCGAACGCTGGCGGGATATAGAACGGCTCGTCATAAAAGAAGAAGAGAAAACGTTGCGCCTGGTTGGCTTCGTGGATTCTGTTGTTGATAGGCTCGTTATCAACGTAGCAGGCGACATTTCCAGAACTGAAATGTATTTCTCGGATTCGAATAAGGAAGGAGCCAAGAGATTACCAGACGACTGACTGTACGTAATACCTTCGGTGGCTTCGATATTTAGCCGGCTGCGGTGGCCGAGCGGTTCTAGGCGCTTAAGTCCGGAACCGCGCGACTGCTACGGTCGGAGGTTCGAATCCTGTCTCGGGCATGGATGTGTGTGATGTCCTCAGGTTAGTTAGGTTTAAATAGTTCTAAGTTCTAGGGGACTGATGACCTCAGATGTTAAGTACCATAGGCCTCAGAGCCATTTGAACCATTTGAAGCTTCAGTATTTAACTGTACAGTGAAGTCCTTCAGTACTATCTTACGTTACACACAGCTTATGCAGATAAATTACCCCCGTGGTTAAGTCAGGAATTTTCATCATTCTTGTTTTTAATTACAATAGTACGTTAGCTAAAAACGATAACGTGTTACGGTTTTCGTCTAGTCGTCTAAGGAGCGTATTGTAGGACATTTACTATGTATTATTTCATTTTGCTTGAAAATTAAATGACATTCGAAGCTGTATTGCTCCTCTCCTCTTCTCTTTTTACGTGTGTACTGCAGCTGACCACGTCACTGCAGGCTAGCCGTACCAGCTGACCGGCTAATGCTGTCCAAGTTAAATCCACCGGTATGGCTGTTGTCCATTATTGATAAGTCGATGTTCAAAAATGGTTCAAATGGCTCTAAGTACTATGGGACTTAACATCTGAGGTCATCAGTCCGCTGACTTAGAACTACTTAAACCTAACTAACCTAAGGACGTCACTCACATCCATGCCCGAGGCAGGATTCGAACCTGCGACCGTAGCAGCTGCTTCGCTCCGGACTGAAGCGCCTAGAACCGCTCGGGCACAGCGGCCGGCCTAAGTCGATGTGCACGTAACGCACAGCACAAAACATACCCTTATTATCGTACTTGACAGTACTCGAGAAAGCTTGGCTGCAGTCGCGCACGTGAATCGGAAATCCAATGAGGTTCCAGCAAACGCGGAAGAATACATAGTGCAATGTTTACATCAGGTTTATTCTTATAGTGAACGGATTATAGAGATGGCAACACGTCTCATCTTGGGTGACAATGTTATTCAGGAAACTGTCACCTTCAACTTCATATTGATCCAGCAGTTCTCGATAGATTTCCATTCGACGAGTTTCCTCTGTTTTTCTTCAACCATCTGCGGGACCCTTTTGGCATAGACTTGGCGATGACCAAATGTTCCAACATTGTATCGAAGGCCTTATAGTCGACATTCACCTTTGTACATAATTCTCTGGTCCTTATCCGCCGATCAGCATGAACGAGTTGGTCAAGACGCTCTTTATTGCGAGGGATGACAGTTGTGCAGGGTCGACCAGGCATGCACACTCGTTACATCACCTTGAAAATGCTGTACCCATCGCCTCGCGTTGTTCACGTCTATTGTATCGTCTCCATACACCTTTATAACCGCTGACGGATTTAAATAGGCGCAATTTCTTCAGCAGTGAGAAATTCAATCTCACATCCCTGTTTTACACTTGCGTCCGTATCGGACTCCATTTTGGAACACTTGTCTGCTGGCGCCAACTGCCACAGAATAACGGAACCACCTGCAATGAAAGAGGAAGGTTAAAGCATTAGCACTACACCAACGATACCTGCTACGGACATCCAAAGTCACCACAGAAAAATAGGAGGCATTACTTTCGGAACTACCCCCGTAGCAACGGTCATCCGACCACAACTGTTTCACCCAGACGACATGAGGAGCTGGTGCCTGGGCCCGCTGTGTACTGCTGTGAGATAATATCGTCCGTGCTCCTAGTTTTGTCCCTCTAGGAATTTCCGGTTTTCACAGTTGGTAAGAAATGTTTAACTGCGCGTGCATGCGTGACATCAGTCTATAGTTTCGCTGAGAGAGTCTGCTGGGTGCATCAGGTTTAGCTTCTGTGTACGAGGAATTCATCATTTTACACTCAGGTGAATCTGTGTTGCAGTCAAATTGACACCTGCTGTTCCTAGTATGAACACTGGTTTGTGTTCAAATATTGCAGCTTTTTTTAATTTCAGTCGTATGTGGTAGCTTCTGGCATGTAATCGCTACTGTCAACAGTTTGGCATATGTTGCTCTATGGGCCATTATAATAAATCTGGTGATATTTCTAATTTCATGCCCCTTGCAGTTCCTGTTTTCGTCCCGGGGACAAAATCTGGAACCGTTATTAAAAATTCATTTTATTTGCTGTTTACAGATTATTTTACTTTTTCCTACTGAAAAAGGCAAGCGGAGAGAAACGGATTCGTTGTACAAAATGCTTGGTTCGTTATCTCGAAACATGCTCTTCATCCATCCAGACACACAAATTCACGCATGCGACATGTTTAGAGAGCTGAAAATAAATTGAAAACATGGTTCATTCATGGCCATCAAGTGATCTGTAATCGTGATAGTGTTTGGCAAAGTTGTAATGGAAAAATAGATTTAAATTAATTGTATTTTCGATAATTTTCTGGGAACTAAACTGCGAAACTTTTTCCGTGTTTCCGTTTTTGCACCGTTAACGTTTATGTCAAATACTGGCTTTATCAGTTACATCAATTTAATTGTAAGTTACTTGCAAGTGGAGAATAAATTCAGGAATACACATGTACCAATGTGTAGCCTTTTCTATAACCTTTCAGGGCTTACCCGTCAGCAACTGCAATTTACAAAGAAACATGATTAGTTACAGTCCTCTGAGTGTTTCGTGGAAGACTAGAAGAAAAAAGATGAGATTCGAACAAAGCACAAGGAGACTTCTAGTCTGCCGTCTGAGCCAGTTGCGCTGACACCGCTCATCGGCTGCAGACCCTGTCGTGAAACAAGCTCATAAGATTTTGAACCTTGATTTCTTGAAAATACTTAGGAAGCACTTCGTATTAGAGAGCAATTGTTACACCTATGTACTAAAATCGCGCAAAAGAAGAGCACATCAGTGATCCGTTGGGTGTACCCTTCCCTCGTAAATACCAGGAAGCTGCTGGAATTAATTCTTTTTCTGCTCTTCATTGTCACTGATAGTTTCCAAGGTACTATGGGATTACTAGGATTGGTCTCTACTAAAAACTTTTCTTAAGACGAATAATTTCTACTTACGGCTATTTTCTGATTACTTCTCGACTCGATTTGAATGGTGATTTGAAACGATTGGTGTTTAGCTTAAGATGTTCTGTCATCGCTAGGATATTTGTTGCATTAAATGTGCCTCTCTATTGTAAGTGAACTGAAACGTCTATAGAATATACCTCAGGGTGGGACCGACACAAGAGTGCATTCATTCTCGAAGCGTATTGACACTTGCAACTCCAAGGAGGCAACAGTAATGACTGCATCAAGCGCGCCTTTTCTTGAATGTAAGTTAGAATGAACGGCTGCTACGTTGTTAACTTTACGGATGACCCTCGTGCGGGTAGTAAAACCATCCGTACGGCTCTTGGTTGCCGCGCGCGGATGTTATGTCGTCACGTCGGCCTTGCCAATTTAGTGCCTGTCTGGGCCAGCAGGATACTATGCTACCGCCGACGAGAAGCGCGGCAAACACGGAACACCGTTTATCAATTTTGTCATACTCGCCCGAGACCTAATCCAAGGCCTTTTCGTTCTGCAACCTTACTTTGCATCACATAACGTGAACTAACATGGACTTCCATGTTAGCACAAAACCTATTCATTCTGCAAAAACAGCAAAATAAGTAGCTCACGTCTGTAAATTTTATCTCTGTTATCCGAAAAGATCCATATGTTCTTTTGTCATTAACGGTATTTGCTTACTAGTTTCTGCTACTGAACACAATTACGTTCCATTGTCTTCTAGCGTTTCCAGTTTCGTGCAAAATCCAGAGACAGTGGGTTTGTAGATGGGGCGATTTCTCCTTCCTCTTCACGATCGCTTCCGAAGCTAATCGCATAGCACGTTTTCCTCGCTCAAGTTGACGCTCTTTGTTTTTTTGACTATATATTGCAGCCAACATTACCTCATACGATTTCATTCCTGATACGTCTTTACGAGAAAACTACAACACGCCCTTCTCCATTGATTGTTATGCTATCTTTTTCTTCTTGTTTCTTTAATCTCAGCACCAAATCCAAAACTTTAGTAACGTTAGTGTTAAAAGATTGATTTTCAAACGAGTAAGAATTTTTATTTCATTTCATTTGGTGCCAGCAGAGCGCATTCCACCACGTACAATTATTTCGCATAAAGATACAAACAGGACATTGACCTGCGTTTACTACAGAATATAAAACATAACTGACACAGATAAGTAGCCAACGTATTACTCTGACTGCATTATTGCAACGAGTAAGAATTTCGCCTTTCAGTTAAATTCTACGTGTGCAGTACTTTTTGTAGTCGTTTCTGAACCTAGCCGAACGGGGTCTGTATAGTATCTGGAAATTTCTTTGGGACGTCTATTGATTATTTTAAATGATTGCGACCTTCGAGGATTTACAATGTGGCGATGTTTTCACATGCAAGTGACGAGCTCCTTATCGCTGAGAGTAACAGAGAGCCATCCGGATATTTTTATGTGCACCAGCCAGTATTAAGTGGTTATTTTCACTGGCAGACAGCACAGGCAGTTCTTTCGTATGTCTTCTAAGATGCAGAGCATATTTTCACAGTATTTGTGCAGGGTGTCCATAAATAAAATTCCGGTTTCAAAACGGTGTAGAAAGAGAACCACTGCTTAGAAAGACGTCGGATTTGTGCACCATATTGTTGATGCAGGGAGAAACGCCATGGAACAGAAGAAAATTTACTAATAGCCGGCACTGTAAGCATCTTGACGTAAATGGGGTTGGCTACAAGCGACACATGATTCGCAATACGACGGCTATGGTTTGAGTTGCTCATTACGTCATCCGTACTCTTCAATGAGCATGATTGCACAAGTTCGGCAGTCAATAGTTGCTCAGTTAGTTAGGTAAAGTCCATCCAACAACGGAAAGTTTTACACATCGCCGGCCGGTGTGGCAGTGCGGTTCTAGGCGCTTCAGTCTGGAACCGCGTGACCGCTACGGTAGCAGGTTCGAATCCTGCCTCGGGCATGGCTGCGTGTTATGTCCTTAGGTTAGTTAGGTTTAAGTAGTTCTAAGTTCTAGGGGACTGATGACCTCAGAAGTTAAGTCCCATAGTGCTCAGAGCCATCTGAACCGTTTTTCTTTTCGAATTTTGCAATCATTTTCTCTAGACCCTCAGCAGGCCTTAGACTAATGCCTTTTTTCATACCCTTGAATGTCCAGAACTTGTGCAGGACTGCTGGGGCACAGTCACATTCTTGTAAAATATCTTTACCAGCAGCACACTATCGTTCATGGAGACAATCAAGCTGGGCGTCTCACACGCAAACTGAGGAAAAACCGCTTGCCGCGCGTCTGTTGGTGTGCGTATTCTGACACTTAAAGCGCCAACTATTGGTCAAATTTTCTTTACTTTTCTCCATGACGTTTCTCCTGCGCCAACAGTATGTTGTTTAAATTTGACATCATTTTGAGCAGTGGTTTTCTTTCTATAGCATTTTGAAACAGAAACTTAGTTATGGACACCTGGTATTTAACAGGAGGTGTCGTAGTATGCCGGCCATACAAAACGATTTTTCAGAAAGATAACCGTTCAAGTCAAACGGATACATGAACTGCCATCATAAGTTTAGTTATATTCTCTCTCTAGTTGTATTGTGTTGTGTTTTCAACAAAGCAGCAGTGGTCGAGCGGTTCTAGGCGCTTCAGTCTGGAACCGGGCGAGTGCTACGGTCGCAGGTTCGAATCCTGCCTCGGGCATGGATGTGTGTGATGTTCTTAGGTTAGTTAGGTTTAAATAGGTCTGAGTTCTAGGGGACTGATGACCACAGATGTTAACTCCCATAGTGGTCAAAGCCATTTGAACCTAGGGGACTGATGACCACAGATGTTAACTCCCATAGTGCTCAGAGCCATTTGAACCATTTTTTTTCAACAAAATTTCCTATAAGAGCGAGGGAAGTGTCATTTTATTGCGAATTTGTATTCTGCTCAGTAAAATTATTATTTTTTAAATTTTTTTTATACTGCATTCTTGACTAATTAGAATGACTGAGAGGTCTTGTCGTCTTTTTTTGTCTGTTGGCCAACACTGTGTCGTATTTGATAGGCGAGGACTAATGTCGTGGAAAATAAAAGAAAACTGCAGGAAAATAATTTTCCTTCACGTAATTTTGTATACGATTATGTTACGATATATTACTTTCCCAAGTAGATAAATTTCACCGTGAAAGTAAAATCTCTTTCTGCCCTTTGAGGATATGGTACTGGGCGACTACCTTGTCTTCTCGACAGTGCATTAAGTGGGAGCGGTCCTAACTTTCAATGCTTGTAACAAGCAACTATTGTTACTGTCAGAATCAACGTGTCGTTCAGAATTTACACTGATCAGCCAGACGATTACGACCACCGGCCTACTATCTATATAAACCCGTCCACGCGACAGCAGCGTCATCTGGCGAGGGAGGAATTACTGCTAGTCAGACACACGCCCGGGGCATGGAGTATTAGTGAGCGTGCTGTTCGTGTATGGAATGGGGAAGGCGCGCAATCTGAATTTGACCGAGGCCAGATTGTGATGGCCCAGAGTCGCGGCAAGAGCATTTCAGAAACTGCACGACTTGTCGGGTGTTCGAGGAGTGCTGTGGTGAGTGTCTCCAACACATGGCAAACCCAGGTGAAACCACGTCCAGACGTCGCAGGGTTGAGCGGCCACACCTCATTACAAATGCTGGACGTCGTAGGCTGCGCAGCCCAGTAAGACAGGACAGGCGGCGAACTGTAGCGGAACTCACGTCAGACTTTTATGCTGGGCGGAGTACAGGCGTGTCTGAACACACAGTGCACCGAACACTCCTAACGATGGGACTCCATAGCCGACACGTGACCATCGGCACTGGACTTTGGTACAGAGGCAGAGGCAGTACAACGAAAAACCAATCCAAAGCCGCAAATTTTACTTTTTTTTACTCAATGACTATTTCGGGCCGAGAACCATTTTCAAATTATCATAAAATAGTGAAAAATAGTGTTTCCGAAGGTTTAAAGGCCATGTTAAAAATGTGCAACGAACAGTTACAGCGCATACAGATAAATCATCTCTATGTGCTGTAACTGTTCGTAGGACATTTTAAACATGGTTTTTGCATCTTCGCAAAATACCATTTTTTTACTATGTTACGATGATTTGAAAATAGAGTCAATAAAAATTTGCATCTTTGGACAGATTTTTCGTTGTATTGTTTAACAGAAGTTGCTCACCCACAGCTATTACAGTATGTTGTAAGTTCGTACATACAATGTCAGAGTGTTACTTGGTCCGATGAACCCCTATGCCTTCTCGATCATGCTCATGACAGCGTGCGAATCCCTCGTCTTCCAGGGAAACAACCCATTGACACCTGTCGTGCGGAACGGAGACATGGCTGCGGCTCCATTATGCTCTGGGGAACATTCACGTGGGCATCCAGGGGTCCAATGGAGCTCGTGCGAGGCACCATCACGGCCAAAGAGTGTCGTACACGCCGGCCGCTGGTGGCCGAGCGGTTCTAGGCGCTTCGGTCTGGAGCTGCGCGACTGCTACGGTCGCAGGTTCGAATCCTGCCTCGGGCATGGATGTGTGTGATGTCCTTAGGTTAGTTAGATTTAAGTAGTTCTAAGTTCTAGGGGACTGATGACCTGAGATGTTAAGTCCCATAGTGCTCAGAGCCATTTGAACCAGTGTCGTACACTAGTTGCGGACCACATACTCCCCTTCATGATGATTATGTTTCCCAACGGCAGTGGCATTTTTCAACAAGATAATGCTCCGTGTCACAAGGCCAGGCGTGTGATGGAGTGATTCGAGAAAAACAGCGCGAGTTCCAGTTGATGTGCTGGCTCCCCAACTTGCCAGATACCAACCCAATCGAAAATATGTGAGATGTGATTCACGTGGCGTCAGAGCTCATCGGCGCCCTCCCCTGAATTTACGGAAATTGGGTGACTTGTGTGTGTGTGTGTGTGTGTGTGTGTGTGTGTGTGTGCAGATGTGGTGCCAACTCCGTCCAGCGATTTCCCAAGGCCTCATTGATTCCACGCCCCCGATGCGTCGGCGCTTTTATCCGTGCCGGCTATTGGGTATGGTCATAATGTCCTAGCTGATCGGTGTATGCTTGTCTTGTGCAAAATGGGAAATTTAACGGAGTGAGTGATGGGAAAGGTCCACCATGCTTCAATAGCCGTGTTAGAAAATTTCTTCAAAAGCAGAGAGCTTCGTCTCCTATTTAAGCGAAATCAAAAAAATATCTCTGAGCACTATGGGACTTAACTTCTAAGGTCATCAGTCCCCTAGAACTTAGAACTACTTAAACCTAACTAACCGAAGGACAACACACACATCCATGCCCGAAGCAGGATTCGAACCTGCGACCGTAGCGGTCGCGCGGTTCCAGACGGTAGCGCCTAGAACCGCTCGGCCACTACGGCCGGCTAAGCGAAATCAAAGTCTGGTAGACAAAAAGGAGTTGAATGAAGCCAAAATGAGCGTGAGGAGGGATATGCGACAAGCATTCAGTGAATTTCGTAGCACAATTTTGTCAAGCGGCCTGACTAAACATTATAAGAAGTATTGGTCTTGTGTAAAGTCAGCAAGCGGATCGAAATCGTCTGTTCAGAAGCTCAGTCACCATACTGACACTGAAACAGAAGATGACAGAGAGAAGGCTGAACTACTGAATTCGTTCATCTGAAATTATAATACCGCGGAAGACCGCAATGTGATACCTCCTTTCAGTCATCGCACATAGGCGCAAATGTCAAATACTGAGGTAAACGTTCGAGGAAGAGAAAGTAAACTAAAACTGCAACCGTCGAAAGGCAACTGCACCTCGTGAGATACCTGTGAGGTTCTACAGAGACTATGAGAAAGAACCTGCTCCCCTTCCGGCAGTTGTTTATCCTTGGTCGTAGGAGCAACGAAGGGAACCTATCAATTAGAAAAAAGCGTAGGGTATTCACGTTTTCAAAAAATGCTATCGGACAGACGAGCATAATTGCGAGCCTGTATCGCTGCCGTCAGTGAGTTCTAGAATTATGAAACATGTTTTATGCTCACGCATTACCACGTTTCTTGGCCAAGTCAGTCACCTGACTTAAATCCCATCAAACTCTTGCGGGATTAACTAGACAGGGAGGTCATAAAATTGAAGTTGTCTCATATTAAAGACCTATGGAATAATTTACACACACAATGAACTGCAACATAAACAAAAATACTACAAAGAGTTTGGGCAGCTGCTCTGAGGACAAAGTGTGGAAAATGGTTCAAATGGCTCTGAGCACTATGGGACTTAACATCTATGGTCATCAGTCCCCTAGAACTTAGAACTACATAAACCTAACTAACCTAAGGACAACAGCACACAACACCCAGCCATCACGAGGCAGAGAAAATCCCTGACCCCGCCGGGAATCGAACCCGGGAACCCGGGCGTGGGAAACGAGAACGCTACCGCACGACCACGAGCTGCGGGCGACAAAGTGTGGATACTTTGAAGAGGTTAAAATCTAAGCTGCATTGTACTGCACCTAGTGATAAAGAAATATTTTTTTTTTACTTATTTGTCGTGTACGATGTGTTTGTACATTGACATGAACTACACTACTGGCCATTAAAATTGCTACACCACGAAGATGACGGGCTACAAACGCGAAATTTAACCGACAGGAAGAACACGTTGTGATATGCAAATGATTAGCTTTTCAGAGCATTGACACAAGGTTGGCGCCGGTGGCGACACCTACAACGTGCTGACATGAGGAAAGTTTCCAACCGATTTCTCATACACAAACAGCAGTTGACCGGCGTTGCCTGGTGAAACGTTATTGTGATGCCTCGTGTAAGGAGGAGAAATGCGTACCATCACGTTTCCGACTCTGATAAAGGTCGGATTGTAGCCTATCGTGATTGCGGTTTATGGTATCGCGACATTGCTGCTCGCGTTGGTCGAGATCCAATGACTGTTAGCAGAATATGGAATCGGTGGGTTCAGGAGAGTAATACGGAACGCCGTGCTCGATCCCAACGGCTTCGTCTCACTAACAGTGGAGATGACAGGCATCTTATCCGCATGGCTGTAACGGATCGTGCAGCCACGTCTCGATACCTGAGTCAACAGATGGGGACGTTTGCAAGACAACAACCATCTTCACTAACAGTTCGACGACGTTTGCAGCACCATGGACTATCAGCTCGGAGACCATGGCTGCGGTCACCCTTAACGCTGCATCACACACAGGAGCGCCTGCGATGGTGTACTCAACGACGAACCTGGCTGCACGAATGGCAAAATGTCATTTTTTTGGATGAATCCAGGTTTTGTTTACAGCATCATGACGATCGCATCCGGGTTTGGCGACATCGCGGTGAACGCACATTGGAAGCGTGTATTCGTCATCGCCATACTGGCGTATCACCCGGCGTGATGGTATGGGGTGCCATTGGTTATACGTCTCGGTCACCTCTTGTTCGCATTGACGGCACTATTAACAGTGGACGTTACATTTCAGATGTGTTATGACCCGTGGCTCTATCCTTCATTCGATCCTTGCGAAACCCTACATTTCAGCAGGATAATGCACGACCGCATGTTGCAGGTCCTGTACGAGCCTTTCTGGATACAGAAAATGTTCGACTGCTGCCCTGGCCAACACATTCTCCAGATCTCGCACCAACTGAAAACGTCTGTTCAATGGTGGCCGAGCAACTGGCTCGTCACAATACCCCAGTCACTACTCTTGATGAACTGCAGTATCGTGTTGAAGCTGCATGGGCAGCTGTACCTGTACACGCCATCCAAGTTCTGTTTGACTCAATGCCCAGGCGTATCAAGGCCATTATTACGGCCAGAGGAGGTTGTTCTGGGTACTGATTTCTCAGGATCTATGCACCCAAATTGCGTGAAAATGTAATCACATGTCAGTTCTAGTATAATATATTTGTCCAATGAATACCCCTTTATCATCTGCATTTGTTCTTGGTGTAGCAATTTTAATGGCCAGTAGCGTATATAGCGTTTTCCTTGGGTGAGCGAAAACTTTTGATCGGTAGTGTATGTTACGGGAAATGATCACGATGAGAAAGTTAGAGAAAGTAGATGTCCTAGGGAACTTCACCAAAAATCATTTATCCCACTCGCCATTCGTGAATGGAACAGGAAACGGGGAGGGGTCGCGGGAGGGGGAATTAGTGGTACCAGGAGTATACTCCGCCATACACCTGAACGCGCCTTGCGAGTGTACATCTAACTATAGATTAAAAGGAGGCTCTACCACCAAGACGGAATGGAGTCACCCTTACAGAGTCGCCTACGTCATGATATATTTAGAACGAAACATTTCTTTGTTAATCAACCCTAACTATTATTAGCATCCATGGAATGAACTTCACCGAGAAAGTCAACAGACTCTTTCTGTTTTCTATACTTCATCTTCCAGTCTAATTGGATCGCAAGGTATGAATGTGCTATTTGCAACAAATACTCCTGTTCTCATTTAAAAGAAAAACTGCTTTCTACACGTGCTGCCATTAAAAGGAGGCTTTGACCTCGCCAGGATACTGTAAGTCAGCAAGTGGCAATTCACATAATTCTTGCCTTTCCTCCTTGCCATTTAACACTTTTAGCGTGATTGATGAGTTACCAGTCTTCTTACCGTCAATGTGTAAAGTTGACGTGGCGCACCGTCGCCTTCTGAGCTAATCTAGTCTACACGTGCCGACAGTACATGTCCATTACAGTGTTTCTGGAATTAGCCTTGTATTCGTTCAAAACAAAGCTTACGCATGGAACGTCTCGTATGCTGTGCTGAGGGGTCATATCGGAATAGACAAACCGAATTCAAACTATTGTAACATTAGTTTAGATTTTACCATCATTTCGACCCCCTTGGTTCGCTTTTCTTGCTGGAATTACTTCAGGAGTAAAGAGGCTCTAAGGAAATTACATGTCTCCTGGAGTGGAACCCTCCTTCACCCCAATTTACTCAGTACACAGCGTCGCTTCCTCATTCTTAGAACACGCTGCTCCAACATGAAACATATAGTTCGTAACATTCTGAAGAAGCTAAGAGGTACAATTTAGAGCGTAAAACAACAAGTTCATAGAACCACATCATTAGCTCTGTGCTACTCTGCCGCAGAACATGCATCCCCTGTTTGGTAGAGGTCAGCCCATTCCAAAAATGTGCACTATGCCGTGAGCGAAGCTTGCAGATTAATCACTGGATGCCTGGTGAGAATATATACTATATCGCTGGCATTGTACCTCCGAGTATTCGTTGAGAAGTCGCTACTGATAAAGAACGACAGAAGGTTGAGAAAGTCGCAGATAACCCTCCATTTGGCCAACAAAAGTCTCAAACTAAATTGAAATCAAGGCCGGCCGATGTGGCCGAGCGGTTCTAGGCGCTACAGTCTGGAACCGCGTGACCGTTACGGTCGCAGGTTCGAATCCTGCCTCGGGCATGGATGTGTGTGATGTCCTTAGGTTAGTTAGGTTTAAGTAGTTCTAAGTTCTAGGGGAATGATGACCTCAGAAGTTAAGTCCAATAATGCCCAGAGCCATTTTTTTGAAATCAAGGAAAAGTTTCCTCCAGACGTCAAAGCCTCTGGAGGCACATCCAGTAAGGCAAGACATTCAGTGAGGAAAACTAAGAACCAAGACTGGACAGAGTCGCATGGACATCTTCCAGCTGTTTACAACGAGGACTAGGGTGTTTGGAGGTCCCTTAGCCAAGTAAGAACTGTGCTCAGCAGGGCTTAGTCATCGCTTAAGTCACAGGCTTTATGTCAGAGTACAACAAGTATGAACATGGCCAAGAAAAAACAGTCAGCCATATGTACCGATACCCTCTATTTTCGTTTTCATGCTCAGATTGAGGCTTAAAGCTTGCCTCAGTCAGTTCTTATGTCTTGTTGGTTTATTTTTTGTTACACACACACACAAATGCGCGCTCACACACACACACACACACACACACACACACACACACACACACACGCACACACACACGCCGATAAGCCAAAACATTATGACCACTGCCCATAGCGCCGTCTGGGGCGTTATGTGCATCGTGTGACGCGTTAACAAAAGTATGTGAGCCAAGCAGACACGTACGGGGCATCACCCTGGCGAAGAAATGAACTGCAAATGCGGAAATCAGCTGAGATAAGCGACTTTGACAAAGGGCAGATTATTATTACGCAAAACCTGTGAATGAGTATCTTAAAAACGCCGAAGCGGGTCGAATGTTCACGTGCTACTGTCGTGACCATCTGCGGAAAGAGATAAAAGGACAGTGAAACTACCACTAGGTGCTAAATGGTTGGACGTCCACGACTCTTCGCGGAACGTGGGGTTCGGAGGCTTGTGTGCTCTGTAAAGCATGATAGATGGTGATCTGTAATATCTCTGTCAAAAGAGCACAAAGCTGGTCCCTCACAAGTGTACCCTGTTAATCGTACATTGTTGAACATGGACATCCGCTACAAACCTCCCCGACGTGTTCACATGATGATCCGACGATATCGTCAATTACGACTGCAATGGGCACGGGACCACGACGATTCGACCGTCGATCAATGGAAACGTGTCGCCTCTTCGGGTGAATCACATTTTTGCTACTCTAGGTCGATGGTCGTCTCCACAAACGCCGTTGCCGAGCTGAACGGCGGCTCGAGACGTGCAGTGCGCCACGGACGCAGGCTGCTGGGAGCAGTATTATGCTGTGGGAAACATTCTCCAGCGCTTGCTCGGGATATGTTGTAGTAATTGAAGACACGCTGACTGCTGCGATCCACCTGCATCCCTTCATGCTTGATGTCTTCCCCAACAGCGATGTCACCTTTTAGCAGTATAACAGTCCCTGTCTCGGAACTAGAACCGTGCTGCAGTAGTTTGAGAAGCATTATAGTGAACTCATGTTGATGTGTCGGCGACCAAATTCGCCTGATGTAAATCCTATAGAACCCATTTGGGTCGCTGTAGAGCGCCATCACCGGGTACGCAAAGCAGCGGGTTATATGACCTGTGCGTAGACACCTAACGCCACATCCACCCCCTACCAGCAAACTGTCTGATCGCTGATAAGCAGAATCAGTGATGTATTTCGTCCCAAAGACGGGTAAATAAGCTACTATGCAGGTGGTCATAATGTTTTGGCTCATCAGTGTGTGTGTGTGTGTGTGTGTGTGTGTGTGTGTGTGTGTGTGTGTGTGTTTATTCCTTTCAGGGGAAGGAAGTGCTGGATTTTATCAGAACGATCTGCTTATACAAGAGCCATTAAAAACATACTATGATGTGATTTCTATTTCGACCACCACAGCTGTCAATAAAGAGGTGCAGTTCCTTCTCGTCCTTCAGACTGCTATTATCTATGTAACGCAGAAGAAAAGAAGCTACTTCATTTTGTCCTTTATTATCCTGGGTTTCATCATTTTACATCATGAATTTCAAAAACGTCGAGGGTTAAATGTTGAAGATAAAACAACTCCAGCACCGAAATATTAGGCGGTTAAATATACTGCATGTAGTAAAATATTATTTCAGCCAGATTTTCCCTTTCTTCCCACAGATTCGTTGAAGCTTGAAAACTACTGAAAATTTTTTTTAGCTCTTCTTTTGTGGATCATTAATTCTGCTTCAGCAAACTTCTTTGCCTACTTGTTAAGGAATGGGGACTTCAAATTCTATTCCAGAACTTTTCATGTACAGAAGGTACCTACCTGAAGCCTCCCAAAACTGAAGTGAAAATGGTCTCTGACGCATTTAGCATAGCACTGATGTATAATGTCTACGCCAGGATTTTCCCCTTTTGCATATGAAACGTGATTTTCATATTTAACTTCGCATCGAGGCCATTTTTTATCTTGGAGGAATACTGAGTCTGTTTTCTTGAAATAGACTCAAAATACTGATGAATGAGCACCTTAATTTCGGCAGGATTTGAATCTGCTGTGGGCTATTTTCCTCTTAAATCAAATGCACTAATCGGTTGTCAACAATTCTCTTAGGCGACAGAGTCTACTATTATCATTAAACTGTGGAAAGCTATACATGCTTTCTGGCAGACCTCCTTCATTTCATGATTGAATATGATGAAAAAAAAATGTTCAAATGTGTGTGAAATCTTATGGGACTTAACTGCTAAGGTCATCAGTCCCTAAGCTTACACACTACTTAACCTAAATTATCCTAATGACAAACACACACACCCATGCCCGAGGGAGGACTCGAACCTCCGCCGGGATCAGCCGCTCAGTCCATGACTGTAGCGCCTTAGACCGTATGATGAAGTACTTAAAACTGTGACTACGCTCAATGGATGACACATTTGTAGACGGACGAGGCCTTGGTACATTGTTACAGGTGATGAGACCTTATAAGGATAAATCCTGTTTGTCTTTGCTCTTGAAATTATTAAATCTATCTAACACAGATGTCTGATGAAATATATCAACATTAGCGAAACATGATTTCTTAAAATTGCATTTCTCACCTGCTTTTCTTTCCGGAATTGTTTTTCCTGCGTAGTGTATGTAACCACTTCCTTGAACACATGCTCTTTTAATCACCTCGCTCTAGTATTCAGTTTCATTCCTCACACTTTCGTTTTGTGGAGTTTTCCATTATCATAGAATTTTAAAACAAAATTGCTATCGACCAGTACCTTGTAATCACATAAGATAACCAAGGACCACCAGCTCTTCAACAATGACAAATCTTATTACTAGGAAAAACAGATCACACAGCACTGCCAACAGAATAAAAAGCTGTGTCACGTTAAGATTAGAAACACCAGAACTCCAGGAGTTACACTACGTGATCAAAAGTATCCGAACATACCCAAAACATACGTTTTTCATAGTAGGTGCATTGTGCTGTCACCTACTGCCAGGTACTCCTTATCAGCGACCTCAGTAGTCATTAGACATCGTGAGAGTGCAGAATGGGGCGCTCGGCGGAACTCACGGACTTCGAACTTGGTAGGGTGATTGAGTGTTACCTGTATCATACGTCTGTACGCAAGATTTCCACACTCCTAAAAATCCCTAGGTCCACTGTTCCGATGTGATAGTGGAGTGGAAACGTGGAGAGACACGTACAGCACAAAAGCGTACAGGCCGACCTCGTCTGTTGATTGACAGAGACCACCGACAGTTGAAGGGGGTCGTAATGTGTAATAGGCAGACATATATCCAGGCCATCACACAGGAATTCCAAACTGCATCAGGATCCACTGCAAGTACTATGAGAGTTAGGCGGGAGAAAACCTGGATTTCATGGTCGAGCGGCTGCTCATAAGCCACAAATCACGCCGGTAAATGCCAAACGACGCCTCGCTTGGTGTGAGGAGCGTAAACACTGGACGACTGAGCAGTGGAAAAAAGTTGTGTGGATTGACGAGTCACGGTACACAATGTGGTGATCCGATAGCAGGGTGTGGGTATGGCGAATGTCCAGTGAACGTCATCTGCCAGAGTGTGTAGTGCCAACAGTAGAATTCGGATGCGGTGGTGTTATGGTGTGATCGTGTTTTTCATGGAGGGGGCTTGTACCCCTTGTTGTTTCGCGTGGCACCATCACAGCACAGGCCTACATTGATGTTTTAAGCACCTTCTTGCTTCCCATTGTTGAAGGGCAATTCGGGGATGGCGATTGCATCTTTCAACACGATCGAGCACCTGTTCATAATGCACGACCTATTGCGGAATGGTTACACGATAATAACATCCCTGTAATGGACTGACCTGCGAAGAGTCCTGACCTGAATCCTATAGAAAACCTTTGGGATGTTTTGGAACGCCGACTTCATGCCAGGCATCACCGACCGACATCGATACCTCTCCTCAGTGCAGCATTCCATGAAGAAAGGGTTGCCGTTCCCCAAGAAACTTTCCAGCACCTGATTGAACATATACCTGCGAGAGTGGAAGCTGTCATCAAGGCTATGGGTGGGCCAACACCATACTGAATTCCAGATTTACCGATGGAAGGCGCCACAAACTAGTAAGTCATTTTCAGCCAGGTGTCCGGATACTTTTAATCTCGTAGTGTATGTTGTTTCTAAAATTAACACCAACTTACCAGACTCAAAAAATACATAGTTAGATGGAAATTACGTCATTTCTATACACAATGCTTAGGTTACCCTTAGAGAAGGTCAGGACATAAATAACTCTTTTACAAAAAATGTGGATTTAGATTGTTCCTAAAATGACCGATTCATTGTAAAATGTGTCATTCATGGCTGTTATACTATACATCACTTACAGGAGGTTTTAAACATGCTGAACATTTTATCTCATTCATTATCAAAGACCTTGTTCGACATTACTGAGCAATTTATGTTGTTGTTACTTGTTCCTTCACTTATTAAAACTGTCATTTTATTGCTGTACATTCTGCATAAGTAAAAGAAAAATTTGTCCTTAGGTCCTCACCGCAATATTGTATTGTAAAATGTACTGTAGGTGTACTGTATTACTGCCACTTTTTGAGGGGTTAACTCTATGCCAGCCTAAAATTTACAGACACAAAATTTTTATCGGAAAACAAAGCAAAAGCTCAGTTCGTGCAACTATCAGTTGTAACAAGCGTAAACCATTGATCCCTTCCAAGTCGTTGTAACTGGTTCTGACTGTATATATAAAGCTAAGCAAATGTATGTATGTTTAAAAAGTCCTCCCAGGCCTCTGGCCCAAATGGACCATATCTGAGACGCAACCTCCTTGCCCCAAGGGGACAAACATAGGAGACTTATAATGCTCAAACTCTAATATTTATGGAGATACAATCATGCCTGTTTAAGGCCTTTCCATATGAACTGCCCAGCAAAAGACTTGTGTTGTGTGGGAATAGTATCAAGATGCCTTATCGGCTTGCTGTGCAGGGCAGCCTGCACATCAGGGGCAAAAAAAAAGTTTCCCAGCCCCCAACATGTAGGCTGCTCAGTGCAACAGGTTTGTTGTGTTGGAGTAGTATCAGCTGTCTTATTGGCCTGCTTTGTGTGACAGCCTACACATCATGAGGAAAAAAAGGGTTTCCCTGCCCTTGATATATAGTCTGTGCTGCACAAGAGCATGTTATGGGAATAATACCAGCTCACTTTATCGACCTCTTTTGCAGGGGTACACGTGCAGATGGGCATGCCTGGAGGAAGTTGAGAAGGATAGAGGAAGGGTTGAAGATAGAGGGGACAGAAGGGAGTGGATAGGGAGAGAAAGGGCAGGAGGAGAGGTAAAGACAGAGACAGGGTGCATGGGGAGGGGAGGATAAGATGGACAGAGAGGTGGAGGATGAGATTGACAGAAACAGGATAAGATGGACAGATAGAAAGGCAAAGAGGTGATAGGAATTGAGAGAGGAGAGAAGGAGATAGACAAAAATATTATATGTGACATACATGTACGCAGGCAAAGCCATGGGGAATGGCTAGTATATACAGTATTTATGTATGTGTGTCTGGAATCTCCTCCCAAAACTCTGGATCGATTTCAGACAAATCTGGCACACATAATGAGAACTTCATGAGTATCAACACTGTGTGGTTTACAGCCTCCTTGCTCCAATCAGAGTGGAAATATAGAGAAAAACGAATTTTTACAGTCATTGCCATATAGGGATTGTCATGCATGTTAGTTATGTTGTGTCGGAATAGTATCAGCATCCATATTGACCTGCTTTGCAGGGCAGCCTACCCGGCAGATGCGCAAAATAGTTTCCCAGGTCCCTACATGTAGGCTACAATACATGGCAGATGTGTTATATTCGAGTAGTACCGGCCTGCTTCATTGCCCAGTTTTGCGCGGGCTACAAGTGCAGGTGGTCATGGCTGGTGGAATGTTGAGATGGGCAGAGGAGAAGATGGACAGAGAGAAAGGACAGGTGGAGATTGTTGGAGGGGTTGGGAGTTTATAGACAGAGAGAGGGGGCAGGAGAGGATGGATAGAAAGAGGACAGAGCAGATGGACAGACGAGCAAGGCAGGGATGGAGGACAGAGAGAGACAGAAGAGGAGGATATGCACAGAGGAAGGGGGACCAAGATATGGTCAGAGACAATTGGTGAGGAAGATGGACAAAAACAGGGGGAGGGGGAGATGAAGAGACAGAGATACCAGGGAGGAAGAGATAGACGGAGATAAGGTGGACATAGACACAGAAGGAGAAAGAGGTGGACATAGACACAGAAGGAGAAAGAGGTGGACATAGAGAGGGGGAAGGAAGAGATGACTGCAATACATGTTTCAAACGCATATTCCGACGAAGTCGTGAGAAAAAAGGTTACTCATGTATATATATAATTTATATATTTAGCATGCTTTCTGACATGAGGGAAAAACTGCTAAAATCAGTCAGAATCTAATGTCTCCTACTTTCTTTTGCATTATTTCACAAGGAACGAAGCTATGTTTTTATCTAGAGATCCTTATTTCTCAATAACTCGAATCTCAAACAACTACCTGTCAACCTGCACAGTACTGTCTGATGTTGACTGTGTCGCGTGTGCCTTACTCCCAGCATTGTATCATATTTGCGACAGTTCAGAAAAGAGAAAGTCATGAGCAGTCTAATGTTATGCTTTATCATCAATCATCTACTGTTGCACAACAGAGTCCATGCATTACAGTTTTGAACATTTGCACATCCAATTGGTAGTGTTCTCTCTCTCTCTCTCTTTCTTTCTCTGTGCCTCCTTAACACCTAACGTGTATCTTTCCATTGCTCGCTGAGCACCTCATAGTGCTTGAGTAGTTTATCGTTAGAAGTTTATGTCTCACGTTGCCTTTCAGAAACTTAGTTTTGAAACCCATAGGTCGTTTAAGAAAAACGCTCTAGGCAGTCTTACTCGTCGGTTTGTTTGTTTTCCAGTTAATCAAGTCACTGTCTTCAAAGCCCTAAGTACAAAAATGTACAAATGGGTTTATGACTTCGTTTCCACAATTTTCTTAAATCTCTAGATTATACATTATTTTATTTATAACTATTTTCAGCGGTAATTTTTATCTTGCTGTATCAAGTTCTCCCATTCTTTGTTGAAGCAAATATGCACTGCGGGCAAACTGTAGAATGTCATCAGCAAAACAAAGGTAGTTCATCTATATGTATTCCTTTATCAAATGGAAGCATCTGAAAAATTCTCCTAGGTCTGCTAAGAATAGTTTTGATGATATGGAGTCTACTTGCCCAATTTCTCCTTCAATTGAATGACCATTGTTATTATTGTTATCATTATTATTATCATTAATATTATTAATGCAAAGTAAGAACCAAAACTTTCTACACACCTTAAAGCAATGGTTGTCAAACTTTCTTTAAGAGCCAATATTTACGTTGTGTGGAGACATTTCGGACCGCATAGGAATAGCAAAGAGGGGGCGTGGTTGGCGGGGGGAGGGGGGGAGGGAGGCGGGGTGTGGCGGCGGGATGGGGGAGGTTAAAGTTCCCACTCAAAGAGAAACAGCATTTTTCACGAAACCATGGTTATTGGCAGAAACTTCCCCACTTACACATTTTGAATCTACATATTTATAAGTTATCAAACACGAATATTTAAAAGTGAAGGCTTACATAGTGACCAGTTCTCCATACCTAAGCGGATAATGCAGTACGTAAAGGGAGATGAAAACCTAATAGTCAAGGGGATTGGAATGCGGTTGTAGGCGAAGCAGCAGAAGAAAGTGCTGTGGGAGAAGTGGGCATGGTAGTGAGAATGAGAGAAGAGAAAGCCTAACTGAGTTCTGCAATAAATTTCAGGTGATTATAGCGAATACACTATTCGAGAATCTCCTTAGGAGGGCGTGTACTCGGAAAAGGCTGGACGATACGGGTAGATTTCAGTCAGATTACATCATACTCAGGCAGAGAATCCGAAATCAGATACTGGATTCTAAGGCGTACCCAGATCGTAGTTTGGTAGTCAGTTTAAGTTTAAGAGACTAGTCAGGAAGAAACAATCTTCAGAGAAGTGGAATACGGAAATACCAAGGAATGAAGAGATATGCTTTAAGTTCTCTGAGGTTATAGATATTGCGAAAATGAACAGCACAGTAGGCAGTTCATTTAAACAGGAACGGGTATCTCTAAAAAGGGCAGTCACAGGAGTTTGAATGAAAGATGTAGGTACAAGGAAGGTAACTGCGAGGAAACCATTAGTGATAGAAGAAACACTTCATCTGAACGAGAAGTACTAGAATGTTCAGGTTACTCAGGAATACAAAGCCATTTAGGAATGAAATAAATAGGAAGTGCAGGGAAGCTAAGGTAAAATGGCTGCGTGAAAGATATGAAAAAAATCGAAAAAGAACTGATTGTCGGAAAGACTGACTCGGCATACAGGAAAATCAAAAGGACCTTCGGTGAAATTAAAAACAAGGGCGGTAACATTAAGACGCAACGGGAATTCCACTATTAAATGCAGAGAAAGGAGCGGATAGAGCACATTGGCTGCCTCCATGAGGGGGAAGACTTTTCTGAGGACATGATAGAAGAAGAATCAGGAGTCGTTGGTAAGAGGTAGAGGATCCAGTATTAAAGTCAGAATTTAAAATAGCTTTATAGGATTTAAGATCAAATCAGGGAGAGCGATAGATAACATTCCATCGGAATTACTAAAATAACTGGGGGAAGAGGTAACAAACAGACTATTCACGTAGGTACGTAGAATGTATGAGACTGGCGATATAGCATCGGACTTCCGGAAAAACATCACACACACAATTGCGAAGATAGGAATATCCATGAAGCGCGAGCATTAGTGCACAATCAACTTAACTGCTCATGACTCCAAATTGATGACAAGAATAATATACAGAAGAATGAAAAAGAAAATTGAGGATATTTTTGATGACGATCAGTTTCGCCTTAAGAAAGTTAGAGGCACCAGAGAGACAATTTTGACGTTGCGGTCGATAATGGAAGCAACACATAAGAAAAATTAAAAGACGTTCATAGGCTTTGTCGACCTGTGAAAATCGTTCGATAACGTAAAATGAGACAAAATGTTTGAGATTCTGATAAAAGCTATTGGGAAGGACGGGTGATATATAATACGTACAAGAACCAAGAGGGAATAATAAGAGTGGTAGACCAAGAACGAATTGCTCGGATTAAGTATTTCGTCCCTGCTGTTTAATTTATACATCAAAGAAGTAATGACGGAAATAAAAAAAAAAGATTCGAGTACGGGATTAAAATTCAGGGGGAAAGGATATGAGTGATAAGATTCACTGATGACATTGCTTTCTTAAGTGAAAATGAAGAACAGTTACAGAATCTGGTGAATGGATTGGACATGTAACGGGGAAAGTGTATGGAATGAGAGTAAAGCGAAGAAAGACGAAAGTAATGAGAAGCAGCAGAAATGAGAACAGCGAGAATCTTCACATCAAAATTGGGGATCACGAAGCAGACGAAGTCAAGAGTTTCTGACATCTAGGCAGCAAAATAAACCATGACGGACGGAACAAGGTCATAAAAAGCAGACAATCTTTGTTAAAAAAAAAAAAGGTATTCCTGTCCTTGAGAGGTTTACTAGCATCAAACATTGGCCTTAATTTGAAGAAGAAATTTCTGAGAGTGCACGTTTGGAGCACAGCATTGTATGGTAGTGAAACATGGACTGTAGGAAAATCGGAACAGAAAAGAATCGAAGCATTTAAGACGTGGTGCTACGGAAGACTTGAAAATTAGGTGGACTGATAAGGTAAGGAGTGAGGGTTTTCTCCGTCGACTGTTCTCCTGAAGTTTAATTCGAGTTTCTCCTTTCCGAAGTAGGTTGGCTTGGGTGCCTCAACGATACAGAGAGCTGAACAGTAGATGAAATCACGATGGTGGGTTGTCTTTGGAGAGACAACTTCTGTTTGCTGAAGAGGGGCAGCAGCTTTTTCAGTAGGGCAACGGTCAACAGTCTAGATGATCCAGTGATCTGGCCTTGTAGCACAAGCCAACGTCACCTTGCCATGCTAGTACTGCCAACAGTTGAAAGCAAGGGGAACAACGAGGAGTAACGAACTAATAACTGGAAGTTCCCGTTTGCGACCAAAATCTTATCTTGAAACATCGTCCAGAAATTCATGTCAGTGGTGTCGTGCGAACGGAATATCAGGGATAGTGAAGCATTAGGAATTGCAAAATATTCATTTTTAGTGGTGCGTTCGTCAACTTTATGTTATAACTCCTGCGTGAAATCATCAGCATCCTTAGTGGCACCCACTCGATAGAGTGACATATCGCATTTACGCTGCCTGCATTGTTGAGCGCTCTAGGCGACACTCTTAGGCAGTGGGTGAGGGTGAGTGCTTCCATCTTCTTATGAATTTGTTTTTCTACTCCGGGACATTTCAGGTAATACTGATCATATCTTTATCTTTTACACAGTTAGATACAGTGTGTTTGTCTTGAGGCAGTTTAACTAACGGCGCGCAAGTGCATAGACTTTATTCATTCAGTACTTGAGAATGAGACCACTTTGCGACTTCCAACAAGCTTTACACACGATTTCGAACCTTTACGAAACTGTTCTTCCTGACTCCCATGCCACACTCACATCCTCACTGACACACATAGAATTATGAAAGGAAAGAATATTTCTCGCTTACTACATTTTCACTGTTGATGCTGTAAAACTTCAGTACCAGACAAGACGTTTTAGTTTGTTACTTCTGTACTACCTACTCTATTCGCAACACAGCTTACAGACAGTATCCACATACAGGGTGCGGCGCTTAAATCCGGACAAATTTCAATCTGAATTTTCCGTCATATTGTAGTTCCACCGGAGGTCGCGATTGGCGTTTTAGAAAGCCATAGGGATACAGTCAACGGTCACAACCTCTAAATGACCGAGATGTTACGGACAAGTGCGGAGTACAACCGATGAGCCGCGATTATCGAAAGTTCTCGAGCTGGGCTTTCGCCCAGTGCAATAGTTCGATTCTTTGGGTACCCAAGATCAACTGTTTACGATATTGCGGTCAAGTATAATGCTTCAGAGAAGTCTGGGGTTCACGTCCTAGGTGTTGTGTCCAGCGAGTGAGATATCATGCCGCCACATTTCCTTGAAAAGGAGCAAACGGTCAGAAAAGAAGTTTATCTGAAAGTTTTGATGAATGTCGTGAAACCGCGCATGTTAACTGTGGCCACGGGGAGAAAATATGTCTTTCAACAGGACGGTGCAGCAGCTCTTATGAGCCATTCAGTCCAAAGCTGGCTGGGATAACATTGACATGCTCTGGTCAAAGTAGTTCAGGCCCCCGAATAGCCCGGATTTGAGCCCCCTCGACTACTATGTTTGGTGCGTATTCGAAATAATTACCCTGACGTCACATCTCTACGCACCGCTAGCGAGGCAGCATTCGCGAATATGGACAGCGCTGCTTTAAAGAGTGCGTGCGATCACTTCAGGACAAAACTGGAGTCGATCCTTACGTTTGAAGGTTACATCGAGTAATGTCACTCTTAGAAGATACCACTACTTGCATGTAAAAGGATTTTCATTTTCATTTGTCTTTTGTTTTAACAAATTTGCTTTAAAAAAAAAGGGTGTTATTTGTCCGGATTTAAGCGCCGCACCCTGTGCATAACTGAACGTACCTGCAAAATTATATCATTGTACGACTCACAGTGCAGGATGTATGACGTCATAAACATTGAAATGCATGAAAAACTTGATTTTGCTTAAAATGGAGTAAAATTATCCGGACTAGATTCATCCAGTGTTTCATCCTGAGAGCACTTAGCGACTGCCAACGAACTTAACACATGATTTCATATATTTCTTAATTTTTTCGCACTGTCACCCACCATGAAATAGCGAAACGAAAAAAGCTTATCGCTTACTACTTTTCCGCTGCTCATACAGTAAAACATCAATATCTGACATGATGTTTTACTTTATTACTTCTTTACTACCAATTCTAAGCTCCGTACATTTGGCATAAGTATACACATTAGCACTGAATGTACCTGGATAATTACACCATTATACGTCACGTAGTTCGCGAGTTACAGAGGAATATGACGTCACAGACACTGAGATGCATGAAAACTTGCTTTTCTTAAAACGGAGCACGAATAACTCAGATTATACTTAGCCTGTGTTTGATAATGAGGGCACTTAAAGACTTCCAACAAATTTTAAATGTAATTTCAAACCTTTTCTAAACCTCTCCTCGCTTACATGCTTAAAGTCAAATATTTGACACAGTAACTGATTTATAATGTAAACAGACACTGGAAACTGTTTTATACATGGAAGCTCAACTCTTTAAAGAATCGGGGTTTTCTGGTAAAGAGCTGATAGTCGTCACTCATTGTACTATCCAGTTACGTCATAAAATAGTCTTTTTTTCATCGTAACACACCTCCGACACGATCAGAAAAAAAGTTATACTATCTATGACAATTACATGTGTACAAAAGCCATCTGCCAGCACTGTCTCGTAGAATTAGGGCACAAGGCGGTGTTGATATCATTCGTTCATCAGCAGGAGACAAGCTCGAAGATTCATTCGCGCTATTCGGGAGAAGTGGGCGGTGTCTTTTTCCTATTTCGTTAAAGACAACACAAACAATACTACTCTCTGCTCTTAGTCAACCCAGCGACCTACGTGAAGTAAACACAGTTTTCACACTCTGAAAAATGGGGTACCAATGTTCGCGGAAGAAGAAACGTATTCCAGTTACTTGGCTGAAATTTCCACTTGCGCTCTCCTATCTAACAATCAGCAGTCTGATGAAAATTAAATGAAACGTAGGCGTACGAAGGGCAAATGTTCACCAGCTTCAAGGTTCTATCAAATGTCAAATATTTTTCCTTTGGTAACAGGTGAAGAATCTGAGGTCACCTTTAGCAATGTCTGTTATGTCAAGTAGAGTGGGACAGTAGGTAAGTTTATAGGCAGGTACTGTACGTAGTACCACTCCTGATTAGGTACGGTATGCTACACGCAGTCAGAACGACTGTTGCTTCATTTACCAGACGTTCCTGCAATCTGTTACTTTTTTCTGGCTGCGGATGTAGGATACGAACGTAGGAGAACTCATGATATCCTGTCTTACTACAGGATCAGACATAAGAATCTATACAAATGGTGAAAGAGGCGACTAATGTGTTTTTAGTTTTCAGGAAGGGGACTCATTTGGAAAGAACTGCTAATAATGGAGGAGGAAAGGATTGACGTTAATCTGTTGGCTGGGAGTTTTACCACCCGTCATGTAGCGCGTATTTAAAATGCAACGCACAGAACGTAAATAACCGACGACACTGAGGGAAAACTTACCAACAAATTCAAAAGGGCGGTTCCGTTGTTACTGCAAGCAGATATGCAAGACCAAAGACGGCAACAAATGAGGGTACGTCGACACAGGCGCTAACTGCGATGGACGTGAGTTCGACAAAGGGGATCCGACATGTCTCTGCGCGAATGAGAATCAGCCGAAGCAATGTCATGCATATTCTGCTGGCTTAACAGGCGGCATCCACACCAACTGCAGATGTTGCATCGTCTGACAGAGGACAATCTTGAACGTAGTGTAGGGTTCTGTGAGTAGACACTGAACGTTCTCGTGAAGCTCCCCCTTTTGTTATTTCCATCCTTTTTTTTTTCAGATTAAGCAAATTCTTATGTCAGTGGTGAACGAACAAAATGTCTGGCACAGGTTAAACAGTAATCGACAATGGGTGTCGGCCTGTAAAAGCCAGTTTGCGGAGAACCTCATGGTGTGATCTGAAATTTGTGGTGACAGGATTGTTGGTCCATTTTTTTTCAATTAATGGAACCTCAGAGCGACGATGTATCTTGACAAGTTGAAAAATAACGTCTTCATGTCAATCCTGACGAAACTGGAGGCTTCCCTGAGTCCTTCCAACTGGATGGGCTGTGGTACTGAAGTGCGCCAATGTTTCGGCGAGAAGTTTCCTCGGCTTTGGATCGTGAGGTCAGTTAAAATCGACTGTGTGCCAGCACAAAAACCGTAATGTGAATCATCTTGCCAACAAATAACAGGAGAAAAATTGTCAAGTGTTCGCTGAAATTGATTAGAGCGATTGTCATTGTGTGACGACATTAAAGGGAAACATGTGGAATATATCCTGCAACTGCAGCATCATACAATACCATTTGTACAAATAAAGTAGATATTACTCATCGGTTTCACCGTTTGTCTGACGCCGAAATCAGGATAGGAGTACGCGGTGAACCAGATGATGCGATGTATTCCTCTTGCCAAAACGACATCAGCTACGCAGTCTGAAATTTAGCTTGAAGGTACCTAGAGTGTTCCTCTGTAATAGTGCAAAAGCGTGGCTTTCTGCTATGCCATCATCGGGCTCTGCGACGCTTCAAACAGCAATATGGCGACACAGGCGAAAAAAATTTCACAGTCAGAAGTTCACGTGAGATGTAAGGCGGGTTAATGATGTAGTATTGGCCCGAAATTTCACCACAGTTTTGCCCAACGTCACCATGGACGTGTCACACAAAGGAAAGGTCGTCGCATCCTCTCTTATCCACATTCCATCCCTTCTTTTGACGCCTCTGCTATGGGGGTCAGAATCACAGCGCCAAACGTTGAAGTCAAGCGGTTTTCTAATGGGTGGCGGAGGAAAACATTTCAGACACACCGTCGCTCAGAACGGACACGAAAAGGTTTTAGGTTGTGATATAAAGGGTGTCAATGGAACCACCACTTTCTTTGGGAAGTGGATTATCACACATTTCGCGGTCGGAAACGACGCTTCGCAGAGCGATGAGCAAAAGGACGACGTCCTCGACAATGATAGACATGGCTGACACCGCCTGGACACTTCGGGTCCTCAGCCAGAAACCTCACTGAACATGATCGCACTCCTTTGGAATGCAGTGCGGCCCAATTTTTGCTTTGTTGTACAGGGTGGAACCACTAGGGACTGATCAAACCGCATCGATGAAATCTGACCGTGACTCGAAGCAGTATAGGGTCCTTATGCTATTTCAGCCCTCTTGTAGCGTGATCGCGTTGGGGTGCGACACTGACGCAAGCGCCAGTAAAACGTAAAGGCTCTCTCTAAGATGTGTGGCAACGCCCTCGGTGCCACTCGCATAACGTCAGTGAGCACCTTAACAATGTTCATATATGGACAGAAGCCGTGACCATCGTGAGTGTCTGAAAGCAGGCTACGCTGCTTATTTTGCACCTGCTAGTAGGCAATCAAGAATCAGAGGAGTGTCGAAGTGGTTGCCTGTCTGCAAGGCTCCGTGACATACTCACGGGTTGTCTCAGTTCAGGAACACATTTGAAGTGCTCAACAAAGGTGGGTGGCGGGGAGGGGCGGGGGTGGGGGTGGCACCGAGGATGTTACTGAACTGAGAGGGACGGGGTCTTAAAAGAACTCTTTGCCGTTTTACTCACAAATGTGTTAATGTCGTAACCTCTGTGATCATGCCACAGGAGGGTGAGAAACAGAAGGGCTGAAAAAGCATAAGCACCCTTTGCTGCTTCGAATCACGATCAAGTTTCGTCGGTGTGTTTTGAATGCTCCCTAATGGTTCCACCCTGTACACCAAAGCAAAAATTGCGGTCGCACTGGACTCCAAAGAGGTGTGATCTTGTTCTGTGGAACTGCTGGCTCACGATGCCTTTAGAAAAATATTGCTGCGTCCGAGAGATGTCAGCAGTGTCAAAGGTTATGAAGCACATCGACCTGTTAGTCATCACAAGGCGAAGCGTGATTTTCGATCGCGAAATTCAAAATGGTTCAAATGGCTCTGAGCACTATGGGACTTAACATCTGAGGTCATCAGTCCCCTAGAACGTAGACCTACTTAAATCTAACTAGCCTAAGGACATAACACACATCCATGCCCGAGGCAGGATTCGAACCTGCGATCGTAGCGGTCGCGCGGTTCCAGACTGAAGCGCCTAGAACCGCTCGGCCACACAGGCCGGCGATCGCGAAGTGTGTGGGAGTGAACTTCCCAACGGAAGCGGTGATTCATTCAAGCCCTTTATGCCACCCCTAAGGCCTTCTCGCGTCGATTCTGAGCGGCAGAGTGTATGAAATGTTTCCTCAGCCACCCATAAGAAAACCGCTTGATTTCAACGCTAGCCGTCCGGTTCTGGTCCCCGTCGCAGAGGCGTCAAAAGAAGTGGTGAAATGTGCATAAGAGAGTCTGCGACGATTTCCCCATCGCATGACACGTCCGTGGTGGCGCTGAACTGAATTGTGGTCAGATTTGGGGCCAATGTGACCTCATTAACCCACCTTACACCTCACGTGAACGAGCGAGCTGTGACCTTTTCTTCGCTTGCGTCGACATCTTGCTGTTTGAAGCATAGCCGAGCCCTAGGGAGGCTTCGCAGGGTGGCACGCATGTGCACAGTTACAGGTGAAGATGGCAGGCATCTTTGGGCCAAATTTCAATGAATGGCAATTATGGCGTTTCAAAAAAGGGGTTCTTTAATTTTTTTGTGCAATGTAGATTCCCAAATTCACCAGATTTCACGAGAGGCGGACCCGCGAGAATAAAAGGAGGCGGAAAGTACTGTGTTATCAGCAGAGAAGCAGTAACGGTAGAATGAGTCAGTAAGGAGACCTTAGTGACTTCTATGTCACCAGAGTAACAAATGCACCAGGACATTTGAGCTTTTCTAAACGTGCCCAAGTCGACTATTGGTGATACGATTGTGAGCTGTAAACGCGAAGGAATAACCGCAGACAAACCGTGACTAGAACCGAACAGGCAGGACCGTCGACCGATGCGGTGGGTGGTTATAAAAAAATCGCACGAAAACAGCAGAAGCAACCACTCTTGAGTTTCGCAGTGGTTGCAGCAGTCCAGCTAGCACAATGACTGTGCGTAAGGAGTTAAAAAAATGGATAGAATCGTCAGGCAGCTCTTCATAAGCCGCGCATTTCCTTACTCAGTACTACTCGACGCTTGAGGTGGGATGAAGAGCAACGCCAATGAGTAATGGATGACTAGAAACGAGTGATTCGGAGTGATGAAGCACGCTATACCTTATGGCAATCCGTGGCTGGGGTTAGTCCCCTTATTGCCATCAAGAAAGCAAGAAGAATATAGACCACTGGTACCTTGGACACTGCCGCATCCAGGGGCGAGATGCCAGCGAGCTGATGCAACGCGTGGTCAGCGGTCGGCTGAGTAGTGTTCGCACCTGGAATACAAAAGTGGAAATAACGCAACGTGTAAAGAACATAGGCATCTATACGGAAGCAGCGTAGACTACATTCTCATAACAAGAAAGCCCCGTCGTTCATTCGGAAAGTAGGATATGGACGTTCACTTTGATGTGAGCGAAAATATCTGAGCTCTACACTGGAGCGACATCTTACCTTCCGACAACGAACGAAACGTAGAAAATAAATAAATAAACAATTTTCAGATTCCACAAGGCGGTTAAACACAGCTACAGTAGAGCAATTTATCGATTTTTCTCCGTCACATACCCTAAGATAGGCACACAACTAATAAGAAATTATATTTTGTGTGCGACACATCAATATAAGCACTGGCGCAGATTAGTAGGTAACGTTTAAGGCTGTTTTATTCTACTTTCTCAGAATATGGGAACAGTCTAAGCGTTCGGAGATATCATCCTACTTGTGTTTAATATTCGCGGTCTCGTTTAAAGCGGTTGAAGCTGGAGTGATCAAGTTCACTGATATTTTCAGCAAACATAGGACGCCCACATTAAATATTAGAAAATTCACAAATAAATACAGATACATGAGAGCAGCAGTTGCAATTTTATACACTGGCCCGCCAAAGAAACTGGTATAGACATGCCTATTCAAATACAGAGATATGTAAACAGGTAGAAGACGGCGCTGCGGTCGGCAACGCCTATATAAGACAAAAAATGTCTGGTGCAATTGTTACATCGGTTACAGCTGCTACAATGGCAGGTTATCAATTTTTAAGTGAATTTGAACGTGGTGTTATATTCAGCTCACGAGCGATGGGACACAGCATCTCCGAGGTAGCGACGAAGTGAGGATTTTCCCGTACGACCATTTCACGAGTGTACCGTGAATATCAGGAACCCGGTAAAACATCAAATCTCCCGGGAAAAAGACCCTGGAAGAATGCGACCAACGACGACTGAAGATATTCGTTCAATGTGACAGAAGTGAAACCCTTCCTCTAATTGCTGCAGATTTCAATGCTGGGCCATCAAAAAAGTGTCATCGCCCGAACCATTCAACGAATCGTCATCGGATGGGCTTTCGGAGCCGAAGCCCAACTCATCTATTCTTGATGATGCACGACACAAAGGTTAACACCTCGCTCGCCTGGGCCCGTCAACACCGACATCGGACTTTTGACGATTGGAAACATGTTGCCTGGTCGGACGTGTCTCGTTTCAAATTCTATCGAGCAGATGAAGGTATACGGGTATGGAGACATTCTCATGAATCCATGGAACCTGCATGTCAACAGGGGACTATTCAAGTTGGTGGAGGCTCGAATTGTGTGAGATGTGTGCAGTTGGAGAGTGATATGGGACCCTGATACATCTAGATACGACTCTGACAGTGACACGCACGTAAGTACCCTGTCTGATCACCTACATCCATTCACGACCATTTTGCAATCCGACAAACTTGGCCAATCCCAGCAGGACAATGCTACACCTGACACGTCCAGAATTGCTACAGAGTGTCTCCAGGAACACTCTTCTGAGCTTAAACACTTCCTCTGCCCACCAAACTCCCCAGACATGAACGTTATTGAGCATATCTGTGATGCCTTGCAACATGCTATTCAGAAGAGATCTCCCTCTGGTACTCTTACGGATTAATGGACAGCGCTGCATCATTCACGGTGCCAATTCACTCCAGCACTACTTCAGACATTAGTCGGGTCCAAGCCAGGTCGTGTTGCGGCACTTCTTCGTGCTGGCGGGGGCCCTACACGATATTAGGCAGGTGTACCAGTTTCTTTGGCTCTTCAATGTATAATGACGTGTTGTCCAGTTGTACGAATCGAATACGGATACATTACGATCAATTTGATTTCTTTGAGTCAAGCTAAATTGTAATGTATCAGAACACCACATTTCTAGAGATTCTAGTTTCACAATTTTTAAAAAACTTTGAACTTTCTGATAATAAATCTGTATTATATCAAATTTTTCTTGTTTGTGCTTATGATCTGTTGGTTGCTTCGCCTGGTTATTAAATCTTTACAGCTTTCAGATGAAGTCAGAACATTAGCAGTCGACTTATACTGAGGTGAACAACGTATTTTGTTACTGAGTGATCACAGGAAGAACACGTAGTTGGGTGAATTTTACGAAAAATTGGAAGATTCGTTAACCATTAGCGCTTGGTGCAAATATTGGGTGCTGATTGTCAACTTATTCGTAACTGGATGGAGACATTCGATAGCCTTTCACTATTACGATCGGAGTCTAGTCACCAGAATCATTCACAACCGTTAAGCATCTGGTAGTATTTGGCTGGAGTAATTTATATTTTATTTCTGTCATCCTCCTAATGAAATGGTTTGAAGATAGCACCACAGCTATACTAATGACTTGTTTTCATATGCTCTTTCCTATAGACAAAGGAATACAAGTCCTAACTTTCTCTGTTTTATTTCGTACTCTCAGAAATAGCGGATATGTGTGGCTCCCAGATGGCTAGCAGAGGGTGTTGTCGAGCTTTTGTAACATAAGAGTATTTATAAATGAAAAACTTGGAGGAAATGGAACAGCTCCAGCAGTTATATTAAAGGGGCCCATATTTTTCCGTGGCTGTAGGGTTAATTTTACTCTCGATGTCGCTACCGGGATTTCTGGCAGTGGTTGGTTTACTCTAGCCATTGTTCGTTGTGAAAACGCCTCTCTTCCTGGACTTGAATCTTTCGCCGACCGAGATGTTATCGCCTACAAAACATGGCATTGTGGTATTGATCCGAAGACACACAGTAGACCTAGTTATGTATATAGTAATATGCCATTTACATTGTATACACGCCCTTGTAGAAAAGTTAGTAATGATGAAAAAATTCATGTATGGATGAAAGGACTTGGTGTACTTGCTGAAAATGTAACTGTAACTGGAGATATTACTTTGTACTATAATTATTAATAAAGTGTGATCCTTGGCCTCTGTAACCGCTAGTCGTACATCTAGAACCGGAGGCTCAAGGATGCAACAGTTTGAAAAATTTTCAAAGCATAGTGCCGCACTACCCGCTGAGCGCCTAGCGAGTCGGTGACGCTTTGCTTATACGCCAGACGCATTGTGTCCAACCCACAACAGTGGTCATATGGGACGTTAAGTCGTAGAAATTGGTGGACAATGGCGGGAAAAAGATGGGATTCTATAGGGGTTATATCAAGAGTGCCATTGCATTAGTGTGTTGTTTTCTTGTCCTTTGCATACTGTCCATATATGTAGCAAATTGAGAATGATGTGCCATTCCACATACGAGAATCTGTGAGTAGTAAACCAGAAATCACCGTTATTTGAAGACGTGGCGTTCCTGACCTCATTCATCTGTGACAGCCAACATATCCAACTAAAGAACGCAGTCCGCTCTTGGAATGAAAAATGGTCCCTACAACTTCTCTTTGGAAGTGGCGCGGAAGACACTAATCTCTGGCAATTTTCGTATATTTCTTTAGTATTTCTCGTACACGAGAGGTATACATCGTATACATCCATTTGTCTAGACAGTAGGAACAATATTACAATTTTCCACACTACGGTCTGCTGTATTTTCAATATCAAGTTACTTGTCTGTGACACTCTTTTGCTGCTTTGCTTCGCTTCTTTTTGCGACCGCACCGTGTGTGGTTGGGTATTACAAGACTTGATGCGGATACAGTTTTTTTCAGGGGGGACTTTCTGACTGACTTCTTTCGGGAAAACTCAGCCTCTATATATTTAAAGGGCCTGATGATGAACAAGTGTATCGTCGAAACCGGTTGCCAATTAATTGATATTAAAATTACAGCTGACGGTAGTGCTGAAAATTGTAATATTCTTGCCGACTGTGGTCCGCCCCTCCTGCTTAACATGCCGAAATTAGTAGAACAGTGCTTCATTATTAAAAATATTCCTCTCAGAGGAAGTTAATTTCAGACTTCCCTTCGAGCGACTGAGACGCCCGTCTGTTGACAGAGTTTGATGCAGCTCACATTTGTAAGACTTACATTTAACTCTTCAATAGACGTCATAGGATTGGCTGAGAGACGCTAGGCTTCAAACTTACCCATGTCGTAAACTTACGAAGACTACACCAATGGAAGTGGAAAGAGTTTCATCATGAAGAATCTGTCAGATGTTTTCAAACTTTGTGGAGATTGTCATCATATAATGGGTATTAAATGATTAAACTTTCATTCGGTTTGTAATTTGTGTCTATCATCAACATGAACATGAGGTGCGAAATCCACGAGCACGAAAACAATCATATTCGTTGTGGCATAGAGGCAAACAACATCCGAATGCCATCTTGAGGGATTTCTTGCCATTTCGGAAACAAAAGGTGTGTCGGTTCTTGTTTTGTTGGCTGGAATCTGGTATCCCAGACATGTTCTTATGGATGACAACTCAGGGCTCTGGGCAGTGTATGTGATGTGGACTGCAGTGTGGGGTCTTGTATTCTACACTGTGCCATTTGACACTCTGGTCATGAAGGTAGCCGGCCGGAGTGGCTGTGAGGTTCTAGGCGCTACAGTCTGGAGCCGAGCGACCGTTACGGTCGCAGGTTCGAATCCTGCCTCGGTCATGGATGTGTGTGATGTCCTTAGGTTAGTTAGGTTTAATTAGTTCTAAGTTCTAGGCGACTGATGACCTCAGAAGTTAAGTCGCATAGTGCTCAGAGCCATTTGAGCCATGAAGGTAGGAAAACATCCCTACATAGAATCGCTGCTTCCTGTGATCTTCCCCTAAGTCATTTACGGACGTGTTGACGGCGATCTGATCGCCGCAAATATAAGCGAGACTCATTGGTGAACACAACAGATTGCCACTGAAAGTCCCAGTTGACCTTGGCTCTACTCTACACAAGTCTCTGTTGTCTGTGATATTTTGTTGACAGTAAACGACTGTAGGAGGGCAAATGGCATACGCGTGCAGCATCGTGTAATTTGTCTAGCTCAGGGTCAACAATACCGCAGGGGCAACCATGCAGGCTGCGCTTATATTCTCAGCCAATAGGAGAATAGCCCAATTGGCCGAGAAGGAGGCGGGGAGTGGGGAAGAGAAGGATGCTGATTATAAAATTTGCATCATCATGGAGACTGCACGCTTGTTCATCGGTGCAGTTGCCTCTAAGGTTGGCAAATCAAATGACGCTGCGCTAGTGTGCCCATTGTCCACGTACCAACGACACATGACAACTCTAGATTGTAAGCCGGCTTCCAGTAATCTGTTCCCGACTGTTCGTGGTCACACTCTGCCTTAATGCCTGGCCGTCTTTGAGCTGTTTCCAGCCGTCCGTTCTTCTGAGTCAGTCGCCAATCGTATAATCTTCTCGTGGTGTAGTCCTTCTGGAAGCACCTGTGTCTGCTCTTCTTGCTGCACTGTTGTTCAGAGGCCACCTGCTCACCACTCGTTCTGCAGCCATTGCACTATGGACAACTGCCTGTGCAGTGCGTCTGTGTGATGCTCCTTTCTCAGTATTCAAAATATGGTTATCAGCTACAGTGCACGTCCTTTGGGCAAGCTGTGTTCCGGCCTGCACCTAGAACGTTCCAGTAACGTTTGACAGGGCCAACAACCGTGATGTACTAACATCATTCTTCGTATGTAAGAGTGGCCTTTTTCTGTACTTAAAATACTGCAGATAAGCTTGCAATGTTTGGTCAAGGTGTTCATCGTTAACATTTTCCATTCCGTCAGTATATGTACGAGTAAGAGCTGTAGTCCCGATATTTTTACATATCACTTCCTGATTATTTTGAAGTCGGTGAGCTGCGTTCTGGAAATCTGCTTTGAAATCGTCCCTCCGTGCTGACAAGAAACGGATTCTTGTGTATTCGGGAACACAAACTCACGTTTACTGATGTCGTGTTTGCTACTGCTGTTTCCTGGCGCGAAGTGTGACAGCCCAGCGCGTCACCTTTGGCTTTATAAATATCTGAAGGGTTTTTCTCTCCGTCGAGTTGGCACTTGGTATGACCTACTGCATGGTTAAGGTGATACATAGTGAGCCAATGAACGACAGCCAATCGGTTAGTTGACCGAGTGTGTACGGGCCAACGAAGCCCGTACACACTAAGCAATTCTCGGACAACGGAGCGTTTAGCCTTGGTTGCGCTTCGCTCTGTTGGCGGTTGTGGCGGTTGGTTGGTGTTGAGACTCCTGTCCTAGTGTCAAATGGTTCAAATGGCTCTGAGCACTACGGGACTCAACTGCTGAGGTCATTAGTCCCCTAGAACTTAGAACTGGTTAAACCTAACTAACCTAAGGACATCACACACATCCATGCCCGAGGCAGGATTCGAACCTGCGACCGTAGCGGTCTCGCGGTTCCAGACTGCAGCGCCAGAACCGCGCGGCCACTTCGGCCGGCGGTCCTAGTGTCGACGCCGTGTCTAATGTTAGCTGTTTCAGTAGCGATTTGTTGTGTCTCTATAACCGGTGTGTTTTTTTAAAGTTTTTCAGGACACCCAAGAGTCGCACTTAGTATGTTTCATTGGTCGCTTTCGCTCTTTAATTTAAAAATAGCATAATCAGAAAAGCTGAAATTCACATTTTGAAGTACGGTAGTTGGTTGGTACATGAATGAGCGAACCCACTCAGTGAAAGATACTGAGTGCAAATTGTGGCTGTCCTAAAAAACCTGATTTTAGCAGTCGCTGTTTCCGCTGTAGGCAATGCCACTCTCGATAAGGGTGTGTATTTATTGTGTTTAAAAATACTGAAGTATAGAGTAGAATACGGAGAGAGCAGAGAAGCTGATATTTTTATGGTGAACGCGATTGTTTATGGGACCCTGCGGACTGCGATTGTAAAAACAACTGAAAAGACTAGATGCTTGGAGGGAAATCTACTAGAAAATGACAAGTACAAAGTGGATAAGAAAATTGTGATTGATATCTTTTCGCCCTGAACCACAAAGACAAACAAACAAAACAGGTAGTGACTGTTAACTTTCTGCAGCAGGTGCAGCTCCCTCAAAAGAGGTGTTATCTTTGGAAATTTTAGGACCTACACAATTCAGTAACAATCGGAAATCTGTAGTTTTGGTTGGGATACAAATTATGAAATAGCCCATATTCCAATTCAGCTAAAAGTTCAGACATTAATTTTGTCCCACCACACGGCTCCCTGCTTTCTAAAAGAGAGGCCGCCCACCGGCGTCGTTTCTTCTTCTTTTTCTGACGACGAGCTTTTTGCAGTGAAATAACATTGCACGTGCGACGCCTGCTAATTCCTCTTCCCCTCTCACAACATGGGCCGGTGAAGTCGTAATTAAAACGCTGCTTTATAATTGTAACAAAAAGGGAGCAACGTCGCCAGGGTATCAGAGCCAACTGCTATTCCACGAGGCCGAATCCCTTGGTCCCAAGCCCGTGGTTTGGTGTGGTTGAAAATCTGAATAGCATTGCATTGGCGACCCATGTTCGGCCGAATCCAGTCTCCGTCAGCTGTTGACCTAGAGAGTACGAGCTTTTACGTTCAGGAAGTTTTGAAATGCTTCACGGGCCTATGTAGAACCCCGTATTCTCGGGCAGAGCAGGGGTACAGCAGGCGGTCAAGCTGTGGGAGTCGCGCGCATGCGCACAGGGCAGTCAGGGGCAGTTGACGGCGACTGCGACGAGACGGGCGGCAGACGCCCTGGCGCCGTCAACACTTCCCGGAAGTCTGCGCAGACGCGGCCACAACAGCTTCCGCCGCCCATTTAGGGAGCCGCGCGTGGCCACGTCTGGTCTGTCTGTAAACCGACGAGCCAGCAAGCGAGTACGTCACAAGCAGCAACTACAGGCCGATTCCCAGTGTTATAAGACCCTTCCCCAGTGGACTTTTCAAATGAGTGGCAACGCACTGCTCAGACTCGCCTGAGAGTGTTCGTCTTTCAGTAAATGCGTTAGCAATTAATGTAACTAAAGCAAAAAGCTGCAGATCGGCAGAAAATACACTTTTGGCCATTAAAATTGCTACACCAAGAAGAAATGCAGATGATAAACGAGTATTCATTGTACAAGTATATTATACTAGAACTGACATGTGATTACATTTTCACGCAGTTTTGGTGCATAGATCCTGGGAAATCAGTATCCAGAACAACCACCTCTGGCCGTAATAACGGCCTTGATACGCCTGGGCATTGAGTCAAACAGAGCTTGGATGGCGTGTACAGCTACAGCTGCCCATGCAGCTTCAACACGATACCACAGTTCATCAAGAGTAGTGACTGGCGTATAGCGATGAGCCAGTTGCTCGGCCACCATAGACCAGCCGTTTTTAGTTGGTGAGAGATCTGAAGAATATGTTGGCCTGGGCAGCAGTCGAAAATTATCTGTATCCAGAAAGGCCCGTACAGGACCTGCAACATTTGGTCGTGCATTATCCTGCTGAAATGTAGGGTTACGCAGGGATTGAATGAAGGGTATAGCCACGGGTCGTAACACATCTGAAATGTAACGTCCACTGTTCAAAGTGCCGTCAATGCGAACAAGACGTGACCGAGACGTGTAACCAATGGCACCTCTTACCATCACGCCTGGTGATACGCCAGTATGGCGACGACGAATACACGCTTCCAATGTGCGTTCACCGCGATGTCACCAAATACGGATGCGACCATCATGATGTTGTAAACAGAACCCGGATTCATCCGAAAAAATGACGTTTTGCCATTCGTGTAGCCAGGTTCGTCGTTGAGTACACAATCACAGGCAGTCCTGTCTGTGATGCAGCGTCAAGGGTAACCGCAGCCATGGTCTCCGAGCTGATAGTCCATGCTGCTGCAAACGTCGTCGAACTGTTCGTGCAGATGGTTGTTGTCTTGCAAACGTTCCCATCTGTTGACTCAAGGATCGAGACGTGGCTGCACGATCCGTTACAGCCGTGCGGATAAGATGCCTGTCATCTCGACTGCTAGTGATACGAGGCCGTTGGGATCCAGCACGGCGTTCCGTATTACCCTCCTGAACGCACCGATTCCATATTCTGCTAACAGTCATTGGATCTCGATCAACGCGAGCAGTAATATCGCGATACGATAAACCGCAATCGCGATAGTTTACAATCCGGCCTTTATCAAATTCGGAAACGTGATGGTACGCATTTCTCCTCCTTACAAGAGGCATCACAACAACGTTTCACTAGGCAACGCCGGTCAACTGCTGTTTGTGTATGAGAAATCGGTTGGAAACTTTCCTCACGTCAGCACGTTGCAGGTGTCGCCACCGGCACCAACCTTGTGTGAATGCTCTGAAAACCTAATCACTTGCATATCACGGCATCTTCTTCCTGTCGGTTAAATTTCGCGTCTGTAGCACGTCATCTTCGTGGTGTAGCAATTTTAATGGACAGTAGTGTACGTAAATGATTGCACGCTTTACGGAAACCGATACTTAGACATTCTGTACGGCATGTAAAATGTACTTCGGCGAAAGGCCACTTCCACCACCGCAAATGCTGCTCTTCAGTTTGCAACGTTCCCTTCTTCCGCGCCTCGGAGCTCCCGTGGAATCCAGCGAAGTCACACTCGCTGCCGCGACCCGAGTCCATGCACTCTACACGACGCATGGCTACGCGGATTTAAATCGGGAACGTTTTATTCGCTGACCAGCGTCAATTGTCTCCACTACTACATTCCAAATCAATATAAATAAAGCTCGTCAACCTCACATTAACCCGTGAGACACGTTTAAACTTCACACCTAGAAGGTCAACAATGAAATTCCTGTACCTATATACGTTGATCAGCCAGAACATTATGATCACCTACGCAATAGCTGATAAGTCCACCTTTGGCACCGATAACAGCGGCGACGCGTCGTGGCATGGAAGCTCTGTGGCCTCGCTAGGTCACTGGAGGGATATGGCACCACATCTGCACACACAAGTCACCCAGTTCCCGTAAATTGCAAGGACGAGGGTGATGAGCTCTGAAGCCACGTTCAGTCACGTCCCACTAGTTTTCGATCAGGTTCAGATCTGGCGAGCTGAGGGGCCAGTACACCTATTGGAATTTTCCATTGTCTTTCTCGAAGCACTCCATCACACTCCTGGTCTTGCGACATGACGCATTGTCTTGTTGAAAAATGCAACTGCTGTCAGGAAACATTATCTTCATAAAGGTGTTCAAATGGTTCAAATGGATCTGAGCACTATGGGACTTAACTTCTGAGGTCATCAGTCCCCTAGAACTTAGAACTACTTAAACCTAACTAGCCTAAGGACGTCACGCACATCCATGTCCGAGGCAGGATTCGAACCTGCGGCCGTAGCGGTAGCGTAGTTCCAGACTGTAGCGCCTAGAACCGCTCGGCCACTCGGGCCGGCTGATCAAGGAGTGTATGTGTGGTCTGCGACTAGTGTACAATACACCTTGGCCATCAAGGTGCCTTACATGAGCTCCACTGGACCAATGGCTACCCATGTGAATGTTCCTTAGAGCATAATGGAGCCGCCGTCAGCTTGTCTCTGTCCCGCAGTACAGCTGTCAAGAAGCTGTTCCCCTGGAAGACGATGGATTACCGCCGTCCCATCGGCATGATGAAGAAGATATCGGGGATTCATCAGACCATGCAATGCTCTGCCACAGTGCCAACGTCCAGTGCTCATGGCCAGGTGCCCCTTTTCAGGCGTAGTTGCCGGTATCGTGGTGTTAACATTGGCATATATGCATGGGTCGTCGGCTGCGGAGACCCGTCGTCAGGAGTGTTCGGAACGATGTGTGTTCAGACACACTTATACTCTGCCCAGCATTAAAGTCTGATGTTAACACCGCTACAGTTCGCCACTTGTCCTGTTTTGCCAGTCTGCGATTTGGAATCACGAGCAGAATTAAAGTCGTATCATCGGCCATTGGGTGCTCCTGATTACCACTCTTTCGCAAGGTGCTGCGAGCTGGCAAAACATTAAGCATGTTTTCTGCAACGACCGTTCTCGGGAAATTTCTCTCCCTTTGAGCCAACCCATTCGCCTCCTACAGGCATCCATTTAGGAGGATTAGTGGAAAACCCGGCCCACAGCTTCAGGCTGGAACAAGCCTCCTTTCCCCAGACACGATCTTGCCGTAGACAATGGCCCAGTGAAGGAAACACAAGCATAGTCAGGAAATGAGATGTTACAAGTTTACAGACAGACTACTGAAGTGAGTATGTCTTCCGCTACAGCTGATTCCGCTAGTCTGACAGTATAAAATAAAAACGTCAAACATCGAGCCACCTACTCCGGGATTCTTTTTCTTTGCCCCACCCTGCCACCCTGTGATATATACAGATTCATACAAAAAAAAAAAAAAAAAAAAAACATAAAATCTTGAACGCCTAGAGATAGGACGTCCATATTCACAGGACATGTACATTCGTATGTTTTGCAAAGATGATTAGCATTTTAATCATGCCGGCCGGCAGGTTCGAGGTCGCTATAAACTGAACGTAAATGGACCACTGTGACTTGAGGAGACACCTCAACGGAATGGCATTGCGGGACAGATCTGCGTCCTCCTCGGCTCTATCGCAAAAGTGGAACAGTGTAATACATCGCACATTATCAGGGGCTGTGGTGAAGTCGCTGTGTGGTAGCTTAATCAAAACAGCTGCGCGAAGAGCTACCAGAAATCATACCATATTGTACTGATCACATTGATTTAAATTTGTGGCGCATCTTGTTTCTGCCGAATTTTGTGATCTAATAGCTAAGCTCAAATAGTAATAGTAATTTTATCTTTATTCTTGGAGTTTATTCTTCTTCTTCTTATTGTTTGTATATCATACGCTTTGATTTTTGATAACTAACATATTATTTTAGAGTATGTACGAGGGTGAAGGTTTAACTCTGCTAACAATTTATCCGCTGAATTACGTAAATGTTTCTCCTCCTAGAGAAAGATACCTACGGAACATGTTTCAAAAAGGAGTATTTCTGCAACACTGTCTGGTTTGGTATTTAAATCTCTTCTCAGTGTTCTTCCCTTAATTTTTCTCTAAACTCCGTCGCCGTGTCATTTAGTTAGGTCTAAGGACAGGCTGCCTATAGCTGTTGGCTAAGCAGCACGCTTAGTTTTTGCTGGGAATTTTACGGTGGAAAACACGCAGAGGTGACAAAAGTCAGGGGACAGAGATACGCACATAGACAGGCGGTAGTATCGCGTATGCAATGTATAAAAGGGCTGTGCGTTGGCGGAGCTGTCATTTGTGCTGGGGTGGTTCATGTAAAAAGGTTTCTAAGTGGCTATGGCTGCACTACGGGAATTAACAGCCTTTGAAAGCATAGTGGTAGCTGGACCTAGGTGTGTGGAACATTACATTTCGGAAATCGTTAGGGAATGCAATATTCCGAAATCCACAGAGTCAAGAGTGTGCCAAGAATACCAAATTTCAAGCAATACCTCTCTTCACGGACAACGCAACGGCCGACGGCCTTCACTTAACGACCGAGAGCAACGGCGTTTGTGTAGAGTTGTCAGTGCTAACACACAAGCACCACTGCGTGAAATAACCGCAGAAATCAATATGGAACGTACGACGAACGTATCCATCAAGACGGTGCTGTGAAATTTGGCGTTAATGGGCTATGGCAGCAGACGACCGACGCGAGTGCCTTTGTTAACAAAACGACATCGCCTGCAGCGCCTCTCCTGCGCTCATGAGGATATCTGTTGGATCCTGAACGACTGGAAAACCGTGGCCTGGTCAGATGAGTCCGGAGTTCAGTTGGTAAGAGCTGATGGTAAGGTTCGAGTGTGGTGCAGACCCCTCGAAACTATGGACCCAAGTTGCCAACAAGGCACTGTGCAAGCTGGTGGTGGGTCGATAATGGTGTGAGCTGTGTTTACATGGAATGGACTGGATCCTCTTATACAACTGAAGCGATCATTGAGTGGAAACGGTTATGTCCGGTTACTTGGTGACCATTTGCAGCCGTTCATGGACGCACTTACCCAACCTACGATTGAATTTTTATGGGTGACAATGAGCCATGTCACCGCTCCACAATTATTAGTGATCGGTTTGAAGAACATTCTCGCCAATTTTAGCGAATGGTTGGGCACTCAGAGCACCTGACATGAATCCCATCGAAAATTTGTGACCGGCCGCTGTGGCCGAGCTGTTCTAGGCGCTTCAGTCCGGAACCGCGCTGCTGCTACGGTCACAGGTTCGAATCCTGCCTCGGGCATGGATGTGTGTGATGTCCTTAGGTTAGTTAGGTTTAAGTAGTTCTAAGTCTAGGGGACTGATGACCTCAGATGTTAAGCCCCATAGTGCTTAGAGCCATTTGAATTATTTTGAAAATTTATGGGAATTACCGAGAGGTCACTTCGTGCACAAAATCCTGCACCGGCAACATTTTCGCAGTTATGGACAGATACAGTGGTAGCATGGCTCAGTATTTCTGCAGGGGGCTTCAGACGACTTATTAAGTCCATACCACATCGTGTTGCTGCACTACGCCGGGCAAAAGAAGATCCGACACGATATTAGGGCTTATCACATGACTTTTGTCACCCAGTGTAATCCGAAGTCAGAGAGCAGAAACACTGGGAGAAAAGGATCAGTTGTGTTAGCGATAAAATCTAAATTAACGCACCTAACTTGCAGAAATAAGATGATAATCCTTTTTTGTAAACAAATGTTGATGGTGTTAAGACATCAACCAGCCACAAATTTACTTTCAGTTCCTTTATTCAAAGGGTACCGTTACCGGTTTCGAATCGTTGTGATTTATCCTCAGACGGTTTACACGCTTTCTTTATGACATGTGGTGTGTTTTTTACAGATTAATTGTCCTAAAATATAAATAATACATAATTATACACACGCCACACACAGGTGGTTGCGTTACAGATTTTCGTTGCATGTGACTTACGTGAAACGTCGGTTTGGAGTGTTTGTTTTCATAACATTCGTCCAACAGATGTAAATGCATTCCAACTGCATTCTTATGTTACACACGTAAGTTGTTCTCACCCTATACTTTAGATTTGTCACTGAGAAGATTTCTACCACGCACCACATGTTTTGATACATACAAATAGCTTACAAACATATGAGTGTCACAGATGCTATGATATATCGTAACACTTGACGATGATGTCCTATGTTTGGAAAGGATCAAGTATTCATTTACGTAACTGTAATGCCTTTTACGCTAGTACATAGACATTGAATTTTTGAAGAGGCGTTAGATAACTCTGTTTGTTCGTTAAGGATATAGTCTGGGGTGCTGTTTTTGTGTGTGTGTATTCCTAATTCTTTTAATATATTCATAGTGGCTCCTTTTTCTGCTAGATGCAAAATTTTTAAGTCGTCCTCAATGTTTCCTACTGAATGGTTTTCTTCAGCAATATGGGCTGCAAATGCTGATTTGTTCAAGTTACTAAGTCTTAAAGCATCAATATATTCTTTGTATCTAGTTTCAAAACTTCTGCCTGTCTGTCCGATGTAGAATTTTGGGCATGTATCACATTTGAGTTTGTATATTCCTGATTTACGGTAAGGACTCTTGGAGGTATTTACATCATGGATGACTTTTTGTTGTAATTTATTATTTGTGGAGAAGCTGATTGTGATATTTTTCTTTTTTTAAAATAAGTTTGCTCTTTGACATGAAATTGGGCCTATGTATGGGAGAGTAGCATATTTAGGTTTGGCTTCAGTGGCACACTGATTTGGGTTGAAGTGACTGCTGTGAAATGGATATGTGGTTTTTGTCTGCATTTTGTTGTGGAGTTTTTCTATTTTTTGTAACACTTAACGTACCTATACTGGAGATCACATGTATGTTCACAGATGCGGCGTCAACGTTGCTTGATGAATGTAATGCATCAGCGCAAATTTGTAGTTCAACAATTTTACTCGACACTCCTCAAATATTCTAGAGCAAAGGGAACAGCGGGGATGACGTCAAGGCAGTAGAAAGACTGGAGAATAGAATTATTCTTTAACGAATCTGGAACTGACTGAGCAATAAGAGAAGATAAATCGGACAGAGTCTGGACAGGGGCACCCACTCCGCGCAGATATGGCAGACATTCCTGCTGCTGGAAGCGGAGACAGTGGCTAGTGAGAGAGAGAGTGTTGGCAGGGGGGGGAGAGGGGGGGGGAGGGCTGTCAAGTGGACGCAGCGCCGCGCCGCGCCTCGTGGCTGCCGGCTCGCTCGCCCACGCACTGCCCAGCTTGTGGGAGCGCCGCTACACGCCTGCTGGCCCACTGCCCGGTGTTCGGCGTGCGACGAGCACACCTCTTGTCAGCCCGAAAGCGCACACGATAGTCACGCTCACACCACACTACCGCTTGTGAAAACTGAGAACGGAAAGCGTGAATCAAATAAACTTTATGCTGCATATAAGAATCATGGCGTGTCACAAAATTCACTGAATGAAACGGAACATGAAGCACCAAGCCGATCCCTATTGTACTTTGTGGAGATGAAACTTTCATTCCATTCGGAACCACAGGCAACATCGGTATGACGCGTGACCCCAACGGGCACGAATGCACACATGTATTCGTTGCGACGCGGAAGCAAACAGCCTCCGAGTATCATCTTCCGGAATTTCTTACCATGCTGTGTTAGTTTATGAAAAATACTTGCTGGAGCATGGGTGTCCGCAGAATTTTTCCAAAGAGAGGACTAGAATCTAAATTGCTAGTTTGGATTTGGTGAGTTTGAAATCGTATTGCCCTCAAGAGTTAAATTTTACGAGAAGTACAAAAAACTTTTAATATCTCAATCGAGTCACAGTTATCCACTTTGTACACTGCAGGAAAAAAATTAGTACGTCTGGAAAGACGTCGAGTTTGGTCAGCGTCCCCTCTAGAAACACCATAGGTGAATGAGTGTTTGTAGCTTGTCGCATCCCAGACTATGGGACGTCTGGGGTCACGTGCCCTCTTACCTGTGCTGTGGCAGCTGTACCATCTGCCACTGCTGCCCTTACAATACGACGATTCTGGTGGCGGAATGTGCTGGTGCGAGAATATTCATGTGACCACTGACACGAGCATCGTCGCACAACTGGAGCAATGTTGTTAGATCCGTTCTTTTGCCGTTATTGCAACAGGAAGGTGGTGTGTTGTTCCAACAGCAAAATGCTAGCCCACACACTCCCCGTGAAACTCGGCGTGTTCTGCAAGACGTGTAGCAACTTCCCTGGCCAGCAGGAACTCCGGACTTGCCTCTAATCAAGCACGTGTGGTATTTGATGGGAAGAGAAGTGAATACTAGTAGCTAACCATTCTCAGTGCACTATTTTCTATTCTCAACGCATCTAAGTCCCTGTTGTTCGGGCGTCAGTCACCATTCTTTGAATACCAAAGAACGGTGACTGACGCCCGAACAACAGGGACTTACATGAATTGAGAACAGAAAATAGTGCATTGAGAATGGCTAGCTACTAGCCGAAATATGGATTTGCGGAATAAAATCTAACAAAGGACGACTGATTGCTGCACTCTATAATTTATAAAAGTCCGCAGCTCGTGGTAGTGCGGTAGCGTTCTCGCTTCCCACGCCCGGCTTCCCGGGTTCGATTCCCGGCGGGGTCAGATATTTTCTCTGCCTTGTGATGACTGGGTGTCGTGTGATGTCCTTAGGCTAGTTAGGTTTAAGTAGTTCTAAGTTCTAGGGGACTGATGACCATAGATGTTAAGTCCCATAGTGCTCAGAGCCAATTTATAAAGAAACTTTGAGGTGTGCCGATGACATTCTGTCAGAGGCAGCAAAAGACTTGGTAGGACAGTTGAAAGGAATTCTCACGGTCTTGAAACGAAGATATAAGATGAACATCAACAAAATCAAAACAGGGACAATGAAAATGTAGACGAAATTAAATCAGGTGATGCTAAGGGAATTTTAGATTATGAAATGAGATACTTGAAGTAGTAGATGAGTTTTGCTATTTGGGTAGCAAAAAAACTGATGATGGCAGAAGTAAAGAGGATATAAAATGTAGGCTGGAAGTGGCAAGAAAAGCATTTCTGCGGGAGAGGAATTTGTCAACATCGATTATGGATTGTTAGGAACTCTTTTTTTGAAAGTGTTTGTCTGGAATGCAGCCATGTATCGAAGTGAAATATGAGTGGAGAATAGAAGCCTTCGAAATGTGGTGCTACAGAATAATGTTGAAGATTAGATGAGTAGATCACGTAACTAATGAGGAAGTACTAAACAGAGTTGGGAAAGACAAGAAATTTGTGTCACAACTTGACCAAAAGAAGGGATCGTTTGATAGGACACATTCTGAGACGTCAAGGCATCACAAGTTTAGTATTGGAGGGGAAATGTGGGGGATAAAAATAGTGGAGGGAGACCATGAGACGAATACAGTAGCATATTCAGAGGGATAGTTATTTGCAGATGAAAAGGCTCGCAGGATAGAGTAGCATGGAGACCTGCATCAAACCAGTCTTCGGGCTGAAGACCACAACACCACGAGGTGTGACCCCCACAAGCACGAGCACAAAGTTGTATTCTTCGTGGCAAGGAAGCAAATAGCCCACAAATATCACACTGGTGAACTTCTTACTATGCGTGATTTCACATGCTGAGTTAGTTCATGAAGATTTGCTGGCTGAAGCACGGGTGTCCGCAAAATTTTTCCCGAGAGGGGACTAGAATCTAAAATTGCTAGTTTCGATACAACTGATCTGATGAGTTTGAACTGGTGTTGTGCCCCGAGACTTAAATGTGACGAGAAGTACACAAAACTTAATACCTCGAACGACTGGTAGTTTTCCACTTAGTATTTGTTAGGTGGATAACGTAGGTACCTAAATGCTAAGCATATTTCAGTAGTACCAGGTGGTTATAAATAAAGTACAGCTACCCACAGAAGTCTAGTGTGGGCTGTAGTTATCATATGGCAGCGAAACTTTACAGATATTCAGATGCGGTTAATGCGCAACCGATTTATGCTATAAAAAATAGTTCCAGTTTTGGCCACCAGATTCAAATCTGCTGCTGTAAATGCAAGAAAGATTAATATAAATGTTTTCATATATAATGGATTATGAACGGACGTGAGCAGTAAAGATCAAACAAGTGAGAAAGGCATAATACTGACTTTGTTATTAAACTCCTCTTACACAGATCGTTCAAAATGAGCGCTGGTGATGCCGAAGAGATGCTGTATTCGTAAAACGGTGCGATCAGCAGTTGCTCGTAGCAGTTATGGTGGAATCTCAACAAAGTATTCCTGTTTACTACCCTTCAGATTACGTAGAGACCGAACGTGTCGCTGGTAAACGCGTTCTTTTAGATATCCCCAGAGCCAAAAGTCACATGGATTCAGATCAGGTGACTTTGCAGGCCACGCATCAGGAAAACCTCTGGAGATAGCACATTCGTGGAAGATTGCATTAAGCAGATCTTTAACTTGGTGTGCGACATGAGGAGTTGCCCCATCTTGCATGGAGACAACTGGTGGAGGCTCTGTAATGGGGCGTGTGCAGTTGGAGTGATATGGAAGCCCTGGTACATCTACATACGAATCTGACAGGTGATCACCTGCTTCCACTCATGTTCATTACGCATTCAGACGAAACTGGGCAATTCCAGCGTGACAATGCGACAACCCACACATCCAGAATTGCTACAGAGTGGCTCCAGGAACACTCTTCTGAGTTTAAACACTTCGGCTGGCCACCAAACTCCCCAGACATGAACATTATTGAGCAAAACTGGGATGCCTTGCAACGTGCTGTTCCGAAGAGATCTCCACCCCCTCGTACTCTTACGGATTTATGGACAGCCCTTCAGGGTTCATGGTGTTAGTTCTCTCCAGCACTACTTCAGACATAAGTCGAGACTATGCCATGTCGTTTTGCGGCACTTCAGTGTGCTCGCGGGGGTCCTAAACGGTATTAGGCAGGTATACCAGTTTCTTTGGCTCTTCAGTGTATGTATCTACTGCTTTCATAGTAAATTTGATACTTGTGTGTTTCAGACATTGCACTATTACTTTCATAGGTACCCTGCCTTTATGCTGATTTCTACTACCGCACGTCCCGAATACACTGCACTGCCACTGCAGCATTCGTTTCATATTACAAATAATCTCGCACTGCTCCGAGTGGCAGTTACTCTGAAAGCGCAAGCAGCCATTCGGGTCACTGACTCCCAATCCGGAAACAGGTCCCCGCCGTGCGCGCAGTCATCACACATGTGTACCGAGCGCCTCGGGTGTGGGACGTATAAGGAAACTAACTGTCCCAGCACGACTCGCTCCGCCAGGCCACCAACGTACGTTCAGGCGAAGCTGAGTTACTTATTCGTCTGATGTGGAATTTTTGATCAGTGGTCCAAACGATACCAAGAAGGTTGATGGCACTTGAATTTCGATCCACTCTCCCTTCCAGTACTGGAGAAAGAATGATGGTTAAGAGGCAGTTGTAATGTGCGCTACTCGGCAGTTGCTGAGGAGTAGTTGCCTCTTGTAGTTTCTGCTAGCATGAACACTGGAGCATCATAAAGTTATATGAAGATCTGGAGAATATGTAGAAAAATTTACACAGTACTACAGGAGCCCTCTTTGATTCACGGACGCAGGACACTAAAACAAAAATCTGCTTTCTTTGAAATACAATGCGAGACAAGACTTTTAGTGTCCAATACATTCCTTGAAACTGGTGAATCACAAACCCACCGTGAGCGGCAATGCGCCATCTCTGTCTGTTTAGGTTACTCTCCTCAAAGCTGTTCAGAGATCTCACACATTCCTTTATCCATTCCTCCATCAATGCGATTTAAAAGGCCAGCAGTGTTAAATACAGCGGCAACCTCTGCAAAACATGTCTTGCGAGAGTTCCTCATGCGCACCACGTGGGTTTCACGCTCCTTTCGAACGGCGTTCTGGTGAGTAACCTGCTGTGTAGATGCGTAGTCATGGAAATAACATAAAGCGGTCCATATTCAGTTAATGTTATTGCCCAGTTACATTTTAAAATATTATTATTCAGTTATATTGCGTAATATTATTCATGTTCTCCTTAAATGCTCAATAAAAATGTGTGGTTGTGTTGTACAGTGTTTAGTCCGGATCAAAACGTCGGACGATAAGGACGCTGATGGTGTGATAACTGCTCTATCTTCTTGCAATCAAAAGAGAAAAAGATGGATGAAATATGAAGCGTCTCAAATTCCTGTATTTTGTCCTTAAAGATATATTTTTTCAGAAAAATATCGTTTGTATTAACTGTAGGGTACCGCTCTCTGTATTTAGTGGTCACTAACTCATGAACTGTTCTTTAACTTTCCGGTCCTTGTATATTCTTCTTGTTTTGAACCCATTTTAACAGATAAATGCAACAGTGAACACAAAGAAACCCTAGACACGCAGCCGACTGGCAAGGATATTTTCAACACAGCTCTTAAATGGCACAGTATTTCTCAGGTAGTGCAATATATTTCAAAGGATTTTATCAGTATTTTTGCAAAACATCTCAATGTAGTACACACACTTTCAACGTTATTACAAATCCGAAAATATTGAGTAATAATATTCACCGTCTACAGGCAGCTTAAATAACTATTGCATTACCACTACGGAAACGTAGAATGTACCCCTTGGGTGTAATGTGTCCACAACCTGACTCTTCGTCCACCCTAACTTTCAAGTGTTAGTAAGAAAGATTTTCATAACATCGTTTGGATCCTTTGCTGAAATCGGACCATCATTGAGCGGAAGGTAGAGTAGACTACCCCCTCTATATAACATGGTTGTGTTCCTTACCAACAGTATCGTATTTCAAGGACGACAACCATGTCGTCAGAATAAGGTGGTCTGCATTTGTATAATGAGAATACTAAACGATACGCATGAATTGTTTAGCCCCTAAAGATTACCACCTGTTAAGACGTCAGGGAATAACTTTCACAGCCCTAGAGGGAGCTGTACAGGGTACAAACTGTAGAGGAACACAGAGATCGGAATACATCCAGCAAATAATTGAGGACGTGGGCGCAAGTGCTCCTCTCAGATGAAAAGGTTCGCTCAGGAGAGAAATTCGAAGCATCGAACCATTCAAAAGACTAGTGACACAAAAAAGAGATACGGATCTTGTGCAATAGCTTTGGAGAGAAAGGTAGGACAATCCTATAGCGACCAGAATTCTCTTGCTCTATTAAAACGCAAGGAATGAACGAAATCTCCTAGGGTTACTATCGATTTGTCGAGTCAGTAATATGTCTGGAGTAAGAGAGGTTCTGCACTTTATTAAATTGCTGCTCTTTCAAGTTTGGCATTTTAGCGTATAGTGCAGCAAAATTGTTTTAGTATGACTGTAATAGCGGCCCTCGATATTGTGTCTACGATATTTGCTACTTGTTTTTTTAATCACGCTTCTTGTGATACACTTAAAGATCTGTAATACCTAGGTCACTCGTACGCTTATAACAACGAATGTTTGAATTCTTTCAGTATGTCAATGCAGTCAGACTTCACAGGCATTCTGTGGGGCGGAGCAGGTTACACGAAATCTGTGGAACTTACTTCCCTCTCATAACATCTATATCAAGTTCTCATTTGAACTGCAGTTAAGCCGGCCGCTTTGGCCGAGCGGTTCAAGGTGCTTCAGTCCGGAACCGCGCTGCTGCTACGGTCGCAGGTTCGAATACTGCCTCGAGCATGGATGTGTGTGATGTCCTTAGGTTAGTTAGGTTTAAGTAGTCCTAAGTCTAGGGGACTGATGAACTCAGATGTTAAGTCTCATAGTGGTTATAGCCATTTGACCCATTTTTTGAACTGCAGTTTGTCATTCAGTTTCCCAAGAAATAACCACAAAACATTACTCTTGGCTACCTGCCAGGATGGACAGGATCACCAAATCGCTGAACGTAAGGAAAATACATATATGCTCACAGTCGCAAACATATGATCATCTTCAGGTAGTATCAACAGATACAGGACCTTGAAATACATACGTAGCGGCGACGAGAAAGGCCCCAAGAAGAAGCTGTCGGTACCTGTCCAGAATAATTACAGTTGGAGCCACAAACGATGGCGGTCGAGCCTAGACTTGTTCTGCGCACCTACGTCACACATGCTCCGACTGGTAATGAGCTTTTAGTGGTGTTCTGCGCGCTCTGCTGTGAATGCCGTAGCTAATGCGAGCATTAAACCCGATCGCAGTGAGTTCTTTAGTGAGTTGCGATTCTATTTGTTACGAGCTGTCATCGCTGATTGTGGTGGTAAGTGATAAATTCTGCATAACCAAGCGAGAGACATAATTTGCAGGATATACGCTTTCTTCAAGCAGAAAGCATGCGCTTGCGCGTACCGCAACTGTCACTTGGAATCGTCAACAATGCTATCCCCGTCCGTGTCTCGACATGCGCTAATCACCATCGTTCGTGGGTCGGATTGTAGTAGACGAGAATCACTCGAGTCTCGTACTGTTATGTGGAGTTGCACGACCTCGCCTCCGCCTGTCGTAATGTACGGAGTGACGATAAGCTGAAAACGCAGTATGCAAGAGATAAACAACAGAATTTGCAAGTGTTTACCAAGACTATTTCAATTAGTGTTTCTTTTTCTGTAAACTGCGATTGATTTTCTGGCGCAAATGTAGTTACCAGCATAAATACGAGTAATTTAGTTACACAAGCTCCATTAATTAACTGCTGCACTTCTTGGCAATCTGCTTGTTCTTAATTTGGCACTAGTTTCTAGTAAATCCAGAATGTATTGCTGGTAGGAACTAAGGACAAACCTAGAACGTATAAGACAATAAGTGTCGTGAACAAGATTGCATCTCGTATGTACGTCGAAAAACAAGTGTTGCTGCAGTTCTAGAACGCATGCCATGACGTGAATTCTTCCAATTTCACTCTAAAAACTTATTCGTTCATTTGTTGCAGTCGTGAAGATGTATTCATAAACCACTGACGTTGCTCGAAAAGTTAGATAAAGGGTGGTCCAAAAAACATGGTAGAAAGTATGTCAGGTTTCTGATTTCACATGTATTGATATAAGAATAATTATTCCATATTGTAATAGCACATATATTGACAGTTCAGGTGATTGCCTGATTACTGGAAATAAAGAAGAAGCAACATGGAATCACTGACGTTGGAAGAACGATCATTTATCGTTAGAAAATTTTATCAGAATAACCGCAATAATGTCATCATTCAATGGGCACGTCTGTCAGACTTCGGAAAGAAAAGGAAACATAGTGAAGTGGTTATTAGGCGGTACGTTACAGCACTCGAAATCCGCAGTGATTTTGACGTCATCGGATGGTCGATGTTCTGATCCTCATCTCCAACTCACGCGTCATTGTTGACGGGTTGATGGCTAGATGTGAATCTGCCGGGAGTGTTTGGGATGCAAGAAGCAAGGCGCCGGGTCAAAAATCCAAAGTCGTTACCGATGACAACAGGGAGCTTGTCCGAACATTCTTTCAGGATCAGCCAACCACATTCACTTGATAGGCGTTCCAACAGTCAAGCATATCCAAAACATCATTACAAAGGCTCACAGAGGCAATGATGATGCGTCCCTACAAGATCCCAATGTGCCAGCTACTCAAAGAGTGGGACACTATGCGACAGAGAGATCGCGCCAACCACATGATCGAGGAAACTGAAAATGATGCCGTCAGTAAACGCAAGCTGTGGTTCAGTGATGAGGCCCATTACCGGTTGAATGGCTAAGTGAACAAACAAAACTGACGCCATTGGGGTACGGAAAATCCTCATCTCAGTGTTATCTCGCCACTGTATCCACAAATGGTCACAGTATGGTGTGCCATATCATTGAAGCGGACCATTGGTTCGATACTCATTGATGGGATGCTCACAGGAGTGAAGTATCGAGAGTTGCTGGAGCGCCGCTTTGTCCCAGAAGTAGGCCGTCTCAACATTACTCGCCAGTTCTGCTTCATGCAGGATGGAGCTCGACCCCACAGAACTGCTGACGTCTTCACATGGCTTGAATCGACGTTTGGTGAGCGTTTGATTGCATTGGATGCAGAGGAATACACGGGGCAGGGGATAGAGTGGTCCCCATACAGTCTGGACCTCAATTTGTGCAACGTCTCCTTATGGGGTTACATCAAGGACAGAATCTAAATGAACCCCTCTAGCCGTCCGCTGTGGCCGAGCGGTTCTAGGCGCTTCAGTCCGGAACCGCGCTGCTGCTACGGTCGCAGGTTCGAATCCTGCCTCGGGCATGGATGTGTGTGATGTCCTTAGGTTAAATTAGGTTAGGTAGTTCTAAGTCTAGGGGACTGATGACCTCAGATGTTAAGTCCCATAGTGCTTAGAGCCAATTTGAGCCCCGCTAAGTCACTAGAGGATCCGAAATCGACCATAAGAAGTGAGATTAATGCACTTGAGTCCGCCGCACTTCAGCACGTTATGACAAAGTTTCGGAACTGGCTATAAACGATGTAGTCGGTAGACATTTCGAGCATCTTGTACATTAAATGTCACTCATATCTGCATTCAGTAAAATGGGGTTCATGTTCTTGCACGTTGTCTTTTTCTCACAGCTATCGCTTACTTTCTATCAAGTTTTTGAACCACCCAGTAAGTTCACTCTCTCCATTGGCACACCCTACTAGTCAGCTGTTATGTTCAGAGCTCTCCTTCAGTCTGAATTATAATGGATACACATATTAATATAACACTGGTTTGTCATTAAGCACCCTGCACTGAAAACTTGAAGTAAGACACAAAATATACGATTAGAGTAGTTGAAATGAGAAATAAATTAGTTTGTATAGTGAGACCCGATTATATCATTGTGTGGACAACGATTCAATAGATCAACAACGTTAATCACAATGAAGAACATTCGTTCTTTTCTGTAAGAAAGAGAAAAATTAAATGTGGTATTTGTTAATTGTAGGAGCGTTTATGGAAATCCTCCAGAATAGTCTCACTTACTGGCAGTAATAATGCCCACATAGTACTATGTCAGACCAGGTCTCTGTCTGAAATAGTAACTGGCTAGCAATGAAATCTTAAGTTCAAATTGAAAAATAGATTATGCGAGGATAGCATAGATGCCAGTGATTGGGAGGTATTTATTTCCTTAAAAAACTCGATAATAACAAATGATATTATTAAAATTCTGACTAGAAAATTATTGGGATAGAAGTGACAATCAATGCTGCATCAAACATGATAATTAGATACTTTTAAAAACCACCAGTTTCAAGTCCTGTAGTGGTAGAAACCTCCTAGATTCTGTAGGAGTGGAGATAGTGTCAATAACGTATTTCTCTTCTGCCCCTGGCATAGAGGCTGCTCTGAATGACATATATGTTGCTTAGGGCAGTGTGCATGTCACGGACAAGAAATGGTTTCTGGGTCCCAGCATGTAGGCTGCCCTGTATGACAGATATGTTGAACTGTATAGTATCGGTCTGCGTTAGTGAATTGTATTGCAGGAGCTACATGTGTCAATGAGCATATCTGGAGACAGATTCAGATGGACAGAGGGGGGGGGGGGTTGGACAGATCAAGGGGGAGGAGGAAATGGACAGACAGAGGGAAGGAGGGGGAGAGGGAGATGCACAAGCTAGGTAGAAAGTGCAGAGAGGTAGTGGGCAGATGGAAAGAGAAAGAGGCAGAGGTGGAAATGGAAAGAGAGAAGGGGGAGGATATGTCATAGGGATGGCAGTGTGAGAAAGATATAGTTACAGAGGGCAAAGGAAATTAAAATAAAACAGGGGGAGGAGGAGATGAAGAGGCAGAATGAGTGGGGAGGAGAGAGAGGTAGAAATGGGAGGATGATGTGGAGAGACAGAGGAAGGAAGATGGGGAAACAAGGGAGGAGGGGGAGGAAGTGTGTTCATTATATGTGTCGAACATTGTATGGAGAAAAGACTAGTTTTCTTATAATATGAGGAGACTTCAGTTTGTCTCCTATAGAATTGCAGTGTCACCAATTAAAACTGGTATCAGTTATAGGAGTTCATGTGCGATAGTTCTAAACGTCTTTTCTGAAAATTGCAGCCAACAGTTAGGAAACCGACTCGTGGGGACAACTTCTTAGACATCCTAGTATACTTAACAGAACCTAGACTACTCGAATTGTTTAACCTAGCGAAAGAAACCAATGACAGTGAACGCTGTTATAGCGTCAATGACCATAGGTTTCCAAAAGGAGTATTGAGGAAGGCAGGAAAACATTTTGCTTAGCAAGTGTGACACGAAACAGGTTGCACATTATCTGAACAGTCAACATGAAACTTTCATCTCTGGGGACAAATATACGCAGCATAAATGGATAAAATTTAAAATCATTTTACAATACGCTTTAAATGTGTATATGTTAGACAGGATTGTGAACGACGTGAAAAAATCCCCCTTTGTTCAGTGGTCACTTAAGCAAGATACTACGAAAGCAGAGAGAGTTCCGCCGCAGATTTAATTGAAGGCAAAGCCTTGATGACAAATTAAAGCTGAAGGAACATAAAATTGCTGAAGGAGTGCAATGCGACAATCGTTTAATGAACCTGAGAGCTAAATTATTGGCGACGGATCTGTAGGAAACTTCTAAGAAATTATGGAAAGTCAGTAGAACTGAATAATCTCTCCTGTTGCTCAGTAACCATACTGTCGCGAAATCTGACAGAAAGCCAAAATATGGAAAGGAAAAGCAGACTCCAGGTTGAGATTGTATTTTGCTCAACCCAAAGATACAGTAGGAATCCTACGATACCAGCGGATGTCAATATCTTTCAAAAATAAAAATTCATATAAAAAACTGCTTCTATCAAAATAAATTATTTCAGGCCTTTTCTTCCTTTTCTTGTGACTTTGCCCGCACCGGGAAAGGGTCTGCATGGTTATTTACGGCTTGGTATAGCTAGTTTAAGGAATAGCCGTATGCCCTTCCTTTCGCCACCCTGTTACTCCCTGAGACGGAATATGTGTAACCCCAACTGGCCGCGTGTAGTGTTATTCATGTGAAGGTGAGCGGAAGTTTTCTAAATGTTTGCGAAACCTGTGTCAGGTGCAATTTCGGTACCTGCCCGGTATTCACCTAGCTGGTAACCGCCTAAAAATCACATCCAGACTGGCCGACACACCGAACCTCCTCATTAGTCCACCGAGCAGATTCGATCTGGGTCCGTCCAACCTCCCCACCCCAAAAGGGTCGCCTTAACACGTACGACTATCCGGAAGAATCAATTATTTCACCCCTAAATATTTATATTCCACTTATTTAAAGTAATGCTGAAGCTTTACCATAAAAAATTTTAAGTTGATTTCTATTAATTTTGCGACTTACGTACCAGCACACTCTAAAGTACTGTGGTACCAGCGATTGTCTGTAACAAAGATGTATGCTCTTTACTTTGCACCTGTATAGTACCTCTGTACCTACTCAAAGTGTAGAGACTAGGCGGTAAATGGTTGCAAATGGAAGTCAAGCCGTTTTGTGATGCTGCGAAAAGCAGATGTATTGTGAATTTTAAGTTTTATAGAGGATTTCGAGGAGAGAGCGCCTTAATCATTGCCCTTAAACCAATTGTATTTTGGAGTTACTGGACGATACTTTCATAGTGTGCCCTCATGGAGAAGATAAATTGATAGAGTGTCTTCGTTATCTCAATTCCTTTCGTAAAAACATTCTGTTCACTATGGAAATAGAGGAAAATGGTTGTCTGCCTTTCTTGAATGTCTTAGTTAGACGAAAGAATGATGGCTCTCCAATGCATTCAGTTTATCGCAAGCACAATCATACTGATTTGTATTTGCAAGAGCCAAGTTGTCTTCGCCCGTCGCAAGCTATGAGCGCGGTTAAAACACTCGTACACAGAGCTCACACCGTCTCAGATCAAGATACTTTGCCTTAAGAGCCCGCCCATCTAAAGACAGTGTTCAGAAGAAATGGATATTCCACCCAGCATACTAGTAGGGCACCGCCAGTTAATACGAATAGTCAGGAAGTAGATAAAGAGGAAATGTCAGCGAAATCTTTTAGCTTTTCTTCTTTTTGTGGGCAAAATTTCATTTAAAATAGGTGAAAGTGGTTTTCCGTTCGCCCTCTAATATTGCAGATCTTTTGGGATCGGTGAAGGACGACCTTTTATTGCGGAGGGCTGGACTTTAAGTATCTTGTCAGTGTGGTATGGTTAGAACAGACCACACACACTGTGAAAGAACGCTGCACTGAGAATCAACGCTGCAGTCGCCTTTTGCAACCAAGCAAGTCCACTATTGCTGAACACTGTTTCCACTCGACATTCAGTTGAGTGTCACAGGACTATTATTCTGACCACAGCAACATCTTTTTGGGACTCCATTATTAATGAATCCGAGGAAATACGTCTAGAGGAAAATCTGATGAACCGTGAAAACCTCTGCCAGTTGGGACAGTGCATACAACCCCACCATCTCCACAATTCGCTCTAATCGAAGACGACAGAGGGCGCCAACGGCCGCAGCGAGCGGAAAACACAGAGGACAGCTGAGTTTCGTGATTCCACCAGTAAGGGCGCTGTTGCTGGGAAATGTAGTCCCGGAGTCAATCTAAATTTTGACACATGCGCGGAATACTCGCAGCGCACAGTATATGACGGAACGGAGCAAGTCTTCGTCAGTCTTCGATGGTTCAGCTGAAAATGACTAGCAGGTGCCCAGTCAAGTTATCGTGTGATGATTTAAACGACGACCGGCTGCAAACCCGAAATTTTTTTGAACAGCAGATACATTTTTTGTTTTGTTTGTTCGAATTGCGCCGTCATAATATGTGAAATGTTACAGAATCCAGTCGTTTAAAAGTTTGGATACTTTAATTCATTTAGAATTTCTAGAATTACCCGAACTTCACAATTCTTTCTTTAGTTAATTCTCTCCGTACTAAAAGAGAACCTGGGAACGTTGTCATGTCTCTAACGAAGACAACGAAGCCATCACTAAGATAATCAACCAAATAAAACTTCATATTTTTACATGTGGACACCCCCTTCGATGCAAATCATTTCAAAATAATGACTAACATCCGGTCTGCAGACAAGTCATTAACTATGCAGCGTTAAAGAAGCACGTTAAAAGATTCGTTGCAGAAAGTAGATATCGACGTAGAATTTCAACATAGGTACGAGTATCAACAGATGTACTGTTAGCAGACAGCTGATCTACAACGCTGTTTGCAGTAACAGCACCCGTAGTTAACAAACCTGAGCTGTTACTGCTGCAATAGGAAAATCCAAGATGCCATTACGGAATCAGCATCACCAACAGCACAAGGATGAGTCGCTACAGCACCAGCATTGGCTTGAGTATGTGTCTGAGTATATAGATGCAGGTAATTACATTAGTTCAGACAATCAGCAATGGTAGTAGATGCCCTCTAGGGCGCCGTTGATAGGGAAATATACTGACGGTAGAACCTGTATTGAAGAAGATAAATAAACACATATTTAAACAATCACAGCAGCTGGAGTATTGCAACACGAGTGAAAGTTTCTACGGCAGCTATGCTACAGGTTCAGATGTCAATATTGGTGTGTCTGTACCAAGTGGATGTGTTACACAGAGTGTAGTTACGCAAGTCACTCTAAGTGACACAGAGCTACGCAAAGAACTAACGACGCAACACATCAAATGTAAAATCTTGTGATCGCAATAGGTGTGATCCTCTGCAAGCTAACAGTCACAATGCGAAAGGATCAAGTCATCATTATTCAGCTTTTGACGAAGACCGCTATCTTGTAAAAAAAAAAAAAAAAAGAGTACAGTAACTCAATGGCCCGTCGACGTCGAGGTCACTGGAGACGGAGCACAAACTCAATTTAGGGTACGTAGGAAAGATAGGCCGCTCCGTTTCAGAGGAACCATCCCGGCACTGACTATAAGCGATTTATGAAAGCAAGGGAAGCGTAAATCTGGATGGCTGACGGGATTATTAACCGCCTTCTCCCGGAATACGGGTCCAAAGTCATACCACCGAACCACCCCGCTCGGTGATATCTGGTGCGTATTGAGAGCAGAAACCCACAAAGAAGGGAAAGTTAAAGGCAGAAGGAGTGTATAGAGAGACTATACAACGGAGATGAAATTGAAAGCAATATTACAGAAATGGAAGAGGACATAGATGAACATGCGATGGGAGACATCATACTACGAGAAGAATTTGACAGAACACTGAAAGATCTAAGCGAAACAAGGCACCAGGAGTAGGTGACATTCCGTCAGAACTAGATATAAATAAATGGTTCAAATGGCTCTAAGCACTATGGGACTTAACATCTGAGGTCATCAGTCGCCTAGACTTAGAACTACTTAAACCTAACTAACCTAAGGACATCACACACATCCATGCCCGAGGCAGGATTCGAACCTACGACCGTAGCAGCAGCGCGGTTCCGGACTGAAGCGCCTAGAACCGCTCGGCAATAGCGGCCGGCAACTAGCGATAGACTTGGGAGGGCCAGCCGTGACAAAACTCTTCCATCTCGTGAACAAGACGTATGAGACAAGCAAATACTCGCAGACCTCAAGAAGAATATAATAATTCTAATTCCAAAGAAAGCTAGTACTGACAGGTGTGAATATTTCCGAACTATAATTTTAATAAGTCATGGTTCCAAAATACTAACGCGAATTATTTTCAGAAGAATGTAAAAACTAGTAGAATTGGACCTTAGGGAAGATCACTTTGGATTCCGGAGAAATGTAGGAACACGTGAGGCAATACCGACCTTACGACTTAGCTTAGAAGATAGGTTAAGGAAAGACAAACCTACTTTTATAACATTAATAGACTTGAAGAAAGATTTTGACAATGTTGACTGGAATATACTCTCTGAAATTGTGAAGACAGGAGAGATAAAATACAAGGAGCGAAAGGCTACTTAAAACCTGTACAAGAATCAGATGGCTGTTATAAGAGTCGAAAGACAGTAAAGGGAACAAATGGTTGAGAAGAGAGTGAAATAAAATTTTAGCCTATCCCCGATGTTATTCAGCCTGTACATTGAGCAAGCAGTAAAGGAAACCAAAGAAGAAACTGGTGTTGAAATTAAAGGACGGGGAGAAGACGTACAAATTTTTACATTTGCTGCTGATATTTCAATTCTGTCAGAGACAGAAAAGGACTTTGAAGAGCGGAATGGACAGTGTCTTGAAAGGAGGATATAACATGAACATCAACAAAATCAAAACAAGGATAATGGAACGTAGTCGCATTAAATCAGGCGATGCTGAGGGAATTAGATCAGACAAGGAGACTCTGAAAGTAGTAGACTAGTTTTACTGGGCAGCAAAATTACTGACGATGGCCGAAGTAGAGAGGACATGAGATGCAGGCAGGCAATGGCAAGGAAAGCGTTTCGGACGAAGAGAAATTTGTTGACGCTGAGTATTGATTTACGTGTTAGGAAATTTTTTCCGAAAGAATTTGTATGGAGTGTAGACATGTAAGGAAGTGAAACATGGGCGATAAAAGGTTCAGACAAGAATAGCTTAGAAGTTTAAGAAATGTGATGCTGCTGAAGAATGCAGACGATTTGATGGGTAGATGACGTAACTAATGAGGAGCTACTGAATGGAACTGGGGAGAAAAGAAATTTGTGACACAACGTAACTAGAAGAAGGGATCAGTTGATCGGACACATTTGAGATACCAACGGATCACCAATTTAGTACTGGAGGGAAGTGTGGGTGTGTGTATGTGTATGCGGGGGGGGGGGGGGCGGTGTAAGACTCGTAGAGGGGGACGAAGAGATGAATACGGTAACCAGATTCATAAGAATGTAAGTTCAGTATGTAAGTGGGCTGTTTAGGTTTTTATGTTGGTAACGCCACGTAGCGCTCTATATGAAAATCACTGACTGTGCTGTGTGAAGGCTGTGGTTGGTTTGCATTGTTGGAGTATATGCTATTGTAGTCTTGGGCAGTTGGCTGTTAACAGCGCGTAGCGTTGCGCAGTTGGAGGTGAGCCGCCAGCAGTGGTGGATGTGGGGGTTGAGATAGCGGAATTTTGAGATCGGACGATCTGGACGTGTGTCCATCAGAAAGAGTAAATTTGTAATGACTTTTGAACACTATTAAGGTAAATACATTGTTTGTTCCCTATCAAAATCTTTCATTTGCTAACTATGCCTACAGTAGTTAGTGCCTTCAGTAGTTTGAATCTTTTATTTAGCTGGCAGTAGTGGCGCTCACTGTATTGCAGTAGTTCGAGTAACGAAGATTTTTGTGAGGTAAGTGATTTGTGAAAGGTATAGATTAATGTTGGTCAGGGCCATTCTTTTGTAGGGATTTTTGAAAGTCAGATTGCGTTGCGCTAAAAATATTGTGTGTCAGTTTAGTGTTGATCAGAATAGGTAAAGAGCGAAATATCTGAGTACGTTCATTTCTGCTCAGCTGTTTGAAGATCAAATAATGTAAGAGATTTATCAGCACAGTAATTCACTGATTTTTCTAAGGGGAAGTTTCAAGTAGTTATTCAGAGATGAAGAGGCTCCCTCAGAAGAGAGTAGCATGTTGTTGTGAAGACCACAACAACAATAGCAACAAATCTGTTCTCAAATCAAAAGTTGGCTTGGAAACCGCAGTGCTTTACTAGACGTGGAATTGTACCCAAGCCATCATTGAGCCTTTAATCTGGCTTTCCCGGATAGTTGTAGGGGGACCTATAGCTTACCTCATTGACACCTACTTTCCAACCGTGCCACAATGACCCTTCACTGCCACTGACGAAATAGTTCTGCCAAAGCATAAGTTTAGACCTTTCCACTGTATCTGAAATTCCTTTCGTGTAATAAACTGTCTTCAAAATGAAGTTTACAATTAATATAGAGGTGGTTTTGTGCGAATTTTTGTGTAGTTTGGAAAATTCTTCTGCCAGTACTATAGCTGTTCTTCAGTAAGGTAGAATTCTGAAAAACGATTATCTCTAATTGTGGCTCAAACAGTACAATTATGAGCAACTGAAAACGGCTTGTTAAATAATTTCGTTTACTGTGGTATGCGGGTTTTAAAACTTCGTCTTCATACTCTCACAAAGTTGCTCACTTCCCCCGCTTCCCCCCTTTTTTTAATTCGTAAAAAGTTAGATTTTGTGTGCCAAGCTAGCTTTCAAGCTACGGAATTTATCCATGAACATATCGTGTCTATGACATATGTCAATGACTGGTTGATCACTCCTTGTAATGGCATATTTAATTTATTTAAATGGCTTGTTACATCAATTAGAAGGGCTAGGTTCGCTATCCCTTGGCCGTCATTCAGTGATGGAAGTATTTGTATTTTTACTACCGCTAACATGGCGACTGCCTCCTTTACTAGGTGGTCGTAACGCCAGCGACATAGCAGTTCTAGTGTCAAAATTGAATGGTGAAGTTAAACGTTATAATTTCTGTTGGTAGCACCGAGCGCCGATTACGTCAGCATTTCCCTCACACGTCTCCGCCCATTTCAAAGAACAATCTTGTCGTTTAGACTTCTGTTCATCAGTTTCAGCAACTGTTGTCGAAGAATGCCGATGTGAAGAAATAGCACACACTAGTTACGTTCAAAATTGTTTTTAACGCAACTGGTGTGCTACTTCTCCACATCTGTTACTCCATTCACACCGCCGCCACCCCCCTCCACCCAGTTTAATCGGACTTCTTCTTTGTGTATGCAAAATTGCTTCACACAGTGAAAGAGAAAGACTGGACGTCAAGGAAGCTCAAAAAGTAGTGAGACTCCTTCACAACGTGAAAGTAAAATTATATTTTACTATAATATCAAAAGAACAACTTCCCATATTTATCGAAAATTGCGAAAAAAATTATAAAATAAAAATATCGGCACTCGATATTACCATCTCGATATCGATATACAGGTGTTAATTAATATAGCGCCGAAATATGTAGACATTTTTTTATTTTATTTTATTTTATTTTATTTTATTTTACAAAAAGTGGCGATACATCTATATTTTATCAACAGCCCTACCATCTACAGAGCACTCATATTCATGGTGCCAAAATTCGGCAACGCTCATTTCATCCGTTGCATAGTGGGTCAAGAACTAAACGAGGTGCTGGCCTACAAATCTCCATCGAACAACGCATTTCCGCGCAGCGATCAACACGAAGCAATTAGTGCGACTGTTCCCAGTGGTGATTCTCATTTAACGACGTCTTCTGTGCCTTAACAGTCGGTAGTGAGGGTACCAAGCGCCTGAAGTTTTCCCAAACAAAGGGACGCTCAGGTTTTACGTTCCCCACCCTCTCGCGACTGCTGCAAGGCAACAACAATCAGTGACGAACGTTAAAGTCTAAAGATAAATTTCATGAGATGAAAGTAGTTCGGCGCATAAACCAACAACTGGCTAATTCCTTTTCTCATTCGGATATATAACTATTAACAGAAGGCAGAGCAGGGACAGGTCGTGGCTCATAAAATAATAAATACGAAATGAAACGCCTTCTTCGAGAAGAAATCTCATTTTCCTCACTGAGAGCGAACTCCCTACGAATCACGACGCGTAGTAGAGTGTGGGGGAGGAGGAGCCCTTTTCGATGATTAATTATTTAGAAGAAAGATGAGAACATAATATTATGCCGACGACGAGACCTTTAGAGATGAAAAGCAAGCTCGGATAGGACAAGGCTAGGGGATCTTAATCGATACAGGGGATTGTGGCAAAAATTGATGTGGATGACCGTGCGGGGATCTGAATCCGGTTCCTCCAAAATGCGGGTTTAATGCTGAAAATACTGCCCCATCCGTAAATGTAAAATTCGATGTCCTTCATAAACGGAACACACATACCGTCGGAAATAGAAAAATTCAGTTGTATTAGTGAGAACACTGAATAAGAAGGTAAAGAAACAAATTCTAATAAAGTTCTAAAGAACAATGCCAGCACCATACACACCATACGGCAGCGAGCCATGAACGACAACTAGAAATGAACGCAGACTACAAGAAGAGCAAATGACTATCACTATAAGTCAAAATAAAGAACTCAACCATCAGTAAGGGTTTGGGAATGAAAAGTAGTTATAAGCAGATTAAGAAATATGGAAGTAAATGAAGTTATTATGTCACAAGAATTAGTGAAAATAGGATTCCAAAAATAGAGTAATAATGGACTAAGGACAAATAGGGGAAAGTTCGTTGGCTAAACCAAGGAAGAGGTGGAAAGATTAAAAAATGCAATTAACCTTGTGCAGTGAATAAGTGTGACAAGTGGACGTAAGAGACAAAAGCCAAACACCTTCAGAAGAAGCACTTCTCTACCGATCGGTAGAAGAACGAAGACTTCAGCTGTTAGTCTTTTGTCTCTCCGCTCTGCCAATCTTAGCGATCAAACAATATTTTGTGCGGTACCAATAAAGTACCCGTTGATGTCTGATTCACAGACAATCGTTCTTCCCCCTAATTACTCGCGAATGGAACAGGAAACGGGGGCAGTGACAGTCGTACAAAAGATACCTTCCGGCACGCACTGCAGGGTGGCTAGCGGAATGAAGATGTAGTAGTGGATGTACCGTGTTCGGCGTCCTGGGGGTATAATGAGCGATTAAGCACTTCCTAGCCCAATACGTGAATTGTCGATACGGTGGCTGCGTTGCGTGAGGCAAATGCAGCTCCCTGCACACCTTTCTCAATAGTCGTCCCTCTTAAATTAGACTTCACGAAAAAGTTAAAGCTTTCCATCTGGTTACTTCTGAAGAATATTGCCACAGTATTAAGGTACAGGTATTTTATTTCATTCTACGATGTTAATCAAGGAATTAGAAGCTTAGTGCATTTTTCCCATTGTGTAAATTTCTATCAGGCTTCCATACAGGATAGAATGGTCCCCTTTTATCCTGTCTCATTGTTGTGTGCCAGTCGAAACAAATGGAATTGTGTGATTGTTTAAAGTGATGCGATGTCTCGCAGACTGTGAGATCAGGAGTGTTACTCGATTCTTGTATGGACGGAAGTTGAAACCAGTAGAACTTTACTGCCATCTAAACGTATTGTATGGTGATACAGTAATGAACGCTAGATATGCAAGAAAACGGTGTGAAATGTTCAAAATAGACGAATAAATGTGCATGACGAAAGTCAGCCCGCTAGTCCCCAATCATCACAAATGATTTGATGAATCAAAGAGTTATTTTTGCCATACGCCTTTTCACGAAGCTCAGAACAGTTAATGAGTGGTAAGTGTTTTGGAAGTGTTGGCAAGAAGTGTGCAATAAACAATTGGCATTATGGACTAGTGGCAGCCCTACTTCACAGGGAAAATCTTACGCCCGTCGACAGATATAAAAATGGTTTACTCCATCAGTCCAAAAAGTTTCGAGAATAGATTTGTAACAAATAGCTAAAAGTTAAGATGATGGTTTCATTTCTTCGGTGTTCTATTAGTCTCCCCCATTTGAGTACAACGCAGAGAACGTTAATACAATCATTTGACATGTCACAAAAGTCCTTCTTTTGGGTGTCGTTCAACTCGCCTGTCACAGTGGCTTGAACGCCGGTTATGTCGTCAAACCGTTGACCCTTCATGTCATTTACTGCAGTTTGTCGTATTGCGCTACGCTCGTACTGGTAACACCAAGTCTCGTCACCCATAATGATTTCTTCCAGAAAAGAATTGCCCGCCTTCTTGAATTCCAGTCGAGTCTCGGCAGGCGTCCATACGTAGCTGTTTTTGTTCGGAGGACAAGGTGTGAGGGACAAACTTTGCGCATTTTTCAAAACATTCTGGAGAAAGTCTTGATTTTGAGATGTTGTTCCGTTGCGGTTTGTGACAACAACGTTAACATACTACGGCCACTCGTCGACTACTGAATAGTGCATGCTCACAATTGACTAGTCGAATGTACATGTGTTGTTTATAGTTATTAGTTTTAGCTGACGTCGCTTATAAGTCAGAAGTAAAATCAGTCTCGGAACATTGTGGACGGACAGACGGTTTATGAGATTTTGGTCCACTTGTTGCAGGATTTCACCGGTCTGGATATTAGGCCTACCACTCCGCTCTTCATCAGGCGCATTTGCATGGACACTTTAACAGCCTCAACACCATTTTCTAACCTTTAATTTTCTCTTTCCTTTAGGCTCACGAATTAGGCACGACTCGTTATGAACAGCAGCAACTGTAAACTCTTTTGTATATGAAAACCCAATAACAACGCGCACTTCGCGACTGGCAGGACCAACGATTTTTGTAGCCATTGTTGTTTGCTTTCAACCACAGTCTGCGGTCGTGCACCTCGTCACTTCTCCCCCCCCCCCCCCGCCCCTCCGCCTTCTTCTAACAAGTGGAACCCAAAGAAGATGTTGCCATACCGTGTGACCTTCGATGCGTCTGGATCGAACCTGCTTACAGACATGAATGAAGGGTCCATTTGAACATTGGTTACTCAAAGCTTATCGAGAGGATATAGGTGAAGAGGAAAAGCAGCACAACACTCATAACAATGGAAGAATCCCAAATCTGACGCATTAATTGAAATGTACTCTGCAGCTAAGATTTACGAACAAAGAGGGAAAGAATTTTAATCACTAACTCGAGAGCAGAGGGCGCACTAGTATTCACTATCAGCTTTCGCATATAATGAAGCACCAATTACAATATGAGTTGTAAAATGATACCAAGAAAGCCTTCCCACGATTGCGATGAGAGAGAGAGAGAGAGAGATTACCAGTGAGGGGCAACAGTGAACAGGATGGCGTTTTGCTTAGCCTGTTGGCCATAGGTTCTCGTCTTGTTATGCAGAAGGCGGCTAGCAGTTGTCTTTGGTTCGCGTGACTCACGTGGATCATGTACGTCTCGCGAATAGTAAACGTATTACTTTATTTTCAAAAGTTCTCACTACTCTTTTAAGCCTTACAGCCGGACTTCCGCAAACTCGGCGCTTTTCATGTGGTCCTCACTGATGGACTCTGACTTCGCGGACGCTACGTGCTAACTACTGCAGGGCGCTGACAAAAATGAGGCTGAGTGGTCCTAATGGGAGCTCTTTAAATACTCGTCTTTACAAACTATATTAAAAGACAACGAAATTTTGTTGTTTGTCAGCTTTTCGTCGCCTTCACATTTTCACATAAATAGCATTATCTCATATGGAAGCATAAGGCCTTTCGTTGTTGTGCCTGTTACGGTCCCTATCACTTGCTCGGTCTTCCTTAATTTCTTCTTCCAACTGCATTAAATCATCTTATCTGTAGGGGTAATCTTTCTCCACTCATTCTTTCGAGATGATCGTTTCAGTTTGTCCTTTTTCCCCCTATCTTTGTCCATCATCTCTTAACTTCTCTCCCTATTCGTCAGCTCCTACCCATTCTCTCTCCATATTCTTCTCCCCTCTCTCTGTCCATCTCCTTCTTCCCCCTCTCTATATCAATTCCTCTCATCCTCTGTCCGTTTCTTCTCCTCCCTCTCTCTGACCTTGAGCCTTGTTAATTATTATATTATTGCAAACGCAATTTCTATTGGGAATTAAAATCGCTTAAAATGAATAGCGAAATTGATTGGGATTGTTGGCGTACAGTGTACGAGAGATACACTATGTGATCAATGGTATCCGGACACCCCCAAAAACATACGTTTTTCGTATTACACTACTGGCCATTAAAATTGCTACACCAAGAAGAAATACAGACGATAAACGGGTATTCATTTGACAAATATATTATACTAGATCTGACATGTGATTACATTTTGACGCAATTTGGGTGCATAGATCCTGAGAAATCAGTACCCAGAACAACCTCCTCTGGCCGTAATAACGGCCTTCATATGCCTGGTCATTGAGCCAAATAGAGCTTGGATGCCGTGTACAGGTACAGCTGCCCATGCAGCTTCAACACGATACCACAGTTCATCAAGAGTAGTGAATGGCGTATTGTGACGAAGAAGTTGCTCGGCCACCATCGACCAGACGTTTTCAGTTGGTGAGAGATCTGGAGAATGTGCTGGCCAGGACAGCAGTCGAACATTTTCTGTATCCAGAAGGGCCCGTTCAGGACCTGCAATATGCGGTCGTGCATTATCGTGCTGAAATGTAGGGTTTCGCAGGGATCGAATGAAGGGTAGAGCCACGGGTCGTAACACATCTGAAATGTAACGTCCACTGTTCAAAGTGCCGTCAATGCGAACAAGACGTGACCGAGACGTGTAACCAATGGCACCCCATACCATCACGCCGGGTAATACGCCAGTATGGCGATGACGAATAAACGCTTCCAATGTGCGTTCACAGCGATGTCGCCCACAGATGCGACCATCATGATGCTGTAAACAGAACCTGGATTCATCCGAAAAGGTGACGTCGAGTGCACCATCGCAGGCGCTCCTGTCTGTGGTGCAGCGTCAAGGGTAACCGCAGCCATGGTCTCCGAGCTGATAGTCCATGCTGCTGCAAACGTCGTCGAACTGTTCGTGCAGATGGTTGTCTTGCAAACGTCCCCATCTGTTGACTCGGGAATCGAGACGTGGCTGCACGATCCGTTACAGCCATGCGGATAAGATGCCTGTCATCTCGACTACTAGTGATACGAGGCCATTGGGATACAGCACGGCGTTCCGTATTACCCTCCTGCACCCACCGATTCTGTATTCTGCTAACGGTCATTGGATCTCGACCAACGCGAGCAGCAATGTCTTGATACGATAAACCGCAATTGCGATAGGCTACAATCCGACCTTTATCAAAGTCGGAAACGTGATGGTACGCATTTCTCCTCCTTACACGAGGCATCACAATAACGTTTCACCAGGCAACGCCGGTCAACTGCTGTTTGTGTATGAGTAATCGGTTGGAAACTTTCGGCATGTCAGCACGTTGTAGGTGTCGCCACCGGCGCCAACCTTGTGTGAATGCTCCCAAAAGCTAATCATTTGCATATCACAGCATCTTCTTCCTGTCGGTTAAATTTCGCGTCTGTAGCACGTCATCTTCGTGGTATAGCAATTTTAATGGCCAGTAGTGTAGATGCATTGTCTTGCCACCTACTGCCAGGTACTCCATATCAGCGATCTCAATAGTCATTAGACATCGCAAGAGAGCAGAATGAAGCGTTCCGCGGAACTCACGCTCTTCGAACGTGGTCACATGATTGGGTGTCACTTGTGTCATACGTCTGTACGCGAGATTTTCACACTCCTAAACATTCCTAGATCCACTGTTTCCGATGAGATTGTGAAGTGGAAACATTAAGGGATAAAAGTGTACAGGCCGACCTCGTCTGTTGACTGACAAAGACCGCTGACAGTTGAAGAGGGTCGTAATGTGTAATAGGCAGACATCTACCCAGACCATCACATAGGAATTCAAAGTGCATCAGGATCCACTGCAAGTACTATGACAGTTAGGCGGGAGGTGACAAAACTTGGATTTCATGGTCGAACGGCTGCTCATAAGCGACACATCACGCCGGCAAATGCCAAACGACGCCTCGCTTGGTGTGAGGAGCGTAAACACTGGACGACTGAGCAGTGGAAAAAAGTTGTGTGGATTGACGAGTCACGGTACACAATGTGGTGATCCGATAGCAGGGTGTGGGTATGGCGAATGTCCAGTGAACGTCATCTGCCACTGTGTGTAGTGCCAACAGTAAAATTCGGATGCAATGGTGTTACGGTGTTGTCGTGTTTTTCATGGAGGGGTCTTGCACCTCTTGTTGTTTCGCGTGGCAGTATCACAGCACAGGCCTATATTGATGTTTTAAGCACATTCTTGCTTCCCATTGTTGAAGAGCAATTCAGGGATGGCAATTGCATCTTTCTAACGATCGAGCACCTGTTCATAATGCACGGCCGGTGATGGAGTGGTTACACGACAATAACATTCCTGTTATGGACTGCCCTGCACAGAGTCCTGACCTGAATTCTATAGAACACCTTTGGGATGTTTTGGAAAGCCGACTTCGTGCCAGGCCTCACCGACCGACAATGATACCTCTCCTCAGTGCAGCACTCCGTGAAGAATGGGCTGCCATTCCCCAAGAAGCCTTCCAGCACCTGATTGAACATATGACTGCGAGAGTGGAAGCTCTCATCAAGGCTAAGAGTGGGCCAACACCATATTGAATACCAGAATTTCCGATGGACAGCATCATGAACTTGTAAGTCATTTTCAGCCAGCTGTCCGGATACTTCTGATCACATAGTTTATCTCTCCAGCTGCTGGATCTGTGAGGATGGCTGGTTTAGTGGCAGTATGTCGTATAGTTTTAATCTGCGAATGTATGTAGGCTTACAAAGGTAGCCATAGACACAACTTTTCTTGTTTCTGTTACAACCAACTTATTTGAACTAATCAAATCAGCACATTGTTGTGTATACAGTTTTTGTGTAAAATTACATATAAGGAGAAAGAATATATATGGCAGAAGCGATTTGTCTAATGGTTTAAATGTCCTTCTATCGTAGTTAAAACTGATTACGAGAAAGAAACCGACAGCGTATATTTCGCAGCAGAGCATACATTTTCATTCTGACAGTCGGTTTTAACAGAAAAACTGAACATTGTTATTTAAAAACAATAGTCTACGTCCATCTCAATTTTCATAACAATATCGCGTAAAAATTTGAAGTAAATCTGTCAAGAATTTTTCGAGATTTTTGCTAACAGCGTTTCCTGTTTATACACGGTGAACACTGATAAGGTTCAAATGGTTCAAATGGCTCTGAGCACTATGGGACTTAATTTCTAAGGTCATCAGTCCCCTAGAATTTAGAACTACTTAAACCTAACTAGCCTAAGGACATCACACACATCCATACCCAAGGCAGGATTCGAACCTGCGACCGTAGCGGTCGCGCGGTTCCAGACTGTAGCGCCTAGACCGCTCGGCCACTCCGACCGGCGAACATTAATAAGACCGACAAACTGAAGGGGCGGATAACTGCCCTGAAATGGAGGAAAAAATGTCCAGTTACCACGTTTCCGGGAATGCATTGTTGCCACGGTAGACGGCGCTGACGAATGACAGTTCCTCTGAACATGTGCCGTGTGTGCCTTGTGTGTTGCAGTCTGTGTTATTGCGGCAGCGTATTGCAAGCAGCAGAACGGGCTGGTATTCATGTTAGGAACAAGCCGAGATGGTGTTTGTGTACAACCAAGCAGGCGGTAACAATCGAGAGGCAGCACAGCTGTACCAAAACAAGTACCCTCACAGACACCAACCACAACACACACCATTTCAAGCCCTCTTTGGGCGTTTGTGTGATCACGAGTCCTTTCGGATAGACGAACGAGCAAGGAGGAGGCGGCCTGTGCGTACACCATATTTGGAGGACCGGGTTCTACAAGATATTGAAATGAACCCTAGTACAAACTCCAAGCAAGTGGCCCGCCAACATGGTGCAAGCCAAAGTACGATTATGTGTATCCTGCATGACAATCGCTACTGTCCCTATCACCTGTAATCCGATGGAGGCCACTTTAAACATTTATTGTGACGTGGATGAGATGCAATTGTGTACTGTGTGTCGGAACCGTCTGCTGTCGTTGCACGCACACCGTCCATTTCCGGACAAATGTTCAAAAAAATGGTTCAAATGGCTCTGAGCACTATGGGACTTAACATCTATGGTCATCAGTCCCCTAGAACTTAGAACTACTTAAACCCAACTAACCTAAGGACATCACAAAACACCCAGTCGTCACGAGGCAGAGAAAATCCCTGACCCCGCCGGGAATCGAACCCGGGAACCCGGGCGTGGGAAGCGAGAACGCTACCGCATGACCACGAGCTGCGGACCGGACACATGTTTATAGGACCTCTTATCCTCCATTTCCAATCAGCAATCCGTCCCTGCAGTTGGTCGGTTTATGAATGTTCACCCTTCATATTATATACAGGGTGTTACAAAAAGGTACGGCCAAACTTCCAGGAAACATTCCTCACACACAAAGAAAGAAAATGTGGACATGTGACCGGAAACGCTTACTTTCCATGTTAGAGCTCATTTTATTACTTCTCTTCAAATCACATTAATCATGGAATGGAAACACACAGCAACAGAACGTACCAGCGTGACTTCAAACACTTTGTTACAGGAAACGTTCAAAATGTCCTCCGTTAGCGAGGATACATGCATCCACCCTCCGTCGCATGGAATCCCTGATGCGCTGATGCAGCCCTGGAGAATGGCATATTGTATCACAGCCGTCCACAATACGAGCACGAAGAGTCTGTACATTTGGTATCGGGGTTGCGTAGACAAGAGCTTTCAAATGCCCCATAAATGAAAGTCAAGAGGGTTGAGGTCAGGAGAGCGTGGAGGCCATGGAATTGGTCCGCCTCTACCAATCCATCGGTCACCGAATCTGTTGTTGAGGAGCGTACGAACACTTCGACTGAAATGTGCAGGAGCTCCATCGTGCATGAACCACATGTTGTGTCGTACTTGTAAAGGCACATGTTCTAGCAGCACGGGTAGAGTCTCCCGTATGAAATCATGACAACGTGCTCCATTGAGCGTAGGTGGAAGAACATGGGGCCCAATCAAGACATCACCAACAATGCGTGCCCAAACGTTCACAGAAAATCTGTGTTGATGACGTGATTGCGCTATTGCGTGCGAATTCTCGTCAGCCCGCACACGATGGCTGTGAAAATTTACAATTTGATCACGTTGGAATGAAGCCTCATCCGTAAAGAGAACATTTGCACTGAAATGAGGGTTGACACATTGCTGGATGAACCATTCGCAGAAGTGTACCCGTGGAGGCCAATCAGCTGCTGATAGTGCCTGCACACGCTGTACATGGTACGGAAACAACTGGTTCTCCCGTAGCACTCTCCATACAGTGACGTGGTCAATGTTACCTTCTACAGCAGCAACTTCTCTGACGCTGACATCAGGGTTATCGTCAACTGCACGAAGAATTGCCTCGTCCATTGCAGATGTCCTCGTCGTTCTAGGTCTTCCCCAGCCGCGAGTCATAGCTTGGAATGTTCCGTGCTCCGTAAGACGCCGATCAATTGCTTCGAACGTTTTCCTGTCGGGACACCTTCGTTCTGGAAATCTGTCTCGATACAAACGTACCGCACCACGGCTATTGCCCCGTGCTAATCCATACATCAAATGGGCATCTGCCAACCCCGCATTTGTAAACATTGCACTGACTGCAAAACCACGTTCGTGATGAACACTAACCTGCTGATGCTACGTACTGATGTGCTTGATGCTAGTACTGTAGAGCAATGAGTCGCATGTCAACACAAGCACCGAAGTCAACATTACCTTCCTTCAATTGGGCCAACCGGCGGTGAATCGAGGAAGTACGTACTGACGATACTAAAATGAGCTCTAACATGGAAATGAAGCGTTTCCGGACACATGCCCACATAACATCTTTTCTTTATTTGTGTGTGAGGAATGTTTCCTGAAGGTTTGGCCGTACCTTTTTGTAACACCCTGTATATTTATATACATACACCCATTTTTTAAAAAAGGTAGCCTATGTTCTCTTTTAAGTTTTTTAGAGTATCGTAAAAATTTGAAGTCGGTTAAGAGCTTTTCGCGATTTTTGCGAACATTTCCTATTATACATTTATATACCACACATATTGAAAATATGTAGCCTATGCCCGCCCAAACGTTTATTATTCTATTATGCAAAAATCTGAGGTACATCGATCAAGAATTCTTCCAGATTTTTGGTAACAATTTTTCGATATTTTTAATATATGTATTTCCTATATATCAAAAAATATACGCCTATCGCCATAAGAACTTTTTGAGCGTTTTGGTAAGAGCGTCAAGCAATGGCCCTATGTCCATCCGAACGTTTATTAGCGTATCGTGTAAAAATTTGAAGTAAAATGGTGAAGAACCTGTCGTAATTTTTGGTAACAATGTTAAACAACAATTTGATTTTATACAGTAGTATGGATATGAAATACATTCAGGTGTTCCCTGACTTCTGAATTTTGAAATCTGTTAGCTCTTGTGCATCCATTTACCGCTCTTGGAAATTTCATTGTCTGCTGCTTATAGTCGTTTTGCTGACGTTTAGTTATACCCACAATTCACTTCCGTAAGCAAGCGAAGAGACCTCATTCCTCGTTTTGCTAATTTCTTCTTTATGTCTTCGTCATATTCGTACGTTGACGTCGCACCTATGTAGCTAAAATGTTTGACCTCTTTTATTATCAATCACAATTTTTGTCCACAGGAGCATTTTCCTGTAAAAATGGTTCAAATGGCTCTAAGCACTATGGGACTTAACATCTGAGGTCATCAGTCCCCTAGACTTAGAACTACTTAAACCTAACTAACATCACACACATCCATGCCCAAGGCAGGATTCGAACCTGCGACCGTAGCAGCAGCGTGGTTGTGGACTGAAGCGCCTAGAATCGCTCGGCCACAGCGCCTGGCGCTCCTGGAAAAAAACCATTGATTTTGTCTAATTGTCTTTGTTGTGGATTGGCAAGACAGCCAACCCACTATGACAGGAAGCCGAAAGGCACGCGTTTTAGCTCACGCAGGCTGGCGTGAGGTCTGGAACAGTTAAAGGAATTGAGACTAGTAAAAAAAAGTAAGTAGCTGCTGGAATACTTAACTGTAATCCATAGTTGGTGAACATCGCTCTTGACGGTACTTGTTTTACAACATCAATAGTAACTGGTAATGGCGCCTTGCTAGGTCGTAGCAAATGACGTAGCTGAAGGCTATGCTAACTATCGTCTCGGCAAATGAGAGCGTATTTGTCAGTGTAGTTTCGCTAGCAAAGTCGGCTGTACAACTGGGACGAGTGCTAGGATGTCTCACTAGACCTGCCATGTGGCGGCGCTCGGTCTGCAATCACTGACAGTGGCGACACGCAGGTCCGACGTATACTAACGGACCGCGGCCGATTTAAAGGCTACCACCTAGCAAGGGTGGTGTCTGGCGGTGACACCACAGTCTTCTTCTCAAATATTATCTAATTAATGTAGTCCCCTTTATAGGTCATCTTCATTCTCCAGCAGCAGTGTGCTGTCGTCTGTACATAAAAGACAATTCAAGCAGGAATTTATGTTGTTCTTTATTCCCCTTTTAAAAATCTCCTTCCATTTCCTGATTGCGTCATCTAAATAAATATTAAGAAGAGTGGATGAAATGTTTCACTCTTGTCGAACTTCTTTGTGTTTGCTGGCTGTGTTAGAGTACCATTTAATAATAAAATTACAGTCGTGTGTTTGTACAGACTCTTTAAAAAATTTATTAGAGGTTGTGGCTGTCCTCTTTTCCTCATAATTCCCCACTGTTCTATCACAGTTATCGAATGCCTTAATAAAAACAATGAATGCAAAATGGGTTACCCTATTAGAACACAGCTGTCCGACTTGAGGTTTTATTAAAGGCCGGTTAGAGCGGTATACGCCAGTAAGCCGCAGAATGCGGTTTACGTTCTGCAGGAAGCAGAATCCTTAGACGTAACAAGGAACGAAGAGGAATGCACAGTGGCACCTCGACAGCTGTGTTAAGCTGGCGATGAACGGAGTTACATACCGTTTCTGACATACGCAACCTTCTTGTACCAGGAAGCAGACGCATTCCTATCTACTGAGGGAATTCGTGGTTTCTCATTTCACGCCTTACGCTGCCGCCTCCAGTCACACGATTCCGAGGCGGCAGCCTTGAGCAGCTCCGCGACGTCGCGCTTCGTAAGCCCCTTACTCCAGGGTTGCTAATTGGCCGCCGCAGTAGCAGCAGCAGTAGCAGCAGCGCTTTCCGACCGCGGTGAGCCGTCTTCCTGGAACGGGTGACGCGCGTGACTCCAGCGGCTGACTCAGGGAGGGCGGGCAGTGAATGGGGAACGAGCAGCCGTTCGCTTCCTCTGCGCCGCGTTTACAAACAGTGCCGCTTCTGGAAACTCGGAGACGCGCCGTAGCTTGCTTGGAAAGCCGCGGCGGGAACACAGTGCCAAGTGCCGTGGCAAACAGTGCTCCGTGTGTGCTCACCGCCTTGACCCGTTTCAGCCATTATCTCTCTCTGCGTAGCTGTCCGGATGCAGGTGCTTGCGGCTGCGTAAAACATTCTTGCAACCTAACCCCGAGCTTTTTCACAAACAACTTATATCTTACCAAGTACGTATGTGAGCGTATTGTTTAACATCGAGATAGGTAGATTACCATATGGAGCAGCTGCATTCAAACTTCTCTTCAGTTGGTGGAACCTCGAAAAATATTTAACAAGGAAATTAATTTGTTGACATGCAAAATCTATATTGCACTGAGTCTTTCATTGTTATAATTTTTATGAAGTACGAGAAGTAGTCGTAAAGTTTCAACTATTATCTCGAAAAAAAAAACACTGAGTTACGTAATTAATTTATGCTTGTTGTGATTCTTCAATTTCTCCAGGCGTATTTTATGACGAAATAAATCTCGGGTAAACAGCCTGGTATGAGTGTGCATAGGACACAACGGCACACTAGACTGCAACAGCCCAGTAATTCGGCAATCGCTGAGCATTGCCTGTCGGAACTCCACAGCATGGATTATGACCAAATCAAAGTCCTGACACAGACTTACAAATACTGGGGCTGTGTCATCAAAAAAGCCACAGAGATCAGAGTAAGGGAGCCACAACTAAATCGTGACAGCGGTTACATACTTAGCGAGGCGTGGGAACCCGCGATCACCCAGGTTAAGAAGAAAAATGATATTTCCCAGAGTGTAACGACTTCGGGGGAGGAGAGGAGAATAACGAGAGTGGTGCCGGCAGACCCTCCTGAACGAGAAGACCTAGGACTCAGCGCCCAGACGGCGGGAGAACGGACGCCGTTCCTGGACCTCGCGCGGGGCGCGGACCGCACCGACTCATAGGAAGCCCCTGAGGGAGGAGGGGAATTGTCCTATATATTGCCGAAATATTGTGTCCTATGCACACTCATACCAGGCTGTTCAGCAGAGATTCATTTTGCAAATTTATGCTTGTTTGCAACTCTGTTTTCATACCTGGTACACACTGACTCCCTCAGGGTTCGGTAATAGATCCTATACCATTTCCACTGAACGTGAAAGACGTGTCATCTGTTTCATCCTACTGAAAATACCACCTGTAAGCTGATGAACTCCAGTTGTATGGAAGTAAAAAATCAGTAAACTTGAAGACAACAATCGAGACTCTCAATACCGACCTGTGTGCAATATCAAAATTGGCGCAGGATATGGGGCTGAACCTCAACTCACCCAAAACCCACGGGGTACTAGTTGGCCATTCTAGGCTCATTATCCCGAAATATGGGCAAATCCTACTAGCTTTAAACCCTAGATAAGACAGTTAATATCAACTTTACTTCCTCAGAAAAGAGTCTGAGAGTAATAATAGCCAAAAATCTAAATTGGACTGAGCAAGTAACTACACTGTGCAAGAAGGCACCAGCATGTCTCCATGCCCTACAGAAATATAAAAAGTTCTTCCCTCTCGAGCTGAAAATAAACTTGTACAAACATTTATACATCCAACTATTGACGACAGCGTTGTTATTCTGCAAGCCCTTTCTCAGGATAGCTCACGATGCTTCGTTACATTTGTGATATTCTAATCTTTGATCATAATCACCATCATAAACACACCTACCTTGGCTGCATGCTAACAAGCGCAAAGACTTCTATACCCTCTGCTTTTCTGCTGTACAGATTTTTAGAAAATTTCGCCCTCTGGTAATTACCTGTGTTTTGTGCCCGATAATTAGAGCAAATAAAAATCTTTTATATTCAGACTTGATTTAAATTACGAGATCCTTCAAAATGTCCTCCAGCTTTACCTGATTAGGCGACCCACTAGTAATAAATAGAACCTGTTCCACATCTGAACTTGTTGTTCTCACTATGATGGTATCATCATCATGTACCGTGGCCAGACTCAACGATCATTCTCTTATTATTCAGTGAAGGTAACGAACATTGCACTCGCCTGTCTTGTTTGATTATAAGCCTGTTCATCGACTGTGTCGATTTCCCCGGGTAATATTAATTTGTAGCGTGTTATTTCATTACTAATTCGCTAACGGCCTTGCAACAACATGATATAGCAGCGTCATAGCATAACGCTGGTGAAGGGTCATTGCCCACAAACAAGTTATAAACTTTCAGCAGTTAAAATAAAGGACTTAGACACATTTATGAACACATTTACACTAAAGTATTTTAGTTATGGATAATAAACTCAAATGCGTAAAGCTTCCATGGTTTCCTGTCAAAAGCCCGGCTTGATACATCTCTTGCCACTAGTCTCTCCGTGCAATTCTTTACATCTCAGCAAAATCACTGCAACTTACTTCCATTTTTTTATTACACTAGTTTCAGTGTCCCGTTTCCCAATCTAGTTCCTTCCATATCACCTGACTTAATTCGACTACCCTCCACAACCCTTATTTTACGTTTATTTATATTCATCTTAGCACCTATTTTCAAGACACTATCCATTCCATTCAACTTATCTACCATTTCCTTTGCCATATTTTAACAGAAATCCAATGTCATTGGCAAAAGTTAAAATTTTTATTTCTTCTCCCTGAACTTTGTTTACCTTTACACTTTTCCCGATGGTTTCCTTCAACGATAAACGAAAAGATCTGCGATTGTTTCATGCCGGACAACGCAAACCAACACACACTGTAAATGGCATATGACAGTATTACTAGGTGGCAGTTCTCTGAGAAAAAGATTGCAATATATTGTCACTATACCTCTCAGAAATTAGTATTACTTGGTCATTCTGATGGTACTTCTCCGAGAAAAAGATTGCAATATGTTGTCGATGTACCTCTCAGAAGCTATAGTTTGACGGCAAAAGATTGGTTCAGTAAAATAACTGTTCACCATACTCGTCCTTCCACACCACGCAGAGGCTCTGGAGGTAACTGCTGACAATTGTCGGATTGTTCAGCGAGTTTTTACCCTGGTTAAGTGCAGCTATGCTTTATCAAGAAAAAGGGAGTAATTCTGTATCAGCCTCTCTATACTGCACGTGACTGCATCAGCGAGATGCAATAGGGGCCTACCTGAATTGGTCAGTTGATCCCTACCATTACTCTGTAACGTTTCAATGTATAATCAGATGCTGCTGACACACCAGACTAAACTGCTAAACGGTGTGACTGTTTACTTGGACTTCGTTACTAGACGGTTACTAACTCGCCTGATTTAGCTTAAACTGATACGCCATCCAGCATAGCCGAAGGGACGAGCCATGATGTGTGCAGCAATCCTAGCGTGACTCCTGCCTCGCCGGTACTGCGCAACGCCGGACACGGCTCTTGAATCATACGTGGATGACCCTGTACCTAAGCGTTACACAAAGAATAGGAAAATTGGCTAAGGTCTAGATCGGGGGCAGCGCCAGTCGTAGCGGCATGTCTTTAATGCTCAAACGTTGGCAACGCATCAGTTCTAAGCAGGCAACTGAATAATACTTTCATCTACTCAATGTTAGGCAAAAAAAGAGACAATGTATTTCTACAAGCAGGTATGAAATATATAATCTTGATTGTCACAAATTTTTGGTTTTTTAAATACACTTTAAGACAGCAAACTGACCACAAAGGTATTGTCCGAATGGGACAGAAATCGGTAGATGTGATGTACGTGTACAGAAAAACAAATGAGAACAATTTCAGAAAAATTGGGTGATTTATTCAAGAGAACGCGTTGGTCGACATCTGGCCCTTATACAAGGAGTTATCCCGCTTGGCATTGATTGACAGATATGTTGGATGTCCTCCTGAGGGATGTTGTTGTTGTGGTCTTCAGTCCTGAAACTGGTTTGATGCAGCTCTCCATGCTACCCTATCCTGTGCAAGCTTCTTCATCTCCCAGTACCTACTGCAGCCTACATCCTTCTGAATATGCTTAGTGTATTCATCTCTTGGTCTCCCTCTACGATTTTTACCCTCCACGCTGCCCTCCAATACTAAATTGGTGATCCCTTGATGCCTCAGAACATGTCCTACCAACCGATCCCTTCTTCTAGTCAAGTTGTGCCACAAACTCCTCCCCATTTCTATTCAATACCTCCTCATTAGTTATGTGATCTAATCTTCAGCATTCTTCTGTAGCACCACATTTCGAAAGCTTCTATTCTCTTCTTGTCCAAACTATTTATCGTCCATGTTTCACTTCCATACATGGCTACACTCCATACAAATACTTTCAGAAACGACTTCCTGGCACTTAAATCTATACCCGATGTTAACAACTTTCTCTTCTTCAGAAACGCTTTCCTTGCCATTGCCAGTCTACACTTTATATCTTCTCTACTTCAACCATCATCAGTTATTTTGCTCCCCAAACAGCAAAACTCCTTTACTACTTTAAGTGCCTCATTTCCTAATCTAATTCCCTCAGCATCACTCGACTTAATACGACTACATTCCATTATCCTCGTTTTGCTTTTGTTGATGTTCGTGTTATACCCTCCTTTCAAGACACTGTCCATTCCGTTCAGCTGCTCTTCCAGGTCCTTTGTTGTCTCTGACAGAATTACAATGTCATCGGCGAACCTCAAAGTTTTTATTTCTTCTCCATGGATTTTAATACCTACTCCGAACTTTTCTTTTGTTTCCTTTATTATTTGCTCAATACACAGATTGAATAACATCGGGGAGAGGCTACAACCCTGTCTCACTTCCTTCCCAACCACTGCTTCCCTTTCATGTCCCTCGAGTCGTGTAACTGCCATCTGCTTTCAGTGCAAATTATAAATAGCCTTTCGCTCCCTGTATTGTACCCCTGCCACCTTTAGAATTTGAAAGAGAGTATTCCAATCAACATTGTCAAAAGCTTTCTCTAAGTCTACAAATGCTAGAAACGTAGGTTTACCTGAGGGATATAGTGTCCAAATCTCTCCAACTGGCGCGTTACGTCGTCAAAATACCTAGCTGATTGGAGGGCCCTGCCCATAATGCTCCGAACCTTCTCAGTGGATAGATCCGGCACCTCGCTGGCCAATGTAGAGTTCGGCAAGCATGAAGACAAGCTTAGAAACTATCGCCGTTTGCGGGCGGGCTGTACCTTGCTGCAATGTGAGCCGAGGATGGCTTGCCATGAAGGAGAACAAAATGGAGCGTAGAATATAGTCGACGTAACGCTGTACTGTAAGGGTGCCGTGGATGACAACCAAAAGGTCCCACTGTGAAAAGAGATGGTACCCCAGAATATCAGTCCTGGTTGTTGGGCCAAATGATGGCTGACAGTCAGGGTGGTAACCAACCACTGTCCAGGGCTTCTCTTGCTGTTCATTGGGGCACAATTGGAAGTGGGACTCATCACTGAAGACAATTCTACTCCAGGCCCAAGACGTGTTTGTAGATGCCCCAGACAGCAGTGTAATACCATTTTGACTGTTGCCTGCCATACGGCCTGACGACTAGGAGTACTGGTCTGTGGTACCACTTCTTTTCACAGCAGGACCCGTTTGGTTGTCATCGGCGGCACCCTTACAGCACATCGGTACGCCGACGATATTCTACGCTCCATTTCGTTGGCCTTCATGGCAAGCCATCCTAGGCTTACATTCCAGCAAGACAATGCTCACCTACACACCGCGAGAGTTTGTGTTGCTTGTCTTTCTGCTTGCCAAACCCTAACTTGGCCAGCTAGGTCGCTGGTGCTCTTCCCAACTGAGAACTTTCGGAGCAGTATAGGCAGGGCCCTCCAACCAGCTCGGGATTTTGACGATCTAACACGCCAATGGATAGAATCTGACATGATACCTGCGGAGGACGTCCAACAACTGTCACTCAATGTCAAGTCGAATAACTACTTGCATAAGGACTACAGGTGCACCAGAGCGTTAATGAATTGCTCAATTTGTGAAGCTCTTTCTCTGGAATAAAATTGGATGAATAAATCATCCAGTTTTTTCTGAAATTGTAATCATTTGGTTATCTGTACATGCACATCACATCTACCGATTTACCTCCTGTGGTATCAACGTTCGATACCACACTTGTTAGGGGTTGCACTTATCGACCGCGGTCCGTATTAGTATTTTTGAACCCGCGATTCGCGACCAGCGCCGCTCCGCGGCTTGTATCAAGTTTCTCGTCCACTCTTGCTCGGGATGTCAAGTAGTAAAGTAGCATAGTCTTCAGCTGATAGGAAGCAACCTCTAACAAGGCGCTTAGTAACGTGTGGCCTAAGTGAGGCCTCTATAGCTATCTGTTTATAATTATATGTATACAGCCAAGAAGAATCCTGTATAACCAGTTAAGTACAATATATATTATTTTTTTACTATCGACTTCTAATTATTTTAGTCGTTGCAGATGCAGACCATGCAGCCCGCACCTTATCGACGGTACTGACAAACCTGCAATGATTTATATGTTTCTATTTAGCATTGGCCACCAGTCAACACTGGCGACGACTCGTTCGTCATCGTAACACCTCCTATTCGGATAACTCCTTCATGGTGAGTCTTTTTTTTATTTTTATTAGCGTGTATGTCGCGATTTCCGAGGTGGTGGTTACGGTGGGGCCTAATAGGACAGTTTAAATCTGCGAGTGAAACGGGCATCAATAAAATTTATAATCTTAAATGGCACAAATATTTGGCTGTTTATTCCGAATGTGTTGCGATTTCCAAGGCGGTGGTTAGGGTGCGACCTGAGAGCACAGTTGTTTTATTTCCGAATACATGACGGATTTCCCCTTTCTATTGACGTAAGAATGTGGCAATATTTCTTCGCCTCCTGCTCCCAAACAAGTCGTCTACCTACTATTCTCTCATTAGCTGTTGGATGTAAAATATAAGTTTATTTACGAACCGAAGTTCGTTTCGCAGTCAGAAAGGATCACCGTGTTGCTAAAGGACCAAGCAATACTGGGACATTTAAAGGTAAAATTTACGTGAGGGCAGCTAATTTAAATCATTCAGGTTCTCCCTCTTTGAAGCTGCTGCTTTCCAAAGTCTGACAGTTCTTACTTGGTGGTCCCTTGGTCAGTCGGAGAAAGACAAGGGCGTAATATCTCTAAACAAGACCTGCCTAGCAATATCGTAAGTAATTATGGCTGTGGACCATTTCACAAAGAAAAAAGAACTAGGGCGTTAGAACCAAACTTCGATTAATAAATGCAAGCACTCCGTCTTCAGGCCACAAGTGGCCATCGGGACCATCCGACTGCCGTGTCATCCTCAGCTGAGAATGCGGATAGGATGGGTGTGTGGTCAGCACACCGCTCTCCCGGTCGTTACAATGGTTTTCTGTGACCGGAGTCTCTACCATTCGGTCGAGTAGCTCCTCAAGTGGCATCACGAGGCTGAGTGCACCCCGAAAAACGACAACAGCGCATGGCGGCCCGGATGTCACCCATCTAAGTGCCGGCCACACCCGGCAGCGCTTAACTTCGGTGATCTGACGGGAAAGGTGTAGCCACTGCGGCAAGACCGCTGCCCTCGATTAATAAATAGCCCTCCTTAGCAGGAGATCCGAGTTCACATCCCGGTCCGGCACAGATTTTTATTTGCCATGATAAATGAAAAATATCGTGTTTAGGATGACTCATTGATTTACTTAATTTCAAAGTTTCTACAAATATTCCTAGGCTTACGGTACAGCCACGGCTCGCCAGTCAACCAGTTCCTCAAGTGGCGACATAGCCATACACCATTCTTTGGATATAGTACTAAGAAGAAAGAGGAGAAAATATGACTGACAATAAAAATTTGAATAGGGCAAGAGGCGAGATAGGGTGATCTAAATGGTGTCGATGATATAAACATCAATCTTGAATATGTCAAGAGATTTTATTGGGAATACAATTATGTCCAACATAATCTGTTTTCTTACTGGACACCAAATATTTATTTTTCAAACGTTCAAATGTGTGTGAATTCCTAAGGGACCGAACTGCTAAGGTCATCTATCCCTAGACTTACACACTACTTATACTAACTTATGCTAAGAACAACACACACACCCATGCCCGAGTGAGGACTCGAACCTCTGGCGGGAGTGGCCGCGCAATCAGTGACATGGCGCCTCAACAAGAAAGGGAAGGGTAAACTGGCTGGGCTGATAGCAGGAAATTTAAAGAGGGGAGGAACTACATCTCATGGTGGAAACTCTTTTTTAGTGTAAGATCAGTGTCCAGTGGGAAACTCAGCCAGGCAAGTACTAAAGATGTTAAAAAAGTTCAAGACACTCACAAAAGTAAAGTGAAAAATAATGTTAGTATATTTCATCAAAATATTGGGGGATCGAAGAATAAAATTGATGAGCATCTGCTTTGTTTAGAAGATATAGAAACTGAGAATGTAATAGATGTACTATGCCTGTGTGAGCATCACATTGTCACTGATATGCAAAAGGTTAGCATCAATGGGTACAAATTAGTTGCACATGTAAGTAGAGATAATATGATGAGAGGAGAAGTTGGCATATATGCCAAAAACTTCCACAGTGTAAAAAATTTAGAAACTAAAAAATTTTGTGTAGAGCAACATATGGAAGCATGTGCCACTGAACTTAAACTAAATGATGGCACTTTCATAATTTTAACAGTGTATAGGTCCCCGTCAGGGAATTTCCAGCTATTTCTAGAAAACTTGGATGCTTTATTGTACTATCTGTCAGACAGGGGGAAGCAATCATTTGTGGGGATTTCAATGTCGATTCCCTGAAAGAGTGTAATGACCTTGTAATATTACTCAGTTCTTTCAATTTGAGCTCTGTCATTGATTTTCGTACTCGGATAACAAAGAACAGCAGTACATTGATAGATAACTTTATTATAGACCAAGATAAGTTTAAGGACATTAATGCTTATTCTGTTGAGAATGGTCTTTCAGATCATGGTGCACAGCTAGTTACAGTAATGACATAGCTCCATGCAGTATATCAAATCAGACTTTCAAAAGCAGTGCGTTCAATTAACAATACAAATATTGCAAACTTTAGGGAAAGCCTACAGCAGCTAGACTGGGATGAAGTGTATAAGGAACCCGATGCAAGCTTGAAATATAACTTACTTCACGATACATTTTTAAGGGTATTTGAAAATAGTTTTTCCAAGAAAATAGTTAAACATAATTCCAAGAAAACATATAAAAACCCTTGGCTAACTAAAGGAATAAGAATATCTTGCAACCGTAAAAGAGAACTGTATCTAACAGCAAGAGGGAGTACTGACCCCGAAATTGTTCAATATCATAAAAACTATTGTGCGGTACTTAGAAAAGTTATTAAAAAGTCCAGAACCATGTGTATCATGTCTGAGATCAGTAACTCTGATAATAAAATTAAAGCAATTTGGAATATTATTGAAAGGGAAACAGGGCAACCAAGAGCACAGGAAGACTTTAGTGCCATAAAACTGAATGACAAGTGTACTAACAAACAATCAGAAATTGAAAATATTTTCAATAATCATTTTTTAAATGTTGGGGAGAAAATAGGATCTAGATCTTCACTAGAAGAGGCAAGGCTACTAATAGAAGAGGCCATACCTGTACAGTTTGAAACAATTGTAATTCCACCAACCTCTCCCTCTGAAATCAGTAAAATAATAAACTCACTGAAAAGTAAAAGCTCTTACGGAATTGATGGCATTTCCAGCAAGGTACTTAAAGCTTGTTCCCCACGGATAAGTAGGATTCTCAGCCACGTATGTAATAGCTCTTTGGAGCAGGGTGTTTTCCCCAATAGACTGAAATATGCCATTGTAAAACCACTGCATAAAAAGGGGGATACGTCGGATGTCAACAACTACCGCGCAATCTCTCTTCTGACAGCTCTATCAACAATTTTTGAGAAAGTAATGTATTCAAGAGTAGCCTCCCATATTTGTAAAAATAAAGTACCAACAAAATGTCAGTTTGGTTTTCAGAAAGGCTTTTCAACAGAAAATGCTGTATACGCTTTCACTGATCAAATATTAAACGCTCTGAATAACCAGACATCACCCATTGGTATTTTTTGTGATCTCTCAAAGGCCTTTGATTGTGTAAATCATGGAATTCTTTTAGATAAGCTAAATCATTATGGTTTGAATGGGGCAGTGCACAAATGGTTTAATTCATACTTAACTGGAAGAATGCAGAAAGTTGAAATAAGTGGTTCATGTAGTGTTAAAACACCAGCTGACTCCTCAGACTGGGGGGCTATCAAGTACATGGTCCCACAGGGTTCGGTCTTAGGTCCTTTACTGTTCTTGATATACATTAATGACTTACCATTCCACATTGATGAAGATGCAAAGTTAGTTCTTTTTGCTGATGATACAAGTATAGTAATAGCATCCAAAAACCAATAACTAAGTGATGTAAATGATGTTTTTCACAAAATTATTAAGTGGTTCTCAGCAAACGGACTCTCTTTAAATTTTGATAAAACACAGTATGTACAGTTCCGTACAGTAAATGGCACAACTCCAGTAATAAATATAGACTTTGAACAGAAGTCTGTAGCTAAGGTAGAATTTTCAAAATTTTTAGGTGTGTCCATTGATGAGAGGTTAAACTGGATGCAACACATTGATGGTCTGCTGAAACGTCTGAGTTCAGCTACGTATGCTATTAGGGTTATTGCAAATTTTGGTGATAAGAATCTCAGTAAATTAGCTTATTATGCCTACGTTCATTCCCTGCTTTTGTATGGCATCATATTCTGGGGTAATTCATCGTTGAGTAGAAAAGTATTCACTGCTCAAAAACGTGTAATCAAAATACACTCCTGGAAATGGAAAAAAGAACACATTGACACCGGTGTGTCAGACCCACCATACTTGCTCCGGACACTGCGAGAGGGCTGTACAAGCAATGATCACACGCACGGCACAGCGGACACACCAGGAACCGCGGTGTTGGCCGTCGAATGGCGCTAGCTGTGCAGCATTTGTGCACCACTGCCGTCAGTGTCAGCCAGTTTGCCGTGGCATACGGAGCTCCATCGCAGTCTTTAACACTGGTAGCATGCCGCGACAGCGTGGACGTGAACCATATGTGCAGTTGACGGACTTTGAGCGAGGGCGTATAGTGGGCATGCGGGAGGCCGGGTGGACGTACCGCCGAATTGCTCAACACGTGGGGCGTGAGGTCTCCACAGTACATCGATGTTGTCGCCAGTGGTCGGCGGAAGGTGCACGTGCCCGTCGACCTGGGACCGGACCGCAGCGACGCACGGATGCACGCCAAGACCGTAGGATCCTACGCAGTGCCGTAGGGGACCGCACCGCCACTTCCCAGCAAATTAGGGACACTGTTGCTCCTGGGGTATCGGCGAGGACCATTCGCAACCGTCTCCATGAAGCTGGGCTACGGTCCCGCACACCGTTAGGCCGTCTTCCGCTCACGCCCCAACATCGTGCAGCCCGCCTCCAGTGGTGTCGCGACAGGCATGAATGGAGGGACGAATGGAGACGTGTCGTCTTCAGCGATGAGAGTCGCTTCTGCCTTGGTGCCAATGATGGTCGTATGTGTGTTTGGCGCCGTGCAGGTGAGCGCCACAATCAGGACTGCATACGACCGAGGCACACAGGACCAACACCCGGCATCATGGTGTGGGGAGCGATCTCCTACACTGGCCGTACACCACTGGTGATCGTCGAGGGGACACTGAATAGTGCACGGTACATCCAAACCGTCATCGAACCCATCGTTCTACCATTCCTAGACCGGCAAGGGAACTTGCTGTTCCAACAGGACAATGCACGTCCGCATGTATCCCGTGCCACCCAACGTGCTCTAGAAGGTGTAAGTCAACTACCCTGGCCAGCAAGATCTCCGGATCTGTCCCCCATTGAGCATGTTTGGGACTGGATGAAGCGTCGTCTCACGCGGTCTGCACGTCCAGCACAAACGCTGGTCCAACTGAGGCGCCAGGTGGAAATGGCATGGCAAGCCGTTCCACAGGACTACATCCAGCATCTCTACGATCGTCTCCATGGGAGAATAGCAGCCTGCATTGCTGCGAAAGGTGGATATACACTGTACTAGTGCCGACATTGTGCATGTTCTGTTGCCTGTGTCTATGTGCCTGTGGTTCTGTCAGTGTGATCATGTGATGTATCTGACTCCAGGAATGTGTCAATAAAGTTTCCCCTTCCTGGGACAATGAATTCACGGTGTTCTTATTTCAATTTCCAGGAGTGTAATTGCTGGAGCCCACCCACGGTCATCCTGCAGACATCTATTTAAGGATCTAGGGATCCTCACAGTAACCTCACAGTATATCACTTATGAAATTTGTTGTTAATAATCCAACCCAGTTCAAAAGTAATAGCAGTGTGCATAGCTATAACACCAGGAGAAAGGATGATCTTCACTATGCAGGGTTAAATCTGACTTTGGCACAGAACGGGGTAAATTGTGCTGCCAGCAGCAAAAGCCTGACAGATAGCCAACTAACATTTAAAAATAAATTGAAAGAATTTCTAGTTGACAACTCCTTCTACTCATTGGCTGAATTTTTAGATATAAATTGAGGGAGGGGGGTGGAAACAACAACAACAACAACAACAACTCACACATTAGAGTCATGCAATATTTTGTGTAATGTAATATCTTGTACAGACATCTTTTATTAACCTGACACGTTCCACATCATTGCGAAGTGTCGTATTCATGATCTATGGAACAAGTATTAATCTAATCTAATCTAACCGCGCGGCTCTTTATTTTTAAGCAACACAAAGTTTACCAGGAAATCCAACAGAAACTACAAATACGTTCAGAAACTGGAAAAAATGTACAAAATCCGCTCCTCAACACTCTGAACAGATCCACCTGGTATGACACAGTTAATGGGAAAATTCCAACCGGAGATAAGCTCCACAAAAGTGGCTTACATCCCTTCACGTTCATTCACTGTATACTCCGCAAAGCATCTTTACGGTGCCTGCCAGAGGGTACTTCGGGTACCACTGTCACTTCCCATCTTTCCCGTTCCAGTCGCGAAGAATTCGCAGGCAAAACGACTGTTGATAAGCCTCCGAGTGGGCTCAAACCTCTCTGATTTTACCTTCATGTTTTTCCGCATAACTTTTCTAGAATCTTACGCTCTCAGAATTTTGCCTGTCATCCGTAGCAGAACGCCTCTCTTGTAGCGTCTGCCGCTGGAGTTGGCTGAGCATCACTGTGATGCTTTCGCCTTTACTAAATGAACCTGTGAGCACATGGTCTTCTCTGGATCTTCTCTGTTTCCTCTCTCAATCCTGTCTGGTAAGAACACCAGATGACGAGCAATATTCGTGCGTTGCTTCAACGAGAGTTTTGTAAGCTGTCTCCTTAGTCAGCGGACTACACTTCTCGACCATTCTTCCAATGGATCTCACTCTTGCATCTATCTTACCTGCTATTTGTTCCATTTCAGATCGCTCCTCAGTCATAGTATTAGATATTTCAAGGATGTAACTGCTTCCAGTTATTGCTCTGCAACCATTTAATCATGCGATAATAGGTGCTTCTGCATATTTATTTATTTTGAGGATCAACTATCAGATCCAGCACCAAACGTCGATCCTCTGCAGGTCTTCCTGCATTTTGGTACAATTTTCAAGCGCTGTGACATCTCTGAATAGAACAGCATCAACCGTGAAAAGCCTCGTGGAACTTCAACGTCATCCACTAGGTCATTTATGGTCCTATAACTCCCTTGGTGGACGCCAGAAGATACTTGTACTGCAGAAGATTCCTCGCTGTTGAGAATGGCGTGCCTTGTTCTGGTTGCTAGAAATTCTTCAGTCCAATAATGCTGCTTGGCTGATATTTCGTAAGCTCTTATTTTGTTCATTAGGCGACAATGTGGAACTGTATTTAACGCCTTCCAGAAGTCAAGGAACGCAACATTCAACCTTGGCGCCGGTATTTCGTGCTTTCAGGGTCTCATGGAAGAACAGATCGAGCTGGATTTCACACGATTTTTATTTTCGGGACACGTGTTGTTTCTTATACTGGAGATTTTCGATTTCCAGAAATGTCACAATATGTGAGCATAAAACATCATTCAAATTCTGCAACGGACCGGCGTCAGAGATATAGGCTAATAGTTTTTGTGTCTGTTCGAAGACCCTTCCTGAAAACAGGTATGACCCGCACTTTTTTCCAGTCACAAGGAACAATTCTCTACGCCAGCGATTTAGGATGCACTGCTGCTACAAAAGAAGCAAGTTCTCTCGCATTCTCTTTATAGAATCGCACTGGTTCCCACCAGGTCCAGTAACCTTTCCTCTGTTGAGCGAGTTCAGTTGCTTTTCTATCCCGTGGTCATTTATTTCGATCCCTGTCACCCTGGCCTTCGTGTGATGGTTTAGAAGAGGAACTACAGTACGATATTCCCCAGTGAAACTGTTTCGGAAAAAGATGTTTAGTATTTTGGCCTTCTCTCTGTCTTCCTCCGTTTCCATTCGATTATGATTACAGATGCCTGGAAAGAAGGCTTCGATCCATTTACTGACGTAATATAAGATCAAATTTTTTTAGGATTTTCTATCAAGTCGCTAAATAGAATTTTGCTTTCCAATTCGCTGATTCCTTCACGCGTAGTTCTCCTTATGCTAATGTTCTTTTCGTTCAATTCTTCTTTGTCTGTGAGGCTTTCATTACGTTTAAATCTGGAGCAGCTTTCTAACACGTCTGTGGAATGACAGCGGTCTTTCTCATCTCTCACAATTCTCCTTGACACAGAACTGTCTAAGGCAGATTGTACAATACACTTAAACATTGTCCATTGACGCTCAACATTTTCGATCTTGAAGATGAATTTTTCATGTTGACGTCTTCGGTAATCCGAAATATGTTTCTTGTCGCTCTTGTTAATCAAAAATATCTTCCTACCTTTCTTTACATTCTTATGGACAGTTATATTCAGTGCTGCTGTGACGGCCTTATGATCACTGATTCCCTATTCTACGCTAAGGCGAAAGGTTTTGGCTGTTTGAGACCAGGAGATATAGTATGTTACCTTCACGGTTCTCTCATTCCAAATCTGATATCAGTGAGAAGTGGACGTTAGTAGTCTCCCCAATGTTTGATTCTAGCAACCAATGTCTTCCACGGAGATACGTCAGGAATAGACCACTGTGATGTATAAGAGCATGCACAGAGGTCGTAGTACAGTTATTTTTCGTTTCTTTTGCATGAATGAAATGAAGTGCAAAGAGCATTTGGCCCATCCAACTTTACGCAGTTAGAGCTTTGCAACTGGCAGGCGTAGACAGTGCGATAACTTCCAGCACAACAACTGGCCGAAAGGACTTAAAACGTGGCTATTTACTCTCTCCCTCTTCTCGAATGTTATTCTACACAGAACGCCAGTAGCATTCATTAGCTCCACACTTGATCACACACTTGCACATGCTTTAAGCACAACACGCAGTGTGTGCTGTTGAGCTTGTGTTACGATCTGCATTGCTACGAACAGGCGAGATAATGGGCGTCGGAGCTTTAGTGCAGTATGCTAAGCGATCTTTGAGGATACAGTGGATAACCAAATTATCGGATTAAGATAACACTTTCGGTTTATTGTGTCTGCACTCGCCCTCTGTAGAAAGGCTACTATGGGTATGCACAAGGAATTATATTGAAGTTGCGAAATAAGCAGTATATCAGTAGGAAGTGTAAAAGCAGAAACAGAGCATTTTATCCATCAGGTCACATGAGCAAACAATCCGCTAGCCCTTGAAGCTGGTGTACAAACCATAGAACACGATCTATACGGATGAACTGCTGCACGGCATTTAAACACCGTAAACCATCAAAACTGTGTTATTTCATTAGCTTGAGTGTTCTATATACATGTAATGATTTATTTCAAAAACAGTGCTTCATAAGGCTAACTATGTCCTTTTGATGGTAGATATTGTGTTCGGAGGAGGTTTCGGAAGCGACTACTCGTCGATTGTCTCCATTGTCTAGTCAACAAATCACGTAGTTGGTAAACATAAATTTGTATTGTCTGTGGATCTTAAAGTAAGTCACACGAGAGTTCCAGCTCATCATAAATGAAACTGGCTACTTTCCCTTGTAAACTGGCAGTACTGATGAATCGGACAGCTATACTTTTGCTAGGCTTTCCGGCTCATTACGCCAGTATTAAACAACATCGTACGCCTGATGGCAGATGACATAAAAGAAGGTCCCTTATAAGATTCACATTGACACACGAAGCAGACCACCTGAAAAAGCTTCGTAAGTCCAAACACTGTTTGCTAGGAGAATACAATGTTTGCTGATGTACCACTTTTATTTATCAAGTTCGTAATGGGTTCACAACACTAAGTCCAGATTGGAAATCCAGTCTGAAGCTTCTGCAAACAAATTGTGAAGGTCTTCGATTGTCCCTTTGAATGCTCTGAAGCAACATTTAAATGTTATGTGATGTATGGTTTGCTGCTCTTCACCACTGTCATATTCAGGGGAGGACTTCCTTCCCCATTGGTGCAGCAATGCCCCACATCTGCCTCTGTCACTTCTGATCCGCTTCAGCATGTACCAGTGTCGTCGGGGCAGATGAAAACCTGCTGGTCGCTCACAGGGAGTTTTGATTATTAGGTGATACTTCATGGAAGAATGCTCCTAACATGCTTCTTGCATGTTGAAATTATTGAGGCTGACTGCTGTACGTCACGATGGTTTTGTAGATCTCTCTCGCCGGGTTCCTGATGATGAAATTTTTTAATGAACTGGTGTTTTTTTTTATTCTCGTCCAACTTTCAGTAATGACTTTGGTCTCCACCTTTCAGTAATGACTGTGGTCTTCTTACGGATGGCGGTGGAATATTCTTAAGTATCAGTAGCCATTGCGTGTTTGCGATACGAATACACCCCGTGATAAGGCGCCTTGCTTAATTGAGCTGTGTGTCAATTATTTTAGTGTGAGCACTGATTAGCCAGATGGTTCAGCAGTATACTGCGACTTACTATGAAAAATCTACAGATGATGATCTACGGACTGTTGCAGTGGCGCCCCAGCCGGTTCCTGTTCTTCTGGAGTGTATTGTTCTGTTGTTATTTATTGTGTGATTATATGATAGCGGAACATACACTGGTAGCAGTTACTTCTGTAAAATATCTGGGAATATGCGTGCGGAACGATTTGAAGTGGAATGATCATATAAAATTAATTATTGGTAAGGCGGGTGCCAGGTTGAGATTCATTGGGAGAGTCCCTAGAAAATGTAGTCCGTCAATAAAGGAGGTGGCTTACAAAACACTCGTTCGACCTATACTTGAGTGTTGCTCATCAGTGTGGGATCCGTACCAGTTCGGGATGAGGGAGGAGATAGAGAAGATCCAAAGAAGAGCGGCGCGTTTCGTCACAGGGTTATTTGGTAAGCGTGATAGCGTTACGGAGACGTTTAGCAAACTCAAGTGGCAGACTCTGCAAAAGAGGTGCTCTGCATCGCGGTGTAGCTTGCTGTCCAGGTTTCGATAGGGTGCGTTTCTGGAAGAGGTATCGAATATATTGCTTTCCCTTACTTATACCTCCAGAGGAGACAACGAATGTAAAATTAGAGAGATTCGAGCGCGCACGGAGGCTTTCCGGCAGTCGTTCTTCCCGCGAACCATACGCGACTGGAACAGGAAAGGGAGATAATGAACGTGGCACGTAAAGTGCCCTCCACCACACACCGTTGTTTGGCTTGCGGAGTATAAATGTAGATGTAGGTTTGATTGCAGCTGGCACATCCCGGAGATATATTTTGTATGTCAAAAGACCGGCTGGGGTTACACCTAGGTATTTTGTAGTGTTGCAGTATTGGAGGGTCTGATCTCTAAATATGATGTTAGTTTTGTAGTTTGCTTGTTTATTTCGTAGGTGGAGAGATGATACAATTGTCTATTGAGGATTTGATTGGAGAGAGTTATGTTTAAGTATTGATCCATGGTCTACAGGTCCGATGTTAATGTCGCTTCATCTTCCCTAAATATTTGATCCTGAGCGATCAGAGCAGTATCATCAGCGAAAATAAATTTCCTGGACTTCGTTTCCAGAAGGCCGTATGTATACAAATCAAAAAGGAGTGGGGCCGAAACAGAACCTTGTGGGATACCATCATTTATTTTGTGAACTCTGCGTTTCTATTTCTCTGAGAACATCTGGAACTATGTATTGTTTAGGACGTTGACAACTATAGTCGTTAGTTTCCGTCATCGAATGACACTGATGAATTTGAGCAGGAGTTTGTCGCGCCAGAGAGTATCATAGGCTGCAGCTATATCAAAGAAGACCCCTTGTTTATCATTTCCTTCTCAAAGCTGTTTTCCATATGAATTGCTACTGCTAGCAGAGGTTTCTCACATCTTCTTCCTGGTCTAAGGCTAGCTTGCTGCGCTGAGACGGGTTTGTTGTTGGCTGAACAGATTCCCGCCAGGAGTTTTGGACATGACGCTAAGGAGAGCAATGGGGCGATAGTTTCCAACGATGGATACATCTTTGTTTGCCTTTAGTGCAGCAATGATCTTAGTTTTCTCGAACAGAGGTGGGAAGGCATTTAGCCATTTGGCAGTAGTACGACCACAGTGCAACAGAAACTCAGCCATCAAAGTCAGAGCTTCTGTTTGTTTAGTACTAGCAGTATCCGACTAAGTGTTGTTGTGGCTCAGTTTGGATACATAGAAAAGAAAGAAAAGGTAAAGCACGCGTTTCTAATACGTATGCTAACTGGATATACATCCTAATCTCCTTCTCCCCCATGCCTCTGTCCATCTCCTCCTCCGCCTCTCTTTGTCCATCTCCTCCTCCTTTCTCTTCTGTCTGTCCATCATCTTGTCTCCCCTCTCTCCATCTTCTCCTGCCCCCTCTTCCTGGAACCTCTTCCATTCCACTCTCCATATCCATTTCTTCCCATCCCTCTGTCCATCTCCTCTTCCCCCTCCCCCTCTCTGATCTTGAAGCTGGGTTATTGTTGTTGCAAATTAAGATTCTATAATAGTATTCCCATCATAAGGCGATAAGCCAGAATCATAGCTAGTTTTCGTAGACCCAACATACAGATGTGATGGAAGCCCGCATCTCGTGGTCCTGCGGTAGCGTTCTCGCTTCCCACGCCCGGGTTCCCGGGTTAGATTCCCGGCGGGGTCAGGGATTTTCTCTGCCTCGTGATGGCTGGGTGTTGTGTGCTGTCCTTAGGTTAGTTAGGTTTAAGTAGTTCTAAGTTCTAGGGGACTACTGACCGTAGATGTTAAGTCCCATAGTGCTCAGAGCCATTTGAACCATACAGATGTGATGCGAGACTGCAGCTGATCAATAACTCGTAGAAAATGGATACCAACACCCGTAATTCTTCCTAAAAATATTATTTAAGCAGCTAGTTTCGTCGCTTCATTAGCGGCATCTTCAGGCCCATATACGAAAAAGGAATGAGACATCTAAACATTGGCGCACACAGAATAGGTACCATATATACTGAAGTAACAAAAGTCATAGGACACCTTCTAATATCGTGTCGGCGCAGTGCAGCAACTCGACGTGGAATGGACTCAACAAGTCGTTGTAAGTCCCCTGAAGGAGTATTAAGTCATGCTGCCTCTACAGCCGTCCATAATCGCGAAAATGATGCTGGGGCAGGATTTTGTGCACAAACTGACCTTTCGATTATTGTTCAAATGGTTCTAGGCACTATGAGACTTAACATCTGAGGTCATCAGTCCCCTAGAACTTAGAACTACTTAAACCTAACCAACCTAAGAACGTCACACACATCCATGCCCGAAGCAGGATTCGAACCTGCGACCGTAGCGGTCGCGCTGTTCCAGACTGAAGCACCAGACCCGTGACAACAACAGCCACAATTGTGCGTTTGGGGTGTACGCATAGAATAAATAGAAGACGACAGTATCCAGTTCAATATACATGGTACTTAATCTGTGTGCGTCAAACTTTGAATGTCTCCATTCGTTTTTCCCGTAGGGGCCTATAGATGACGCTAATGAAGCGTCGGAACTGGTTGCCTAAATAAAAAACTTTATGAAGAATTGCGGCTGTTGGTATCGTTTCTCTACGAGAAGTGCATCTCAATTGTTTTCTGTGAAAACTGTCTGTGAGCGATAAAAGACAACAGTACAGTGTTGAATATAGGATTTATGTTTAGAATTAAATAAAATGACAAAGATTATACGAGGCGTGTTTTTTAAGTAAGTACCGTTTTGAAATTTAAAAAAAGACGTGCTAAGATATCTCAATAATTTTACTTTTCCTTGAAATCCTTTACCTTAATCTACGCACTGACGCCATTACAGTCTGATTCTTCCTTGTTTATGTTGTGTACTGAGTGTTTAAGATACCTCGTGTAATCGTGAGTCCCGCCGACTGTTATAAGATTTCTTAGTGCTAAAGGCCTAAAAGCGATCGATATTCATCGTGAGATCTGTGCAGTTTATGGAGGAAACATTATGATTGATGGAATGGTAAGAAAGTGGGTGAGAGCATTTAAAGATGGCCGCACAAATGTGCATGATGAACAACGGAGTGGGCGTTCTTCGGTCGTTAATGAAAGTTTGGTTCAGGAAGTGGACAATAAGATGAGAGAAAACAGACGCTTTACGGTTTCCTCCTTGCGGGATGACTTTGCTAATGTTTCTCGTAGTGCTTTGTATGGTATTGTGACCGAGCACTTGAATTACCGAAAATTGTGCGCACGTTGGGTACCGAAAATGTTGACGGATGTGCACAAAACCAAACGTTTAGACAGTGCATTGACTTTCCTTGAGCGGTACCACAACCACGGTGATGATTTCTTAAGCCAAATTGTTATGAGTGGCCTACGTCACACCAGAATCAAAGCAACAGTCCACGGAAGTTGAGCAAGGGCATCGTTTTGCTGCAAGACAATGCCCGTCCGCATGTGGCGAATCAGACCAAAGATCTCATCACATCTTTTCGATGGGAAACTCTAGATCACCCTCCGTACAGCCCCGATCTTGCGTCCAGTGACTACCATCCGTTCCTGCACTTGAAGAAACACTTGGGCGGTCAGCATCTTCAAGACGATGACGAAGTCAAAACAGTGGTGATGCAGTGGTTAACAAGTCAGGTGGCAGACGTCTATGAGGAGGGTATTCAAAAACTGGTACAACTTTATGACAAGTGCCTCAATATTGACGGAAATTATGTAGAAAAGTAGATTAAGGTACAGGCATTCATGTAAAAATAAAATTATTGAGATATCTTAGCACGTCTTTTTTGTAAATTTCAAAACGGTACTTACTTAAAAAACACGCCTCGTATATGAGAGAAACAATTTGTGTAATGGTTTAAATACCCCGCCATCGTAATTAAAACTGCACATTTCTACATCAGAGCATTTCCTTTCTCGCAGTGAGTTTTAACACTTAAGTCTTGTACATCGTCTTTCGTAACCCTCTGGGCCTGCTGCATAATAAGAATCTTTCAAGGACATAATAAATTTCGTATAATCAGTTACTTTTCCCGAGGGCATGTAGCTTTACTGTATGATTAAATGATGATGGCGTCCTCTTGGGTAAAATATTCCGGAGGTAAAATAGTCCCCCATTCGGATCTCCGGGCGGGGACTACTCAGGAGGACGTCGTTATCAGGAGAAAGAAGACTGGCGTTCTACAGATCGGAGCGTGGAATGTCAGATCCCTTAATCGGGCAGATAGGTTAGAAACTTTAAAAAGGGAAATGGATAGGTTAAAGTAAGATATAGTGGGAATTAGTGAAGTTCGGTGGCAGGAAGAACAAGACTTTTGGTCAAGTGAATACAGGCTTATAAATACAAAATCAGATAGGGGTAATGCAGGAGTCGGTTTAATAATGAATAAAGAAATAGGAGCACGGGTAAGCTACTACAAACAGCATAGTGAACGCATTATTGTGGCCAAGATAGACACGAAGCCCACACCTACTACAGTCGTACAAATTTATATGCCAACTAGCTCTGCAGATGACGAAGAAATTGAAGAAATGTATGATGGGATAAAAGAAATTATTCAGGTAGTGAAGGGAGACGAAAATTTAATAGTCATGGATGACTGGAATTCGACAGTAGGAAAAGGAAGAGAAGGAAACGTAGTAGGTGAATATGGATTGAGGCTAAGAAATGAAAGAGGAAGCCTCCTGGTAGAATTTTGCACAGAGCATAACCTAATCATAGCTAAGACTTGGTTCAAGAATCATGAAAGAAGGTTGTATACATGGAAGAAGCCTGGAGATACTAAAAGGTTTCAGATAGATTATACACTCCTGGAAATTGAAATAAGAACACCGTGAATTCATTGTCCCAGGAAGGGGAAACTTTATTGACACATTCCTGGGGTCAGATACATCACATGATCACACTGACAGAACCACAGGCACATAGACACAGGCAACAGAGCATGCACAATGTCCGCACTAGTACAGTGTATATCCACCTTTCGCAGCAATGCAGGCTGCTATTCTCCCATGGAGACGATCGTAGAGATGCTGGATGTAGTCCTGTGGAACGGCTTGCCATGCCATTTCCACCTGGCGCCTCAGTTGGACCAGCGTTCGTGCTGGACGTGCAGACCGCGTGAGACGACGCTTCATCCAGTCCCAAACATGCTCAATGGGGGACAGATCCGGAGATCTTGCTGGCCAGGGTAGTTGACTTACACCTTCTAGAGCACGTTGGGTGGCACGGGATACACGCGGACGTGCATTGTCCTGTTGGAACAGCAAGTTCCCTTGCCGGTCTAGGAATGGTAGAACGATGGGTTCGATGACGGTTTGGATGTACCGTGCACTATTCAGTGTCCCCTCGACGATCACCAGTGGTGTACGGCCAGTGTAGGAGATCGCTCCCCACACCATGATGCCGGGTGTTGGCCCTGTGTGCCTCGGTCGTATGCAGTCCTGATTGTGGCGCTCACCTGCACGGCGCCAAACACGCATACGACCATCATTGGCACCAAGGCAGAAGCGACTCTCATCGCTGAAGACGACACGTCTCCATTCGTCCCTCCATTCACGCCTGTCGCGACACCACTGGAGGCGGGCTGCCCGATGTTGGGGCGTGAGCGGAAGACGGCCTAACGGTGTGCGGGACCGTAGCCCAGCTTCATGGACACGGTTGCGAATGGTCCTCGCCGATACCCCAGGAGCAACAGTGTCCCTAATTTGCTGGGAAGTGGCGGTGCGGTCCCCTACGGCACTGCGTAGGATCCTACGGTCTTGGCGTGCATCCGTGTGTCGCTGCGGTCCGGTCCCAGGTCGACGGGCACGTGCACCTTCCGCCGACCACTGGCGACAACATCGATGTACTGTGGAGACCTCACGCCCCACGTGTTGAGCAATTCGGCGGTACGTCCACCCGGCCTCCCGCATGCCCACTATACGCCCTCGCTCAAAGTCCGTCAACTGCACATACGGTTCACGTCCACGCTGTCGCGGCATGCTACCATGTTAAAGACTGCGATGGAGCTCCGTATGCCACGGCAAACTGGCTGACACTGACGGCGGCGGTGCACAAATGCTGCGCAGCTAGCGCCATTCGACGGCCAACACCGCGGTTCCTGGTGTGTCCGCTGTGCCGTGCGTGTGATCATTGCTTGTACAGCCCTCTCGCAGTGTCCGGAGCAAGTATGGTGGGTCTGACACACCGTTGTCAATGTGTTCTTTTTTCCATTTCCAGGAGTGTGTAATGATAAGACAGAGATTTAAGAACCAGGCTTTAAATTGTAAAACATTTCCAGGGGCAGATGTGGACTCTGACCACAATCTATTGGTTATGACCTGTAGATTAAAACTGAAGAAACTGCAAAAAGGTGGGAATTTAAGGAGATGGGATCTGGATAAACTGAAAGAACCATAGGTTGTACGGAGTTTCAGGGAGAGTATAAGGGAACAATTGACAAGAATGGGGAAAAGAAATACAGAAGAAGAAGAATGGGTAGCTTTGAGGAATGAAGTAGTGAAGGCAGCAGAGGATCAAGTAGGTAAAAAGACGAGGGCTAGTAGAAATCCTTGGGTAACAGAAGAGATACTGAATTTAATTGATGAAAGGAGAAAATACAAAAATGTAGTAAGTGAAGCAGGCAAAAAGAAATACAAACGTCTCAAAAATGAGATCGACAGGAAGTGCAAAGTGGCTAAGCAGGGATGGCTAGAGGACAAATGTAAGGATGTAGAGGTTTATCTCACGAGGGGTAAGATAGATACTGCCTACAGGAAAATTAAAGAGACCTTTGGAGAAAAGAGAGCCACTTGCATGAATATCAAGAGCTCCGATGGAAACCCAGTTCTAAGCAAAGAAGGGAAAGCAGAAAGGTGGAAGGAGTATATAGAACGTCTATACAGGGGCGATGTTCTCGAGGACAATATTATGGAAATGGAAGAGGATGTAGATGAAGATGAAATGGGAGATATAATACTGCGTGAAGAGTTTGACAGAGCACTGAAAGACCTAAGTCGAAACAAGGCCCCAGAAGTAGACAACACTCCATTAGAACTACTGACAGCCTTGGGAGAGCCAGTCATGACAAAACTCTACCATCTGGTGAGCAAGATGTATGAGACAGGCGAAGTTCCCTCAGACTTCAAGAAAAATATCATAATTCCAACCCCAAAAAAAGCAGGTGTTGACAGATGTGAAAATTACCGAATTATAAGTTTAATAAGTCACAGCTGCAAAATACTAACGCGAGTTCTTTACAGACGAATGGAAAAACTGGTAGAAGCCGACCTCGGGGAAGATCAGTTTGGATTCCGTAGAAATGTTGGAACACGTGAGGCAATACTGACCCTATGACTTATCTTAGAAGAAAGATTAAGGAAAGGCAAACGGCGATACTTTCTAAGCTTGTCTTCATGCTTGCCGAACTCTACATTGGCCAGCGAGGTGCCGGATCTATCCACTGAGAAGGTTCGGAACATTATGGGCAGGGCCCTCCAATCAGCTAGGTATTTTGACGACGTAACGCGCCAGTTGGAGAGATTTGGACACGATATCCCTCAGGTAAACCTACGTTTCTAGCATTTGTAGACTTAGAGAAAGCTTTCGACAATGTTGATTGGAATACTCTCCTTCAAATTCTGAAGGTGGCAGGGGTAAAATACAGGGAGCGAAAGGCTTTTTACAATTTGTACAGAAACCAGATGGCAGTTATAAGAGTCGAGGGACATGAAAGGGAACCAGTGGTTGGGAAGGGAGTGAGACAGGGTTGTAGCCTCTCCCCGATGTTATTCAATCTGTATATTGAACAAGCAGTAAAGGAAACAAATTAAAAGTTTGGAGTAGGTATTAAAATCCATGGAGAAGAAATAAAAACTTTGAGGTTCGCCGATGACATTGTAATTCTGTCAGAAACAGCAAAGGACTTGGAAAAGCAGTTGAACGGAATGGACAGTGTCTTGAAAGGAGGGTATAAGATGAACATCAACAAAAGCAAAACAAGGATAATGGAATGTAGTCGAATTAAGTCGAGTGATGCTGAGGGAATTAGATTAGGAAATGAAACACTTAAAGTAGTAAAGGCGTTTTGCTATTTGGGGAGCAAGATAACTGATGATGGTCGAAGTAGAGAGGATATAAAATGTAGACTGGCAATGGCAAGGAAAGCGTTTCTGAAAAAGAGAAATTTGTTAACATCGAGTATTGATTTAAGTGTTAGGAAGTCGTTTCTGAAAGTATTTGTATGGAGTGTAGCCATGTATGGAAGTGAAACATGGACGATGAATAGTTTTGACAAAAAGAGAATAGAAGCTTTCGAAATGTGGTGCTACAAAAGAATGCTGAAGATTAGATGGGTAGATCACATAACTAATGAGGAGGTATTGAATAGAATTGGGGAGGAGAGGAGTTTGTGGCACAACTTGACTAGAAGAAGGGATCGGTTGGTAGGACATGTTCTGAGGCATCAAGGGATCACCAATTTAGTACTGGAGGGCAGCGTGGAGGGTAAAAATCGTAGAGGGAGACCAAGAGATGAATACACTAAGCAGATTCAGAAGGATGTAGGCTGCAGTAGGTACTGGGAGATGAAGAAGCTTGCACAGGATAGAGTAGCATGGAGAGCTGCATCAAACCAGTCTCAGGACTGAAGACCACAAAACAACAACAACAACAACAATCAGTTATGCTGCTATGAGTATTATTTATATTTGATCTGTAGACCTGAATCAGCTATTTAGCCATCATCAGGTTATCTAGAACAGAACATCTTATAAATTTTGGTCTATTTGTTGTATCATATGAGTTTCTTATGGAGAAAGTCCTGACTTCCATGCAGTATCGTTTTTCGTTGTTATTCTAGTGTTGTGAGTTATGGAATGCTCTGACACTTCGTTAATAATGATTAGAAATAAACTTAATTTGCAGTTGAAATTTCGTGAAAGCAATTATGTCAGATGAACAGTGATATTTTATGGTTACATCTGCTTGTTGACAATTCTGTCAGCTATGGTGTTGGGTTACATTGAGTGGATATAATTAAATACATATATAATACAAAAAGAGAAAAAATTTAAGTAACACAACACCGCAGATATCCATTAAGTACAACGCAATAACATCGCTGACAAAACTTTCAACAAGCGGATGTAACCATACAATATCGCTGATCATCTACATAATTGCTGTTATGAAATTTCAGTTGGAAATTAAGTTTATTTCTTACCATTATTAATGAATTTATAAGATGTTCTATAACAGATAACCTGATGACGGCTATATAGCTGAAACAAGCCTACAGTTCAATTAAAAACAATATTCATAGCAGCGTAGCTGGTCATACAAAATTTATTATGTCCTTGTACATTGTTGTTTAAAATAATTAATGTCCGTCTCAATGTTTAATAGAGTCTTGCTTAAAATTTGAAGTAAATCGGTCAAGTACTTTTTGAGAGTTTGGTAACAATGTTTCCCTTTTATATATTACATACACATTTACATATTATGTATGTATATTAAAAAATATACAGATATTCGTCCGAATGTTCATTAGAGCATCGTGTAAAAATTGGAAGTAAAACGGTGAAGAATTTTGAGAAATTTGGTAACTACATTTCCCAGTATATATTGCCTGTTTGTGTATATATTATACATATTATAAATAGGTATATAAATACAAGCACGTATTCGAATACAACGTTGAGGCAAAATTTAAAGTCAATAGACCGATTACTTTAGAGTTTTGCGATCATAACCATACGTAGGCTGCCTCTTTAGACATAAAGAAGATGAGTTTTTGTATGAATGGCTAGCACCGAGGTGCCACTTGGCCTTTCAAGCGTGCAAGAGACCCAGTAGGATCTGTGCATGGCCAGTGGCCTGTAAACTGCCCTTTTTCTACCGACACCCGGCCGGAACCGCTATGACAGCTGCCCCGAAAACCAGTGATCGTTATCGATGGGCAAACATCACGGTATCGCGAAGTCTTTGGGAACGACCTGGCTAATAACGTTGTATTTCGACCAAACGTCGATCTCTTGTTTATTTAATTTCTTGTCCAGTGATACGCCATTGGCGTTATTTATTTCAGCTTATCGGAATAGATTTCATGCGTGTCTCAGCCTGTTGTAAGAAAATTTACACCACCAAAATTGCAAATCCCTTTTTCACTTCAGTTTATGTTAGACATGTACGAAATGTCACAACATACTTCTTCAGCTGAACATTGTGAAAGTTAACTCTTTGCTAAACTTTCCTCAGAGACATCGTTTGAGTGATTTAACACTAAGTTTCTTCGTTTCCTGTTTCTTATTAAGAATTAGATACTGCGGCACTTGAATGGTAATCGATAGGTTTACAAAGAACAAATGTTATCTCCTCTCGTTAATATCTTCCGATATAACTTTCGGGGGTAACGCATTACTTAGAAAGACCGTAGGCCCGTTGATTGCGCAAGAGCTAGCAGTGAAAACACAGGTCTGTCATAGGCGCCACGTAAAATAGTGAAGCTATCTAACTGCAGCTTCACAATACATGTTACTATAGTACTGGGGAAAATAATGTCTTCATTACTCAGCGTTTAAACTGTCAGCGTCTATAAAGCTGTTCAGTGTACGGCCACAAAAATCTTTGATCTTTGCAATATCAACCACTCTCGGAAGACGAGACAAAGTAACGTTTCACCAGGCCTGGAATGAAAGTCATACCAATCGCCATGACTCTACTCGGTATAACAGATCCTTTAGAGTAACCTTTCACAACGTTGGCAATCGGGAACGCGACTAATTGTAAGTATATATGAAGGTGTCATAAATTGCCATCCGCACTCGAACACCACGATAGATCAGCGCAGGCCGTATACTTTTGTGGGATATACAACAACGACTGTATGAGTGAATCGATTTATCCCTGGTAACAGAAGCTTCCCACATCCCTTCATGAAACGTTAATTTGACATCAAAGGAATGAGCTGCTCAGCAAATGGGACCATCTCGACTACGTACCTTCTATTTGGCCAGACCCTATATTAAACCCATTCTATTACGTAGATTGACAAAGTGGACTCCCATGTGCTGAAGCATTACTACACACCGAATTACCAACAGCGCATCTCTGGAAAATGAAATACACTCTGTACAAGCACGCAAAAATACACTCCTGGAAATGGAAAAAAGAACACATTGACACCAGTGTCAGACCCACCATACTTGCTCCGGACACTGCGAGAGGGCTGTACAAGCAATGATCACACGCACGGCACAGCGGACACACCAGGAACCGCGGTGTTGGCCGTCGAATGGCGCTAGCTGCGCAGCATTTGTGCTCCGCCGCCGACAGTGTCAGCCAGTTTGCCGTGGCATACGGAGCTCCATCGCAGTCTTTAACACTGGTAGCATGCCGCGACAGCGTTGACGTGAACCGTATGTGCAGTTGACGGACTTTGAGCGAGGGCGTATAGTGGGCATGCGGGAGGCCGGGTGGACGTACCGCCGAATTGCTCAACACGTGGGGCGTGAGGTCTCCACAGTACATCGATGTTGTCGCCAGTGGTCGGCGGAAGGTGCACGTGCCCGTCGACCTGGGACCGGACCGCAGCGACGCACGGATGCACGCCAAGACCGTAGGATCCTACGCAGTGCCGTAGGGGACCGCACCGCCACTTCCCAGCAAATTAGGGACACTGTTGCTCCTGGGGTATCGGCGAGGACCATTCGCAACCGTCTCCATGAAGCTGGGCTACGGTCCCGCACACCGTTAGGCCGTCTTCCGCTCACGCCCCAACATCGTGCAGCCCGCCTCCAGTGGTGTCGCGACAGGCGTGAATGGAGGGACGAATGGAGACGTGTCGTCTTCAGCGATGAGAGTCGCTTCTGCCTTGGTGCCAATGATGGTCGTATGCGTGTTTGGCGCCGTGCAGGTGAGCGCCACAATCAGGACTGCATACGACCGAGGCACACAGGGCCAACACCCGGCATCATGGTGTGGGGAGCGATCTCCTACACTGGCCGTACACCACTGGTGATCGTCGAGGGGACACTGAATAGTGCACGGTACATCCAAACCGTCATCGAACCCATCGTTCTACCATTCCTAGACCGGCAAGGGAACTTGCTGTTCCAACAGGACAATGCACGTCCACATGTATCCCGTGCCACCCAACGTGCTCTAGAAGGTGTAAGTCAACTACCCTGGCCAGCAAGATCTCCGGATCTGTCCCCCATTGAGCATGTTTGGGACTGGATGAAGCGTCGTCTCACGCGGTCTGCACGTCCAGCACGAACGCTGGTCCAACTGAGGCGCCAGGCATGGCAAGCCGTTCCACAGGACTACATCCAGCATCTCTATGATCGTCTCCATGGGATAACAGCAGCCTGCATTGCTGCGAAAGGTGGATATACACTGTACTAGTACCGACATTGTGCATGCTCTGTTGCCTGTGTCTATGTGCCTGTGGTTCTGTCAGTGTGATCATGTGATGTATCTGACCCCAGGAATGTGTCAATAAAGTTTCTCCTTCCTGGGACAACGAATTCACGGTGTTCTTATTTCAATTTCCAGGAGTGTATACCTAAATAAGAAAGAGAAGAAGCACGCATTAACGAGCAACATATAACCATTTCTTCCATCAAGGAAACACTTACCCGACATTCTACAAGGAGAAAAGTATTTTAACCGACAAACTCTGGGAGGTTGTAGGGGACATCAAAACAAATATTTTTCCCTAACGTCATTTTTTCCTATGAGGATTATTTAAACCGGTGGAGGCCGTATTACGCTCTTCAGTTGTTAGAGGCTGTATTACGATCTTCATTTGTTAGAGGGCGTATTATGCTCTTCAGTTATAGGCAACTGCTGTCCACCAGTGTAGTAGTGCTTTGTCTCTGTTTACTAATGGAGCGATACACCTGGAGTGAGTACACTGATATGGTTGGTGCGTACTACGTAACGCAGCACAACGGACAAGCTGCAAAGCGGGTTTATCAACAACAATATCCTAATCGCCGTATCCCGCATCAATACGACCTTTGCTGCTGTATACCAACGTCTGCGTGAGACCGGGTCATTTAGCAGATTACCTAGACAGGGACGCCGTCGCACGGTAAGAACGCTGAAGCTGTCTTGCAGCATGTCGAGCGGGATCCTTCAATCAGCACTCGGGCAATTGTACGTAAGATGGGGAATCAGACGAATGTAAGAACAGTCCTTCGAGAGCAAGTGTTACGTCCATTTCACTTGCATAGCGTCCACAACCCGGAACCAGTTGATTATCCACCCAGAGCACAGTTTTCGCACTGGTACCTGGAACAGTGTGAAATGCATCCTACATTTCCATCCTCTGTGTTGTTTACCGATGAAGCAACGTTCGTGCGCGATGGAGTCTTCAATATACACAATTCGCATATTTGGAGTGAGGATAACCCACATGCCACAGTTACTAGCGCTTATCAAGTGCGGTTCTTCGTTAATGTGTGGGTCGGTGTTGTTGGGGACTGCTTAATTGGGCCGTATCTGCTACCTAGGCCATTAAATGGCAGACACTATTACAATTTTCTCGCCAGAGCATTGCCAGGTTTGCTGGAGGATGTCCCGCTCCCTACAAGACAACGCATGTGGTTCCGGCATGACGGGGCGCCGGCACATTTCAGTCGTCGTGTCGGTCGATTCCTGGACCGATGGTTCCCAGAAACGTGGATTGGCGGAGGTGGTCCTGTACCATGGCCTTCTCGATCCCCAGATATGTCCCCTCTGGACTTTTTTGTGTGGGGAGAGATATGCAACCTTGTTTACGCAACTCCTGTTGCATCAGAAGACTATGTGGTTGCCCGGATAGTAGCAGCAGTAGGAACATTTGAGCATACTCCTGGGGTTATTGCCCGTGTCAGAGAGATCATAATCCGACGGTGTAACATTTGTTTGCGTGTCAATGGAGACATTTTTGAAAATCTACTATAATTGATCTGAAATGTGTTAATGTGTTATCTCTTGGTCATAAAAAAAATGGAAAAGTGTTTGTTGGTTTCATTAATTTGCCGCCAGAGAAATCTTCCTCTACCTGTTTAAATACTCCTCATAGGAAAAAATGACATTAGGGAAAAATATTTGTTTTCATTTCCCATACAACCTCTCAGAGTTTGTCGGTTTAAATACTTTTCACCCGGTACAGAATGTAGGTGGTAACTTTTGCTTGCTACGTAAACTGCTGTGAGTATACCGGTGCAGTACCTTCAACATCCCGTTTCTGCAACTGGAACCATTTCTGGGGAAATGTGAAACTTTTTCCCCTCTACAGATATGTCGTTATGTAGCAAACATGCTCCCATGCTTAAAGTATGGGGAGGACAAAAACGGAGAAACACAACTCATTAGCATGCATAATACGGTGTAGGAAAACCACTGGCATTCAAAACCTATCTGTCGTCTCGGAACTGATAAATAAATTCAAGTCCTGTAAGGTTTTCATTGTTACTTCATATCACTGTTCCTGAAAAAAAAAGTGCCAAGTCCAGGTGACAATGATGGAGGGGGATAGCGACCACGCACTCGCCTGTCCTTAATAGACCACAAGGGCACAGTAATATTGAGACCTAGTGACTGTAGCGACAATTCATCCACGTGGTCACAAAACCAGTCCTGGACGATGGGAGCTGTGTGAACAGGGGCCCTGTCACCTTGCAACACAGCATCACCACTGGGGAACAAACATTGTACCATGGGACGGACCTGATCAGCCAAAATGGGCGCGTAATCACTGTAAGTAATGTCCCCTTGCAGAGTAATATTGGCGCCCATGGAACACCAAGATACGGTTGCCCAAATCATCACAGAACCTCTGTCACGCTTCACTCTTGGGAAGTAAACTCGGCCAGAAGTTGGAAAGAGCGTGAACCAAGACTCATCCGAGCAAATGACACTCTTCCATTGCAGTCCAGGTTTTATGGTTTCAGCCTCCCATTTTCCTGTTACGGGCATTTGCATAAATGATGAGTGGTTTTGGAATTCCAGTTCGCCCTCTAATTGCCTGCTTATGGAGCTCCCTTCGTGTCGTGCTGAAAGGTTTCGGAAGTGCGGCATTCAGTTCTGCTGTGAGTTTTGCAGCTGTTGTCGTCAATGACCGTCTGTCACGATCGCTCCACACACACCTACGTTCTCATTGCGACTCAGTGGTTGACGTTTTTCCGCTTTCCCTGTCTGTGTATAAACCCTTCATACGGTGCCTCTTGAAACACCAAACAGTGTGACTACTGCGGTTATCGAAGCACCCACCATGTCCTTAGGTTAGTTAGGTTTAAGTAGTTCTAAGTCTAGGGGACCGATGACCTCAGATGTTAAGTACCATAGTGCTCAGAGCCATTTGAACCATATGATTTGAAGCACTCACCATACGAACACCATCAATTTGCCGCACCTTCGAAGTCACTTAACTCCGACATAATGCACTCAACTACATAGGACAAGTTTGAAATCTTATGGGACTTAACTGCTAAGGTCATCAGCCCCTAAGCTTACGCAATACTTAACCTAAATTATCCTAAGGACAAACACACACACACCCATGCCCGAGGGAGGACTCGAAGCTCCGCCGGGACCAGCCGCACAGTCCATGACTGCAGCGCCTCACACCGCTCGGCTAATCCTACGCGGCAACTACATAGGACAGTGTTCTGACCACAATTGACATTTGCAACGTGAAGAGGATACAGCACAAGTGCCGTTCGTGGTGAACTATAACTGCGCAATCCGTTATCATCTGCATTTACGCTCAAGCAACCATTTCTCGCAGTGTTTCCATATAGTTCTCCAACCCCCGTACTTTCAGTACCACTTTAAGATGGCGCCTTGATGCCGAATCCTGTTGGGAAAAAAAGCTCAGACGTTTTTCACCACCCTCGTGACTTACATTTCTTGTGTTTCTTTTTCTTTAAATCGAAAGCCTCTTTCTCAATAACGTGAAGAAGATAAATGCCGACAGCCGTAATTTTATGAATTATTTTATTGGCACCATCTTCAGGCCCCTGTATAAATCGACAAAACCAAGCTTACAATAAACAAAAAATCTCATATGCAGCATCATTTGCCTTATTTACAGTAAATTAACCATACGCATACATTAGTAAAAAATGTAAAAAGAGATGAAAGAGATCAACAGTAAATTAAAATGCATGTCATAGAAACGTTGTTCACAGAGCTGTCATGTACCCATTAACGGTATTAATGAAAACTGCTTACAGTACAACGCTAACGTAATATTACGAACGTTGAGTCATGTCGAACAAACAATGGTATCACATACAGTGGTCGTACTATAACGAAACGTTGAAGAGACAAAATCTCTCTCTCTCTCTCTCTCTCTCTCTCTCTCAAAAAAAAAAAAATGAAAAATAAGGAACCGAAATAATGAATGCATAAACATGATAAAGGAATAAGGCAATCTAACCTTAGCAGTGTAACTGAATTGTGAATGTAATAACCGTTAAAAAGACTAGAAAATCAGAAATGAAACTTGCATTTAGGTCGGCTCCTAAGCTGGAAAAAGTAATTTTTGTGGTAGTAGCTGTGATTCACATGCCCTATTACACGTGCGTCGTGTTGATCAAAAAGCCAAATTGTAAAAATAACAAAAGATGTGAAGCACAAAAAAATATAAACCAGAAGTCATCAACAAAGTAAACTTTCAAGTTGTATAGACGAGATGGAACAACAGAATCTTCCTCATTACTTATACGTATAATGAATCACCACGTGTAAACCTGCATCGTCAGTGCCGTTCAGAAGAGTGCGCTTTTTTTTCAATTATGAACGGCACAATGCGGTTTGTGTGGACTGTGGAGTCTTTTAATGTGCCTCCAACGACCATTTCGAGCTTAGCGCATTGAAACTTTACGGCAAGAGTGGTTGTCAGGACGGAAAGCTGCCAGCCGAATCGCCGTGTACCACAGCGATGTCATTCGAACACTCAACAGCTATTTTGAGACACCGCTATTGTGATCTGCTTCGTAGAGTTCGTCCGCGATCAACAACACCAGCTGATGACCACTTCCTACAAATTTTGGCTCAGAGGTGCTTAAAAAGGGAGTACATTAGAACTACGCGCTGGGTTTTTAGTGGTAACTGTGAGCGCTGTCGACGCGGCCAGCACAGTCTCCAAACGATCAATTTGACTTGAAGGTGTCCATTACGAACAACAGCAGAAGACCTTCAGTACCATTTTGTGCGATGACACTAAGTTAGGGAAGGCCTCGAATGTAAGCCGGATGAATGGCGTCGGTTTCTCTTCACGACGAGTACAGAATTTGTCTGGCGTCAGATGACTGTGGTACAAGAGTGAATGAGAGCCAGTTTCAGGGTTACAGTCCCACGTGTTCAGGGCGGAGGTGCGCCAGTCATGCTTAGGACCGGTACCATATGCAATTGCCAGAAACGTCTCATCAGAATTGAGGACAATTTGAGGGCTGTAGAGTATCAGTTCAGCATCCTCCAAAGTGCTGTCCAGCCCCACAGTCAAAATTTCGTCGATAGGTTCATATTTCAAGAGGATAATGCACGATCACATCGCTCCCACCTCGACAACACCTTCTTCCAGTAGGCACGAATCAACTGGATGGAATGACATGCCTGTCTGCTGACATGAACGCAAATGATCGTCTTTAGTACCTGTTGAAACTTGCAGTGAATTGCCACAGAAAGTCGCTGCACGCACTGGATGACCTCAGTTGGGCCACTGTTGAGGAATGAGATCAGCTTGAGCAGCAACGTCTCTACCATAGTGTAAACAGCACGCCATGAAGGATCCAAGCACATTACAACGAGGCTGGAGCAAGACGGTAGTGAATGTTACCCAGCAGCAGATTTTGGTTTCACGAATGTACAAAGATGGGCACTTTTCAACAGACTGGCTACATTTTGACTCTTTATTTTATTCCAGAGTAGCTTCGGAGGGATTATTCTTACAATCCGTGTTCCCTTTGAACCTAATTGAACACGCACTCAGATACTGAAGTGGCGCAAGACTTTTTTTTCCGCAGTTCACATAATCTGATCACAAGTATCCAGAATTGGCAACTGGATACCACGAAGGGTGGATAAAACGAGGCAAGGAGTATTACGTTACCACAAGAGAAGCAGTCGGTAGAAGCGGTGGTCTGGAGAGTACAGTGACTTCGAACGTGGACTAGTCACTGGATGTCACTTGAGTAACAAATCCATCATCGGCGTTTCAACCTACTGTAGTTGCCCAAGTCGCCCCTTGGTAGTGTAATTGTGAGGTGGAAACACAAAGAAATAAAGACCACTAAACCAAGACCAGATAGGCCTCGTGTAAATACAGGGACAGTAAAGCATTGGAGAGGGAGGTAGTAAAAAATCGCATAAAGTCAGCGGAAGAAATCATTCGTGAGGTACAAAGTGCTACCAGCAGACCAGGTAACATAATCACTGTGCGTTGGTCCTTAAAAATAATGGGGTACAATTGTCGATAAGGTCCTCATAAACCACACTTTTCCGTAGTCAGTATTAAGCGACGCTTGAAATGGTATACCGGGTGACTCCACTGGACAATGGACGACTGGAAAAGAGTGACCAGGAGTGATCAAGAACGTTATGCCTTGTGGGAACGCGATGGAAGGGTTTGAGTTTGGCGAATGCCTGGAGAACGTTACCTGCCATCATGGATAGTGCCATCAGGGAATTACGGAGGAGGTGGTGTTACGGTATGGGGGTATTCTTCGTGGGAAGGTCCCTTTGTTACCGTTAAGAAAACGCTAAATGCGGAAAGATATGATGACAATTAACGGCAATGCATACAGTAGAAGCACAGTTCGGATACGACTATTGTCGTCTGCAGCTCGTGGTCTAGTGGCTTGCGTTGCTGCCTATCATGGGGTCCCGGGCTCAATTCCCAGCCGGGTTGGGGATTTTCTCTTCCCAGGGATTGGGTGTTTGCGTTGCCCTGATCATTTCATCTTCATCATCATCATCATCATCATCATTCTTGACAGTGGCTCGATTGGATTGTGTAAAAATTGGACTGTGAAAAAATTGGGACTTTGTATGGGCGCTGATGACCGCGCTGTTGAGCGCCCCACAAACCACACATCATCATCATCATCATCGACGACTATTGTCCGCATCAGCATGACATTGGAACCTATCATAAATGGTGTGTGGACAATAACATTCCTGAAACGGACTGGCCTGCACTGAGTCCCGACCTGAACCTAGTGGAACACCTCTGGGATGAGTTAGAACGTCAACTTCGCTCCAGATCCCAGCGTCTAAGATCATTACCTTCTCTGATGTCGACTTTTGGGGACGAATGTGCTGCAATTCCTCCCGTTACATTCAGACACCTCACTGGAGGTGTCCCTAGCAGAACTCAAGCCACCACAAAGGCAAGTGAGGGCACAACCCATATCAATTTCCGCTAATAGGTGTACAGATACTTTCGATCATATAGTGTGTTAGATGAAACTGAAAAGGGGATTACGTCGAAAAAAAGTGCATTATGACATAAAACACAATGTTCCATTACAAATCAGAAGTGCTTTCTCTTACCTTGTGCAAGTGAAGTGTTCAATACTTGAGACTGGCACTAACCGAACCGGTACGATTCATCAGTGCACGACGAAACAGCACAACTATGCGCTAGTGCTGTATGTATACAAGTGGCCAAGACGTTAAATACCTTAATTATCAAATACCTGTATCCGTAGCGATAAAACATACTTTTAAAAGTTATTTTATCCTGGGAATGATTCATACTAAGCACACATGACGAAAAATTAGTTACCCTCCATGAGACATCCCGCTATTACCGTGTGAACATCGCCTCGAGGAATGGTAATGACATCAATTCACAGAGGAAGATCATCCACAACTTTCCCTGAGGAAAGTTGTGGATGATTCGCCATATACATTCATACCGACAGTCCTTCTTTCCACGAACAATACGAGACTGGAATAGAAGGGAGAACCGATAAAGGTACTCAAGTTACCCTCCGCCACACACCGTCAGGTGGCTTGCGGAGTATGGATGCAGATGTAGATGTAGAATAGATCCCATAGAGCTAACAAATTGCGGATACCTTGATTGGCCCGTTTCACCTACTGTCCCAAATAGTCCAAGACTTTTTTTCGGCTTAAGATTAGTTGATTTAGCGAGCCAGTTGAGGTGCGGAGCTACGCCCATGTGTTCGTCAAGCGTGCAGCTCTGTGAAACCGGCTGTTGTTATTTTGGAAAACGTGAATGGCCACAGCATACTCGTCGTCAAACGCAAAGGAACAACTACAGCTAAACCAAGAACAGGCACATCTCCTGTACTGTTGGACAGGGACAGTTGAACATTGTCCACGGTAATCTGAATGAGTGGGCCCAAGTCACGATAGGAAAAACACCACTAAGACATCAGAGAACCATTGCCATAGACTGCGGGTTAAATATTGCTTTGGGCCGTCGATGCAATGGAGACCTTGAATCAGTTGAACAGAGGCAAAATAGTGACTTGACGGACCATGCTACAAGCCTAGAGTCAGCTAATGTCCAGTATCTATGTTGTTTGGCACACTGAAGATGTGCAGCGTAAAGTTCCTCAGTGAGCTACGACCATTTGCGAGGCATCCAACTCCAAATGTCCATTGCATGCAGTTCCCTTCGCAGGTGTGGCCGTGCGGTTCTAGGTGCTTCAGTCTGGAACCGCGTGACCGCTACGGTCGCAAGGTTCGAATCCTGCCTCGGGCATGGATGTGTGTGATGTTCTTAGGTTGTTAGTTTTAAGTAGTTCTAAGTTCTAGGGGACTGATGACCACAGATGTTAAGTCCCATAGTGCTCAGAGCCATTCGAACTGTTTTGAACCTTCGCGTGTGTGTTGGGGTTTATGGGCGCTCAACATCGAGGTCATCAGCGCCCTTTGAACCTTCGCATTATTCGCTCAAAAACTGGTCGAGATTGACCTGCATTCACCAACTGCAGCGCTTCCTGTCGGGTTTTTACATGATAGTTATGGAAGCTGAAGAAATGAATTAAAATTTATGCCATGGCTGGGACTTGAACCCAGGCCTCCTTGCTTATTGCGTAGAGATGCTAGCTATTACAACACCACACCACTGGAACTAACATTGCTGCACGGACTGCCCTAGTCCAGTGCCCTCCGTAACACGAACCTCAATATGCGCCTTCAGTTTATTTTCCCCTTCTTGGTTCGTCACGTCATCGACCATCCGTGACATTCGGCTTCAGTTCGTAGGTTCTTTTTACGACCACTGTTCTTACGCCGTGTTACACGGCTGCGTGTGGTACATTATTACTCGTAGACATGATGGGCAGACCGCGTTGACAGACCAATAAATCGGGGAACATCATTCACGTTGTGATCAGGGCCACGTCCAAACATGATAACACGTTTCTGCCATTCTGTCACGTCTCCACGTCGACCCATCTGGTTGCGCTGATTTGTTACAGCTGACTAGCACACAGACACCACTTTAGTGCCATGATGTACGTCACTTGTGGAAGATCAGGTGTCCGCTTCTCAGCATTTTTGCATCGTCTATAGCGCACCAAAGCCATCAGTGCGTTCTGTTATGGGGACGACTAATATTTTGTCATACGCGCTTATCATCTCTTAGTGTATGTTAATTTCTTTCTGAAATGCCCTATTTTCCAAGCTAAACTCTAGAGATGATGCTCCAATTAAGAGGACCAGGTCGTGAGCGAATTTTTGGTTGACTATACTAACGTTGGTATGCTTTTCCCAAAAAACGATTTGTTCAAAGCAAACCAAATTTGAAACATGCATAAGTTGTCATATTTTCGTCAAAGTATATTAATTACATAACAGCATCATTGTTATCACAGTAGATATTGCAAAAAGGTATGTGATCTAAACAATTGGTATTTTAAAAAAATAATATGTCAAACCGTTTCTCTTATTGCCATGATCTTAGTACATTTTAATTAAAGTGATGTAATTAACCTGAATTCCAAGGTTCATTGACATATACGTGTTAGTTTCAGACAAAATCGTACCTAATGCGTATAAAGATTTTGATACAAACTATTTTCAAAGCTATAAACTCGCCAGGTTCATAGACGCCAGTTTTACAGGTTTCTGTATCCTCCAGCTTACTTTGGAGGTCCGCTTTCAAATTTTGGCCTCTTTTGTCATTTGTAGGGCACTTTTCTCAGCCTCCCGCCCCCTCAGTTGGCCAATTGAGAGAAGCACATTCTCCATGTGCACCCCAGGTTCTACCTCCATACCACTGAAAGCTTTCAGCCTGTTGGCTGACCCATCACTGACACACAACACTGCAACCAAGACACCAGTTTTTAGGGGTTTGAGGCCCACAAATATTGTTTCAGGCAGGCGTTCCCGCACACGGTTATTGAAATTTTCGTTGGGGTTTTGAGTTCTCCCATGTATGCATTTAGTAAGCAAGCTTTTGCTAGCCGAGTCCCTATAGACAGGTTTTATAATATCTGCTATTGGATTTCGTGAGGGATGGTTATGTCTATATTCATTACCAGTTACACTCGCTCTCTGATACTTACACCATGACTCCGGGCCTTTTGGACAGAGGGAATGATAGGTGGTCCTCTATTATCTTTAAACTTATTACTACTGTAGAGCTTGCTAATTCGGGCCGTATTTACTATCTGCACTGACAAAATATACCTACACTCGCTTAGCACCGGGATGACCAACTTGCAAAGCAGTCATCATAGAATAAATAGAGCAGAGGCTAAAAAAGTCTGCTGCAGCCAGGATAAACACGGTTCAATTGACAGCAGAGAGAAGGGGGCGGGTCATTATTAGACAATGCTATTTCTCTCCTATTAATTCATATTAATTCACACCAAACATACAAAGACCATACATATTCTGTGGTTCGAGAAGGACTGGGATGTGAGTTAACACAACAAGGAAATTTCGTTATTTCGACGGATTTTCACTTCCTGGTTCCCGTAAGATAGCAGTCGACCTAGAACTGCGAAATCTGGATCACAAGTCTTCTTGTCAGTCTGGCAATGTATTCCATATCACATTTATTAGCAGCATACGTCCTCCCATAGCCTTAAATGGCGGAGCTCCTCGTCAACTGCACAGAGGAAACGGCGCACTGGGTATGAGAGCCACTTAACAAATCGCGGCTCTCCGGAGCTTCAAGCTGGCCTGTGGCGGGTCCAGCGCACAGGCTGGGCTCCCAGAGGCCGCGAGCCACGCCGACGTGCCTGCTTTGCAAAGTAGACCGCCCAACCTCGCAGCCGATAACCAGGTACCGTTCCACTCAGACCGGCGCCGGCCGAGTGCGCCGCGCGTTCGCCTTACCCTTCGTCCACACATAGGTGCCAACGCTGGCCAACAGTCGCGGGACAGCGCCCACACGTTCGAGCCAACATGCGCTTGAATTCTTACGGAGCCAACGTAAGCGTGTCTGACGGACAGAGTGCGGCCCCGGCATTCGCGGTTTTAAACGTAAACAACTATATTTTGTATTTGCAAGACAAAAAACGAAAGCATGTGAAATAAGATGGCAGGTACTAACTAATACATACATACAAACAGTCCACTCTTAGACGATGTATTGCATGGCATTCAGAATCAGCCGACACGGTATGGAAAATTCAATATAGGATCAGTCTTCATATGGTTTAATGCGCCATTTACTATACATAAGATACATTCAACCCAGAAAAATTTCAAAGTCAGATATGTGTAACCCACGAGTTTCGAAGAACAAAGTTAAGAGGCAAATGTTCTAAAAATGTTTTTATAAATAGTATCTAGAATATAGTTAAATCTGAATTGAAATAATTTCTGTGTTACGTAGAACAAATACAGAAACTGACTCACTGTACAGATACAATACGACCCAAACCACCCAGCCAGTCGAATACACAATATGGTTGTTGGGTAATCGTAAGTTTCTGAAATTCATCCTTAAAACACAGCCTACATAAACCAGCTTCCTCCTGAATTACTTTATCATATGTTCATAATATCGATAGAAATTTTGCAAAATGGTTACCCATGTACAAAAGGATACGAGGATCCTGTTTTACAGAGTAATTTTCCCGTTTTTACTTTCAACACAAAGGGCTCCTATTATCATTTGAAGTTATAATCTGAATCAAGTAATTATTTGCCTCTCTGCCTGTAATTCACATTTTCTAATGTGAAAACTTACTTAATTCAAATTTCCACAAACGAACAAAAATAATTATTGGCATAATACCTACAGCAGCTTTTCAAAAACCGAATCACTTACATTATAATATTCATAGAAAAAAGACGTTATTCCACATACCTTCCGTTCGGCAACTAAGCTGTCAGCCAGAACAAAACGATCTTATGCTCCTGATATATCGAAAAATGTTACAGTATACTGCAAACCTTCGTCAGGATTCTCCATCGTCATATTTGTAGGAAGAACTCCTATTAAACAAGCTTTATTTCACAAGTAAATAAATACACAAATGTACACAAAACACAGCACAGTTGCAGAATATATATAATAATATATATACTAAAATTCAATATTTTTTTAGATGTGTGTGTTTATTTGTACCCTGAGCAGGAACGATTCCGAAAAGTGATTCAGCAATTCTGTAGCTGCCGTGCATCCGCAGTAACATTGCGATTTTTGTGATTCCTCATAGAAAGATTCCACAAATGTATTTCTTGCTGGTAAAGTTCCAAAAACTCGAGAGCTTACATCTTTCTGCACTGTTCCTGAGACAATATATTTTCAAATGCCCACCCTGGGAGGACAAGAGACAAACAAACTCCGGTTTCGAAACGACAACGAAAGTAAACAACGTTGGAGCCAAAATGTGTGGTTGATGTGTCGGTATTGGCATCAACGCCCTTTGATGTTTCGTCGAAGTACGGACAAACAACGGAGTCGTACCAACATTGGGGCCAATGTTGAGGGTGATCCTCGGCAGGGACCTCTGTTAGTAAGACTGGATCCACACATTGGGGCACTTCAACAGTGTTAGCCCAATGTGTGGATCACACATTCGACTAACACTGTTGGAGTCAACGCTGGCCCCTATGTGTGGATCCAGCCTTACGAACAGAGGTCCCTGCCGAGGACCAACCTCAATTGATGTACCACGGAGGTAAAGACCAGTATCGTGTCACTATCTGTGTACCGGTACTGACAGGGCCAAATTTACGGACGACGGCGCCCTACACCGGAGACTTTTCGCCTCTCTCTTTTCACCTCTCGTTCGTTTCCGACTTACACAGCATTCTTCGCGACTTTTCTTGTCACTGGCTCCGTACTCCTCTACTTGTTCGTTTCCAAACGTTGCGAGCTCCATGCTATCATCACAAGCTTCTGTCTTTTGTAAATCCTGGAGTCATCTTTTGAGTGCAGCTTGGCAAGATTAAATGTTCATGTCATCCATAACGATGTATGCTGTCAGAATATAAGAATATGGAAGTTCATTTGGATGGGAATAAAGACTCAGTCGGCTATGAAAGTTGCCTTAGCTTGTTCCAAAAGTTTCTGCATGGGAGAAACTGACAAGTATAATTTGGGGAAATTTTGTGAACAAGCACGGACATTATTTCTTCCACATTTCTGCCAGTGTATACTGTAGACGTTCAGAATGAAAATTCTAGAGAAGTTTAAGGTGTAACCCTATCTTGTTGTCAGGAACTTGAAACAATGCAATGACGCAAGCGTGCGGTTATTGTTAATAAACTTATCTTTCATTGGAATTTTAGGTGAAATGTGCAAAAACAGATGGAGGAATATTCGGGACTCGTATCAGAGAAATAAACGAGAAAGAAAGCTTGGAACAGGTTCAGATGCCTCAGCAAAACCACGAAAATGGGTTCTGCTTGATCACTTGGGTTTAAGAAACCTACATTTCGTGGCATTTGAAATGAAATTGTCAAGAGCATATGGAGAAATATTAGTAACTCATACCGGAGAAATATGACATAAAATGGTTTCATTAGGTCCAAATGTGTCAGCGAAACAAAACAAATGCATTCTCTATCGTGTGATGACCACACGATTCTCGTTGCGCGTCGATAGAACTGGCGGCTAGTCGCGACGCTCCCGGAGATATATGAGCCCAAATCTCGGTAACGAAGTTCGATATCATTCTGATCTCAACTTTAAAAATAATTTCAATATGTTAGCTTCTTTTCATCGGCAACGATGTATGACCTAACGTAAACCATACGTAAAGTAGCCAGCGACCACATTTTTCACTGTACACAATTCAAATTTTATGCAGTAGGTTACTTGTAAATTAAGTATCGGGATAACTGTGACGAATATCGGAAAAACAGACACCTCATTATCAAGCTGTGATGTGAAACTGTAAGATACGCAAACATCAATTTTTTGTGCCTTTTACTTTCCTCACAATTGATAGAGAAGTAATATACAGCGAAAAAAACACGCAAAACCGGAAGAGATACTTTTCAATTTTTTGAAGTAAAAGGAGAATCTGTATCGAAAAACTAACTCTGGGAGCCGATGTAACTTTGTTGCATTAACATACAGTATTTTTTACAGCAAGAAAATCGGAATTCTTATTTTTCTTATGTATTTGAATCCGCCGCCGCCGGCCGCAGCTTGGGAAACGGCGACGACTCCAGTCGTCTTGCGGCCGTGCCGCCGTCTGCCAGGGTGGGAAAAGAGGAGAGGGCAGCGTCGCAGTCGCAGTCGCAGCCAACTGTCGCGTCTTGCACAACGTAACTTTAAACGACTCCTCAGCATCAGCACCAACAACGATTACATATTCCCGACACATTGTCAGTGGAACAGTGACCAATACAATACTGAAAAAGTTTGTTTTAATCTGTAGTCGTAGTTTATTTATTTTGCCAACTGACTTCCGGTTTCTGTCCACAGTACCATCCTCAGGCTAACCCCTGGGATGCAGTCGTCACGCTCGCTTCCCAAGTATCATACACACCTACTTGGGAAGAGAAGGTGACGACTGCATGCCAGGGGATAGCCTGAGGATTGTACTGTGCACTGAAAACGGTAGTCAGTAGACACAATAAAAAAACTGCGATTATAGACTAAAGCACACTTCTTCACCAACAACAATGTCGCTTCACTCCTAACTCGACCACTGCTGTCGCCACACATTTTACCGCCTTCAGCGCTTTCATTAGACTCACCTCCTTGTATTCACCAAATAAAAGTGGCCTCAAAGATAAATATATGGCAAGATAAGAACCCTCTACCACCGAAAGTAGTTGCTGTTATTGAGGAGGCTTGCTTACATGCATCCTTGTCGCAAGGCCAAATAGACAAAATAAGGGTACACTGATTAGCAACCATTTAGAGCAGATGGTCCAAATACCGGCTACCACTCTCATTAAAGGTATCTTACCAAGGTGGTTGAACATTTCAAATACAGTGGTTCAAATGGCTCTGAACACTATGGGACTTAACATCTGAGGTCATCAGTCCCCTAGAACTTAGAACTACTTAAACCTAACTAACCTAAGGACATCACACACATCCATGCCCGAGGCAGGATTCGAACCTGCGACCGTAGCAGTCTCGCGGTTCCAGACTGAAGAGCCTAGAACCCGACGGCCACCACGGCCGGCGCAAATACAATAAATTGCAAGAGGAATAGTTCAGAAAGATGCACACTATTTAAAAGATGCACCAAATTCACAATTTTCAAGATACGACTAGGGTATTGTATACCATGATTTACATGAATTATCATATTTACTATTAAGTTCCGTGGATTACATATATTTAACTTGTTTTCATGGAATTTGAAAATTTTATTTTAAATAAATGATATTAACCTTTTTCTTAGAAACTATTCAAGAGATTTACACATTTTCTGTGTTTTAATCTCTTTGCATATAGTAGGCTTCTCCCATGAGGATTTTCGAATATATCGAATAGGAGAATTTTAATACCTTTTAAATTATAATTCTGTAAGTATAATATAGAATTCTTACAAAATTGCAAGCGTTTTGCCCTATATCTCAGCTTGCACTCATAATTTCAAGATTTACTCTTGAGACAACATTTGTTAGGTTTAGAAATAAGTGTATAAAATTTTATAATTCCAGCCTTCATAGATTCTGAGAAAAAGCTAAACTTTAAATAATATAATTTTCAGAAAATGATATTTAAAGTTCCATCTAACGTTTTTTCTTACGTCGCCTCTTCAGTGGCCCCAGATTTGTGGACCCTACTCACGGTACTCTTTCGCGTCAGGGCTTCTCTTCTGGTTTCTCGTTTTCTGCCTTCTTTCCTTTACCAGGTCTTCAACCGCCTTTTCTGCTGCAGAAAGACGCTGTAAATAATTTTTTTTGTCTTGAGTGAAACTTTCTACCTTAAAACCCAGTCTCTCTAATACCTTCATCCTGTCTACGTTCCCATAATTAATTACAATAACTGTGGCGTAAGTTGCAATTCTGACAGTTGTAACGGATGAATTTGGATCCTGGGTTTTGCCATGAAACACACTCTTTTAGAAGTTCAGGACCGGTCATAAACCTGTAAGTGGGCTTGACAACATCTAGGATACACTTTGGAAGCCTCTCCTTGTGAATTTAATCCACGGAATTGTTGTTCACCGAGCTAGTACTGAAGTGTCGCTTCAAAAAGTGGGCGCAGCAGGAAGGTCACATCACACATTTAACTATGTTTCAAACACCTCGAATGCGATTTCATCACTGAAACTTCGCGAACTTATTGTCCATGCGTTCTACCAATAAATAAATAATTAATCGAAGATTGACATTTTCGGCCGATTTCATGAACCTCTTCCCCCCCCCCCCCCCCAAATGCAATTTTAAAACATGTTGGCTTTTTAACACTGAGGTTACAAAAAACTAGGTCGAAGTAAATGTTATAGAAAATAGCTTAACAAACAAGGACAGAAAATTTGCCTCGGTAGGGTCCAAATATGGCATACTTCCAAAACGCTATAAAAGAGCTATAAAAAGAACATCAACATTTCAGGCATCGACGTCATATTTTAGAAAGCCTTGCCAGTACCGGGAAAGCTAAACATACACACGTAAGATGACATCATTTCAGAACAATGTACGTATTTATGGTTAGAAATACACACAAACACGTGACAATATTATGAAAGAAATTTGCAATAGTCGCAAATTTACAGCTCTGTTTCAGCACCAGCACATTAACTGTGTGCCCACATATTGCACTCAACACTTGACCCAAGGTTCTCCAGAATCCTCAGAAAAGAGACCCTTGCAAAAAATGAAGCTCGCATCCTCAACATCTGGATATTCTCCTAGAGTTATTTCCAGGTCACTGGCGTCATGCACAACTCGTTCCAGAGCAGTACAATCGTTCTCCGAATCTGGGAATTGTTGTATCACTTTTGAAGGCCTTCCCGTTGTGCAGGCTACTGGAGTGTTGGCTTTCCCTTTGCAACCCCCATTGGCACCGGAAGATTACTTCGTCTTACCCTTCTTGACAGTATATCGTTTAAAACATCAGACAATTCGTGGCGGTATGGTGTTCCAGTAACGAATAGGAACGTAAAGGCTTACGACCACGATTTGTTCTAATTTCCTGATACGGGGAAGTGCAGCAATCTCGAAAAGGCTCACTTGCTTCGACTTTCCTGGAAGAGGCTGCGGAGTAGTGGGAGTGGAAGTCGAACATGATGGTAAGGCAATAACGTTAGGAGTGATCTCGGCGGTCTTTGATGACGTAGAACTGCGTGTCTTCTCTACTTCAATTTCGGAAGCTAGAAAATCATAACTGGAAAAGATGTTTATTGGAGAAAATATTGCAGTTGCTTCAAATGCGTTTACTGCAATCTTCCCAGTATGGATTTTAAGATGTACATTTCCAAACAGCTCCATTAAGTCATATAGTGTAACGGGACGATGGAAGGATTGAATCCGCTGTCTAACTTCCCCACCACAATAAGTTTGCAGTGGGCTCATGAATGTCTTATCCAGAGGCTGCAGCTTACGGGTGGAATGAGCATGGTTGTCACATGGTTTGCTCTAGCGATATCAATGTTATCAAAGTTCCGCACGTGAGTAGAATGCCATCTAAAATCAGTAACACTGATGAATCTTCTTTAGGGCTTTTACAACGAAATGAGCAAGCCACTCCGTAAACAGACTATTTTGCACCCATTCAGATGGGTGAGCCCTGCGTGTCGAACCCGGAGGAGATTCTTTCATTAGAACGTCGGTTATGCTCCTTCGTGGAAAAATGACTGGAACAAACTGGGCAGCTGTTCTTATGCAAGCAATAACTGTCACCGCAGAACCTCTCTCTGCAGAAGTCAAAGCTGCTGTTTGCTTCTTGACCTCTGTCCCTACATATGGGATATTGCTCTGCACAGCTGAAAGACCTGTTTCATCCACACTGAATTTTCTTTCTGCGGTAAATTTATGCTTTTGGTACGCTTCTTCCAAAAGGTTACAGAAGGCTTGGACATTTGCTTTGCTGAAGCCTAGTGCCCTTGCAAACGTTGTTCCACAAGGTTTGCGAAATGATAAACAATCTTCGTGTCGACCCAGAAAATGATCTAGACAGGCTCTACCAGCGCCATTTGACTTGAAAAAAGTTTGCAGACCATTTCTAATTGCAAGTTGAAATGCCAATCGTCTCAAATCTGCTCTAGTATAGCCGTGGAATTTCTGTTCCACGATAAGTAGGTATTCAACCAGTTGTTCCTCTAACTCTGCACCCAAATAGGGTTTGCTCCTCAGATGGAGTCATGTCATGCTTTTTACTTAAGGTTTGGAGTGTCGCACGAAGTTCACTAAACATCCTTGTTGCTTTCAGGGTCCCCATTCGCTTTTCGCGGACAGCTATAATATATTTCTCCATGTCCTCTCATTCCAGCACTTTTTCTTATTCAGGTGTACCAGAATAATGTGTAAATATGAGCTAACCAATATTTAGACCCTTTTCTGTAACCCCCTATTTAGACCAAATGGAGAATAACGCTTAGAATGGTAGTAACTCAATGCCAAAATAAAATATCCGATACATAATGCTATGCCAAAGAACTGCGGAATATCAGTAATAAGGTGCTGTTAACAAATAATGCCTTGCTGTAACAACTAATGGTAAATAAAATAAAATAGACAAATAGACACGTCTGCAAAATGTGTAAAAGCAATCGAAGCTGCGAAATGAGGCGTTCTGTATCACCGCATCTAAATACTTAGGCTGCAAGCGATCAACTACTCGCTTTCGGTTATCGTCTCCCTTTGTAACAGTTTAACTGTTTAACACTGCCGCCACTAGGCTGCAGCACCTGTATGCCTTTGGGCAACAACTAGCTCATATTTAGCCCCTGCTCAGTATTTGAACGATTTTCTCTACAATAATTTATTAAATGAAAGTATACGTTATGTAACTTGAGTGTAGAGAGGATTGTTGCCAATGTAGTACAATTTTCACTTGCACTGATCTCTATCTGTGAACAACGATCAAGTCTTGAATCCAGTGAACGGTGACGTGTTGTTACTGTAGAACAAATTGCTGATAGATTGTCTGAGTGGAGTCGTGCGTCCCTTTATATCTGCGTTTGGCGGATGGATGTATATATAGGAACTATCTGAGTGGCGCTTGGTGTAAGTATAACTTGTCTGTCTTTTCTGTGCGATCTACGGCGTCTGGCCGCAACTACGTCGCGTCTCTCTGGAGGCTGGTTTTGCCGTGTGGCGCCCCGTCTGTGTATGGCTCTGTCCCGTGTCTTCTGGCGGACACAGTACACACTGACTTTTAATTCTTTACTACCTATCGGATGGATCAAATTTGCGTTTCCACGCTTAGGAAAAAATTCGCCACATCTTTAGATTTAACGGCATCTTTCCTTTTGCGTTCAAAAGTTCGTTTGTATTCTGTGCACCACTTAGCTTCTACACCTCGGTCATCATGTTCGATAGTTTACTTTATAAAAAAAAGAGTAATAGCTATTATGTGCAATGATGATAACTAACAACCAAAGCAATATTAACTTGTACACGGATCGATGCGAAACACAGTTATACAGCAACTGCGATTTCATCTATTTTTCTTCAGCTGAATGCAGCAATGAACCAAAAGCTAGGCAATCAGCACTGCCTCTGGATGTTGCCTTGCCTTCCGAATCTTCAAATTAGACGCAGTCTTTTCTCTGTGTGAGATCAAGTCTACGGAAAATATCAGCGACGATCGAAGTCTCTCGGCGCTCTAGGTCGGGGCCTACTCAATCTATGTATAAATCTGAATCTGTGTATTGTTCGTTGAGAGATAGTGAATATGTAGACACCCTTCTGTTATGTTGAATACCAAAGATCTGGCAGACAATATTAATTTCAGACTTTTTGTACATGATGCAGTTATTAGTAATGAAGTATAATGAAGTGCTACGTGACAAATTCTGCACAAACATCCAGTCAAGTTTAAAGTGGTGCAAAGTTAAGTAACTTGCTTTCAAAGTTCAGAAATGTAAAATCGGGCACAGCACATAACACAGAAAAGTAATATCCTAATATTGCAGTATCAGTGAGTCACAGTTGAAATCTGTGAAGTCATACAAATACTTGGATGTAACAATTTATAGGGATACGAAATGGAATGATCACATAGGCTTACTCGTAACTAAGGAAAGTGGCAGACTTAGGTTCATTCGTAGGATTCTGGCAAAATGCAGTCAGTCTACACAGCAGATTGCTTACAAAACACATGTGCGTCCCATCTTGCTCAAGCGTGATATTGCAATGCATGCATGTCGGAAGCCACTTGCCAATACGAACATGGAACACTTCGGCCAAATTTCGGCCAGAGCTAAACAAGAAAAACATATATGTTCCTCGAAGCAGTCTTTCAAGTGTTTACATTTCAAATCAAACACAATATTTCGAAGAAAATCGTATTTTCAGAAAGCTGAAGTAACTGATTACAGATTTTTCGCCTTAAAGATCCAAAAAAACCGATTAAATGACATAATTTGGATAAAAACAACATTATCCTTCGTAGTGTAGAATTAGAAAACCGCAGTCACATTCACTGCTACAAGTTTACGCTTCAGAATTAGCAACATGTTATGCACCTTACCCGAGTGGGAGTACAGAAACTGGTTACTCACTTGACGAGGAGGAAATGAATCTGATAGTATCCTATCATATCAGGACACGCAAACTGGCTGGTCTTTTATATAGCTTAATTACACTAAGTACTAGTAGCTTACACTCAGTTTGTACTTACGGTATAGCTAACCGTATATGGTGTACCAGGAAGAATGGTCTATATTCAGGGATTTGACAGGAACGAACATTCGAGCAAAAAGTATAGTAAATGTAGGCTCTGAAATGCGTACCTGAGGAGCTATGAGCACTTGTTCAGAAGAAGAGATGTGTTTCGGAGTAGTTCTTAAGCCACGCATTTTAGAGCCCATGTTTACTAGCTTTTTTGCTTCGAATGATCGTTCCTGTCATATCCTAAATATTGACCATTCCCTCTTGGACACCCTGTATGTGCTTCAAACTCAGGACACGTCGTACCTTTTATTCTCATCGTCAAAATAAATGAGAGTCCTACTTATTACACAGTTTTTAGGAGAAGCAAAGCAGGCGGTACTGTACGTCCAAATATTTTATCGGCGCTCACAAGTTTCTCAGAGTGTAATACTGTGACGAATCTTGGAGGCTACTGTATACGTGCTACGTTATTCTGCGCAGATACTAAGTCAGCTAAATAACCCCGAAATACTTCGGAAAGAAAAATACACGCACTCAAAAAATAGAGGTGGGGCCGTGAGAACCTGAGAGGAGTACTTTCATTACAAACGCTGACTTGCTGCGAAAAGATTTAGAGTCGCTAAACTATGCATTTCGCGATGCGTAAAACTGTTACAGTCTTTGGCCGCTGGATTCGGAGATTCACAACTGTAGTCCGTCGCTTTATACATACAAATCCGAGAGTAACAATGTCCTGCGATTTGGCATGGAACGATCGCATGGATTCAGATGGGTGCAGAAAAGTACAAATTGTAGGAAATCAGAAAACTGCAGTTTGTCTTCGTTCATTGTGTTCCGAAAGTTCCCACCGAGAAAAAGTGTGGAATGAGTCAAAATGTACATTAACAGAACACAAGCAAATTGTAGAAATTTAGCCTGCAGGCTGCATTAATAACAATCTACTACTTTACTGGTTGATACTCTATGTGATTACGCCAGCTATATACAACCAAGTAAGTTAGAATCAAAAGTTGATTCTGAAAAGAGGTGTGGCTCCCACAGCTATTTTAAATACACACCTCCGATTGGTGGCTTAATATTTGTGAAAGAAAATATCTATTTTACACCGGTAACAACAAAGGCCTGTTTATAGTACACTATTATTTGTCACGCAGCTTAACAATAAACTCTGCTACTTGCCAGATAAGCAACAGAGCGCTTCAATCCTTGAATCTAGTCACTCAAACAGTTTGCAGGAGAAGTGGCTAGTGATGTTTGTTTCCAGTTTTCTTTTGGATCGATTGCTTTATTTTAGATGGGAGATTGCTGAATAGCGGTAACCTTATACAGCAACAAAAGTCATTACAAAGTAAATGTACTACAACTTGTAGTGAAATACTCGTCAGGTTGAGAAAACATAGGAACTGAAGAATATGCAATGAAGTACAGCGTGGGTGGTCACTGACTTAAGGGGTAGGTGTTACGTCAGAGAAGCTCTGAAAATAATACCCAAAATGCCTATTACTCGTGATAATCTACTGATGTTATTTCACAATTTGTCTGTTCCTTCCACAGCGATTTCTTAGTGATTATAAAGATCTCTACATCTACATCCACATTTATACTCCGCAAGCCACCCAACGGTGTGTGGCGGAGGGCACTTTACGTGCCACTGTCATTACCTCCCTTTCCTGTACAAGTCGCGTGTGGTTCGCGGGAAGAACGACTGCCGGAAAGCCTCCGTGCGCGCTCCAATCTCTCTAATTTTACATTCGTGATCTCCTCGGGAGGTATAAGTAGGGAAAGGCAATATATTCGATACCTCATCCAGAAACGCACCCTCTCGAAACCTGGACAGCAAGCTACACCGCGATGCAGAGCGCCTCTCTTGCAAAGTCTGCCACTTGAGTTTGCTAAACATCTCCGTAACGCTATCACGCTTACCAAATTAACCCTGTGACGAAACGCGCCGCTCTTCTTTGGATCTTCTCTATCTTCTCTGTCAACCCGACTTGGTACGGATCCCATACTGATGAGCAATACTCAAGTATAGGTGGAACGAGTGTTTTGTAAGCCACCTCCTTTGTTGATGGACTACATTTTCTAAGGACTCTCCCAATGAATCTCAACCTGGCACCCGCCTTACCAACAATTTATTTTATACGATCATTCCACTTCAAATCGTTCCGTACGCATACTCTCATATTTTTACAGAAGTAACTGCTACCAGTGTTTGTTCCGCTATCATATAATCATACAATAAATGATCATTCTTTCTATGTATTCGCAATACATTACATTTGTTTATGTTAAGGCTCTGCATTTCGCTGCAATATTCTAATGCTGGATCTTCTATGTATACCACAGCATCATCCGCGAAAAGCCGCATGGAACTTCCGACACTATCTACTAGGTATATATATATATATATATATATATATATATATATATATATATATATATATATATATATATTGTGAAAAGCAGTGGTCCCATAACATTCCCCTGTGGCACGCTAGAGGTTACTTAAACGTCTGTAGACGTCTCTCCATTGAGAACAACATTCTGTGTTCTGTTCAAACAAATTTCGGGCTTGCATGCGTCGAAAACTTGCATGCACAGAATAGTTACAGTACGCTATATATTGCGGAACGGAGGACGTTTTCGCCAGTCTGCGACGGCTCACCTGAAGATGACTGGCAGGTGCCCAGTTGAAATATCGTGCAAAGTGTTGAACGACGACCGGCTGCAAGTCTGAAATTTGTTTGAACAGTCAATTCGACGGGAAAATTTTAAAATTCACATGCTGTGTTCTGTTTGCTAAAAATTCTTCAATCCAGTCACACAGCTGGTCTGATATTCCGTAGGCTCTTACTTTGTTTATCAGGTGACAGTGCGGAACTGTATCGAACGCCTTCCGGAAGTCAAGCAAAATGGCATCTACCTGGGAGCCTGTATCTAATATTTTCTGGGTCTCATGAACAAATAAATCAGTAACACTCTTCCACTTACCTTTCGGTAACTTGTAGAAGACAGAAGTAAAAATCTTGGAAATGTTTACCAAAGCACTTTCAAAACAAGTAGATACGCCGAAAGCTTCAAAATGAGATCTAATGTGCACTTCTGTTGACACGAATTCGCTTTAGGAACATTTAGATTGATCTTATGTCAAAATGCTCTCTGATATCCACCTACTTATTTCAAAACTCTTCCCGAGCGATCACTGAGATTTTAGTGCGTGCCTGCAGTCATCTTGTGCTATAAATTCTGTACTTGACTTTTTCATCCCCCCCAAGCGTCGGAAGCTATGCAAGTGTAAACCCAGTCTCATTTGAAGAGTGTCAGGACAAATGCTGTAGTCTACGACCATCCGGACGAGAAGCGCGCGTTAGCGGGGAGTTTGAACGCCGCACTGGGTGCGCCGGCCAGGCCGCGCCGCAGCCTACCTGTTGAAGACGTCGCCTCCGCGAGCTGACTGAGGACTGCGCTGTGCCGACTGCTGCGCGTGCGCCGTGTGTCGGAGTTCTGCCAGCCGCCGCGCTCGAAACTCCACACAGACGAGTACTCCCGCGCAGCGCGGCCCGCGGCGCCAATGGGCGCCCACCTGGCCACGTGACGTCACGCAGCTTTCTACCGCCAGTGGCGCAACGCCCGCCCGGGGTGCGGCGTCACGCTGTCCGCGGGTCACTGCGAGCTTTGGCGCGTGCGGGTTTGCGCGGAGGAGCGCAGCTGACAAGCGCTTCACAGGGAGCGCGACGTACGCTGGAGCGCTCCTCACTTCAGAATCGAGCTTTCATTCTTAACTTACTAGGTTCTTAACTGAAGTGCCAAAGAAACTGGTATAGGCATTCGTATTCAAATAGAGAGATATGTAAACAGGCAGAATACGGCGCTGCGGTCGGCAACGCCTATGTAAGACAAGATTAGATTAGATTTACTTTCATTCCAATTGATCCATAGTGAGGAGGTCCTCCAGGATGTAGAACATGTCAGAAAAACAACAATACATGACAAATATTTACAACTCAAACAAATAAGCTTGTAGCGACGCTACCGCGCGCTAATTCAAGCTCGCCGGTGTGCGTGTGTGTGTGGTGTGTGTCAGTGCAGTGCTGTGCGGTCGTAATTACTGTACACGACGTCTGTGTAGTTCCGCGCCCAGCCTCTAGAGGCGCTGTGTTTTCTAGCTTTTTTTTATACGTTCTATTTATTATTATTATTCCTTGTTTTTGAGTTAGTTAGTAGTTCCGTGTCTCCTGGATTGTGTGGAAGAGTACTGTTTTCTCTCTAATAACTACGGAAGTTTTCCCAGGATTAAGGATCCTTCTGTAGAGGCCGGAAGCAAAATTTGTAACTCCGATCGGTCCATGCATGCCGGGCGTCGTCAGATACGCGCTCGCAATAAAGTTATTATTGCTGAACTGAAGGTCTTTATTCTTCTGAATCACGTTAAGCAAAGGTCGGACAGCCACCAGTTTAGCTGAACCCGACAAGCTAATGTACCATTCCACAGGTCCCAAGTGGAATGATCGTCATTTTTAATGAACACTATATGAAAGAATCATTTTACAAATACTAATGCACTGAATTTAAAATAAAAAAAAGTTTTTTAAATTTATTTATAAGGTAATAAATGTGTAATACAAGTACTATAATACTTAATACTTATTTACAATGTACACATTACTGCACTGAAAATGCGCAGAAGTTATACAAATCAGTTGGTTCTACTGAGAAATTCGTCAATGGAGTAGGAGGTGGCCACCAATAAATCCTTTAGGCTTCTCTTAAACTGAATGTCATTGGTTGTTAAGCTTTTTATGGCTGCTGGCAAGTTATTGAAAATGTGTGTTCCTGAATAATGCACACCTCTTTGTACAAGACTAAGTGACTTTAAATCCTTGGGAAGACTATTCTTATTTCTAGTATTGACTCCATTAATTGAGCTGTTGGTTTGAAAAAGTGATATATTTTTAATGGCAAATTATATTAAAGAATAAATATATTGGGAAGCAGTAGTTAGTATCCCTAGTTCCCTAAACAGGATTCTGTAGGATGTTCTTGAGTTCGCACCACATATAACTCTTACTGCACGTTTTTGTGGCTGGAAAACTTTAGCTTGGCTTGATGAATTACGCCAAAAAATAATCCCATATGACATTATGGAATGAAAGTAAGCATAGTATGTCAGCTTTTTCATTTTTATATCCCCTATGTCTGCCACAATTCACATTGCAAATAGAGATTTGTTAAGATGCTTCAGCAGTTCTGTGGTGTGCTTTTCCTAGTTGAATTTATTATCAAGCTGTAATCCCAAGAATTTAACACTGTCCACTTCTTCTATATGCTTGTCATCATATTTTAGGCATATACTCATGGGACACCCCTTACAAGTTCTGAACTGCATGTAGTGTGTTTTTTCAGAGTTTAGTGACGAGGAATTGCCTAGGAACCAGTGATTAATGTCCACAAATATTTTATTAGCTAATCTTTCTAAGAATACACTTGATTTGCTATTTATTGCAATGTTTGTATCATCGGCAAACAAAACGAACTTGGCATCTGGTAATGTTACTGATGAAAGGTCATTGATATACACAAGTGTCTGGCGCAGTTGTTAGATCGGTTACTGCTGCTACAATGGCAGATTATCAAGATTTAAGTGACTTTAAACGTCGGCGCAGGAGCTATGGGACACAGCATCTCAGAGGTAGCGATGAAGTTGGGATTTTCCCGTACGGCCAATTCATGAGCGTATCGTGAATATCAGGAATCCGGTAAAACATCAAATCTCCGGCATCGCTGCGGCCGGGAACAGATGCTGCATGAAGGGGAGCAACGACGACTGAAGAGAATCGTGACAGAAGTGCAACTCTTCCACAAATTGCTGCAGATTTCAGTGCTGGGCCATCAACAAGTGGCAGCGTGTAAACCATTCAATGAAACATCATGAATATGGACTTTCGGAGCCGAAGGCCCACCCGTGTACTCTTGATGACTGCATGACACAAAGTTTTACCCATCGCATGGGCCCATCAACACCGACATTGAACTGTTGATGACTGGAAACATGTTGCCTGCTCGGACGAGTCTCGTTTCAAATTGTATCGAGCGGATGGACGTGTACGGGTATTGAGACACCTTCATGAATCCATGGACCCTGCATGTCAACAGGGGACTGTTCAAGCTGTTGAGCCGGCCGGAGTGGCCGAGCGGTTCTAGGCGCTTCAGTGTGGAACCGCGCGAGCGCTACAGTCGCAGATTCGAATCCTGCCTCGGGTATGGATGTGTGTGGTGTCCTTAGGTTAGTTAAGTAGTTCTAAGTTCTAGGGGGCTGATGACCTCAGAAGTTAAGTCCCATAGTGCTCAGAGCCATTTGAACCATTTATTTGTTCAAGCTGTTGGAGCCTCTTAACGATGTAGGGCGTGAGCAGTTGGAGCGACGTAGGACCCCTGATACATCTAGATAAGACTCTGACAGGTGACACATACGCAAGCATCGTGTCTGATCACCTGCAGCCATTCATGTCCGTTGTACATTCCGACGGACTTCGAAAATTCTAGCAGAACAATGCGACACTCCACATGTCCAGAACTACTACAGAGTTGTCCCAGGAACACTCTTCTGAGTTTAAACACTTCCGCTGGCCATCAAACTCCGTAGACATGAACATTATTGAGCATATCTGGGATGCCTTGCAACGTGCTGTACATAAGAGATCTCCAGTCCCTCGTACTGTCACGGATTTATGGACAATCCTGCAGGAGTCATGGTGCCAGTTCCCTCCAGCACTACTTCAGACATTAGTCGAGTCCATGCCATGTCGCGTTGTGGCCCTTCTGCGTGCTTACGGTGGCCCTGCACGATATTAGGCAGGTGGACCAGTTTTTTTGGTCTCTCAGTGTATTTAACTAGTGTAATCACCAGTAGAGTGGTAGTTTATTGTTAATGAAGTATACAGGTTAAATTTTTTCAGTTTGCTTGTGTTGTGTTAATGTATACTTCAAAGAGTTCCACATCTTTTCTCGATGGAAACTTTGGAACACGATGAATGAACGAGTGAACGAAGACAAACTGCAGTTTCCGGTTTCCTACCACTGGCCTGTTCCCAACTGAATCCACGCGATCGTTCCTAATCAAAACCCCATGCGTTATTACACTCATATTTGATTGTATAAAGCGGCTACAACTCTGAATCTCTTAATCCAATGGTCAAAGACTACTACAATTTTACGTTTCATAAGATGCATCGTTAGTGACGTGAAAACTTTTCGCAGCTAGTCAGTATGTGTAATGAACGTACTGCCTCGCAGGCACTCACGACACCTCTATTTTTTGAATTAGTGTATTTTTCTTTCCGATGTATTTCGGGGCTATTTTGCTGACGTACTTTTAGTTCCCGAGCAGAATAATGTAGCAAGTATGCTGCAGTCTTTAAGACTTTACACAGTTTCATACTCTGAGAAACTCATGAGCGCTGATAAAATATTTGGACGTACAATACCATCAGCATTGCTTCTTGCACAAGATTCTGTGTAATAACTACACTCCTGGAAATGGAAAAAAGAACACATTGACACCGGTGTGTCAGACCCACCATACTTGCTCCGGACACTGCGAGAGGGCTGTACAAGCAATGATCACACGCACGGCACAGCGGACACACCAGGAACCGCGGTGTTGGCCGTCGAATGGCGCTAGCTGCGCAGCATTTGTGCACCGCCGCCGTCAGTGTCAGCCAGTTTGCCGTGGCATACGGAGCTCCATCGCAGTCTTTAACACTGGTAGCATGCCGCGACAGCGTGGACATGAACCGTATGTGCAGTTGACGGACTTTGAGCGAGGGCGTATAGTGGGCATGCGGGAGGCCGGGTGGACGTACCGCCGAATTGCTCAACACGTGGGGCGTGAGGTCTCCACAGTACATCGATGTTGTCGCCAGTGGTCGGCGGAAGGTGCACGTGCCCGTCGACCTGGGACCGGACCGCAGCGACGCACGGATGCACGCCAAGACCGTAGGATCCTACGCAGTGCCGTAGGGGACCGCACCGCCACTTCCCAGCAAATTAGGGACACTGTTGCTCCTGGGGTATCGGCGAGGACCATTCGCAACCGTCTCCATGAAGCTGGGCTACGGTCCCGCACACCGTTAGGCCGTCTTCCGCTCACGCCCCAACATCGTGCAGCCCGCCTCCAGTGGTGTCGCGACAGGCGTGAATGGAGGGACGAATGGAGACGTGTCGTCTTCAGCGATGAGAGTCGCTTCTGCCTTGGTGCCAATGATGGTCGTATGCGTGTTTGGCGCCATGCAGGTGAGCGCCACAATCAGGACTGCATACGACCGAGGCACACAGGGCCAACACCCGGCATCATGGTGTGGGGAGCGATCTCCTACACTGGCCGTACACCACTGGTGATCGTCGAGGGGACACTGAATAGTGCACGGTACATCCAAACCGTCATCGAACCCATCGTTCTACCATTCCTAGACCGGCAAGGGAACTTGCTGTTCCAACAGGACAATGCACGTCCGCATGTATCCCGTGCCACCCAACGTGCTCTAGAAGGTGTAAGTCAACTACCCTGGCCAGCAAGATCTCCGGATCTGTCCCCCATTGAGCATGTTTGGGACTGGATGAAGCGTCGTCTCACGCGGTCTGCACGTCCAGCACGAACGCTGGTCCAACTGAGGCGCCAGGTGGAAATGGCATGGCAAGCCGTTCCACAGGACTACATCCAGCATCTCTACGATCGTCTCCATGGGAGAATAGCAGCCTGCATTGCTGCGATAGGTGGATATACACTGTACTAGTGCCGACATTGTGCATGCTCTGTTGCCTGTGTCTATGTGCCTGTGGTTCTGTCAGTGTGATCATGTGATGTATCTGACCCCAGGAATGTGTCAATAAAGTTTCCCCTTCCTGGGACAATGAATTAACGGTGTTCTTATTTCAATTTCCAGGAGTGTAGTTTTCTCATTTATTTTGACGATCAGAATAAAAGCTACGTCGTGTCCTGAGCTTGAAACACATACAGAGCGTCCCAGAAGGAATAGTCAATAATCCAGGATATGACAGGACCTATCGTTTGAAGCAAAAAAATCCAAAATTTGTACCTTACGAGCTGTGAGCACTTCTTCACCTTCGATAGTGTCAAATAAATCTCTTCTACTGCAATCTCTTTGCTTTCCATATTTTGAGAGGTGGTAGTATGGACCAAAACAAAAAAAATATGTCCAGTAAACATGTGCTCTTTTAGTGCATATCTTAAGAGCTATGAGCACCCAGTCACTTTCACAGCTGTTCAACAGGCGACAGCTGCATTAGGCAAAGTGCTGTGAGCTGTATTTACTTTTCATTTTGCGTTATTATTTAAGCCTGCTTGCATGCTCTTCAAATTGTCGATTGATTTGTGTGTAAGAAGCCTTAGCCACTCACAGTTTTAGATGTATGAAATTTATTTAACCCAAGCAACACCTTCTGGTCTACCTGGTTATCATATGTATGAAGGTCCTCCAGATATTAAGTTCTCCAATTTTTTTAAAAGGAAAACATTTGTTACACACCAAGACAGTACAGAAATGATAGAGGGAAAAAATTCCTAAGTCCCTACAGCCCAGCATTGCTTCAGTGCAAGAATGTGTCAACACAAGTCAGCTGCAAGGCACAAACATTTTGACATGGCTAATCAGTCGCCAACAGTGCGACATTGACACTTCTGTGTGAGAGTGCGAGCAAGCTTAGCAAAAAAGTATAAGATGAACACACACCAAACTGCCTTCATTGTCCTTCTAATATTAAGCAAAATGCACTAGATAGGACACAACAACATCTATCGGGGATGCGACAGAGCAGTTATAGTACTGAAACAAACGGTTAAACAAATGTAGTGGGACTGCAGAAGACTGACCACTCTTAATAAACTGGATCAGTCTGGTCATTATGAATGATGTTTCACTGTAAAGATTCTCCTTAGTTCAATATAAATATCTTCAGATGCTTTAACAGACTACATGATTTTTTTTTTTTTTTCCGCAGGACTTGAAATGCATTGTACTTCAAAATAAAATCACAATTCTGACTGGAGGTGATTGTTCTTTGTTTTATGAAAGAAACACAGTGATGCAAGAAACACTGACAACTATGGATAAAATCAAGTCAGTATAAATATCCCCACCACCCAGCTTAGAACCAGATTATCAGTAGGATCGATGACATCCATGTTGTTTGCAATAGATTCTCTGATTGTTGTATTGCAGCATCTTGTGTATGACCGTTCCAGCATTTTCACACTGTGTCAGTCATACTCTCACTGCATGGCTTAATGATAGCAGTTCTGTAACTACAGATAACTGACACCAGAGTCCAGGGTGGAAGCTGCCACTAACTGGAAGTCCACAGATCCATCAACATGATTCCAGATTGGAGCCCAAGCTGCTCTGATACTTCAGCATCGTATGGACCAGAAGGGCTACCTAGCCAGTGGCCCAGGATCAGCATACATCACGACATCAGACTTTGCGGCACCTGACCCTGCGGTCCATATGATGGTACCACATGAACAGTGACCAGAGAGGGACAGAACACTCTCAGGGTGGCATTTAAATCAATCACACACACACCACAGTTATGCCTTCTTTGCAGTGGATCTGCCACATGGGAAGTACCTAAAGATTGGTGTTCAGGCAACACACCTGACCCCGAGTTGCCATTCCATGCTGCCACTAAGGACAATAGAGTCCACTTCGGCCTACGTCAAAATCAGCCATCACTGGTGCCACAACTAAGAGACGTATTCTGAACAATAAATTGAGTAATAACTAAGCTTGTTTTATTAGCGTCCAACAATTCCACATAGGTCCTCAGGCCACATATCCTGGCAAAACTGTAGGAGTTTCCAGCCCAGAAGTGGAAATTCCTACAGTTACATGAAAAACATTACTGCTTACAGATACAGCTATGTTTGAGCTAATTTTCAGCACACTCACTTTAAAAATTGAGACACATGTCATATCTTTGGATCAAGAAGCAAATACACTAGTCAGAGATAACAGATAAAATGTGAAAGGCAAACAGTTTTGATAAACTTCAGTCACGTAACAAACTGGAAACTACCTTGACAGCAGAAATTCGGTATTGCAAGATAGAGCAAAGTCCCCATACTAAATTTTTAGGAGTACGGCCAGTAGGGGCAGTTTGAGAAAAATTTTCTACCCAAGTGACGTATCATTGCCCCCCCCCCCCCTCCCCAAATACATCCCCCTATCCCTTTTTCATCATACACTTTCACCTGTGTCAGTTTTCACTGCTAATACACACTATTAATATAGACCGCTGATACACAAACTGCATGCAAATCTTGCACTTAATTGACCCTGGTGTCCCACTCAGCTTGGCACTCCAAGTGGCCAATACTAATTGTGGTATGAGTATGTCTTGCATAGAACTCTTACAGTTGTGGTGCCTCTGGCGCCCCTCTCAGCTTAGCAGTCCAAGTGGTAGCTTGTGTCACTTGGACCTTAAAACAACCCTGATGGCTAGATTAACATCTAAAGGTGGGAAAAGCAAACAGAATAATGTTCTTAGAATGCTTAAAAATTCCTGTAGTATTGAGATGGTGGTATGGTATTAATTTGCACTCATGCATAGCATGTTAAAATACGGCACCATGTTTTGGGGGAATACAAGTCTGGCTAAACACTCATTTATGCTTCAAAACAGAGCAATAAGAGTAATCACTGTATGAATTTATTTAAGAGTAATCAATGTATGAATTTATTCAAGGAACTAAAAATCATGGCCCTATCATGTATCAATAATTACAACAGAATATGTTTTCTGAAGACACTTTTAGTGTTAAATTGTTAAGTCCATAGCTACAAAACAAGAAATACAGATGATTTTCACAGAGAAATATGCACAAAAGCAATGTAACAAAAGCATGTTCTTTATCAGCCAAAAATTCTGTTTAGCGAACTAACAAAGAAAATAAAAAGAATATTGTAATTCTAAATACTTAAAAACTCAAGAAAATGCCAATTATCATGAGTTTTTATAGATTCAAACAATACTTGAATCATCAGCATTCACAGTACAGCAACTTTTTCCTTCATTATAGTGAACTGAGGCACTTATTTGAAAAAAAATACTTTATTCATGCAGATATAATAAAAATATTTTTGTTATTCTAGTTTGGCATATTCTGACTGTTTTTAGGTGTATGGTTTCATGTTACACAAGAGTAGTCTGAAAAGTTTTTGACCTAACTAAGAAATGAGACTTCTCTCTTCAAATTAATTTTTTATTTCAACACAATGTCCTTGTAAGTCTATAGACTTCTCCCAGTGATGCTCCCATCTCCTAACCCATCCAAATAATAATTAGTGTCTTTCTCTGCAGTAGCAATGGCCTCTTCATTCACTTCCAATTTCTCTTTTCTGGGCTCAACTTTCAGCCAAGGGAAGGTCATTTGGCACTGAATTTGGGGAGTGAGGAGGGTTGTCAAGCAGGTGAGACCACAGTTCATGGATTTTCTCAATGGCAACCGCTAAGGTGTGAGACAATGCAGAGTGAGCAATCGCAGCATCCAGTGTGTGGTCACTTTTCTCATCCCTAAGTTTTAAATCAATATGTAACAAACATGTTCTTTAGCTACTGACAGCTCAATACTCAATTTTGCCAACTTTCACAAAAACACTGTATTGTGCTGACAAGTACTGCTGTATTGAAGTTGAGGTCAGAAACTTTTCAAGACTACTCTTGTATATAAGAAGATTGTATTAGCCAATAAGTAATTGTAAAACTTTTCCATGTATGATTATCTACATAATGTTATATAATGCAAATATCATATCACTGTATAAGATGATATACGAGGATGCAATAGTATCGAAGGAAATTGATGGAGATCCGAAATATGAAATGATTTGGGTGAAGGTCGCGGTTAAAGCAGGCTCAGACATGGTAATTGGATGTCTCTATAGGCCCCCTGGCTCAGCAGCTGTTGTGGCTGAGCACCTGAAGGATAATTTGGAAAATATTTCGAGTAGATTTCCCCACCATGTTATAGTTCTGGGTGGAGATTTTAATTTGCCGGATATAGACTGGGAGACTCAGACGTTCATAACGGGTGGCAGGGACAAAGAATCCAGTGAAATTTTTTTAAGTGCTTTATCTGAAAACTACCTTGAGCAGTTAAACAGAGAACCGACTCGTGGCGATACCATATTAGACCTTCTGGTGACAAACAGACCCGAACTATTTGAAAAAGTTAACGCAGAACAGGGAATCAGTGATCATAAAGCGGTTACGGCATCGATGATTTCAGCCGTAAATAGGAATAATAAAAAGGGTAGGAAGATTTTTCTGTTTAGAAAAAGTGACAAAAAGCAGATTTCAGAGTACCTGTTGGCTCAACACAAAAGTTTTGTCTCTAGTACTGATAGTGTTGAGGATCAGTGGACAAAGTTCAAAACCATCGTACAATATGCGTTAGATGAGTATGTGCCAAGCAAGATCGTAAGAGATGGAAAAGAGCCACCGTGGTTCAACAACTGAGTTAGAAAACTGCTGCGGAAGCAAAGGGAACTTCACAGCAAACATAAACATAGCCAAAGCCTTGCAGACAAACAAAAATTACGCGAAGCGAAATGTAGTGTGAAGAGAGCTATGCGAGAGGCGTTCAATGAATTCGAAAGTAAAGTTCTATGTACTGACTTGGCAGAAAATCCTAAGAAATTTTGGTCTTATGTCAAAGCGGTAGGTGGATCAAAGCAAAATGTCCAGACACTCTGTGACCAAAATGGTACTGAAACAGAGGATGACAGAATAAAGGCCGAAATACTAAATGTCTTTTTCCAAAGTTGTTTCACAGAGGAAGATTGCACTGTAGTTCCTTCTCTAGATTGTCGCACAGATGACAAAATGGTAGATATCGAAATAGACGACAGAGGGATAGAGAAACAATTAAAATCGCTCAAAAGAGGAAAGGCCTCTGGACCTGATGGGATACCAGTTCAATTTTACACAGAGTACGCGAAGGAACTTGCCCCCCTTCTTGCAGCGGTGTACCGTAGGTCTCTAGAAGAGCGTAGCGTTCCAAAGGATTGGAAAAGGGCACAGGTCATCCCCGTTTTCAAGAAGGGACGTCGAACAGATGTGCAGAACTATAGACCTATATCTCTAACGTCAATCAGTTGTAGAATTTTGGAATACGTATTGTGTTCGAGTATAATGACTTTTCTGGAGACTAGAAATCTACTCTGTAGGAATCAGCATGGGTTTTGAAAAAGACGGTCATGTGAAACCCAGCTCGCGCTATTCGTCCACGAGACTCAGAGGCCCATAGACACGGGTTCACAGGTAGATGCCGTGTTTCTTGACTTCCGCAAGGCGTTCGATACAGTTCCCCACAGTCGTTTATTGAACAAAGTAAGAGCATATGGACTATCAGACCAATTGTGTGATTGGATTGAGGAGTTCCTAGATAACAGGACGCAGCATGTTATTCTCAATGGAGAGAAGTCTTCCGAAGTAAGAGTAATTTCAGGTGTGCCGCAGGGGAGTGTCGTAGGACCGTTGCTATTCACAATATACATAAATGACCTGGTGGATGACATCGGAAGTTCACTGAGGCTTTTTGCAGATGATGCTGTGGTGTATCGAGAGGTTGTAACAATGAAAAATTGTACTGAAATGCAGGAGGATCTGCAGCGAATTGACGCATGGTGCAGGGAATGGCAACTGAATCTCAATGTAGACAAGTGTAATGTGCTGCGAATACACAGAAAGATAGATACTTTATCATTTAGCTACAAAATAGCAGGTCAGCAACTGGAAGCAGTTAATACCATAAATTATCTGGGAGTACGCATTAGGAGTGATTTAAAATGGAATGATCATATAATGTTGATTGTCGGTAAAGCAGATGCCAGACTGAGATTCAATGGAAGAATCCTAAGGAAATGCAATCCGAAAACAAAGGAAGTAGGTTACAGTACACTTGTTCGCCCACTGCTTGAATACTGCTCAGCAGTGTGGGATCCGTACCAGATAGGGTTGATACAAGACATAGAGAAGATCCAACGGAGAGCAGCGCGCTTCGTTACAGGATCATTTAGTAATCGCGAGAGCGTTACGGAGATGATAGATAAACTCCAGTGGAAGACTCTGCAGGAGAGACGCTCAGTAGCTCGATACGGGCTTTTGTCAAAGTTTCGAGAACATACCTTCACCGAAGAGTCAAGCAGTATATTGCTCCCTCCTACGTATATCTCGCGAAGAGACCATGAGGATAAAATCAGAGAGATTAGAGCCCACACAGAGGCATACCGACAATCCTTCTTTCCACGAACAATACGAGACTGGAATAGAAGGGAGAACCGATAGAGGTACTGAAGGTACCCTCCGCCACACACCGTCAGGTGGCTTGCGGAGTATGGATGTAGATGTAGATGTAGATGTAGATGTAGAACAATACATTGAACTGACATGGACTGTATCAATTTTTCTTTTGCAGTATCATAGAAGTCTATCACCTGTAAATGGACAGTTATCTTCAGCTCTTTGTTATTATGAAAATGCTGTCCTGAGGACATGAATTTTTTAAGGTTCAAGAAAACATGGAAATTACTGGGAGAAAGGTCATGATTGTATGGTGGATGATCAAATGGCACCCAGCTGAACTCTTTCTGACAATTGTTGTGCACTGAGCCATTTGTGGGTGAGCATTATCATGGCACATCACAATACCTAACTGAGAATTACATCCCTCTTCTTTTGAATAGCCTATCACAATTTCTGTGGTTTCCAGTGATGGTCTGCATCTGCTGTTTCACCTCTCTGTAGGATGACAATGAGTAGAACACCCTTCCTGTCCCAGAGCACAGATGGCATCAGATGGCACCCTTCTATGATGCAAGAATACAAAAGTTGATCCCACAATATGCCAGTTGACAGGTATCTCAGTTTTAATGGCGATTATATCAAAAAATAGCTCTATCATTGCTGTATCTGCTGCCAACACAATTTTTCATGTAACTACACTATGTGATCAAAGTATCTGGGCACCCCCAGAAACGTCTGCCGCTCGTGGTCTCGCGGTAGCGTTCTCGCTTCCCGAGCACGGGGTCCCGGGTTCGATTCCCGGCGGGGTCAGGGATTTTCACCTGCCTCGAGATGACTGGGTGTTTGTGTTGTCCTCATCATTTCATCATCATCCAGGAAAGTGGCGAAATTGGGCTGAGCAAAGATTGGGTAATTGTACGGGCGCTGATAACCACGCAGTTGAGCGCCCCACAAACCAAACATCATCATCATCATCACCCCCAGAAACATATATTTTTCATATTAGGTGCATTGTGCTGCCACTGCCAGGTGCTCCATACTGGCGATTTCAGTAGTCATTAGACATTGTGAGAGAGCAGAATGAGGCACTCCATGGAACTCATGGACTATGAACATGCTCAGGTGATTTGGTGTCACTTGTGTCATACGTCTGTGAGCGATATTTCCACACTCCTAAACATCCCTAGGTACATTGTTTCCAATGTGATGGTAAAGTGGAAATGTGAAGGGACATGTACAGCACAAAAGCGTGCAGCCCGACCTCATCTGTTGACTGACAGAGACCGCCAACAGTTGAAGAGGGTCGTAATGTGTAATAGGCAGACATCTATACAGACCACCACACAAAAATTCCCAACTGCATCAGGATCCACAGCAAGTACTATGACAGTTAGGTGGGAGATGAGAAAACTTGAATTTCATGGTCGAGTGGCTGCTCATAAGCCACAAATCACACCGGTAAATGCCAAACAACGCCTCGCTTGGTACAAGGAGTGTAAACATTGGATGATTTAACAGTGAAAGCCATTGTGTGTGGGGATGAATCACAGTACACAATATGGCGATCGGATGGCAGGGTGTGGGTATGGCGAATGCCCGGTAAACGTCATCTGCCAGCGTGTGTGCAATCAGAACCACTACAGCACTGATAGGTGTCACATTTATAGTCATGGTGCTACGGTGTTGTCTGTTGCGTCATTCCTGTGTGTGCTAGAATATTTGTTTGGCTGTCTTTCTCCATTTTTGGATTACCATTAGTTCATCTAGTGAGTGTAGAATGTCTGGATTCAGTGTATTATTTGGGAAGGTTAAGTTTTGAGTAAGCAGCACTTCTTGCAGTTTCTGAGGCCAGTACATTATAGGTTGTTCCCACTTAAGCATCATCATACCTGTGCTCATCACTGATAAATGAAATGTCATGCCTGTTAAGTCACAAATTGTATTGTTCATTATTTTCCGTTATCCCATAATTCCACTCTATTCATACCTGTTGGTTTCCCATGTTCATCTGGTGAAAAAACTGAGTAGACCCAGTGGATACACATTCTCTGCAAATATGGATATGGCATTAACACTTCACTTTGACATTCACTTGCTTTAGTTTTCCCCTGCAGTCTGTATCATCCTACTTGGGCAGATCATAACACATTCCCTCTGACATCTCTGTAGGTCTTCCAACAACATTAGAACATAGCCATTTCTTTGTTCTGCAATTATTAATTCATCTTTGGTCTGTACCTGTACCCCTTTTCATATGCAACCGGAGAGAAAGGAATCTTTATCACTATCTCCCCCTCCCTTATGATGGTAAGATTATCTGGACAAAATTATACCCCCATATAAAAAAACAACATTGTATTGATCCTTTGGCAATGAAAAATAAATTAAAACCCTTTAAAACATACTATAAATAGAACAAAATTAAACTGGATGACTTCCTAATAATCTACATTGAAACAAATGAAGTGCAATATTGGCAAACAACAATCTCAAATTGCTTGCAGACTTGGCCCCAGCATCATTGATACAGATGGTTTGGCTTCCTGGAGCTGCTGAAGTAGAACTTGGATGAACTTTTCATGTCTGCCAAGGATACTATCCAGGGGCATAACATCATTTATAGTTTGTTTCAAGAGGCTGATGTGTATGGTTAACAAACTGCAACATGAATTTATCTCATACAGAGGCTCTGTAGCAGTTGCTGAATGTGAGGCCACGCCCAATGTGAGTGAACCTGTTCAAGAATGAATAGTTTGTAGTGTACCCTTGGAACTCTTAACAAACTTGCTGATATTGTGGAAAGGGATAGATATGGCAGTGGCAGTGACTGAATCTGGGGTGACATCATTGTGTTCCTTGGGGTTATTGTGATGGCTACAATCTATGACTTTTGGGACAATACGTGAATCTTTTATGCAGTGCATATAGACCTTGATTCAATCTGATGGATGATAATATGGAAGTCATAATGTTAGCCTAGTAGATGCCTACCTGCAACATGTAGATATCACAATTATAGTGTGTCCAGTTCACTTCCTGGACAATATAATACAATACAATACATGTCATTTAACAAGCATGCAGTATTGGTATGAGAGAACATCACAACCTGTGTTGACATTCTCTATGACACTGACAAAGAGACACTACATACAACTACCACCTGTGGTCCATGATCAGCTTTCCAGTATATCTTGTATCAGCATCACTGTGTCACATGTCACAGTGTCAACAAATTATCACAATGCCTTGTAGCATTATAATGAATATGAAGTCCTCTTAATTTATGGACATCAGTTTAATTGTATAAAAGTGAACTGCTCCAATGGGATACAGAATGTTTGAAGGTTATGTCTTTCTGAGAGAGTCTCCATTACTCATTACAGCATAACTGTAGGTATCTTCAAGGACTTTTCTTTATTTTCAATGCTGTTATAGGTGACATTGATTAACTGCTCCTTTTTCTTTGCTGCTGTACATAGTGTATAAGGAAAAAACACAGAAAACAAATGGATGTTAGTGCAGCAATCTCTTCCTTCCTCTCCTGTCACATTACCTCACAGTAGGTGAGTTAAGTGCATGCACACCCCCACACACACACTAAAAAGCACAAAAATTTGCCATTGGGAAATTCAGTCAGAGATGAAGTCCTGCACAGCACTGATGAAAATGAAATGCATGTCATTGTTTCAGTTTACACAAAGGGCAGCTGGCAGTACGACTTCACTATTATGTGAAAATGTTGCTACCAGTGTTCTGCATCTATTCATACAACACACCAAAAATAAACGTAAATCAATTACATAATCATTACCTATAACAATACATGCTAAGTGAATAGAGAGCAATAGGTATTTTCACTGCTTACCTCTATTAAGTGACTGTACAATGTCTGTACTTGATGTGTAGAGGGTCTTGATTTGACTCGAAGTTAAACTGCATATTTCTCTGCCCAAGGCTTCCCCTCCATTCCCTTTCAACAACTGGGTGATACAGTTCTCTTTATGTATGTTTACACAACATTTCACACATACCTCTGTTACTACTAAGTGCAGCTTTTTCTGTGCTAGGTATAATATATTAGCCACAGATTTGAAAAAAAGTTATTTATGGTGGTAGCTGTGGTAAAACTGATGATGCCTAGAGATTCATTAGTACCTACTTCTGCCTATGTCAGATGAATCATTTTGGTAGATTCTGGTTACTGCAAAACATGAGTGATTATTGATCATATGGGCACGCCTCATTGTAGTTCCAGTAACAATTATTATTATTATAATTATTATTCAGAGCTAATACTACAGAAAAGTGTTTAAATTAGAATAAATGTCCATTAACATTCTGAGAAAACTGTTCATTCTACCCTCACATTCTGTTTCCACATGTAGAGAGGAGGTCAGTTCATCACTATAATGCAAGAACTGAACATACAACTGGTTGTATTGGTAGTGATATGCCAGTATATAGCAGGTATGTCTGGCCTTCAAAAGTGAAGAAGTTGTGGGTCAGGATGAAGCTGGCTAAGGTAATGAGGAAAGAGGTTTTAGGTAGGGTGGCAGGTGATCGGTGTGAAAGGAAGTGCTCCATCGCAGCAAGGCCCTGGACATGCGGAATATTTGTGTATAAGAAAGTGGCATCAATGGTTACAAGGATTGTTTCTGGGGGTAACAGACTGGGTAGGGATTCCAGGCATTCGAGAAAGTGGTTGGTGTCTTTGATGAAGGATGGGAGACTGCATGTAATGGGTTGAAGGTGTTGATCTACGTAGGCAGAGATGCGGTCTGTGGGGGCTTGGTAACCAGCTACAATGGGACGGCCGGGATGATTGGGTTTGTGAATTTTAGGAAGAAGGTAGAAGGTAGGGGTGCGGGGTGTTGGTGGGGTCAGGAGGTTGATGGAGTCAGGTCCTTCTTCCGGCGGACAAGGGCTCCACAACTGTGGTACTTGATCATCGGGAGTACGTGGCTGAGGGACTGCGTCAGCTTTCAGACAACACTACTTACAAAGTTTGCCAAGGTAATCCAATTCCTGATGTCCAGGCAGAGCTTCAAGGAATCCTCAGAACCTTAGGCCCCCTACAAAACCTTTCATCTGACTCCATCAACCTCCTGACTCCACCAACACCCCACACCCCTACCTTCTACCTTCTTCCTAAAATTCACAAACCCAATCATCCCGGCCGTCCCACTGTAGCTGGTTACCAAGCCCCCACAGAACGCATCTCTGCCTACGTAGATCAACACCTTCAACCCATTACATGCAGTCTCCCATCCTTCATCAAAGACACCAACCACTTTCTCGAATGCCTGGAATCCCTACCCAGTCTGTTACCCCCGGAAACCATCCTGTCACAAGTGGGGCACTTTTGGGGTTCTTCTATGGGAGGTTCTGGGTTTGAGGAGATGAAGAAGTGGCTCTGGTTATTCGCTTCTGTACCAGGTCGGGAGGGTAATTACGGGATGCGAAAGCTGTTTTCAGGTTGTTGGTGTAATGGTTCAAGGATTCTGGACTGGAGCAGATTCGTTTGCCACGATGACCTAGGCTGTAGGGAAGGGACTGTTTGATATGGAATGGGTGGCAGCTGTCATAATGGAGGTACTGTTGCTTGTTGGTGGGTTTGATGTGGAAAGACGTGTGAAGCTGGCCATTGGACAGGTGGAGTTCAGTGTCAAGGAAAGTGGCATGGGATTTAGAGTAGGACCAGGTGAATCTGATGGAACCAAAGGAGTTAAGGTTGGAGAGGAAATTCTGGAGTTCTTCTTCACTGTGAGTCCAGATCATGAAAATGTCATCAATAAATCTGTACCAAACTTTGGGTTGGCAGGCCTGGGTAACAAAGAAGGCTTCCTCTAAGCGACCCAGGAATAGGTTGGCGTACAAGGGGGCCATCCTGGTACCCATGGCTGTTCCCTTTAATTGTTGGTATGTCTGGCCTTCGAAAGTGAAGAAGTTGTGGGTTAGGATGAAGCTGGCTAAGGTAATGAGGAAAGAGGTTTTAGGTAGGGTGGCAGGTGATCGGCGTGAAAGGAAGTGCTCCATCGCAGCGAGGCCCTGGACATGCAGAATATTTGTGTATAAGGAAGTGGCATCAATGGTTACAAGAATGGTTTCCGGGGGTAACAGACTGGGTAGGGATTCCAGGCGTTCGAGAAAGTGGTTGGTGTCTTTGATGAAGGATGGGAGACTACATGTAATGGGTTGAAGGTGTTGATCTACGTAGGCAGAGATGCGTTCTGTGGGGGCTTGGTAACCAGCTACAATGGGACGGCCAGGATGATTGGGTTTGTGAATTTTGGGAAGAAGGTAGAAGGTAGGGGTGCGGGGTGTTGGTGGGGTCAGGAGGTTGATGGAGTCAGGTCCTTCTTCCGGCGGACAAGGGTTCCACGACTGTGGTACTTGATCGTTGGGAGTATGTGGCTGAGGGACTGCGTCAGCTTTCAGACGACACTACTTACAAAGTTTGCCAAGGTAATCCCATTCCTGATGTCCAGGCAGAGCTTCAAGGAATCCTCAGAACCTTAGGCCCCCTACAAAACGGCAAAGAGTTTGGGCAGAGATGTCAGTCGAGGTGGAAGTACAGAGGCAAAGATGTTGTTGAAAGACAGGTGAGGTATGAGCAGCGGCAAATTGAAATTAGAAATTAGCGAAGATTGAGGCCTGGCGTATAGTGAGAAGAGAGGATATGCTGAAGGGCAAGTTCCCATCTCCGGAGTTTTGACAGGTTGGTGTTAGTGGGAAGTATCCAGATAACCCAGACGGTGTAACACTGTGCCAAGATGTGCTGGCCATGCACCAAGGCATGTTTAGCCACAGGGTGATCCTCATTACCAACAAACACTGGAGTAGGTGGTGGTGGGAGGGTGCATGGGACAGGTTTTACACCGGGGGTGGTTACAAGGGTAGGGGCCAGAGGGTAGGGAAGGTGGTTTGGGGATTTCATAGGGATGAACTAAGAGGTTTTGAAGGTTAGGTGGACAGCGGAAAGACACTCTAGGTGGAGTGGGGAGGAATTCATGAAGGATGGATCTCATTTCAGGGCAGGATTTGAGGAAGTCGTATCCCTGCTGGAGAGCCACATTCAGAATCTGATCCAGTCCCGGAAAGTATCCTGTCACAAGTGGGGCATTTTTGGGGTTCTGCTGTGGAAGGTTCCGGGTTTGAGGAGATGAGGAAGTGGCTCTGGTTATTTGCTTCTGTACCAGGTCGGGAGGGTAGTTACGGGATGCGAAAGCTGTTTTCAAGTTGTTGGTGTAATGGTTCAAGGATTCCAGACTGGAGCAGATTCGTTTGCCACGAAGACCTAGGCTGTAGGGAAGGGACCGTTTGATGTGGAATGGGTGGCAGCTGTCATAATGGAGGTACTGTTGCTTGTTGGTGGGTTTGATGTGGACGGACGTGTGAAGCTGATATATATATATATATATATATATATATATATATATACCTAAAAACAAAGATGATGTGACTTACCAAATGAAAGTGCTGGCAGGTCGACAGACACACAAACGAACACAAACATACACACAAAATTCAAGCTTTCGCAACAAACTGTTGCCTCATCAGGAAAGAGGGAAGGAGAGGGAAAGACGAAAGGATGTGGGTTTTAAGGGAGAGGGTAAGGAGTCATTCCAGTCCCGGGAGCGGAAAGACTTACCTTAGGGGGAAAAAAGGACGGGTATACACTCGCACACACACACATATCCATCCACACATATACAGACACAAGCAGACATATTTAAAGACCTTTAAATATATATATATATATATAAATGTCTGCTTGTGTCTGTGTATATGCGGATGGATATGTGTGTGTGTGCGAGTGTATACCTGTCCTTTTTCCCCCCTAAGGTAAGTCTTTCCGCTCCCGGGATTGGAATGACTCCTTACCCTCTCCCTTAAAACCCATATCCTTTTGTCTTTCCTTCTCCTTCCCTCTTTCCTGACGAGGCAACCATTGGTTGCGAAAGCTAGAATTTTGTGTGTTTGTTTGTGTGTCTATCGACCTGCCAGCGCTTTTGTTTGGTAAGTCTCATCATCTTTCTTTTTAAATATATTTTTCCCACGTGGAATGTTTCCCTCTATTATATATATATATATATATATATATATATATATATATATATATATATATATATATATATATATATCTGCTTGTGTCTGTGTATATGCGGATGGATATGTGTGTGTGTGCGAGTGTATACCTGTCCTTTTTTCCCCCTAAGGTAAGTCTTTCCGCTCCCGGGATTGGAATGACTCCTTACCCTCTCCCTTAAAACCCAAATCCTTTCGTCTTTCCCTCTCCTTCCCTCTTTCCTGACGAGGCAACCGTTGGTTGTGAAAGCTAGAATTTTGTATGTATGTTTGTGTTTGTTCGTGTGTCTATCGACATGCCAGTGCTTTCGTTTGGTAAGTCACATCATCTTTGTTTTTAGATATATTTTTTTTCCCCACGTGGAATGTTTCCTTATATATATATACTCTGCAAATCACTGTGAAGTGAATGGCAGAGGGTATATACTACGGTATCAATTATTAGGGCTTCTTCTCATTCCAGTCATATGTGGAGCACAGGAAGAGTGATTGTTTAAATGTCACCATGCATGCTACAATTAATCTAATCTTGTCCTCACAAACCCAGGGAGAGTGTTGCGTAAGAGGTTGTAGAGCATTCTCAAAGTCTTCATTTAAAGCTGGTTCTTGAAATTTTTGAGATGGCTTCCCCTGGATAGTTTATGTCTATCTTCAAGTATCTGCTAGTTCAGTTTCTTCAGCTTCTCTGTAACATTCTCCCATGGGTCCTCTATATACATTTGATATTCCCTGTTAGTCCTACTTAGTAAGGGTCCCAAATATTTTGCAATATTCCAGGAGGGTTTGTATGAGTGATTTGTAAGCAATGTCTTTTGCAGACTGATTGCATCTCCTTAGTATTAAATCAATAAGCTGAAGTCTGCCTCCTGCTTAACCCATGACTAAGCCTCTGTGATCACTCCATTTTATATCCCTACAAGTAGTCGCACCCACATATTTGTATGAACTGAATGATTCCAGCTGTGACTCATAGCCATAAGATACAACATTTTTCATTTTTTGAAGTGTACAATTTTACATTTATGAAATTTAAAGCAAGTTGCCAGTCTTTGCACCACTTTAAAATCTTATCAAGATCTGACTGAATATTTATGCAGATTCTTTCATAAAGTATTTAATCACAGATAAGTGCATCATCTGTAAGGAGGCTGATGTTACTATTAATATTGTCTGCAAGGGCATTATTATACAATATAAACAGCAAGGAACACAACTACCCAATGTTACTTCTAGATCTGCTGGTGACTTTCCATCCAAGACATCTTGCTGCATCCTCCTTATCAAACAACCTGCAATGCAGTCACAAATTTCACTTGATACCCCATATGATTGTACTTTTGGTAATAAGCAGAGATGAGGTACTGAGCCAAATACTTTTTAGAAATCAAGAAATACTGCATCTACCCGAATGCCTTGACCCAAGGCTTTCAAAAATCATGTGAGGAAAGTTGAACCTGGGTTTCACATAATCCATGTTTCCAGAATCCATGGTGGTTGTCATGGAGAAGGTCATTCTTTCATTATGTATGAGCTCAGAATATGAGTATGTTCTTAGATTCTACAACAAATCACTTTTAAGGATGCTGGATGGTAGTTTTGTGGATCACTTCTGCCACCCTTCTTGTAAGTGGCTGTGACCTGTGCTTTCTTCCTGCTATGGGACACAGTTCTTTATCTGAGGGGTCTACAATAGATTATAGTTAAAAGAGAGACTAACTCAGCTGCAAATTCAGTATAGTATCTGACAGAGATTCTGTTGGGGCCCTGGTGCTTTGTTCAATTTCAGTTTTAATGAGTTCAGCTGTTCCTCAAAACCTCTGACAGTGGAACTTAATGCATCCAGCTTTTCAGGGGTACAAGGATTAAACTGGGGCAGTTTCCCTGGGTTTTCCTTTTTAAAGAGTCATTTAAGAATGGAGTTAAGCATTTCTGCTTTCACTTTGATACCCTCAATTTCAGTTCTCATCTCATTTCTGAGTTACTGGACATTAACTTTGGTGTCATTAACATCACACCTACAGCCAGAATGTCTTTGGGTTTTGTGAAATACCATTTGACAAAATTGTGCTAAGTACTCATTGAAGGCTTCACACATAGCTCTCTTGATAGCCAAATGTATTTCATTCAGCATCTCTCAGTCTGTAGCCCAAAGCTTTGTTTTACACCTAAATGCAATAGTCTGTGTTTCTTTAGAAGTTTTTTTTACAGTTTCTACATACCATGGAGGTTACCCCCCCCCCCCCCCCCCCCCCCTTCATGAACTGTGTGCTAAAAGTTTCAAGTTCATATTTGCTTTTTTATATCTAGTTTACTGAAATAATATATCCTTCTACCTGTTTGAGTTGCCCTCTGTACTTTGGTAATCATTGTTGCCATAACTGTATCATGGTCACTGATACCGTTTCCATGTGAACAAACTCGTAAAAGTCAGGTCTATTTGTTGTCGTTATATCTAATACATTTCCATCATAAGTCGGGTTCCAAACCATCTGTTCTAAGTAGTTTTCAGAGAAGGTATTTAATAAAGTATTTAGTAATGTATCAAAAGATGTCTTGTCACATCCACCACCACTAATAAAATGTAATTTTTCCAGTTGTTTGTTAGACATTTAAAATGTTCGCCAATGATTACAGAACTTAAGTACAAGCAACCTGAGGTTTTCCTTAAAGTTTTCACTTAAATCAGCAAGTGAGACTGGTGGTCGATACAAGGGTCCAATTACAATTTTATGGTAACCCCTGAAAATGAGTCTTACCCTAACAGGCTGGCATACAGCTCCAATTTCTATCTCAGTGGATTAGAGTGTCCTGTCTGTGCAGACAAACACACAATCTCCATTTCCCATTAGCCTACCCTTTCAATACACACTTTAATTTTCCCCAAAAAACCAACTGTTGTCAACTTCAGGTTTCAACCAGATTTCTGTACCTCGTATTATGTGAGCTTCACTGCTTTTTAGGAGTGCTTCCAACTCTAGCACTTTGCTGTGAATATTTCAGCTGTTAACTGCTAGGATTTGAATACTCTCACCTGTGGGGGCATTCCTTTGGATCATACATTAATACTTCCAAGTCTCCTACAACTGTCATTATCTGGACTGGATTGAGAGTTGCCTAACCTAGAAAATCTTCCCCTGCCTGTCAGCCCCCATAGCATCCAGACCATACCTAGCTGACTTTTTTCAGCTACCACTTTCCACAAAACTCCCTCACAACATCCAGAAAAATATGAAATCCAAACAGCCACAAAACACTGTTGTCAACCATCTCCCATAAAACTATCTCACAGAAGTTTCAGTCCTAGCCAAAGGCTCATTTTCAGCCCCACACCCAAATTCAATCATGCTGTACTTCTCACAATCCTTATACTGGAAATGTTGTGCCGTGCACTCATACAGCACGGTCACCACATGTAAGATGCGGACACCACCCTCTTGAGCCCTGTGTGCCAATGCTCCTATGGCAGCTGCATGGCATAGTTCGAAGTACTCACAGTAAGGGTGCCACAAGAGATGCAGCAGTCATACTACTGGAGTCGATGGAGCCAAGTGATTAAGTCATGTCGTCATGGCCTGGGAGGGGAGTCATCTGGTGGGCCTCCTGGAGTATAGAGCAGGTCTCCTCTCAGTTGCGAGCTGTTACTGTGATAGTGTTTAAGGGAGATTAACTTTGGCTATGGACCTGGACACAAGTGATTGTGCTCAGTTATGTTTCACCTTGGTTTTCAGAATAAGTCTTCTAAGTAGTAATTAATTCCGACTTTCCATTTGGTAGTTTGTACCTGGGGCACAACAGGACACACTTAAAAGTCAATATCAGACCTTGCCTCCACTGTTTCATTCCTCTGGCCAACTATGAACCTTCCACATTCTCACTTATTTTCCCTCCAGTTACCTTCCATAAATTCTGTATCTCCAATCTGGCGTAAACCTTCTTTACCAGGTCCCTTTCATAATAATGCAGACTTCTTGGCAGAAGAAAGAGAGGCCTTAAAACAGACCCCAAGCTGACCTTTGTGCCTGTGGACAAAGGAGACACCCCTGGCCTGATGAACTGTTGTAACAATCTGCCAGGAGGTATCTGCCGAATGCCGAAGTCTTCCACCTACAAGCCCTGCCACAGTGATGCCACCCCAGAAGCCCAGCATAGCCTTCAATTCATATTCAAATCCTTGGGTGCATCTCAGAACTTCTCCATTGAAACCCTCTCCATCCTCACACCTTCACTCTATGTGCTTCTTAAAATCCATAAATCAAACTGCCCTGGATGTCTCAATGTAGCTGTTACAGTTCTCAGCACATATTGACCACCGCCTCCAACCCATTGCCTACAACCCAAGTTTTCACATCTAAGAAACAAAACACTCCCATTATTGCCTCAGAAACATCCCATCCCATTTCCATCTGGAACCATATGCATCACTGTTGCTGCCACCTTCTTGCACATCAATATCGCCGTGCTCACAGCCTTGATCACTATCTCTCCCAACGTTCTATTAACTCCAGATTTACCACTTATACACAAGATAAATAACATCTTATATCTTTATCTATAACTACTTTCCATTTGAGGGTAAGCTATACAAAAACATCTGCAGCGTGGTCATGGGCATCCAAATGGGACCCACCTATGATCAAGACCTAGGGCCAAAACACTCTATCCTCATTCCTCCACAGAATGCCTTCTCTTTAGAATGACTGTTCAGCTTCTTCATCCTGCAGCAACTGATCCTCAACCCATAATGCTCCCTTCCTGAATGCTGACATCCACCTCTCCAATGGCTCCATCCAAGCATCTGTTCATGTCAACATCATTAACCTCTGTCGGGACCAAGACAGTGGTCATGTGTGTAAGGTGGATTTGCCTGTATGTATGTATGTTGTCTATTTCAGAAGAAGATCTTCTGGCCGAAAGCTTATGTGTTTAGTAGTATTTTAGTGGTGTCCGTCAGTGACTCAATATCTCTGCTGTAACGTGAGTAGCAATCTGTCCTTTTCATAATATTCTCATTATACTATCCTGGATTTTCTGTTGTAATTAAAAAAAGAAATTCTAGTTATGTCAAGTAAAATGCAGAGGTATATATTGGAAGAAAGCAGATGAGGAAGTTCAGCAATCAGATATGGACTCCAAATACAAGAGGAGTGACACCTTCAAAATACCCAAGAAAAGGGGAGAGTACATTGGTATGTACAGGATATGGTATCCTTATGTATCAACTTGTATAATTATTAGGTCAGGTTGTAATCTTACCCTCCCACACATCACCATTAAAGTTCTCATTTGTTGCACAAACTTTGAAAATTATGAGAGGAGTAAGAGTACAAAAGAAGAACTTTTTACTTATCTTGATTATCTCGTTGTTGTTGTAGATGGCTCAAAGACTTATCTAGGAGTACTTTCTTGCAGCTGAAAATTTCGATTTCTTAGGTTTATGATGACAAAATAACTGTCGAAGAGTTGCCTGTTGCTGTGAATAACTTTTTATTTTATCCAATTCTTCTAAATCACACTGAATTTACAATTTCGTTGTTCAAAAATAATTACATTGTTATTGGCAAGTTTAGCAAAATACGTGTATTTCCATCAGAGGCATACCTACAACTTCTTACAGTCTGCCATACTCACAAGATTCCAAAGACTTTACAAAGCAAAAGAGTTTTCAGAATAAAAGATGAATCATCGCTAAAATAAATCATTATTTCTTAAATTAATCCAGAAACAAATTTAATAATTAGTATTAGATCATGCAATTAATAATGTGAATTTTAAGTATGCCACAAATTTTGTAATTTCAAATATGTTTAAAAGAAGAGTAATTTTAACTGTTAGTACATATCAATTGTAGCATATTACTTTATTTTTTATACATTTTAGTCTGAAATATAATAATCATATACAAAATCATATGAATTCTTTTAATGAAACAGCTGAGATAATTTTAACCTATGTGAGATTAGAGATTAGCATGGTATTGGTTATCTCTATAAAAAAAAGTAATAATAGAGGAGGATGATTTGTTACAATATCCCCCTCACAAAATTTGGAAACAGAGTGTTTACAATATTTTGTGACAGGCTGTAAGGTTTGCCAAACAGTGTACAAAATGATGCCCATGATAGCAGATGGACATTTAGAAGTATCTGATACATAACATATTACAGAGAACATAAGAAAAATATCTACTATCAAAATCATAATCTATACATATAACAGGATATTGCATCCAGATTTTCAGATCTGTAGAACATACTGTCACAAGACGAAAACTGCAAGGTCAAAACTACAACATTACACCACTAAACTATAGAAATAAATACGAAGACAGTGTAAATTACTAGAAATTATGTTTTAAGTTGAGATCTATACAATCAAACCCTCAAAATATCCAAAAGAGAATAGAAAAAATTTCAGAGCCTAAGTGTACAACGAGTGAGCTGACACGAAAAACTCACAACAATGGGTACAGACCAGAAGAATATACTCGATCATGAGCAGGATTCAGTCAGCCGGATATGTTGACTCGTGAAAGAACAGAATAATGGAAAATTATTAGGATCTAAGTTTATGATGTGGTGATCAACCCATGAATCCAAACCACACCGGATACAAATCAGCAAAAAGTTTTGACACAATAAAATGAATAAAGTTCATCATCATATCAGTAAGTTCAATCATATGAAAAGAATAATTGTGGGAAGCATCTAGCTTCAATCAATGGTTGTCACTTTCCTTGAGTACACACACTGTCATGATGACCAGAGCTAAGCATGAATCTGCCCACAACTCGAGATCCAATCAGATACAATATTGAAATATTCAGGATAAATACAGGTAAACAGTCATAGTTAGCTTTGAATAATGACACAATCCAGTAGTTTGAGAACCAAAATCAGAGCATGAAACCAAACAAAGTATACATCTTGTAATATTGTCCATACCAGTAAATGTCTTCCACACTAAACTATGTACACAAAGACCTAGAAGATTCATTTACAATTAATAAAAAAAATTACCTACTGATTTAAAGTTACATAATGATTGGAGAGTCAATCCCCAATCAAACAAAAAAAACATACATTGGTGCTGAATAACACTGTCTTTAGCAGTCTTGGTTAACAATTCACAAATACCAGACACAACACACATTCCAGCTGACAATGCTTGAGTACTTTACCCAGCACCCACAATCTCTTGAAAGATGACTGGTCCAGCAGCGTACAGCCATACAGCAGTGTGGGGAGTGGATCGATGCACATCTTTCAGTGTTCTCCTTAGAGTTATCATCACACGCCCCAATACATAGGTCACTTCCTGTCTAGCATTCGCATCAAATCCTGAAACATTGTTTTGTGTACTAAATATGCTGTTCAGTGCCTCCTTCACATCACACGAGATATGCTCTCCATCTTCATTTTACATAGACAATTATATGGGCTTTATGTCAGGTGCAATTAAAAAGTGTTCACATATGAAACATTAAAAAACAAAGTTACATGAAAATGGACTGATAAGGTAATACACACAGATATGGTCGGATACTATCCCTAATCTTTACAGTACAAGTTATGAATATTGTCCCATTTCAAAACTGTAAAAAGTTCTACTCATTTAGTCTCATGGCAACTATATATTTAATTATAAAGCACAAATCCATTGCAGAACAAACTAAATAGTGCATCACAGATTTTAACCAAAACTTCTAAAATCACAACATATTACATACTAAATTCCAGGAAATAAAACACAGTTATTTAGTCCTATGCATATACAAATAGATTTCAGTTCAGTCAATGGTTAAAATAGAACTCTAGAAATCACATCATCTTACATACTAAATTCATGCCAATGGAAAGGTACAAACAAACAAAAATTAGATACTCACAGGCCATGTCTATCAACACTTTAGATTTCTCTTTGGCTTTCACGAACACAAGATTTCCTACTTTAAACTTAGAAAATCAACCTTTACCATCATGTCTCTGCTTTCTCCTACCCCCCCCCCCCCCCCCCAACCCTGTGTTTCCATAATCTCCCTCAGTCAATAGATAAAATAGAACTTCAAAGCTACATGATCTTACATACTACATTCATGGAAAAAAAAACCACAGTTACATAATCTTAAAAATCTACAAACATAGTGAATATTTTTTCTAGACTAGGTATCATTATGCATCCATTTTCATATCTCTGGCCCTCTGTACTAAATGTTAACAGTACTTGACATTTTACATATTTGCTTTGCTTACCTGTAGCTCCTCTTATCTTTACACCTACAATGGGCATTTCCACAAAGTTATTACTATACTGGTTCTCATCTTTAAATTGTTCAGACATGTCACAAATTAGGCTACCTGTATCAATCAAACAGTTCCCTTCCCACTATTCAATCTTAATCTGTTATTAGATACTTCATGCAAAAAATCATTTCACTTTCAGTTTCATCAAATGCTACATCTACACAATTCTTACAGGTTTTTATCAACTTTACTGGTATCATAACATTACTTTGATTACACATGTTGTCAGGTAAAGACTGAACACGATGAATGGGTTCTCTTATTACAGAAGGAACACAAAATATATTATTGTCAAAATTACACTTCCTACTTAGAACTTCTTTCAATTCATTCCACCAATTTGGATACAGATTTTGACTATATGGTCCCAAACAAATTTTAAAACAATTTCACCTTTATTCTCTAAGCTTACAGATAACCCACCTTTACTGTTTGGATCATTACTCTGCATGACATTAATGAAAAGCTACTTTGACTCGACTGGTATTCCATGGCTCTCACTTACATCATCACAAACATCACTTGCTTTACCTGTATTTGCAAATAACTCTGAAACTTCACTATTCTTAAACTCCATAAAAACCTGATACTCATTATCATCATCATCATCATCATATCATCCTCTTCCAAAATTACTCCATCAACAGCATCATTAACATCACAATTCCCATCACTGTCAGAGTTACACACCTCACTTACATTCATTTGCAATAAGCTACCAGTCTCAGACTTACCAACCTCAGTCAATTCAAAGCTCTCATTCACATTTACATAAAAAATACCACCTAATTCAGATCCAATACAGTTACTACCTGTTTCACATACATCGCTGACACTGTTTCCTGAGCAAAAGAAGAAATCATTAATACACACTACATCAAAATTCTCATTACTCTCACATTCTGGTTTGGGATTAGTATCTATATCATTATAATTAAACGTAGTATTCCAAAACTTTTGATCAAAACATAAATGAGAAATCCGATGTTCCTTCTGTTCAACTTCAGATACCTGTGTTACATAATTAATCTATTATTATTGTCTAAATGTGCATGTAAATTGGGGGTCCTGCACTTGTTGTATTTCCTCGCCCCAAAACTCTGGACCTTCATTGAGGTGGACCACTGTTTCCCAGATAGTTGCCTCTATGATTTTTTCTCCTAATATACTGTCCATGATTATCTCCATTATTCCTGTTCTGATGAGACTCAAAATTTCTGTCTCTATTACCATTTTGACCTTGATTCTGTTTCTGTAGTTGTTACCATTTTGATCTCTATCATTATGATTTTTATGGTATATGTTTCATTCTACTGCCCTACCCAGCCTGTCAACATATCTTAAAATTTGCTCAAGGCAATCATCATGTTTGTGTACTAAATCCCAACCTTTCTGGTAATCTCCTTTTTAGTACATCAATTAATGTCATTTTGTCAAATAGCCTGTCATGATGTGCTAATTTATCAAGTTGATTCTTACAAAATTCTTTCAGTATGCTATCCCTATTCCAATAATTTGGACCATTCAGAAATTCACTTTTAATTCTCCCTTTTTATTTAAAAAACTATTTTCGAAACTTTTATATGTCTCCCACTGACTTAAATTTAGATTTATCCATGACACAGCTTCACCTTCAAGACATCTTTTAACAAATTTAATCTTTTGGTCATCACTCATGCCTGACACAAAACCATCTCTACAGTGGTGTAGAAAATCCACTGTATGTAAATTGTCTGATAGTAAATTTTTGGTAGGAATGTTGGACCATGCAATACCATTGTTTGAATACAGACTGTTGTGAATACAATGTTCTTGAACTAACGAACTTTTTTGGTCTACAACATTTACCTTAGTCAGCACACTGTTTTCAATACATAAATTTTTTTGATCTTAGCTACTAAAGTTCTATTCCATTCTTTCTGCTATGGCTTCCTGTTCAACTCTGATGTCCAACATTCTTTGCTTGTTGTGCAGATTGGACCACAAACTCATTTTCCAAAACAATAAATTTATTTTCTAATACATCAACTTTTTCATTCACACTTGTTTGTCCCTCAAACAACCCATTTTTTAGCTCTGAAACCTGATTGCTTAGTTGGTCTATTTGGTATTGTACACTGTCCATTTTATGATTGTTTTCCAACTGTTCTGTTTTTATTTCTGTTAACTGATCATTGACTGCGCTAAATTTGCTATTGTTGTCTGTTTTTATTTCTATTAACTGATCATTAACTGCACTCAATTTTGCCAAAATCAACTGTGTAATATTGGTTTTCCACTGTTTCTTTGCTTTCTACACTTTTACTTGGTTCAAACATGTCTTCGCTATGAACTACAGCTTTCACTTCATCACCACTACCTTAATCTCTATTCATTTTGCAAGCAATCACACAAGTCCATCAAGAAGAATTAATTTCACAATAGACAAACTTCATTATCAGTCAACAGATCATGGCTGACGCCACCACTTGTAATCTTACTCTCCCACACATCATCATTAAAATTGTCATTCATTGCACAAATTTTTGAAAATTAGAAGAAAAGTAAGATTACAAGAGAAGAACTTTTTACTTATCTTGATTATCTTGTTGTTGTTGTAGATGGCTCAAAGTCTTGTCTAGGAGTACTTTCTTGCAACTGAAAATTTTAGTTTCTTAGGTTCATGATGACAAAATAACTGTTGAAGAGTTGCCTGTTGCTATGAATATCTTTTTATTTTATCCCATTCTTCTAAATAACACTGAATTTACAATTTCACATTCAAAAAACCAATAATTACATTGTTGTTGACAAGTTTAGCTTACATTTTGCCATACTCACAATATTCCAAATAATTTACAAAGCAAAAGAGTTTACAAAACAAATGATGAATCATTGCTAAAATATATCATTATTTCATAAATTAAACCAGAAATGAATTCAATACTTAGTGTTAGATCGTGCAATTAATAATGTGAATTTTAAGCATACCACAAATGTTGTAATTTCAAATCTTTTTAAAAGAATGTGAGATTCAAGATTATAGATGGTATCGGCTATCTCTCTATGTAAAAAATAGGTAATGTTAGATGAGAATGATTCATTGCAGGGTGTAGCAATGGCAGGATGAGAGAAAACAATGCAGGGCAAGTAAGAGGTGGCCCACAAGCCATAGTTTCCTTAGAAGTTTAGTTGGTTAACCTATTGGAAGTTACTATTTTCATTGCTATTCTCTCCCTAGGTTGTCAATAGTAGGGTATTAGAACCAATTTTTGGATCCTGAGGAGGTGAAAACAGTGACAATTAGGTAGGATTTGAGAACATCTTCATTCTGTGGCATGCCAGTGAAGTATCTCTCAGGGCAGGGATCCTTGAGATGGTGGGGAGTGCGATGGGCATCTGACTTCTTTTCTTCTTCAGTTCTAAAATTCCAGTCTTTCTTTTCCTTTCTTTCTTCTCCACCATTACCATATCTGCTCACCCTCTTTCCATATTCAATATTCTTCATCTTGGAAACCCTTCTCTTATCTGTATTTTAAACATCTTTTCACAGGATTTAAAGATGTGTAGTGCACATACTGTACCAGTGACTTCCTGATGAAATAAAAAACAGTGTCAAATAAGTAACACAAATTCATAATTACTGAATGTCCAATGAGCACAGTGAAGTGGTGAATATTTGTTCTGGGAAATGGAAAAGTTGTTACTCAAAATAGGAGTGCAACTGGATTAACAGTCCTCTTGGGGCTAATCCACAACTGTTGAGTTATAATGATAATGTAAGGAGGAATTTATGTTCAGAACATTTGATAACTCTAACTTACTTCATGAACTTCAGCTCACGTTGAAGATGTGACTACTGATCATAAAATGTTGAGTATAGTGGTTTGAGGTCAGAACTGTGATAAAAGTTTCATAACAAATATATAACAGTTGTGTAAAGCTTATCTGGATACAATTCTCAATTATATGAATAACAAAGTGTATTCAATACTATCAGTATTGTACATTTGTTTTATGTTCAATAATTGTGATTTGATCATTCAGAGGCACATGTGGTGTAGCAAATCACAATGATAAAGTAATGCACTGCACAATGTCCGTAGTAACAACAAAAGATGATCATAACCATGAAAATATTTTTTAGTTTGAATAGTGAGTTTAGATTCGTATAGTGTTTGGGAGTTTTATCTTGTCTGTACACGAAATCTGGTGTGGATGGATGCAGCACTTCTGCAAGGTAGGACCTAATAAATGCTGTGTCACACTTTGCAGTACCTGCTGGTTTTGTGGTTTATTCCGTGCAGTCTCATCCTGGCTCAGTGATTCACTGTGCACCAGAGAACAATGAATAATGTGACAATTGATATTATACCCTGAGAAGAATAGAGGAAGCTGAAGAGTCATTCCAACGAGAACTGTTATTTGAGCTGTAATGATCACATGTAGTAATGTCAGAACTTGTACTGTATACACACATTCTATGTGGTGTTTAAGTGCTGTAATCATGTCTGAGAAGAAGTGCTTTCTATTAATTTATTACCATGTCAAAAATTAGATAAGCTCTTTCAGATTTTCTGCAGGAATATAGTTGTAGTGAAAAGAAGCCATCCATTAGAAAGTGAAGAGAAACCATCCATCAGAAGAACTTCACAGCTTTGCTGGACAATAAGTCATGAAATATTAGTCTAGAATTTAAGGGTACCGGAAAAAGTAACTTGAACTCATAAACAATTTTCACATACAAAAATATTTCACTATTCTCCAATGCTCTCCACCTATTTTCTCCTCTCACCCATTCCAAAAAACCAAATTCTCTTTACTAACTAAGTACTCATACATCATCTATTAAATGCTATAAGACATGATGTAAAAGTATTTTCTCTGCTCAAGCTTTTCAAATACACCGTACCTGCCATCATTTTCTTTCACTCTTTTACACATGTGCTTCCACAAAAATGAGTTGTATTATCAGTGCTCTTCTCATGTAATAAAAGAATTACATATGTATGTTACTAGTCTTTTATTTGTATGTCTGTCAAAAACAAAATACCAGTATGAATCTTTCACTGTGCAGCAGTGTGATCACTTCTACAAAACTTCCTTAAAGGTTAAAACTGTGTGCCAGTCTCTGAATACAAATCTAATCCTTGCCTTTAGTGCGTAATTCTCTTACTTATCAAGCTATCTATTCACAATTCATGACCTGCCTTCACAGCTTCAGATTATCCGTGACTCTCTCTTACCTTTCAAACTTCTCAGAATTTCTCTCAGTTGGCCCAAAGGAGAGAGATAATACTTGCCTTGAGTTGTGATGCAGTTCAATAGTTGCGTGTGGGTAGCTCAGTCACAGAATGTAATCCAAGACAGCAGGAATTCTTCAAGTCCCAAACTGACACATAATTTTAATATATCATGAATTGTTAAAAATGGAACATTTTTATTAATGACACAAAATACTGGAAGTATTCACAGTGCACTTCTCCTCAATTAGGAGACATTCTAATGTAGTTAAAAGCTGAAAACTTGTATTTCTTTTTATCAGAAGAGAGATTTATTTTGATTTGTTCAGAATCCTTCACATTAAATATATTCTCAACTTTATTTCAGACATTTTAAAATCTTCTCCTGATGAGTAATCAATTGAAATGCTTTTTGCATTTCAGTTTCACTCTCAGTACTGATTATAATTAACCAATGACATCATATTTAAATACCATACTGGTTACTATGAAATCTGATTTAATATATATCAGTTAGCATGGTTGTGTTAAGTACCAGGTAGTATGATTGTTGGGTATGGTAGATCTCTAAATAGTCTTCTGAATGTAACACCACACTTTTCACACTGTCGTGCACTTCCACTTCCTTTTCTTCTCTGACTACAGCTTGTCATTTTCTCTGACTGGATTAATATATATGTTCACTTTTCCTGAACATGCTGTCACTTGTAAAGTAAGGTGCATGTGTCAGTTTGCACAAATGAAGTTTAATGAACAAATTTTCTGCAGCATTTTCTTGACAACTTTGTTGATGACAACAAAAAATTTTGAGATACCTTTTCAGTGTGACCATGAATTTTTTGTGGTAATTTTGAGACTGACAGAGCTTTCTGTTTTCAGAAATTTTTAATATAGCATAGATAACAAATTAAGGAGAGCTCTTCTTAACACAGTATCATGTCTACCCTACGCAAAATTTTTACCAGTTTATGATGAAGGATGACATGCACTCTGCATAGCACACTGCAGAGCCATATGTGTCCACAGTGATTAATGTGGATAGCCCATGTTACACTTGGATTGTCACCAATGCCATCATCTTTCTCATTTTGTAGAGAAAATTATTATGGATCTGTAAATGATGATAAGATTCCAGGAAATAAATATTCCACTGTTACAGATAATTATAGTGAAAGAAGATATATTTCCTGAAATATCTGTCACCAACAGTTGAAATGACATCTGTATTAATAGACTTTATTAGTTTGAGATGAATATTATTAGAAGACATTTTCTAGATATAGTTGAGGTTTTCAGTTACGAGATCAATAGTTGAACATAACAATGCCCAAGGGCAGGTCAGTACGAGCAGCTCTGCATGTAAGGGTGGGGAGGGGGGGGGGGGGGGGCACCCCTCCCACAACTGATCCATTACAGTCAAAGTTTTTAAGAGGGGAGTACCACCCACTATTCACTGGAGAGTTAGCCCTAAGTTGGAAAAAAAGGGGCAGAAGAAATTAAAAGAAAGTAAAGAGGGATGATAAAGGCAAATGGTGAGGGTCTTTCAGACACAGCATGGAAGAGGAGATGCTCCAGTTCTCAATAACCCTTCCCCATCCCAAAAGTAGTTTAAAATGTTATATCTGAGGATAAAAGCCATTTTCATGGAGAAAACAGAACCATTTCAACTGTCTTTGAGTCATACATCAATATTAGAAGCAAAGAATCCAGAAGACTACGTTAATCATGGAGAGCTAGAGCAAGGAGACATTCAACTAGGATGTGAGTTACAATCTTCAAGAAACCGCAACCATAATTTGGGGGTGGTACATAAAAAAAAAAAAAAAAAAAAAAAAAAAAAAAATGTAGGTTCATCTCCTATGAGCAGTGCAGAAATGACATAGGACACTGAATTCCTTCTGGGAGGAATGGAAGGATGAGCATCATTCAGCAGTAGTCTTATTGATAGTGCAGAGTTTATTAGAGGGGGCAGTAGGCCACTAGATGTTGTCCCACCTCTAAGTGAGGAAACACCTTATTTGCATCTAGGAACATCAGGGCAAATGTCGTGAGAGTAATCACTTCTATAGCCAAATGGTCAGTCAGGCTCCAAGTGGAGACCCTGTGGATGGCATCTTGGAACAAGAGTTCAGCCAAGGCTACAGACTGGGGGCCATACAAAATGCAAAAGTTGTTGACACACAGTGCAGGAGTGACCACTGTTCCAATGGAGGTCCCTCAGTCATTGAATTGTGAATGCTCTGACGTGTGACCAGCACATGGTGTGCAGCTCGCTCAAAAAATTTGCTCACATTGCATACGATTCTTGTGAGGTCAGTCATGGATTGTGGATGCATTTTCCCATGAAGAGGCTACAAATTCAATATCTAAACAGGATAGTCTTCGGTGTCACTATATTCAAAGATACACTGACCATTGCTAGCCATAACTATGAATGGTGTATTTGTTGAGGTGGGGAAACCAACATTGAGCATTCAGCTACCTAACAAAAATGTGCTAATCTTTGATAATATTGTACAGTATAAAAGAGTCTCCAAACCTGAAGGTTGAAATCAACGTTTAGCTCAATAATATCCTCCTGAATTTGGCAAAGATTTATACAGGTGAATCGAAGCCCAGCAATGGCAACAAACTAAGATGCACACCTTTCATAGACAGTTTTATGATGTGAGCAATGAGCTTAAGTGAAATACTAAATGATAAACTTCCTTACCAAAGCATGCCGAGCTTAATCTACGAGTCACATTCACATGTAGGAATGGAAGAAAATCGGTCAGCCTTGAGACACACAGCCCGTGGCTCCTCCAGCCAATGGCTGGTGTAGGGTTGCTGATCTGTGGATTTTTGGGAGAGGGTTCCTGAAAAAGAGGATGCTGCTCCTTCAGCATGCTGCAGATGGTGGTTCCTGAAGATAGTGCCACAGGAACCATGAAAGAGAAAGGCCTGTCATACCCCCCTCCCACATGATCAAGTTTATTTTTCACAGCATTTGGCCATCGCTAACGATCACATCTACAGAATAAATCTTAACGGTTATTCTACTACACACTTTGGTATTTGTTATTTACAGAAAGATAGCATACAAATAAATTATTGATACATGGCATCACTATGATGGAAGGAAGGAAGGAAGGAAGATTAGGTTTAATGTCCCATCAACATCTAGGTCATCAGAGATGGAACACAAACTCTGATTGTTTCAAGGTTGGGTAACAAAATTGGCCATGCCCTTTCAAAGGAACCATCCCGGCATTTTCCTACATCGATTTAGAGATATCACAGAAAACCTAAATCAGAATGGCTGAGTGTTTATTTGAATTATCATCCTCTTGAATCCAAGTCCAGTGTGTTAATCACCACAGCACCTTGCTTGATGACACCACTAGAAATTGCTCAAAATGTAATTATACAATAATAGTAATAATAATATGCATAGCACTTTACAAAACTTCCACACATCATGTACACAGTATATCTAGACAGATCACATACACTTAATTGGTTGAACATACCATTTAATTACAGAGTACTCTTTTTGGCTGACATCAACACTCCAGTCGAAATTGGAAGGGGAGTCTTTGCATTAACCAAAGCTCAGACAAAAAATTTTTGTTATGTCTTGTATTTGGCTCATGGGAGTAGTATATGGTTCACGTCTCCTCCTTCACTGTATAAATCACATAATGGAGCTACTTCAATTCTAATCAGAACAGGTGAGTTAGAAATTTGCGACAATTTAAATGCAAATGTGTAAGCACTGTTGAATAGTCTCCTTGTATTAGTGAACCGAGGGAGAATGCTGTTTTAGGTTGTACCCATCCATAATACACTTCTTTTGAAATTATGGTTGAATCTCATTATGTCTATGAGACAGTTCTTGCATTTTCATAGATTAAGCTCAGCATTTCTTGGAAAGGAAGTCTATCACTTAGGATTCCACTTAAGCTCATTGCTCACATTATAAAGCTGTTTATGAAAGATGTGCATCTTAGTTTGGTGCCATAGATGGCCTTCGATCCACCTGTATAAATCTTTGCCAAATTTAGGAAGATGTTATTGAGCTAACCTTCAAGTTTGGATACTCTTTCATTATTATTGTTATTAACTTGATTGGCCACACTGGACCACTTGAGTCATTCCATGTTCATTTTCTCTTTGAAGATTGGACTATTTACTTCCTGCGCTCAGCACAGTAATTTTTCATTTGTTCCAAACACAATTTTCATAACTCATCTGAAATCTCTACTGGTCTTCTGTGCATCATTTCTGCCAAAAATTTATGATTCTTAAGGAGAGAGTTAATTTTGTTTTTGTTTTCTGTATCAGTAATTCTAAGTCTGACTGCTTCAAGATCTCACTGAATTTCTTTGACCTATTGTCTTCTGTCTTCTTCCTGAGACTTCTTTTTGTTTCCAGTGCAGTTCTTGATACAGGGAAAGGGGGAGGGGGGGTGATTCACTTACATTTTCGTTTTTGTACGTCCATATTGTTGAATTTGAGGTACATTAATATTTGCAGATGCAGGGAAAGAATGAACAGCCTAAGATTATGTTGCATTGCATACATCATTCTCAGCTCTTTTAAAGCTCCAGTTGTTTTGTGGCGCTGTTTCATTAGCTCGTTTCCTAAACTGAAAGACTTCCTTTTTTTGTGTGTTAGTTCACATCCCTTATCACAATGTATACAGACATCGCAGCACTGATCCACAGTACATTGACAGCCACATCGACAGAAATGATACTGACTGTAGCAAGTTATATGCCCATAAGCCATAACACAAACACTAAAAACATTGTTTCACTCTTGGAACATATGGAGTAAATCCACAGTGCACACTATGAATGTAAACAATCTGCAGAAGGATTTGAGTGTCAAAAGTCAGGAAACAGGTCTACAAATTTATAACATGACATGCATTGTACTGGGGACATGTTTCGTCTTTCGTATCACTTTGATGATACAAACATAGGATGGCATTACTATTATTTATTTCTAATTTCTGTTACCAGTCACTTTTTTATTTTATGTTTAATCTAATATGTTAGATTAAACATATAGATTAAACACATAGCTTAATCTAACATGTTAGATTAAACATAAAATAAAAAAAATGACTGGTAGCAGAAATTAGAAATAAATAATTATCCCACACAGTCATGGTTCACAAACATAGCCATTATGGCCGAGAATAATTAGGAAGGCATTGCTTCGATAATTACTGCTTAGGGAAATTCTGTATAGACCCCTCAAATTACTCCTTGTTTCAACACCCTGTGATTTGTGATATAAGTCTCAGAATTCTGCTCAGATAGCACTTTTGAATGTACTAAATAATTTGCAGTTGCTGGAAAGCTGGCTTGGTCAAGTTATTTGCGTGACTATCAGAGGTTGATGTCGAGGTAGTAACTATGCCAGGTATTGCCAATGATCTGGCCACAGTAACGGCAAAAGTTGATATCACTCAGACTGGATACAAACAGGGGAGCTGACTTATAAAAAATATTGGAGGCCCCATATTGGGGCTTTCGCCCCCGGAAATTTTCTAAATTTTAGATGAAAAATAGTGAGCTTTGAAGGTTTTTAAGCATTTTAGGGTCATAGATCAACATAAGAAACCCAAAAACTGGACTCTCAATAACTCAACACTCCGGGAAACTCGACAAGCCTGGCACATTTTTTGGCTTTGAAAAAAGAAACAAAACATAAACACGCACGGTATTTTCTTAAAAAGCTAATTTAATTTACAGTAATAGTCATGCTTATATACTATTACCAGAGCAGTAAATATATAGCTCTGAAAAGACTGGAATTATATTTAAATAAATTCTAAACTATCATTAAAAGAATAAAACATAAAATATTGCTGTCACACAATAATAGCACTTCGATTAATAAGTGAAATAGATAATTTAAGCTTACTTTGAATAAGGCTCAGGGCTCATTAAATAACAACATTATCTCAAAGTGAATGCTTTAATACAGAGTATGCCTAATACTTTCAGTCAAAAAGTTTGTAAATGGCGGGTTTTAAATGGGTCTTATATCAAAAAAATATTTAAGTATTTGAAAATAACTAATACAGCACTATATTAATATACTAATACAGTACTAAGCTAGTACTAATATTTCGAAACTTAAAATTTAACATTATGTATGTATTTGATTCTCTATTTTATAAAGATTTTTAATATTGCTCTAAATGCCATTATTAGGGCTCGAGTGTCTTTAGAAAGGTGCAAATGTCGACCGTCTGACTGGATTACTGTATATGAAGTCATTGGTGACTGGTCGGATATCCAATTCATCCAAAACATTCTCGGTGGGCATGAAGAACAGCCAAGTTGTTGAATCGCTTCTGTCCCATTGTTGATCAGAGATATGACTTCAGACGGTTTTTAAGACCAGTTGTTTTTTATTAGCGATATCGGCTAACATATTCCAGTCTCTCAATGCCTAGGTCATTTTTGAAAAACTCAGTTGATTTTTCGACATTTCTTTCACCTCTGTTTACTAAAACCAAAAAGACACAGCCTTCTACACAAGAAATGCGAACAAGGACCTGGACATCTGTAGGCTACAAAGTGTTTTAGATGACACAGAAACTTGGGCCCGTTGCTGGTGTATCATCATCAACTCTGTAAAGACACACGCTATGTTGATTACCCGCAGGCTCGGAAGGCACATACCTCCTCAATGTCCCCCCCCCTCCATCTTCACCTAAATGGAACCCAACTCCCCTGGCGCAGAATCGCCAAGTACCTTGGCGTAACCTTGGACTCTCGTCTTACGTGGAAACCCCACATAGACGAGGTCCACAGGAAGGTCTGTGCCAGAATGTCCATCCTAGACCCTATCCTGAACTCAACCAGCTCCCTTCCCTGCCCAGTAGCAGTAAATTTATACCAGGCCCTGATCCGGCCAGTAATGGAATATGCATGCCCTGTCTGGGGATATGCGGCAAAACAGCACCTGGACAAACTCCAGAGGCTGCAGAACCGCACCCCCAGGAGGGCATTGCATTTACCCCTTGGATTCTCCATAGACGATCTGCACACCGCAGCTGAAATCCCACTCCTGAGAGAGCGTCTCCAAGATCTGGCAAGGGCCTTCTATGAAGGTTCTTCGAGATCAGGAAATGCCCTCATCCACTCCCTAGGTCGGTATGACTTGTCCTGTGACAAGCATAAGCGCCCCCTGACGATCTTCGATGATTGAGTTGAAGAGAAAATCCCAAAACCCAATTCCTTAATCCTGTTCCCTCCTATAAAACACCAATCATCTCGCCTACCTCAGGCAAGTACCAGACACAAACAGAACAATTATCACATATCACAGACATCAAAAAAACTACAGAAATAATGACACACACACGTACACAGGGGAGTAAAAGCCAAAAGGCTACGAACTCCCCCTCACACTTCGCCAAAGAGGGGAAAGTAAAAGATGAGAGCAGCAGGCGCTTCTGCTCCAGTTCTTTTGACGTTGCCAAGGCTGCAGCGCAGGCCCGTCAGCACCAGACTTTACCCTAAGTGTGCCCGCAGCACTGTAACACTATCATGATTCATACCACTTGTTTTCAGTTAACTGGCTTACTACCTTAAAAATTATTTGTTTTAACACATTACTGAATGTATTTCAAAAGGTAACTATCGTCAAACAAGGAAAATAAAAAAATTCCAACATAATTTTGTGATTTTACAAAGCGTAATATAACTAATAATTTTCTTAAAACGAATTTTTGAGGGGGCTCGCGCCCCCTCAGGCCTCATGGAGTCGGCGCCTGTGGATACAAATGATCACATTTTTTTCTGAGCTTCAAATTAAAAAAGGTGAGCTGTGACCATCGGATTCTAGATTTTGCATTCCTACATTAGGGCAGCACACTTCGAGGATTATGGAGGGTGGCTGTTCTGAAAGATGACACAGATATGTGGTAGTGCACTTGTTGAATTTTCACACCATTCAGGTCATGTGCACACCAGAGAGACATATCTCTGAAGTGCTGCAGTGTGTACATACGGACAAGGAAAAAATTCCCAGATTTCCAGGTTAAAAATACACTTTCGCCCGGGTGACTTAAGCGATTTTATACTTTCCCTCGGAACTGTAAAAGGTATCAATCCTTTGAATGTTTATGGTTTTATACACCAGTGCATAATTTCCCGGCACTTTACAAAATGAAACTCCGGGAGAAAAAAACATCTTTTGGAAAGATCTTTGCTGTGCAGCAACATGTACGCCGCATATTTTCATATTACGAAATTATAAATTCGAATTCCACGAAACACCGCATATTACTTTCTGAAGCATTGAAATCGAGATTGCGGATATTCAGAGCATACCACACGTGATGTAGTCAGCCAATAGCAACATCACTGTTCAGTAGCGCAAACACAAGCAACCAAAGTTAATGGTTTAAATTAATATACGTAGTGTTGCTACAAGAAAAGCAATGTTTTCACATGTAATATTGGTCTCGAAGATTAATAAGCTGCTAGAGAAGCTAAGCTTTCACATATAATGCTGATCTTTTTTGCACGTGTTGCACTTTGAGATATATCACACAAATGTGCCAGTAAAATTTTTGATGACGACATAAATGTCTGATCTTCTGGGTTCGAAATTCTTCTAAATGGCTCGTCATCAAAAGAGTACGTTTTTAGATGAGAGTCAAACATTCTGTGATTAAGAAATTCATCATACAGTCTCGAACATAGTTCATCTTGCGTAAAAGGAAATTTACTTTGAAAGTGACGCTTTCCAAACCTCTATTTCAAATATTTTCCCGCGCAGCTGCTGTGAAGAAGGAAGCCCATATGTTCGTACGTGTAAAACTTATAAGATCTTACACTATGTCATAAAAGAAACAAGACATTAGACGATACTCCATGAGCATCGGAATTTCGTAAACCATTCTAAAATGCATAATTCGGCTTAAAGTGTACTTTCGTATATCCAGATTCCCAATGAACTAGGCCTCGACCTGATATTAAGCTTTTCAGTGTGGTTTTCGGGATGTAAATTCTCTTGGAGTACCAATACTGTATTATCTCATGTTTGGTTTTTTATTACGGCATAATGCCATACGTGATAGAAGATGAAAATGAGCACCTGAAATGCAGCGAACAGTTGAAACTAGTCAGTAGTGTGGATTTAAGCACTTCGTTTCAAATAAATTGACTGCCTCAGCGGGAAAGATTAATGAAAGCTATATTTCTTTAGCAAACCAACAGAAATAGCTTTATTGTTCTGTTCGACTGTCAGAAAGATGGAAATAAAATGAAATCTGAAACTAATAACATATTTTAGCCTTCCTTAATTATATGAATGTATTTTAATTCACTTGATAGCTCCTAGCCACAGAAATCCGTTTTGTTTTCATTTGATGTGAGAGCAGTAAACGAAGAGGAAACAGCCAAATCACTAATTGCAAACACGGGTCATGTGGAGACACCCACCTCCCCACTATAACTCAGACTGTTGCGCACTAGCCCCAAAACGACGATATTTCCGAACCGAGGCAATACTAGACTGTGGTGCCTCTTCTGCTCCCAGTCGGCCGGTTTGACACCCTGCCCTCGCAATTAATACTGGGTGGTATTATTTGTAATCAGGAGAACAAGTACTCTTCAGAAAATTTGAACTCTTTATTGATTATTAGCCAATAACTTGCTGTTTTGTGCGACATAAAATTAAATATTGGATACACAGAACTGGTAAAGACAAGAGATAAGCAAGACAGTTCACATTTCTTCAATTCTTAGGTCCTAGCATTTCTCCAATCTTGCTACAACTTTACCTGGCGTGCTTTCCTTTCTGCGAAAGAATCTACTATCTCATCAAAGTTTGTCAAACGTTTTGCCACGTAAAAAATCGAAATGTCGTCGTGTAACACTGAAAAAGCTGTTAGTACAAATAGTACGCAAGACTAGTGTGGTTTCTCAATCTGATTTCTATTTTGTCTTCTAGATACAACAAAACAGGCCTTTCTAATATGGCAGCAATTGTAACAAACACCAAATAAACGAGACTGTTTTGGTATAAAAGGTCATTTTCATAACAGGACAGAACATAATTCACGGAGCACCACTATCAAATGCCGGTTGGGCCAACTACAAGCAAAATGCTCTATGTTAGGAAACAGTTTCACATTTCAATCATATGCCTGAGTTTCTCAAGCATGAGATCGAAAAGTAGTAGTACAAAACTTTTATATAAATTTGAATCGTCATATGCCTCCATAATTTGTGTGAAGTCTCCGTTCCGTCTCCTTCCTCAGTCTAACAAACAATCTTGTAACCACTAATTCTGTAACTATTCCTGCCATTATAAAAACTTATTCTCCAGTTAATGTCACTAACCCCGACAGCATCAGCAGTTTACTTATCCAGTGATTATTCTGTGGGTAGGAGTTTATATGGGTTCGTACAACGCATTTTCCGCGCTACTCCCAGTTGTTTGTTTTTTGTTCACATGCTTCTGCAAAGAAGTGAACTGTATGTGTGTATTTTACTGTGTAGACTAGTGGTTAGAAAATTAATCTTAGTTTTCATTTCTGCTTAAGTCTTGTTAATATCCTTGTGTAGGGCGGCTCCCTAGTATAAATTATCTGCAGAGAATTGGTGAATGGTGCTGACTCTGGCAGTTCACCCTGAATGTAAATACATGTAACATATTGCGCATGCATAGGAAAAAGTTGAATGACCATATAAAACAGATGGAGGGAAAAGCAGACACCAGACTCAGATTTATCGGAAGAATCTTAAGGAAATGTAACTCATCCACGACAGAAGTAACTTATAAGGCACTCGTTCGCCCGACTCTTGAGTATTGTCTGTCTATCTGGCATCCCTATCAGGTAGAACTGCTAGAGAAGATCCAACAAAGAGCAGCGCATTTCGTCACAGGATTGTTTAGATGGCGAGAGAGTGTTACGGAGATGCTAAAAAACTCCACTGGCAGACATTACAAAAGAGATGTTGTGCATTACAGAGATTTACTATTGAAATTTTGGGACAGCACTTTTCAGGAGTCAGATAACATATTACTTTCCCCCACATACATCTCGCATATTGACCACAAGGAGAAAATTAGAGCCAATACAGAGCCTTATCGACAATCATTCTTCCCACGCACTATTCGCGAGTGGAAGGGTTGGAGGGATCAGATAATGGTGCCAAAAGTACCCTCCACCACACACCATTAGGTGGGTTGTGGAGTATCATGTAGATGTACATAGAACTTAAGCAGTTGCTAGCCTGGGACTGTACAACTGGCCCTAACTAGTGTAGTGATCTGGCCAAAAATTTTCTGTCAAAATTTCTTTTTCTTGGATACACCAAGACGATAATGCATTATCTTTCTTACCTGTAATTTCTGTTAGTCATTTATTTCCACTCTGGTAGTCTGAATCTATGGATTTCGTTATTAATCATAGCAACAGTGACCATTCACAAACCCAGTCAACCATATTGACAAACAGCGATTGGCATTCATCCATTCGGCTTTATTCCTCTCAGCTTGTATAGCCCCATCCCCTTTTGTCTGCAGGCAATTTTATTTCTAGATGCAATGAGTATTCCCCTGGCAGACACATGAAATACACTGCACGCATTCAAAAGTCAACTTAGATTCATTCAGAAATCAATTTAGAATGTGTTCAAAAGCCAACAGGTATGTGTTTAAAATCATATGAGTAATGGATAGATCAGCTTGTATTGGATGCTAGGCACTTTGTGAAACAATTTTTATTCCTCAAGAATATGAATTTGGCACTCCACTCCCCACCCACACCACAAGATCTGGGCCGCTGCGCATGTGTGAATCTGGCATCTTGAGCGCACTGGTAAAATTTTTCCAGGTAGCATCAGGCTGCTACTGCTTACACAGCAAGTGGCCACATTTCTTTGCAATTTTACGTTTATTTTCGTTTTTCTCTCTCTTTCATGTTTTATTAATGCAGTATTATTCCAGAATAGCAGGATACAGTAATATTCTTTGTATCAGTTCTTACCAGCCAAAATTACAAAAATTTAACTCAAAACTAAAACAATGAAAGATTCCTAGAATTCTAAAAAATTGCCAGGTTTTCTCCCAGGTGAAAAAAATTCCCAGGTTTTTTCCAGATTGAATACACCCTGTGCTGGCATTTAAAGCACCACATTGGGAGTGGAAAATACGGTTCACACCACACTGGTAAACCATGATTTCAACCTTCTCTGGAAGCAAGCCCCCTCAAAAGCCAGGACAAATGTGCTGACATCAAATCTGTTGACTGGTGGGTCTTGACATATGAAGTGGATCCCTCACCTTTCCATGAGTTCATGATGATCTTCATCCATCTACAGTGTTAGGTCCTGGTGAAAAATTAATCCCTGTACCATGTTCATGTTCTTAGGGAATGTTGTTGTAACAGGCACATCATCAGTTGTTTACAATATAGTAATGCCAGGGAGATTTTCTGCCTTAATGAATATGAAACCTCTTTGTAATTTACTAAGAGAAGAGAGCTCACCAAACATGTTTTCAACATTCTTCACATAGAACTTTGGCTTAGCAAAGTGTTACCTGGTTTTGTTTTCATTGCATGGTGTGGCCAAGGAGGGACAGTTCCTCTGGGTGTAATGGTCTGCACTGAATTGTGATCTTGCTGAAGACATTGTGAGTGCTTCAAGGCCATCAGCTGATAGCTTTGGTCATTTCATGACACCAAATTTCCACACTGATGCCACCTACTTCAAGCGAGGGCTCCACTCAGCTAGAGAAAAGGCCACCTGCTCTATAGCCAGTGCCCGGAGCCCTCAAATGGACAGGTACTCAGCATGCAAGGTGATGTGATAGCTTGGGCATCAATAGTGCAATTGCTGCATGATCAGGGGACAACCACTATACGGGTACCCAATGACTCCCCATCCAAGATGGACTGGCTACCATGCTGAGTATTGCGCAACCTTACGCACATAACCCAAACAATCTGTAAACAACTTTTGGAAAGGCAGAGGTCAGTCCCAGATGAGCTGACCAAACATAAGTTAACTGAAATATGTGGTGTAAAATAATGGGAAGAAAGTACGAAAAGACATAATCAATGTCCTATGGAGGAGCTAGGCTGTCAGTCAGGAATCTGTTCTAACAAATAAGTCTGCGGAAAGATACAGAATGTAAAATTGCAGCACAGGAAAGGAAATAGTATTGCAATGCTTTGGGGCCCCATGTTCACCATGTACATATCTAAGTGTGAGCCCCCCTGGGAGGTTTCCTTTAAGTTACAAATTATTTAAGTACACCAAAAATCCTCAAACAATGGTAAACAACATGTTTCTCAGAATGATTACAATGCTTTGCTTTGTTGGTGCACTTTATTTGTGATTTATGAAAAAGAACATTACAGATAGTCACAAACATGTACAAAATAGTTTTAGTGAAATCTACATATAATAAAAAAGTAGAATACTGTAAAAAGGCTCATGTGGTAATAAGTTAACAGCCATTTTATATAAATAATGTGCAGCCTTTTCCAGTCTGCATTTATGTAAGACACTTCATGGTGCAGAATAAGCTACAGGCAAAACTGCAGAAATAAATAGTATATTCACAACACTGCAACAATCTGACAACAAGAGTTACATTTCTACAGTAAATACCTGAGTTAATTATTGCAAGGCAATAACATGTCTCCTGAGATTGATAACCGAACAAATGTCACATACTCACTACAAAGTTTATCTACTTCCTTTCAACTGGATTAAGTTTCACCCTAAATGTGTACAAACTAGCAAAATAATTTGCCTATAAAACTACTTGCAAACAGGAGAGTTTGATTTTGTAATCACAATATTTTTAGCAGAGACTGTATAAACTGTGTTAAATATGTTGTATCAGGGATCTCCTAGACGTCTACTACTCACTTTGAGACTGCATATATTAAATTGTCCAAATAAAGAGGAACTAAATAAAAAAATTATTGCAGTGAACTACGAAAACTCTTTTGCAAACACACACTAATGCGTATGGAGGTGCATATATTTCCGACACTGTAATGCATTCACTATGCCCTAGAGTGTAAAAAAATTAGTCCAAGACTGGCAACAACATGATTCAGCTAAAAAGAAACAAGATGAATGTCTAAAAGTATGGAGTTAAATATTCCTTTTCTTCACAATTGCAACAAGAAAAGGTGTGTGTGTGTGTGTGTGTGTGTGTGTGTGTGTGTGTGTGTGTGTGTGTGGGAAAAGGCATGTATTAAGATATAAATAGGTGAGTAAGAGCATAACTACATACACTTTTTGCTTTCAGTTAGAGAAAATTATGAAGCATTTCATTTTTGCCTTTCACATTCAGTTAAAGAAAGAAAATCTTATGGGATTACATATTTTTATCATTTAATTGGGTACATGCTGTGATGAACATTGTGTGCCAGACCAGGACTCAAATTCTGAAAGATGTCTTCCATTATCAGAGTGAATTGCCTACAAAAGGGAGATAATTGTGTTCAGAAAAATTTCTGCTTAAAAAGTACAAGTTCTGTACTGACTACCTCACCTTGCTGTCCACTCAATGATAACTTGCATTTACAATGAATAACAATATTTTGTTCACTAAATTGTGTGATACAACAAATACATGAAACACATGTAATGTTACGGCAATAAGTAAACATACACTTAAAATAAACAGCAAATCAACTAAGGAACGTCTTATTGTCAAGCAAATGTTTAAAAATAAAGTTACTAAGAAGAAATAATTGCACAAAGAATTTTTATAACATCCATTACATATGCATGAAATTGCTTTATATTCTTACTTGTCTTTGTAATATTTTAATAGAAACATAAAAAAGCATCAAATTCACTGCAAACATTTTTACAGGCACAATATTTAGCATTTCCGAAGAACGAGAGATGTGATCAGGCTGCCAGTTTTCCCACCAAATTGAAATTTTGGTGTTGGGATGATATCAAGGAGTTCAAATTCTGAAAATAAGATTATCAAGTCATGAAATTTTAGCATTCACTACTCTCCACAGAATTGAAGAATGCATATCTTCATGAAGCTACTTACTTGCTTTGAAATGAGAAATTAGTTCATCTTGTGTCCAATTACAGGATGTTATAACAAACATTCCAGTTTGAGACAGTATCCTGTGGATGTTTTCAATATATTTTTCTCTCTTTTTCTTAGCATCTACTGGATGTAGACTAACTGCATCATATGTACCTTTGTCTAAAACAATGTCATACTCTTTCAGCAATGTGCCACCCTCAATTAGCTCGTCGTAATTTGCCAACATGTCACAGACATAGTATTTAATATCAATATTCTGCTTTCTTGCAACAGCATTGGCTAGTTCAATGGCATTCTGCGAGTAATCAATGCCTGTCAGATCACAGAACTTTTCACGAGCCTGAAAAAATAATGTTCAGTTTAGATAACATACTCCGTTCATTCCACAGATTCATGCCAATGCAATCCTTACAGATGTGAAATATACCAGAAGAACAAAATATAGAATAGATATTTAACACAAGAACTGATGAAATGAAATTATTATATGGCATTATTGGCCAGGAGATACACTGTCTGGGGTTGTTCGGCCTCCTGATACCAGTCTTTCTATTTCACGCCACTTTGGTGAGATGCGAGTCACTGAAGATGATATAAAATGATTAGGACAACACAAAAAGCTAGTCCCTGAGCAAAAAATATCTGACCTGGCCAGGAATTGAACCCAGGATCCCATGACCTGGAGGCAGCAACACAAACCACTAGACCATGGGCTGCAGAAACAAGAACTCATATACGCTACTTAGAGTTTATATAGGCTACTTAGAGTTAATACTTATTTAATAATCACAGCAAATGAACAGATCTTCAAAACTGTAGAATATTTGCAGGAGACAGGAAAATACTTTCATTTACAAATTACAAATTAATAAAACAGTGTGTGTGTGTGTGTGGTCCTTTCTTATAGTATGTAACAACATAAAAAAAGTAGTACAGCACTTGGGATTAACAGAAGTCTAATATTGCATAATTCACATTATGTGATATTTGCTATGTATTTCAATTACCAAACAAAAACATACGAAAAGGTAACATACACGCACATATAAAACATCAGAAAAATGACGCTACTTTTCAAGCTGCTACTCCTCTCCTAGTGTACGTATAGTCTGTCCATGACAATAATAATTCACCATGCTGGCGCTGCCAGGAGCAGAAAAAATAGCAACAATTAGATGATATTGGCCAATATTGACTTGTTTGCAACTGCTGCCAATGTTAGCGAGCGAACATGCTGCTTATGGTAGAACTGTAGTAGCCATGTGTCTTTACTTGTACTGGACTGTGCTGTGTTTTACTGGTTTAATTTTTACCAGATGTAGATGCCATCAGTGGTCTAGGGTACTCACAGACTTATCCTTTCCAAGTGTTCTGTGTCTGAGAAAACTATGGTGCTGATTTCGTGTTGACTGTATGTCATTCCATAATAACTGGCAGCATAGTTCACAGATAAGAAGACAAAGGTTCATAGAAACACGCTGGTAGAGTATAGAGTATCAGTTGAAGTGTTCATACAGAAATTTTGCGTTGACAATTGCAACACTTTCGCAGGGAGCAAATAAGGCAATATGAAATTCACTAAAAGTAGCAACAGTACAGATCTTTGGTGGTGGTAATTAACTGCTGGGGATGTGTTATGAATTCAGTGGAAGGAGGAGGTGGTGTGTGTGTGTGTGTGTGTGTGTGTGTGTGTGTGTGTGTGAGGGGGGTGTCTGCTGAAGTTCTGATGAGGAGAAAAGTAAAGAGAGTAGAATATCAGAAAAGCAAGAACACAACAGACTTGCACAAAAGAAATTAACTTTAAGTCTGGGAGAACTTACAGAGTGCCTTGAAGGAATACAAACAGCACCAAGAGAAGAAATAAAAAAGTGTTATGAAATGTGAGAGTAAAGAAGGCGTAAAATGAGAGTATGATATGATTACAGCAAAGGAATTTTAAAACACTATATTTCACAACAAAAAGAGAAATAGAGGGCAGTAGTGGAAAAAGAAATGAGGCCAATGAGAAACTGAATAGAAAAAAATCTATGGTGATTCAAGGAGTAACAAGTACTGCAGCAGAAAATTATCTGCACAGAAAGCCATACCAGAAAACAAGGGATTATTAAAAGAGAGAGAGAGAGAGAGAGAAATAAACAAATGAAGCTTTGGCTACTGAGTTCTCATGCAGATTTATTTAGAAGAATTCAGAATGACAGGTCTCAGTAAACAATACTACTATTCTAACAGGCTTGAGATTTCCCAATAAGCTGAAGCATTTGATATAGTATCAATGTTACTCGAACAATCACATTAATTGATTCGCCTGACACTAGAGCAAGAGATACGGAAGAAACTATGAATTAGCCACTACAGTCTATTGCTCTGGTTAAAACTCGACAATTTTGTGAAACATAGGGGAAAATAGCATTAAATTCTATCATCTTGCAAACTTATGTTTTATCTGAACAGGTTTGCAATAAATGTCCTCATAAATGTATGGGTACCGTCTGCAAACATTAATGCTGCTTTTTAAAAAAAAGTAACATTCAGAAATGGAAATGTTGTCCTTCAAAAAACATTTCTTGATTCAGAAACCACACTAATATTTTATTTTGTTATAAGAGACTGTAGTTATTTACTAAGTGGATTGCAAATGAGAAATTCGGTTACTGTTCCTATATTAGAATACCAAGTGTAATTGTCAGCAGCTTTTAGTCAGCTTTAGAACATAATGGTGATATTCAGTGGAAACAAGAAGAAAAATTAATCAGAATGAAATGCATAACACAGGAAATACATAATATTAAACTGACTGAATAGTTATCGCAAGAATAAAATACAGCAGCGAGACTGACCGTGGAGACAGTACCAATAGACAACACTAGATTGTGGGACAAGAGAGAGTTCGAGAATGGGTCTGAATCGTACTTGCAATCTTTTATTTGTGTGTTAATCAGTGTTGTTACATATCACTTGCACCCTAGAAGATACTGCAGTTTTTCACAGTTGCTCAAGCTCAGCACTACAGAAGGGGAGCAGCTTGGTTGAGAGCTGATGACTGTGGGAAGGGGGTTGTACTGGCAACCATAGGAATTTGTACTGTCTATTTTGGCTTTTCATGAACATCTGCAGTATTTAAACTGTAGTCTGCCAGGATCTATTTGTAGCCTGAATTGAAATGACTTTAAAATTGGACAAATACTCAATGTAGGGGACAGTGAAAGCCTAAACTTGCACACTTACATGCTTCTTGCTGCAATGCAGGAACGAAAGGGGGTGTGTCAGCTAATGGTTCTACATACCCAATGAGAGAGTGGTGAGCTGACGACATGTTTGGAAGCAAGAGACATTATAACATTCTCATGTCAGTACAGAAGCAAAATCTGATATGTATCCAGCTAAAAACAGTTGTGTTCTCAGGTCCCACCATAACCACAACCTCATAAATCTCAACATATTTGGAAGAACCAACCGAACATTTGTGACAATGAAGAATGATTATGATTAAAAAATACTGATATCACGGACAACAGGGCCAGAAAGCAAAAGAGGTAGAAAAGAAAACGGCCTGAAAATTAATGTAAACCATTACTTTTTGTTTATTTCTCTTAGTAGTATCAAAATGTAGACAATCAATAAATGACTAAGCTTAGAATAGGTATAATGTTAACTTTTTAGTAGATTGTTTATGTCAATAAAACAGATTTTAATTTTGATTAGTCAAAACATGTCCAAAAGAAATTTTCTCAAGGAGTGTCTTAAAAAAATGGGGGGAAGGGGTCATCTTATACTTGGGCAAATATGGCAATAATAATCCAGAATGGACTTACAAGTGGAAGCTGTCCTTTACATTGAATATAGTACTACATGGTACTCATCAATTAAAAGAAAAGAAAAAAAAAGACAAAAAAATATGGATTGGCATTTTTAAAGAAAAAAAAGAATAATTTCTTTAAATAATAAAAAAAATTCAAAAGGTGACAGTAAAAGAATGACAGATGTGTCCAAACTGAGAATACCTTTGTAATCATAAAGTAATTATCTTTCAAATAAAAAAATCTCTAATAAATTATCTACAACTGTTACAGAGATACAGCATTTTAAAAATGTTTCCGAAATTCGCATCTTCAAAATGGTGTTCGCAGTGTCATCATTGGAGGCCTGTATCTTGGGGCAGGAATTTTTTCGAGAAAACAAAAAAAACTACGTGTTTCTTACTGACTCCTGAATTTTAACATATGCTAAATTCAATAACATCCGAGGCTATGAAGGTAACCCCCCTGCCTGAACTGATGCGGATTATGCCAATTACAAACCAATGTGGATATAATGTCAGACATTAAAAGAAGTAAAATACAATCCTGATTGAAACTGCGCTACTCACTTCCTCCCAGTTTCTCTCATGTTGACCTGCATATTCACATTATTGTGCAAGCAGTAGGATTGAAGCTGGTCCAATGTTATAAAACATTTTTAGTATAAAACGTGGATCACATCATCAAATGGTCAAGGCATGACATCGAGTGACAGGTGAACCAGCTGATAGCAAATCAGGGAGGAGGAGAGTCCCCCTCCGCTTCTTTCTGGGCATGGGCTGCGGGTGTGTTGATAGTGGTGACACGAACTGTATGGCAACTGTCAGTAAAACAAGCCTGGTTATAATAGTTCTTTATTCATGTCAGTTGCAAGGTTGGAAGCAAAGATGGAGAGAAGGCTGTTGGTCCCGGTGTGTGGCGTGTCAATGTCAGTATTTCACCTGCTTGGCAGGCAACACATGCAGGAAGTCATAGCTGCTGGCATACAAATGGTTGGAGAAGCCAGATGCATGTGTCGCACTGCTCACGAGGGATGTCTGTAGCAGCTCCTCATGGCTCAGCCGATCTGTGACCACAGCCTGGGACAGATAGTGTTTAAACTGTGGTACACAGCATGATGGCTCATGCCCACCCGAGCAATAAAAACTAAAACTTCGCCCGAACAGGCCACGAAGGCCCAACAGCCCGAGAAACAGTCAGATACCGTGTATGCCTGCAACAAAGGCCTGATGCCAGCAAGCTGCCACGGGATCGAACTCATGGCCCACCAAGGAGCATGTAGTCACAAAGCAGGTGACCCATTGGAGCAAAAGCACCAAGCCAGTTCAGTTTGGAGCCTGCTGGTATTGGTGACAAAGTAAGTGGATGGCGGGTGGCTGCATAACCTGGTGCTTGCGATTGGTCTGCACTATAGAATTTGCTTACTATCCCTCTAATGGCCTTGAAACGTTCATTGTAAAACAACACAGCTTCGACCCACGTACCCCAACAAGTTACCACAGGTTCGGGAGGTAAAAGTACAAGTTTTTCTTTGTAGGTCTTGGAGTGAGTACAAGCCTTTAGAAACAATTTATTTGTGGATGAAATCAGTTTATTTACATTCACAAACATGGAGCGTTCTTCTTCAGCAAGGTGATGTAATCACTGAGCAAAGCAGGTCACATGAGTCAAATTGGGATAAAATACTTTGAGGGCTTTTCCTGCTTTGACCATATAGCGAGCAGAATCTGAAATAAACATGAACACCCTTTTACTCGTATCTGCAGAAGATTCTGGAAATGTTTTTCTGATACCCTCATTCACAAATCTGGCAATTTTAGAATGATTTACTTTTTCAAGTTCTTCGCAGGCCGCTAAATAGGAAGAACAAGGCACTTCTTTTAAAGCACTGACAATTAAATTTACAATGTAATGGCCACAAGTGTCTGTAGCTTCATCAACTGAAATCCAGATAATGCTGTCCTTGAGTTAATTGCGTATTTTTTCCAGAACATTTATGTAAATTGTCGGTACGTAATTTGTTCAGGAACCCTTTGAGGATAGGGTTTGTAAGTTTATGAAGACAAATATTGCTTGCAATGATTGCTTCGCATACATCCATGTTAAACCAACTTTTTTGGTTACTTTTGGACAAATCGTTGTTATTGTAACTTGCTGTTGTCAGAAATTGTTGTCGTGGTCCCGTCTTCTGCATTCCTGCGATATGAAGACTTGTCTTGACATGCTCGTCTATTTGAAACTTTGCCCAACTTTTTTCTCACAAACTTGACAATATAAAACAATTCCATCAAGTGTAATTGTTCCAGGATGGTCAGTTAGCCATGAAACGTCGTTTCTTTTTTCAGGGGAGATGGCGCACGACACGTTACACACTACACATCGTAAACATGTTCAAATGTGTACAAGTAAATAGAAAGCTAAACTGACACAATGGATGAGCGACTACAAGCTTGCGTAGTTTAATTTAATCGTTGCCGACGCGTATGATATGACAGTGGAGGGGATTAATGGGGGGGCGCGGGCGAAGGAGCATTGACTATCTGCCTGGTCCTGTTCCTCTTCTGTAATGATGGCAGTGGCCTCTCAGTCAGCGATTGCATGCAGTTCTAGGTCATGGTCAGTCTGTAAGACATCAAAACTAGATCACGCTAGAGACCTCTGTCTAAATTTTTAAAATATTGTAAACAAAGAGTGAAAATATTCAGCGGCACTAGTTTTTAGTTAAAATGCGCAATAACTGGGAAAAGGAGCCACATATGCAACATGTAAATGCATATAATCTGGTCACTAGTGATTACTATTACCAGTTTGCAATGGGAGTCGGAGTGAGGAAATTAGTTTACGTAATGAATGGCTCTATACAGGCCAAGTCTAAATCATGTACTTTATTTCTTAAAAATAATTGATACTGTACAAGATAATATGTTCCAATGAAACTGGTACTGGAAGTACAAAAGAGACCCACAAGTTGTTCTTCCAGTATGCACAAAATGACCACTTTGTTCACTTCATGAAGCACGTCAAGCAAGCAATCAAACTTATCTCAAAGTCTTTGTATCGTTTCTTGATAAAACTGTGCAAAGGCTGTAGAAATGCATGCCTGAATGTCAACTAGCATTGCTGCAAATTCTGGTACAAATGTCTAATCTATACTGATAAACATCCATACAACACACTTTATTATAAGCACTTTCTACTTTCCAATTTTGTACAAATTTGGATTATTAAAATTACTAAAAGGGGCAAGCTTTATGGTTGCGGAGCACGACTCCATACTACAAGCACTACATTTTTTTGAGGGGACTGAGGGGGAGGGAGGGGTGGAACCTAAGATAAATAAAGTATTCATTGATGTGATCTCTCACAGTTTCACAGCAACTGAGTTGTTTTCATCTTATGCACAATATTTTGATGACCAACCCAGTCATCTTCTTCAGGTGCTGCGAATTGTGCTGTCGTGTGCACCCACTGCCTATAATGCAACCAGAATGTGAACTGTTGTTGGTTTCATACCACTATCTATATTACTAAACAGCTAACCTAGTTCACGCTTCATGGTAGCAGCCCCGGTTGCAGGTTGGCTATCCAACTGATTCCAGGGACAAGGAAAAATTGATTTTCAGTATTTCATATGATGACTGACCGAATTTAAAAATTCAACACGCTGTCATAATTTATCCATTAAGAGATATCATCTTATGTTAAAGGTTTAACACAGTAAGACAGGTATTACTGTTAGTAACTGTGTTTATGTCTTCAGGTGGAATAGCTCACAGTGTGCAAATTACCCTGACTGTATTCATCCAGTATCTGAGAATGGGAGCACTTAGCAGCTCCCAACAAAATTTATGCATAATTTTAAAACCTTCACAAAACTTTTACTCACTGACTCCCCTGCAAATGTGAAAAAAGTTTACAGATTCCTACATTTTTTTTCTGTTCACGCAGAAAACTTCAGCGTAAGGCATGAGGTTTTAATTTATTACTTCTTTACTACTAACTCTATTTGCAGTAGATTTTGTAGATGGTATGAACATATACCACTGAATATAGGCTACCTGCAAAATTATATGATTATATGACATATAGCTCAGGAGATATGATGTCTTAAACATTGAAAAGTGTGAAGAACTAACCTTTCCTTAAAATGAGTGCAAATTACCTGCACTGTATTCATTCTGTATTTGATAATAAAAACTTAACATTTTCTGATGAACTTTAAACACAACTGCAAACCTTTTCCTAAATTTTTGCATCTTAAATCCTTGACTTCGAATATTTAACATGTTCATTTATTTGTAAAGTAATCAATTGTTTGAAGCTGTTACATACACGACAGTTTTATTCTTGAAAGAACTGGGGGTAGGGCTTTACTGGTTGACAGATGATTGTGAGTCAACTCCTGATGCCCAGTACACTGTTTGATGCTGTATTGTTTTCAGAATCTTCAGTGATATTCCATAAAAAGTACATTCTCTCAATGATTCTCAGCTGAGAAGAATGTGATGGCCAGTGACAGATCTCACACCATGTTCAGGCTGAAACCACCATCCCTGTTTATTTGGTTTTCTAATGTTTTTATTTCGACAGGCTCCCTAATCATGCTGCCCCAGAAACTTCTGTCTCATCATATTTCATTTCTGGTTGGAGTCCAGGCAGTGAGTACACAAAACAGCACAACTCTCAGCACATGAAAGAGATGACTGGACCAAGCACTGAAATACTGTACAGCTGGAAGTACACCACTAAGTTTTATTCATTGGAACTGAGCAATAAGGAATTTGTGTGAAACACACAATTGCTCCCCCCCCCCCCCCCCCCCCCTGCATAGGTATCTCTAAGAATCCTTAAATTCTTACACAGCATACATGCCTAATGTGGACAGAAACACTGCGCAAGAAAACGGGATTTTCCGGTGCTCATACCTCAGGTTCCACTTGCAATAAAAAGGCAGGGTCAAGTGTTATTGGTAGCCCTTGATCTGGGGACCATTTGTATACCCAAGAGAAGGATCATCTTAATGTCACTATCCTGCAGTACAGGATCAAAAGTATGAATATTACATAGGCCTACTTCCCCCGGCATAAGCAAATAGAGCATATTGGTTAATTCTTTTTTTATTTTATATGGTCTACGGTGGGCTTGATGGTACTTACAGAGGCATCATTAATTCATGGGCAGTTGCTCAGAAAACCCCACAAAAGGATCAGGATCTTTTATTTTTTTTTTTTTTTTTTTTTGAACCAGCAGACCAAAACTCAGCTGAAGATTCCAAGATGGCTATGTACAGCAAGTGGCTGGAATTTTTTTTGATATATTCATAATATCTTTATCTCACACAACCTTGAAATTTTTCTTGATATCTTTATGTTTCCAAGATACAGAGGTTCAAAATTACCCCACTTGTACATGTAAAATATGCACATAAAAATCGATGCGAGGCAAAAATGTAGCCTAATTTATAATGTGATGCAGCATGGAGAAATATGCTGTACTGTGTCTCCGTTATCATCTGGGAACCCCAGGTCGTAGTACTGAAGCACATGAAAAACATTTTTGCAAGTAAAATCTGGTCTGAGGTGTAAAATTACTTCTGCGTTATTTCAATTTCGTGTAAGTAAACTATCTAAATGTTACTTACTAATACATTTCTTTTCATATGAGATACACACTCTTCTGCAGCGAGGAAAAAAAGGGAACCAATGGAAGAATGCTCCTATTGGGCCACAAGAAATGCAAATGTGTTCTTGTTTATTTAGAAGATTCTGACTGAAAAGTGGGGCACGAGCTGTCTCATTCTACCTTCCTCCGTATCTTTTAAAGTTTTCCCAAAATTTTTGGCATGTGAACATATTCGTGCTTTTTTATGCTGACAGAGAAGAAGACAGTGGCAGTGGTAAACTGATGAAAAACTAATAAATACTGGAAGGTAGTAGACAGTGGTCGTGTTATAGAAATAGCAAAGGAGACAACGGCAGCATGAGAGAAAGAGAAGGACTCAGTTGCAGTGGACCACAGCTGACAGTGGCAGAAAAGTGCTTGCAAAAGAGTGAAGAAGACAGTGCCATGGGGGAAGGAATAAAGAGAAAGAGTAAGTGGGAGTAGGTGAGAGCCAGTGATAGTGACAGACCGATTATCTGACAATGACAAAGAGGAATGATAATGATGATGATTGGTTTGTGGGGCTGTCAACTACACAGTCATCAGCACCCGTACGAAGTCTCAATTTTTACACAGTCCAATTTGTACACAATCCAATCTAGCCACTGTCACTAATGATGATGATGATGAAATGACGAGGACAACACAAACACCCAGTCCCTGGGCAGAGAAATCCCCAATCCAGCCGGGAATCAAACCTGGGACCCCGTGAAAACAAAAGGAAATATGCAAGCAGCAATGAGACACATTAATAATTTTTTACATATATAGTGGTATATACAGACATAAAAATTCTGCAAAGAACAGTTTCATAAACAATTTAAATGCAAAGCTGGAAATCGTATTTTTAAAACTCTTCCACCTTGCATATGACTATTTTCCTTCACATCTTTATCCAAAAACAAAATGAATTCACTTAAAGGTGACAGATATAATTTTTTCATAGCAGTTATTGTCAGGTTTATATAAAAGTGCACAGTGTCTTTGTAATGATGTCACATTCACATTAATATAACATTGGAGAAGGGGGCATAAACAGCATCTTTTCTACTGGGCCAGAGAAGGAATTATGATTCATCCAGAGACATGCAGTTATTCTCAACTTCTTTAAATTTGTATGGTAACTGGGAACCATGTACCAGTTTTCATTGCATTTGAAAGCCACATACTCCCTGACTTGTAGTTGTTCCCACAAAGAATTTTCATGAGCTTCCATAGCAACAGTGCTGCTCCCATTTGTATCTTTTGAGTCTCTCCATTAGAATGGTGTTAGCAGCAATGACTAGAAACACATGGTGTGATCATGTTCCATGACCTGGCCTCACTGTACTGCTCATGTGATCCACGAATCTTTTATACAATTTGATCTCCTGCAAAGAAACAAAGAACGTATTAATGCCTTGTATTCAGTGGAGTGCCCATGTCAATTCTGTAGAATGCCCACATCAACAGTGCAACCATTTTTCTGATGTAATGGAAATCCTCACTCAGAAATGTACAGTTCAACTCGCAGTGAACAGATTCAGGTTTTATCACTGGTTCCACCTTCATGGATCACTGTCAGAGTATGATCTACTGCTGATTTCTCAGAGCTCATGGTACATGTAACAAGAAAATCTAAAGACAGTAGTAGTGTAACAATCTCTCCAGAACACGGGAGTGGTTAAAAGAAGTCACCTGAAATTGTGAAACAAGATGTAGTGAGGTTTTATCAAAATGATGATTTTTCAAGTCTGTGCAAGGAAGGAAAGATTGTCTTGGTAAATAACATGAAGGTTTACTTGCATGAAATACTTATTTTAGTTAATCTTGTTTCTTTGCAAGAGACTGAACTGTATGTAGGTTTCTTGGAACACAGTTACAGTACAATGGGCACAGTTCCACAAATACCATCACACCATGCATTTCTAGTCAATGCTCTAGTGAAGAGACTCAAAAGATGCAAATGAGAACATTGTTGCTACAGAAGCTAATGAAAGTGCTTTGTGGGAACAACTGCATGTCGAACAGTATGTGACTTTCAAATGCAACAAAAAGTGATGTATTGGGCATATTTCCAAGGTATCACGTGAATTTCAAGAAGCTGAGATTAACTGCATGTCTCTTGCTGAATCACAATTCCTTTCATGGCTGAGTAGCAAAGATGCTGTTTGGGTTCTCCTCTCCAACGTTATCAGAGCAATGGATGTCAGATCATTATAAAGTCACAATGCACGATTGTATAAACTTGACAATAACTGCTGTGAAAAAATCTTATCTGTCACCTTTAAGAGAACTCATTCTGTTTTTGGATTAAGATGTCACAAGAAATAAATTTATATCCAAGACGGAAGAGTTTTAAAAATACAATTTTCTTCTTTGTATTTGGATTTGTTTATGAAACAATTATTTGCAGAATTTTTATATCTATAAATACCAGTATCTATGTAAAAGGGTATTAATGCATACCTCATTACTGCTTGCATCTTTTCTTTTGTTTCAGCGGAGTTTACAATAATGGAATAAGGATATTTTAGCACATTTGTGCACCAAAGCTGCCTCTTGTAATTCTTTACCCTAAAGAGACATTTAACTGTGAAATACATCACATACATCAAGAAAAATGATTGACAACTGTTTCCAGCTCTCACCTGTTTACAGCTCTGATCTACAGATCAACTACAACTATTTGAGGAACAATACACATGGCTTTTATTTACCAATTCACTGTAGTGGTGAAAGTGAAAGGCGTATGTAAGTGATGGCTACCAGCCATGTGAACACTTCAGAAAAAATTATGTTGAAATTCAACTCTTTATATACTACCCAAGGACTTTGAAGTTCATCAAATCTGACCTCTTTTTTTTCCCCAATGGAACTGTATTTAAGTGAAAGTAACAGATACTAATTGCAATGCCAAATGATTTTCATTATTCTTTATACATAATACCATGACTGAAGTGTTGCAATGCATGATCTGTACTGTTTCCCTGCACAAAGTCATAAACTTTTTAAAAATTGCTGATTAAAAGCACAGCAAAGAAAGAGTGTCCTTTTCAACATTTTTCAGAAAATTTGAATGGTTCGAATGGCTCTGAGCACTATGCGACTTAACTTCTGAGGTCATCAGTTGCCTAGAACTTAGAACTAATTAAACCTAACTAACCTAAGAACATCACACACATCCATGCCCAAGGCAGGATTTGAACGCAGGGTTCGAACCTGCGATCGTAGCGGTCACGCGGTTCCAGACTGAAGCGCCTAGAATCGCACGGCCACACCAGCCGGCTCAAAATTTGACATTAATGGACTATGGCAGTAGACAACTGATGTGAGTGCCTTTGCCAACAGCACAACGCCGCCTGTGGCACCTCTCCTGGGCTTGTGACCATATTGGTTGGACCCAGACAACTGGAAAACTGTGGCCTGATCAGATGAGGCCTGGTTTCAGTTGGTAAGAGCTTATAATAGGGTTCCCAGTTCGAATGTTGCACACACCCTATGAAGCCATGGACCCAAGTTGTCAACAAGGCACTGTGTTAGCTTGTGGTGGCTTCATAATGGTGTGGGCTGTGTCTGCATGGAATGGACTGGGTCTTAAAGTTCAAATGAACCAATCATTGACTGGAACTGGTTATGTTCGGCTACTTGGAATCTTCGGAAATCATTTTCAGCCATTCACAGACTTCATGTTCCCAAACGACGATGTAGTTTTCATGGATGACAATGTGCCATGACACTGAGCCATAGCTTTCTTGATTGGTTTGAAGAACATTCGAGACAGTTTGAATGAAATATTTGGCCACCTATATTGCCCGACATGGGACATAAGCGAGAGGTCAGTTCTTGCACAAAATACTGGACCAGCAACACTTTCACAATTATGGAAGGCTATAGAGGCAGCATGGCTCAATATCACTGCAGGGGACTTTCAACGACTTGTTGAGCCCATGCCATGTTGAGCTGCTTCACTACAATGGGCAAACAAAGGTCAAACACAATATTGGGAGATATCCTATGACTTTTTGTCACCTCAGAGTAAAAATTTAACTGCAAAACATATGATTAATTCATACGTCAGTGACATGAGGAGGTATACAATTAACAGCTGCACACTGGCTACCACATACTGTCCACCCATTGGCTGCCTCCAACTTGACTCACAAACAGCCCTTTGTAAAGTTTTCAGTCCTTGCTGCTTCTTGCTGTTGCTTTTTGAGCCACATTGCTACTGCTATCTGCACTGTAGATGAATCAATATTCACAGAGATGGATAAGATGTCCTGTTTGCAAATGAAAAAGCAAGCATCATATTGGTAGTTCACAGTATTAGTTGTGTTGGACGGACAGGACTGATTACCTGCAAAGTGAGTGAGTGTGTGTGTGTGTGTGTGTGTGTGTGTGTGTAGGGTGTTTCCCTTTTTTTTGTCAATATCATTTCTGCTGTAAAGTGTGACCTTATACAAAACTATTAAGGCTTTCATGGCCAGTTGTTGACGAACTGCCTGTTGGCTTCTGTTTTGGGTTCTTCAACCAACATTTGTTTGATGATTTTTCTGATGTTTTGCCAACGTGAGTCGCTGTAGTTGCCAAAGCTTCACTTTCCACTGCTAGTGGCGGTGGGCTGGAATCGACCACACGGCTGCAGGTTATATATACCTGACATATCAGTGTCCAAGGGCTCTTTTCGTGTTCATTCCCGCTGTAGTTCTCCCCCTAGTACTTTCAACTGTCATCGCTGCAGCATGGGAATCCAGGATATGTTCACCTCGGGGCTTTCTTCTTTCTTGCTGAAGCTATTGTCATGTTTGTGTATTTCTATAGCTTCTCTGCACAACTAGCTCTTCTCTACAGCAAGAACTTCCATGGCAGCGAATTTTATACTATGTGGTAGGTCTCTCTCAATGCATGCTCCACGACGGCTGATTTCTCCAACTACCCCACCCTGCACTGCTGCTTATGTTTGGTGATCCTGATGTTGGTTGATCTGTTTGTCGTTCCAACATAGACGTTTCTTCATGTACTTGGTATGCAGTATATTTTCAACATTGTAAATGGGTCCCTTTTCTCTCCTTTGCTGATCTGAGGCACTCTTTGATCTTCTTTTGTCATTTATAAATAGTCTTTATGCCATATTTTCACAACAAGCGGCCAATTCTGTCCTTCACTCTGGTAATGTGGATCAGAATGACCATATCCAACATTTCTTCTTCCAATGTGTCACTTCACTGAGTGTTTGGTTCTGTGACATTTCTTATGTAACTGGTGGAGTACCCATTGCTCCTCTATACACTTTCCATGTGTTGGATTCTGCAACTGCGGTGCTGCATCTCACATATTCATCTTGCTCGGAAAATATTCTGAGGAGCAATGGGTACTCTACCAGTTACATAAGAAGTGCCACAGAACCAAACACTTAGTGAAGTGACACAATAGACAAAGAAATGTTGGGTATGGCCATTCCGATATACATTCCCAAAGTGATGGACAGAATCGGCTATATATTATCCAAAAATGGCATAAAGCCTATTTATAAATGAGCAAAGAAGATCAAAGAGAGTCTCAGACTGGCAAAGGAGAGAAAAGAAGCCCACTTGCAATGTTGGGAATTTACCGCATACTATGTACATGCAAAAAAGTCTTATGTTAGAATGACAGGCAGATCAATCAACACCAGGACCACCAAACATAAGTGGCAATGCAGGTTGGGGTAATTGGAGAAATCAGCCTTGGCGGAGCACACACTGTACGGGACTGACCACATCATATAAAATTTGCTGACATGGAGGTTCTTGCTGTAGAGAAGAGCTATCACACCCACTTGTTCATAGAAGCTATAGCAAACATGACAACAGCTTACACAAGATAGAAGAAAGCCTCAAGGTGAACGAGTCCTGGATTCCCACGCTGCAGTGAATGACTGTTGCACGTAGCAGGGGAAAATGGCATTGGAAACAAGCATGGAAAAGTCCTCAGGCATTGACACACCAGATATACATAATCTGTGCTCATGAGATCGACTTCAGCCCACCACCAGCATGGGAATGTGAAGCTTTGACAATGCCGGCCACTTGCCACAATGCCAAAATCATCAAACAAATGTCGGCCGAAGAACCTGAGAGAGAAGCCAACAGGCAGTCTGTGGCCTTATAAGTAATTTTGGGAATTGTGGACATATCTTGTCCTGAATAACTTATCAGTGGAAATATGTAACAGACATATGTAGCAAGTGAACTGTTACAGCATTTTCCTTCCTTTTTTACTTGTTACAATTGTGACTTTACTGCAATAAATTTGTCATGCACCCTTCTTCGTGCTGGTTTAATGCAATTTTACTGACAAAGTTTTTTAAAAAAAATATATTTAACACATACCAACTCTATGAGCAACATTCCATTGCCACAGCCAACATCCAAAATCCTGTCATCTCTTTTCACTGCTGGATTATCACATAACCACCTGTTCAAATAATTACCAAGAACAAAAAATAAGTGACACGAGTTACACAACACAGAAAATAGACAAGATATTAAACAGAAACAAAGTACAAAGATGGCCAACAATGATATCTGGATTCTTATATGAGGCAACTTCTTTGTTAGCCTATGTTTTGTTAAACTTAGCTTGAGCAGTCCTAAGCTTAACTTACTTATAGTGACTTAACAGTAGTTAGGCCTAATTAGTAATGCAGTTTATAACTACCTCTTGGTGCTACATTTTAATATATAACATTACTCAATTTAACATCACTGTAGTTTCCCCAACATGTTGGGACCATGGAACATGATGAATGAATGAGAGCATTCTCTTTACAGGCAGCAAGCTTTGTTTCAAATACATGTTGTATATCTTTAACTCACATCTGGAAGGAGTACCATTAATGATGTTCTTACTTCTTACTCCAGTAATTAAGTCCTTTATGATTGTGGCCCACCCTTACTCTCTCCACTAAAAAACCTGCTAACCTGTCTTGACTCTTTCCAACAGCAGCAGCAGGGTCAGCTTCAGCATGAACTGTTGCTGTTTCTGGAGTGTCCAGGTCATTCCTGATGATAAACCTCTCACATTCCTGGACAGGCTGTTACATGCTACATCATCCACACGCAGGGTCTACATGATCACCCTCATTCAAATCATTAGTTAATGTTTGATGTTTTCTATAAACTGACCAAGGCTCGAACTTGCTTTCATAATACTTATGATCTGAAACTCTTATCCTAACTTTAACTGTTGGCCTGTGACCCTCCTATTATTGTTAACTGGCAGCAAGTGTTTTCTTTTCCTCTTATTTTATTTACAATTCAGACTCATTTTCTGTCTCGACTGATTTCGCCAGCAATGAGTTGTTGAAACTCTAAGCTTCCATCCTTCTTCCTAGGAATGCAATGGTTGTGACAGTAGCTAAGGCCTATTACTTTCAGATTAGCTAGTACCCACTGTATGTTCAAAGGTTACATGATCAATTCCACTGACGTATAATATTGCTAACTTCCATAGCTTACCAAACTTGTCGGGAACTTGAGAAAAAAAATCATAATTATGTTTGCTGCTGTTCTACAGTGGGGATTTAAAATGCACTTTTTTCTACAAAAACCAACTGTACTTCACTACCTTTCGAATTACTTTAAATATATACGACGCTCAAGATTTTGCTGCCCATTCACGGAGTATTGTTGTAACATATTTACACAAGTACGGGTTTCATCTACGAGCATTTTTTAACATTAATTACTACCTGACAACCCTCAATGCACTGTCTTCTCCGAACCAGACTTCTCCTATGTCACCATGGTCTTCAAAATTCTGAATCTCTGTTGAATACGTTTTGTCCCAGCTATTCAAAAACAAGAAAGAATAGTTAACAACAGAGTAATGTGATTTCTTACTACATGATATTATCAATGACGTTTACTCACTATTCAATGGTTCCAAGCTCCGAGGAAGCCAATTCTTCATTGTCGTCTTCGCCAGACATTTTACTAATCCCAATTCTTAATATTTCTTGTTAGGCAACTCATAAGTCTTTCGAAATATAATCGTCACTTTCTTTTCGTTAATGCGACGGTGTGTTTCGATGTGATAATTTTGAAACTACGCGGTACAGCATTTCGTCGCTATTAACATCTCACTACCCAAACACATCCCACGTTTGTAGTTTCCAGTGACCTAACGCGACACACGTGGTGTATGTTTGCAACCTGTCATCTGTTTACTATCGATTCGTCTTTGTTTCGCAAAGCCGGCAATGTCAGTATTGTTGTTTAATTATTTGGGGCGCGTGTATCAAACAGGTGCCTGTAGCAATGTTGTGAAGAACTATATTCATCACATATCACGCATATCAGATGTCTTAACATCCAAACCCGTTGATTCTAGTGTGACAGTCCAGGTAACATATACACTTATAACCTACAAACTAAATAAAAATATAAAAAAATAGCTATTTGATGACCATTGAAACGCTTGTGTAATTTTGTGATATAATTTTAGGGATGGGTAAAGGGCCTGAGGAAGATGAAGGACTTGACATTTGTCGATATTAATGATGGCTCGTGTGTAAAAAGATTGCAGATTTTGATTCCAACCCGCGACAAACCAAATCAACTGGCATTTGGAGCGTCAGTGAGAGCATCTGGATTACTTAAAACAAATAGTAAAGGTGATTTGGAACTGTCGGCGAGTCATATTCAAGTAATCGGGCCTTGTGTTTTCACAGATGGTTATCCATTCGCAGCCAGGAAATCATATCCGCCAGATTATGTGCGTCAGTTTTTGCATTTAAGGTCAAGAACAACTACTTTTGGTGCTCTCCTGCGGATGCGAGGAGCTGTGTCACATACTGTACACAAATATTTCAATAAACTTGGTTTTCTATATATTCACACTCCAATATTAACAGCTAATGACTGTGAAGGTGCAGGAGAAGTCTTTCTTGTAATGCCTGAAAGCAAAACGTTACGTGAAGAAATGTCAAAGTCAGGAGGCAATGAAGAAGAAGCATATTTCGATTCTAAAGTATTTCTCACAGTTTCAGGACAGCTACATTTGGAAGCTGTACTAAGGTAAGCACAACTGCATTAGTTATACAAATGTATATATTTCTGATTTGACTTGTTTATGTCCAGAACAAAATGTCTATTCTTATTCATTTCACAATGGAGTTCATTGGTATTGTATTTCTTTAGCACATATTTTGGGAAGATATGATCTTGTCTTTGTCATGACTTCATATAAAAAAAAACTAACTTACCTGCAGTTACTAAGCATAACAACATTCATGTACAGATACTGTAGACAGAAAATATAAACAACACAGAGAATATAATAAAATTTGTTTTACATCTACATTTATATCCTGCAAACCACCATGAGATGCTTGGCAGAGGGCATGTCTTCATCGTTCAGACATCACTCCACCTTGTCACTGGCCCTGGTAAAGTGTATGTACATTACCCAGTGTGCTTTGTGCTTTGTTTCTGCTGTTTGAAATGAATCAGCATCCCAACATTACATTGTCAGTACTGTATTAGGATATTAAAATTAGAGAAATGGGAAATCTAGTATAATTTTATTAATTGTATCATCACAGAACAAAAATTACCCTCTCCCCCTGATCTGTTAGTGAAATATTTTGATGTTGGCAGTTATGGACAATAGACTCGCTTTTAGGTTTGGAACTATTCGTGCAGTTTGTTGTGTGTGTGTTGGAGATGTGATGGATCAAGAGAAATACTGTGCTACGAGTTGTCAGCTTTGATCAGTGATGTAATGTTTGTTAATGGCTGCTGCGATGTCATATTTTATATATTCACAGTTTTGGGATAAATAGGAGTATTCAATATGAGTCAAAGGCTTTGGCCTGTGGCATAGGAACCCTGCAACAAATGCTGTAAACAATGTGGCAACTATAATGTGATGTCAGTAGCACTTTTTTCAAGTGGTCGAAGCTACATAACAGTCTTTCACTGCAACTAGATTTTTTAACTCTCACATTCGTTGGATTCGCCAACTCACAACCAAACTGCCACCTCCAACCTAACCTAGACATCATCAGGCTAAGCTACAGATCAGTCTCACCACACCCACTTTTCTTTGCTTGTACATTTGTTGGTTTCATCAACTGCTAACAAAATTGTGAGTATACACACCAAAAGGTGACAGCACAGCAACCATTAACTTTGTCAGTGTTCAAAGCTGACAACTCATATTAAATATTCCTCTTTGCCCAAGTTTTACTGTTGGTTGGTGAAGGCAATGATTGTGTGTGTGTGGGGGGAGGGGGGAGGAGGAAACACCCTCATTATGGTGACAGACTGATCTCTAGCCTAGTGCAAGGTATACATTACACTGAATGGTGACAGTTTGGTTCCGAGCTGTCAAATCCAAGTACTATACAACTGAAAAGAACTAGTTTTGGTGACAGACTGATCTGTAGCTTATTCCATTTCAAAATTTTGCTACTGATATCATGTTGTAGTTGCTATTTGTTGATGGTATTTGTTCCATGTTTCCTATGTCACTGGTCAGGCCCAACAGTCTGTATTGAATAATCATCTGATTTAATTTTATATTTTTTGTTAGTAGTGGATATTATTACATATTTTTGTTAATTATGGATATTACAATAAAGTTCATGAGTAGCTCCCTGGATGTCACAGTGGTGGATGACATGCTAATCATGAGTAAATTCCCATTGTTATTCGATGTAATTGCTAAATGTGTGAAAAGTTGTGTTGTGGAAAAGGTGTGGGAATGACTAAAGTTATCTTAGCTCAGACCAGGGACTAGCATATGTGGCATTGTCGGCAGTACAACACATGGTATTGTGTCAGGAAGTTGGTTGTGGTTTTTTTTTTTTTATTTTTTTTTTATTCCTCTCCTCTGCTAACCTCTTCATCCCCGAAGTAGCACTTGCACCCTATGTGCTCAATTTAAAGTATTCAGATCTCTCATAATTCGTACCCTCTAGTACCATAGTGGTCATTCCCTGATACCTTAACGCATGCCCTATCATCCTAGCCCTTCTTGTCAGTATGTTCCTCCTTTGCCGATTCTGTGGTGAATCTCATTCCCTATCATTTCATCTGATTTTCAATATTCTTCAATAACACCACATCTCAAATGCTTTAATTGTGTTGTGTACCAGTTTTCATACTATCTGTGATTCATTAACATACAGTGCTGTGCTCCAAATGTATATTCTCAGAAGTTTCTTCCTCAGATCAGGGCCCATGTTTGATACAAGTAGACTTCTTATGGTCAAAAATGCCCTCTTTGCCTGTGCTAATCTGATTTTTATGTCATCCTTGCTTTATCCAAGATAGCACAATTCCTTAAATTTTTGATCCCCAATTTTGATGTTGAATTTCTTGCTATTGTCATTTCTGATACATCTTGTAACCTTTGTCTTTTACCTGTTTACTCTAAATCCATATTCTGTGGTCATTAGACTGTTTGCTCTATCCAGCAGATCCTGTAATGTCATCAGTAAATTGTATCATTGATATCCTTTCATCCTTAATTATAATTCCACTCTTGAACCTTTCTTTTAGCTCTGTCATTGCTTCTTTGATGCAGGCCTATGTATTGAACAGTAGGGGCAAAAGACTAATCCCTTTTTAAACCAAGCACTTTGTTCTTTACCTTCCAATCTTTTGTTCCCTATTGGTTCTAGTACATATTGTGTATTACCGATCTTTCTCTGTAGCTTACTCCTGTTTTTATCAGAATTTTGAACATTTGCACCGTTTTACGTTGATGAATGCTTTGTCTGGGTTGACAATCCCATTGTGTCTCAGTGCTATAAGATTGTCTTGGTTTTTCTTTAAGCTAGCTTCCATTATCAAGTGCAAAGTGAGAACTGCCTCTCTGATGACTTTGCTTTTCCTAAAGCCAAACTGATAATCATCTAACAAATCCTCAATTTTCTCTACTGTTCTTCTGTATATTATTCTTGTCAGCATCTTGGCTGCATGAGATGTTAAGCTGATTGTGCGATAGTTTTTGCACATATCTGCCCTTGCTATTCTCAGAACTGTGTGGGTAATATTTTCTGAAAGTCTGATGCTAAGTTGCCTGTCTCATAGATTCTACTCACCAGCTTGAATAGTCATTTGTTTGCCACTTCCCCCAATGATTTTTGGAATTCTGATGGAATGTTATCTATTCATTCTTCCTTATTTGATCTCAAGTCTTCCAGAACTGTTTTAAATTCTGACTCTAATACAGGATCCCCTATATCACTCATATTGACTCAAATTTCTTCTTCTCACATGTCATCAGGCAAGTGCTACCCCTCACCTATCTGCTCTCTCTCCTGCATTTTAAAGTGAAATTATCATTGCACTCTTAGTGTTACCACCCTAGCTTTTAATTTCCCTGAAGGTTGCTTTGAATTTTCTATATGCTGAATCAGTCCTCCAAAAGATCATCCATTTTTTCGATTTCTTCACATCTTTCCTGCAGCCATTTCACCTCAACTGCCCTGCCTTTGTTATTTACTTCACTCCTAAAGGATTTATATTACTTTATTCCTGCCTTTCCCCCTACATTTTTGTACTGCATTCTGTCACTGATCAATTGAAGTATTTCACCTGTTACCCAGTTTCCTTCCTTACACTTATGTTTGTCTGTCCAACATCTGTGATTGCCGTTTTTAGAGATTTCCACTCCTTATTGCAGTATCCATGTCCTTAGCAAACTTTAAACATGCCTCATCATTCCTCAGTAGTTCAATATCCCACTTCCATTCACACTGATTCTTTTGGACAATTCTCTTGAATTTCAGTCTATACTTCATCGTTACTAAATTGTAACCTGAGAGTATACCTGCACATAGGTACATCTTATGATCCATTATCTTATTTTGGAATCTCTGTCTAACGTGATGCAATCCATCTGGAAGTTTCCAGTGTCCCCCACTCTTTCCAAATATACGTCCTTCTCTTGTGATTTTTGAACAGATTACTCACTATTACCATCTGAAATTTATTGCAGCACTCGGTTAGTCTTTCTCCTCTCTCATTCCTACTGCAAAGGCAATTTTCTCCCATAGTACTTTCTCCTATTCCTTCCCCGACAACCGCATTCCAATCGTCAATGATGACAAAGTGCTCCTGAAGTGAGCAGGGTAGCTGGAAAGCAACAATAATGGAGAATAGCGACAAAGCAACCTTAGAGTTGATGACCGAAACAGCAAAGTTAAAAAAGGAGTAACAATAAAGAATATAATTAAATAAGTAATAATAAATAAAGAATATGATGAAATGAACAGTAATAATAATAATAATAATAATAATAATAATAATCATGATGAAAAAATCCAGATAAGTGCTAGTAGGATTCGCGAAGGTTCCATACAAATTTAGTGATGTATATAGATAGTTCACTCATCAAGGGAATAAAAAATCTCACTTATTGTTGCCTGTGTCTGATATGAGACAGGCAAGATCATGTCTACCCATTCCTGAGGAAAAGGGGTCATAACAGAAGGGCAGACAGACAGTCTGATAACGAATGACAATTTTTTTGTGTATAGTTACAAATTAACAGTTCTTGGAATTTTTCATTTGCTTGTACTGTGAAACCTTGCTTTTTGCTGGCTATAATGATTCTAGGTCAATGGTAGTACCCTATAGGTTTCAGTGAATGAGTTCATGAGTATCAAAATATGTGACATAAATGGCCATACCTTTTGACTGCATTGACTTAGAAACTTACATTTTCTACTCTGCCAAGGGGCTACATACCTTCGTACGTGACATAAATTTCAGTTGGAGAAGTCTACCCATTCCTGAGAGAGAAACGGTTTTGAATGGTGAGACAGACACTTGAACAGACAAGCAGACAGATGGACAACAGAGTAATCCTATAGGAGTCCTGTTTCGATTGACTGAGGTACAGAACCCAAAAAAGACAAAGAAGAAAAGAGAAGGGAAAATGGAATTTGTATGATAATAGAAGTTATGTGCATGAGATTGTCAAGCTACTAGAATACGTTGAAGGGCTAGATAATTGCAGCTGACAGCTCTTTTCTGTGCTTTTCTCCACCCCTGAAGTTGTTTTTGTTATAAAACCTACTCCTTTGCACTCACCCTCGGCCTATTTCAGTCCCACCACTGCTAAAACATATCATGTCAAATGCAGAGCAACTTCCAAAGCCATGCATGTTATTAACCAATTACCGTGTGTCTCCTGTGCAGCAGTGTATGTAGCAGCGACTGTCAGTATACTGATTGAGTCCATGAATGGCCATACCCTGTACCCGGTTACTGAACTTTTACAGCATGACTTGAGTGTCTCCTACATCACTCCAGCTACTTGAGTCTTCTCACTCAATCCAAGTTTCCCTAAACTTTTGAGACTGGAACTTCCCTCCAGCACATTCTTACATCCCAACATCCTTGTGCAGTGAAACTCCATTAGAACACAAACTCCCCCTATTTTATTTAACTTTGTTAGTAATAATAATAATTCCCGTGGAGGCCCGGGAAAAGAATAGGCCTCCGGTATGTTCTGCCAGTCGTAAAAGGCGATGAAAAGAACAAACCACTAATAGGGCTAACCCCCCTTTTAGTGTGATTAGTTGGTTCAGGACGGAACTAAAGAAGTCTCGGACAAGCGCCGTCATGGTCGGGGACGACGTTTGATCCCTATGCCCGCCCGCAATGGTAACGACACTGCTAGCCAACTGGAAAATGATTTAAATCCAAATAGAGGTGTTTTGCAGGATATGTTTCCTGCAACCACCCTAGAAGGAAAACATAGACAGATGATGAGATGGTCAGATGAAGTTAATCGACACCTCATGTTCTGTTATTACCAAGCAACAAACCTAGGAACCAACACAACTGGATACAGATCACAAGTATACACAACATTTATTATCAGATACCCAGAATTAAAATTTTTAACAGAACAACGACTAGCTGATCAGATCCGCGTAATAATAAAAAATAACAGGATACCCCAGTCAGAATTAGAAAACATCAAACAACAAATACTGGAACAAAATAATGTACAGTCAGAAGAAGAAGAAAATACAGTAATGGACTCAAACATCCCAGAGCAAACAAACAAAGAACATCACGCATCAATTAAACAATCAGAGGAAAACGAAATCTTAAGACACCCACCAGAACAAGCACAAATAGTACACGAAGTGACACACATGTTAGATATAGAAGAAAAATTTCAGCTGACATATATAGAATACAAAGACACAAATACAGACATTAGACCATTCTTGCATAGGCCACCAAATAACCCACAAGTCGAAACAACAACAACAACAACAATCAACACAATCATACACAACAAAATAAATGAAAATACAACTATGGAAGAGTTACAACTACTGGTTTATATATGAGCACTCACTACACTAAATATACACACTAGGCAGAGATCAGAACCAACCAACACACAGAAGAAACCCACAAAACCAGCATGGCAACACAGGCTACAGATCAGAATAGAAAAACTTAGAAAAGACATTGGACAGCTAACACAATTTATAAGAAATGAAATATCAGACAAAAAACGAAAAAGGTTAGGTAAAATCTCACAACAAGAAGCGATAGAGCAATTAGATGAAAAGAAGCAAAAATTACAAGCATTGGCCAAACGACTTAGAAGATACAAAAAAAGTGAAAATAGAAGGAAACAAAACCAAACATTCAACACAAACCAAAAGAGATCTTACCAGACAATAGACAACACACACATTAAAATAGACAATCCACCAAACAAAACAGACATGGAACACTTCTGGAGCAACATATGGTCAAACCCAGTACAACATAACAGACATGCACGGTGGATATAAGCAGAAACAGACACATACAAGATGATACCACAAATGCCTGAAGTGGTAATTTTGCAACATGAAGTCACCCGAGCAATTAATTCTACGCACAATTGGAAACCCCTTGGAAAAGATAAAATAGCAAATTTCTGGCTAAAGAAGTTCACCTCAACACATTCACAACTAACTAAATTATTTAACAGTTACATTGCAGACCCATACACATTCCCTGATACACTTACACATGGAATAACCTATCTGAAACCTAAAGATCAAGCAGACACAGCAAACCCAGCTAAATATTGCCCCATAACATGCCTACCAACAATATACAAAATATTAACTTCAGTCATTACACAGAAATTAATGACACATACAACACAGAACAAAATTATAAATGAAGAACAAAAAGGCTGTTGCAAAGGAGCATGAGGATGTAAAGAGCAACTGATAATAGATGCAGCCAACTCATACAAATACCTGGGTGTAACACTGTAATGGATAAAGCAGATGGTAGACTTTGGTTTATTGGTAGAAGATTGGGGAAGTGCACTCAGTCTACAAAGGAGATAGCTTATAAATCACTTGTGTGACTGGTTTTAGAATATTGCTCAAGTATGTAGAACCCATCCCAAATATGACTAACAGGGGATATTGAATGTATACAGAGAAGGGCAGCACGAGTGGTCATAGGTTTGTTTAATCTGTTGGGGTGTGTCGCAGAGATACTGAAGTGACTGAACTGGAAGACTCTTGAAGATAGATGTAAACTTCCATGAGAAAGTCTAATAATAAAATTTCAAGAACCAGCTTTAACTGTTGACCCCTGGTTTAGATGTTCGTTTTTCCCCCATGCTGTTTGGGAGTGGAATGGTAGAGAGATAGTATGATTGTGGTTCGATGAACCCTCTGCCAAGCACTTAAATGTGAATTGCGGAGTAGACATGTAGATGTAGATGTAGATGTAGATGTAGATACTACAATCTCCTATGTATTGCTCACATAGGGTTAGTGAGGGTAAAATTAGAATAATTACAGCATGCACAGAGGCATTCAAACAATCATTCAAATGGTTCAAATGGCTCCGAGCACTATGCGACTTAACTTCTGAGGTCGTCAGTTGCCTAGAACTTAGAACTAATTAAACCTAACTAATCTAAGGACATCACACACATCCACGCCCGAGGCAGGATTCGAACCTGTGACCGTAGCAGTCGCTCGGCTCCAGACTGTAGCGCCTAGAACTGCACGGCCACTCCGGCCGGCAACAATCATTCTCTCCATGCTGCATATGTGAATGGAACAGGAAGAAACCCTATTAACTGATGCAGTGGGACATACCTTCTGCAATGCACTTCACAGCGGTTTGCAGAATATAGATGTTGATGTACATGTACTACAAATTTTATCTCCTGAAAGTAAATATTGCCCCCCAGTCATGTTGCATACTTTGTTGGTAGGTTCAGTTGACCCCTGTTTTAAATCAACTGACTAACTGCCACCTACATGGAAGATTCAATTAAGTTGGAATTCTTGTAGTTGTAATGATATTTTTTGTATATGTTTGGCAGTTTTTTTCTGTCTCTCCTCTGTTCTGGAAATTCGTCTTGTCTACATCCATTTTCATTAAAGTGAAGATGAAAAAGTCACAGGAGATCATTTCCAGTGAGTAGGATGGTGCGAAACAATTGTCATTTTGTTTATGGCCGAAAACTGCTTAGCACTAACTGCTACGTGACTGGGAGGATTGTCATGATGAAGTATACTATCAATTTTCCACCTCGGTGCAGGTTTTTTTTTTTTTCCATTCCTCCTATATGATACTTTGGGGAATGTATTCATGGTAGTCCATCCCATTCGTGCTGGGAAAGGCAGAAAAGCAAAAAGAAAGACGAAACCAATATTATGTATGAGCGTTTACTTTCCTGATGTACACAAATGACAAAAAGTTCTGGGGATTGAAAACTTGCAGTAGAGTTAAAATACTGTGAATTTTCAGTGAGCGTCATTCCCTCAGTTTGTAGCAAAGTAGTGCAATTTTGCCAGTTGTGGAAAGGCCAACAATTCTTCATTTTTAAATTTTTCCCATACAGATTTATATAAATTGTAGGATGTTTGACAACATGTTTATTTGTATTATTTTATTTATTTATTCATTCAGATTGCATCCTGTAATGATCTACGATTTTTCTTCACAATACAATGAAGTAAATAGTCCAAAATGTTCATGGGGACCATTCCAGCATTTGCCTGAAATGATTCAGAAACACCTAAATCTTTTACCAGTATCTTTCTGTGTTCATCTATGTTAATTGACAATCAGTAATCAACCTCAAAAAATTTGTGTTACTTAGTGCAATAGAGTTGTTTTCCCTCTTTGTGCTGAAGTGCGTGCTATTAATTTTATTTATGTTCCAGGTCAATTTATTACATACTGCCCAATTTTAAACATTCTTCAGTGTTCCATTTGCTTTCTCTACAAGGAGTTCTTGTCTTTTATCAGTCACTATAATGTTGCTGTTATTAGCAAAGAGAACTTTTATTCCATGTGTTATATGTCTGGAAAACACTGACACATATTAAGAGCAGAGTTGGACCCAGTACTCTACCTTGAGGCACACTAATGCTTGTATGTTTCTTGTGTGATAATTGTTTTACTAAAAATTTATCATCAGCAGATGTGTAAACTATCTCTATCTTTTGCACTCTGTTTTCCTGGTAAGACTGTAACCACTTGTTTGATATTCCTGTTACATCTAGTGCTTCTAGCTAGTTTAGTAGTATAGTGTGGTCAACAGGCCAAAAGCCTTGCATAAATTTAAGAATATCGTTCTGTAGTCAGCTTCAAATGCCGGTTCTCTTAATTTCCTCAATAGTGTTTTGTGAAAAGAATGTCGTCTTCCCTCAAGGAATTCCTGTTTGTGTTCATGAACCATCTCTGTAGTACTTGCACGTTGATTGAACCTACCAGTAACAAATCTAGCAGCACACCTCTGAATTGTTTCGATGTCGTCCTCTAATCTGAGCCAATGGGGATCCCAAACACTCGAGCAGTACTCAAGAATTAGTATTCTGTATGCAGTCACCTTCACAGATGAGGTACACTTCCCTAAAATTCTCTCAATAAACTGAAGTCGACCATTTGCCATCCCTGTTATTGTCCTTTGTGCTTGTTCCATTCATATCACTTTGCAACATTACACCTAGACAATTAACCAGTGTGACTGTATCAAGCAGCACACTACTAGTGCTGTATTCAAACATTGTGGGATTGTTTTTCCCACTCATCTGCATTAACTTACAGTTTTCTACATTTAGAGCAAGCTGCCATTCATCAAATCGATAGAAATTTTGTCTAAGTCATCTTGTATTCTTCTACAGTCACACAACAATGACACCTTCTAGTACACTGCAACAGTGTCAGCAAACAGCTGCTGATTTCTCCTCTCTCTGTCATCCAGGTCATTTATGTATATAGAGAATAAGAGCAGTACTGTCACACTCCCCTGGGGCACTCCTGACAATACCCTTGTCTCTAATGAACATTCACCATCAAAGACCATCAAATAGATGACAGAGGGATAGAGAAACAGTTAAAATCGCTCAAAAGAGGGAAGGCCGCTGGACCTGATAGGATACCTGTTCGATTTTACACAGAGTACGCGAAGGAACTTGCCCCCCTTCTTGCAGTGGTGTATCGTAGGTCTTTACAAGAGCGTAGCATTCCAAAGGATTGGAAAAAGGTGCAGGTATCCCGTTTTCAAGAAGGGACGTCGAACAGATGCACAGAACTATAGACCTATATCTCTAACGTTGATCAGTTGTAGAATTTTGGAACACGTATTATGTTCGAATATAATGACTTTTCTGGGGACTAGAAATCTACTCTGTAGGAATCAGCATGGGTTTCGAAAAAGACGATTGTGTGAAACCCAGCTCGCGCTATTCGTCCACGAGACTCAGAGGGCCACAGACACTGGTTCCCAGGTAGATACCGTGTTTCTTGACTTCCGCAAGGCATTCGATACAGTTTCCCACAGTCGTTTAATGAACAAAGTAAGAGCATATGGACTATCAGACCAATTGTGTGATTGGATTGAAGAGTTCCTAGATAACAGAACGCAGCATGTCATTCTCAATGGAGAGAAGTCTTCCGAAGTAAGAGTGATTTCAGGTATGCCGCAGGGGAGTGTCGTAGGACCGTTGCTATTCACAATATACATAAATGACCTTGTGGATGACAACGGAAGTTCACTGAGGCTTTTTGCGGATGATGTTGTGGTATATCGAGAGGTTGTAACAATGGAAAATTGTACTGAAATGCAGGAGGATCTGCAGTGAATTGACGCATGGTGCAGGAAATGGCAATTGAATCTCAATGTAGACAAGTGTAATGTGCTACGAATACATAGAAAGAAAGATCCCTTATCTTTTAGCTACAATATAGCAGGTCAGCAACTGGAAGCAGTTAATTCCATAAATTATCTGGGAGTACGCATTAGGAGTGATTTAAAATGGAATGATCACATAAAGTTGATCATCGGTAAAGCAGATGCCAGACTGAGATTCATTGGAAGAATCCTAAGGAAATGCAATCTGAAAACAAAGGAAGTAGGTTACAGTACGCTTGTTCGCCCCCTGCTTGAATACTGCTGAGCAGTGTGGGATCTGTACCAGATAGGGTTGATAGAAGAGATAGAGAAGATCCAACGGAGAGCAGCGCGCTTTGTTACAGGATCATTTAGTAATCGCGAAAGTGTTACGGAGGTGATAGATAAACTCCAGTGGAAGACTGCAGGAGAGACGCTCAGTAGCTCGGTACGAGCTTTTGTTGAAGTTTCGAGAACATACCTTCACCAAGGAGTCAATTGCTCCCTCCTACGTATACCTCGCGAAGAGACCATGAGGATAAAATCAGAGAGATGAGAGCCCATACAGAGGCATACCAACAATCCTTCTTTCCACGAACAATACGAGACTGGAATAGAAGGGAGAAATGATAGAGGTACTCGAGGTATCCTCCACCACACACCGTCTGGTGGCTTGCGGAATATGGATGTAGATGTAGATGTAGAAAGACAGCATACTCGTTTCTGTTACTGAAGAAGACTTCGAGCCACTCACATATGTGAGAACCTATTCCGTATGCTCGTACATTTGTTAACAGTCTGCAGCGGGGTACTGTGTCGGACACTGTCTGGAAAGCTAAGAATATGGATTCTGCCTGTTGCCATTCATCCATGGTTTGCAGGATATCGTGTGAGAAAAGGGCAAGAATTCTGCAGCAAACCAGTGTTAAGGATATTAGTTTGTAATTTTGCCGGTCGTTTCTTTTATCCTTCTTATGTACAGGAGTAACTTGCACTTTTTTTCAGTCAATTGGGACTTTGTGCTTGGTGAAACATTCAGTAAGGGGCCGATGCATGTAACTCATCCTTGTCAAGAGTTTCAAGTATCACTTTTGTGAACTCTATTGTGGCCAATATTGTACTTCTCCCACTTCTGAAACAAAACTCTACTTCATTAAAATTATTCTATATGCTTATATAACTCATTAGTCTATCTGCCATGATTGATTCAATTGTTTTTGAGAATGCAGACGGTAGTGAAACTGGCCTGTAATTTTCTACATCGCAAACCTTGTTTCTGGGCTCATTTGTTATGTTCGTTAATGGGGCTTGTTTGCTGTCTATGCACATCTTCAGAATAGAGACTGGAACCTCTTCTGTATCTACTGACTTCTTATTGTTAAACGTATATGTTGGCCTCCTGATTTCAAGTTTCATTGTGGGAAAAAAAGCCGTTGTGCTTGCTGTGCAAGTCATTGTGGGTTCTACATGTGTTTTAGGCAATTTTGTTGCAATTTCTCTGCAATACCAGAAACATAGCCATTTATAAAATTTGCCAATTCCTGAGGATTTTCTGTTATTCTACCCTCATCTTTGATTTGTATGTTATTATACTTGTGTCTGACTTTTCCAGTTAATAATGTCTCATACTACTTTGCTTTTATTTTCTTTGTTCTGTTTTATTTTGTTATTGATTTTTTTGCAGATAGTTATAGCCTCCTGTATATTTTTATTATACCTGCGATAACAATCTTGTGTCTGTGGATTAGTTTAGTGCTTTTGTAAAGAACTGAGAAATTTAAGTGTTTGGGAGGACTTAGAAACACCTGCAGTTATCCATATGTTTTCCTTAGCTACTGATGTGGAAGTGACTATTTTTGGAAATATCTCATCAAAAATGAATTTAAGCAACATGCAAAATTTAGAGATCTAGCATCATCCCAGGCTTGATTTGCCGGTAAAAGTGCACTTACAGCGTCAGTGGCTGTTCCATCGTGAGCCAATTTTTGTTACATCTTGCTTGTTGGATGATGGGAACTGAACACGATAAATCATGAGATGGTTTTTGACAGTGAATCAGAATGCTGATTCGTAATTTTCTATAATTTGTAAACAAAGTTAGCTGTCACTTTGTTATGTTAGGTTAGAATTTAACCTCACAGTTGCAGTTTTTGGCAATATTGAAATATGCAAAAAAACTGGTGATTTCTCAAACTGGGAAACAATCAAGATTAGGGTGCCGCAAGGTTTGATCTTGGGTCCTCTGCTGTTCTTAATATATATTAATGACTTGCCATTCTATATTCACGAAGATGCAAAACTGGTAGTTTTTGCCGATGATACAAGTATAGCTATCACACCCAACAGACAAGAATTAACTGGTGAAATTGTAAATGATGTTTTGCAGAAAATCATTAAGTGGTTCTCTGCAAATTGGCTCTCATTAAACTTTGACAAAACACAGTATACCGTATACAGTTCCACACAGTAAATGGAATGACACCATTAATAAATATAGATTTCGATCAGAAATCGGTAGCTAAGGTAGAATATTCAAAATTTCTAGGTGCATGCATTGATGAGGGGTTGAACTGGAAAAAACACACTAAGGATCTGCTGAAACGTTTGAGTTCAGCTACTTATGCTGTCAGGGTCATTGCAAATTTTGGTGATATACATCTGAGTTAATTAGCTTACCACGCCAATTATCATTCTCTGCTTTCGTATGGCATCATATTCTGGGGTAACTCATCACTGAGTAAAATAGTGTTCATTGCACAAAAGCGTGTAATCAGAATAATTGCTGGAGCTCATCCAAGATAATCCTGCAGACACTTATTTAAAGAGCTAGAGATCTTCACTGTAGCCTCACAATATATATATTCACTTATGAAATTTCTTATTAACAATCTGAACGAATTCACAAGTAATAGCGGTGTACAGGCTACAACACTAGGAGAAAGGATGATCTTCACTACTCAAGGTTAAATCTAACGTTGGCTCAGAAGGGGGTAAATATGCTGCCACAAAAGTCTTTGGTCACTTATCTAATAGCATCGGAAGTCTGACAGATAGCCATATAGCATTTAAAAGGAAATTAAAAGAATTTGTTAATGGCAATTCCTTCTATTCATTAGATGAATTTTTGGATATAGTAAGTGGGTAATTTCCCCAACCCCTCCCCCCCCCCCCCCCCCCAAAAAAAAAAAAATTAAAAATATTAAGTGTCATATAATATTTTGTGTAATGTAATATCTTGTATAGACACCTTTTATTAACCTGACATGTTCCACGTCATTATGAAGTGTCGTATTCATGATCTCTAATCTAATCTAATGATTTACAAGAAGATTATTGCAATGACTACACATCAGTCTATCAAGGGCAACTGTAATTTCATGTTGAGATTTATTGGCATTGCCAACTCACTAGCAGATTGTCCCATTCCAACAGAACCTAGGTCTTGAGTTACACTACAGGTCAGTCTGTCAGCACATCTAGTTTTTTTTCCACTCACCAAATAAATACAAAAAGCAGTGAAAACACTTAAAAATCAAGATATAATATGATTAAGAGTTATTCAGGCACTCTTCATATTGAAAAGAAAATATAGTCAATCTGTATCTTCTGCTGAAAGAAAACATTAGGTTCAGCAATTTTCATTTGCTACCATATATTGTCACCCAGTTGGCTACGACGAAAGTCAGTGCATTGCCAACATCAGCATGCAGCATTAAAGCTGCTGACACTGTAAGTGCACTGTAACCAATTTGTCAGTGCCCTAACAAAGTATGGATTTTACATTTCAAGGAGATCCTTTTGTAGCCTGCAATTGTATGGATTTTGTCAAACCTGTCTTTAACTTTATTGTTTGACAGTAACGATTAAAACACCAAGATCTCTTATAAATACTTCTCTTTTTACCATGTTGTTATCTGTAATTGCGTGGTCTAAGACAGATATTGAACTTCTTGATACCGCAGTACCAGCATTTATCATTTTTACCATGCCAAAAGTGTTCAGAGCATTCAGAGAGTTATTAATTATTTACCCGCAACACACATGTTAATATTCATGACTCCACATATTATTTTGTTAGTTCTGGGAGCTGAGACTTTTTCCTGGACTTCAACTAATTTGTTGAAAAAGATCTCCACATTACCACTGGATGACTGGTACATACAGGGAATAATTAACATTTTATGAAAGTCTAGTTTTGTTAGCTCAGTAGCTTCCAACTCAAAATGTTTATCTGTGCTAATAGTGATCTGATCTACTCTAGCTTTAACATATATACCACCTGTGATATAAATACCTGGTCCTCCACCCTTTAAGGTAGTTCTGAAATAGCAACTTGCAAATTCACTGATGATCGCATTGTATGCTGTATTTGACTGTCTCTACACCAGTGCCCTGTATTGCATGCTATCATGCTGTTCAAACTCTGTAATTCAATTCGGATAAAATAATTTTGGGTGTCGGGCTGTATCATTGTAACTACTAAAACAGCCAAATTGCCAACGTTTCGACCAATGTGCTGTGGTCTTCTTCAGGGCGGTTTATGTGGCCCAATACCCAAAATTATTTTATCCAAATGATACCGGCCATGGAAGCCAACAAATTTATTCCTGTAATTCAGCTTTAAGCTGGTGCCATTTATTTTAAGACTGCACATTTTGATGATCAATAGATAATTCTGAGCAAATTTCTGTAATGTGTGTGCACTCTGTAGTTGTACATTCTATCTTTCAAGTACTAACTGAAGAAGTCTCTAAACTGATTGAGACACTTCAAGGCAGGGGAATTCTTTGTCATGATTTATCTTAAAAAAGATCTATTTGTGTACCTATGGTAACAGTTATTTGACCATGCAGAGCCCTACACCTACCTTTCATACTCTTACTAACTGACTCCACTGATCTTCTTTTTCCAGTCCTGTTGATGTGCAGACCATGCCTAGTGTAGCTCTATCTCTCAATAGTCCCCAGCAACACCAGTGGAATGTTTGCCCATGCAGCAGTCATCAGTGCCATCTCCAGCTTTGCACTGATTCACTGTACAGCATTGCCAAGATGAAGCCAACTTGCTGCCAGAACAGCTCACCTGAGCTCACCTTGGTGCTAACAGTTAGAGAAACTGCCTTACTCAGGTCACCATCTATTTTTACTCCATGTCTCTATCCAGGCTGTTCCATGGCCTCCCCACTGTCACTGTCTAATCAGCCTTCATGAAAATCTTACACAGAGGTCATGAAACCTCAGCCCCCTGATCAAGACCAGGAATCAGCTTGAAAATGCTACCAATTGGGGGCCTACACCACTGCACTGACTGCTATCTAGCATCGGTACTCTCTTCTTCCTAACATTTGTATCATTCCTAGCCGTCCTACTCACAGGCAGAGTCTACTGCCTATTTCCTACTACTACACCATCTTGAGGCTCACCTCCCCCCAATTCTGGCAGCTGCAATCTGCTCCTGGTAGACACAACATAAGTATCAGATGGTGACCTCCTCCTACTAGCCTTCTTACCAACTGCCAGTTCATGAACAGCTCCCTCACCATTGCCTTTCTTCATCCTTACTAGCTCTCTCCTAGCTTCACTGAAGTGTACCTGATGGACAGAAATCTTCCTCTCCTGCTCCTCTATTGCTCTAGTCATGCTGCATATTTTGCAGGATCTCATTGACCTGCCAAGAGTTCTTCTCACATTGTCAGAAGGATGTTAAACCCTAGTCTTCCTTTCTTCACACAGCTTTCTCCCCAGTGAAACCATTTGCTACAGCTCTCACAATGCACCCCACAACTTCATTTTCTTATGGCAGCTCTCGCAATTTCTACGTGTGATCGAGTAAAATATCTATAGCAAAGGAAAACAATCTGTAAATACATGAAACTAAAAGAAAAATTCTGATATCTGTTATCCTTATTTCTTTATAAAAGGATGTAACATCCTATAAGAATCATGCTACCTGTGACTGTGTGTCGAGCGGAGTTTGCACATACGTTATGGACACTATAGCGAACTTGTTCCTCTTAATACACCTTTGGAGGCTGTCGCTGTTCGGGTAAGGGCATTTCAGGATATTACCATCTGCAATGTATACCTCTCTCCTGATGGTCAAGTGTCTCAGAACATATTGTTTGCATTGGTTTCTCACCTCTGCCCACCTTTCCTAATCTCGGATGATTTCAGTGCCCATGATCGTTTGTGGGGTGGAACCATGATTACTGGCTGCAGTAAAGAACTGAAAAACTTCCTGGCACAACTTGACCTTTGTCTCTTGACTATTTGTACCCCCACACACTTCAGTGTAGTGCATGGAACTTTGCAGTCCTTGTCTTCTCCCATCTGTCCATTGGAGAGTCCATGATGGCCTGTGTGGTAGTGACTGCATCCTGGTCTTCCTGTCTCTCCCTCAGTGTCACTCCCATGGACGCCTGCCCAGATGGGCTCTGAACAGTGTTGACTGGGGTGCTTTCACCTCTGCTGTTGCCCTTGTCTCCCCATCGCGTGGAGATATCAAAGAGACAGTCCAGAATACAACTAAGCCATTCTTTCGGCAGCTGGGTTGGCGACTCCTGTTCCTCGGGCTTGTCCGATGGAAGACAGAACCATGATGGTCATCAGAAATCACAAAGGCCATTAGAGATCGTAAGTAGGCTCTCTAGTTCCATAAGTGGCACTCATTGATGGAGCGCCTCATTGCCTGTAAACGACTCCATGCCCAGGTTCACCACATAGTAAAATGACAGAAATGAGAATGCTGGGAGTGGTACATTTCAACCATCGGACCAAGTATCTCCCCTTTGTCGGTTTGGGCAAAGATCAGACTTCTCTATGGATACCAGACACCTTCTGGTGTACCTGGCATTATCTTAAATGGCGGTCTACACTGACACATAAGCCATTGCCAAACATTTTGTCTGCATTATGCTTGGGCCTCTGTGTCTGAGAATTATCAACCTGTCTTTTGTGTCATAAAACAATGGGTGGAGCAAAAGCAATTATCTTTTACTACATGCTACCTGGAGCCGTATAATGCTTCATTCAGTGAGTGGGAACTCGCCAGTGTCCTAGCCCACTGCCCTGATTTAGCTCCAGCACTGGACCACATCCAAAACCAAATGATCACGCACCTATCAGTAGATTGGCAACATCATATTCTTGCCATCTTTAGTCGTGTCTGGCGCAAGGGCGAGTTACTGTTACAATGGCGAGAAAACATCATTGTCCCAGTGCTGAATATGGGTAAGCACACTCTAGAGATGGACAGTTATCACCCAGCTAGTCTCACTAGTGTTCTCTGTAAGTTGCTTGAATGCATGGTGAGCTGGCGGCTGTGTTGGCTCCTTGAGTCTCCGCGTCTTCTGGCTCCATCCCACGCTGGTTTTCACCAAGCCATTCCACTACTGATAATCTGGTTTACCTGGAGTCTGCCATCTGAACAACTTTTGCTCAATATCAACACATTATAGCCATTTTCTCTGACCTGTAAAAGGTGACACCACAGCCTTGCTACCTTACATGAATGGGATCTACAGGTTCCACCCCTGATTCTTATCCAGCACTCCCTGTCACACCAGGCTTTCTGGGTTTGAGTTGGTGCTCCCCTTAGTATCTTCCATATCAAAGAGAATGGAGTCCTGTGGTGCTCTGTACTGAGTATCCCTCTTTTTCTAGTAGCCATAAGTGGTCTAAAAGTAGTTGTGAAGTCCTGAATACCATCTTCCTTGTATGCTGCCAACTTTTGCCTCTACTATTGCTCCTCTAGTGTGGATCTCATTAAACATTGACTGCAAGGCACCATACAAAAGGTGCAGACATGGGCTGTAACCCATGGCTTTCAGTTTTCAGCTGTCAAGACTCACGTCATGCACTTCTGTCATCGTCGTACCATTAACCACAAACCAGAACTTTACCTTGATGACCAAGTATTCAGTGTGGTGGAAACTTATTCCTTGTTAGAACTCATTTTCTATTCTCAGTTGATGTGGGTTCTCCATCCTCTTCAGCCTAAGCGAAAGTGCTGGCTGCACGTAAATACATTTTGCTGCCCGAGTAACATCAGCTGGGGTGCAGATCACACACCCTTCTGTAGCTTTACAAATCCTGATACAATCCTGTCTTGATTATGAGAGTCTGGCATATGGTTTGACACCTCCCCCAGAATTGCAGATACTGTATCCGATGCACCATTGCAGGGTTTGACTTGCGACGGGAGTGTTTCGAGCTAGCCTTGTGAACAGCTTACTCATGTAGGCTGGGCTCCTTCCATCGCAGATCAGGTGCCAACAACAGCTTGTCAATAATGCTATCCACATTCACAATTCCTCTAAGCATCCGAAGTATTATCTGCTCTTTACAGACGTGGAACTCCATCTCTCGCAATGGTGAGTCAGATCAGGGATTATGATTGAAATCCACATCTGGTCCCTCCCCTCTGAACTCCAGTTATTTCCTCTTCCACCTCTCCTCTGAGCCCACTCACATACACCTTAGTGATGCATCCCGTGGCCACAGCTTTGTCTTGACCTATCACAAGGTCTGAAAGACTCAATTCCTTCCGAAGCCCTCTACCACCAATTTTTATCCGTTCTTGGTGTGTTCAAGGGTTCAGAAGTAGTCTATACTGATGGCTCGGTTGGTTGCTGGTTACATAGGCTTTGCTTATACTCGTGCAGGACATACTGAATGGGTTCCTTGCCAGATGGCTGTCCTGTTGTCACTGTGGAATTGGTAGCCATATCTCATGCTCCCGAGCATATCTGTTGCTTTCTCATCTGCAGCAACTCCCTGAGCACTTAAAAAGCTTTTGACCAACATTACCCTCACCATCCCTCAGACATTGTTATCCAGGATTCCCTGTATGCCCTTGAACAATGTGGATGTTCAGTGACCTTTGTCTGGACCTTGGGCCACATGGGGGTTCCGCGGAATGAACTCGCTGGTAGCTTGACCAAACTGCCTACCAGTAAACAGATTCTTGAGATCGGTATTCTGAAAAAGACTTCTAATTGGTATTATGCCATCAGGTTTTAGGAATCTGGAATACAGAATGGCTCACTCTGACTTCACCAAACAAACTACCAGTGATAAAGGAGACTAAGAATCTGTGAAGGTCCTCTATGCAGGCCTCTTGCAAGAACTCTCCTGTCCTTTGCCGGCTCTGTGTTGGCCATACTGGGTCGACTCATGGTCATCTCTTCTGTCACGAGGACCCATCCCATTGTTGTTGTGATTCCCGTTCAACAGTAGTCCACATTTTGCTGGACTGCCCCGACCTAGCCACCCTGCAGTGGACTCTTATTAATCTCCCTGGCTAGCTACCCCTAGTGTTAGGAGAGGATGTTTCAGTGTCTGACTTAGTTTTATGTTTTATTCGTGAAGAAGACTTTTACTACTTTCTTTAAGGAAGGACCCTGTAACCTTATCAGCCTATTGAGGGGTTGGCAGAACTCTCTGTTGCCTCCTCTGCCCAGAGCGGGGTGCGGCTGCCTGGGCTCAATGGTCCAGTCCAGTCCTTGCCCTACCTGCTCTTTTATTCTTCTTCCTCCATTTCACGTGGTCTGTTAGACTTTTTCATCTTTTGTCTATCTGTGTGTTTTTGCCCTGTCCATGTTCATAGTCTTACCTAGGCAACATATGAGTAGGGTACATCTGGTGAGTGGCAGGGTTGGGGGATGTAAGTCACCTCATTGCACTCTGATTACGGGGGCTTCCGGCTGCTCCCAAGGTGGGGCACCTCGCCTACATTCCTTCCTCTGTCTCCCTTTCTTCTCTTCATCCCGTGTGTCACCTTTGTTGATCTTTTGTAGACCTTGGGGTTTTTCTTTCCCGGGGTTTTACATGGTAGACTGTCTCTGACCTACTGTCATGTAGACCTGTCTGTTCGAGAAAAGTGGGGCTGATGACCTAGTAGCTTGGGCCCTTTAATCATCCAACCAATCAACCAGTGTAACATACATTGTTTTGTTGAGTTTGATACTAGCATGAGTTCAGTAATTTCAGATGTACATACATAAAATGTTAACACAGAAATCACTCCTAAGAGAAGTTCAAAACAGCACAATATATTTCTAAATTGCAATCTTCATTTGTGTGACAAGAAAAAAGATTCTAGTGCAGCTATTCACAGCAAAAAGTATGTATAAAATACTTGCAGATGCTCATGGTTTATTGCATGTGTGAGTTTGGCATGTTAACAAAGGTCAGACCTAGACGATGACTATCAGAAATTCAGTGTACAGGTAAAATTTCAATATAATAATCACTAAATATGTATATACTGAAGATATATTCCAAATGAGAAACTCACAAAAAATATACAATCAAAACTTATGCTTTGACAAGCACAAAAATCACGTGTCAAGTGTCCATCATCGTGCTAAAGGTTTTGTTGATTTTATGTGGATGAGATGTTTGTATATTATTTGACACTGAAATTTATAGCATATTCTGAAAGATAAATTACAGACTTTGTTGTGAATAGTTAAAATGATTTAAAATTACCTGAACAAGTAAAAATGTTGTATTTTGTAATATTTTAATATAAGTGATATTTTCTGTTGGATATATTATTAATTTTATCATTTCAGTAACTGCAACTGTTGGTATTTCACAGGGGAATTGGTAATGTTTACTGTTTTGGCCCAACATTTCGCGCGGAGAATTCACGCTCCGGTAGACATCTTTCTGAATTCTACATGATTGAGGCAGAACTGGCATTTTCTGATAATCTGGATGATGTGTCTGCTGCAGCAGAAGGTCTAGTCCGTGCATCAGCAGAATGTTTGTTGGCAGAGCATTCTGATGATATAGAGCTCTTGGCAGGAAAAGAAAGATGCAGAGTTCTTGAGGTGAGCATGACATCTTAATATTGTACTCGTCAATATCTTTGTAACGTCCAGCAACAGTAGTTGTCAGAAGTATAAGCTACCAGAACTAAGGATTTCAATAATAAAAGAGGGAGACAAATAAGACTTGGAAGTCTGGGAGTCTAGTGCTATTGAGGACAAATTGACAAATCAGAGATTAAGGCATGAATCACTGGGAACAGACATTTTGGGTGAAGGAAAAACAGCAAGTAGAGGAGGAGGAGAAAACCAAAGGCAGAAAATGCAAAAAAAGCACCATAAAAAGAAAGAAAAATATGAATGTGAGGTGTGAGGAATATAGTGCTATGAATGATGATAAGTGCAGGGGAATGAAGTGAAATGGCTATCAATAACTGGAGATTTTAGTGTAAATTAAGGCCATTCTAGTGAGCAAAACCAAGTTCACCATATGAAGTAAATTCCGTAAGTGCTACTAGTATTGAGGAAAAGAATTTGGACCATCTGGCTGATGAAACAGGGCACAAGGTTACATGTTGTGTATTGCAGGCTATGCAGTATTAGAAGGTATTGATATACATCAGTATTAATACTATGCCTATAACATTCCATATCCAAGAAATATTTCTTGCTAGCAGAAGTGAATCAAGGAAATTGGCATAGGAAAAAAGTATACATACGGAATTAAATTGAATTCAACTGTTGCTTTCTCAATTACCCTTTCTTCTTACTCATAATATTCTAGTCAACAATGTGATTTGTTTAATGTTTTTCATACGTTTTCGTTAAGTTTCATTAAAAAGGTGATGCTAATCCTACTAATATCCCACCTATCATGTTATGGATGTAAGCTGTATTACTTTTGGTGTGGGATTAATTTTTTCTTGACTTTTGTTTAAAAAAGGCAGTAATTAGTGAAAGTGCACATACTGTGTACCCAGACTTTGTTGTCTGCTGCAGTTGGCAACTGTTTGCACAATGAATTATGGAAAGCGAATATAACCAATTGTGAGTTGGATGTTGGTAGCCGGTGACATTGCTTGTTCCCAATATCCTTTGCCTCGTATATGAAGTTAGCTAGTAATTGGTCCAAAGTGAGCTATTAGGTCCCAAACTAAGCACTAGCTCCGAAATCATGGCTTCCGCAGCCAGATATTTGTGACAAGCAAGATTATTTATGAAATCTTCGCTGGTTATCAGCCAAGTGGTGTTGTCTTCTAGTCGCAATGTTTCAGTGGATTGCGTATCTACCCTCTTCACCTGAAGATATGCCTTAAGATGATGGATACGTAATCCATTGAAACGTTGTAACTAGAAGAAGACGCCACTCGGCTGATAACCTGTGAAGATTTCATAGTTGAAATATGCTGAGAGAGCCTGCAATCGCATAAAAGCAAGATTATAAGTTTCATTGCTGCTCTTTTCACTCACAGTGATTTAATGTGTGCTATTTCATCCCAGCCGAACCACAATCTTGGAAATTGTTACATATTTAGAAAAATGGCGAAATATTTGTGACTCTTATCTCTTTGGTGACAAATGAGATTGTAAGATTGAACGATTCTCGTTGACTGCTGTGTACTATCACACAACTGGCTACAACGAACAATAACAAATTGCCAACAGCAGCATACATTGGAAGAGCTGGTTCTGCCATAAGTACTCTTTAGCCATTTTAGTTTATTAATCAGTTTATAGACTTTTCAACCATTAAGATTGTAAGCTTACCTAAGTAATGCCCAACAATTTTTGCACTGTAGCTGTTCCTCTGTTGTATGGCCCATGATCCAATGTGTCGCAGAATATATGCCACCATTGTCATATTTCTTGTCGTCTTATATCTCCTGTGGCAATCATGAAATAACTAGCATAGCCAGTTAAAATACTTTACTGAGCAGCAAAAAATGTTGTGTTTCAGCAAAGCATAATTACTTTTTTAAGTTATTACTTCTTGCTTATATTTCTTAGTGCACCTACAAATCCATACTTTAATTAAATCTTTTGGAGGGAACTCACACAAATATTCAAATTCATTACCATACTTTGCAAATCACAATCTCTTTGTGGAATTTTGATATTTTAAATGATAAAAAATTTTTGGGTGTTATACCACATCACTGTATAAAATAGTTTAAATATTAACTGTAAGACTGAGGTTTCGGCCTTATTACAATGGCCTTCCTCAGGGCAAGACAGGTTTTGCAGGAGGAAAGGTTCCCCCTATCTGCACACAGTTGGTGTCAATATGTCATATCTGTGAAATTTTATTGGCCATTGAATATAATAGGCTAGACATGACAAAAGGGAGAGGGCAAAAGGGAAACTATTCATGGACTATCCAGTTTGTCAGTAATTGGCGGCAGTTTTCACGTCTGGTGGGTAAGTTTTCTACTCAGCATGCGTGGAAAAGCTCTGACAGTGCCCCTGTAGCTGTTTGTTTAAGCTTTCAAATCCATACTCGTTGAGATTTCTGCCACACGACTGCTCACAGCCTGTCCAACTGAGATAGCCAGCAGCCAGGACACCAGAAGTTTGTAGTCATCGTTTTGAATTCAATCAGTGAGCTCCACCACTGGATCTGATGGCATTTCCGTTTGTGAAGCAAACCTTGACCTGTGGCGGTAATCTGCTGCTCCACAGTGTGCATAGTAAATTGTCAGGAATGGTAACTGCATATACCTTGCTCCACAGGTGATGCAGATATTGCGATGGCTTGCGATTGTCTGTATCTTACGAGATTTGCTCCTTGTGCAACACTGTGACTCTCTGGATTAATTCTGATGTAAGCCTTTCATATGAATTCTCTTGAGGGGGTGCAGTAGTCACATTTTGTACTTGTGCGGGGTAGCGGTGGTCAAGTTTACTCAGTACGAGGGTGAATTTCATTGAGGCAGCTGTAATTACTAAATAGCAAAAGCTGGCTTCTACTTGCACAAACCATGGTATTGGATTATTTGGCCGGAACAGAGACAAATTGACCGCTAACCTGGACATTGCCAGCATGTCGGTGATCTTGAATAATAATTAAATGCAGTGATGGTGGTTCTGTCTTCTTCAGCTCAGATCACATTAGTGTCATGTCTTGTTGGGTGCAGCATAATTCGGACTGTCCAACCTTTGAGATAACATATTCAGTCTGAGATTATGAGTTGAGGTGGATTAAAATTCCTTATTGGTGAATAACTGGGTTATTTTCTAGCTCATAAAACAAATTTTTGCAGGAGATGAGTAGGAGATCAGAAACGATTAACTGAAAGCAAAATCATTCCTGAGTGTAAGAATATTTCATGAACAGCAGGATACTCATTACTACTGTAACTGGAAGCAATAGTAAGTACAGAGCAGCTAAACATGAAACATAAAAAACCATATCAAGATTCACACATCAAGGAATATTAGAAATTGTAAGGTTTCACATCCTGTCATATTAACTGACATGCGTGTTTCTATTATAGAGGTACATAATGTAAGTAGACTTATATTTCAGCTACTAAATATAAATTTAGCATTTTGTAGAAATTCATGTGCATACAGTTGTTTGTTCCTCTGTATGCCACAATGGTGGATTGTAAACCTGAAAATCAGTTTTGGCAAATAAACATTTATAGTGCAGTTCATGGCATATAGAAGATGTCCTTTAATAAATATCTGAAAGCTGTAGAGCACCAAACATTCAATTATATTTAAATGATGTAGTGCTGCCCCCCCCCCCCCCTCCCCTCACAGAGACCACATTTAATCTGTTTGTTTCATTTGTCCACTGGGACAAAATCAGTGAAAAAACATTTGCATTACGCGCTGGAATGGCAAAAAAGTGCTCTCACAAATTTCAACAGTTCTGGAAGATGACCGTCTTGCTTTTTGTAGCCAAAATAGCAAACACATTCATCATAGGTATTTAAATTTTGAAAAGGTAGTCAACTTTACACCAAAAATTGACTTGAATCACATAATTGGTTGTACCTTGTGTGGCATCACCAATCGTGATATCTTTTTCACTCACAAGGAAACCTCCCCATCGCACCCCCCTCAGATTTAGTTATAAGTTGGCACAGTGGATAGGCCTTGAAAAACTGAACACAGATCGATCGAGAAAACAGGAAGAAGTTGTGTGGAACTATGAAAAAATAAGCACAATGTACAAACTGAGTAGTCCATGCGCAAGATAGGCAATATTAAGGACAATGTGAGCACAGGAGCGCCGTTGTCCCATGGTTAGCGTGAGCAGCCGCAGAACAAGAGGTCCTCGGTTCAAGTCTTCCCTTGAGTGAAAAGTTTAACTTTTTATTTTCAGTTTATGTGACAAACTCTTATGTTTTCATCACTTTTTTGGGAGTGATTATCACATCCACAAGAAAACCTAAATCGGGCAAGGTAGAAGAATCTTTTTACCCATTCGCCAAGTGTACCAGTTAGGTGTGTCGACAACATATTCAACGCATATGCTGTCACCAGTGTCGTATAGAATATATCACACGTGTTTTCCTGTGGAGGAATCAGTTGACCTATGACCTGGCGATCAAATGTTGTCGGTTCCCATTGGAGAGGCACATCCTTTCGTCAACTAATCGCACGGTTTTGCGGTGTGGTCACAATACACAGACACTAAACTTATTACAGTGAATAGAGACTCCAATGAACGAACGGACAGATCATAACTTTGCGAAAATAAAGAAAGTAAAATTTTCAGTCAAGGGAAGATTTGAACTAAAGACCTCTCGTTCCGCAGCTGCTCATGCTAACCACGGGACCATGGCGCCCCTGCGCTCACAATGTCCTTAATATTGCCTATCCTGCGCATGGACTACTCAGTTTGTATATTTTGTTTATTTTTTCATAGTTCCACACAACTTCTTCCTGTTTACTTGATTGATCTGTGTTCAGTTTTTCAAGGCCTATCCACTGTGCCAACTTATAACTAAATCTGAGGGGGGTGCGATGGGGATGTTCCCTTGTCAGATGCTGAATGCAGATTTCATTTTATGTACGTTTGAATTTGATTTCATCCAATCAGAACATTTTAAACCTATAAATGATACACTCCACGACTCTAAATATCCCACACATTTGTCAAATAATGGAAGAAGTACACATAACAATTCACCATATAGTTGAGGCACAGTGACAGGACAGTGTAGTCTGCTGGAACCATGTGTGTTTTGTGTTTGCTCCAAAGACATTGTCTGAAATCTCATCACCATTTCTCTGTCCTAATGATATGCATGTCAACCGCACAGTGCTTGAACTATAGAGTGAGGAGTAGAGGTTCTCTCACTTTCTAGTTGTTCTAAGTAGTCATAAATTATTAAACTCAAATGATGTATAAGAAATAAATATGCTTTATTTTAAGACATTTTCGTAAAATTTAAATGCTTTTAGTCGATTGTGCATGGAAAAGTAAAAGCCTTTAAAGAGTCGTAATTGTAGATTGTTCTGTCAGTTTCTGGAAACACTTGAGCATGTAGTTTTACTATAACTGAAAAGTTTCTTATTGGTGATATCTTCAGAACTCCAGTATTCTGTGAGTTGTTCTGTCCTTATTGTTTGCTGTAGAATGAGAAGTCCCACTCTATGAGCAACACTCTGCAAATGTACTATCATTGGACATCTGCTGTATGTAAAATCATCATAATTGGTTATTTTATCCAAATTCATTTTATCAGAGATACTAAAGGACCAGGAAGGACAGTTAAACCTTATGGATAATGTCTTGAAAAGAGGTTACAAGATGAACATCAACAAAAGGCAAGGGTAATTGAATCTAGTTGAATTAAATCAGATAATGCAGAAGGGACTAGATTAAGAAAACAGACATTAAAATTGGTAGACAACTTAAAAAACTGATGATGCAAGTAGAGATGATATAAAATACAGACTGGCAATAGCAAGAAAAACATTTCTGAAAAAGAGACATTTATTAATATTGAATATGAATTTAAGTGTTAAGATGTGTTTTTGATATGAAGTGTAGTCTTGTATGGAAATAAAATGTGCATAATAAACAGTTCAAACAAAAAGAGAATAGAATCTTTTGAAATGTGGTGCTTCAGATGAATGTTGGAGATTAGATAGGTTGACCAGATAACTGATGAGGAAGTACTGAATCGAATTTGGGAAATAAGAAATTTGCGGACTAACTTGGCTAAAAGAAAGGATCACTTAATAGTACATATCCTGAGGTCTCAAGGAATCCTCAATTTTGTAATGGAGGGAAGTGTGGATGCTAAAATTTTTAGAGGGAGCCTGAGGCTTGAATGCAGTAAGCAGCTTCAAAAGGATATAGGTTGCAGTAGAAATGCAGTGATGAAGACTCTTGCACAGGTTAGACAAGTGTGGAGAGCTGTACCATGCCTGTTGGATTGAAGACACAACAAAAACAACAAGAGATCCAAATTCTCTTCCTTAGTTCTGGTAATACTAACATCGATATTAAGAGGAGTAATAATCCAGAATGAAATTTTTGCTCTGCAGCAGTGTGTGCACTAATTCCTGGCAGATTAAAACTGTGTGCCGGACCAAGATTCAAACTTAGGACCTTTTCCTTTCATGGGCAAGGGCTCTACCGACTGAGCTACCCAATCACAGCTCACGACACATCCTCGGAGCTTTTCTTCCACCAGTACCTTATCTCCTACCCTCCAAACATCACAGAAGCTCTCCTGTGAACCTTGCAGAACTAGCACTCCTGGAAGGAAAGACACTGCAGAGCCTGGGGGGTGTTTCCAGAATGGCAGAAATGAAGCTGTGAGGACGTGTCGTCAGTTGTGCTTGAGTAGCTCAGTCAGTAGAGCACTTGCCTGCAAAAGGCAAAGGACTCAAGTTCGAGTCTCAGTCCAGCACACAGTTTTAATCTGCCAGGAAGTTTCATATTGGCGCACACTCCAATGCAGAGTGAAAATTTCATTCTGGAAGCTTCCCCCAGGCTGTGGCTAAGCCATGTCTCTGCAGTATCCTTTCTTCCAGGAGTTTTAGTTCTGCAAGGTTCACAGGAGAGTTTGGAGGGTAGAAGACGAGGTACTGGCGAAAATCAAACTGTGAGAACGGGCCCTGAGTTGTATTGGGCAACTCAGTCAGTAGAGCGCTTGCCCGCGAGAGGCAAAAGTCCTGAGTTTGAGTCTCAGTCTGGCACACAGTTTTAAGCTGCCAGGAAGTTTCAGGAGTGATAATAATAATAATAATAATAATAATAACAATTCCCGTGGAGGCCCGGGAAAAGAATAGGCCTCTGGTATGTTCTGCCAGTTGTAAAAGGCAATGAAAACAACAAACCACTAATAGCGCTAAAACCTCTTTTAGTGTGATTAGTTGGTTCAGGACAGAACTAATGAAGCCTCGGACAAGCACTGTCATGGTCGGGGACGGCACTTGAACCCTATGCCTGTCCACAATGGTAACGACACTGCTAGCCACACGGAAAATGATTTAAATCCAAATAGAGGTGTTTTGCAGGACGTGCTTCCTGCAACCACCCTAGAAGGAAAACAAAGACAGAGGATGAGATGGTCTGATGAAGTTAACCGACACCTCATGTTCTGTTATTACCAAGCAACAAACCTAGGAACCAACGCAACTGGATACAGATGACAAGTATACACAACATTTATTACCAGATACCCAGAATTAAAATTTTTAACAGAATGACGACTAGCTGATCAGATCCGCGTAATAATAAAAAATAACAGGATACCCCAGTCAGAATTAGAAAACATCAAACAACAAGTACAACAAATACTGGAACAAAATAATGTACAGTCAGAAGAAGAAGATAATACAGTAATGGACTCAAACATCCCAGAGCAAACAAACAAAGAACAACACGCATCAATTAAACAATCAGAGGAAAACGAAATCTTAAGACAGCCACCAGAACAAGCACAAATAGAACACGAAGTGACACACATGTTAGATATAGAAGAAAAATTTCAGCTGACATATATAGAATACAAAGACACAAATACAGACATTAGACCATTCTTGCATAGGCCACCAAATAACCCACAAGTCGAAACAACAACAACAACAACAATCAACACAATCATACACAACAAAATAAATGAAAATACAACTATGGAAGAGTTACAACTACTGGTTTATATATGAGCACTCACTACACTAAATATACACACTAGGCTGAGATCAGAACCAACCAACACACAGAAGAAACCCACAAAACCAGCATGGCAACACAGGCTACAGATCAGAATAGAAAAACTTAGAAAAGACATTGGACAGCTAACACAATTTATAAGAAATGAAATATCAGACAAAAAACGAAAAAGGTTAGGTAAAATCTCACAACAAGAAGCGATAGAGCAATTAGATGAAAAGAAGCAAAAATTACAAGCATTGGCCAAACGACTTAGAAGATACAAAAAAAGTGAAAATAGAAGGAAACAAAACCAAACATTCAACACAAACCAAAAGAGATTTTACCAGACAATAGATAACACACACATTAAAATAGACAATCCACTAAACAAAACAGACATGGAACATTTCTGGAGCAACATATGGTCAAACCCGGTACAACATAACAGACATGCACGGTGGATACAAGCAGAAACAGACACACACAAGATGATACCACAAATGCCTGAAGTGGTAATTTTGCAACATGAAGTCACCCGAGCAATTAATTCTACGCACAATTGGAAAGCCCCTGGAAAACATAAAATAGCAAATTTCTGGCTAAAGAAGGTCACCTCAACACATTCACATCTAACTAAATTATTTAACAATATGGATATAATAGAGGGAAACATTCCATGTGGGAAAAATATATCTAAAAACAAAGATGATGTGACTTACCAAACGAAAGCGCTGGCAGCTTGATAGACACACAAACATACACACAAAATTCAAGCTTTCGCAACCCACGGTTGCTTCGTCAGGAAAGAGGGAAGGAGAGGGAAAGATGGAAGGATGTGGGTTTTAAGGGAGAGGGTAAAGAGTCATTCCAATCTCAGGAGCGGAAAGACTTACCTTAGGGGGAAAAAAGGACAGGTATACACTCGCGCACACATCCATATCCAACCGCACATACACAGACACAAGCAGACATTTGTAAAGGTAAAGAGTTTTGGCAGAGATGTCAGTCGTGCCAAAACTCTTTGCCTTTACAAATGTCTGCTTGTGTCTGTGTATGTGCGGTTCGATATTGGTGTGTGCGCGAGTGTATACCTGTCCTTTTTTCCCCCTAAGGTAAGTCTTTCCGCTCCCGAGATTGGAATGACTCCTTACCCTCACCCTTAAAACCCACATCCTTTCATCTTTCCCTCTCCTTCCCTCTTTCCTGACGAAGCAACCGTGGGTTGCAAAAGCTTGAATTTTGTGTGTATGTTTGTGTTTGTTTGTGTGTCTATCAAGCTGCCAGCGCTTTCGTTTGGTAAGTCACATCATCTTTGTTTTTAGATATAAATTATTTAACAGACCCATACACATTCCCTGATACACTTACACATGGAATAACTTATCTGAAACCTAAAGATCAAGCAGACTCAGCAAACCCAGCTAAATATCGCCCCATAACATGCCTACCAACAATATACAAAATATTAACTTCAGTCATTACACAGAAATTAATGACACATACAACACAGAACAAAATTATAAATGAAGAACAAAAAGGCTGTTGCAAAGGAGCACGAGGATGTAAAGAGCAACTGATAATAGATGCAGAGGTGACATATCAAGCTAAAACTAAACAAAGGTCGCTACACTACGCATACATTGATTACCAAAAAGCTTTTGATAGTGTACCCCACTCATGGTTACTACAAATATTGGAAATATACAAAGTAGCTCCTAAATTGATACAGTTCCTAAACATAGTAATGAAAAATTGGAAAACCACACTTAATACCCAAACAAATTCAAATAATATCACATCACAGCCAATACAGATTAAGCGTGGAATATACCAATGAGACTCATTAAGTCCTTTTTGGTTCTGCCTTGCTCTGAACCCACTATCCAACGTGCTAAATAATACAAATTATGGATACAATACTACTGGAACATACCAACACAAAATCACACATTTGCTATACATGGATGATCTAAAACTACTGGCAGCAACAAATCAACAACTCAACCAATTATTAAAGATAACGGAAGTATTCAGCAATGATATAAATATGGCTTTTGGAACAGACAAATGTAAGAAAAATAGCATAGTCAAGGGAAAACACACTAAACAAGAAGATTACATATTGGATAACCACAGCGACTGCATAGAAGTGATGGAAAGAACAGATGCCTATAAATATCTAGGATACAGACAAAAAATAGGAATAGATAATGCAAATATTAAAGAAGAACTAAAAGAAAAATATAGACAAAGACTAACAAAAATACTGAAACCAGAATTGACAGCAAGAAACAAGACAAAAGCTATAAATACTTTTGCTATACCAATATTGACCTACTCATTTGGAGTAGTGAAATGGAGTAACACAGACCTAGAAGCACTCAATACACTTACACGATCACAATGCCACAAATATAGAATACATCACATACATTCAGCAACAGAAAGATTCACATTAAGCAGAAAGGAAGGGGATTTATCGACATAAAAAACCTACATTATGGACAGGTAGAAAATTTAAGAAAATTCTTTCTAGAACGAGCAGAAACAAGCAAAATACACAAAGCAATCACTCATATAAATACATCGGCTACACCACTGCAATTTCATAACCACTTCTACAACCCTTTAGATCACGACATCAACAGATACGAAGAAAGTAAATTGGAAAAAGAGAACACTACATGGCAAGCACCCGTATCATCTAACACAGCCACACATTGATCAAGACGCATCCAACACACGGCTAACAAAAGGCAATATATACAGTGAGACGGAAGGTTTCATGATTGCAATACAGGATCAAACAGTAAACACCAGATATTACAGCAAGCATATTATTAAAGATCCCAATACCACAACAGATAAATGCGGACTTTGCAAACAACAAATAGAAACAGTAGATCACATAACAAGCGGATGTACAATACTAGCAAATACAGAATACCCCAGAAGACATGACAATGTAGCAAAAATAATACATCAACAACTTGTCATACAATATAATCTAATAAAACAACACATTCCCACATACAAGTATGCACCACAAAATGTACTGGAGAATGATGAATACAAATTATACTGGAACAGAACCATTATAACAGATAAAACACCACCACATAAAAAACCTGACATCATACTCACCAATAAAAAGAAGAAATTAACACAACTAATCAAAATATCCATACCCAATACAACAAATATACAGAAGAAAACAGGAGAAAAAATTGAAAAATACACCCAACTGGCTGGGGAAGTCAAGGACATGTGGCGTCAGGGTAAAGTTGACATTGTACGAATTATACTATCAACTACAGGAGTCATACCACACAATATCCACCAGTACATCAACGCAATACAGCTACATCCAAACGTATATACACAACTACAGAAATCTGTAATTATTGATACATGTTCAATTACCCGAAAGTTCCTAAATGCAATGTAACATATACCACACAGTTAAAAGGAAGTCACGCTTTATCAAGGTCCGCGTCATTTTCCATTTTTAACCAGACTTAATGTCTGAGAAAGGAAAATAATAATAATAATAATAATAATAATAATAATAATAATAAAATTCCTCAAAATGTAGGATATTCTAAATGTTGCTTAAGTTTTGTGCTGGCACTGGATAGAAGGTTAAAATGTGGGTTTATTTGGGATTTTCCAGTTGTCTTGGTAACCATAGCTATGAAGCTTCATCCAACAAGACAGAGAATAAAAATAAAAATAGAGCACGAGCTGTATTTCTGAAAGTTCATAAACGTGTGTTCTTCAGTGAAAAATGATGCACAATACAGGTACAGTAATGTTGATGACTGCTGTGTTCTTCCATTAGGCCCACTTAAAAAAAGTGCCTGTTTTGAAAACTCATAACTTAAATTGAGTACCACAAACATAATTTGTACTAGTGTAATTTTTATTTGAATAATTTATCCACTGAAAAATCTAGGCCCACTTAAAAAAAGTGCCTGTTTTGAAAACTCATAACTTAAATTGAGTACCACAAACATAATTTGTACTAGTATAATTTTTATTTGAATATTTATCCACTGAAAAATCTTTTGTTTATGTTTGGGATAAAATACAAGCATGAAGGGTTGCATGCAGCTAACAAAAGTATCTCATTCTTTCATCAGTTCATGCACAGTGAAGAACCGTAAGATAAGAGTACCGTATGTCTCAAGTTAAATGAAGATTGTTTCCTGGTGGGGGAGGGGGGAGGCAGTTACAGATTGAAATGAGTGAGTGCGTGATCACAAGAGTCCCATTTCTGGCCCTTCCTATTTGCAATATGACTTGGACTTTGGAAATACTGAGTTAGCTTCAGAGTGCAAATAGTTCAACATAATTAACCAACCTATGAAACAAAAGCCTTTTGTTGTCTATGAAATAAAGCTCAATTACTGTAGATTAATAAAATAGCTTGAAAATTATGATACGCAAAGGAAGAGATATAGATGGGAAAACATAAATGATTTTCAGATTAAATGTTTTGAGTATTCAAATCATTCGATTCAGCTGTGAAGGACAGGGGTCCGCATTGCTGGGAACCAGGTTTCCTGGAGGGCAATGCAGAAAGCAGGTGTAAAGCTTAACAGTTGCCGTAGCTCAGCCAGGTGGTGGAAAAAACCACAGCAATTTCACTGGAGGATGACGTTATCATGAGGCTGGGAAGGCATGAAGCATGCAGAATTGGTTGGGAGTGGTGGTGTTGGGGCCACCAGAGGGTCCTTTTTCTTAGCAGACTCCTTTGTTTGCTTGCCCTCTCACGTCCCTTTAGGGGTTTGCTGGGAGGATTTCTCTGAAGTAGCTTCAGGCACGGAGGAAGACCCTCTCTCCCAAGGTCTCCACTAATGCCACAGCGGGTACTCGCCAGTGGCTAAAGGAGCCTAAAGCTTTGTAAGCTGTTAGAATGTATGGTAAGTCGGCGGTTGTGTTGGGTCCTGGAGTCACGTGGCCTACTGCCTCTGTGCCAGGGTGGTTTCCCCCAGGGTCACTCTACTATTGATAATGTAGTTTCCCTTGGGTCTGCCATCTGAACAGCCTTTTCCAGACTCCAACACCTGGTTGCCATCATTTTTGATTTACGAAAAGCCTACGACACGATCTGGCAACATCACATCCTTGCCACAGCATATGAGTGGGGTCTCTGGGGCCTGCTCCCAATTTTTATCCAAAATTTACCATCGCTCAGTACTTTCCATGTCCAAGTTGGTGCATCCCATAGTTCCCCCCATATCCAGGAAAATGTCATGCAGGGCTCTGTATTGAGTGTATCTCTATTTTTAGTGGCCATGAATCGCTTAGCAGCAGCTGTTGATCTCACCTTCTCCGTATGCAGACGACTTCTGCATTTTATACTGCTCCTCCAGTACTGATGTTGCTGAGCGGCACCTTCAGGGAGCCATCCACAAGGCGCAGTCATGGGCTTTAGCCTACAGCTTCCAGTTTCCAGCTGCGAAGTCGTGTGTCGGCGTCGTACCGTTCATCCAGAACCAGAACTTTATGTTAATGACGATGCACTCACTGTAGTGGAGACATATCGATTCTTAGGATTGGTTTTCAATGCCTGATTGACGTGGCTTCCTCATCTTCGTCAGCTGAAGCGAAAGTGCTGGCAGCACCTCAGTGCCCTCCGCTGCCTGAGCACCACCACTGGGGTGCAGATCGCTTTATGCTGCTGCAGCTTTACAGAGCCCTTGTTCAATTGCGCCTTGACTACAGAAGTCTGGTTTATGGTTTGGTGGCACCCTGAGCGTTGCGTTCACTCGACCCAGTGCACCACTGTGGCATTCGACTAGCAACAGGAGCTTTTAGGACGAGTCCACTGATGAGCCTCCTGGTGGGGGCTGGAGTCCCTCCATTGAAGGTTAGGTGGGCACAACTGCTCGCCAGTTACGTTGCACACATTCTTAGTTCTCCTGAGCATCCGAATTACCATCTCCTTTTCCCATCCACGGCAGTTCATCTCTCGCATTGGAGGCCCAGGTCAGGGCTTACGATTGCGGTTCGCGTCCGATCTCTTGTGTCTGAAGTGGAGTCCTTGCCTTTACCACCTATACTCGAGGTCCATTCACGTACACCTCCATGGTGTACACCTAAGCCAAAGCTTTGCCTGGACCTTTCACGTGGTCCTAAGCACTCAGTCAACACCGCAGCTCTCCGCTGTCTCTTCATCTTGATTCTTGATATGTATCGGGACCATGAAGTGGTTTACACTGACGGCTCGATGGCTGATGGTCACATTGGCTTCGCATATGTTCATGGAGGATATATTCAACTGCACTCCTTGCCAGATGGCTGCAGTGTTTTCACGGTGACCAATCCTCATGCTCTTGAGCAGTCTACAAGCTATTGACCAGTGTTACCTCCGCCATCCTTTGGTAGCGACCATCCGGGAGTCCACCTATGTCCTGGAATGGTCCAGTCATTCCATGGTGTTTGTATGGACCCCAGGCCCCGTCCTCCAAATCCCAGGAAATGAACTTGTCAACAGGCTGGCCAAACAGGCTACATGAAAACTGCTTCTGATCGGCATCCCTGTAACTGACCTGCGATCATTATTATGCCGCAAGGCTTTTCAGCTTTAGGAGACGGAATGGGATAATCTCAGTATGTACAACAAACTGTGTGCCCTTAAGGAGACTATGAACGTGTGGAAGACATCCATGCAGTCTTCTCACAGGGACTCTGTGGTTCTCTGCTGGCTCTGCATTGGCCATACGTGGTTAACACATGGCTACCTCCTCCGTCGCGAGGACACACCTCGGTATCACTGTGGCTCACATGTGATTGTCATCCACATCTTGCTGGACTGCCCACTTTTAGCCACTCTGCGGTGGACTTTTAACCTTCCTAGCACCCTGCCTTCGATGTTGGGCGGCAATGCCTCAACAGCAGATTTAGTTTTACATTTTATTCTTGAGGGTTTTTTTTATCATATCATCTAAGGGTGGGCATTTAGCCTTCTCTCTGAGGTCGCCACCCTCCCTCCATTTTAACTCTGTCGCACTTTCTTTGCATTTGTTTGTCTTGTTGGTCGTCTTTTCTGTACATGTGTTCATCTTGCCTTGTCTTTTTGGGGTGGACATTTTAGTGTGTTGTGGAGTGGCTGACTCATCCCCTTTTGTTATTGTGATCAGCCAGCCGAGACCAAATGCTCTATGGTTTTAATACCTTCTTCTACTTTTCCTTTTGGTGTACGTTTTCCCCACTTTTTGTTCTTTCTATTTGTTTTCCTTTTAGATGTGGTTTTGTGTGTGTGTGTGTGTGTGTGTGTGTGTGTGTGTGTGTGTGTGTGTGTGTGTGTGTGTGTACCTTGAGCCTTGCTTGCATCAGGAAAATGGGACTGATGACCCTGGAGTTTGGTCCCTTTATACCCCAAGCCAATCAAACCAATCCATGTGTGCAATCCCAGAACTTTCTTTTTCAAATTAAGACCTATGATTGAAACTGACAAAGCTGTTTCGGCAAGGAATGCTCTTTCTACCTGTGATAGTCTTTACATACTCCATCCTTTGCCCATCTTTGAACTTTTTCGATGTTCTCCTTCAGTCCTATCTGATAAGGATCCCATACCACTTGCAGGACTCCAAAAGTGGGTATGGACAAGTAGTGTAGATAGTCTCTCTAGTAAATATGTTGCATCTTACCTCTAAGGTAGCAGAATACCTTCATCTTGTACACTGTGTGGTACATTCTGCATTCATATATTGTACTCACTCCATTCAATAGCTCTTGTATTTCTTCCACCTTTCATAGGGTATAGGAACATCATCAGTGAAATGTTAACACCAATGCCCTTTCATTGTGAATTCCAGTCCCACATCTGAGCCTTTCTTTTAGTTTCTTCATTGCTTCTAAATGTAAATCTACATGACTACTCTGTAATTCACATTTAAGTGCTTGGCAGACGAGTCATCAAACCACTTTCAGACTATTTCTCTTCCACTCCACTCTCTAACAATGTTTAGGAAAAACAAATAGTTAATCTTTCTTTATGAGCTCTTATTTGTCTCATTGTATTACGATGATCATTATCATTTCTCCCTACGTAGGTGGGTATAAATAAAATATTTTCACATTTGGAGAAGAAAGTCGGTGATTGAAATTTCATGAAAAGACCTCACTGCAACAAAAAGCGCATTTGTTTTAATGATTGCTAGCCCAACTCATGTATCTCATTTGTGACATTCTCTCACCTATTTCATGGTTGTACAAAATGAGTTGCCCTTCTTTGAACTTTTTTGACTTCCTCCTTCAGTCCTAACTGGCAAGGATCCCATACTGCATAGCAAAACTCAGAAGAGGATATGGACACGTAATGTAAGCAGTCTCTTTAGTAAATCTGTTGCATTTTGTAAGCATTCTGCTAATAAAATGAAGTCTTTGATTAATCTTTCCCACAACATATTCTATGTGATCATTCCAGATTAAGTTGTTTTTGATTGTAATCCCTAGGTATTTAGTTGAACTGATGGTTTTCAGCTATGCATTGTTTATCATGTAACCAAAATGTTACATTATGTACTTCTTTTGTGTACAGATTTGACAGTAGAGTAGAAAGACTGCATCCTTGTCTTATGCCCTTTTTTATCTGAGCACTTCTAACTTGGTCTTCCATTCTTATTGTTCCATCTTGGTTCTGCTACAAGTTGTATATTACCCATCTTCCCCTGTAACATATTCTTATTTTACTTAGGATTTCAAACATCTTGCACTATTTTATGCTATTGCATTTTTTTTCTATGTTGACAAATCCTATGAAGCTGTCTTGGTTATTTTCAAACTCTGCTTTCATTGTTCCATGAAATTTTGGGCAAACTGCTGAATATCTGTAATTTGCTGCCATGATATTTCAGCACATCTGGCTATCTTCAGATGTGTACTGACAAAAATACACTGAGCTCCCGTATTAAAAAACTCCTCCAACACATATGTGATGTATCCAGTTGTCAATGCACGTGAATTGCTTGAGCGCATGTGCATCTGTGCTGCAGGTCAATGGTCTGCAGTGTGTGTCCTTCTTGGTGAAAGCTCACCTCATTGTTTTCACATGGTAAAAACACAGAACAAAACCATCTACAGAGAGCATGAAGATTTTCCATAATGAGACCCCATGCAGCATGTAATGGGGAAATACTGTCACAGTTTATAAGGACCTCACGCAGTCATACTTCCAGTGATTCATTGATTGTGGGGTTCCAAAAGTTTGATGTATGAACCACCAATTTTCTTCCATGATATTTTGCAAATTTCCAGCATAAAAACAGTGATCAGCGATAGTGGACTTGGTGGCTTGCAGAAGGCGAGTATGGCACTCGTGTTCCAAGATCTGCTCCTGAATAGTGTGCGCTGTTTGCCCTTGTAAGATTTTCCACACTTGCACAGAACCCTATAAACACAAGCCTTGCGCAGCTCAAAGTCATCTTTGACAGAGCAGTGCCAAGATTTCTGGTGGAGGACAAAAAATCACTTTAACCTTATGTTTTCTAAATACTCTGTGCCTATTTTCATGGAAATATTTACAATATATGGTAGGTAAGCTGTCATTTTGAAGGTGTAATCCTTTTCCTTGTTCTGCCATTTTTACATCTTTTATGCTGTCTGTGCCTTCTGAGACAATATTCATTGCTCAGGACCACAGTTGTTCCAGTTCTACTTGCAAGTTATCAGCATCTGATATGAAATGGACTCAGTGAATTAAGGTCTTCAGAATGCCCGTTGTTTGTACTGGGTGGTGGCTACTACCAGCCTGTAAGGACAAGCCTGTATGAGTCGTCTTTTGAAGTACTAAATGTCAAAGTGTGCCATTGCTCGTATGTTGCACTAAGACTTCTGAACAAGGCAGACAACCTCCTTTGCCCATCTCCATGGTAAATGGTATGTTTACGTGTATGGAGTTAAGATGTTGAAAGGATTGTCATTGTCAGCGACTGTCTAAACCATGAGGCCACACTATATATGTAGCATCAACGTAGGCCTATCACCAAAATATTGCTAGTCTTACAGGTGCTGATCTGAGTGATAGCTCCTCCCAATCTGCTATAAAAGTGCTCGCCACCAGGAGAGACAAAGGGCTTCCCACAGCGACACCATCAGATTGCAACGCTTTTATATCAATCTCAAACTTGTTGTTGATGAGGTGTAGCGAGTCCGCTAGAGACACTTTTGTAAAAAAGGAAACACACACATTTGGCAGTTTGTAGCAACATTCAGTAGTTGCCAGCAGTATTCAAAACATTACATGAAGAAAACGTGTTCTTATATTCAGTGCTGTGCTACTGAAATTTGATAGACTGGAAGCAGAGAAACAGTTTTAGGACAAGAAAAGCAAGTACACATGAAGATCAGCTTCTAAAAAATTCCCAAGGGAAAATTTGGGCCTTTATTATGCTATACTAAGTCATAAGGTGTTTCTGATCTGAAGAAAAGCTGTGTATAAATTGAAAAGCAAAATAGTATATAAATAAGTATGTATATATTTAAGGCCTTTTACAAATTGAAGGCAAAATACATATGGCAATATAAAATTCCTTTTATTTAGTTACACAGACAGATTTAAGTTGAAAATTACCAATATAAAGTCAAAATATTTTTTCTGTGTTGTCCACTGGTTTTTTCTATTATCATTGTGATACCAATGCTTTTCTATCCAGCTTCTGTGATTACATTGTATATATGTATACATCTTTTCCTCCTCAACTGAACTACCTGGTGCAGTGGTATTATGTATCAGACTGTCTTTGTATGGTACATCTTACTGAAGATTCTGTTAAATTATAACCTAATCTTCATCATTACTAATCTATGGTCAGGGTCTGTTTCTGCTATTCATTAGATCTTACAAACCAGTAAGAAAATAATTTAGGAGCAAAGGAGAAAACTAACCGAATAACAGAAGCATTGAGTCATCAAGAGGCACACACAAAAGAGAATGGAAACCTTTTAAGGAAAATATGATTGCTAGTTACTTTAAAGATGACAAGTTACAGACAGGCACATTGAAAAGATGCTTGCACATACCGTATCTACTCGAATCTAAGCCGCACGTGAAAAATGAGACTTGAAATCAAGGAAAAAAATAATTTTCCCGAATCTAAATCGCACCTGAAATTTGAGACTCAAAATTCAAGGGGAGAGAAAAGTTTTAGGCATCACCTTGATCGAATGAATGACGATGAAGCTATGCGTCAGGCGCTCCGTCCATATTTATATGGATACCCTTCCTTTTTCACGTGCTTCATCTGGTTCAAATCGGTTGCTTATTTTTCTTTGATCTGATAAGGGCCATTATCTTTGTCATAGGTGTTTACGTCACTCTAAGCTGAAAATGCATTACTGTACTGTGTCATGCATTGTTTGTTGCATTCTGATAATGACTGTTTACGACCTGTCGCCGCTCACGGCATGGCTTGCTTTTGTGCGCGCTGCCACCGCTTACAATAAAAAAAAGAGAGGAATTGTCTCATTAGCAAAACAATGCAAAGGGACTGCTATTTGTTGTTACTTACACTGCTGCTTTCTTTGATAATGATCAACAAGAACTAAATAATAGACTATGTATGATAGATGTTCTGAACAAGAGTTTAGCTAAAATTTTTCTCCGATTGAAAATCTTTGCAGACGTCTCTTTTGTAAATTACACTCTGCACAGAAATTAGAGTCATCTTAGATTTAAAAATCTAGTCAATTGCTGTGCTTCATTTCTGATTGTATCACTATTAGGCATAAGAATAATACGAATATAAACATGTCATGATATGTATATTCTTCCACATTTGCTGTTGCCTCACACTAGTTTTGTAGGTTATTAGGCAGACGGGATTTAAATGAGATAGCAGCAAACACGAAAGAATACATGGCAAAATGTTTATATTCGTATTATTCCTATGGTGAAGAGAATACTGCATGTGATTCACAATTCATAAAAGTTCCTATTAGCAACCATCTCTTCTCACTGGTAGGAAAAAATTCAGAACGTTGAGTTGGCCATATTGACAAACATCCCAAACAGTCTTGCCAGTCGGATTTTCGTAGAACATTGAAATGCTGCTACATTCGAAGATGAACAATACGGAATTTGTATTTACTTCGTTGGATAATGTATGAAAATGCAGTGGTCGAAACTCGGGGCGGAGAAAAAATGCTCGTCTTCCACCTTTTTTTTTTAAATTTATTTACTGACACAGAGGTTTTGGCACCAGTATTTATCTTTGTGCCTGCAAAGCATGCCTGTGTAGCGCTACATAAATTCGACGGCAGAAGTTAGTTGTGGCGGCACCTACCAACATTTTTCAGAACTTCCGCTTACTTTGCACTCGATTCTAAGCCGCAGGCGGTTTTTGAATTACAAAAACCAGAAAAAAAGTGCGGCTTAGATTCGAGTAAATACGGTAGCTTTCAGCCAAAGCCTTCATCAGAAATGGAAACACGCACACATTCATTCAGACAAGCAAGCATGCATCATGCACACATGACTACCATCTCTAACAGCTCCAACCATAATTGCATTGCCAGAACTGGCACTCTGGTCCGAGCTGCCTGAGATGGTGGTCATGTGTGAGTATGTATGCTTGCATATGTGTATGAATATGTGTGTGTTTCATTTTCTGATGAAGGCTTTGGCCAAAAGCTATGTGTAAGTGTCTTTTCGTTGTACCTGTTTGCGACTTAACGTGTTATCTTTACTGTAAGTATCAATCTGTCTTTTCCTTATATTGTTGATATTCCAACCTAAGTATGACACAGGATTGTTAGCCATTACTAACCTCCAGGGGGGCGAAATGTATAGTACTGCCAACAACACGTATAAAAGTAAAAGAGATACACTTACTAGCTTTTCGAACTCTTAGTTCTGAAAATTAGGAAGTGTATCACTTATACATTGTGTGTCAGGAATACTACACATATTACCTTCCGATAGAAAGTTTGTTCTCAGCCATTCAGTTCTCTTCAACTCGTGGTGACATTATGAATGATGTCCTTCCATGCACCCCTAGACATTGTTTTGGTCCTTGGTTCTTCCAGTGTCTTTCCAATGCCTTCTTTGATGGCCCCTATCTGTCTTCTGCTTGATTTTCCTGTATTTCTTTGACCTTCCATTCTTTGAACATTACAGATTTTTGTATTGGGGTTTTTGCTCTCATGAGAGGCCCAAAGTACTTCAGTTTTCCCAGAGTACTTCAATTTTATTTGGGGTATATTGGCCTCCAAAGACAGTTTAAGGTTTTTTTTTCTACAACAGTTTTTTAATTCTTTTGATACATGAAGTTGTCACTATCCTTTCTATCAACAGACTGCCTCTCAAAATATACATTTAAAAAAAATCAATTTTCTTGTGATCTGCTGTTTTCATTGTGCATGACTCACATCCATATAAAACTATCAAAAAGAATCAAAGTTTCAGGTATTTTTACTTCAAATCTCCTCCAGTACATTCCCTAACATTCAGCCTTTCCTTATTCCATCAGGTAAGTCTCTCCTGACCTGGGGTTGTGGGTGACTATTTCGAACTCTGTCCCTTTTCCTATACTTCATCAGTCATTTTCCTTCACCCCTCTTTCTTTCCCTTCAACCCCTCTGCCAAAATAAAAAGCCACTGGCTCCGGAAGCTTGGAAATGTCAATACTTTTATAAAGGCGCCACTTCTTGATGAGTGGATTTTTGATCTATCCCGTTACATTATATTTTCAGTAATAACTGTGATCTTTAAAGCTTTATATTTGATACTGATGAAAGAGCAGAATATACAATGATGAAATATTATTCATTTTATGGTGCGAAGAGAGGAAAAACTTGTTATAAAAGTAAAGAGCAAATGATATACTGATCATCAGACATCATGTTCCTACCACACAGCACTTCCCAGAATTTTAAGACAGAGCAATGCTGTAGTTATTGGCCAGTAGTTACCACAGACGAAATTAACCACAGCAAAGCAGCTGACTACGTAATTCACTCAAAAATGTGGGAAATACTGGGTTTTATGGGAATAACTTTTAAAAAAAGTTAAATAGAAATCTGTGCAGAAACCAACAACAGTATAAACATAGCTAGAATAAAGAGAAACTTTCTAGACAAGGGACGGAGCCAGTCAGGGATTTATACTATCTTTCTTGTCCCATCTGCACGGTGATGAAATAATGAGTACTGCATGTCTAATAGATATGGAAAGTGGAATTAAAATTGGGGGGGGGGATTATTTTTCATTTATAACTGCTTAATTTAATTGTAGGAGATTTTCCAAGTCGTACCCTTCTTCTTAATATTTCCTCCGGGGAGGAGCGGCGTTTTGCTATTGTAGATCCTAAAAATATATATTTATTGACTTCCTCGGAGATTCTCCATATCTCACTACATTAGTCTTCATTCTTGTTGTCATACTTCTTGTTTACTTCAAATTTAGTCTTAGACCAACTTTTCCGCTTTCTTTCCATATCTTTTCCAGCATATATTTAATGTCTTCTTCACTGCCTGCTAGGTGTGTTATGTCATCTGCATATTGTTAAGTTGTTGATTAAATACTCCCTCCCTCCAGTTTTAATTCCAATTTCCATATCTGTTACAAATGCAGTGCTCATTATTTGCTCACCATACAGATGGAGAAAGAAAGAAAGAAAGATAGTATACATCTCTGACTGACTCCTTCCCCATCTTGAAAGTTTCTGTTTATTACAGCTGTGTTTATAGCTTTGTTGGTTTTTGTACAGATTTCTGATTAACTACAAGAAGTTATTCCCATAAAACCCAGTATTTCCCACATTTTTGAGTGACTTACACAGTCAGATGCTTTGCTGTGGTTAATTTGGTCTGTGGTAACTGTTGTTGTTGTTGTTGTTGTTGTAGTGGTCTTCAGTCCTGAGACTGGTTTGATGCAGCTCTCCATGCTACTCCATCCTGTGCAGGCTTCCTCATCTCCCAGTACTTACTGCAACCCAATCCTTCTGAATCTGGTTGTGTATTCATCTCTTGGTCTCCAACTACGATTTTTACCCACCACGCTGCCCTCCAATACTAAATTTGTGATCCCTTGATGCCTCAGAACATGTCCTACCAACCTTCTCCCCAATTCTATTCAATACCTCCTCATTAATTATGTGATCTACCCATCTAATCTTCAGCATTCTTCTGTAGCACCACATTTCGAAACCTTCTATTCTCTTCTTGTCCAAACTATTTATCGTCCATGTTTCACTTCCATACATGGCTACACTGCATACAAATACTTTCAGAAAAGGCTTCCTGACACTTAAATCTATACTCGATGTTAACAAATTTCTCTTCTTCAGAAACGCTTTCCTTGCCATTGCCAGTCTACATTTTATATCCTCTCTACTTCAACCATCATCAGTTATTTTGCTCCCCAAATAGCAAAACTCCTTTACTACTTTAAGTGTCTCATTTCCTAGTCTAATTCCCTCAGCATCACTCAACTTAATTTGACTGCATTCCATTATCCTAGTTTTGCTTTTGTTGATGTTCATCTTATATCCTCCTTTCAAGACACTGTCCATTCCATTCAACTGCTCTTCCAAGTCCTTCCTGTCTCTGACAGAACTACAATGCCGCCAGTGAACCTCGAAGTTTTTATTTCTTCTCCATGGATTTTAATACCTACTCCGAATTTTTCTTTTGTTTCCTTTACTGCTTGCTCAATATACAGATTGAATAACATCGGGGAGAGGCTATAACCATGTCTCACTCCCTTCCCAACCACTGCTTCCCTTTCGTGCCCCTCGACTCTTGTAACTGCCATCTGCTTTCTGTACAAATTGTGAATAGCCTTTCGCTCCCTGTATTTTACCCCTGCCACCTTTAGAATTTGGCAGTCCTCCAGCCTCGGACAGCTTCTTGTTGTGTGCCTTCATCTGATTTTAGCAGGGTCGTTTGTCAGCGCATTTTCTCGCTGTGACATGCCAATTGGTCTACACTTACTGAAGACAAGCTTCGGGCCTTGAAACCTCTCCCCCCGGCTTGGACGACCTCTTCACGCCCTTCTCGGCGGGAGGAGGTCGTTTTGGCCCGGTTACGAATTGAACACTGCCGGTTCAGCCATCGCCATCTGCTGACGGCTGCGCCGGTGCTGTTCTGCCCATGTGAGCAATTGCTGACGGTACGCCACATTTTAACGTCCTGTCCAAATTTTAATACACTGTGCGTTGATCTTGGCCTGCCATGTACTCTGGATGCCATTTTAGCGGATGACCCAGGAGCAGCTGCTCGCGTTCTTTGTTTTATCCACTTGACCAACCTTTCTAAGGACATTTGATTATGCTGTTTACTTTTAATCCCCTGCTTGTTAATATGCCTTTTATAGTGTTGTCCCTTTTAGTTGCTGTTTTAACCTTGTGCCTTGCAGTGCATTCATAACTTAGTCTGGGCACTAATGACCATTGTAGTTGTGCGCCCTAAAACCACACCAAAAAAGAAAATCCTTTAGAATTTGAAAGAGAGTATTCCAGTCAACATTGTCAAAAGCTTTCTCTAAGTCTACGAATGCTAGAAATATAGGGTTGCTTTTCCTTAATCTACTTTCTAAGATAAGTCGTAGGGTCAGTATTGCCTCACGTATTCCAACATTTCTACGGAATCCAAACTGATCTTCCCCGACGTCGGCTTTGACCAGTTTTTCCATTCGTCTGTAAAGAATTCGTGTTAGTATTTTGCAGCTGTGACTTATTAAACTGTGGTAACTACTGGCCAGTAACTACAGCATTGCTCTGTTTTAAAATTCTGGGTAGAGCTGTATGGTATCTGATTTGGTGAAGGCTGCCGGTCTTGCTTACGAGATTAAGGCAGAGCTCACCATCTGCAGCATCGTTGACAGAACTGACTGTGGATCTTTGGTGCAGAGCCAGGTGGAGGGTCTGAATCAGAGGCTCAGACGCTTATGCGACTGTGTTGGCTGCAGATTCCTTGACTTGCGCCATAGGGTGGTGAGGTTTCGGGTTCCGCTGAATAGGTCACGAGTTCACTACACTCAGCTGGCGGCTACACGGGTAGCAGAGGCTGTGTGGCATGGACTGGGCGGTTTTTTAGGTTAGAAGGCCTTGGGAAAGTACGGGGTGGGCTGCAATCTCAAAGGGTGCATGGCAAATACAGGACGTGCTCGGATCAAGGAACAGTCGGAATTGTAGTTGTGAATTGTTGTAGTTGTGCTGGGAAAGTCCCTGAGCTTCAAGTGCTAATAGAAAGCACAGAAGCTGAAATCGTTATAGGTACAGAAAGCTGGCTAAAGCCTGAAATAAGTTCTGCAGAAATTTTTACGAAGTCTCAGACGGTGTTCAGGAAATATAGATTAGGCAGAATTGGTGGTGGAGTGTTTGTGTTTGTCAGTAGTGGTTTATCTTGTAGTGAAGTCAAAGTAGATACTCTGTGCGAATTGGTATGGGTGGAGGTTATACTTAACAGCCGAACTAAGTTAATAATTGGCTCCTTCTACCAACCCCCAGACTCCGATGATATAGTTGCTGAACAGTTCAGAGAAAATTTGAGTCTCGTAACAAATGAATACCCCACTCATACGGTTATAGTTGGTGGGGACTTCAACCTTCCCTCGATATGTTGGCAAAAATACTTGTTCAAAACTGGTGGTAGGCAGAAAACGTCTACCGAGTGTGTCCTAAATGATTTCTCTGGAAATTATTTCGAGCAGTTAGTCCACGAACCCACGCGAATTGTAAATGGTTGTGAAAACACACTTGACGTCTTAGCCACAAACAATCCAGAGCTAATAGAGAGCATCATGACTGATACAGGGATTAGTGATCACAAGGTTGTTGTAGCTAGGCTCAATACCGTTTCTTCCAAATCCACCAGAAACAAACGCAAAATAAGTTTATTTAACAAAGCAGATAAAGTGTCACTAGAAGCCTTCCTAAGAGACAATCTCCATTCCTTCCGGAACTGACTTTGCAAATGTAGACGAGATGTGGCTCAAATTCAAAGATATAGTAGCAACGGAAAAAGCTTGCGAAGTTCAGAACAACGCGAAATCCCGAAGATTGGCTAAAATTTACAGACGCACGAAATTTGGCAAGGACTTCAATGCAAGATGCCTTTAATAGGTTCCACAACGAAACATTGTCTCGAAATTTGGTAGAAAATCTGAAGAAATTCTGGTCGTATGTAAAGTACACAAGCGCAAGACGCAGTCAATACCTTCGCTGTGCAGTGCTGATGGTACGGTTACCAATGACTGTGCCGCTAAAGCAGAGTTATTGAACGCAGTTTTCCGAAATTCCTTCACCAGGGAAGACAAATGGAATATTCCAGAATTTGAAACACGAACAGCTGCTAGCATGAGTTTCTTAGAAGCAAATACCTTAGGGGTTGCGAAGCAACTCAAATCGCTTGATACGGTCAAGTCTTCAGGTCCAGTGCAGGTCGCACCAGTGTTTAAGAAGGGTAGTAGGAGTAATCCATCGAACTACAGACCTATATCATTGACGTCGGTTTGCAGTAGGGTTCTGGAGCATATACTGTATTCAAACATTATGAATCACCTTGAAGGGAACGATCTATTGATACGTAATCAGCATGGTCTCAGAAAACATCGTTCTTGTGCAACGCAGCTAGCTCTTTATTCGCACGAAGTAATGGCCGCTATCGACAGGGGATCTCAAGTTGATTCTGTATTTCTAGATTTCCGGAAAGCTTTCGACACCGTTCCTCACAAGCGACATCTAATCAAGCTGTGGGCCTATGAGGTATCATCTCACGTTGTGCAACTGGATTCATGATTTCCTGTCAGGAAGGTCGCAGTTCGTAGTAATAGACAGCAAATCATCGAGTAAAACTGAAGTGATATCAGGTGTTCCCCAGGGAAGCGTCCTGGGACCTCTGCTGTTCCTGATCTATATAAATGACCTGGGTGACAATCGGAGCAGTTCTCTTAAGTTGTTCGCAGATGATGCTGTAATTTACCGTCTAGTAAGGTCTTCCGAAGACCAGTATCAGTTGCAAAGCGATTTAGAAAAGATTGCTGTATGGTGTGGCAGGTGGCAGTTGATGCTAAATAACGAAAAGTGTGAGGTGATCCACATGAGTTCCAAAAGAAATCCGTGGGAATTTGATTACGCGATAAATAGTACAATTCTCAAGGCTGTCAATTCAACTAAGTACCTGGTTGTTAAAATTACGAACAACTTCAGTTGGAAAGACCACATAGATAATATTGTGGGGAAGGCGAGCCAAAGGTTGCGTTTCATTGGCAGGACACTTATAAGATACAACAAGTCCACTAAAGAGACAGCTTATACTACACTCGTTCGTCCTCTGTTAGACTATTGCCGCGCGGTGTGGGATCCTTACCAGGTGGGGTTGACGGAGGACATCGAAGGGTGCAAAAATAGGGCAGCTCGTTTTGTATTATCATGTAATAGGGGAGAGAGTGTGGCAGATATGATATGCGAGTTGGGATGGAAGTCATTAAAGCAAAGACGTTTTTCGTCGTGGCAAGATCTATTTACGAAATTTCAGTCACCAACTTTCTCTTCCGAATGCGAAAATATTTTGTTGAGCCCAACCTACATATGTAGGAATGATGATCAAAATAAAATAACAGAAATCAGAGCTCAAACAGAAAGGTTTAGGTGTTTGTTTTTCCTGCGTGGTGTTTGGGAGTGGAATGGTAGAGAGATAGTATGATTGTGGTTTGATGAACCCTCTGCCAAGCACTTAAATGTGAATTACAGAGTAATCATGTAGATGTAGATGTGACATCTGATGATCAGTATATCATTTGCTCTTTACTTTTATCACAAGTTTTTCCTCTCTTCACACCATGAAATGAATAATATTTCATCATTGTATATTCTGCTCTTTCATCAGTATCAAATATAAAGCTTTAAAGATCACAGTTATTACTGAAAATATAATGTAACAGGATAGATAAAAAATCCACTCATCAAGAGGTGGCACCTTTATAAAAGTATTAACGTTTCCAAGCTTCCGGAGCCAGTGGCTTTTCCTTTTGGCAGAAGGGTCGAAGGGAAAGGAAGAGGCGAGAAGGAAAATGACTGATGAAGTATAGGAAAAGGGACAGAGTTCGAGAAACTCACCCAGAAACCCAGGTCAGGGGAGACTTACCCGACAGGATGAGAAGGAATGGCTGATTGTTGGGGATTGTACCAGAGGAGATTTGAAAACCCGAGAGCTTAAAGGTTATTACTGAGAGTGACTTATGCCACTGTTGCTTTGAATGTTCCAAATATGTTTTATGCCTTCCTTGCTCTTTTCCTAACTGGCGAGTGCTCTTTCAAGCAGTCATAATTACATCTGTTTTTGCTAGTCATGAAAAATATTAGTTCTTTATTTTCTATATTTTTATTGTTTATACATAAAATAAGTATCGGACTTGATTATTTTAACAGAACTAAACAAAATTGTCTGAATTCATGTCAAACATCCTCTTAATATGGAGGTTTTTTTTTCCATCAAGATTTACTTTAGTTAGGAGGAGTGAGCTTGAAAGCTCCATACAGCTATTCTGTTTTAGGTTTGTATGTTTTACCATAAACTATTTCAAGTGAATGCCTGGATGGTGCCGTCAGCAAGGACATGGGCAATTCCCTTCCCTATCCTTGTCCAGCTGACCTAGTGCTCCACCACAAATATTCTGTATTAATGGTATGTTAAATTCCAACTTTCTATTTTTCATGATTTTCTTGTATTGATTTGTATTGGTTGATACAATTTTAGAATTTCGCATGTCTTTTTTTCAAAATTGTTCCAGTCAGTGCTGAATCCAGACCCTTTCACTAAAGTAATGCGCAGTGAAGCTGCTGTGGCCCTTGGCATTGACCCTGATGCTCCATTGTCACGAGAACATGAACTAGAGATAGTGAACCGGTTTGGTGGAGGAAGGCCTGTTTTTGTTTATGGAGCACCGGCATCTACAGCTCCTTTCTACGCTAAGCAATCTAGTAAACCAGGAGAGGTAACGTTTTGTAATATTGTGTTTTTGTTGTACATGCATAACTTCTTCATATGGAGGAATGATTGTTTTTTGTAGCACAGTTGAAAATGATTAAATGAAAGTTTTAGATGTTTTGCAGCATAGTTACAACAAGACGAAAAAATTGTACTTACCACTCTATAAAACAACGACTGAATATAAATTTTAAAGTGCAGCTGGAAATATCCTTCACAAATGTTGTGAGAAATCTACGGCAGAAACCAGAGGTCATAGAATGAAGGGTAAAAGAACTGTGAATCCTACTGTAAGATGATTTACCACTTGAAGCAAATGTAAGACAGTCTTGGAAGGCATGGTATAGATAAAAGATCACAAAACATTTCCTGACATATTGATTATTGAAAAGCTCATAGGAGTTTGCCAATGAAGATTCATCAGAAACGGTTGTCTTTTGTTGAGCAAACCCTCACCATTCTCAAGGTACAAATAAGAATGATCATGCTACATAGTTTAAACCCACAATGAGTAGTGCTGTGCCAGTTGAGAAAGTAGAAGAGAGAAAACATGAAGACAGACACAGTTAGTAAGCACAATACCCACTTGCCGATGACCAAATTCAGAGAATAACACATCCTGAGATTACCTACAGATAGTTGTGATGATGACCATAGGACTTTGTGGTGCACATCTGACCCCACCATTGTTTTAACCTTTCAGACCTGATTTTTTTTTTCTGGAGGAAGGATAATGTGGTAACGCTATTATGTGATTTTTTTATGACTTTAAATGTGAGATTTATACAAAAATATGTACCCATTTTCAAAAGATGATTTGTACATTTTGCTTCAGTTTATGGCCTAATATAAATAATCATGAAATATTCTCTATTGTAATAAGTAATAAAATGATCATTCAATAGTTTCCATGCAGAATAACAATAACAATATTCAGTTATGCTGTGGAATATAGCGAACCAACCCCATCCATGTATTCTGATGGTCATGAGCTAGACTTGCTTATATTTTCATTGTGATTTCCAACAATTGGCAGCACTTGCACATGATTAAAAAGTTGAGCATTTACAAATGTGTATCTCAGGTTTCCATTGGGAAAAAATACTTCTGTGGCAGCTAATGCATAGTAAAAGTTAATATACATGATTGTAGCCAGAGGTTCTGAAAGGGTTAATGAGGATGAAGTGGGTCCCACACAGAATTTAAACAAAAACCTTTGCATCTGTTTATGAAATCATTGACTTGAAGCTTACTCATTTCTCTCAAAACTCTGTACCAGTAATTTGAAGTGAGGGCTATAAACTTATATTGGAATAATGTATGGGATGGCCCTTAGTGAGGTTTCGTAGTCCCAGATTTACTCATTTATTAACACTTTATTGCATACACAAAACACAGAATAAATGACTCATAGTATCTAAGAATTACTGATCCTGTGAATTTTCCAGAACTAAAAATGAAAATAATTGGATTTAACACAACTCAAATTATGGTAAAGGAAACCAGGAGGCAATTCTGACAAAATCACTTGCTTTTGGCTGGAGCCTCCTGACATCACGATGAGGCTGCATAGTGTGATTGTATTGTAAATGCGTTCCACATTAGATGCTGTGGTGTGTTTTTTCCTTTTTATTTTCAGTTTGGTTCAGTACACAGTTGGACAAATCAAATCAAATGGCATGGCAGATATATTACACATTAGAACTAAATAAATTATAATTAAGACGAAAAATAACTCACACATTTGATGAAAAAGTGGGTGTTAATGTAACCTGTTCCTGATCTATTGCTGTTAATCAGATGAAGAAGCAATGCATAGCTGCTTCCTCTTTGTGGCACCTTTCCTCAAGGCATCCAACTTTGCTTCTTGATTCAGATACCTAATCCTTATAAATGTTGTTGTTCTTACATAAAGAGCAGTAACTGTGTCATGAGACTCGGGAAACTTTGTTTCAAAATAGGGCTTAGAGATGTAATGACATTTTTGGTTTGCACACTCCATTTCCATGAAAAGCAGCAAATTCTTTTTCAAACTTCAACATTTTGTTTGTTTATCTTGGTATTGGAGGGTGAAGACCACCACAAAATATAATTGGAACTCCAGTGTGCATTAGGTTCTCCTATTTCACCTTTTGCTGCTGGAAAACCTAATTACACTCCTGGAAATGGAAAAAAGAACACATTGACACCGGTATGTCAGACCCACCATACTCGCTCCGGACACTGCGAGAGGGCTGTACAAGCAATGATCACACGCACGGCACAGTGGACACACCAGGAACCGCGGTGTTGGCTGTCGAATGGCGCTAGCTGCGCAGCATTTGTGCACCGCCGCTGTCAGTGTCAGCCAGTTTGCCGTGGCATACGGAGCTCCATCGCAGTCTTTAACACTGGTAGCATGCCGCGACAGCGTGGACGTGAACCGTATGTGCAGTTGACGGACTTTGAGCGAGGGCGTATAGTGGGCATGCGGGAGGCCGGGTGGACGTACCGCCGAATTGCTCAACACGTGGGGCGTGAGGTCTCCACAGTACATCGATGTTGTCGCCAGTGGTCGGCGGAAGGTGCACGTGCCCGTCGACCTGAGACCGGACCGCAGCGACACACGGATGCATGCCAAGACCGTAGGATCCTACGCAGTGCCGTAGGGGACCGCACCGCCACTTCCCAGCAAATTAGGGACACTGTTGCTCCTGGGGTATCGGCGAGGACCATTCGCAGCCGTCTCCATGAAGCTGGGCTACGGTCCCGCACACCGTTAGGCCGTCTTCCGCTCACGCCCCAACATCGTGCAGCCCGCCTCCAGTGGAGTCGCGACAGGCGTGAATGGAGGGACGAATGGAGACGTATCGTCTTCAGCGATGAGAGTCGCTTCTGCCTTGGTGCCAATGATGGTCGTATGCATGTTTGGCGCCGTGCAGGTGAGCGCCACAATCAGGACTGCATACGACCGAGGCACACAGGGCCAACACCCGGCATCATGGTGTGGGGAGCGATCTCCTACACTGACCGTACACCACTGGTGATCATCGAGGGGACACTGAATAGTGCACGGTACATCCAAACCATCATCGAACCCATCGTTCTACCATTCCTAGACTGGCAAGGGAACTTGCTGTTCCAACAGGACAATGCACGTCCGCATGTATCCCGTGCCACCCAACATGCTCTAGAAGGTGTAAGTCAACTACCCTGGCCAGCAAGATCTCCGGATCTGTCACCCATTGAGCATGTTTGGGACTGGATGAAGCGTCGTCTCACGCGGTCTGCACGTCCAGCACGAACGCTGGTCCAACTGAGGCGCCAGGTGGAAATGGCATGGCAAGCCGTTCCACAGGACTACATCCAGCATCTCTACGATCGTCTCCATGGGAGAATAGCAGCCTGCATTGCTGCGAAAGGTGGATATACACTGTACTAGTGCCGACATTGTGCATGCTCTGTTGCCTGTGTCTATGTGCCTGTGGTTCTGTCAGTGTGATCATGTGATGTATCTGACCCCAGGAATGCGTCAATAAAGTTTCCCCTTCCTGGGACAATGAATTCACGGTGTTCTTATTTCAATTTCCAGGAGTGTATTTATCAATCTTTTGGCACATAAATATGATATTGCCTGGAATGTATTTCACTGGATCTGGAAGAACATAAGAGATAACAGTAATCACACAATATTATCACATCTGTTAATAAATTTTCTTCAACATTCACAGCTCCTGGGATACCTCACACTGGCGATTCATCAAACAACATTTACACAGAGGTCATTGGCAATGAAACTTCAGAATGCAGAATCTAAGTCACTGTTATTCTGAGGAGAGACTTCATTTGATTTTCCAGAAACTAGTGTGTTTCCAGGGAAAGAAATACCACTTGCATTGCCCAATAGTATAAAGAGATTCACTCTTTCCTTACTTCAGATGGCATAGGATTATTATAAAATATACCTAATCCTATTACCCTATTGGGGGGGGGGGGGGGGGGAATCCAAGCAATCTTGAACTAATCAGGAAATTAATATGTAGCTGATATTCATACTTCTTAGGCATTTGAAAAGACTGAAGAGAGATTATTTTGAAGTAATGAAACCTTTTTGGAAAGGTAACAATCTGCCTCTATCACTATCTTGCATACTGAACAAATGTCTAAGACTCTCTTCAGAGTATTCTCCTGAATTATGAGATTCATTCCAAATCCACTACGTGGAAAAGAACATTCAATTTTTGAACCATAGAATTCAAGACATCAAAGACGTTAATGAGTTCAAGAAAATTGTGTTGAATGACTTTACTTTGTTAAGAACATACTTCAAGGCCTTGAGCTGTTCATCATGAAAATCTTCAAGGCCTTGAGCTGTTCATCATGGAAATAGATGTGCTGCCATCCTTTCATACTGTCTTGCTCATCCCGTTATATTTAAGTGTGCTTCAGTAATGTGATGTGTTATCATTAGGTCACTTTTTGATGTTGAAGGTTCCTGTATAGCTGCCTAGTTATTTTGGACCCATTAGGTAGCATAATGCCTATTCCTGTGAAATGCTTCCTCTACAACTTTAACAGATGTGCACATCGAAGAAAACTACATCGAAGAAAAACAATACATTCCTGGTATCATCTGCTGGATTTATGGAATATTTTTTATCTGTATCAATTACCTGTGTGTGATCGGTAATCCTATGATACTTGATATCAATAGCTCTGTTTAATAAGATTTATTTTGGTCATCTTTTCTTTATGTTTGCTGAGGTGGACCTGCTAGTCAGTTCCACCCAACCAAGCTCCAGGAATCTTCAAATAATTTTATCTCCTTGTGCATGGATGGGCAGTGAAACAGAGCATTACAACTATGTGAATGACATAAACACCTGAACTTTCAGCTCTCTGTATTCACCCTTTCTTTAACAACAACAACACAATCTCATATACTAAGCAGGTTTACATGTCATTTTAAACATATGTAGCATGTGCAAAAGCAAAACAAGAAGTATAATTTTTGCACAAGCCAGTTTGACAGTCATTTGTCACTAGGTCTATTGTACTGTGACCTTTCCTCTGTTTTTCCTTGCCTTCTAAACACCTTCTAATATCTTCTACAGTGGGATGTTCTGACACTTACTACTAAATGTCATGAACATCTTTTGCATCACGGTGGCTTGGAAGTGGGACATGCCATCTTAAAAATCTCATGTCACACTTCACTGTGTGACCTACTGCCCAGAGATGCTGTGTTGCTAACTACACACAGTGACCCTGCCAGATTTAGAGGTAATGTGGCATATTGATAGTATGGTGCCATCCATTGAAATGTCCTGCAGCGTTACTGGATCCCTCCTCCCTTGAATCAGGGCTGAAAATGACCTGATCATTGTGAGGGAGGACAGTTGAATGACAGTGGGCTTGTGTTGGATAAGATCCCAGCTGACATCTTCAGGGTGTCAGTGCTCTGTCCTTTGAGAGAAGGTGAAGAAGCAGGAGCTGGCTGCTCAGGTTGAGGTGCTGCAGGCACTGGCGACTCAGCCGATGGGGGAGCTGGGTCAAAGTCCGTCCAGGGGGAGCTGCAGAGACAAGCATGGAGACGCAAAGACCAAATAGCCAGCTGTCCTCACAAGATACTGCAGATCATGGATCAGAAGTGGCCACTGCTGTGATAGCCTCTTGGATGGTGGTGATGCCTGGCCAGGTATGTCATAACCAAAGTTGAGTCCTCTGCATGCGCAGAAATCTCCACACAGTCGCCGCCAGAATTGGCTGATGGCCTTGTTGTGCCAGAATTGAGTGTCATGGTCCACCCAAGAGTATGCACTCAGTAGGAGTATCCAAATGAAAAAGTGTTGCTTCTTCAACTTAAACAGGTGGCACTAGTAAAGGGTCATGCAGATTCTGACAGGGAACCCGTGCAGCAACTCTGCTGAACTATGGGCATCAGTGGATGTTGCTCTGTAAGTATGTAGGAAAATGTGAGGGCCGATTCAGATATGGTAGTCTGCACAGCATTTGCCATTTGGGTCTTAAAGGTACATAGAAAATGTTCCCTCAGACCTCTGAAGACAGGATCAAACAGAGGAGTCTTTTTGCATGTTTGATGCAATTAGGAGTGCAGAATCACCGGAATGCAGTATCTGTAAACTGTGGTCTATCATGTGTGACAAAGATGGATAGCACTTTGATAGAAAAATTTTTCTGAAGTGCCTTGGTAGTAGTTGTAGTGGCAGTTGTTGTCGTCATCTGCTGCAGTAGAGGAAGTGGAAAAAGAATCAATAAGGATGAGTTATATGGCTTCTAAGGAAGGCCCCACAAAATCCATATGCAGGTGATTCTATGGGTGAGTGCATTCCAAGCAAAGGGAATGTGAGTGCATAGGTGCAGGCTGATGTCCCTTACAGGACAAACAACGATGCACCACCTGTGTGACGTCATTGCCCATTCACGACCAGAACATGCACTGGTAAGCTGTTTCATGTTTGAGGTTCTAATGGTAAGCTGTTTTGCCTATAACTCACTTATTAAATATCTTATGAAATAAAAGCAAAGTTATGATTCTATCGGTGGTTACCAGACACAGAACCGATCAAGAGCAATTTCAATACATGAGACAAAGAACTAATTCATTAACACTTCTTGTTGTAAAAAGTCAGTAGTTGCAAACAGTACTCATTATTCTGTTCATTGCTGTAAATGTTGTTGCTGCTGCTGTTGTCCTGAAAATAAATGGGATATGATTTCACTGGAGGGTTCCAGGGTCTTGGAAGTGTTTAAGAACATTATTTTAATCTTCCTCTTTGTCTCAGCATTTTAACGTAATTGCTTCACTCAGCAAAGTTGTCAATAATGTAGGTCAGTTGTGTTCTGAAAATGACATATTTCAGGTCGTAATGTAACTCCTTTAAAACTAACCACCACGTTAAGTCACTTTCATATGTATTCATCAATTTTCAATAACCACAAAACAATTTTTTCACACGTCATAAACATTAACACTGTAACCCACAAGGGTACATCAGTGATGAGTTACATTTTGGCTTATCTTCATCACAGCTCACATCTTACTCTCTACTACTACTACTAGCCAGAGAAATACATAAACCAAAGCTGCACAGGATTTATATTGACAGTTCAGAGAGTCTCATTCATGTCAATTTTTCAACACAATGTGGAATACCTTACATTGAATAATTACTGTTTTTAGTTAAATCAGTTTTAGTATGGGCAGTCTTTCATAATAAAATTAGACTAATGAATGTGACTTTAAAAATTTGGGTCCCCAAACAATGAAATAAACCAGTAAATTCGTATTAAGAAATATGCGTTACTGAGGTTACAAAATATTACAATAACAGAAAGGTTTACTGTGTTGTATGATTGGCTACAGCTATATCACCATCTACTGTACTCTAGAGTCACACAGATGTAGTCTCGTTATAGGATCCACAGTGAGATTTATCTATGAGCTGCAACATGGATCACTGCAGAGCTATGGGCACAACCTCTTGCCAATTGTCGTCTTCCTGTGTCAGCAGCACGATGCCTTGTTTAGTTTTAGTGTAGTTATGTCATGTTCTATAGATCATTTTTATGATTATTTTATCGATATGATGTGGAACAAGTCAGATTGCAAGATATATATACACACATGAATAGTGCTAATATTAATATTACTGAAATTTTTAGTTTTACACATGCAACTACATTTAGAGGTACCGTCAAACGGGGTGATTTTGGACACCGGGGCGAATTCGTACAGTATGGCTTATTTGCTCTTTGCCACTGCATAGAAACAAAGAGTTACGTATTTTAACATCCGTGTGCCAGTTATTTTAAATGCAAGATTGCATTTAACGCTTTCCACAACTTTTATTTTGCATCAATTGTTTCCCTAGGTGAATAACTAACGAACAGTCTCAGTGTTAAAAATCCATGCATTATCATAAAGTGGAAACTTTCTATTGTTGCTCTAAGCGGGAAGTTATTGTAACCGTAATTGACGATGCTCTCAGTAGCTAACAGCCTTGAGACAATTTCTGTACAAGTTTGTTGAGTTTCTCGTGCAAGGATATAAAATAACGACAGTTTTTGTAAAATTGTGTACTGCGTGGGGTGATTTCAGACAATGCCAAGAACGTATAAGAGCAGGAGAGGTGCTACAGTACGGTCTAATTATGACCCGAAACTTTTAGATAAAGCTGTTCGTGATATTCAGAGTGGTAAATTATCGTACAGAAAAGGGTGTGATTTGTATGGTATACCTAAATCAACCCTAAAAAATAAAGTGCAGGAAGCACATCTGAAAAAAATGGGAGGACAGCCAGTGCTAAATAAAGAAGAAAAAGAAATGTCGAAACAAGGTATCTTGAGAGCTGAACATTGGGGATTTCTCTTCACTAAATTGGATATTAGATATTTAGTTAAAGGCTACCTTGATAAATCTGGCCAAAAAGAGAAGAAATTTCGTAATAATTTGCCAGGAGAAGAATGGGTGCATTTATTCCTCAAACGACAGCCAGAAGATCTTTCCATTCGCTTAAGCAAAAATATTAAACAAGCTCGTGCAGAAGTGAAAAAAGAGACTGTTAAGACGTTTTTCTCCAATGTCAAGGCAAAGCTGGAAAATCTCCCACCTAGCAACATGATCAACTATGATGAAACCAACATGTCAGATGATCCTGGCAGGCAGCAGATAATTATGAAATGAGGGAGTAAGCATGCTGAGAAAGTGATGGACTCATCAAAATCTAGTGTCTCAATAATGATGGCAGGTAGAGTGCTGATGGTAAACTGCTTCCTCCGTACGTCCTTTACAAATCAGAGTATTTGTGAGACACATGACAAGAATGTGGACCACAAGGAACCCCAGTAGGAACAAAAGTAGATGGTTTGACCTGCCAGTATTTGATGACTGGTTCTTTACAATTGCTTTGCCCTATTTGAAGAGGCAAAACGGGCCAACAGTCATGAGTGGAGACAATTTATCCAGTCACATGTCTTTACATGTTATTGAAGAGTGTGAGCGGAACAATATTTCATTCATTCTCCTTCCCCCCAATAGCACGCACCTCCTCCAACTGCTCAATATAAGCTTCTTCAGGCCAGTGAAAGCAGCGTGGCGAGCTGTATTAACTGATTGGAAGAAACACACTCGTGGGACTATTTCCAAGGATGCCTTCCCATCTCTTCTAAAGCAGACAGTGACTAAGATTTCAGCAAACTCCAAGGAAAACATAAAGGGTGGATATCGCACCACGGGCCTAATCCCTTTTGATCCAGATCATGTCTTATGAAAATTGCCTGATAATGAGGAGAGCCAGCAAAGCAACGCAGACGCAAGGTCTTCCACTTTTGAAGAAATGATCAAAGAAATTCGTTATCCTCCAAATAAGCTTTGTAGCTCCCGCCGCTGCTGCCGCAAACTAGATGTTCAACCTGGAAAATCAATCACTGACCAATATTTTCAAGGAAACGAAAACAGTGCTGAAACAATTGACAGTGCTTCTAGCAGCAGTGAAAGTGAAAATGACACATCATTCAATGAAGTTTTACTGCTGAAAGAAGAGGCTTTTCTTGTTGCAGAGTACAAATATAAACGTGGAAACAAGGAGCAAACAAGGCAGTATGTTGGAGTGGCCACAAATGTTGGTGCTACGGAAGTAAGTGTGAAATTCTTGCACCCACACAAGAACAGTAAAAACATATTTGTGTTTCCTATTGTCCTCGATGAAGACACAATACAAAAATTGCAAATTTCAAGAATACTTCCCACACCAGTTGAGAAGTGAGGAATGTTCATTTTTCAAGAAGATGTGCTTTAGACTCGAAGACAATCGTTTATTTGAAGTGTTTGCAACTTAATTTAGAACGATGAGTGAGAGAAATTATTTTGACCTTTTAGTTAAATTACTGAGTTTGTTTGTAATATTTCAGTTAAGAACTGTAAAACATTTTTATTTAAATTTTTGCAAAATAAAAACTAATCTCTAATACATAAAATTCATTATATCGTTCCATATCACTTATTCATAACAAAGGGCTACCTTAAAATGTGTAAAATGTCACCAAAATCAAATAAAAAGCATGTAGAATTTAAAAAAAGGCAGTAACTGTCTGAATTTGCCCTCTATATACTGCAACTTTGGACAGAGATTTAAAAAACACTTGTGTCTGAAATCACCCCAATCCATGGGGTGACTTTGGGCACTTTATTTAACTGCCTCAGATAAATATACCTACACATAAACTTTCTGGTTCTGGGATATTTTATTTGTTACACATATACCCTACCATTTCCATAACAATCAATTTAATTTAACAATATATACAAAAGTTACAATCAAAATAACAACAAAACCGTCCGAAATCACCCCGTTTGACGGTACTTATTTTGTTTTTATACCAGTTCTGAAACAGAAACTCGTTCATGGAATAGAAGGAATTGTCCAAAATAAATGATTTCAAGCTAGATTTAAAACTTGATCTGCTGCCTACCAGATACTTTATGTTGTTGGGCAAATGATCAAAGATTTTTGTTGGTGAATACTGTACTCCTTTTTGAGCAATTGACAGCTTCAATAACGGATAGGAAAGGTAATTTTTCCCACTATTGTTGTACATATGAACATCAATGTTCTTCGCGAATTGAGATGGATTATTTATAACGAATTTCATTAGCGAATATATGTACTCTGATGGTGCAGTTAAAATACCTAACTCCTTGAATAGGTGCTTACATAATGTCCTTGGGTGAGCACCACTAATTATTCTCACTGCTCTCTTTTGTGCAATCAATGCTTTATGTCGAAGTGGTGAGTTACCCCAGAAAATTATTCCATAAGACATTATTGAGTGGAAATATGCAAAGTACTGTTTATTACGAAGACTAGCGATTATATGAAGGACAAAAGAAGCTGAACTTAATTGTTTGAGAAGATCAGTAATATGCTTCTTCCAGTTCAAGTTGTCATCAATGTGAACACCCAAAACTTTGGAGAAATCTACCCTGTTAACTGAGCCCTGTTCAAATGCTACATCAATTGTTGGCATGACTCGGTTCGGTGTACAGAACTGGATATAGTGAGTTTTTTCAAAATTAAGGGAGAGTCGATTTTCTCAGAACAACTTAATAATTCTTTGAAAGACATCCTTAACAATATCTTCAGCTGCTTTTTCTGGAATGGGTTTATTATAACACTCGTGACATCTGCAAAAAGTACTAGTTCTACTTGCTGAACGTTAAGTGAGAGGTCATCCACATGAATAAGGAACAGCAGAGGACCCAAAATTGAACTCTGTGGGACTCCATTTGTGATAATTCCCCATTCACTAGAATTTACCACCCTCGCAACATTATTTGTGTTATTCAACAGAACTTTTTGCTTTCTGCTCGTTAAGTATGATTAAAACCAGCTGTGTGCATAGCCTTCAATTCCATAAAACCTGAGTTTTTCTAAGAGTGTGACATGATCCACACAGTCAAATGCCTTGGAAAGATCACAAAAAATACCAACTGGTGATAATTTGTTATTTAGGGCTTGTACTATTTGATGGGTAACTGTGTAGATAGCATTCTCAGTCGAGTGGCCCTTCCGGAATCTGAGCTGTGACATGCTGAGTAAATTATTTTCACTTAAATGTGAGACTACCCTTAAAATATTGCAGTATCTTTTGTAGTAAGCAAGTAAAGTCAGATCTTGACTTATTCTGGCCTGTCCATGTACACTACTGGCCATTCAAATTGCTACATCATGAAGATGATGTGCTACAGACGCGAAATTTAACCGACAGGAAGAAGATGCTGTGATATGCAAATGATTAGCTTTTCAGAGCATTCACGCAAGGTTGGCGCTGGTGGCGACACCTACAACGTGCTGACATGAGGAAAGTTTCCAACTGATTTCTCATACACAAACAGCAGTTGACAGGCGTTGCCGGGTGAAACGTTGTTGTGATGCTTCGTGTAAGGAGGAGAAATACGTACCATCATGTTTCCGACTTTGATAAAGGTCGGATTGTAGCCTATCAAGATTGCGGTTTATCGTATCGCGACATTGCTGCTCACGTTGGTCGAGATCCAATGACTGTTAGCAGAATATGGAATCGGTGGGTTCAGGGGGCTAATACGGAACGCTGTGCTCGATACCAACGGCTTCGTATCACTAGCAGTCGAGATGACAGGCACCTTATCCGCATGGCTGTAACAGATCGTGCAGCCACATCTCGATCCCTGAGTTAACAGATGGGGACGTTTGCAAGACAACAACAATCTGCACGAACAGTTCGACGATGTTTGCAGCAGCATGGACTATCAGCTCGAAGACCATGGCTGCCGTTACCCTTGACGCTGCATCACAGACAGGAGCGCCTGTGATGGTGTACTCAATGACGAACCTGGGTGCATGAATGGCAAAATGTCATTTTTTCGGATGAATCCAGGGGTTCTGTTTACAGCATCATGATGGTCGCATCCGTGTTTGGCGACATCGCGGTGAATGCATATGGGAAGCGTGTATTCGTCATCGCCATACTGGCGTATCACCCGGCGTGATGGTATGGGGTGCCATTGGTTACACGTCTCTGTCACCTCTTGTTCACATTGACGGCACTTTGAACAGTGGACATTACATTTCAGATGTGTTACGACCCGTTGCTCTACCCTTCATTCGATCCCTGCGAAACCCTGCAGTTTAGCAGGATAATGCACTACCGCATGTTGCAGGTCCTGTACGGGCCTTTCTGGATACAGAAAATGTTTGACTGCTGCCCTGGCCAGCACATTCTCCAGATCTCTCTCCAGTTGGAAACGTCTGGTCAATGGTGGCCAAGCAACTGGCTCGTCACAATATGCCAGTCGCTACTCTTGATGAACTGTGGTATCGTGTTGAAGCTGCATGGACAGCTGTACCTGTACACGCCATCCAAGCTCTGTTTGACTCAATGCCCAGGCGTATCAAGGTCGTTATTACGGCCAGAGGTGGTTGTTCTGGGTACTGATTTCTCGGGATCTACGCACCCAAATTGCGTGAAAATGTAATCACATGTCAGTTCTAGTATAATATATTTGTTCAGTGAATACCCGTTTATCATCTGCATTTCTTCTTGGTGTAGAAATTTTAATGACCTGTAGTGTATTTCCCTCTTCCTCTTACACGATATCTTAATTCCCTTAGTAATCCAGGGCTTACGTGACTTAGTAATGACTTTTTTGAATAACGTCTCAGGAAAGCTACTCTCAAATATTGAGACAAATTTACGGTGGAATAAATTGAATTTGGCATCAGCATCATTTTCTGTGTATACTTCATCCCATTCTACCTCTTGTAGGCTGCTCTTAAAACTCTGTACCCTGTTTGCATAAATAAGCCTCCCTGCCTTGTATGAACCTGCCTGAAGCCTGTAAGGTGCTATATGTGTTATTTCCATTAACTGTGCATCATGACCAGATTGCCCATTAACATTAATTGTTTCTGCCTGAGCACTGTCTATGAGGGTTATTGATAAGTGACCTACTATCCTGCTGCACATGAGTTGGAAAATTTACAACAGATACTAGATTGAAACAACCAAACAGAGATTCTATCTCATCTTTCCTATCCCTATATTTTAAGAAATCGACATTAAAATCACCACAAACTGCTAACTGCTTCTTTTTGTCTGACAGGTAGCTCAATAATGCCTCTAGATTTTTCATGAATAGCTGAAAGTTACCTTGAGGGAATCTGTAGATTATTACAATTACTATAGGAGTATATTGCAGTAGCAACTCACAAGCACATTCTTCAAGAATCGACGTTTTCCATGTTGACTCTATATGAATAAGATGCTAATTTGCAATCCCTTAAATTTAACTTCTCCATCCCTGCGGTTATATGGTGTTCAGAGAGACACAAAACATCCATACCTTCAGAATTTACCCTATTTTCTAGGCATACAAGAAACTAATCTATCTTATTTTTCAATCTTATAATGTTCTGATATTATTTCTTTGGATACTGATAAAGACATTATGGCGCTGTTCTGTTTTAATCTCTTCCAATACTCTCTGTCTGTAACCTGACTGTAATGTAGAAAATGTGTCCCTCTGACTCCAGTTATCACATTTATTTTGTCTTGTGTGCATATGGCCCCCTTTTCATTTTCTGCAAGAAGATCAACTAATCTGTCCTTCCCCTGCCTATTCAGGTGCAGGCCATGACTAGTGTAACCCCACCTCCCAATTGCATCAACAAGCACAGCACAGATATGAGATGTAGTTTCTGCCAACAGTAACCCCACCCCTCCAGCTCTCTGTTAACACAGTTGACAGCCTTATTAACCCAGGGCTGGTCATGGCACTGCAAAACACCCACAAACCCCACATGAGTGTGAGCTGTTGCTGCTTCTATTACATCCAGGTCATACCTAATACTATAGTCCGAATTGCTGGCCAGGCTGTTTCCTGCTCCTCTGACTATAAGAACATGGCCCTCGCCACCAGAATCTTTGCACAAGGCCACTAGGTTTCTGTAACCTGGCCAAGCTTAGCACTAGGTTTCACAATGCTTGTGACCTGGTACTCGACTCCTAGCCTATCCTGCAGCAACTGGCCTACACCTCTTCCATGACTGCTACCAAACAGCAGGACTCTTTCCTTTCTGCTTGACTTTACTTCCAACCTAGCATTACAATTGTTACTAAGAGTCCGCTGTACCCTACTTTGCTGAAAAACTGTTTGAGGCTCTTCTACTTCAGGTAATGAATCAAACTGATTGCTCACGGGAATCTGAAACTGGCGAGTCTGGAGGTGGTGGCATCGTATGAAAAAACAGTAGAGACCCAATGGTGGTGTGGCTGAAAATTTGATGGACTGTGATACTCAGACATTTTGGAAAACGTGCTGTAATAGAAGATCCTGCTGGAATGCTGCTATAATATCTCTCAAATTTATTGGGGAGACACCAGAGACTATAACCTGGGAGCAGTCTGAAAACAGGCAGTTTACTGTCTGTCAGATTTCCCATAGGGAGTCTGGAGAGAGCGTCTGCAATAGAATGTTGATGGGAGGGGCAATAATGTATGGAGTACCAGTAACTGGATAAGTATAAAGCCAAATGATGGAGCCAGTTATCCATTCATTCGGACAGTTTAGTCTTGGGCCCAAACAAAGACAGCAAAGGTTTGTGATTTGTACTAAATGAAACCTATTTCCTCAAGAGACAGTGTAGAATTTGTGCACTTAAGAGGCCGCAGGAAAAGGCGGTTTTATTTCCAAAACAAGTATTTCTGTGCTTGCAGTAGAGGAAGGCCACGCTAACTAGCTTGTCCTGATAATTGTTGTGTCCCAACAGTGGATTTCCATGATGCCTGTAATCCCCCAATTTGGAATGCATACTATCCAAAGATGGAATGCCAAGTCCAAAGATGGAGTGCTAATACTAAAGTACATTAATTCATTGATTGTAGAGGCAGATACACTTCCATCAAATAAGAATGTAACAGGTACATTTCAAATTTCCACACATAATAGTATTTCTTACATAGTATTTCCACTGCACAGTCTCATCCTGTAATGCTGTTTAAGTAAACAATAGACACTTGCAGGTAGCTATCTTTCAGATTCTGACATATTTAAGCCACTTGTCTTTTTTGGAAACCCTGTTGGTGCTCGACCTCCTGATGATGTAGATCTTAAGTGAAACAGATATTTCCAGTCAGGTATTTGTTTGTAAGACTTTTTCATTGCAATATCACTTGTGAGGAAAGACTGTGCCTTTCACTAAATGTATTTATTCATGTTTAACAATAGTATTATGGAAAAGAAAGATTGCTAGTTACCACATAAAGGCGGCATTGAGTTGCAGACAGGCAAAGTGAAAGAGACTGTTAACATATTTACTTGTAAGCTTTTCGGCAAAGTCCTTCTTGTGACGTTAGCCCCCAGTGCCTGAGACAGTGACCGCACGTGTGCGTGTGTGTGTATGAGAGAGAGAGAGAGAGAGTTGCGCTTGTGTGAATGTGTGTATGTTCTGTTTCAGGACTTTGTCGAAAAGCTTACAAGTAAATATTTTAGAGTCTTTTTGATTGTGTCTGTCTATGACTCAGCGTCTCTTCTGTGTGGTGGCTATAATCTATCCTTTCCACAATTGTTTTTATTGTTTCATCTTTTAGTTTCCATTGTTTTATTCATGTTTAGTGAGAACAGTGATAACCACACTGATGAGAACTCTACGCCCCCCCCCCCCCCCCCCCCTCCAACAACCACCACCACCACTGCCACCACCACTGCTACCATTATATCTGTCTAAAGAAGCAATGTCTTGTAAACCTCCAGATTATTTCAATGGACAAGAGATATCTGGCTCCAGAAGTATCTTTTCTGTTTAATTCAAGAAGAGTCAGAATCTGTTATATTCTGTGATTTATTTCCACTTATTTGGGAGTAAATAAAATCTGTGTTGCTGTTGTTGAAGGTTGCATACAATACAGTGTGTGTCTGTCACAGACTTCATCCAATCAAACAGAGGCCATACAATGTTTTATTGATCAACACTCCAGTGTGAGTGAATGTGAAATGTAAATAATCTTTATCATTCCTCATAGAAGAAGTAGTACAAATCTATTGTTATCTTATTGCATAACAATTTGAAGTATTTTAATGAGTTTGGTAATATCCTGTGTAAGTGACTAATGTTTACACAACCCTCCCGAGAATGTCATTAACATCTCTTATAAGATGAAAATGGGAAAAAGTGTGTATAAAAGGTAAACTTGGAGTTTTTATTTTTATTTTGCAATTGAGTTGTATTCCACAGTTCATCTTGACTTCCTCAAATCTTGTGATTTTTTTTTCTGAATTACACAATAATACCCTGGCTCATTTGACAGCAGTGGTGTAACAGTAGTTTACTAAAAAGTAAGTCTTGTTGTTTCCCAAACTGTACTTTTATTTACCAGATTTGTCAGCTTCAGGCCATACCCTCTTTCCAAAACATAAAATGTTCAAGATTTGATTCAGTTGAGGGGATCCAGAAGACTTAACCTTAAACGCAAAAATTCTGAAGAATGATTTCTCTGAGACCACTAAGAGGTTGAAAACTCGTACTGAGCAATGTACCCTGTCAAACTGACCCTGGGTAATTAAACAACCATTATGACTATGACGTTGAATTTGTGGCTTCTTATGGACTACTCTATGTATAAACTGTGCACATTTCACCAAAAATCTCGTTGTCATACTTGATAGCAATTGACAAAAAATTTCTTGCAATAATATTTGAATAAGCATCAGATTGTTGAGATGCTTACTGTGTAGCAGGTAAGTCTCTTGTCTGTTTTATTGAACACAAAATGAAAGGTGTCTTCTACTGCAACAGGTTGAATCCTTGGAGTTGCTGGCACCCGTTGTTGGTGAATTAGTTGGTGGAAGTATTCGTGAAGACAACCCAGATGTCTTGCAAGAAAAGCTATTGAATCTTGGTTTACAAGAATCACTTGCCTGGTATCTGGACATACGTCGCTTTGGAAGCATCCCTTCTGGTGGATTTGGACTTGGTTTTGAAAGACTGCTTCAAACTTTGTTGAACATACACAACATACGGGACACAGTTCCATTCCCTCGGTGGCCTCATAATTGTAAAGCCTGAGCAATGTTTTGGTGAGTTTTTATTTTTGTTAATTATTTGTTTGGTTGTTTATGGATAATGAAAGAAAAAGTCAAATAACATTTGTTACATATTTCAGAATGAAGTGCACACAACTCTGAAGGAGCTCTGCTATTATTTACAAAATATTATGGCGTGAACCGTGTAATATAAGTAAAAATGCATCTAATTTGTTCTTACCCCAGCCCCATCCCACTCTCCCCTCCCCCTCCCCTGAAGTTCTCACAACCTCCCGTCAGGTAACTGCTCCCTGTGCCCAGCCAAAGAAGTGCTGCCCTTCTTTGGTATCTGTCGGTGATTGGACTCCCTCCCAGGACCCCTCTCCCTGGTGTCTCTCAGGCCAGAAGACACTTACCACCACTTGACCATGAGGTGCACATTCTGTGCGCCCCAAGGTCGCCTGCTCTCTTTTAGTTCCAGATCTTGCAGAAGCCTGTGCTCCCCCTGTGCCCTGCCCTCCTCCACTTCAGAAAGAGAAGAAGAAATATAAATCCCAAGACAGCCATCTCCCCCCTAGCAACTTGTGTCTGACATCTTATTTATGGATGTCACACCATCCTTGTCGGTGACAACTACTGACCGAGTGACCTGACCTCCTTCTCAGCTTCTTCATGTCTACCTTGGACTCATGCCACAGATACTATCATCACCTACAGGAAATGCAACGTCTTGTCTCCTCTTATTCTGCATTCTGTCTCCTTCTTCAAGAAACGCTTTTCCGTGATGACCACTCACCAACTTTTCGTGGTTATCGAGCGTTCTGTTGGAACCATGCTTTCCCCGGGGTAGCATCTGGTGGGGTCTGCACTTTGGTTACTCCAATGTCATTTGTGAGTGGACCCCCTATGTACCACCTTGGAAGCAATAGCAGTTCAAGTGCAAATGATTCCGGCAATCACCATTTGCAATGTCTAACTCCCCCCCCCCCCCAGGTAGGCCACTTGCTTACGTTGCACTGTCTACCTTAATCCAGCAACTCCCGCCCCTGTTTCTCTTTGTTGGGGACTTCAGTGCCCACCATCCACTGTGTGGGAGTGTCACGTCAGTGGGTAGGAATATCCTATTTGACCAACTTATCACGGACCTCAATTTGTGTCTCCGCATTGATGGTTCCCCTACCCACTTCTGTGCTGCTCATGGCACCTTCTCTGCTATTGATCTCACATTCTCCTCCCCTGCCCTCGTGGCTTCCCTACATTGGTCATCCCATGATGACCTTTGTGACAGTGACCACATTCCAGTGATTCTATCATTCCCCTGCTGTTGCCAGGCAGACAGGCCCCCATGCTGGGCATTCCGCAGGGCCAATTGGCCTTTATATATGTCTGCTGCCCACTTTGATACTCCCCTCTTGAATTCTGTTGATGCAGTCATGCAAGGCATCTCTGCTACTATTCTTCATGCTGCTGGCATTGCTGTCCCCCTATCCACAGGTCCCCCTTTTCATCGGCTGGTTCCATGGTGGATGAAGGATGTCGCAGTTGCTGTCCAGGACCACTGACAGGCACTGCAGTGATTTAAGCGACACCCTTCACAGACCAACCTTCTCGCTTTTAAACATCTCTGTGCTAAGGCTCGTTAAGTGGAGTAAAAAGGAATGCTGGGAGTGCTACGTTTCCTCACTGGGGACGTATGCCTCTTCATAGCAGGTTTGGTCAAAGCTCCGTAGCCTCCCGGTCCGCCAGCGACAGTCAACTGTCCAGGGTTTGAACCTCCAAGGTGTTCCGTGCACTGATCCATTGGTCCTCGCAGAACACCTTGCGACACACTTTGCGACAGTATCATCGTCCTCTTCCTACCCTACCACCTTTCTCTGGCAGAAATGCAGAGTTGAATAGACCCTCCTCTGTTTCATTCCGCACCACGTTGAGCCCTATAATGCACCCTTCACTGAATGGGAATTGGTGCAGGCTCTTAGCTCTTCACGAGAGATAGCCCCAGGGCCAGATTCCATCCACAACCACATGATCCAACACTTGGACATTCCCCAGAGGCAACAGCTCCTCAGGGTCTTCAACCATGTTTGGCTCAGGGGCACTTTTCCATCACACTGGTGAGACAGTATAGTTATTCTCGTCCTCAAGACCGGGAAAAACCCAGTGTCTCTTGACAGCTACTGTCCAGTTACCCTTGTGAATTTACTTTGTAAACTGCTTGAAAGAATGGCCAATTTCTGATTATGTTGGGTACTTGAATCTTGGGGCCCTTTGTCCCCGTATCAGTGTAGCTACCAGGCAGGGCGATCTCCAACTGACCATTTACTTCGATTGGAATCAGCCATCCAACAGGCTTTTACTCACTGCCGGCACTTTTTCGCGGTCTTCTTTGACCTACATAAGGCATATTGCATGGCTTGGTGCCATCACATTTTAGTTACCCTCCATGACTAAGGCTTCCCTTCCCCTTCCCCATTCCGATTTTTATCTGCAAATTTTTATTTTACCAGCTCTTCCGGGTGCGAGTTGGCACTTCGCTCAGCAACCCTCAGATTCAGGAGAATGGTATCCCACAGTGTTCTGTGCTAAGTGTCTCACTCTTCCTCATTGTCATCAAAGGACTTGCAACCTCTGTTGGGCCACTGGTTACCCGGAATTGTATGTCGCCGATTTTTGTATTTGGTGCAGCTCTCACTCGGTAACGTCTGCTGAGTGCCAGCTCCAAGGTGCCATCCGATGGGCCTCTGCGTGGGCCACCACCCATGGCTTCCAGTTTTCTCCCTCCAAAACACGTGTATTTATGCGTTTTTGTCGTCGACCCATAGTACACCCGGATCCAGAAATTTATTTAGGCAACCAGCTCCTCGATGTTGTAACACAGTCCCGTTTCTTGTGTCTTACTTTTGCTAACAAGCTGTCATGGCTGCCTCACATTCACCACCTAAAGACTGCATGTATGTGGAAGCTTAATGCTGTCCGCCTCCTAGCCCACACATCTTGGGGTGCAGATCGTTCCACTCTTCTCCATCTTTAACGTTCTCTGGACTTGTCCAGACTAGATTATCGTAATTAGGTTTATGGCTCAGCAGCTCCTTCTACTTTGAAACTCCTTGACCCTGTCCATCATTGTGGGGTGCATCTCGCCATTGGTGCCTTTCACACTAATCCTGTTGATCGGCTCCTCACAGAAGCGGGGATTCCCCCTCTACACATCTGACGGAGCCAACTCCTTGTTTCTTACACAATCACCATTCACCAATTCCCTGACCATCCTGTGTACCCTGTGCTCTTTGCCAATGAGGGATGACTCCCTCCTAAAACCCACCCACAGGTGGGATTGCCTGTTGGCATGTGTCTCACTTCCCTCTGTTGGGATCTCCATCTCCACTCATTGGACTGCACCCCGTGTCTTTCCTCCAAATCCCCCCCCCCCCCCCTTTTGGATGGTGCCTAGACCATGGATTAGGACTGATCTATTCCAGGGTCCTAAGGTCTATGATGTTGCTCCTATGTTTTTCCGGCACCTTGTCTGTACCATCTTTGCAGAGTTCCAGGGTGCCACCATCTTTTTCACTCATGGTTCTAAGACTATTGATAGGGTGGGATACGCTTTCATGTCTCCTACTGGCTTTGTGCACCATTTATTGCTGGGGTCATAAAGTGTGTTCACAGCAGAGCTTCTAGCCATTCATAGGGCCCTCCCCTTTGTTTCTCAGGCCTCCCTACACAGTGTTTTAATTTGTTCAGACTTCATGAGCAGCCTGCAGGCTATCAACCAATGCTACTCTCATCAGCCTTTTGTCTCTGCTATCCTTGATCTTCTCTCTAGTCTTGATCATGCCGCCTGTTCAGTCGTCTTTCTCTGGGTCCCAAGTCATGTTGGCATCCCATGAAATGAATTGGCTGACTGTTTGGCTAGAGAATCAGATACTTCCTTTCACGATTGCAGCTGTGGATACGCGGATCTACATCAAATCTCTCTTTGCCCAACAGTGTGGAATGCCATCTGGAGTGCTACTGCTCATAGTAATAAACTCCGCACAATCAAGGAGTCTGCTGCAGTTTGGCACTCTTTTTTTCTGCTCCTCTCAGAAAGAGTCCACTGTTTTATGCCATTCTCGTATTAGTCATACCCGGTTCATCCATTGTTTCCTCCTACGTAACGACCCACACCCACAATGCGGTTGTAGAGCCAGACTGATGATATCTCACATATTGGCGGAATGTTCCCTTCTTTCGGCCCATCGTGTTAAGTATAGTCTTCCTGATTCCTTAAATTAATATTAGCAGACAATCCATGGATGGTTGAACTGGTCCTCAGCTTCCTCTGTGAAAGTGGTTTTTATTTCCAGATGTAAGGTTCTCCTTTAGTCTTGGAGCAGGGGCAGGTTGGTTGTAGTTGGGACTTCTTTTAGTCTTCTCAGTCTGTGACTCCATGACCTCCCCCCTTTTTTCCAGTTTTTAGATTTGATCTCACCTTTTATGCCTTTACTGTGTGTGTTTAATGTTCATTATTTTATAATTTGACTCCCCTGACTAGATCCATTCATTTTTAGCAGACCCTCTTTCTTCTGTAACACACTTCAGAATCGCGAGACTGATGACTTTGCCGTTTGGTCCAATAACCCCTCTCAATCAGTCAATCAAACAGTCAATCCTGTTCCCCAATCAAAATGTTCCTGCTGCATACTCTGGAGTTCCAGGAGAGAGCCTTTTCTGTTCTCCCAACATCCTCCCCACTGCATCCACCCCTAGTGAAAATATTTCCTACAAGATTGGCAACAAATCCCTCTACTCACTACCCTATAACAGCTCCCACATTCCTCACTTGTGGTTAGTTTCGAAAGAATAATTAAGTTTAAAGAATGTTTTAAATTTATCAAGGACGTGAGATCGGCTGTGTGTAAGCAAAAAACGATGCAAAGGTCTTATGTGCAGTGGTTGTTGTTTTTGTACTGATTTAGAGATACAATGACAAATGAATGAATTGGTGATTACTTTGCTTTTAGAGAATTTACATTATGAAGTATGTTTGGTCAGGTTTTTAAACATTTATAATTTAGAAAATTTAGGCCTAGATGGCATCTATCTAACTAATAAACAATACGAAGTGTGTTAGTTAAATACGATTTAGAAATGTTCAATTATTGTGACAATAGACACTGATGAAACTAGTAGCTGCCTTTTTTGACGAATTTTACACTATCAAGAAAACTTGAATAGAATTTTTTGTGTTTATGTCACGCAAAATTTCGGGTTATGTCATGATTATCAGGACTTCAGATAACACAAAGTTTTTCAAGAACAAGCTATGCTGGGACACTAATATTCAGTTGTGTGACAGGAATGGACACTACAGCAAGTATATGAAACAAAGAAAATTTAAATTTGACACTATTTCCTCTTAAATAAGTTCTTTTAGCACATAAGAAAATACCTCTGAATTCACTTGATGCCCATCTTGTAGATAGATGCAGCCATCTTGTAGGTAGGTGAACTGAAGGGGTATCAGTCTGGTATATGACAAGGTTCATTTGTAAACATGCTGTAGTGGAAGTGCAGATTGACCACTGAAACATGCATACAAATGCACATCTCACATAACTTGAAAGCCACAGTTAGCAAGTCTGCAAATGATCAGATTAACAGGTTATGTCAATACAACCTATAATTCACGCAGATACAGGAGTTCAGTGTCAGTGGTTTCTCACCAGAATACTGAAAAAGAAATAGTTGTGTACTTACATATAAAATTATCTCCTCCTTCTGTGTCTTTCCTGAAGTGATGAAGCCTTGGGAAATACCTGTAACTACATTTTTCCTCTCATCCTTTAGTCTCTTTATTGTGCAACTGGAATAGCTATTGTCTCCTACAAACCTCTGAGGCACAGTTTTAAGGAGATTTTTGCTTACTCATTTGTCTCTTCTAACATTAATTTAGTGGCACTGTGTACAATCACATATGCTTGATTATGAAGAATGTTCCCTGCAGTTACAGTACACTGAGACTGCGATGCCATGCTATGTAGTAAAGTGACAGCAGTGAAAGAATGCTTGAACTGCACAGGTTGGCAGGTGACTTTCAACTGAGACTTTCCGAACATAGAGATGGACTTGCTCAGCGCTCAGGATCAGAGTATGTTTCTACATGAGATCCGTATTATTGTGCGTGAGTTCTACCCTGACATGAAAATGAATTTGTCTGAAAACTAGTAAAGTTTTCAGTTGTGTTTGTTTGCTTTTCGAACACTCAGTCTTTACGTCTCGGTGAACTGTTACCTTTACTCTTTAATTATTGGGATAGCTATTGTCAGATTTTTCTAAAATGCTTCAATCTCACATTCTCTTTAGTTCCTTTTCTGCTATTTCCCTGCTGTGAATTGAGTTGATTGAAACTCTTCTGTGAATTAGATTGATCAAAATGTGGTCCAGAATCGTCATATTAATTTACTTACATTAACCAGTATACTGAAAAATATGTATTTAGCATTGCTGTATTGCTATTCTAGGCTAAAAATTCTGTAGTTTTCATACAATTTTTTTAACACAGACTGAACTGAAGATTATCATAATTGATTGAAATTAGGAATCAAATAAAATATAAAAGAGCCTCGTGATCAAAGTTGATAGAAAATTCTACAGTTTCAAACAGTAATATTGCTGTACCATTCATTGCGACCACATGACACTTCATCAAAAAATGTGTGTATTGAGAGACCACCAAAAATGCCTTGCAATTTAATTCTATGTCATAGACAGATTCTTAACGAAAAACACACAGACTTTATATTTCAGATCTTTAAATGATGGACAGAATGAAGGTAGTCAATCTATGTCATACTATCTCTATCAAAATGAATGAAAGTAAAGGAAATGACACTAACTTGAAATAACTTTGTATTGATTTTATTGATTTGTATTGATTGATTGGAACCTCATGAAAAATATTAAATGCCAGATAGAGAATCTTACTTAAAGTGCTTTGCATAGATGTGAAAAGTCGCAGAAAATTCTGATTGCTTGTAGGTAGGTAGCAAAGTAATTTTTTCAACTTGAGAGTAGTATACTTAACAGTGTAAAATTCTCTGCTATACTTTGAATAAGGCGGTGGTTATACAGCTTCCTGGGGAATCTGTTTGGTTGCTCCTTGACAAATCAAAGCTGCAACTTCTTGTCAAAAGGTGAAACCTCATGTAAAGTCGTTACTCTCTCGTTATAGATCAACTGGAATCTGTCAGTGTGCTGTGACAGCATAATTACTGAAAATTGGATGATAGATCTTCAAATAGATATCATTAATCCTTTGAGAAAAGAACAATAGACTTCTTCCAAATAAAATTGACTGTGCCTGCAAGTTCTTGCTAACAGTTCAGTTTGCATTATTGTGGATCTATAGAACGCCTTAGTACTTCGTAATAAGGAATTCAATTCTCAATGAAAATAATCAACAACACATACCCTTTTACATATAAATCTACTTGTATTCTTCAGACAACACTTTCCATACATAAATTCAAAGAAATTCTAGTAATGATTCTTTAATATTACTGACATAGTGTTTGTTGAGGTCATAATTTCCACAGTGATGGCCCACAAGAATGCCTCGATTATTTTACAATGTCTCTCCTCCAACAAATAGACTGAATTCTCTGAAGAAAAATAAAAGTTCTTTGTTCTTACGTAATGACACAAAAATCTGCTGAAAACAAAGATGTCGAAGTCTTTCATTACAATTAAACGTCATTCTTGCACAGCTGAAGGCTTATTAAAAGCCATAAGATTGTTTCCCGATATAGTAAAGACTTAGCAGACTTATACCGTGTTTTGTTACTCACAGAGCAGAGCAGTAATTCTGCAACAGACTGTTTGCCTTCTATTGTTACGTCCTAATGAAATAACGATCATGCCGAACTCTGGTGCAAATTTTGGAGAAAAATACTGTTTTACTAAGTTTATTGGTGTATGTTTTCCAGATATTTTCTTGTTCTTTTTTCATTATAAATTGTATGTGTCATTTTAATAAGTATAATGTAGGTGTAAATATTTTTTAGATGTATGTTCTGTTTTAGGAATTGAAGCAAGAACCAGGAAGGAATGTCTGCAGTGTGCTGTGTTCTGTCTTCCATGAAATGATGATAGAAATAATATGGCCTTTGAGGATGACTTGAACCCCTGAAACTGTCTCAAAAAATGGAAAGAAGATTTCTATAACTGTATAAAATGCTGTTTGCATTAAACCTTCTTGTTGAACTTTTTTATGTACATTTTGTTGTAAATAAATAAGCTGTTATATTTGTATTAAAAAATATCTTCATAATGGGCTGTATTGTGAGCATGGTTCCAAAGCGGAGCGAAGTAAGTTGTCCAAGATGTCAACAATGTAAGCCATGAGATTAGAAATTAGAGAAAAGTTAAGAAATATCCTCTACCATTTAGTATGTACAGAGTGTATACGAACCAGGCCAACTGGGAGATCCGGTAAAAACCCAGGAATTTTTTCATTCGGGAGAAAACTGGGAAAAACCCGGGAATTTTTTGCAATTCTGGGAATTTTTCATTGTTTTAGTTTTCTGTTAATTTTTTGTAATTTTGACTGGTAAGAACCGATACTCTAACAAAGGATATTACAGGATCCGGCTACTGCAGAATAATACTTCAACAATAAAACATAAACGAGAGAAAAAATGAAAATAACTCAAATTGCAATGGAAATGCACCATATACGACGACACACAGTGCTCATGCAAGCGTCTGCCAACAGCGAAAGGCTTTAGGAAGACTACGCATTGCTTCATAACAGAAAATTGCCTCCGATGAGCGTGAAGTCACAACTGTTTACATTAAGCCTAGTTTACACGACGACATTGGGTTGCGCCACTCATTGCATGGAATGAATTGCACGCAAGTGGTTTCATATATGACACGGCTACACCAGTATACACTTCAGTTTCGTCGCTTTGTGGGTACTCGAGTCGTGTCTGAAATGGAAGTTTTGGCAGCTGCACGTTGCACGAGTTGTGATGGAGTTAAAGCTTGTTGCGTGGAATTGCTGCATAAGAAAAAAAATAAGAAACGTGTTTGATTCGTGACTGGATGAAGAAAAGACAGCTCTGTTGCTCAGCATCCTTGCTGAAATAATTTTTAATGTAAGTTTCTAGAAGTTCTTTTAATTATCTTAGAATGTCACCAGAACTGTTCACATTTCTTCTAAATAGAGTTAATTATGCAATAAGGAATAAAGGTACTGTAATGCATGAAGCACTGTCACCAGAACTGAAATTTCATATCAAATTGTGTGCATTACAATCGAGAACACTCTGCATGCTATAAGATACGCTTTTAGTTGCTGATGACGCTATTTCATTAACACCAATAATTATTAACATTAATGCCAATGATTATTAACATTAACAATTATTAACATTAGTAACAATAATTACTCGAAGCAGGCCACATCCAGAAGAGAATGGTTTGCAAACTACTTTCTTGAAGAGAGATCTTTACAGTGGCAATATTTCAAAATTCTAACATGTGAATGGGGAACACTGCAGCGATGTTTTAAATAGTTGAATATTGAATAAAGACTGCAGCTTCTTGAATTTGTATAGCCTTCCCTACAGTCAATGATATACCTTAACAAAGAGTTGGCCAACTCAAACGATGGGATTTTAGTCTTGTAGACAAGTAATTCAGTTGTATATGTGCTCCTAACTCAATAAATTTTGCCCTGCCACGCAGATATTGTCAGACCATCTATGTTATTATCGCACATGATGGTCTCAGCAGCAGCAATATGTTGCTTGTTTTTGTAGTCAGCATCACTGAAATCCCACAAACACCTATGCAAAGCATAGATACCCAAAAAGCGAACATTATTCTCCATTCCCCACTTCATATTTCAGTTTGTCTACACTCTACGAACACGCATAACCTCAAAACTCATGCAACTAGAGTCGCCAAAGTTGGAACATGCCGAAAGTATTTAGTTTCATCACCAAGTTGTGCAAATGCGCGGCGCACGTGCACAGTGGCTGGTAGTCAGTTGCCTGCAACCTAGTGTCATCGTGTAAACTTGGCTTTAGGCCGGTATTATACTATCAAATTTCTTCGTCAAAGATTTGATCAAAGATGTGATCAAATATTCGTCAAATATATTTGACAAAGATCTTTGATGTGGCACTAAAAAGGAGTATTACACCATCATATTTTTCGACAAAGTTCAAGATGGCTGACAACAACAGTTGCATGTACCACAATACTACAATTGGTGTGTACCAACAACTACACATGTGGAAGAAAAGCGGGGGGGAAAAAAAGGAAACGTACCAGGGTGAAGCCATGGTTTTTACGACGACACGATAAAAGCATTCAACAAAACCTGTTACGTGAGCTTATAGTGGAGGACATCATGTCATACATCAATCACTTAAGAATGGATGAGCATACATTTCAGTATGCGCTCAGCAAAGTGTATCCTCATATCACCAAGCACAATACTCACTTAAGAACTGCTATAACTGCAGAAGACAGACTCACTGTAACACTCCAATTCCTTGCTACAGGAGAGGGATTAGGTTAGGATAGGTCTCCAATCTTCTTAATCTATTTTTGTATTCAGAGTGCCTCATGTTGTAAAGCGCCTCATCAGTTTTTTGTAGTTGTTGGTACACACCAATTGTATTTACCGGCAATGTTTATAAAAACACTACAGATGACAGAACGCTGCAGGGATGCTAGTGCTCCACGTGGTAAAATATCACATTGAAGTGAACAGAAGACAAGTGACTTCTTTGATCAAATCTACAGTGAGGCCCTAGATTTTATCAAATTTGTTTGACGACAGATGAGATTTGACAAAGTTCCCTATTACACCATCAAATTCCTTTGACAAAGAAATTTGATGGTGTAATACCAGTCTTAGATTCGTTTTAGCCGTTAAGAGAGGGCTTATGCACATGCACAATTGAGTTGCATTTGAGTAGTAGATTCTCCCCCTTCTGGATACAGGAATGTGGCTGTTGGCTGTGCAAGCAGTCGCAGCAATCAGCTAGATGCTACTGGGAAAAGGGGGCGCCAAATTCAGATTCTTGAGAAAAAACATCTTGTTTCAGCAAGCGCCTAGCATCCAGCGCACGTTGGTCTACTGATGACTCATATGATTTTGAAACGCATCCCTGTTGGTTGTTGAACATTTTAGAACACATTTAAAGTTGATTTCTGGATGAATGATAATTTGATTTTTGAATGTGTGCATGTGTACGTGATGTCTGTCAGGAGTATCCTCGTCACATCTAGAAATAAACTTTCCGCAGACAAAAGAGGACGGGGCTATACGAGCTGAGTGTAGTAAAGCTGAATGGATGAATGCCAATCACTGTCTGAGTATGTGGCTGATTGGGTTTGCGAATGATCAGTGTTGTTATACTTACAAGCGAAATCCATAGATTAAGACTACCAGAATGGAAATAAACAACAAACAAGTGAGAAAGATAATGTATTATCTTCTCCGTGTATCCAAGAAAATGAAATTTTGAGAAAAAATCCAGATCGCTGCACTAGTAAGGACCAGTTGTACAGTCCCCGGATAGCAGCCGCTTCAGCTCTTTTCTGTAAGTAATGCGGAAAACGTGATGTACGATCATGTAACAATGCCTAACTGGAGAATAATCACGGGATAATTAAACCGGTGATTCCTGCAGGGTTAGTGAATTAATCGGCGAACAAATTTTGACAATGGCAGGAATAGCTATAGAATTGGTGATGACGAGATTGTTTGTTAGAACAAGGAAGGAGAAGAAATGGGGCATCACACTAATTATGGAAGAATAAGACGATTCCAAATTTACATAAAAATTTCATAATACTACTTTTCGATCTCATGCTTGAGAAACTGGTGCGTATGAATGAAATGCGAAAAGCTTTTTGCTTGTAGTAGGCCTAATATGCATTTGATATTGGTACTTCGTGAATTATATTCTGTCGTGTTATAAAAATGACGGTTTGTGCCAAAACAGTCTCATTTATTTGGTGTGTGTGACAAAATTGCTGCAAAATTAGAAAGGCCTATTTTGTTTTACCTAGCAAACAGTGACAAAATAGATGTAATCAGATCGAGAATCCACACCAGTCGTGGGTATTATTTGTATTCACAGCTTTTTCAGTATTACATAATGACATTTCGATTTTTCATGTAGCAAAACTTGCAACGAACTTCGATGAGGTAATAGATTCTTTCGCAGAAAGGAAAGCATGCCATGTAAAGCTGTAGCAAGATTAGAGAGATAAAACGCTGGGACCTAAGGATTGAAGAAATGTGTACTTTCTTACTTGTCTCTTGTCTTTATTGGTTTTATCTATCCTGTATTTAATTTTCCCCCTGAGGAGACACCGCCTTAACGAAACACTGTCCATGTGGGCGAGGGGGTTTGTGTGATCCAATGAAGTGGAGGGCTATGTCGGCGGTGGTGTAACTACCGGCAGGGCCTCCCAAGCCAGACAGGTCTCCATAGAGGATCCAGACAAAGTGTGTCTCACAACGTCCCGTCTAATGTCCTGCCCTATCCTATTCTGTTCTGTCCCATCCTATACATTCCCTTCATTTCCTTTTCCTCCTTGTGATTGTGTGGCAGCAGACACAGTCCCCTAATGTGGACAGCGGAAGATCCTTGGAAACCAGAACGACGTTGATGCACATAGGCCTTACTGCGAAGGGATGGATAGCATTCTGTAGTCGTGGTGAAGACAAGCTATCTAAGGGGTAAGGCCCTGAAATAAAACCTTGGCAGGTGTCCAGACCATGAGGTGGCAGCCCCACCAGGACACTCGGGGGTTGTGGGCTGATAACCCGCACCACCAAAAAACACATATCACAGAAACTAAAAGGAGAAACAGCCGGATGGATCTTAAGGATATGACCTTTGGCCTGAAAAGGAAAACCCGTATCAGTTTTTGGAATGTAAGGACGTTGAGAGAGGCAGGAAGGCTAAGACAAGTTGAAAAAGAGATGGAGAACTATCGACTAGATATATTGGGACTAAGTGAAGTAAGGTGGCCAGAATCTGGGGAATTCCAAACACAAAATGGTGGAGTGTTGCTGTATGCGGGTCAGACCGGTGAGGACGCGATGCACAAGAATGGTGTAGGGCTCTTACTATCTAAAAGCAGCAAGAAGAGCTTACTGGAGTGGAAACCAGTCTCAGAACGGATAATAACCGCACGCTTTAAAACAAATGTGCGATATGTCACTGTAATTCAATGCTATGCACCTACTGAAATAGCTAAAGGAGAATTAAAAGATGCATTTTATACAGAGCTTAACAGAGTTCTTAGACAGATAAATTCTAGGGACATAAAAATTTTAATGGGTGACTTGAACGCAAAAGTTGGTTCAGAAAATGAAGGGCTTGAACATATCATGGGCGTGCATGGCATGGGGATCAGGAATGTAAATGGTGAACTGTTGATAGATACATGCGCTCAACATGACCTAGTCATTGGAGGCACATTGTTTCCACATCGTAACTGCCATAAGATAACATGGGTTTCTCCAGACCACGTTACCGAAAATCAAATAGACCACATAGTCATAAGTCGCAAGTTCCGACACTCTCTGTTAGATGTCAGAAATAGAAGAGGGGCAGACGTTGGAAGTGACCACCACCTAGTTTTGGCGGAATTCAGACTGAAGATAGTGGCAAATAGAACCAAGCTCAATCATAGGTGCAAGAAAATAGAGGTGGCAAGATTAAAAGACCAACAGATCAAAGAAACATTTGCCCTTGAACTACAAAACAGATTCCAGGTTCTCTCTGAAGAAAACTTTATGGAAGAGGGAATTGAAACGTGCTGGAAAAAAATCAAGAACTGTTATTTAGATGTGGGAGAAAAAATCCTAGGATTTAAGGCACATGAAAGGAAGGAATGGATCTCCGATGCTACGTGGAATGAAATCAGCCACAGGAAAGAACTAAAACTTAAGTTAAATTTTTGTAAGACAAGAGCGCAGAAGAGCGAAGCGCATAAAGAATACATGGAGGCAAACAAAAAAGTGAAAACATTGCTACGTCGAGATAAAAGGAAATGGATAGATGAGCAAGCAAAATTAGCAGAAGAGGCAGCAAGACAAGGAAATATGAAAGACCTCTATAACATTACCAAACGGTTGTCAATGAAGAACTTCAGACATGAAGGACCAGTTAAGAACAAGAATGGTGTGATGCTTACAACTCAACAGGCACAGCTACAGAGATGGGAGGAGCACTTCAGGGAACTGTTCAATTGTGAAGACAACCAAGAGAAACAAGTACGAGATGTTCCAGAGGAAGTCGAAGAAGACCAAAATATAAATTTGCAGTGCCCCACAATGGACGAAATTAGGATTGCCTTGAAAACACTAAAAAATACAAAGGCTCCAGGCCTAGACAACATAGCACCGGAGCTCTTAAAAGCCGATACTGAAAGTACTGTTAAAATGCTCCATCCTTTGCTGAAGCATATTTGGCTTGAAGAGAAATCTCCAAAGGAGTGGAAAAATGGCTTGGTGGTAAAGCTCCCAAAAAAGGGAAATTTGTCAGACTGTAACAACTGGCGTGGTATTACATTGTTGTCAGTGCCCAGTAAGGTCCTCACCAGAATTATTTTAAACAGAATTAAAGAATCCCTTGAAAAGCGACTGCGTAAAGAACAGGCCAGTTTTAGGGCACAACACAGCTGTGTTGATCTTATTAACACTCTTAGGATCATCTTAGAGCAAAGCAAAGAATTCCAAGCAACCATGTACCTGGCATTCATTGATTTTCAAAAGGCCTTCGATTCCGTGAAACATAAAGTGCTTTGGCAGGTGTTGCGGAAGTATGGCATACCACAGAAGATCTTAAACATCATAAAAGATCTATATGATGGCTACGAATGCTGCATACTCCACAAGGGAAATATGACAGAGCCCATAAAAGTAACAACTGGAGTCCGGCAGGGTTGCATTTTGTCACCAACACTTTTTCTACTCATTCTAGACTCTGTTATGAGAAGAGTCACAGCAGGCAGGAGATGAGGAATCCAGTGGGGGATCCACGAACGTCTGGAGGATTTGGATTTTGCAGACGACATAGTTTTATTAGCTCCAAGGCTGACTGATGTGCAAGCTAAATTAAGCTTGCTGAAAGAAGAAGCAGAGACTGCTGGCCTCAAGATAAATACAGGCAAAACAAAGGAAATGAGAGTAAATTCAGGTAACATGGAGATGCCCCTGTTAATAGGTGAGCAGCGAGTGGAGACTGTCAACTCATTCCTGTATCTGGGTAGTATAGTGGCGGAAGATGGCGGAGCTGGAGATGACGTGAAAAACCGCATTAAAAAGGCAAATGCTGCCTTCATACAATTGTATCCAATATGGAAAAATAGAAATATCACATACAAAACAAAAATCCGTATTTTTAATACAAATGTGAAGGCCGTCCTGTACGCCAGTGAAAGCTGGAAAATGGATAAAAAGATAACAACCCAGTTACAAAGCTTCATAAATAGATGTCTTCGACGCATCATGAATATCTGGTGGCCAGAAAAAATATGTAATGAGGAGCTCTGGCGAATAACAAACTATATACCTATAGAAGACCAGATATGAGAGAGAAAGTGGGGCTGGTTTGGGCACACCTTGAGAAAACCAGATGGAGCCATCGAGAAAAAAGCATTGGAATGGAATCCCCAGGGAACAAGGAAGAGAGGAAGACCAAGGGGCACATGGAAGAGGACAGTGGAAGGGGAAGCAAAAAGAGTTGGCAAGACCTGGGCAGAATTGAGGCAAATGGCCAAAGACAGAGACGGATGGCGAGTTCTCCTGGATGCCCTATGCCCCCATAGGGGCCAAAGGAATTAAGTCAAGTCAGTATTTAATTTTATGTCACACAAGACAGGAAGTTATTAGCTAATAGCCAATAAAGAGTGCAAATTTTCTGAAGAGTTCTTGTTCTCCCGATTACAAATAATCCCATCCACTAAAAAAAATTAAAAGAGGGGCAGGCTGTCAAACTGGCTGACTGGGAGCAGGAGAGGCACCACAGGACATTTCAATTTCCACTGTCCTGAATATAGTTTCATGGCATCTATTACAAAATATACACGTTTCAGTTCCACAGAGCGAAATACAGTGACGTGCGATAGAAGAATGCTGTATGAAGAGGCGTGGCACTGCACTTTGGCACACTTAACACCAAATAACATGTCTTACCTTTCCTCAAACACATGTGTTTTATGTTTCAGACTTTTCAGAACGACATGAGCTACAAGATAAACATATTTTTGAAAATTTGATTTTTTTTTTTAGTATTGACCCGGTTAGCAAATATTGTAGATCTGGGGCTGATGCGAAGAGAGTCTGAGTTATAGTCTCCAGGTGACCCATGTTTACATTTAGTGCTTTTGCTGTTTCCCCTTCGTTTACTTTCATGTCAAATGAAAACAACACTGATATCTGTGGCTGGGAGCTATCAAGTGAATTAAAATACATTCACATAATTACGGAAGGCTAAAATATGTCATTAGTTTCAGATTTTATTTTATTTCCACCTTTATGGCAGTCAAGCATTAATCTCCTTCCAGAACAATGAAGTTATTTTTGTCTGTTTGCTAAAGAAATTTCACTTTTATTAACCTTTTCCGCAGAGGCAGTAAATGAATTTGAAACGAAATGTTTAATTCCACAGTACTGGCTAGTTTCAAATGGTCACTGCATTTCAAGTGCATGTTTTCATCTTCTAGCACGTATGGCATTATGCAATGATATAGAACAAAACATGATGTAATACATTACTGGTGCACCAAGAAAATTTACATCCCAAAAACCACACTGAAAAGCTTAATATCAGGTCGAGGTCTGCTTCATTGAGAATCTGGGCGTACGAATGCGCACTTTAAGTACACACTTTAAATGTGCACATTTTAGTATGGTCCATGAAATGTCGATGCTCGTAGAGTATCCTCTGAGGTCTTGTTTATTTTATGACATAATGTATGATCTTTCAATGTTTTACACATACATACATATGGGCTTCATACATCATGGTAGCTGCGCAAGCATGGTGTCACCTGTAATCTGCACTCTCTGACAACTGCTGAAATGAACCTATTTCTAACAGGTTGCAGGAAAATATTGTGAATGGTGGTTTGAAAAGCATTACTTTCCAAGTAAATATCCCTTTTTCCCTGATTTAAGTTTTCTAAAGTGCCAGGAAATTCTATGCCCCTGTATAAAACCATAACCATTCAAAGGATTGATAAGTTTTGTAGTTCCAACGGAAAATATACTGTCACTTAACATGGAAAAAGTGTATTTCTAACCGGGAAAAATCAGAGAATTGGTTTTCCTTGTCCGTGTATACACCCTGCCGTGGTTATAACTGTTCATTGTCTTTCCCAACTGTGGCTACGTCATCTCTATGAAATTCATTCCTCCATATTAAATTTTTAGTACTACATTTAGTTGGCAGTGTTGAAGTGATAATTGCTATTCATTGTGTCTTTTTTACAAGAGTTAAGCACGAATGGGCTGTGATTGGTGCTATATGACAAACCATCTGCAAATTAAAAAGTTTTTGTGTACTTCTTTTACCTCAGTGAAGCATGTACGACCTCATAATTTGTTTTTGTTCTTTGTTGAATACATCTGTTTTGTTATTTGAAAGAGTTATGGAAGTTTGCACATTTTATAGTCCCACTGACAGGCAACCACTTGCCTAAAGCTGACTGAAGAATGACACACAAACAATCTAATGGCACAGAGTCACAGGGCAGCAGAATACTCATAGTCATTTGTGTTTATGATATGTAATGAAAGAAGTCCTCAAAATACAAAATTATTTGTAAGCTAGCTGTCTCACGTACATAATAAATTCCTGTATGTAGAGGTTGACTATTTGATAACAGTGGACAGCCAGACCATAAAACACATTATTCTCAGATGTGGTCGTTTCTGGTTGCCCTGTTGGGCTTTGCACAGTGATTTCTGTGAAGGTGTCCAATAAATATAGATGGAGTTAGGTGGGTTACCTATGTAAGTTGAGTTATCTGGTGAAAATGGAAAGAGAGAGAACACAAGTTGTTATCTAAATGAAGAAACCAAAATTGGAAAATTATACCCCGAAAAAAAAAAAAAAAAAAAAAAAAAAAAAAAAAAAAAAAAAAAAAAAAAAAAAAAGAAGAAGAAGAAGAAGAAGAAGAAGAAGAAGAAGAAGATGTAACACCCACTCCACTACCCTTTGTAACCCCTCTGTGGAACTTCTTGACCAGTGAGACATAACATACATGCTTGTCAGTCCTACAGAATGGTGACAACCAGAACATTCCTGTGGAGTCCCAATATGGAGTTCCAAATCTCTGTGGCTGAACTGCTGGTACAATGACAACACTGACACCTAACGATCAGTAAGGGAGCCCACCATTAACATACTCAACTGGAAATGGAGCAAGACAATTAATTTTTCTTCTAACAGATAAAGTCTGTTAATTAACAACTCTCTCAGTGTACTAAGCCTTGAATTCCATGCTTAAGTAACCTTAACAGTACTTCTACACATCACTGAAAAATAGTATTAATTATAGCATTTCAACTTGAAACAAACTTACAAAATATAAAAAAAACCTCATTTACAGAATTGCTGTTGATTACAATTACTACAAAAAAGTACAAGTAATTTATAGCTAAGAATTATCGACCATAGAAACCAGTTTTGCACACTATTTCATTGATTAGGTGAGCCATCATTGTTCTTTTGCTTTTGATAAGCCACAAAATTTTCAAGAGGGGTGTCATTCCTTACTGGCAAACTGGTATTAATCCATCAGTACAAGTTCCCTGACCATCCACTTCACCCAGGTATACAATACAATTGCTTCAGCCTTTGGCCAAACTTTGTCTACTGTTTCCTGTCACTTTGTCTGTGAACTATTCCATATTACATCTTGCTACTAGTATGGTGTCTCTAACAAGACCCTAGCCATGTTCCCAGCTTCAGCTCCTTTCATAGCTCATTCTACTCAAATATTTATCCCCATCTACTCCTATCAATAGCTCTGTAAATGAGCTGTCTTACACAAATTACTGCCAGGTCACATACACTACCTGTATAAACTGTAATGTGTGTCAAGATGGCTTATATGGGTGAGTGACACTGCTGGAGAGGGGTGAGAATTCGGTAGAAGCTGGCTGATGGATACAAAACTTTCTTTAGTGTTTACTATTTACATTCATCTAGTCTCTGGTGCTACCATTGCTGATCCTTGGCGAGTGCAACAGATTCTCTAGTACAGCACACCCCCAGTGCATTTATCTTCCTGCACTGGCCTCATCTGCTGTAGTGCATGTCACACATTGCTGCTGCTGCTGTATCATTGGATACCTTGCATTACTGGCCTGTAGCTGGCTGGCCTGATGTCTGCTGGTGGCATGAAAAGAAAGAAAGGAAAAAAAAAAAAACAGGACAAACAAAGACTCTGAACTCTGTACTGGAGGATGGACAGCAACGATAGCTAGTGAAGTCAGCTGGAATCCAGCAACACCGACTCACAATGGCACTGGAGTACAGAGTTGCCAAGTGCTGGGCAGTTGGACAAATGATTGGAGGTTTGAGGACAGATGAGGGTGGTAGCATCTGTATCATTGGTACAGCATTGTCTTTGTGGCAGCTACAGGCATTGGATGGGCATCTTAATGAAGCCCTGCTGTCTCACTCATGATTGGCTGGCAGCGGGTGGTATGAATATGGCTGACAATGTGTAGGGGGCGCCACCGCCACGTTCCTCCATGCCATCAAACTTGCTCACTAGTACGGAAGCTTCCCAAAGGAGTGGGCAGTGTCCTCACGGAAGGATGTCCAAATGCAGAAGTGCTTGCTGCTGCTAGGGGTGCTGTATGTGCAGATCACTGACTGTGATGGTCAGCACGTACACTACTGGCCATTAAAATTGCTACACCACAAAGATGACATGCTACAGACACGAAATTTAACTGACAGGAAGAAGATGCTGTGATTTGCAAATGATTAGCTTTTCAGAGCATTCACACAAGGTTGGCACTGGTGGCGACACCTACAACATGCTGATATGAGGAAAGTTTCCAACCGATTTCTCATACACAAACAGCAGTTGACCGGCGTTGCCTGGTGAAACGTTGTTGTGATGCCTCATGTAAGGAGGAGAAATGCATATCATCACGTTTCCAACTTTGATAAAGGTCGGATTGTAGCCTATCATGATTGCGGTTTATCGTATCGCAACATTGCTGCTTGCATTGGTTGAGATCCAATGACTGTTAGCAGAATATGGAATCGGTGGGTTCAGGATGGTAATAAGGAATGCTGTGCTGGATCCCAACGGCATCGTATCACAAGCAGTCAAGATGATGAGCATCTTATCTGCATGGCTGTAAGGGATCGTGCAGCCACATCTCAATCCCTGAGTAAACAGAAGGGGACGTTTGCAAGACAACAACCATCTGCACAAACAGTTTGACAATGTTTGCAGCAGCATGGACTATTAGCTCGGAGACCATGGCTGTGGTTCCTTGATGCTGCACCACAGACAGGAGTGCCTGCAATGATGTACTCAACGACAAACCTGGGTGCACAAATGGCAAAACGTCATTTTGTCGGATGACTCCAGGTTCTGTTTACAGCATCATCATGGTTGCATCCATGTTAGGTGACATCGCAGTGAACACACATTGGAAGCATGCATTCGTCATCGCCATACTGGTGTATCACCCGGCGTGATGGTATGGGGTGCCATTGGTTACATATTTGGGTCACCTCTTGTTCACATTGACGGTACTTTGAACAGTGGATGTTACATTTCAAATGTGTTACGACCCTTAGCTCTACCCTTCATTCGATCCCCGTGAAACCCTACATTTCAGCAGGATATTGCACAACTGCGTGTTGCAGCCCCGTACGGGCCTTTCTGCATACAGAAAATGTTCGACTGCTGCCCTGGCCAGCACATTCTCCAGATCTCTCATTAATTGAAAATGTCTGGTCAATGTTGGCCGAGCAACTGGCTCTCACTATACACCAGTCACTACTCTTGATGAACTGTGGTATCGTGTTGAAGCTGCATGGGCAGCTGTACCTCTACACACCATCCAAGCTCTGTTTGACTCAATGCCCAGGCATGTCAAGGCTGTTATTACTGCCAGAGGTGGTTGTTCTGGGTACTGATTTCTCATGATTTATGCAACCAAATTGTGTGAAAATGTAATCACATGTCAGTTCTAGTATAATATATTTCTCGAATGAATACCCATTTATCATCTGCACTTCTTCTTGGTGCAGCAATTTTAATGGCCAGTAGTGTAATTACCCTGTGTATTCTTATTATCACTGGTAATTCATTTGTAAGAATTTTAATGTATTTTATTTTTACTGACGTACTTGAATTGTGGATCAGATAAAAGACTGGATGTTGTGCTTAACAGAAAATCCATACTGTCTGCAGCTCGTGGTCTAGTGGCTAGAGTTGTTGCCTCTGGATCACGGGGTACCTGGTTCGATTCCCAGTCAGGTTGGGGATTTTCTCTGCCTGCGGATTGGGTGCTTGTGTTGTCCTCATCAATTCATCATTATCATCATCATCATCATCATCATTATCATTCGTGACAGTGGCTTGATTGGACTGTGTAAAAATTGGGACTTTGTATGGGCGCTGATGACTGCGCAATTGAGCGCCTTAACAAACCAAACAACACCATCAGAAAATCCATATCTGATTTTATTATTCAACTTCAGAGCAATAGGCCAAACCAAGTCAGAACATGTGATAAACAGTGCCATTGACACAGACATAAATCTGGTACCATATACCCTACTGAATGAGCAATATGTATTGTGCTACTGCTATCAAAAAGTGGCAAATATGTACCATTGGCCTGCCTAGGATTGTTTACTGCTATTTCAGATGCTGTTTCTAGTGTGTAACTAAAATTGAAAGACTGTGCCTGATGCCACTACGTTTCTGACATTTTTCTAACAAGTTATGCAAAGAAGAAAATGCTGTTGATGGCTTTTATGAATTAGCAACAGACAACAAAAATTGTTGGCTGCCCTGCACTTTCTCTTGTGACATACAGTTTCGAATACCATTCACAAATTGTTTAGACACTTCTAAGATATTTTCTTCTAACCCACCAGAACTAGGTACCAATACAAGATACTGAGCTAATGTTGCTGCAAGGGTACGGAGCTCTAGCTCACATGTGCTGTATTATCTAGCCATGACATATTCATGTCGATGGATTGGAAGAGGGGTGTGTTCTGTTGTCACCATTGTCCCCTTATGTATTACCTCCAAGTAAAGTGATGACTATGGTGTGTGCTACTTCTGTAAGATCAGGAGAGGATATTGTGCAAATCACAATGCAATTTTAATACTAGCTGCATGTCATGTGCCATCCCTAAAGCACCAATTTACACTCTGCAATCAAGTTACTCATTATAATCAAGTTACCCATTATCATTTTGAAGCACTTCTATAATTTATTCCACAGCTTGATGTTCTCGCTTGGTTCCTTGACAAAATGTGGATTCCACTTCTATTGCATATCCAAATCATTTTTAAACTTTGACATCCCATAGTGCCCAACCCATGAAGCCAGTAGACTGTAGTCCCTTTCAAAAAGTCCTACATTTCTTCCTCACGTTCACAGAGGATAACAAATGTGATCAGCAAATCTTATTGTTATCCTTTAACCCTGGGATCAAATCCCATTCCTGAATATCTCTCTTATTTCCTTAAATCCTTGTTCGACATACATATTCAACAATAGAGGAGAAAGGTTGCATGTGTTTAACTTCATTACATAACATGTGAAATTGTGCACATTGTACAGAAAGAAATCCACACTATTCAATGCAGCAGTTATTTGCTGATTTGCACACATTACAAAAGGAGATGGATTTTATATAAGTAAGATGGGTTTTTAATTGTACTGATAGGGCAGGAAATGGCCATTTACACATCAGCCTATTAGAAGTTTTTACTTTGGGCTCCTCGTTCTTTCATTCTTATTGTTACTGTACCTCTTGTTCCTGTGTGTATTGTCCATCACCTGTCTTTACAAAAAATGTAAAAGCCCAAGTGACTCTTTTGTCAAACTGAGAGGGGAGCAATAATTACCCACGTGCAAAATTTGTGGTGTAATTAGTAGCGAAACATGACACTGGTGAAAGTATGTGACAACAGGAACAAAAATGTTCCAGTAAACATGGGTCAACAAATGAGCCATTTTCAAGATAATTGCGGAAGTGTGGTTATTTGCCACCAATGACTTCAATATGAAATATAGTTCTAGTTAATATAAATGTGTCTGAAATGTAAACTTTTTGACTTAGTTTCCTCCTAATTGCGGTCAAATTTCAACAAAGGCCTGCCTTAACAACAATATAATACTACTTCAACATGCTACCAGTAACAATTTACTTTACACTTGTACCTCGTAAAGGACATGCACCACATATGGTCCTCGTATTTGGAGGCAGTACTGCACTCAGCAGTGAGTTACGATTTGTTTCAAAAGCCTCTGGACCATCCCATACAACGAGCTGACAAAAGTCGTGGGATATCTCCTAATATTGTGCCGGACCTCTTTTTGTGTGGCATAGTGCAGTCCCCTGCTGAAATATTGAGCCATATTGCCTCTACAGCTGTACTTAATTGCAAATGTGCCACCTCTGCAGGATTTTTGCAAAAACTGACCTCTCAATTATAACCCATAAATGTTTTTTGATTGGTTTCATGTTGAAGAACTGGGTGGCCAAATAATTTGCTCAAATTGTTTGGAATGTTCTACATCATGAACAATTGTAGCCCAGTGACATGGTGCATTGTTGTCCAGAAAAATTCTGTCATTGTTTGGGAACATGAAGTCCAGGAATGGCTGTAAATTGTCTCCATGTAGCCAAACATTATCATTTCCAGTCAATCATTGATTTGGTTGGGCCAGAGGACCCAGTCTGTTTCATGTAACCAACCACAAGAGCCCTCACTATCTTGCATATTGCATTCTTGACAAATTGGATCCATGACTTCATGGGATCTGCACAGTGAAAGTGAAATAGGTACGCTGCCTGGGTGTGTGCTGAGTTCTCTGTTAAAGATGGGGGATGTGGACAGCAGCAGAGGCAGGTCCTGTCGAAGATACAACTCTTTCTCAGTTCTTTACTAATTCATATAGTTCAGACATTCTTCTGATCATGCTCGATTCTCTGGTGCAGTTCAGAGTTCCCTCACAATATTTTGGCGTTCGTAGCTGCAGACATTTACATATGGTGGGCGGCATGCAGGCACTACTTTGGGAGACAGAGTGCTGCATTGGCATCTCTGGTAGGTGCATTTACATATGGTGGGTGGCATGCAGGCACTACTTTGGGAGACAGAGTGCTGCATTGGCATCTCTGGTAGGTGAGGCAGGCTGAGATAACAGGATGCAGCCATGCTGCAGTAAACGGCAGGCATCAGAGCTTTTCTAATGTGGAAGATCATGTGACACCAGTGCCATGGCAATGGCTTTTGTAATATAATGTGTCAAAAATGTTTTTGTTTGTGGTGTTTGGGATGTGTATTGTTGCTTAACACAAAAAAAACTATATACTACCTCACATTGCAGATATCCTCCACCAAATAAATAATACGTATCTTATGTAATCTGGGGTGCTGCTTCTTAATGCTGCCATAGGTTGATGTTACTGCATTGCCACATGGGAATCATGCAATGGTAGAAATAAGTTCCAGTATTTCTTGTTCACAAAGAGTTTAATTTTGCATGCTAGATGTTCGGCGGTGAGCTACATGCGTAAAATTGACTTAAGACTGCCTCATGATTGACATAAGACTGACCTCAGACTAACTTATGGCAGCATATAAATTCCCTCTATTTATATCGTTTTAAACAATTACTGTCATTGTTACATATTAAATTTTTAGATTTGTACAATTAAAATTTGTTCATATATCTTCCCAAATTACGAGGAAATTTACATGAAATAACAGTGAATAATTTCATACAAAGACAGGAAAGAATCTTTTGAATGTTGGGCTTTCTTACCAGGAAAGAATCTGTTTCTATTAAGGGTACAGGCTACTTTTCTGGCTCAATAGTATGTAAAAATCAACACCTATTTCTTTCACACTGTTTATAATGTTTATGTTTTACAGTTTTTTGTTGATATCAGGTAATGCAGCACACTTTCTAAACAAATTAGAAGTGTTTTGAATATTTTTGAATCTGCTTAGGGTTATTAAAAATTATAAAGAAATTGATGCAATTTTTTTTTTCCAAAATGCTTCCTCAAATTGATGTACGATTTAACCCAATGTGATACATTTGGAGGAGACCAAATTTTTACCAGATATGCATGATATGTTGGCTGAGGTACTAGACCTATTTAATTCCACCTATTATGTATATTACAAGGAAAAAAATATCACATCATACATTTTAATTTTCATAATTTTTTCATAATAAAAATGTTATTTTTTCTATAATTTAGTTGATTCTGCAATAAAACTTAGGTCTACTACATAAGTATGGACTATTGCAAGTTACAGGAAAAAATTAGAGCAGTGCTTCATAAACTTCAGGAAATATTTGTACCTGAATTCTAAAAAATACAATTTGCCATAAATTGCGAATGAAGATATGAGTCCAATTAAACTGTGCCTCAGAACATTCCTAAAGCATAGTCTTCATCCTGCAGCATTTATTCATCTTCAAGCTTCCTCTTGGCATTCCTCTTAGCACTTCTTGCTTCTTTGGTAACTTGAAGAGCGAATCTTTCAGCTTCATGCACCCATTGTCTGTCACACGCCAGCAAATGATCTTCCATATTTGAGCCACATTTTATGCCTAAATTTCTCAGGACTTCCAACTTTACTATCACTCCATCATTGAAACGTATCACTGCATCTAGTACACCAACTTTTAATGTATTTAGTCCTACAAAAATATTCTTGGGTAATCTTTCCCATTTGCAATGGTTGAAACTTTCATTTGTATTCTGAGTGCCTCCATGAAGACATTTACTAAGCAAAACAGGGTCACTAGGTCTCTAAAAATTGGTTTTATTTAATTCATAACAGGCATAGGAAGATAATTCTTATTATGGTATATTTTCCATCAGGTAACAACTTTCCTTTCATTTCTCTTCATAGCTTCCTCAATCTAGCATCCATCCCCTTTTGCACACGTCAACAACTCTCCAGTTTTGTTACCAAGGTATCATCATAAACATGTAACTCATTGATTTTATTGAAAACTTTGGAGTCCCCATCACTTAGGTACTTCATGTATCTAACATTATAAATGGGCACCGACCTCTGAAATATTTTTACGGCTCCATCACACTCCATACCTCCACCGTAACCATCATAATTCTTAGAACACTGATGTTCAATATGTCCTTCAGTGTTACCATGGCAGGTGTGGCAGTACTTAGATAAGCACGCAACATCAACAACTTTTCCATTCTCCAGAGAAGTAGCACTTACAATATCATTCAAGGATTGATGTCCTCGACATTGCCATGTCCCATCCAGTGCAACAGCAATGTCCCTGGTTCCACTAATATTTACAGTTTCTTCTACTGCACATTTCATAGATGCTTTAGACACAACCGTCAAGGCACTTAAAAGTATTTTTATGTTCTCGCTGAACCTACTGGGAGGAAGAGAAAGGTCCATCAAACCACAAAAAGTTTGAGCAGCCTTTTTTCCTTTTCCCTATGCATGCATTCCATACACTAACTTCAAATTCACATCATATGCACAATGTTTTAAGTAATTTTCGAGGTAGATTTATTGCAAGATCTACACACAACAACTAATTTTGACCTTAAAGACTTCCTGCTACTTTGTTGTTCAGTTATTTCCAGACAGCCTACACCATCACATTGTTTACATTTCGCCAATGCTACCTTTATCAAAGAAGATAAGATGCCCACATCAACAACAACAAATCCACTACAGTGTCATTGTTAACACAAAAATTTGAATCACGGGGATGCGTGCAATGTGGGAGTTTCTTCCCTGAAGAACTGATACATAGGTTAATTTCAACGTGTGGCTTGCTTTGCTTGTGAACTGGTTACCATGGAATTTCCTTTTGTTGAATTTCTTGATGCGTGGCATAGTTCGTATTTATTGCGCACTAAAGGATATGTACTTCCACAAATATATGTAGCACTTGGGCAACAAACATTCAGTAACACGTGAGCAAACTGCTTCAGCGAAACAAAAGTAAATATTAGCAAAGATAATCATTGACATACACTAGAAACCTGCACTGTTACCAACATATGCAATGTATCATACATATAATTACTGGAAACAGGAAGTTCACAGTTCTTTTTGGAATAGTACTGGTTTCTGTAACGGGAATAAAGGGGGCCTGGCGGCATACATGATTGTAACTTGAAAATTTGGTATATGTAGGTCATTTTTCATTTGAAACCCTATAATGTATATATCAATGTAATCAGGAAAGACTATAGGATTTAATAAAGTCAAAAAAATCCCACCATTTATAAGTACCCCATATCCTTAAGGCTACAAATTACATGTTTTATCATTGAAACAATACAATTCGTTGATTTGCATGTATTATTTTACTTACTTAAAGGGTAACCACCCTATCATTTTCGGGTGAACAGGGGGATTAGTTTTATTGAATGAAAGGCCTATATTCAATTAATTAAATTTTTACGAGTAACACTTTACATTCCTATATACTCGTAATTACAGTTCCATAAACTAACACCAGTTAAAACATGGGTATGTTTAATTCTGACTGAAAACTCATCATGCCATAGTTCTATTAGGGATACAAACAATTTTTAGCCTGAAAACATAAAAAATTGCTCTCTCTCGATGAATTTGGAATATCGGAATTTTAATTGTTAATTACTCCATAATTATAATAGCAAAATTATTCCTACCATGAGCCTAAAGTTTGTATTACGTGCAAATTGTGATGGTATATTAGCTTTTAATCCAACATGTTTCCTTCGTTGTACATACTGGTGAGTCCCAACGTAAACAATGTCAAAACAGTAGCTTAAATTACCGTAGTGCAAATTACCAATCTGCTGCACAAAAAAATCTATGGTGCATTCGAATCCAGATAACCAGAAAAGACAAAGTCAAAGCAGCAGTTTATTGGTGTAACTTGATGTTATTACACATATGCCCTCTTCGGGAGAGTGGGGATGAGACTGGAAGAGGATACAGAATTCCAAAAAAAGGTTTTGGTATTACACATTGTCCAGAGTCGAAGTCTGGACCGTGCCGAGTATGTCACGTTTGGGCACTGCAGGACCATACCCAGTGCGTGCCATGGTTGTACATGACGTACTCGGCTGGGCCACTGTTTAAATGCTGGTTCCTGGCGCTGAATTGGCGCAAAGGCTACGTTTGTGGGCCACTGCAAACCATCTGTAACAGGGCAGTAACCGAGGTCTGGAGTAGAAATCGACGACACAGAAGTCAATCGAACTGTAGTGGCTTCTCAAAGGCTAGCTCCAGGGCTCTGACACCCAGTGTGGTGTCGTCTTCCTGCTGCTGAGGGGTGCTGGTCCAGTAGGAGCAACAGCCAACTAAAACCAATGTCTGTGGCTTCTTGATGCAATAATTTACCAACAGCCGTATGTATTGCAGAAATTGATTTTATTTTATTTTATGAACTTCTATCTGCTACCAGTTTCGGCATTATATTGATGCCATCTTCAGGCCTCACTCGTCATAGTCGTAAATTCACTATACACGGAAGGAGCCATATAACTGGATCTGAGGCTTCTGATCTGATTTTGGTGATCGTGGTCCGACGACTCAGGAGCCTATCGTGCAGTTCAGTGACCAGCATGAGCCGTCTGGCTGCGGCCTCATTGTAGTTCTGGGCTCTGACTTCTGCTCCGAATTCTCCTATGGTTTTGTCCCACTACAATCTCGTACCCTCTGAGAAGAAAATTCACCCTTGAATTTTACTGAAATAAAAGCTCTTGATAATTTACACTTTTAAACTTTGTATTTGCTCCTACACTCACGATATCACATGATCCATTATTTGTCCGCTTTCACTGGCAACTACCTACACTTTCTCATAACCACGGAGTCCATGTGTTCTCATTTCCACGTTGGTTACATTAGTTCACTTTTAGTCCTGTTAGCAGGATAGGCAATGTAGGGATAATGGGAATGAGGAAGGCATCCTAACCTTCATATTCTCTGTATGCTAAATTTCTGTCTTCCACATTCGCCTGTTTGTTACATCACATTCAACTATAACACAAGGTATACAAACAATATGACTCACTGTCCAGTGCGCGCGCGCGCACGCACACACACACACACACACACACACACACACACACCACACGCTCTTCATGACCTGCACACCTCTCTGTCCGTTCAGTTATACTGTTACTTTGTCACTGTGATCTAGCAAATAATTAAATCTGACCTAGGTGGAAGAGAAGGGACCCATGCAAACAATGATATGCGCACTGTGCTATTGCCTAGCGTTACTGGCCTGTGTGAACTCTGTGGTTTGCACACTGTCCCTTTATTCCACATACGTATACCTGAGAAATTCGGAAAAGTTTATTTACAACAGTAGGGGATCCAGGGGCACGTTGCTTTGGTTGCGACTTCAAGTTATCGTGACTCGGGAATCTGTCAGAATTCACTTCATCACAACAGATCAATAAACGTACATTACGTAATACTCCATGCTACTTGGAATTCTAAATTCTCATTTTTACAATTAATCTCCAGTACTTCACATTAAGTCCGCAGCTCGTGGTCGTGTGGTAGCGTTCTCGCTTCCCATGCCCGGGTTCCCAGGTTCGATTCCCGGCGGAGTCAGGAATTTTCTCTGCCTCGTGATGACTGGGTGTTGTTTGATGTCCTTAGGTTAGTTAGGTTTAAGTAGTTCTAGGAGACTGATGACCATAGATGTTAAGTCCCATAGTGCTCAGAGCCATTTGAACCATTTTTTGAACTTCACAATAAATCTTAATAGCTTCTCAAACAAATACCTCTCATTTCGAGAGAAAACAGGTAATCCAGTAGCTTCGCTTCAAGAGATCTCCGATACCACTGACCCAGCTACAGACGGTACAACAGGTGCACCTGTGGCGTACACAAACTAACTATTTTCCCAGTCACAGGAGCTATGTCAGTCTTGCTTGTGCTGAACAATAGTCCTCCAACTTCCTAGCCACAGGCACTATATCAACCTCATCTGTATCGTTCAGCAAAAAATCCCTTTAATTCCCTTACACGCACAAATCTGATGGAGTTTCCCACTATGTCACTTCATTCGCCTGGTCGGCTATTGTTTCTGGTTTTACCGAAATCATGAACATTGCTTCTCGAGGGACCAGGAGCGGGTTAACTGATGACGTCACAGTCAATGACGCGTCTCACATCCATCTGGTATCTCAGCGCTTTGGCTGTTTTGAGGCAATGCTGCATGATGTGAAGACAGTGAAACCTAACCAGACAATACCTTTGCGACTCTTTAAACTAGTTCTAATCCATTCGCACTGTACCACAGCTCAAACGTAGCTTACTGAACTAAGTAGTGCTTGCTAACTTTTTTCCTTGGGCGTCATATTCTGCAGATCACGTCTCTTAATATTCGTGGCTTAGCCATGACCTTGAATCTTACATTATGCCTATCTCTAGTACGACCAGTATTCAAGTTACTCCTATCGTCCTTTCTCATCCTAAAACATTTACTCTACACAATTCTTTATTTACAGCAAAAATCCGTATGTCTCTCGTGGCTTAAACTTAGGAAACCACCGAAGTTTACGGGGTGCACAAGTTTTTCCCTGTCTCAGCCAGGCACATTCTGCATACTGGCTGGCGTCATGGCCTTTTTTATGGCAAACACAACATAACACGGATTGTGACTCAGTGCATGGGGCAGGGTGCCCAGGTAAATTGCACTGGGTCTATATTACTGGTGTTTACGTTTCGGCCATCCCCCCATGAACCATGGACCTTGCCGTTGGTGGGGAGGCTTGCGTGCCTCAACGATACAGATAGCCGTACCGTAGGTGCAACCACAACGGAGGGGTATCTGTTGAGAGGCCAGACGAACGTGTGGCTCCTGAAGAGGGGCAGCAGCCTTTTCAGTAGTTGCAGGGGCAACAGTCTGGATGATTGACTGATCTGGCCTTGTAACACTAACCAAACAGGCCTTGCTGTTGTGGTACTGCGAACGGCTGAAAGCAAGGGGAAACTACAGCCGTAATTTTTCCCGAGGGCATGCAGCTTTACTGTATGGTTAAATGATGATGACGTCCTCTTGGGTAAAATATTCCGGAGGTAAAATAGTCCCCCATTCGGATCTCCAGGCGGGGACTACTCAGGAGGACGTCATTATCAGGAGAAAGAAAACTGGCGTTCTATGGATCGGAGCGTGGAATGTCAGATCCCTTAATCGGGCAGGTAGGTTAGAAAATTTAAAAAGGGAAATGGATAGGTTAAAGTTAGATATAGTGGGAATTAGTGACGTTCGGTGGCAGGAGAAATAAGACTTCTGGTCAGGTGGCTACAGGGTTATAAACATAAAATCAAATAGGGGTAATGCAGGAGTAGGTTTAATAATGAATAGGAAAATAGGAATGCGGGTAAGCTAGTACAATCAGCATAGTGAACGCATTATTGTGGCCAAGATAGATACGAAGCCCACGCTTACTACAGTAGTACAAGTTTATATGCCAACTAGTTCTGCAAATGATGAAGAAATTGATGAAATGTATGATGAGATAAAAGAAATTATTCAGGTAGTGAAGGGAGACGAAAATTTAATAGTCATGGGTGACTGGAATTCGACAGTAGGAAAAGGAAGAGAAGGAAACGTAGTAGGTGAATATGGATTGGGGCTAAGAAATGAAAGAGGATGCCGCTTGGTAGAATTTTGCACAGAGCATAACATAGCTAACACTTGGTTCAAGAATCATGAAAGAAGGTTGTATACATGGAAGAACCCTGGAGATACTAGAAAGTTTCGTATAGATTATATGATGGTAAGACAGAGATTTAGGAACTAGGTTTTAAATTGTAAGACATTTCCAGGGGCAGATGTGGACTCGACCACAATCTATTGGTTATGAACTGTAGATTAAAACTGAAGAAAGTGCGAAAAGGTGGGAATTTAGGGAGATGGGACCTGGATAAACTGAAAGAACCAGAGGTGGTACAGATTTTCAGGTAGAGCATAAGGGAACCATTGACAGGAATGGGGGAAAGAAATACATTAGAAGAAGAATGGGTAATTTTTAGGGATGAAATACTGAAGGCAGCAGAGGATCAAGTAGGTAAAAAGACGAGGGCTAGTAGAAATTCATGGGTAACAGAAGAGATACTGAATTTAATTGATGAAAGGAGAAAATACAAAATACAGTAAGTGAAGCAGTCAAAAAGGAATAAAGGAATACAAACGTCTCAAAAATGAGATCGACAGAAGTGCAAAATGGCTAAGCAGGGATGGCTAGAGGACAAATGTAAGGATGTAGAGGCTTATCTCACGAGGGGTAAGATAGATACTGCCCACAGGAAAATTAAAGAACTTTGCAGAAAAGAGAACAACTTGCATGAATATCAAGAGCTCAGATGGAAACCCAGTTCCAAGTAAAGAAGGGAAAGCAGAAAGGTGGAAGGAGTATATAGAGGATTTATACAAGGGGGATGTTCTTGAGGACAATATTATGGAAATGGAAGAGAATGTAAATGAAGATGAAATGGGAGATATGATACTGCATGAAGAGTTTGACAGAGCATTGAAAGACCTAAGTCGAAACATGGCCCCGGGATTAGACAAAATTCCATTAGAACTACTGATAGCCTTGGGAGAGCCAGTCCTGACAAAACTCTACCATCTAGTGAGCAAGATGTAAGAGACAGGCGAAATTCCCTCAGACTTCAAGAAGAATATAATAATTACAATCCCAAGGAAAGCAGGTGTTGACAGATGTGAAAATTACCGAACTATCAGTTTAATACATCACACCTCCTAAATACTAACGCGTATTCCTTACAGACGAATGGAAAAACTAGTAGAAGCCGACCTCGGTGAAGATCAGTTTGGATTCCGTAGAAATGTTGGAACACGTGACGCAATACTGACCCTACGACTTATCTTAGAAGAAAGATTAAGGAAAGGCAAACCTAAGTTACTAGCATTTGTAGACTTAGAGAAAGCTTTTGACAATGTTGACTGGAATACTCTCCTTCAAATTCTGAAGGTGGCAGGGGTAAAATACAGGGAGCGAAAGGCTATTTACAATTTGTACAGAAAGCAGATGGCAGTTATAAGAGTCGAGGGACATGAAAGGGAAGCAGTGGTTGGAAAGGGTGTGAGACAGGGTTGTAGCCTCTCCCCGATGCTATTCAATCGATATATTGAGCAAGCAGTAAAGGAAACAAAAGAAAAATTCGGAGTAGGTATTAAAATCCATGGAGAAGAAATAAAAACTTCGAGGTTCACTGGCGACATTGTAGTTCTGTCAGAGACAGGAAGGACTTGGAAGAGTAGTTGAGTGGAATGGACAGTGTCTTGAAAGGAGGGTATAAGATGAACATGAAAAAAGCAAAACGAGGATAATGGAATGTAGTCGAATTAAGTCGGGTGATGCTGAGGGAATTAGAGTAGGAAATGAGACACTTAAAGTAGTAAAGGAGTTCTGTTATTTGGGGAGCAAAGTAACTGATGATGGTCGAAGTAGAGAGGATATAAAATGTAGACTGGCAATGGCAAGGAAAGCGTTTCTGAAGAAGAGAAATTTGTTAACATCGAGTATTGATTTAAGTGACAGGAAGTCGTTTCTGAAAGTATTTGTATGGAGTGTAGCCATGTATGGAAGTGAAACATGGACGATAAATAGTTTAGACAAGAAGAGAGTAGAAGCTTTCGAAATGTGGTGCTACAGAAGAATGCTGAAGATTCGATGGGTAGGTCACATAACTAATGAGGAGGTATTGAATAGAATTGGGGAGAAGAGGAGCTTGTGGCACAACTTGACTAGAAGAAGGGATCGGTTGGTAGGACATGTTCTGAGGCATCAAGGGATCACCAATTTAGAACTGGAGGGCAGCGTGGAGGGTAAAAATCGTAGAGGGAGACCAAGAGCTGAATACGCTAAGCAGATTCAAAAGGATGTAGGCTGCAGTAGGTACTGGGAGATGAAGAAGCTTGCACAGGATAGAGTAGCTTGGAGAGCTGCATCAAACCAGTCTCATGACTGAAGACCACAACAATAACGTTTCGGCCCTCGGCTCCTACCGAACACTACAGCGGTATCTAACTCCGACGGTATGGAAAAAAAGTAGAGGAGGGTCTAATCAGAGGATGTAGGGTATTCCATGAGTGAAAGTAAAAAGTTTTGTACTACTATTTACATATCTTGCCGTCTCACGTTTCTCAGATCTCTGCCTTACGTCTACTGACCTCCCTTTCCACTTCACGAAGCTGCTGCTATGGAATCATGGGGCTCACCACTGTTTTTCAGGTTGTCCATCTCCATGTCCATCTTCAACAATCCGTCTGACACCAATGTAAAGGTGAGAGAGATAGGCTGTCTGGGTGTGGTTTGGGTTCTCTCTCGAAGATGGGCGATGTGGACAGTAGAAGAGGCAAGTCGTAATGAAGATACAACAACTGTTTGTTAGCTCTTTACTAATTAATACAGTTCAGACATTCTGCTGATATGCTCTATTGTGTGGCGCGGTCAGGAGTTCCCTCGTAATACTCCGGTATCGGAGCTGCAGATGTTGATGTAAGGCGGGTAGCGTGCTCCCGCTACTCAGGCGTCTCTCGTACGCGAGGCGACCTGAGACGGCAGGATGCAGTCATGAGCGCCAACCAGGTCTTCTCTAATGCGGAAGTTCGCGTCGTTCCAGTGCCAAGGCGATGGCGTTGCCCAGAGTTGAAGTCTGGACCGACGGTGAGGTGCAAGGATGGACGGACAGCGCGGTGTTGTCTGTCTAGGCTGGGCAGACAGGCAGAGGTCCATTCTTCGCAATCCGGTGGTGGCAGTGTTCACAGCGAGAATACCCGGTTGACAAACGGCAGGCACTAGGTGAGGTCCTGCCGTGCTTGAGCGTGACGTACTCTGCTGGTCAGCTTTTAAATGCTGATTCTCGGCTCTGAATTCGTGGAAGTGCTGCGTTTGTGACCCACTGCAAACCATTTGGAGCAGGGGAATGAGTAGAGTCTAGCGTAATTGTCGACGACACGGAAGTCAGTCGAGCCGGAGTTGCTTCTCGAAGACTGGCCCCAGGACATTGACACCTGGGACAGTGTCATGGAAGTCTTGCTGGTGCTGAGGGGTGCTGAGGAAGCAAGAGTGACAGCTGGCTGCACCCAGTGTCTGTGGGTTGTGACCTGATTTCGGCCTTCGTGGTTTGACGACACGGGAGCTGATTGCGCAGTTCAATGACCAGCATCTGTAGTTTGGTTGCGGTGTCGTGTAATTTTGGTCTCTGATGTCTGCTCCTAGTTCTATAGTTGTGTCCCATTACAGCGCCGTAAGCGAACTGTACCATTAGCTCTTACCAACTGAAATCGGAACTCGTCTGTTCAAATGGTTCAAATGACTCTGAGCACTATGGGACTTAAGTGCTGAGGTCATCAGTCCCCTAGAACTTAGAACTAATTAAACCCAACTAACCTAAGGACATCACACACATCCATGCCCGAGGCAGGATTCGAACCTGCGACCGTAGCGGTCGCGCGGTTCCAGACTTTAGCGCCTAGAACCGCCACTCCGGCCGGCTGAACTCGTCTGTCCAGGCCACGGTCTTCGAGGAATCTAGGATCCAACTGGTATCTTCCTGAGGCCAGGAGAGGTGCTGCAAGAGTTATCATGGTGTTAGCAACTCATTCTCGTCAGTCGTATGCTGTCATAGCCTATTAACGCTAAATTATTCTCAATGTCCTAATGGAGACGTTCGTTGTACATCCCACATTGATTTCTGCTGTTATTTCATTCAGTGTTACTTGTCTGTTAGCACTGACAACTCTATGCAAGCGTTGCTGCTCTAGGTCGTTAAGTGAAGGCCATCGGCCTCTACGTTGTCCGTTGTGAGAGATAATGCCTGAAATTTGGTATTCTCAGCACACTCTTGACACTGTGTATCTCGGAATATTGAATTCCCTAACGATTTCCAAAACAGAATGTCCCATACTCCTAGCTCCAACTATCATTCTGCGTTCAAAATCTGTTGAGTCATGTGGCCATAATCACGTAGGACACCTTTTCACATGAATTGCCTGAACACAAATGACAGCTCCGCCAATGCAGTGTCGTTTTATACCTCTTGTACGCGATGCTACCGCCATATGCTCATCACTATCCCATGACTTTTGTCATCTCAGTGTAAATCATGACAAGACTATACAGTCCGCTGCCATTCTTCAAGCATATCAACAGGGTTGCCGTACACTTAACTTTTGATATGATACAATACAGAAAAATCCAGAGGAACGTTTTTGCGTCTGTTATTGTATACTTTCACACAAATCAGTTTCCGTTATTAATTGTGATCTACCATGTACCGCTATATATAACAACAAAATTTTTATTATAATGTTAATAGGTAAATGAATAATAACTCTCGTATGGCTCACAGCTTGGTCAGATATTTTCAACTGACATACGGCCGGGAGAGCGGTGTGCTGAGCTCATGGCCCTCCATTCCCGCATCCAGTGACGCCTGTGGGCTGAGGATGACACGGTGGCCGGTCGGTATCGTTGGGCTTTCACGGCCTGTTCGGGCAGATTTCAGAATTTCTGATTTCATTGATGAGCGTGTCATTTAAGTTGGTGCTGTCTGCAGTAATGGAACCCAGGTCACAGCGTGAAACGCGTCCTTCAGCTACTGAGTGGATTATTTTGTTTACAATATGAGCAAAATTCTTCTTATTGGGTATTAACCTCAGCCAGCTGTAACGCCTCCCTCCTCTCTTTCCCCCTATACAGCCAACAATAACATCCAAACAATGTGGTTGCAATCCTTGGTTCGAGGCCACAGTGTTCAATCGGCCTCGTAGGAAGTGCTGTCGTTCTGTGCTAGTACAGTGTTTTGTGCCCAGTTGTTCAGTAGTTTTGTGAAATTACTCTGTATTTTTACTGTCTTCGTAACGACAAGCCAAATGACGAAAATATGTATGAAGAAAAGACACTATCAGGGGCTATTAGAGAAAAAGAAAAGCACAAGAAAGGAAGGAAAACAAGCTAAAGCTATGAATGTTTTTTAATGTCGTCTTCTACAAACAGCAAGAAACCTTATAAATATTTTAATTCTTCAAATCGAAGTACTGTGAATGATGACCTCCATGTAACTCTGTCTTCAGATGCTGAACCATTGCTGATGCAGGTATGAGCTTACTGTATTTCATTTTTACTTGCTGCCAAACTTAGTTTCTTGTTCCTAAAAAAATCAAATTTTATCGAAAAACTGAATCTTATTTGTTTAATTCTTTATAATTACCATTAGCAGAAAGGTTTGTCATCAAAGATGTCTCATCCTCGGGTTCGCGGCTGTCCAGCCCTCCATACTATGCGTTGTTGTTGTTGAGGTCTTCAATCCCAATACTAGTTTGATGCATCTCTCTATGCTGTAGAGAACGCCAGTTTTGTTTCTCCCGGTGTGGTGAAGCTGTCCATCCTATGTAGAATGCCAGTTTTGTTTCTCTTCATGACGACCTCCTGAGTAGTCCCTGCACGGAGATCCGAGTGGAGGATTATTATACCTTCGGAATATTTTACCTAAGAAGACACCATTATCATTTAACCATACAGTAAATCTGCATTCCCTCGGAAAAAATTACGGCTTTAGTTTCCCCTTGCCTTCAGCCGTTCGCAGTGCCAACACAGCAGGGCAGTTTTGGTAGATGTTACAAGGCCAGTTCAGTCAATCGTCCAGACTGTTGCCGCTGCCACTACTGATAGAGTTGCTGCCCCTCTTCTGGAACCACACATTTGTCTGGTCTCTCAACTAAGACCGCTCTGATGTGGTTGCAGCTACGGTATGGCTATCTGCAACGCTGAGGCATGCAAGCCGCTCCAACAACGGCAAAGTCCGTGGTTATGGTATGCAGCTTTCACAGAAACGCGGCTTTGCGAATGCACTGTAAGCGGGCGACTGCCTCGATCCCCTTTTAATGCCGTGTTAAAATTACTGCTGCATCGTGAAAAATGCCGATTTCCTTTTGTACAGTGTGCACAATTTCAGGTTTCGTTTAATAAAATTGAATATTATAAAATTAATCTTAAAAAGAACATTTTTTCTTTAATTTGTTTATCTGTAACAAGTTGTAAAACATGAATTGCAGTTCATAAAAGTACTGGCTAGTGTTAAGATGTCGTCGTCGACCGTACGGTTCGCTTCCGACATTTCGTCGACATGTGTGTTCTGCATTGTTCCGCGTTCGATAATCCTGTTCGAAAATCCATGTTCTCATTCTTGCATGGAAAATGGTTACGGATAAACAAAAAATACTTATTTACTTCGTAAATTTTGATTCGCTAAAACTCTCCCTCTCTCCCCATAGGGTGGGGTTTGAGAGAGAGGGAATTAGAGATTTACAAATGTTGTCCCAAATACTAATTTTCTCTGCAGATTCGAAAAAATGAGAACATGGATTTTCTTGAATTACAGCGCCAACTGCCAAGAATCAAAACAAATGTTTAAGAAAAAATGTACGTAGTTTTTTATGTAGAATGTGATACTGCAATAAAAAATGGGGGTCCTCATTTGAAATTTTAGAATTGCCTCCCACCCCGCTCTCAGGAGGCTGGGGTGGTGGGGTAATTTTAGCACCAGCAGATGTCCTCCTCGAAAATTATGAACTTTGGATTCTACACATTTTTTCGTGTGACGCTTGTTTTTCGAGTTATTCTGGTTTGTCAACTTAAAATTTACACCCTGAGAATACAATCCTTGGATTGACTGTAGAATTGTGTATTAAAAGTAAGATAACAATACGTCGATCCAGGTCTTAGGTATGGTGACAATTAAAAAAGTTCTATAGCTGTGAAAATCTACGGAAGGGAATATTACGTACAGAGCCGTATGATTACCGGTATATTAACATTATGTAAATGGACACGCATTTAATGACTTGTTGGAATTATTTCGATCTCATATTGAGTAAAAAGAGACAAAATCTATTTCTATTCCGTGACATACTATAACATTCAGGGTGACAATTATTAAACTATATGAAATAGAATCGTCACAACTTCTGAACGGTTTGCATTAGGACGTTCAAACGGCACGACTGGCTGCGGGGCATGATAGGAATTAGTATGTGCATGCATGGTTTGGTTTAGCGACAAAGCCCACTTTCATTTGGATACATTCACTAATAAGCAAAATTGGCGCTTTTTTGGGTCTGAGAATCCGTATTTCGCATTCGAGAAGTCTCTTCATCCTCAACAGGTGACTGTGTGGTGTGCAGTGTCCAGTCATGGAATAGCCGGCGTCTACCGAACGGTATGTGAATGTTTTGGAAGATAATTTCATCCGCATTATCTAAAGTGCCCCTTTGTTTCAACAAGATGTGATTCATGCAAGAAGGAGCTCGACCCCATCGAAGCAGGGGAGTGTTTGATGTCCTGGAGGAGCACTTTGGGGACCGCATTCTGGCTCGGGGCGCCCAGAAGCCACTGGCATGAGCCTCAATTGGCCGCTATATTCTCCGGGTCTGAACAAATACGACTCCTCTCTGTGTGGCTACATTAAAGACAAGGTGTGAAGCAATAACCCCGAAATCATTGCCGAACTGAAAACAACCATTAAGGAGGTCATCGGCAGCGTCGATTTTCCGAGCCTTCAGCAGGTCATGGAGTATTTCGCTATTCGTCTGCGCCACCTCATCGCCAATGATAGGAGGCATATGTCATAACCTAAATCTGAATATCTGTAGCGACGTTTATGTGTTGAACAAAGTGTGTGCACGCCGTAGTTTGTAACCAATTTACGTTTTTTTCTTATAGTTCAATAACTGTAACCCTGCAGGTATCTGTAGAAATATCAAAGAGTACTTCTTGATTTTCTTGTTCTTACACTTCTACATTGTGCATAGAAAATTAATTTTCGCCTCCTTGATAGGGGTACAAGTTGCGTATCAGTTTATTTAACATTTTAAAAATTGCAATTTATGTTGCATGAAGGGCCACCTGCCCGACGCATTGTTAACTTACCGCTTGATTGCGTGGAATGGCCAGATAAAATAAGTGATGACCTAAGACATACTCTTGTAGAAAGAGAACCTTTTCAAGTAACTGATGTCCACTTTCCTGCTGATAAGAGAGGTAGAATATTTATATGTCTCAAAAACTTCACTATTAAATTTATTTTTTATTTTGTTTATTTATTTTTTGCAACTTTTTCAGCGCTGAAACTGTCTCGCATGCAGTTCAGGGCTTTCATATTGGTAAAATGTGTCTGGGTTTCTAGCCCATTACGATAGAATTGCCGAACCATATAAATACATACATTTCTGGCGAGAAATACACTGTCGTTTCGGTTGGGTCTAGACAAAATACTTGATGAAGAAAATTAGAGACTCACTCAGACTGAAGCTGCACATTAGTACTTAGTGTTAAAACGGTTTCTTTATGTAACACAGTTCAGGGGGACATAGGGGTTGGTTGGCATTTCGAGGAACAACAGATATTTCCTTTAAATGAACTATCGGGAAATTTCTTGAAACTAGCAGAACACATCGCCACGTATGTTGATTTGTTGAAAGAGCATTTGTGAAGAGTAAGTTCTGCTGAAACTAGTGTTCACTATCTCAGAAAGTAAATACTTAATGAATTCATCATTCTGTTATCAAGTCGTATTCAAGATTACATTTTAAACGAACTTATAAAAGCACCATACCACTCAGCACTCAGTTATGTTACACTGTAGTACTCCTGACATGAGCCTCACTGAACAGATGCCAATTGTTCTTCGTTTTGTTCAATCAAAGCCTTGCGAAGAAGTAATTATCAAATGAGATTTCCTTTGCTTTATTTTATTTACAGACACTAGTGGTGAATGTCTAACCGATATTCTCTTAAACGCATTGGTGAGACGACAATTTCCCTGCAAAATATGCGAGGCCGAGGATATGATCACGGTTCGAATACGAAAGGCAAAAATATAAGATTTTAAAAAAGGTTTGCTCAATGTGTTGCTGCACCACTGTCATGTATTGCTACAATCGACATCTTCAGCGCGGTTTAAGAAGCATAAAATGTATATATGAAGGTAGTATCTATTCCCGAAAGAACAGATACCACTGATGACCGTGTAGCTTCTCTAGAATGAAATGATAATTAAATCGACACCCTAGCTGCAAACAGGCGTTGATGTAGATAATTGGGGACGAGTTGAAAATGTGTGCCTCAACTGGGACTCGAACCCGGGATCTTCTGCTTACATGACAGATGCTCTATTCATCTAAGCCACCGAGTGGACAGAGGATAGAGCGCCTGCAAGGACTTATCCCTTGCGCGCTCCCTGTGAGACCCATATTGCCAACATGTCCTCACCACTACATTCGAAGTGTACCTAATAGATGTTTGCCCATCACACTCATTACTCGTGGCAGATTAACCTACCAAGTCCCGTACGAGTTGGGGCATAGAATGCGAGTCCTGGTTGGGACACACATTTTCAACACGTCCCCAATGATGTACATCAACGCCTGGTTGCAGCTAGGGTGTCGATTTAATTATCATATCATTCTAGAGAAGCTGCACGATCATCAATGGTCTCTGTTCTTTCGGGAACAGATGCTACGTTCATATATAGTTAAAATGTGGCTAGCAGGCCACTGACCTTCTTGTGCGAATGCACACGCTATGCCCCAACTCGTACGGGACTTGGTAGATTAATCTGCCACGAGTAATGAGTGTGATGGGCAAACATCTATTAGGTGCACTACGAATGTAGTGGTGTGGACATGTTGGGAATGTGGGTCTCACGGGGTGCGTGAAAGGGATAAGTCCCTGCAGGCGCACTGTCCTCTGTGCCCTCGGTGACTCAGACGGATAGAGCATCTGTCAGGTAAGGAGGAGATCTGGGGTTCGAGTCCCGGTCGGGGCACACATTTTCAACATGTCCCCAATGATGTATATCCTCCTGTTTGCAGCTAGGGTGTCGATTTAATTATCATTTCAGCATAAAATTTGTTTTCTGCTTTTATAGTGGGCAGTCAAATGAAAACGAGACGAATGGGAAAAAAGTAAGAATGCTGTTTTCCTATTTGAAAAGTAATCGCCCTAACTGATAACACATTTATCCCACTGTGAGACAGGACGGTTCGTGCCTTCATGGAAAAATATTTGCGGTTGCCTAAGTAATCATGACTGTACTCTGGCGTGCACGTCTTACCCTTTATATCTATCAAGGAGATATTTTAAAGCAACATGTACTAATCTGATTGTAAAACTCATCAGCCGTACTCGTTGGCAAAGCCGAAAGACGTACTGGGGCCTGTTAGATACGATGTTGAACAAGTGTATGACGCAGTTAATGTAGCTAGCAAAGATTCTAAACTAGATACTTTTGGAAGCCACGGTAGCACAAATATTATAAGAGAGCTACAAGAATTTAGATTTCTTTGTTGAGATTTCTTTGTCGTATAATGGTCTGTGTGAATTTACAATTAGGATCAACCAGGAATTACCCTAAACCTGCAGACTGCTATGGGTGTAGTTGAACGTCTTTTCCTTTTTTATTTTCTTTTCTTTGGGGGGGGGGGGGAATCAGACGAGGGCGTTAATAGTGTTGTAACTGATGCAAAGGTCCTTGAGTATTATTCAGATAATGAAAAGAACAGAAAATTCGACCCAGCAGATTGGAGAACATATTTACCTGGAAGTCTAACAATGAGCCTAATGGAGAAAGTGATCAGAACGGCCATTTTAGAGACATTTTTTCCACATTAAAAAAGCCCTTATTTGCTCCCTAAAGCCGGCCGTAGTGGCCGAGCGGTTCTAGGCGCTGCAGTCTGGAACCACGCGACCGCTACGGTCGCGGGTTCGAATCCTGCCTCGGGCATGGATGTGTGTGATGTCCTTAGGTTAGTTAGGTTTAAGTAGTTCTAAGTCCTAGGGGACTGATGACCTCAGCAGATAAGTCCCATAGTGCTCAGAGCCATTTGACCAATTTTTGCTCCCTAAAAGACAGATTTGAGCTTCAACTTTCTATACGATATTCATGATTTTCAGATGTGAGATAATGGAAAACTAAAAGTTGCATGCATGGTTCTTGACATTGTGTCAAGTTATGCTGATGAATGTGACATCAGTGGGAAAGAACTAAACGATGATGATTTGATCTTAGCGCCCATTCTACCTGCTGGAAGACCTGCAAAACCTCAATAAGCTACAAAAACCAATTTCATTTACTTTTTACGTCAGTCCAAAAAGTTTCTTGACTGGATAAATGAAAAATAAAAAACTTAAGACATTGGTTTTAATGTCTCAGACTTTTACATAGTCTCTCCTCTCTTGAGTGCAACACTCAGAATGTACCATCACCTGAAACTGTCATTAAAGTCCTTGGGATCTTGTTCAATTCATGCGTCAAATTGGCTCTAGTGTCGGTTATACATTATGTGATCAAAAGTATCCGGGCACTCCGGTATTAGGCGCTTTGTGCTGTCACTTACTGCCAGGTACTCCACAACAGCGACCCCAGTAGTCATTAGACATCGTGAGAGAGCAGAATGGGGCGCTCCGCAGAACTCACGGACTTCGAACGCGGTCGGGTGACTTGGTGTCACTTGTGTCATACGTCTGTACGCGATATTTCCACGCTCCTAAACATCCCTAGGTTCACTGTTTCCGCTGTGATAAGGAAGTGGAAACGTGAAGGGACACGTGCAATACAAAAGCGTACAGACCGATCTCGTCTGTTGACTGACAGAGACTGCCGACAGTTGAAGAGGGTCTTAATGTGTAATAGATAGACATCTACAAGACCATCACACAGGAATTCCAAACTGCATCAGGATCCACTGCAAGTTGGGTTGGGTTGTTTTGAGGGAGGAGACCAGACAGCGAGGTCATCGGTCTCATCGTATTAGGGAAGGACGGGGAAGGATGTCGGCCGTGCCCTTTCAAAGGAACCATCCCAGTATTTGCCTGGAGAGATTTAGGGAAATCACGGAAAACCTAAATCAGGATGGCCCGACGCGGGATTGAACCGTCCTCCTCCCGAATGCGAGTCCAGTGTGCTAACCACTGCACTGCAAGTATTACGACAGTTAGGCGGGACGTGAGAAAACTTGAATTTCATGGCCGAGCGACTGCTCATAAGCCACACACCACGTTGTTGTTTCGCGTGGCACTATCACAGCACAGGCCTACATTGATGTTTTAAGCACCTTCTTGCTTCCCACTGTTGAAGAGCAATTCGAGGATGGCGACTGCATCTTTCAACACGATCGAGCACCTGTTCACAATGCACGGCCTGTGGCGGAATTTGTACACTGCAATAACATCCCTGTAATGGACTGGCCTGCGCAGAGTCCTGACATGAATCCTATAGAACACCTTTAGGATGTTTTGGAACGCCGACTTCGTGCCAGGCCTCACCGACCGACATCGACACCTCTCCTCAGTGCAGCACTGAGTGAAGAACGGGCTGCCACTCCCCAAGAAAGCTTCCAGCAGGTTATTGAATGTATGCCTGCGAAAGTGTAAGCGGTCATCAAGGCTAAGGGTGGGTCAACACCTTACTGAATTGCAGCATTACCGATAGAGGGCGCCACGAAGTTGAAAGTTATTTTCAGCTAGATGTCCGGATATTTTTGATCACAAAGTGTGTCATCGAAGTGTTGACCCTTCATATTAATTTCCGCACTTTTTCGTTTTTTGGAAGGTTCGCGTTGATGACAGAAAGCCACGTCACCAGTTATGCTTTTTTTCGTGAAAGAATTGTCCGCACAGTGCTTTTCATTCAAGTCATGGCAGGCATCCAAGCGTCATTGTTTTTGTTTGGAAGCCAAGATGTGTGGAACAAACTTTGCACTCATGTCTTCAGACGCAATAAAAATTTAAAATTTGCATTTCCTCTGATATAATGCCTTACAGATAGGATACATTTAATAATTAACATTTTAGTAATAAATTTAAAAAAATAGTAATTATTTAGTGTCTCCTCTGGGCCTGGCTTACAGAGAAAAGCTTTTCGAAAGAGATAATGCAACAACTTTTCGCATGCTATGTGTAAGACAGAAAGCAACAGAGCACCATCGACCCTGGTTTTGTCAATGTAAGGATCGATGTTGCGAAATAGCAATAAATTTACTCATTACTAGTAATTTTTAAGATCTGTATCTTTCTATTTTAGCGTCAATATATATCGTACGCGGCAGGGGGAGGGGGAAGCACAGAAAATCATAATTGAAAATTGAAAGGCTGAGGAAAGCTGGCTTACGCAGTTAAACAGCATTCTTTGCTTCAAACGTTAATATAACATTAGATGAAATTTTTTGTATTTCTGCCACTTTTTTCTCATGGAAAGTGAAGTAATTTGTAAATTGTCGAGTTAAAGCTTTCATTACTGAACTAAAAAGTGACACAAGTTTTAATTTTTATTGTATCCATACGGGCCAAGAGTTTCACAGCTAGAACAGTACGATGGGTCTAGTTCTTTCTGGTTTCACTAAAAGCTTTTAAATATCTCAGAAATTACTTTAAATGGGAATGAATTTTTTTCTTCTTTTTAATATGTATGATGGAAAGTGATTTAGAAATTTATTTCTATTACGGAGTAATGTCTGTGTAATAGTTATTTTTTTTTAAAGCAACGCCTTTCTACTACCGCTAGATATAGATTTATTTTCAACGATCTTACCTAGAGGCCAGGAAATGCAACTTTATGAAGGTGATGGGAGGAGGGCGCCCCATATCATATGTCACTTGTTTGGTGTTTGTAATGAAGTGTGATACAACTGGCTACTCATATACCTTGTACGAGGATTTCGAACGTCTTACACTATATACTCGAAGGCTTTTTCTAGGTCGACAAATCCTATGAAAATGTATCTACTTAAAGTCTTGCTTCCATTATCAAGCGAACGACGTAACTTGTCTTTACATTCCCTCAAAGCAAACTAATCGTCATCTAATGGAGCCTCGGATGACAATCAAGTGGGTCCTACTATGAAATGAAATGTCACCACAGACCATCTCCTGGACGTCGGGATGTGTGGCGGGGGGCAGTGACGTTGGTATCCCACTGCTATCCGCGCCGTCGCCAGACACGTCTTTAGCGTGGAATCTCATTGACTGTACTAGAACTGTCTTCAGTGATGAGTCTCGCTTCTAACTGAAGCCTGATGAGCAGCGAAGACGTGTCTGGGGCGCCCCGGACAATGATGGGATAGCCGCCATAGCGCCTGACAATTAGGTTCAAATGGCTCTGAGCACTATGGGACTTAACTTCTAAGGTCATCAGTCCCCTAGAACTTAGAACTACTTAAACCTAACTAACCTAAGGACATCACACACATCCACGCTCGAGGCAAGATTCGAACCTGCGACCGTAGCGGTCGCGCGGTTCCAGACTGTAGCGCTTAGAACCACTCGACCGGCTGACAACCAGGAGTGATGGTCTTTGGCGCCATTTCTTTTCATAACAGGACCCCTTTTGTTGTCATATACGACACGCTCACAGCACAGCGGTAAGTCGATGATATTCTACGCCATGTTACATGGCAAGCAATCATTGGCTTACATTTCAGCAAGGTAACGGCCATCCACACGTAGATAGTTTCTACTGCTTGTCTTTTTGCTTGCCAAGCACTGTCTTGGCGGACAAGGTCGCCGGATCTCTCCCCAATTACGAACGTTTGGAGCAGTATGGGCAAGGCCCGCCAATCATCTCGAGATTTTGACGATCTAACGCGCCAATTGGACAGACATTGACAAGATATATGTCAGGGAAACGTCCCACAACTTTGTCATCAACTGCTTGCGTAAGGCCAGAGGTGCACCAAAGCGTTATTGATTGCACAATTTCTGAAGTGCTTTCTCTTGAGTACGTCATCCAATTTTTCTGAAACTGTAGTCTTTTGTCTGTCAGTACATGTACATTGTACTGTTTCTCCTGGGTGGACTTGGGTTAAAAAAAAATGTAAACGAAATATTACGAAAAATTTTATAAATAATCGACAAGTACGCCAAAGAAGAAGAGATAGAACTACAATGGACATGTTATTCCGTGGACTCTTGCGCTTCTATGCATGAAATATCTTTCCTTTGTCATTCGCTTATCTTATCTGCTTGGATTTGGACCTAAGAGGACGTTCTTATGTTAAGCTCATCTTGCTGTACCAGCTGATAATGTAAGTTGTACTTAAAACCCGAAAAATGTAATGGTTATTTTGTCAGAAGAATTTGTGTATGTGGTCAATCTATTGTAAATCTGATACCTTTATTGTCTTAAGTAGATATGGGCCTTAACAAAGAATTTTCATTGTTAGGCGCCATATTAGAAAAATCTTTAACATTTTTCTTTTAGCTCATCTACGAGACGTGCCGTCGGTTAGGACAATTAACTTTATTTCAGATCCCACGAGACCGGAGGCAGCTACTAATAATTTAACAACTTTATTTACAGATTTTCTTTATATAACGAGATAACATCCCAGGCAGAAAAGGTCTGGTCACAGGATTGCAGTTCCATTATAGGATTTCATTTGTAGATGCTACTCTTGTTATCTTATATTGGGGAATCGAGACGAAACCACGACGTATCTACGATTACGTAACTGCACTGAGAACTGAGCTAGTTTACTGAGTGCTTATACATGTCGGGCTAAATTCAACAACGTATTAAAATGTTAATAATATTCCTACATTAGTTATTTCTCTTTTATGCTGAACCATTGCGTTAATGTGTGTTTCTTTTTTGTATAAGTCACGGATCATATTTTATTTTACTACATTACACTAATAGTCACAAAACAAATAAAAAAATTATATTTTATTACATTACAACATCACATCTGCCGATTTCCGTCGCTTTCGAATAATTCGTTCGTGGTGCGTCCTTTCTCTTGCCTTAGACTGTACATACAGGGTGAGTCACCTAACATTACCGCTGGATATATTTCGTAAACCACATCAAATACTGACGAATCGATTCCACAGACCGAACGTGAGGAGAGGGGCTAGTGTAATTGGTTAATACAAACCATAAAAAAATGCACGGAAGTATGTTTTTTAACACAAATCTATGTTTTTGTTTTTAAATGGAACCCCGTTAGTTTTGTTAGCACATCTGAACATATAAGCAAATACGTAATCAGTGCCGTTTGTTGCACTGTAAAATGTTAATTACATCCGGAGATATTGTAACCTAAAGTTGACGCTTGAGTACCACTCCTCCGCTGTTCGATCGTGTGTATCGGAGAGCACCGAATTACGAAGGGATCCAAAGGGAACGGTGATGGACCTTAGGTACAGAAGAGTCTGGAACAGCACATTACGTCCACATGCTAACACCTTTTTATTGGTCTTTTTCACTGACGCACATGTACATTACCATGAGGAGTGAGGTACACGTACACACGTGATGATGATGATGATGTTTGGTTTGTGGGGCGCTCAACTGCGTGGTTATCAGCGCCCGTACAATTTCCCAACCTTTGCTCAGTCCAATTTCGCCACTTTCCTGGATGATGATGAAATGATGAGGACAACACAAACACCCAGTCATCTCGAGGCAGGTGAAAATCCCCGACCCCGCCGGGAATCGAACCCGGGACCCCGTGCTCGGGAAGCGAGAACGCTACCGCGAGACCACGAGCGGCGGACTACGTACACACGTGGTTTCCGTTTTCAATTACGGAGTGGAATAGAGTGTGTCCCGACATGTCAGGCCAATAGATGTTCAATGTGGTGGCCATCATTTGCTGCACACAATTGAAATCTCTGGCGTAGTGAATGTCGTACACGCCGCAGTACATCTGGTGTAATGTCGCCGCAGGCTGCTACAATACGTTGTTTCATATCCTCTGGGGTTGTAGGCACATCACGGTACACATTCTCCTTTAACGTACCCCACAGAAAGAAGTCCAGAGGTGTAAGATCAGGAGAAGGGGCTGGCCAATTTGTGCGTCTTCCATGTCCTATGAAACGCCCGTCGAACATCCTGTCAAGGGTCAGCCTAGTGTTAAATGCGGAATGTGCAGGTGCACCATCATGCTGATACCACATACGTCGACGCGTTTCCAGTGGGACACACTCTATTCCACTTCGTAATTGAAAACGGAAACCACGTGTGTACGTCTACCTCACCCCTCATGGTAATGTACATGTGCGTCAATGAGAAAGACCAATAAAAAGGTGTTAGCATGTGGACGTAATGTGCTGTTCCAGTCTCTTCTGTACCTAAGATCCATCACCGTTCCCTTTGGATCCCTACGTAATTCGGTGCTCTCCGATACACACGATCGAACAGCGGAGGAGTGGTACTCAAGCGTCAACTTTAGGTTACAATATCTCCGGATGTAATTAACATTTTACAGTGCAACAAACGGCACTGATTACGTATTTGTTTATATGTTCAGATGTGCTAACAAAACTAACGGGGTTCCATTTTAAAAAAACGTAGGTTTGTGTTAAAAAATATACTTCCGTGCATTTTTTATGGTTTGTATTAACCAATTACACTAGCCCCTCTCCTCACGTTCGGTCTGTGGAATCGATTCGTCAGTATTTGATGTGGTTTACGATATATATGCAGCGGTAACGTTAGGTGACTCACCCTGTATACCAAAATTTTCACAGGAGACTTGTTTGTTATCCAACATGCGATTTTATAAATTTATCTTGAAGTTTTATTTTTCGTAGCGGAAAGTGCTTTAAACTTACTATGTACGCATGTGTAAGTTACGTAGTATCCCACCCCCGTTTCATTTTTCGTAATTTATGGACGATGTGTCCACTGGAATACTCGCCGCCCACGCCCTGGGCGTAGGGAGCGGTTGACGCAACGACCCGGAAGGTGTGTGGCCGGTGGCCGCCGACGCACGGCGACGCCCGCCCCTGCTTTCTATGCAAACGACGCGGCCCCTGCCTGAGTGTCGCACTGCTTTACGGGTGCCCCTAAATCCGCCCGCCTACCCTAATGGCGCCGCTGAATAAACATCGCACTCGTGATTACCGGGCCGTAAGTCAGCCCACCCGCAAGCCCCGCCGCTGACAGGAGCTGCTCCGGCCGCGGCTTTTTGGGGGAACCTGATGCCCGGCAGCGCACCGCCTGAAACACGGCGCCGGCTAATTGATACCTGGGCGTGTGCCACTCGTGACGACGAGAGCGTGTGGCGTCTCTTCTGTCACCACGTAGCGACAACCTGTCGAGACAAAACGAAGCCTATCATCTAGGGCGAGTGCCAGCGTCAAACGAAAAAGTAACTGCTGTGTCTTCCACGGCAACTACGATTTTACTAAAATGTAGACTTCCATGGTCGGAAATGTCATGTCCATTATAATTATCCGGGCTGTTATACCGTGGTCGGTTGATGAATTCTGTGCCAATTCCAAACGTTTCGTCCCCGACTGCGGGAGATACCTTCAAGGGGGTCTGTAGCTCGATGGTAGGTCCAACACACCCACTGGCTCGCTACTGACTGCCGCTAAATTCTGTGTCCGCGCGCTCCCGCGTCGCGACGTGACGTCACGTGTTTTGAAAACGTCAGTGCAATTGGCCGCTGTCCGTTGTCGTCGATCGCCGTTGTCATCACCCAGTAAGTGGGACGGGTGGTACACATCTTCTTTAACACCGGCATCCGTATACCGTTTAATTTCACGTCCTCCTCCTTTCGATTGAAATTATTAGGGTGTTTAGCGATTTCGATTGCCTCCCTGTAGAGCCTTTGGGAATATCCCCTTGTGGCCGCTAGTACTTGCGTCTCCTCCAAACGAATATGCTGGTTTCCTGGCTGGAAAGCATGCTCCGCAACAGCTGATCGTTCCGTTTCTCCTCTTCTACAATTGCCCTTGTGCTCTTCCAAACGTTTTGAAACCGTTCTTTTAGTGGTACCCACATAAACATCTCCACAGTTACATGGGATCCTATACACTCCAGCATTTTTCAATGGTTTGCGAGCATCCTTGGCAGGCTTAAGGTATTCCTGTGTCTTCATGGTGGGCTTGTAAATTACGATAATGTTCCGCTTCGTCAAGATCCTCCCTATTCTTTCAATCGAAAGGATTAGGGCGTGAAATTAAACGGTATATGGATGCCGGTGTTAAAGAAGATGTATACCACCCGTCCACTACTGGGTGATGGCAACGGCGATCGACGACAACGGACAGCGGCCAATTGCACTGACGTTTTCAAAACACGTGACGTCACGCCGCGGAGCGGGACGCGAGGACACGGAATTTAGCGGCAGTCAGTAGCGAGCCAGTGGGTTTGATGCACCTTCCATCGAGCTACAGACCCCCTTGAAGATGTCTCCCGCAGACGGAGACGAAACGTTGGGAATTGACACAGAGTTCATCAACCGACCACGGCATAACAGCCTGGATAATTATAATGGACAGAACTACGATTTTCCAGTTTACTTAGTCCTAGGTGTGACGTGTACGAGGGGCGTTCAATAAGTAAGGAAACATTTTTCTCCCTGAAAGCAGGATTCCAATATACCACATTATTCCCCATTCTTTTGGCTAAAAAATCCTATTTTGCAACATAATCTCCGTTCAATGCGATGGCCTTACGCCACCTTACTGGGAGGGCCTGTGTACTTGCAAGCTACCACTCTACTGATCGACGTCGCAATCAACGTCTCGCTGCATCAGTAACCTCCCGATCACCCACGTACTGCTTCCCGCGGGGTACATCCTTCATTGGCTCTGAGCACTATGTGACTTAACATATGTGGTCATCAGTCCCCTAGAACTTAGAACTACTTAAACCTAACTAACCTAAGGACATCACACACATCCATGCCCGAGGCAGGATTCGAACCTGCGACAGTAGCAGTCGCGCGGTTCCGGACTGAGCGCCTAGAACCGCTAGACCACATGCTTCATTAGGTCAAACAGATGGAAGTCGGAAGGTGCAAGATCCGGACGGTAGGGTGGATGAGGAAGAACAGTCCAATGAAGTTTTGCGAGCTCCTCTCGGATGCGCAGACTTGTGTGAGACTTGCGTTGTCATGGATAAGGAGAAGTTCGTTTGCATTTTTGTTGCGATGATCGCGCTGAAGTTGTTTCTTCAGTTTCCTGGGGGGTAGCTCAGTGCAGAGGTGATCGTTGCGCCATCAGGGAGGAGGTAAGACGGAATGACCCCTTCAGAGTCCCTGAACACTGTGGCCATGATTTTATCAGCTGAGTGTGCGGATTTGAAAAAAAAGAAAAGAAAAGAAAAAAAAGTGTATGAAATCTGATGGGACTTAACTGCTAAGGTCATCAGTCCCTAAGCTTACACACTACTTAACCTAAATTACCCTAAGGACAAACACACACACCCATGCCCGAGGGAGGACTCGAACCTCCGCCGGGACCAGTCGCACAGTCCATGACTGCAGCGCTTAGACCGCTCGGCTAATCCCGCGCGGCTGCGGATTTGAACTTTTTCTTCGGAGCAGAGGTGGTGGGGCACACTCCATGGTTTGCGTTTTGTTTCCGGTTCGAGGTACTGAATCCTTGTTTAATCCCCTGTGACGATGTTCGACACAAAATAGTCACGAACTGTTTCGTAGCGCACAAAGAAGCACAGATGGTCCTTCGTTGCTCTTTATGGTCTTCTGTTATGCGGCTAGAAACCTGGTGAGCACACACCTTCCAGTATCCCAACTGGTGGACTAGCGTGTCACCACTACCAACAGAGACGTCCGGTGTTGCAGCGAGGTGTTTGATTGTGATCCGTCTGTCACCTCCAATGAGAGTGTCCGCACGTTCCAGCACTGTAGGGAGTCGCAACTGTGTGCGGCCGGCCGGCATGCGGGAGAACAGACAGGTTTGCGCTGCCTTTATTGTGACGTCAGACACCTCGCCTAACGACTCAACGTCCTTTTGTTCACTGGAATGTCTCCGTAGACATTCTGCAGGCGCCTTTGAATATTTGCAATGCTCTGATTTTCCGCCAGAGGAAACTCAATGATAGCTCTATTCTTGGAACGCATCTCCGCCATTTTTAAGACTACGTAGAGCGCCGCCTCCTATTGGAAGTTCATGAAACTATATGGCCTGAAGTGTGAACATTCCACGATGCCCACAACAAATTCCACATTTTTGCCAACCGAAATTGGCCGCGGGAAAAAATGGGTTGCATTAGTTATTGAACGCCGCTTGTACCTGCCACATCTTAAACTCACCGGACAAAACTTAATCGCAACCACTAGACATAATGTTAATACTGTCAAACACTGCACTGATCACGTCTTCAATTCGGTGGAAATTAGAGCCGACAACTTCCTTTAGGTATACCACGTCCAGCTGTATCCACTTATAGATGATAGGTACCCATAGCGCTACGTTTCACCCGCTGTTAAAAATTATCCTAGACATTCTGTAATTGTGCGCTGATGTTTAACTTCCTGGCAGATTAAAACTGTGTGTGGGACCGGCACTGGAACCCAGGCCTTTGCCTTTCGTGGGCGAGTACTCTACCAACTGAGCTAGCCATGCACGACTCACGGTCCAGCCTCACGGCTTTACAACCGCCAGTACCTCATCTTCTACTTTCCAAATTTCAGAGAAGTTCTCCTGCGAAACTTGCAGGACTAGCGCTGCTGGAAGAAAGGGTATAATGGAGACATGGCGTAGCCACAGCCTTACTCTGCAACGGAGCGTGCGCGTATATAAAACTTTCTGCCAAATTAAAACTGTTCTGGGCCAAAATTTGAAGCCAGTATCGTCGTATTCTAAGGCTCAACCAACTCTTTTTTTATTTTGTTTGTCACTGTTCTTATCATTTGGTCTGGACAAACGTCACATGACACCGCCTTCAAGTACATCGTTAAATACCTCCCTCACCTTTTTTTTATTACCGAGGGCAGCCAGCCATCTGACCGAACAAACTGAGTAACCGTCCAGGTATCAAGTGAGCTATCCAAGAATGACTCACGACCCGTCATCACAGCTTTACTTCCACCATTATCTCATATCCTACTTTCTGAACTTCACGGAAGTTCGCCTGTGACACTTACAGGACTAGCACTCCTGGCAGAAAGCATATTACGGAGACATGCCTAAGCCTCAGCCTGAGGGATGTTTCCAGAATAAATTTTTCAGTCTGCAAATTTCGTTGGAGAACTGCTGTGAAGTTTGGAAGCTAGGTGATGAGTTACTGGCGGAAGACGGTTTCTGAGAGGTGCTCGGATAGCTCAGTCATTGCCGGCACGGTACTCAGCGTGTTAAGTCAGAGGGTTAGCTACCCTCTGTAATAAAAAAGAAACTGAGTGAACGGATCAACGATGAGCTTAAACGGGTGTCATGGGACGTCCGCCTCGAACAACTGCAACGAACAATACCGAACAAAATGAGACCAGAAAAGAAAGTCGGTAGAGCACTTGGCCTCGAAAGGCAAAGGTCCTGGTTCGAGTTCCGTTCCGGCACTCAGTTTTAATCTTCCACGAAGTTTCAACCCCAGACTTTTCTATCGCACGAAGAATGAATGATTTAGGGTACAGCAGGGTGCCTGAGCGTTCGTCAACCCAGGAAATAATTCGTACAGCCCTGCAGACACAGCTATTTTCATCTCAGAAGACGGGATTGTCCACAACATTCTCATCTTGAGTGTGTAGAACAAAAGGGCAACACCTGCTCACCGATAACTTTGAAATAAACATCCTGGTTCATGTCCATGGTAACTAAATGACTGCACTCAACTCATGGTGCGAAAACTATCACAGAACCACCTCTGGCCTCAACTGCATCTCCAACACGTTGCGGGTTAAACGCCTCATTGGACGGTCGGTGCACTCGACTGCTTGCATAATTTAAAAAGAAGAAATATCGCGACTCTTCATATCACATTGCGTGCCTCCAGCTGGCTAATGTACAGTTGCTGTGTTGTTTAGCGCGTTAAAGACGTCAACGTTCAAGGTCGCGTCGAGAAAAGGCCTTTTGCGAGTGCCTGACTCGAAAGTGTGCATTTCTTGCGGTTCCCCAAGCAATGTTCGCTCTGAAAGTGGTTGAGATGAATCTGAACTCAGTGGCACTAGCAGTTTCTGCAAAGATTCAAATCGATTGTCTTTCAAAAGGCGTTACACTCGTCTCCGCTCCATGTGCGTTAACTTGTTTTTACGAACACTGTTCTTACGCCACCTTTCAGGGCTGCGGGTGGTGTACTATTCGTTCTAGACATGCTTGATAGTCCGCACCGACATCCCAACGAATCGGAGAGTTTCTTTCAGGGTGTGACCAGAGGCACGTCTAAACACAATTAGTTCCTTTTGCCATTCATGTCTCCACATCGATCTACCTAACTGCGCTAATAAGATACAACCGACTGGTACATATACACCACTTCAGCGGTGGAGTGTCACATAGCGGTTTGATAGCAGCTCTACAGCACTGCAAAGCGACAGTGTCCCCTTTCAAGTGGATGGCTAATATCCTGAAGAGCCAAAGAAATTGGAACACCTGCCTGATATCGTGTAGGGCCCCCGCGAGCAAGCAGAAGTGCCGCAACGCGACGTGGCATGGACACTAATAATGACTGAAGTAGTGCTGGAGGGAACTGACGCCATGAATCCTGCAGGGCTGTCAATAAATCCGTAAGACTACGAGGGGGTGAAAATCTTTTCTGAATAGCACGTTGCAAGACATCACAGATATGCTCAATAATGTTCATGTCTGGGGTATTTGGTGGCCAACAGAAGTGCTCAAACTCAGAAGAGTGTTCCTGGAGCCACTCTGTAGCAATTATGGTCCTATGGAGTCGCATTGTCCTGTGGCATTGCCCAAGTTCGTCGGAATGCACAATGGACATGAATGGATGCAGGTGATGGGACAGGATGGTTGCTTACATGTCACCTGTCAGAGTAGTATCTATACATATCAGGGGTCTCATATCGCTCCAACTGCATATGCCCCATACCATTATAGAGCCTCCACCAGCCTGAACAGTCCGATGCTGACATGCAGGGTCCATCGATTCATGAGGTTGTCTCCACACCCGTACACGCCCATCCACTCGATACAATTTGAAACGAGGCTCGTCCGACCAGGTAACATTTTTCCAGTCATCAACAGTCCAGTGTCGATTGTGACGGTCCCAGGCAAGGAGTAAAGCTTTCTGTCGTGCAGTCATCAAGGGTACACGAGTGGGCCTTCGGCTCTAAAAGCCCATATCGATGATGTTTCGTTGAATGGTTCGCACGCTGACACTTTTTGATGGCCCAGCACTGAAATCTGCAGCAGTTTGTGGAAGGGTTGCGCTTCTGTCTCGTTAAACGATTCTCTTCAGTCGTCATTGGTCCTGTTCTTGCAGGATCTTTTTCCGGCTACAGCGATGTCGGAGATGTTTTACCGGATTCCTGATATTCACGGTACACTCGTGAAGTGGCCACACGGGAAAATCCCCAGTTCATCGCTGTCTCGGAGATAGTGTGTCCCATCGCTCGTGCGCCGACTATAACACAACGTTCAAACTTACTTAAATCTTGATAACCTACCATTGTAGCAGCAATAACCGTCCTAATAACTGAGCCAGACAATTGTTTTCTTACGTAGGCGTTGCCGACCGCAGCGCTGTATAATGCCAGTTTACATACAGGGGATAGGCAAATTAATGTGAACAGTGGTAGTAATGGGATGGTTGTGTTTGACGGTCAACAACGGAAGAAAGCCACTTGTCGCGCTGTACTGTGGGCGTTCAGTACGGACTAGGCACCAGTGCAGGTTGTTTACTAGTAGTGCACACTTTTTAATTGCATTCAGAGGCCGAGGATGTGCCATGAAATATCTAACAGAGTTACAAAGAGGGCAGTTGCGGGGGGCCGGTTAACTGGAGCAAGACAGCCAACTTATTGAATGTTTCAAGAGGAACTGTTTTATCAGTCATGACGGGAACGCAAAACATGGGAAGACATCATCGGGTAAACCTAATAGTGGGCGCAAATCAAAACTAAATGACAGAGATCGTCGTACGCTAACACGAATTGTGTCAAAACAACACAAAACCTACGACGGCTAAAGTGACTATAGAGCTCAATAGCTATTTTCGAGATCCCGTGTCTATCCACACTGTCCGCTGAGAACTCCATAAAGCGAACATTCATAGACGAGCTGCTATACCGAAACCATTAGTGACGGCAACCAACGCAAAGAAGCGTCAAACGTGGTGTCAGGAGCTTAAAACCTGGACAGCTGATCAGTGTAAACACGTCTTATGGTCCGACAAGCCAACGTTTTCGTTACATCCAACACTGGGCCGCGTTTACGTCTGCAGAACGCCAAAAGATGTCTACAGTCCTGATTGCTTGAATCCAACGGTAGTATGGAATTGGAAGCCTGGTGGTGTGGGGAGCCATATCATGGTATTCTGCTGGTCTCTTCAGTACTCTCAAAGGCCTAGTTACAGCCAACGATTCTGTGAACATTTTAAGTGATCAGGTGCACCCCATTATTCAGATGTTCCCCAACAATGATGCCATATTTCAGGACGATAATCCACCCATTCACACAGCCAGGACGCTACAATCGTGGTGTGAGGAGCATGCAACTGCACTGCAGCGTCTTCCGTGACCAGCACAGTCCCCGGACTTGAACATTACCGACCCCTTTGGGCGGCATTGGAGCGCAGATTCCGGAGCAGATTTCCGCCTCCCTCGTCACAACAGAAGTTAAAAGAGGTTCTGATCGAAGACTGGCATAACATTCCACTGGAGACAATACAGTCATTATGTACCAGTATTCCAAGAACAATTGCAACTGTATTACGAGCAAATGGTGCTTCAGCCCCTTATTAATGAACAATTTCCAAGAAAGTACAAGTGTTCACATTATTTTGCCTATCCTCTGTATCTCTGTATTTGAATACACGTGCCTATACCAGTTTGTTTGGTGCTTCAGTGTATTTTTTTACAGTCAGCTTGTTGTTGTTGTTGTGGTCTTTAGTCCTGAGACTGGTTTGATGCAGCTCTCCATGCTATTCTATACTGTGTAAGCTCTTTCATCTCCCAGTACTTACTGCAACCTACATCCTTCTGAGTCTGCCTAGTGTATTCATCTCTTGGTCTCCCTCTACGATTTTTACCCTCCATGCTGCCCTCCATGCTGTGATCCCTTGATGCCACAGAACATGTCCTACCAACCGATCCCTTCTTCTGGTCAGGTTGTGCCACAAACTTCTCTTCTCCCCAGTTCTGTTCAGTACCTCCTCATTAGTTATGTGATCTACCCATCCAGTCTTCAGCATTCTCCCGTAGCACCACGTTTCAAAAGCTTCTATTCTCTTCTTGTCCAAACTACGCTCCTGGAAATGGAAAAAAGAACACATTGACACCGGTGTGTCAGACCCACCATACTTGCTCCGGACACTGCGAGAGGGCTGTACAAGCAATGATCACACGCACGGCACAGCGGACACACCAGGAACCGCGGTGTTGGCCGCCGAATGGCGCTAGCTGCGCAGCATTTGTGCACCGCCGCCGTCAGTGTCAGCCAGTTTGCCGTGGCATACGGAGCTCCATCGCAGTCTTTAACACTGGTAGCATGCCGCGACAGCGTGGACGTGAACCGTATGTGCAGTTGACGGACTTTGAGCGAGGGCGTATAGTGGGCATGCGGGAGGCCGGGTGGACGTACCGCCGAATTGCTCAACACGTGGGGCGTGAGGTCTCCACAGTACATCGATGTTGTCGCCAGTGGTCGGCGGAAGGTGCACGTGCCCGTCGACCTGGGACCGGACCGCAGCGACGCACGGATGCACGCCAAGACCGTAGGATCCTACGCAGTGCCGTAGGGGACCGCACCGCCACTTCCCAGCAAATTAGGGACACTGTTGCTCCTGGGGTATCGGCGAGGACCATTCGCAACCGTCTCCATGAAGCTGGGCTACGGTCCCGCACACCGTTAGGCCGTCTTCCGCTCACGCCCCAACATCGTGCAGCCCGCCTCCAGTGGTGTCGCGACAGGCGTGAATGGAGGGACGAATGGAGACGTGTCGTCTTCAGCGATGAGAGTCGCTTCTGCCTTGGTGCCAATGATGGTCGTATGCGTGTTTGGCGCCGTGCAGGTGAGCGCCACAATCAGGACTGCATACGACCGAGGCACACAGGGTCAACACCCGGCATCATGGTGTGGGGAGCGATCTCCTACACTGGCCGTACACCACTGGTGATCGTCGAGGGGACACTGAATAGTGCACGGTACATCCAAACCGTCATCGAACCCATCGTTCTACCATTCCTAGACCGGCAAGGGAACTTGCTGTTCCAACAGGACAATGCACGTCCGCATGTATCCCGTGCCACCCAACGTGCTCTAGAAGGTGTAAATCAACTACCCTGGCCAGCAAGATCTCCGGATCTGTCCCTCATTGAGCATGTTTGGGACTGGATGAAGCGTCATCTCATGCGGTCTGCACGTCCAGCACGAACGCTGGTCCAACTGAGGCGCCAGGTGGAAATGGCATGGCAAGCCGTTCCACAGGACTACATCCAGCATCTCTACGATCGTCTCCATGGGAGAATAGCAGCCTGCATTGCTGCGAAAGGTGGATATACACTGTACTAGTGCCGACATTGTGCATGCTCTGTTGCCTGTGTCTATGTGCCTGTGGTTCTGTCAGTGTGATCATGTGATGTATCTGGCCCCAGGAATGTGTCAATAAAGTTTCCCCTTCCTGGGACAATGAATTCACGGTGTTCTTATTTCAATTTCCAGGAGTGTATTTATCGTCCACGTTTCACTTCCATACATGGCTACACTCCATACAAATACTTTCGGAAACAACTTCCTGACACTTAAATCTATACTCGATGTTAACAAATTTCTCTTCTTCAGAAACGCACTCCTTGCCATTGACAGTCTACATTTTATATCCTCTCTACTTCGACCATCATCAGTTATTTTGCTCCCCAAATAGCAAAACTCCTTTACTACTTTAAGTGTCTCATTTCCTAATCTAATTCCCTCAGCATCATCCGACTTAATTCGACTACATTCCATTATCCTCATTTTGCTTTTGTTTATGTTCATCTTATATCCTCGTTTCAAGACACTGTCCATTCCGTTCAACTGCTCTTCCAAGTCCTTTGCTGTCTCTGACAGAATTACAATGTCATCGGCGAACCTCGAAGTTTTTATTTCTTCTCCATGGATTTTAATACATACTCCGAATTTTTCTTTTGTTTCCTTTTCTTGCTTGCTCAATATACAGATTGAATAACATCGGGGAGAGGCTACAACCCTGTCTCACTCCCTTCCCAACCACTGCTTCCCTTTCATGTCCCTCGACTCGTGTAAATGCCATCTGCTTTCTGTGCAAATTGTAAATAGCCTTTCGCTCCCTGTATTGAACCCCTGCTACCTTCAGAATTTGAAAGAGAGTATTCCAGTCAACATTGTCAAAAACTTTCTCTAAGTCTGCAAATGCTAGAAACGTAGATTTGCCTTTCCTTAATCTTCCTTCTAAGATAAGTCGTCAGCCTACACACCTAAATACTAAATAATAATGCTCTCCACCTGTTTCTGAAATGCACATCATTCACCCACTTCGGCCTCATATTCTGATTTGCCAATCAGCTGTTTATTATTCATTGCCGAGACAGCAAAATCGTAATTTTTTTTGTCTGTGAATGTACATTATATCTGATTAAAAATATACGGACACTCCCACGTAATGTGGAATTGACCACTAGCTGTCACGGAGGTGGACCCTCTGGAATAACAGGTGGCGGGGAATATTGTGTTGTCAGTAGAGAAGCAGTATAGGTCGGCCAGGAACAGAATCCACCAAGGACGTTTCAGTTTGTCAGTAGGCTGTTTAGGTTTTTATGTTGGTAACGCCACGTATGAAAATCACTGACTGTACTGTGTGCAGTCTGTGGCTGGTTGGACTCATTGTTGGAATATTCACTTGTGTAGTGTTGGGCAGTTGGATGTGAACAGCACGTTGGGCAGTTCGAGGTGAGCCGCCAGCAGTGGTGGATGTGGAGAGAGAGATGCCAGAGTTTTGAGAGGTTGCTATAAGCGGACGATCTGGATGACTTTCGGACATTATTAAGGTAAATACATTGTTTGTTCTCTATCAAAATTTTTCATTTGCTAACTATGCCTATCAGTAGTTAGTGCCTTCAGTAGTTAGAATCTTTTATTTAGCAGGCAGTATTGGCGCTCGCTGTATTGCAGTAGTTCGAGTAACGAAGATTTTTGTGAGGTAAGTGATTCATGAAAGGTATAGGTTATTGTTAGTCAAGGCCATTTTTTTTCTTTTTTTTTTTTTTTTGTAGGGATTATTGAAAGTCAGATTGCGTTGCGCTAAAAAATATTGTGTGTCAGTTTAGTAATGATCAGAATAAGTAAACAGAAAACTTTGAGTACGTTGAGTTTTGCTCAGCTGTTTTAAAATCAAATAACGTAGAAATTTACCAGCACAGTTATTCATAATTTTTCCAAGGGGACGTTTCAAGTTCTATTGATAATATGATAGTGAAGTGAAAACGCTAAAGAACAACCATAGCTAAACCAAGAAGACCAGGCAGATCTCATGCACTGACGTATAGAGGCTGTCGAGCATTGAGAAGGGTGATTGTAAAACATCTCATGAAATCAGAGGAAGGAATCACTTACGAGTGCCAAAGTGCTACCAGCGGTCCAGCTAGCACAGTGGCTACGCGCAGGCAACTGAGAAGAATGGGGTGCAGTGATTGAGTAGCTCCTCAAAAGCCACACATTTGTGCAGTTAGTGCTGCGCTGTGCTTGAAATGGTGTAAAGAGCGATGCCACTGGTCAGTGGATAACTGGAAACGAGTGATTTGGAACGATGAATGACGTTCTACCCTGAGACAATCCGACGGAAAGGTTTCAGTTTGTTGAATCCTGTAGAACATTACCTGACATCATGTTTAGTGCCAGCAACGAAATACAGAGGAGGTAATGTTACGGAATGGGCGTGCATTTCGTGATTAAGATGCCCAGATTCCTGACAACCCAATGGAACGCTTTTTCGATGAGTTAGAACGTTCACTTCGCTCCAGATACCAGAGTCTAACATCACAACTTTCTCTGATTTCTACTCTTGGGGAATAATGGACTGCCATTCGTATACAGACATCCACACACTTCACTGAAAGTGTCTCCAACATAAACTACTGGCCATTAAAACTGCTACACCAAGAAGAAATGCAGATGATAAACGGGTATTCATTGGGCAAATATATTATACTAGAACTGACATGTGATTACATTTTCACGCAATTTGGGTGCGTAGATCCTGAGAAATCAGTACCCAGAACAACCACCTCTGGCAGTAATAACGGCCTTGATACGCCTGGGCATTGAGTCAAACAGAGCTTGGATGCCGTGTACAGGTACAACTGCCCATGCACCTTCAACACGATACCACAGTTCATCAAGAGTAGTGACTGGCGTATCGTGACGAGCCAATTGCTCGGCCACCATTGATCATACGTTTTCAATTGGTGAGAGATCTGGAGAATGTGCTGACCAGGGCAGCAGTCGAACATTTTCTGTATCCAGAAAGGCGCGTACACGACCTGCAACATGCGGTCGTGCATTATCCTCCTGAAATGCAGGGTTTCGCAGGGATCGAATGAAGGGTAGAGCCACGGGTCGTAACAAATCTGAAATGTAACGTCCACTGTTCAAAGTGCCGTCAATGCGAACAAGAGGTGACAGAGACGTGTATCCAATGGCACCCCATACCATCTCGAAGGGTGAAACCCCAGAATGGCGATGACGACTACACGCTTCAAATGTGCGTTAAGCGCGATGTCGCCAAACACAGATGCGACCATCATGATGCTGTAAATAGAACCTGGATTCATCCGAAAAAATGACGTTTTGCCATTCGTGGGCCTAGGTTCGTCGACCATCATGATGCTGTAAATAGAACCTGGATTCATCCGAAAAAATGACGTTTTGCCATTCGTGGGCCTAGGTTCGTCGTTGAGTACACCATCGAAGGCGCTCCTGTCTGTGATGCAGCGTCAAGGGTAACCGCGGCCATTGTCTCCGAGCTGATAGTCCATGCTGCTGCAAACGTCGTCGAACTGTTCGTGCAGATGGTTGTTGTCTTGCCAACGTCCCCATCTGTTGACTCAGGGATCGAGACGTGGCTGCGCGATCCGTTACAGCCATGCGGATAAGATGCCTGTCATCTCGACTGCTAGTGATACGAGGCCGTTGGGATCCAGCGCGGCGTTCCATATTACTCTCATGAACCCACTGATTCCATATTCTGCTAACAGTCATTGGATCTCGACCAAAGCGAGTAGCAATGTCGCGATACGATAAACCGCAGTCGCGATAGGCTACAATCCGACCTTTATCAAAGTCGGAAACGTGATGGTACGCATTTCTCCTCCTTACACGAGGCATCACAACAACGTTTCACCAGGCAACGGCGGTCAACTGCTGTTTGTGTATGAGAAATCGGTTGGAAACTTTCCTCATGTCAGCACGTTGTAGGTGTCGCCACCGGCGCCAACCTTGTGTGAATGCTCTGAAAAGCTAATCATTTGCATATCACAGCATCTTCTTCCTGTCTGTTAAATTTGGCGTCTGTAGCACGTCATCTTCGTGGTGTAGCAATTTTAATGGTCAGTAGTGTAGGTCAAGCCTTGATATAGGCGGACGGTGGACACGCACCATATTAACGTCGACTGATAGGTGTCCAGATACTTTTCATCAGATGGAGTACCCCACAAGCCTCCTTACGGTGATTGGTGTGTCACTACCAATTCTCTCTTTTCTTGTTCCAGCCGTGACTGGAGCACAGGAAGAACGACTGTCAGTAAGCCTCCCAATGAGCTACAGTTTCATTGATTTTATTTTAACAATAAACCTTTACGTGGCTCAGAGTGCTGCTCTTGTAGCGTTTGCTACTGGAGCTGGATGCCGTGTAGTGACACTTTTGCGATTACTAAACAAACTCATGCACTGCTCTTCCTTGGCTCTGCTCTATTATTCCTGTTTGTTAAGTGTTACAAACTGACAAACAATACTTTAGAATTTGTCGAGCACCGATTTTGTAAACAGAGGATGGCAATGTCATAGCGAATATTACCTTTCCATCCTGTCACCCCGAAGTTAATTCCATTTCTGACCTTCCTCTCTTTCCGTCTTAACCTACTTTGACATGAGGGGCGAAAAACTGCATCCATATCTTACAACACTTTAATACGAGCACTTCGTTCTTGGTCTTCCATTCTTATGCCTCCCGTTTTGTTCGTATACATACTGAATATAACCTGCCTCTCAGTATGGATTACACCTATTTTCTAGAGAATTTCTAATATCATGTACCATTTTACATTGTCAAACGCCTTTTCTCAGTTGACAAATCCAATGAACGTAACTTGATTTTTCGTAAACCTTGCCTCCTTTATCAAGCTAAACGTACGAACTGCTTCACCAATATCATTACGTTCGCCGTCGCCAAGCTGAAGTTCATCTAAAAAATACCCAATTCTCTTTTCCTTTACTCTGAGTGTTATTCGTGTCAGCATCTTGGCTCTATGAGCTGTGAAGCTGATGGCACGATGTTTTTCACGTTTACCTACCTTTGTTATCTTCAGCATATTGTTGTTGATATCCTTCTGAAAGTTCGATGATATATTCCTGGCCTCGTAGAATATGCACACTAGCTTTAGTAATCTTTTGGTTGCCATTCACCCCAACGATTTTAGAAACTCAGAAGGAACATTATACGTCGCTGTTGTCTTGTTTCATCGCAACTCCTTCAAAACTTTGTCAAACTCTGACTTAAATAACGGAAGCCCATTTCGTCTTCTATCACGCTATCCCCGACTAATTGAAGTACTTCTGTTACCCACAATTTCTTCACCGTTATCTTTCATATACCTACATGTATCTGCCTGACTTCGGTGATTATACTTTTTAGATACATCCATTCCTCAGAGAACTTCAAACACATATGATCGTCCACCAATACGTACTATTACGTTAATTGTTATGCCGGTCCTCTTGAACTTGGACCTACTCTTCATCATCGCCAAATTTCATCCGAATCTATGTCTGCTTTTGGGTACGCCTTACAATTAAATATATGGTTTCAGAATCTGTGTCTCAGCTGTGAAGTTATCGAGTTGGTAACTTTTCGTGTCTGCAGGTCTCTTCCAAGTACACCACCTCCTTTCGTGATTCTTGAACAGTGTATTTGCAATTCAGTGCAGAACTCAAAGAATATTTCTCCTATCTCATTCCTGCTACCAGTGGCGGCTGATTATCATGCGTTAATGTACTACAAAATACTGTATATATCGCTGGAAAATTATGCCATTTTATTTCTAATGTGAGCTGGAAATCGCACTAAAATTGTGCGATTTCTCCCCGAGTGTGAGCCTAAAATTACACTAAAATTACACCATATCTCTTGGAATGCATGCTGTTGGGTGAATAAAACGGTCGAAAACATATTTTGTAGCACTCTCTCCGCGATAATTAGAAACTAGTGCCAAGTGCTGAAATGATGATAGCCGTGCTACTATCAGCTCAGAGAAGGGGCGCAGCTGTCTATTCTCAAATGTGCATACTCTGGTGTGACACCAGACACAACAAGTGCTACGTTGCTCATAACACCAGATCAGTATTTTTCTTTGAAATTACGTATAGCGTATTGTGCAAGCATAGAGTTTGAAAGATTTTTGAGAAGGTATTGTTGTAATTTCAGAGTGGCTGAGTGGATTAATGCATGGAGTGGCAGTTTGTGGAACTTGATTAGATTTCTGCTGGTACCAACATTTTATTTTACTCCTTTCAGTGTTAAACTATAATTACAAAATTTATACATTTAAAATTAATATATTCAGTTTAGTTACATTTACAGTCCTCAGAAGTCACAAGGCTATAGGCCACCGCATTGAGTTAACCATTCAATTTCTCTTTGTAAGGTGGCTATAATTTCGCACCTTACAAGCACACACGTACGTACTTTGCCGTGATTTAAAACCGGAATAGGGTATCATTTGATACGTTGTACATCGTATATATGAATATTTAAAGAAGACTGACACTGTCGTGTACATCTTGTAAATGGTTGTTAACGTTTTTTGCATGAAAGGTGATGGAGTGTCTTTATTATCAAAACGGCGTAATGAATGATTTCCTATACTAGTAGAGATTGGAACGCCAGTGGAAATGAAACGGCAGGCGTAACTCAGGCCCTGGGTGGAAAAGCCCGCACAAGTATGTTGGTCCTCCTTAACACAGGAAGTGGCCCTAGACGGACGGTTGGGGCACATGAGCGCTGAAACACAATAGAGTGGCGGCTGGCCGGTGTTGTAGCTAGGCCGGAAGGATAACCGGAAACTCTCAAACTCTTGGACGTAGCAGAGTGGAATAAGGAAGCGTTGCTTCGGAAATCACGCAGACTGGGTTATTTCCGAGGATTTTTACTCTGAGAAGCGTACCATTGTATGAATTCCTAATTTTCGGGAATAGGTATTTCCTCGCAAACTTCCCACGCTGGACGACAAAAGACTAAAATGTGGTTGGTCGGCGTTCGGAAGAATCTGTAGGGAGGGAGAATATTCCGTGATTTCAAGAATATGATTCGCCTTCTGCAGTTACGAGGGAGGGGAGCCGAGCTTTGCTGGGAAGCTAGCGGTGGAGAGAATGAGGTCTTCCGTTTTGAGCGCCCTTGTTTGACGGTCGCTCACCATCAGCTTGTGTTGGTACAGACAGACTTGCTGTCTTTGCTCGAGGGAGATTTTATGGTTAGAACGGTTAGGCACTGTCCTGTTGTGAACTTATACGATTCTGGATTTCGCCTCCGGTAGGGAGTCGTTGTTGAGTACGCAGCGTTCACTGATTGAGAGCACTTCTTCTGTCTGTTTCATGTAGAGACGTTATCTCAATTCCGTCCTTGTGGCTGGGAGTTCGCGTTTCTTGTCTGTAGAATACAGAGAGGAGAAGACATTATTAGATTATACTAGTCAGAGGACCACCTTCTGCCGTCCTAGCGTTCGAAAGAGTTTATTTTGTGGCTGGAGTTCTTCCATCGTCGCAGACGTTTACGAGAACCATCACTCCGATGCACCGGACGCAGTGCATTCGGTGATGTTGCTAATTGCTTCGGCTTATTAGGGCTATAAGGCTAAACAGCTGTGATCACCTAAGTTTTATTTCCACTGAGGTTGCGCACCACCGTAGATCATCTTTGAAAGTAGTGTTTTCTGCTGTTTGGTACGTAGATGATTTCAGTCATCTCACGTTATTTATATTAGATCACGTAGCCATAAAAAGGGGCAGATTTGGGCAATTGATCAGTAATATTAGTTAGGAAATGTAAATATTTGTAATATAAAGGGGTATTTAATCTACAATAAATGTATAAGCAGAAACAACATTTATCATTTAGTAGTTACTAGTTCCCTTAATTATTCATTTATGTTTAGGTTGTAGTTTATATGTTAAGAGCAAGAAGGAGAAAATAATATCACAATTAAGATATCCTAAGATCTGCTTCAGGGAGTAGTCAGACAAGGCAAAATCTTCATTTTCGCGTTCAGTATTTTCCGTTGTGCACAGTCATTTTACACCCGCCTGGAGTAGCATCATAGATCTTGCTCATTTTCGGCTTGTGAGATCGGTATGTATACCTGAACCATTGTTGTTGACATTGTTTTGCTCTAGATTCTGAGTGTGAGAGAATGAACGTGTAAGTGACCGGTTCACAGTAACACATGCTTTTTCCTATCTTCCTATTCATAACGAATCTTCCTCTCGTTAAAACAGTTTGTGATATTATTGATGCTGCCTTCCCTATAAGCAGCAACATCATCTGCAAGCGAATAATATCACGGATTGACATACGTTATCCATCAGATCATTCAAACACAGCTTTAAAGTAAATGATGTATAACATTTCATTGCAACCCTCAATCTCCTTCCAGAGGTGGTCCGATAGGTTGTAAGCCTACATTTTGTTCACGAGGTGACATTGTGGAATTGTACTGAACACCTTTCGGACTTCAAGTAACACAGCACGTACCTGAGTTCCACTATCTAGTGCCTTTTGTGTGGTGTATACGAGTTTCACAAGATCGATGTTTGTGGAATCCATGGTGACTCCTACAGAGGAGATTTTTGATATCAAAAAATTTCATAACATGCTTTCGAGAAAAGTGTTACATAATTCTGAACAGACTGTCGCCAGCTATAAAGTCTTAACTCACGTGCGTTTATTTGAGGACCTCTCTTGTAGAAGGAGTCTTGATAGAATAGTCCAGGTATCCAATCAGGTTCAATCACCCTTTTCTGTTGAGAAATTTTAGTTGATTTCGTTCCATGACCACTTACACCAACATCTGTCATTTTGACATTGAGAGAGGATTGAGAGGAGGAACCGTAGAACGATTTTCTTCAGAGAAACAATTTCGGAAGACGGAATTCCGTTTTTCCGCCCTGTTACAGCGCCATTATCACTGAGCCACTCGATAGATAACTCTGATTGATCGGTAGACAGAATTTTTCTTTATTATTCACTGAACACCCCCTTCCTCTCTTCACGCTCATTTTGATTCATTCAGTTGCTTTACTTTCCAGTTCACTGAACACCCCATCGCATTTTCTCTTGACGCTCATTTTACTTCACGCAGCTATTGTTTGTCTATAAGACTTTGGCTTCGTTTATATCTATGGTGGCTCTTTCTTTGCTTGGCAGTAATTCTCTAACACTGCTATTGGACCAGGCAGGTATTTTCCGTCTCTCACAACCTCGCTCTGCTCATACATATGCAAAGTGTATTGCCTAATACTCTAGTATATTGCCCATTGATACACCATGGTAAGACAGAGATTTAGGAACCAGGTTTTAAATTGTAAGACATTTCCAGGGGCAGATGTGGACTCTGACCACAATCTATTGGTTATGACCTGTAGATTAAAACTGAAGAAACTGCAAAAAGGTGGGAATTTAAGGAGATGGGACCTGGATAAACTGAAAGAACCAGAGGTTGTAGAGAGTTTCAGGGAGAGCATAAGGGAACAATTGACAGGAATGGGGGAAAGAAATACAGTAGAAGAAGAATGGGTAGCTTTGAGGGATGAAGTAGTGAAGGCAGCAGAGGATCAAGTAGGTAAAAAGACGAGGGCTAGTAGAAATCCTTGGGTAACAGAAGAAATATTGAATTTAATTGATGAAAGGAGAAAATATAAAAATGCAGTAAATGAAGCAGGCAAAAAGGAATACAAACGTCTCAAAAATGAGATTGACAGGAAGTGCAGAATGGCTAAGCAGGGATGGCTAGAGGACAAATGTAAGGATGTAGAGGCTTATCTCACTAGGGGTAAGATAGATACTGCCTACAGGAAAATTAAAGAGACCTTTGGAGATAAGAGAACCACTTGTATGAACATCAAGAGCTCAGATGGAAACCCAGTTCTAAGCAAAGAAGGGAAAGCAGAAAGGTGGAAGGAGTATATAGAGGGTCTATACAAGGGCGATGTACTTGAGGACAATATTATGGAAATGGAAGAGGATGTAGATGAAGATGAAATGGGAGATACGATACTGCGTGAAGAGTTTGACAGAGCACTGAAAGACCTGAGTCGAAACAAGGCCCCCGGAGTTGACAACATTCCAGTAGAACTACTGACGGCCTTGGGAGAGCCAGTCCTGACAAAACTCTACCATCTGGTGAGCAAGATGTATGAAACACGCGAAATACCCTCAGACTTCAAGAAGGATATAATCATTCCAATCCCAAAGAAAGCAGGTGTTGACAGATGTGAAAATTACCGAACAATCAGTTTAATAAGCCACAGCTGCAAAATACTAACACGAATTCGTTACAGACGAATGGAAAAACTAGTAGAAGCCGACCTCGGGGAAGATCAGTTTGGATTCCGTAGAAATAGTGGAACACGTGAGGCAATACTGACCTTACGACTTATCTTAGAAGAAAGATTAAGGAAAGGCAAACCTACGTTTCTAGCATTTGTAGACTTAGAGAAAGCTTTTGACAATGTTGACTGGAATACTCTCTTTCAAATTCTGAAGGTGGCAGGGGTAAAATACAGGGAGCGAAAGGCTATTTACAATTTGTACAGAAACCAGATGGCAGTTATAAGAGTCGAGGGGCATGAGAGGGAAGCAGCGGTTGGGAAGGGAGTGAGACAGGGTTGCAACCTCTCCCCAATGTTATTCAATCTGTATATTGAGCAAGCAGTAAAGGAAACAAAAGAAAAATTTGGAGTAGGTATTAAAATCCATGGAGAAGAAATAAAAACTTTGAGGTTCGCCGATGACATTGTAATTCTGTCAGAGACAGCAAAGGACTTGGAAGAGCAGTTGAACGGAATGGATGGTGTCTTGAAGGGTGGATATAAGACGAACATCAACAAAAGCAAAACGAGGATAATGGAATGTAGTCGAATTAAGTCGGGTGATGCTGAGGGTATTAGATTAGGAAATGAGACACTTAAAGTAGTAAAGGAGTTTTGCTATTTGGGGAGCAAAATAACTGATGATGGTCGAAGTAGAGAGGATATAAAATGTAGACTGTCAATGGCAAGGAGTGCGTTTCTGAAGAAGAGAAATTTGTTAACATCGAGTATAGATTTAAGTGTCAGGAAGTCATTTCTGAAAGTATTTGTATGGAGTGTAGCCATGTATGGAAGTGAAACATGGACGGTAAATAGTTTGGACAAGAAGAGAATAGAAGCTTTCGAAATGTGGTGCTACAGAAGAATGCTGAAGATTAGATGGGTAGATCACATGACTAATGAGGAAGTATTGAATAGGATTGGGGAGAAGAGAAGTTTGTGGCACAACTTAACCAGAAGAAGGGATCGGTTGGTAGGACATGTTCTGAGGCATCAAGGGATCACCAATTTAGTATTGGAAGGCAGCGTGGAGGGTAAAAATCGTAGGGGGAGACCAAGAGATGAATACACTAAGCAGATCCAGAAGGATGTAGGTTGCAGTAGGTACTGGGAGATGAAGAAGCTTGCACAGGATAGAGTAGCATGGAGAGCTGCATCAAACCAGTCTCAGGACTGAAGACAACAACAACAACACAACACCACATTTTCACAGCCAGAGATGACAGTTTGATGTTGATTACTGATAATCCGCAACCCGTTTCTAGTTGTACTTGTTGCATACCTTGCAACCTTCCTTAACATTCCTCCTACAGCTGAAGTCAGTGTTATGTACTGTCCTTCTATTAAACTGGCATATTTAATATCCGTATAAAAATAAACGGTGGGTGAGTAAGTTTTTGATCAACTGACAACTGTACCGTTTTGTTCTTATTTTCCCCCTTTTTTCCATTCCTTCATGTTTTCTCCACAATCATATGGCAGGGACTCTACTCTCAGAGATCTGAGTAAATGTCCAATGTAATCATCTACGATCCATCACATCGCCAGTTTTGTTAGGGTTGTGCAGAATACACACTTCTTTTGGTGTGATTCTTCAAGCAGCCAATTGCTCATTCATAATGGAATAAAAAGAATCGCAAGGTATGTGTAAGGGGAAACAGGCAAAAAAATCAATTTGAAACTCCTGAAGCCTTCTAAAATGTACGACAGACACTACAACCACATGTAAGTGTAAATAGACGAGAAAATGCTGTAGGTAAACGTTTCCCACTCATTCACTGAAAGCAAATTGCGTATGCATCTCTAATAGTATCAACTAGTAAAAAATATCAGCAATTTTCAGACTGCTGAAGATATTTTGTCTCAGTGTAAGGAAGTACGTATTATGAAGTACATGATCTTGGTACTTCATAAATTGTATCAAAATCAAAATAGTCCACACAGCGCCTGTGGGATCACAGCAAAACATAAGAAAATTATTAGTTCCATGTAATGTCCTATGTCCTTACTGTAAGACCTTAAATCATGAGGTATTGTACGTTTCAGAGTAACATTTTCACATATGCACTGTCGGTGACATATGTGGTCAGGTGCGCACTTAGCTGCAAGGAAGTCGATTGTTATGAGATATAAAGTGATGCCATGTCTACATAAAATGAGAAGTGCTATAAAGCAAATACACTTTCTACTATATATAATTTCCGTCAGTATTCAGCGTCAGTTTGATTACCTTAAGGCTGACGATACTATTAAGACTTGGCTAGGAGATAGAAACGCTTCAATTACGCATTCGAATTGAAACAGTCGGTTGTTTTCTGTTGCTCAGTAAAGGGTGAACCTTCTATAAGTCATACTAAATTAAGTCAGGATGATAAAACAGAAAGTAATACTCTTGAAGTGGTTTGCGATGAATCTGCATTTAAGAATTCTTCACGATGGTCCATGATCTGCTGATCCCCAGACATCTCTTGTATGACCGTTGTCGAATTTTTGAAAATAGAACGGGTGAAGTCAAGTAACCATTTAAATTCAATTTATCTAGAATCCCTGCTGCCTCAGTCAGGTGAAGTCAGAGAAATGCACATAAATACAAGTAACGCAGGTCTATTGTAGTTTGTAATTATTAACAAATGGTATACAACGATTTTAAAGACACCATCTTAAGCAGTAAGACAGTTTTCGAGAAAGAGATTCTCGGTAGGTCTGGGTACTACATAGCTTCAAATGTATTGACAATGTAGGTCACTTATATGGCATTAGATGTCTAGGGAATATTGGGTATTGTCTGCCCTTGGTATTTTCGCAATAATGGGCATTGTGTAGATGTCGGTGTGTTGGAAATGTTGCGTACTGTATGACTTGCGGTATAATGTCAATGTTACCACGCTTAACGGCTTTTGGGAATGTTTGGTGCTGTATGGCTTTAGTAGTTTTCGCGATGTTTGGCTCTTCAAAGCTTCAGGTGTGTTGGTAATGTTGTGTAATGTGTGTCATCTCATATATTTTCAGTTTTGGGCACTGTCTGGTGTTAATTATGTAGACGCTGTTGGCTGTTGCATGGATTTAGGTGTAGACAGAATTGGGTTCTGTATGGCTTCAGATGTGTCGGCAATGTTGGGTGCTGCATGGCTAAAGGTGTGTTGACAGTGTAGTTTCCGTACAGAGCACCTGCAAAGGCAGCACCTGCGGTAGGCACCTGCGCCATACTTGTACAGGATAAGTCACGACAAACAGTTATCTCTATTGGTGATCATCACTTACACTAATGACCTAAGCCTCCAGTAGACGTCTTCCACCAGCTCTCTCAAACCAGAGCCTCTCTGAGCAGCAATAGGACTCTGTGTTTCTTCCTATCCGGTAAAAATTGCGTTGTACTTGTTCTTTCATTTTGATTAGGCAGCTCACTTTTCCGAGACCATCCAATAGAATTATTTGTTAGCAATATATGCTTCTCTTAAACATCGCCTTCGGAAATGACCTCAATTCGCCTTTTGTGAGCTACCCATCTTCAGCATCACGTTCACAAGAATCTAACCCACATTCTACCGTTCTCTGCGGCCTTAATAGACGCTGTCCAGATGTTATTTTGTACACCGCTTGCGTCAACTTAGAGAGCCTTAGTAATCAAAACTTTTTATTTTTTTGGTTGATACCCTAACAGGTGCGTGTGAATAGCAGCCCCCAGTTGTCTTGAAAATGTGCGACTATACTGGCGGAAAAGAATCAGAACACCAAAACATGATTAATGTTGAGTAATGAAATTTCGGGAATACATTTGTCTAGGTAACATGTTTAAGTGATTAACATTGTAAAATCAAAGATTAACGTAAGCGCGAGATGAGCCATAGCAAATTTGAAATGGTGGTACATTAATAAACGGTGTAGCTGCCAGGATGTTGAATGCAGGCATGCAAACGTGTATGCATCGTGTTCTACGTGTGCCGGACTTCCATGCTTGTTGTATTTTGCCGCTGAGTACAGGGACGGTTAATGCTGTTCGTAGTTGACAATGGAGTTGTCATCCGATGATGCCCCATGTATACAGATCTGGTGACCGAGCAGGAAAAAGTAACATATCGGCACTCTGTAGAGCACGTTGGGTTACAACAGCGATATGTGGGCGAGCGTTATCCTGTTGGAAAACACCCCCTGAAATGCTATTCATGAATAGCAGCAAAACAGGTCGAATAACCAGACTTTTGCTGCCAGGGTGCGTGGAATAACCACGAGAGTTCTCCTGCCGTCATAACAGAATCGCATCCCAGACAATAACTCCAGGTGTAGGCCCAGTGTGTCTAGCATGCAGACAGGTTGTTTGCAAGCCCTCATCTGGCCTCCTTCTAACTAACACATGATCATCACTGGCACCGAGGTAGAACCAGCTTTCATCAGAAAACGCAACAGACTTCCACCCTACCTCTAATGAACTCTCGCTTGACACCACTGACGTCTCAAATGGTGGTGGTTTGGGGTCGGTGGAAGGCACGCTGCAGGGCGTTTGTCTTGGAGTTATCCGTGAAATAACCGATTTGTAACAGTTCATTTTGTCACTGTGGTCTCAACTGCTGCTCAAATTGGTGCGACATACGCAGTGCGATGAGCCAGAGCCATAAGCCGTACACTATGGTCCTCTCTTTCAGTAGTGCCACGTGGCCACCCTGAATCCGGTCTTCTTGCGGTCGTACTTCCTCGCCACCACCGCTGCCAGCAATCGTGTGCAGTGGCTAAATTCCTGCCAAGTCTTTCCGCAATATCGCAGAAGGAACTTCCAGTTTTTCGTAGCCCTATTAGACAACCTCGTTAAAACTCAGTGACATGTTGATAACGGGGTCTTGGTCACCTTAAAAGCATTCTTGACTAACATCAACTCACCACGTCCAATCTCTAACTAACACTCACTATCGTTATAGCGTGTAGTTAAAGCAAACGTTATTTGCATCCTCATAGTGGCGCTACTAACGCCTCTCTTATGCTACTGGCGCGAAATTTGAATAGACATCGTCTTTCAGACGTAAAAACACGCCTACCAACTGTTTTTCACGTCGTGCAACACTTTCTTGGTGTTCCGATTTTTTTCCCGTTAGTGTTGAAGAGTTTTTCCGTCAGATGAGCATATCATTTTACACTGATTCAGAACAAGGTAAAAAACACGTATCAGATATAAATTATTGAACTCAACTTCTTACAACACTCTGTAAGCGGGTGATGATTGAAAAACGGATTAAATCCATGTTTATTCAATGACAATTTAATGTGTCAATATAAAGGTAAAGCTAACGAACCATCTGTAAATTGTCGCCGGCCGGAGTGGCCGAGCGGTTCTAGGCGCTTCAGTCTGGAACGGCGCGACCGCTACGGTGGCAGATTCCAATTCTGCCTCGGGCATGGACGTGAGTGATGTCCTTAGGTTAGTTAGGTTTAAGTACACTACTGGCCATTAAAAATGATGCGTGCTACAGACGCGAAATTTAACCGACAGGAAGAAGATTCTGTGATGTGCAAATGATTAGCTTTTCAGAGCATTCACACAAAGTTGGCGCCGGTGGCGACACCTACAACGTGCTGACATGAGGAAAGTTTCCAACCGATTTTTCATACACAAACAGCAGTTGACCGCCGTCGCCTGGTGAAACGTTGTTGTGATGTCTCGTGTAAGGAGGAGAAATGCGTACCATCACGTTTCCGACTTTGATAAAGGTCGGATTGTAGCCTATCGTGACTGCGGTTTATCGTATCGCGACATAACTGCTCGCGTTGGTCGACGTCCAATGACTGTTAGCAGAATATGGAATCGGTGGGTTCAGGGGGGTAATACGGAACGCCGTGCTGGATCCCAACGGCCTCGTATCACTAGCAGGCGAGATGACGAACATCTTATTCGCATGGCTGTAATGGATCGTGTAGCCAAGTCTCGAGTCAATAGATGGGAACGTTTGCAAGACAACCATCTGCACGAACAGTTCGATGACGTTTGCAGCAGCATGGAATATCAGCTCGGAGACCATGGCTGCGGCTACCCTTGACGCTGCATCACAGACAGGAGCGCCTGGGATGGTGTACTCAACGACGAACCTGGGTGCACGAATGGCAAAACGTCATTTTTCGGATGAATCCAGGTTCTGTTTACAGCATCATGATGGTCGCATCCGTGTTTGGCGACATCGCGGTGAACGCACATTGGAAGCGTGTACTCGTCATTGCCATACTGGCGTATCACCCGGCGTGATGGTATGGGGTGTCATTGGTTACACGTCTACAGTCACCTCTTGTTCACATTGACGGCACTTTGAACAGTGAACGTTACATTTCAGATGTATTACGACCCGTGGCTAAACCCTTCATTCGATCCCTGTGAATCCCTACATTTCAGCAGGATAATGCCCGACCGCATGTTGCAGGTCCTGTACGGACCTTTCTGGATACAGAAAATGTTCGACTACTGTCCTGGCCAGCACATTCTCCAGATCTCTCACCAATTGAAAACGTCTGGTCAATGGTGGCCGAGCAACTGGCTCGTCACAACACGCCAGTCACTACTCTTGATGAACTGTGGTATCGTGTTGAAGCTGCATGGGCAGCTGTACCTGTACACGCCATCCAAGCTCTGTTTGACTCAATGCCCAGGCGTATCAAGGCCGTTATTACGGCCGGGGGTGATTGTTCTGGGTACTGATTTCTCAGGATCTATGCACCCAAATTGCGTGAAAATGTAATCACATGTCAGTTCTAGTATAATATATTTGTCCAATGAATACCCGTTTATCATCTGCATTTCTTCTTGGTGTAGCAATTTTAATGGCCAGTAGTGTAGTTCTAAGTTCTTGGGGACTGATGAACTCAGATGTTAAGTCCCATACTGCTCAGAGCCATTTGTAAACTGTCCGGCTAGTGCTCAAACAAACTTACGTCTAGGTTCCGCGCTAAGTCGCTCGCAAACTGAAAGTCACTTGTGCTTGTCGTTTGGCACCTTTGCTACTAAACGTAATCAGTGTCACAAATGTTCAAATGTGTGAGTTCCTAAGGGACCAAACTGCTGAGGTCTTCGGTCCTCAGACTTACACACTTCTTAAACTAACTTATGCTAAGAACAACACCCACACCCATGCCCGAGGGAGGACCCGAACCTCCGGAGGGAGGGCCGGCGCAGTCCTTGCAAGGCGCCTCAAACCACGCGGCCACTCGTGCGGGCAGTGTCACATAAATGCTGAGTAGGCCATACACAAAAGAGAAGAATTGACACTTTAGGATGATTTGACAGATCGTTGCATTGTTCCTAAATCGGTCTGGCAGACTGTTCACGAAAAACAAACGCAACATATACACAGCCCTTTATTATCTTGAACGATAAAACATACTTTAGTGTGCTGTTTTCTTATATTGATACACCCCGCCCCACCCCAAGAATAACACTCCCAAAGATGTCATGACTCCCTCGACGAGGGAAGAATCGATGAGAAATGCTTAAAACTTATTATGGTTCAAATGGCTCTGAGCACTATGGGACTCAACTGCTGTGGTCATAAGTCCCCTAGAACTTAGAACTACTTAAACCTAACTAACCTAAGGACAGCACACAACACCCAGCCATCACGAGGCAGAGAAAATCCCTGACCCCGCCGGGAATCAAACCCGGGAACCCGGGCGTGGGAAGCGAGTACGCTACCGCACGACCACGAGATGCGGGCTAAAACTTATTATGATATGACACTTTTTCCCGATAGTTTTATGTTCTTCGAAATGAATTTTGTTTTCAGTCCTCACAGCTGTCGCCCGCAAACGATCCTTTCCTTCTCAGTTTCAATACATTCAGCATTTGCCTGGACGTATTTTATTGTTGACATCAATCTGAAATCATACCGAGCATTCATCTGACAGGAGCTGTAGCAGAAAAGTCGGAAAAGGAAGGATTACTCGCGCAACCTTCCCTTCCTGAAGATCAAACGTGTCCTGCGCAATATTCTCTGACTTGTGCTACGTATTTTATCCGTTAACTTGTTAAAAAATCATTATTCAGTCAACTCTAAAACTATTTTTATTTTTACAAATGTTTCACAGTTGAAAACATGAGAGTTAATTATCCAAACAGTCCATTTGTAGATCTCTATAGGACTGTACGTCCTACGCTCTCAGCCTAGCTTCTCCCTTCATTCCTTTTATGCACGTATGCTGCGTCGGAAATTTATTGACATAAACGACACCCGAGTCCAAAAATAGAACAGATTTTCACATTCTTTTGTCTGTACGAAGCGCCTTATTGATCTTTATGTCTCTTAAATGTATGCTTTTCAGTTTACCAATACAGCCAGTGAGCAATTATTCGTAATGGGAGTAAACCTCCCGGGCTGCATCCCCCCCCCCCCCTGCCCGTACCATGCCCCTTCTTTTGACAGGACACTTTATGTGAATATATTACCAATTATCCAACATTTCGGCTTCATGAATATGAAAATGGAGTTAACAGACGTCTGATACATTATTCATGATACAGGTATTCAAATTCAATTACCTTGCAACATATACTCGACAGCACAACTGGTGTGGCTGTTAACATGTAATAAAACAATAAATAGTTACACCTTCGCGAGTGTTGCGTTTGCAAATGTAAACTCATTTTGAGCGCTGAGTGGCTGTTATCCTCGAGTCTAGAGTGGGAGTCTTAATATTTTCCAGAAATTTTTTTAGTTTTCACGCTGTAATCGTTTGTGTTCGAGAACATTCGACGATTCCGAAGGAAATGAATATGAAATACTATCAGTTCTACGCTACGAGGTCTGTTGCACGTTTCTGACACAACTTGAGACGGGTTTGGACTTAGGTTTTGTGTAATAAGGTGTATGACAGAGGGTTTCACTTGGTTGTACATCTGATCGTTTTAACGCTTTATTTTCGAGCGGAACAAGAAAGAATACAATATATGCGAAGTGACCAGATTCCTCTATTCTCATAAGTGTATAAGTGTGTTCAACCGGCGACCAATGTTAAAATCCTCTCTGAAGTTCCTTTCATGAAATTACAAGAATAGTTTACTGTGTTACGCAAGATGCCTCTTCAGAGTCCGTTGGAAATTTGTGTAAGATTTCGTTCTGACAAAACAATTCAGTCATCAGTCGCAATGAATGTCCTTTTAATTACTCGTTGTGGCGAATGCACAACACATTCGGAAAATCCTTGGGAATGGAATTTAGTTAAGTTCGTGAAAAACGGCACTTCTGCATAATATCAAACATCAGCGAATCTGGACGTGCTAGTTGCATTCTCCTTTGCAATATTTGTGTATTCATTTCCCCTTGTACGGGATAAAACCAATACAATCGTAACTGGTTGAAACACCCCCAAAAGCTAGAACGGTAGTGCAAGAAAAAGTTATCAGTGCTTGGAAATTATGACCTGTAGGTGATGGCTAATATGCAGTTTGACCTTTGGGCTACCCATCACTCGTTGCAACATATCAGTTGATTCGCATATACTTTAGTTTATTACTTTAACTGACTCACAAAGAGACCATAAGGCTATAGAATTTTAATTTTTTTAAAATTAATTGTATGTGAAGTTCAGAACTCAATCCCCAAAAGCAATTCCCTAGAACTTTAAAAAATGCTCGAGAAACATTAAGGCACTTTTCATGATGGACGGACGCATAGCCCAATCGATAGCGTTGGAGAATGGTAATTGGGTAATCAGTGCATTCAGTTCGAATGCCTACATCGTTTAAATGTAAGATCCATGAAATACATGTTATTTAACCCCTTCCTACTCATCATTTGTTATGAAAAATGCACGTTCTCTTGCTTCTAATTACATATCACACGAAAAATCCCACTTTTCATTGCAAATATAAATTCGTGTCGATTTTTTTAAATAAAAGACGGTTAATAAATTTGAAATACTTTTTTAATTTAAGTAAATTTTATTAATAATCTTTTGTGAAACATCGACGGTTATGAATTTATATTTGTGATGGGAGCAACATGTAATTAGAAAAAATAAGTCTTGCATTTTTCATAAAAGATAATGGTTGGATGTATGTTAATTAGCAAACATTTGATGAATTTTTTATTTAAATTATGTAGGTATTAGAACTGAATGAAAAATTAAAACAGAAAAATGATCATAGTAAGATCTGAACCAAAGATCCGTTGATTTCTCAATTACCACAGACCGATATTACCGAGTTTTTTTTTTTTAAGAATCTATTCAGCAATGGGCACTACAAAACTTTTTACATTTACTTCAAATACAACATTTAAATAAGTTGTGTAAATGGTTAGAACTTTTCTCTTTCCCTTTTATTGTTGAGGATTTATTTCGTTCTTCAGTCATTGTCTGAAGTCATAAACAGACTCTCCCCCTTTCCTTGAAGAGGTAGTTTATAACAGAATATACGAGGTGAACCATGTGAGTGTCCTTGACTTGGGTGCTGGAAGCGCTTTGACGTCTATATTCATCACTGTCTTACTGCTTAATTCGTTAATAGTTGTTCATAGCAGACTTTCTGATTTAAATTTTATCGTTTTCCATTGAGCTGCAATTTTGGAGCAACCTACTGTTCGGTGTATGGCAGTGTCAGCCATTCCAAAGACCAAGTGTAACACTATTTTTCAATGTCATCCAATTTATAAAAATTTTTGCCTTTAAAGTTTGTCGTAATATAACAGTATATGGAAAGACTATATGGAAAGCGTGATATATGTGATGTTAGAGTGTTTTGCTAATGTATGTTCATATCTGTTGTAATATAACTGTGATATGCGAAGACTATATGGGTAGTGTGACACATGTCATGTTGAGTGCTTTAGACAAACCACTTAATGAACTTGATTCAGAAAGGTCCTAGATTCAGTATTATTGCATTTTTGCTGCGTTTCTTTCTAACAGCTAGAAAAATCTTAGGAAAAGGAACTAACAGTCTGATTTCCATATACATTAGTCATACATCGCTGTCAAATCCTGAAAAGGGCAAACATTTATGACAGTTGTCGAAAGTAGATACGTTCCTGACGCGTGTTCTACAAGCACAATTTCCCGTATAATAGTGTTATACGTGGCTTTTTCTGTGACAGGACTGTTGGTTCTGTTTGGGTGAAGTGTTATATTGGCAGTACAGTTGACTGGTCAGTTTTATTCTGTAGCGACGCACAGTTGTCGGAATTAAATCATTTATAAACACTTAAGCTGCTGAGCGAAACCTTGAAATTAAGGATTCGTCTGCAAAAGTGGACCAGACTGTCTTACAGTTTAATTCTTTCTTTTTCATATTGTTATCTGGAGTTTTCTTCTCTATGTTGTCGATTATTTTCATTGTCTTGTGGAATCGTAGATTGGGAGTCTTCTGTAAAACATATCTTGCAGTTCGCAAGGTACGAATTATATTTGGTGATACCCTCCTTTCATTTCTGTTTTCTGCCACGATGCCTCACCCAGCCGTCAGTAAGTCCTACCGAGTAACTGGTAAAAGAGGATATTTATGAGATTTTTCTATGAAGACTGTACATTTTGGCTCACAATCTATTAAGGCTAGCCTGCCTTTTAAAGTGGTTTCGTCAGCTGATCCCTGGTTACCCGAAACAACATAACTTTCCAAATAAACCAAGCTATGTACTTTTTAATTGTGCGAGTCATTTTCTATCGATGGGTATAATTTGTGCCACATACCTAATTTTGGATGGAGCCAGTATGTTTACACGTTCAGTCCACTGAATTATGTTTAATTATCTTGTATTATTCGTTAGCGGGACACCTCTTACTTTTACTGCCACTCCTTTGGAATTGACGTCAAGTAACTCGATTATGTTTTTCCTTAATTTTACTTCTGGCACTAACATTTCAGCACATTCGGTGAAGGGATGTTGCATGGGATGAGTGCTTTCATTTAGCATCAAGAGCTGTGTTTTTAGCGTTGTCCCTGCTGCTTCTTTATAAGCACCCTTTGTTTATGGTATTTAACGGTGTCTTGGGATTTTGTAATTATAATGGTAACGTCATTAGAGTAGGCGTTTACAGGGAATCGTTGTGCACCAGCATGTAATCCTGGTTTCGATGTGCTGACTGTACGGATTAGTGGTTCTAAAGAGATGACAAACATTATAATCGATACGGGACAAAACTGTTGACAAAACGTTTGATTGGGATTACTTCAGTGAAATGTCCATTGATTTGTGCTTTGGAAAACATTTGGTACTGGTTTGGAAACAGCAAACATCCTGTCGCTTGTGGAAATCTGACATGATGTAGGACATTCCGTAGGTACTGATGGCTGACTTTATCGAAGGCTTTCTCTAAGACGGACTTTAGCGAAGACTTTCTCAAAATTTATGTTAATTAACCCTAGTGTTTCTTCCTGATGCTTCCATCAGTAGACGGTCGTATCTCACAAGGAACAAATTCCATCTATAGTAGTTTTGTTAGGTGCGCTACTCGTCTGTTACGGTCGGAGGATGTCTGGAAGGGTTTGCTTCAGTCTTGCCATTATGACACGAGAAATTATTTTCGAGTCTGTGGACAGTAACGTTATTGGACTGTAATCCGTCATTCTTCGTGTGATCTGTCGCTTGGGAATAAATACGATAATTCTGGGATCTTTTTCGAAGTATACATGTTCGCCTCGCTGTTTCTTTCTCGTTATTTCCAAAAAATATTTTTTAATAACTGGCCATAAGGGATACCGTCTCCTCCTAGCCTCCTGCACTTCGGCTAATTTTTTACAACTTCTTCAGTTTATTTCTCTGATATTAGTTCTGACAACATAGAGATACTTTCATTTGTTAGATCTGACGTACAGTTTTGTAGCAGCTGTGCTGTTTTTGGGGCATCAGATGTTTGTGTCTGTACAGTCTTTGGAAATGTTCTTTGACCCCTTCCGGACTAATATATCTGTCCACATCTGTAGGCAGTATACAGGGTGATTCAAAAAGAATACCACAACTTCAAAAATGTGTATTTAATGAAAGAAACATAATATAACCTTTTGTTATACATCATTACAAAGAGTATTTAAAAAGGTTTTCTTTCACTCAAAAACAAGTTCAGAGATGTTCAATATGGCCCCCTCCAGACACTCGAGCAATATCAACCCGATACTCCAACTCGTTCCACACTCTCTGTAGCATATCAGGCGTAACAGTTTGGATAGCTGCTGTTATTTCTCGTTTCAAATCATCAATGGTGGCTGGGAGAGGTGGCCGAAACACCATATCCTTAACATACCCCCATAAGAAAAAATCGCAGGGGGTAAGATCAGGGCTTCTTGGAGGCCAGTGATGAAGTGCTCTGTCACGGGCTGCCTGGCGGCCGATCCATCGCCTCGGGTAGTTGACGTTCAGGTAGTTACGGACAGATAAGTGCCAATGGGGTGGCGCTCCATCCTGCTGCAATATGAATTGTTGTGCTTCTTGTTCGAGCTGAGGGAACAGCCAATTCTCTAACATCTCCAGATACTGTAGTCCAGTTACAGTAGCACCTTCGAAGAAAAAGGGACCAAAAACTTTATTGGCTGAAGTGGCACAGATAACGTTCACCTTAGGCGAGTCACGTTCATACTGAGTTGTTTCCCGCGGATTCTCAGTGCCCCGTATACAGACATTGTGACGGTTGACTTTCCCGTTAGTGTGGAAAGTTGCTTCATCACTAAACACAATCTTTGAAACGAAAGATTCATCTGTTTCCATTTGAGCAAGGATAAAATCACAGAAATCGATTCTTTTAATCTTATCAGCTGCAGACAGTGCTTGAACCAATTTCAGACGATAAGGTTTCATAACTAATCTTTTTCGTAGGACTCTCCATACAGTTGATTGTGGCATTTGCAGCTCTCTGCTAGCTCTGCGAGTCGATTTTCCTGGGCTGCGAACAAATGCTTGCTGGATGCGTGCTACATTTTCATCACTTGTTCTCGGCCATCCAGAACTTTTCCCTTTGCACAAACACCCATTCTCTGTAAACTGTTATACCAACGTTTAATACACCACCTATCAGGAGGTTTAACACCATACTTCGAAATGCACGCTGAACAACTGCCGTCGATTCACTTCTGCTGTACTCAATAACACAAAAAGCTTTCTGTTGAGCGGTCGCCATCTTAGCATCAACTGACGCTGACGCCTAGTCAACAGCGCCTCAAGCGAACAAATGTACATCTAAATGAAACTTTATAGCTCCCTAAATTCGCCGACAGATAGTGTTTAGCTCTGCCTTTTGTCGTTGCAGAGTTTTAAATTCCTAAAGTTGTGGTATTCTTTTTGAATCACCCTGTATTACTCATACAGGGTGGTTCAAAAGTAACTGTACACACTTTGTGGATGTAATGTATGCATCAAAATAAGAGTAAAATATTAAATAAAGTTTTGTCTGAAATTGATTTATTTCAGAATTATGCGGTAGAGCAAGGATCACAAGTGCAGCACAAACAACACAACAGTAAAAGAACGTAGGCTTCCGCGGACGGTGTCATAGTGATTAAAATTCTTCTTGGTATTATTGCTAAAAACTAACAACAATAAACTAAAACCGACGTTTCGGACGAATTGCAACGACCTTCTTCAGGGCACGACTGGTTTTGCATGGGGATAGGTGCGTCTATTTATTACAGAATATCGATGTCTGATGTCACTGTTGTAAAATTTTTAATTGGCCCTCTAATATGATTGGTTAGTCATGGCGTAAGGGAAGCTGGAAGGAAAGAGTCTATTCGTGGATGTCCATGTCGTCAACGATTGGTAGCTGTTCGCCAATCAGCGTTCGGCTTCTGGTCGGCAAGTTTTCCTACTGGTGTGCGCGGAAGTGGACTGACAGGTGCCTTGCAGCAGTTTGGGCAGATACGTCCGTGTCCCGTGTAGCTTCTGCCCCGCGACCGCTCGCGGCCCATTGGACTGGGATGGCCGACAGCCAGGCCGCCGGGAGTTTGTAGCCATCTTTTGTGTTGATGTTGTCAGGCTGTTTAATAATTTCGATCGTCTCCCGTATTTTGCGTTCTCGCATCCACGATTCTTTCGCCAGTACTCGGGCTTCCTAGAACCTGATTGGTTGTCCACAGTCACGCTAGTGTTCCGCTATCGCCGATTTATTATGTTGTTGTAATCGTACATAGCGTTCGTGTTCTGCTACTCGTAAGCTGACAGGTCTCCCTGTTTCTCCTATGTAGGCAGCTCCGCACTCACACCGTAGTTCGTAAACGACTGCAGTGTTAAGATTGTTGAATACATCCTTGGTGGAACCTATCATTTCGTGGATCCTGTGACTGCTTCGAAAAATCGGTCTGAAACCTCGTCGTCGGAGGACGTTGCCTAGCAGTTCACTGACACCTTTTACAATGGTAAATGTACCAGTGGAAGCTTCTCTTCTTTGCCTTATCCTCGTGTTCTGCTCCCTTTGGTTTTAACTACCTTTCTTATGATGTTGTCATCATAGCCGTTGGCACGAAACGTGTGATGTAGCTCCTTTAATTCTTCTTTGATGTTATTTTCATCGCTTATCCGGTAGGCTCGGGCAGATAACGTATGCAGAACAGAATACTTTTGAGCTGGGTGGTGGTGGCTCTCCGCGTGCAGGTACTGATTTGTGTGCGTTGGTTTTCGGTACACTTTGTGTCCCAGTTTACCCTCGGCAGCTCTGTTCAAATGGTTCAAATGGCTCTGAGCACTATGGTACTCAACATCTTAGGTCATAAGTCCCCTAGAACTTAGAACTACTTAAACCTAACTAACCTAAGGACATCACACACACCCATGCCCGAGGCAGGATTCGAACCTGCGACCGTAGCAGTCCCGCGGTTCCGGACTGCAGCGCCAGAACCGCTAGACCACCGCGGCCGGCGGCAGCTCTGTATACTTCCACATCCAGAAATGGCAAGGTACCATTGCTTTCAGTCTCATGTGTGAACTTTATATTTTGGTGCAGGCTATTTAAGTGCTAGAGGAAGTTTCCCAATTCCGCTTCACCGTGAGGCCAGATAACGAGTGTGTCGTCCACATATCGTAGCCAACAATTGGGACGTAACGGAGCAGAAGCTAGGGCCGTTTGCTCAAAGGCTTCCATAAAGATGTCCGCATCTACAGGGGAGAGCGGGCAACACATGCGAGGTGCCGGGGCTAGCAGTGTATTTAACACTAAATTCTTCTAGAATCTACATATGTAAATGATGCTCTAAGCCCCCCCTATTCTAACTCCGACTTTTGCTGTTGCACATGGACTAAAAAGATACGCGAACTGACTGTAATCAACCCTGCAAGTGGAGTAGAAAAGAGTTTAGCACTTGCAATAATTTAATTTGATAAATAAGTTAAATAAAGGAAGGTTTCATTAACGTAGTGAGAAATGATAGGGTTGCTCTACCGATTAACAGAATGAAAGTTCTGTCCAAAATAACAATATGATTTATTAAGACGAAACACAAAATAATAAACAAAAACACATGAAACGTTTACATTACATCAAACTGGCTCAAATTGGATACTCAAATAAACGCTGTGAAGGTGAAGTTGTCCCTAAACTAGATTGTGACGTTTATGACGAAGTGGTATGTGGAGCCAATTCCTTGCAACTCAAATCTTAAGAGAGACACACAGCTAACCCAACATTAATTGCTGCTACATTAGTGAGAAACCAGACAATGAACACCCAAGATAGAACAAAGTTAGAAAAGACGAACAGGCGCGCTCTGCTGAGCTCTGATAATCGCCTAGCAAAAATGCCTGCTTTGCCGGTACTGCGGACGTACATTACCAAGCTGTCTTCTTAGCTGCAAGGACACGATCTGGCGTACTGGAAGCGATGGCTGGTTGCTTCGACGTCCCGTCGTGGTGATGATAATGTCGCGAGTATAGCCCGAAACAAATTGTCCTGGTCTGGTTGTTCCAGACTAAAGACTTCCTATTAATACAAACGCGCCTCTGAGGGAGATGAAGAAGGCTCGCCACACAATCACTGACGGTACAGTGATTGATTTTCATAAGCGAAGTCACACAGTAACTCCGATACAGTCAACTTTAGCCAAACTGCCCAAGACAGACAACATAGTCCGCATGTACGCAGAACGCTCAATTGCCAACTGTACTCGGAAAGTTACGTTGAAGTCGAAACTTCAGCAACTTCGTTAAACAGTTACAATCAAATAAAAGTATATTAGACAGCCAACGGAAGGCAGGCTGTCCAGAGCAGCGAGAGCTCAATGTTGTAACCTACTCCGACTGAAAGGCGAGAGCCGACTACCCCCCAAGAGCACCCATACAAAACCGAACGCAGAACATCCCCGCCCCCACGACAGTGGCCGTGGTTAACCGTTCCAATCAGCAACTCGAAAACCGGCGGAAAATTCCACTCTATTGCCGAAGCACTACCATTCCACCAATGGGGATTCTTGGCGCCAATTTCTGCACTGATTTTGCTATGTCACGGAGCTATGCCCTGAGCAAGCCAATTACAGTTACGATTTTGCAGAAAGCGCGGGAATTTGCCCGCCACAACTGCCTGGGTACACAAGTCATTCCCACACCTCACTGGTAGCCCGCCAGAAAGTGTTTTCGCTAAGTTTCTGCGAAGTAACGGAATCTCTAGCCCAGCGGCTCCTTCGGGCCTCTGCGGGCGTGTCTTTTGACAATGTCGGGGCCTGGAAAGCATTCACTCGACTCCCTCACACCCGTCGGCTTAACCCTCTCAAGATCAGCAGAGCCCACCTGTCACCGGACCACCCGGGTGACGAGAGACGCTGCGTGGGAAGTCCGTGTGTGAAGGAATAGAGACTTTTCACCGCATGCAATTAGAGAGCAAAATCGTAAGATAGAAATATGAGAGGGGGCTCATGCCACCTCTCACACATTGCCTCTCCATCTAACTGTTCGTAATATTTTCCCCTCCAGGTGAAGTACATAGATGACAGGCATAAGCGCACCAGATCGCAGATATCTGGTGGGATCCGATCCTGTAGAATGCGTATAGTCTCCTCAATAGGTACGTTAGTGAAGAGAGACTTGATGTCAAAACTGACCATAATGTCTGCTGACTTTATTCGCTGTTCCCTAATCAGTTGTATGAAGTGGGAAGAGTCTTTCACGTACGAGTCTGTTTGTCCCACAAGACAGCGTAACTTAGGTGCCAGATATTTCGCAACATAATACGTAGGTGAATCTATTCCGTTCACTATGGGCCTCAGCGGATAACCCTCCTTATGGAGGGTACTCCGTAGATTCTAGGAGGAACAGGCACCTTAGTGATTAGTCTTTTGGCTGTGTCAGGATCAGTTCTCGAGTCCTTTACGCGGCATAATACACAGAAGAATTTCAGTCACTAAAACAACAGTAATTCTTCTCTGGAAGCAACGACACGAAGGGACCCGAATTCAGCACGGCTACATACTGTACATTTGTCCTGAAAAATGTTCAAAATGATGTCCATGTAGACGAAAACAGTGATCTGCTCGGCGTCTTACCACCCTATGAAAGTTGCAGATCCGTGGCCCGATTACAAGGCGCACAGTCATCCATAAAAATTCCATCGTTTTTTGGGAACATGTATTCGACGAATGGCAACAGTCCGTTAATTCCCGCGTGCGGCCATTAACACGTTGGAAAGCGTTTGACATTAATCACCTGAGTACAAATGACACCCCGCCAATCCACTGCCATTTTATACCCGTGTATGCGGTACTACCGCCCTAGATATATTTGCACGTCGCTATCCCATGACTTTTGTCACCTCAGTGTATGTTTGAATGACTCCAGATGGAAAGGCTTCCGTCGTAGCTGAGTACCGAAGCTCTCTGCCACGTTCATTGGTCTGAGGAAGTGCTCCTGGTGAGTGGTGACCTACTCTTGACAGGGGAAACAAAACACGCCCATACAGGGCGGACATTCTGCGAAGGCGCAGGGAAAATCACCGGGGAGAGAGGCGCGCGGCGAGCCGCTACTTTCGAGGAATCGGCCGCTGCGTGGCTCGTTTTTTGCGGGCAGCGGGCGGGCCGAGCAGTTGCTCACGACCGCGGCTCGCGCACACGCCGCGCTGCGCACGACCGGCAGCCAGTGAGAGTACAGCGTGTCCACTTTATCTCGGAACGAAATATCGATTTGGTTTATTCAGTAACACACTTGTTAACGAGCATAATGAGCGCTCAGAGCTAAGCGAAAAAGACTTTTATTTAATAATTAGGTTATAGTGGTTCCTTAAGGGCTCCACGCACGAGAGTTGGATCGCAGCGATCTCTCTCGTGGGTGACCGATCGCTTCATAGATCTTACGCCCCAGACAGTCAGATGAGTGGCATGCGATTCGTGCACGCAAAGTGGCTGCCTGGCTGGTTGGCAGCGGTGTGTGGTAGTCCCAGTTTTCAAGAAGGGTCGTCGAGCAGATGCGCAAAACTATAGGCCTATATCTCTGACATCTATCTGTTGTAGAATTTTAGAGCATGTTTTTTTCCTCGCGGATCATGTCATTTCTGGAAACCCAGAATCTACTCTGCAGGAATCAACATGGATTCCGGAAACAGCGATCGTGTGAGACCCAACTCGCTTTATTTGTTCATGAGACCCAGAAAATATTAGATACAGACTCCCAGGTAGATGCCATTTTCCTTGACTTCCGGAAGGCGTTAGATACAGTTCCGCACTGTCGCCTGATAAACAAAGTAAGAGCCTACGGAATATCACACCAGCTTTGTGGCTGGATTGAAGAGTTTTTAGCAAACAGAACACAGCATGTTGTTCTCAATGGAGAGACGTCTACAGACGTTAAGTAACCTCTGGCGTGTAAAGTAACCTCTGGCGTGCCACAGGGGAGTGTTATTGGACCATTGCTTTTCACAATATATATAAATGACCTAGTAGATAGCGTCGGAAGCTCCAAGCGGCTTTTCGCGGATGATGTTGTAGTATACAGAGAAGTCGCAGCATTAGAAAATTACAGCGAAGTGCAGGAAGATCTGCAGCGGATAGGCACTTGGTGCAGGGAGTGGCAACTGACCCTTAACATAGACAGATGTAATGTATTGGGAATACATAGAAAGAAGGAACCTTTATTGTATGATTATATGATAGCAGAACAAACACTGGTAGCAGTTACTTCTGTAAAATATCTGGGAGTATGCTTACGGAACGATTTGAAGTGGAATGATCATATAAAATTAATTGTCGGTAAGGCGGGTGCGAGGTTGAGATTCATAGGGAGAGTCCTTAGAAAATGTAGTCCATCAACAAAGGAGGTGGCTTACAAAACACTCGTTCGACCTATACTTGAGTATTGCTCATCAGTGTGGGATCCGTACCAGGTCGGGTTGACAGAGGAGATAGAGAAGATCCAAAGAAGAGAGGCGCGCTTCGTCACAGGGTTATTTGGTAAGCATGATAGCGTTACGGAGAAGTTTAGCAAACTCAAGTGGCAGACTCTGCAAGAGAGGCGCTCTACATGGCGGTGTAGCTTGCTGTCCAGGTTTCGAGGGGGTGCGTTTCTGGATGAGGTATCGAATATATTGCTTCCCCCTACTTATATCTCCCGAAGAGATCACGAATGTAAAATTAGAGAGATTCGAGCGCGCATGGAGGCTTTCTAGCAGTCGTTCTTCCCGCGAACTATACGCGACTGTAACAGGAAAGGGAGGTAATGACAGTGGCATGTAAAGTGTCCACCGCCACACACCGTTGGGTGGCTTACGGAGTATATATGTAGATGTAGGTGTAGATGTGTGGCAATAGGACTGCAATTCGTTTCTCTAGTTACTTAGTGTAGTTATACCGTTCTGTTTCGTTACGCTTTGCCGTCGTCGAGAAAGATCTTCACGTTACAATTCACAGTCACTCAGCGACGAGAAACTATTCTGAGAAGTGGAGGTTGGAGTTGCCACTTATATTTAGAAATTATACAAAATACACCCTCCAGTTTTTCAGTAATTAGTATTTTGAAGCTTGTGCTGTAGAAATGATGGACAGATTTTAGTAATACTGAAGATGCACTGGGCTCCATCTGATGATTTAGTATTATTTACGAAACAATGACGTATTATTAAAATTTTTCACTTCTAAACAGAATGATATACATGTACCGTAATATTAAGTGGAGATTTTAATCTAAATGTTCAGAACAAAATTATTGTACAGTTATACTCAAGTCTCTTGGCGTTTCATATAATCAAACTCACCCTTCTACAATTTATAGCAAGAGTTATGATAATCAGCCGTGGTGCTATTGACAACATTTGAAACATCGAAATTGCACAATAAATTGTGTGCTTTAATTACTTGAAGTTAAATTAGAAAATCAATTATTAAAACGGAGATGAGGACTAATAAACGAAAAACGGATTGGAGTCAGAGAGAGAGAGAGATAAAAAACCAAAACGGATTGTATAAGAAAATGGCTCTGAGCACTATGGGACTCAACTTCTGATGTCATTAGTCCCCTAGAACTTAGAACTAGTTAAACCTAACTAACCTAAGGACATCACAAACATCCATGCCCGAGGCAGGATTCGAACCTGCGACCGTAGCGGTCTTGCGGTTCCAGACTGCAGCGCCTTTAACCGCACGGCCACTTCGGCCGGCACGGATTGTATAAGCACACTAGAAAGATATAAAGAACCCACGAGGGGGGCAGTTAAAAATGTTATATAGTGTGTAAACTAACCTGCAGTTCATAATAAAAGCGTTTCAAAACAAGTTTAATAAGTTAAAATCCCCGTTTTTTTAATTTATTTTTTGCGTCTATCGGTGGGGATACGGGGATCATTTGTGACTGCTGGTAAACACAGTTACTCATTTTCCATAGCATAACTTGTCGACACACTGACGTTGAAACAACTTGGGCAATCGTTCCTGTGTGTCAGAGTCGAGGCGAGAGACCGATTGCAGCGATATCGCTTGCGGAACGGATCACTGCGACCCTAGGCAGATCGTCCACTTGGGCAACGCAACAGCAACGCGAGAGTTGCGTTGCACATTCTTCGTCCACTAATGCAACTGTGATGCAACTCTTTTGGGACGTGTTTCGTCTCAAGAGTGCTAATTTTTGTCAGTCTATTCCACAATGCCAAGTTCTGCTACTCGTAATGCCGTGCGGGGTAGCCGAGCCGTCTTAGGCGCCTTGCCACGATTCGCGCGGCTCCCCGCGTCGGAGGTTCGAATCCTCCCTCGGGCACGGGTGTGTTTGTTGCCCTTAGCGTAAGTTAGTTTAAGTAAGATAAAGTAGTGTGTAAGCCTAAGGACTGATGACCTCAGCAGTTTGGTCCCAGAGGAACTTACCATAAATTTCCAAATTTCGTATTCGTAATGTTCACCTTGCGTGTCCGTACGTCAGGAAGTTTAAAAGTATTAGCGCGAGAGTTTTAAAAGACGAAGTAAAATTGAAAGGAATTTGTAGGATGTAGAAGAAGCGGTTTGAGGAGCTGGCTGAAAATCTTCGTCGAATCGTTAAAAGAAGGGAGACGAACTGGAAGAAAAGTGTCTCAGTTGGAGAAAGACTAATACTTTATCTGGGGTAGAATGCATATTATTAATCATTATAAAGTATACAACAAATTTATTGTGAAACGAATCTATATTCTTATAGATTGAAACCGATTACATAGGATATAACTCTTCTGTCTTTTTATTTTTAAATTTAAGATGAAGAAATGATTAACAACGATGTGAGTTCTTAGAACTAAATATTTGGGTTGTCAGCGTCAAAGTTTAGCCAACGGCCTTTTCGCAGTGATAACACCCGTTCCCATCTGATCACCGAAGTTAAACGCTGTCGGGCTGGGCTAGTACTTGGATGAGTGACTATCCGGTCTGCTGAGTATTGTTGGCAAGTGGGGTGCACTCAGCCCTTGTGAGGCCAACTGAGGAGCTACTTGATTGAGAAGAAGCGGCTCCGCTCTCGTAAACTGGCATACGACCGGGAGAGCGGTGTGCTGACCACATGCCCCTCCATATCCGCATCTAGTGACGCCTATGCGCTGGGGATGACACGGCGGCCGGTCAGCAGCGTTAGGCCTTCATCACCTGTTAGAGCGAAGTGTAGTTTTAGTTTTAGCGTCAAATTTCATCAGTTGACTGAGGGATGCTCGGAATCGTGGGAAGTACATGGTCTGTGGGATGTGGCATCCGGAACTGAGGTTACAAGTTCCTGAGGCGTATCACACAGAGCCATCCGTGACCATGGAGAAGATGACTGTGATGAGTTGGAGGAGTCTAGAATACAACTGTCAATGGTAGCACTTCACTTCTGAACCGACGAACTTGTTTATCGAAATTAGAATTGTATTAATACCTTCAGCTGCTAACGGGCGTTGATTTATATCAACGGCGACAGGTGAAAATGTGTGCCCCGACCGGGACTCGAACCCGCGATCTCCTACTTACATGGCAGACGCTCTATTCATCTGAGCCACCAAGGGCACAGAGGATAGCGCGCCTGCAGGGACTATCTCGCGCACGCCGCCCTCGAGACCCACACTCTCATCTTGTATGTCCACACACTACATTTGTAGTGTCCCAGCCCAACACACTTATTACTCGTGGAAGACATTCTTACCAAGTCCCGTAAGAGTTCGGGGAATATGTGTGCATCCGCATAGAAGAAGAAGGTCATGGCCGGTGTTGCCAGAACTATATACTTATATGGATATGGTGTCTGCAAACAGACACCATATGCATATAACTTGTTTATCAGTCATTCATTCCACATCTGTCAGTAGACTTAGTAAAGTGGCAAATTTTGTATCACAGTGTATTCTTTTATGTTCCGCCATGCACCCAGTGTTATCAGATTCCCATTACTATCCCATACATCCAAAGTTCCAGGGGGAATATATATTTCTGAAGAAGATCTACTTTTTGTGAGAAAGTTATGTAGTAGCACACTGGTCATAGTAATTTCTTCCACAGTTTCTAAGTCTAAATTAATAGGTCTTCCAAAAATTCTGAACACTGAAGTTAAAGTGCCAAAAGTATTCTTCAGTCCAACGCGGGTTCTAGACAACTGTTCGTTAAATATTCTTTTTGGCGATCCATTCTCATGATGTCCAGGGTAAGGCTGCATAACATGCATACTGAGAGCAAAGGCACCAACTGCTAAAAATACGTATGGCACGTTTACGTTGTTATTAGATCCATGAAGTGGGCATGGTGTGGGGAAGTTCATTTCGTTTCTGCAGATTCTTTGCCATAATAATGAATTGTTAAAAACACCACCATCGCTAATCTTCCCTTGACATCCTATGTCAACGAATATAAAGTTATAATTGTTATCGACAAATTCCAAAAGCACTATACTGAAAGTTTTCTTGTAGTTGAAATATTCAGGTCCACTGTGAGGCGGACATTCGATAACTATATGTTTGCCATCCAACGACCCCAGATTTACTGCTATATCCCCTTTCTATATTAATCCAATCTTCCGCTGTAGAGGGCATATGAAAAGATAATGTTAAAATAATAATTAAAATTTGAAATAATTCTTTCGTACCGTATTATTAATAAAATCTAATTTTTGCAGCAGTCAAGATCATCAGAAACAGCTGACGAAGAAACGGTGGATGAAGCCGAGGAGACAGGAAATTATAACAGGGTGGCGGGTTCCTCGACTCCCGCATCAACGGTTTCTTCACCATCTACAAGTAAATCTAAGGAGAAATCTCGTCGTCACACTGCTTCGAATATAGCGGAACAGCAAATGGCCACAGCATTTGGTCAATTAACGAATGTGCTTAGTGAAAGTCCATCATGTGCAAATGCTGAAGATGATGAATGTGATCTGTATGCTAAGCTATTAGCCAAAAATATGCGGGAGCTTCCTCAAGACGACAGGAAATTAATGATTTATGAAATAGATGGTTTATTTATCAAAAGAATTAGAGGTCATTTTCGTGTGAAACATCATGCTCTCATAATTCATTTCGATATTCTAGACCATCATCAGTGTCAAGTGGATATATAGTAGTACCAAACCGCTCAGCACGTGTTCAAAAGTCATTTTCTGAACCTTATACCCCAAATCATGACTACCAATCCCATCTCCAATTCTGAAAGATCCTCCACTCCATTACTACCACCACATCCTCGAAATAGAGATGACAACATAACTATTTACTGAATCGAACCCAACCCTTCAGCAGCATGATACTAGTGCATAAGTAATAACTATTGTACAGAACACTGATTAATATTTTTGTACACCTAGCTCTTTAAACTAATAAAAAATATTAAAAACAAAATATCAAACATGTTTCACATTGCCTTTATTTCAATTTTCAGAACGCTGTTCATAGCTTGGAAGACTTCAGGTATAATTTTTGATATTGCCTGGGTGGATACTTTAAACAAATAACGTAGACTTTTGTAACTGTCTCCAGATGCTAAATATCTTAGTGTTATTGCCGGACGATATTTAGCTGGTATAGCTTCTCTGAAGTCTGTATTTTTCTTTTAAATCATAGGTGAAATTTCATTCAGCAAATATTCAAAATTAGCGTAGCTCATACTGCAGAAGTTATAAAACTGTCCAGATGGTTCATGAAAAAGCTCATTACATTTTTCTTCCATAAATTCTCTGCAGTCACAAATTGTAAATCAATAATTTGTTCATAGGCCTAATACACATAACATACTATATAATGATCATAGATACAATTAACAATTACCTAGTACGGTTTCTATGAATTTTTAACATCCACCATCTTCTTTGCCGTCTTTTTAGTTTTCTTTCCTAATTTATTTTTTTATTTTTTACTTTTATAATGAAGACAAGTTAAGCCAAAGGTTATGGCCGACACAACCTCTACGTCCGTTATGCTTGCTTCTGCAGAACAAAGAAGCGCACTCGCGAGTGTGTGGATAGTTCCCCAAACGTAGCCACGGCATTAAGTTTTCAATGTTCATGCCATTTTTAACATTTTACTTCAGTTTTGAGTGTTTGTGTTTAACGTTCATTTATGACACAACAATTCGTTCTTTTATTGTTGGCAAGAAGAAATAATGCATGTGCCTCTAGGAGAAATGTAACATTGTTACTGAAGAATGTGCTCGTACAGTATGAAAATGAATCGATAGTTCATCTACTTATTTTCATTGTTGTATCACTTACGGTTGTTAACTCTTAGAAGGTATGGCTATTGAAACAAAAATATCGATGTTTCGTACCGATATTATATCAAAGGTAACGTCTATTTGTGAAATATCGGTATATGCGTGTCGATTCTTTAGATTCGTTTTTGAAACTAAAGGAAAATATGGAACTGCATTCTCCATTTATTTGAGCAAATGTTGGAAGATTTTCTCATTACAAGCACGTGTTGTCCGTCAACAGTTGTACCTTACTTTCGCAAACACACTACAATAGTTGTAAGATGGTTGTAGAACAATTTTCATACAGCTTCAAAGAATGAGATTTCTTAAAAAAATAGTGATTTTAAATTATCTTTTTTGTAACTTCTGTTCCCACTTCTTACAAAGCTCCTCATTAGTCTATTTTATTTTATAAGTCACTTTACATATTTTTCATACCATTTTTACGTCATTTTGTGGATATTTTCAAGCCAGTTTAGAGATAATTTTCGCAGCATTTTAAGTCATAAAAATCCAGACTCAGCGGTTACAAATAGTTTTTCATATCCGTGAACTAAATGAGTCCTCACTAGGGGCAACTGTCCCCACTGTCCCCAAGCCCCCCCCCCCCCCCCCCACCTGTCCCGCTCCTCAGCAGGCGCCACTGTGAGCACTTCGTATCTACCAGGGCCAAGTTTCTCTCTAAAACCACCTGTGTTGATACAATCTCGGCGATCAGACCATGTTTACGCTACACAACTTGAGTGGGCAGCTTTTTCCCATGTAAACTGAAAATGGGACCTGAAAACTAAAAATGGGACCGGGTGCCTACCGGTACACGCCCTATCAAAATCAATACACCTGCCTTTAAAAATCTCCACACTTAGTTGGTTCTAATAGATATGAAAAGGATTTGAAAGGAGACACTGACTTCTTAGAACTGAGAGTTTTATTGTCTCTAGCACAAGGCACGGCACAAGTTCTAACGTTTCTACGCACACGTACGGACATTCACTGTCACTTCGACTTTCTATTACTTTTCTGCTTGTACCTACTCTTCTTGCTAACAACTCGCTTCTAATATGATGAGTTCTCTATCCCGTCCGCGAACACCCTAACATTCAGAGTGTTACAAAAAGGTACGGCCAAACTTTCAGGAAACATTCCTCACACACAAAGAAAGAAAATATGTTATGTGGACATGTGTCCGGAAACGCTTACTTTCCATGTTAGAGCTCATTTTATTACTTTTCTTCAAATCACATTAATCATGGAATGGAAACACACAGCAACAGAATGTACCAGCGTGACTTCAAACACTTTGTTACAGGAAATGTTCAAAATGTCCTCCGTTAGCGAGGATACATGCATCCACCCTCCGTCGCATGGAATCCTTGATGCGCTGATGCAGCCCTGGAGAATGGCGTATTGTATCACAGCCGTCCACAATACGAGCACGAAGAGTCTCTACATTTGGTACCGGGGTTGCGTAGACAAGAGCTTTCAAATGCCCCCATAAATGAGTCAAGAGGGTTGAGGTCAGGAGAGCGTGGAGGCCATGGAATTGGTCCGCCTCTACCAATCCATCGGTCACCGAATCTGTTGTTGAGAAGCGTACGAACACTTCGACTGAAATGTGCAGGAGCTCCATCGCTCATGAACCACATGTTGTGTCGTACTTGTAAAGCCACATGTTCTAGCAGCACAGGTAGAGTATCCCGTATGACATCATGGCGGTGAATCGAGGAAGTACAGTACATACTGACGAAACTAAAATGAGCTCTAACATGGAAATTAAGCGTTTCCGGACACTAGTCCACATAACATCTTTTCTTTATTTGTGTGTGAGGAATGTTTCTTGAAAGTTTGGCCGTACCTTTTTGTAACACCCTGTTTAACGGATTTTTCGGACTTCTAACGTCACGGTGCCATCTATCGCCCAACCACGTCTGACATCCAGCCACGTCTCCCAACTATTCCTTTCCTTCCGCGCCATCCGTAACGGCAAACCGAGCACCAATTGAGAAGAACTACCGTCCAGTTTTTGTGTTGTCAGGCTCACTGAAGACGTGCGTGCAGCTTAATGTGCAGCTGTGAGCAGTTGCCTTTTGTGAGGTACCCGACTCATGCTGTTCACGAGGTGTTCGCTTGGAAACTTGTTGAGGTGGACTTACATTCACTGTCTGTAGCAATTCCTGTCGGGTTTGAAACCGATTGCCACTGCCGTAGAATGAGACTCGTATCCGGTGCCTGTCGATTATGATATTGGTATGATTACTGTTCGTACGCCGTTTTACATCACTATGAGGGGTACAAAATTTCTCGTAGATATGCTGAACAGTCAGCGCTGATACAGCAACAAATCGGGCAACTGAAGTAACAGCGGGGTCGAGGACACGTCCAAACACGACAGCTCTCCTCTGCCAATCTAGCACGTCTCGACGTCGTCCTTTGTTATTGCGATGATTACATAAAGTCGAGTGATACCAACACGCCACTTCGCTACCACGATGTACGTCAGCGGTGGACGGTTACACAACAGCCTGGTACCAATTCTAAACTATCTGAAGTGGAACAAATCGACCAGTGTGCATAGGGGGTGACAAGTATTTAGTCCGGCAAGCTTACTAGTTCGTTTTGTCCGCCCTTAACAAGCACATTAAGTGGACCTCCCACTGCATCAAGTGGATCCTGTGTTTAATGGCGTGCCGGCCGCGGTGGTCTAGTGGTTCTAGGCGCGCAGTCAGGAACCGCGCGACTGCTACGGACGCAGGTTCGAATCCTGCCTCGGGCATGGATGTGTGTGATGTCCTTAGGTTAGTTAGGTTTAAATAGTTCTAAGTTCTAGGGGACTGATGACCACAGATGTTAAGTCCCATAGAGCTCAGAGCCATTTGAACCATTTTTTTGTTTAATGGCGTAAATATAAAAAAATACGATTTGAGAAGAATGAAAAAAAAAATGAGCAAATAGCCTGCGATATGTTAAGCACCAAGCGTAGAGGGAAAATATAGGTTCCAAGTGAGATATAAAATACTGGAAATGGAATACTATGAGTTTTTATGGGTCTATCTTAGAAAAAGAGATATCGAATGACTTTTCCATTTTGTATGTGGTGAATGGATGAAAACAAGTGAAACGACTGTAATAAAAGAGTTTAAAAAATTAATAACATTTTGATACAACACATTTTCCGTACAATAAATTAGTACTCTGATTTTATGAACTCAACTGATAGACACGGGAGAAGAAGCTATTTCTTATAATTTACACGATTTCATAAAGTTACGTAGCTCTTACCTGAGACCATCATACTGGGATAACTTCTCGTCACTGTTTGTATCAAGAGGTATTCCTTTAATGAAAATTTTGCAGTTGTTGCCTTGAAGACGAAATGAGAGACAGCAGTCATTACTGAATTTTAATTAAGTGAGCAACCATCTAGATCACAGCATTTACAGTTTTATTGCCAGCTTCGGCCTTATTCATCACAAGATCTACAGTACTTCATGCACTTTATGGTACCAGTAGGCTATGTCTGGTTGTATTCTCCTTGAAATAAGAAATGTATACATCGATACTAGACAAGTGCAATTATGCACATATAAATGTTGTACGACACTGTGGTATATATTAATCGCGCAACCAAAGTTGAGCGCTGTAGGTGGTGGGGGGAGCAGAATGGACCAAAGTCGAAGAACAGTGTACGACTTTGATCTGATATTCACTTGTTTCGGATGTCCGCCAACCTTTGTCTAATATAGGGGCTGGGCAATACTGGTATTGTTGTTGTCAATCTGTGTTGCCTTCGGTGTGTTGTGTTTTATGTTGTGGGTAAATACTGTTTTTAAAATTGTTTCGTAATAAGTGATGCTGGTCCTTCTGAGGAATTGTTAACTCCTTCCACCGCTAAATGCAAAGGGAGTAAAATGTTGCGTAGCCAAGCACGTAAAACAGTGCTTAATGTCATAAAGTTCTGCAAAGAAGAAAAAAGCAGAAGAAATTGTTCTACCCGCTTTCACAGGCGGGGAAGAGAGCTGTTAAGCACACAGGACGAAGTGTGTCGAGTATGAAGAGAATGGTAAAATTTACGAAAACTAATCCTGGCGATTCTCCAAGAACGCCAAAAAAGAAAAGGTTAGTTTAATTTAGTAGTCTATCGTTCCACTGTCCCTCGGTAGAACCCTCTATTGGATGTAAATTTTTCTTTTCATGTGTCGTTGATTACACTTCAATGACTTTGTGTATAAGTACTGTATTGTATTTCGATACAGTCACTGTACAATGTGATCAAAGTTTTGAAGAGGTGTTCCTTTCTTTCCTTAATAGGAGACGTAGTAACATTCAAGAGGAACTGGATGAATTTGACACGCGTGTCATTGGTGACAGGATAAGAGACTTTTATACTATGCAGAAAGTTGTTCCCAGCATAACGAAACTGTTGTCAGTTCTGAGATCCAAGATAGGACGGGTGTGGTACTTCGCTTAGAACAATTTTCAAGTCAGTGGGCTTCGTGTGGAAACGTCTCAAAACAAGAGGACATTGTTACTCGAACGTGAGGACATTGTGGAGTGGAGATCTGGTTTTCTTGTACAGACGAAAGCCGTTAGGGAGGCAGGAAGCGAGATTTTCTACCTAGACGAATCTCGGCTCCATAACAATCTTGCTTGCGGCAAATGTTGGCAAAGCGAAGACGTGGTTAGTGTGAGAGCTTGGGAAGAGCTTCTAAGAGATTAATAGTAGCACCTGTTGGTTCTAAGAACGGTTTTGCGAGGGCAGCTGAGCTCAAGTTCTTTGCCAGAACCAGCCAAGGAGATTACCATGGGCAGATGAACTCTAATAACTTTGAACAGTGGTTTGAAGAAATGGTTTTACCCTGTCTTCCTCCTAACTCAGTTACTGTGTTAGACTATGCGCCCTATCATAGTAGGCAGCTGGACAAACCTCCCACATACTACAATTCCAAAGCGGAAATGCTCGAATGGCTGCGGAAAAAAAAATCATCGAGTGCGACGCGAGCATGAAAAAGGAGGCTCTCTGATCGTTAATCCGGCTACATAAGCCTGTGGATAAATGCTATGCTGTCGACACGTCGGCCGCAAGCAAAGGTCTCAGAGTAATACGCTTGCCACCCTATAACTGTGACCTAAATGCGATCGAACTTGCGTGGACGAAAGAAAAGGGAGTGTTTAGAGAATAAAATGTCACTGGAGAGATGTCTGCGGAAAATCTCCTTAAACTTGAGGAGGATTCCCTAAAGTCAGTCACTGTGGGTGACTGGGCAGGCTACTGTCGAAAGGTGGAGGGAATATTGGACAAACGATGGTATTATGGAAGTTGCCATTGATAACATCAATTTTATTGTTGGCACAGGTAACTCCAGTGAATCGTCAGAATCCAGTTCAGATAGAGCTGAAGATGTTAGTGGGGTATCTAACCTTGAACGACTTTGCACAGAGTTCATATTGTTTCTTCTTCATTGTTTCATTTTCATACTGTATATTGTGTATATAAGAATACAAGTAAAAACCACTAGTGAACTTCTACTCCGTTTATCACACCTGCCTAAATACCTTCATACAGATATTTCGTAGCTACTGCATTACGCAAATTGTAGCAGTGGATATGTTAATAAGCACGATGTTCAATAAGTTAAGACTTCTTCAACCATAATCACTGAAGGAATACGTATAACACTGATGCTATCGCTAACTCTCTCACGTCTGCTACCGTAAACAGACGACGCTCTCACGCTGTAATGCTTTCTGCTAGCCCGCTCAGGTTAGGTTGACAACGAGGGAAAGCTGTCACTGACGGTCGATGCATTCGATTTGTATCGAATCAACCACCTTCCATAAGTCAGCTCGCCGGGTGTCAGCTTTGTTTGCGCGATTAATACATTATATTGCATTACACAGTGGAAGACAGATCTCTGATTATGTTATTAAGGTAGGCGGTAATAATTAAAGAAATAAACAACTTTTAAAACAAGCGGTCTAGGTTGTTACCAAATTAATGAAAGTGCAATAATAATTCGTGACTTAAATTTAGCCTTTAATTATTAAACGTATAATTCCAGTTTCAGATTTCTCTGTTGGTAGGTCTACTGCACCCATCGAATCGACATATACGAGTATGAAGTTTTCTTTGTAAAAACGTTAGGTAGTTTTTTCATGTGCCGTTCATCAAATGGGAATAAAGGAAACTAGACCACTAGAAACTGAAGAATCCTACAGCTGTGACTGCTAGGTAAGTTGTACTTCCACGAACGCAAAGTATAAGTAAAAAAAAAAAAAAAGCCTGCGGGATTTGTATGCCCAGCAGTTAAGATTTAACATTTAATACTTAGAACGTAATACGCGTATCTCCTAAATTTACTGCCGTTGATTGTATGTATGCCTATAGCTTTTCAATCAGGTCTTTGAGACAGTCTAGCAACACTGCCTATGTACAGAATGGTATTATACGACATCTTAACATGTGCCTGACAGAGTAATTTGGCTAGGAAAAAAACGAAACATAGAGTGGAGTGTCAGTGTAACGAGTGACTTTGGCGGCTTTGTGGGAAGTCATTTTGTATGAAGAAGTGCCGAAACGCCGCAAAACAATTTCTTCCTCTGCCTCCAGCAATTAACTACCGTATTCTTATGTGGGAACCGACAATCTTCTTAAGGAATTCAATTAACCGTGTAAATCGAAAATTGCTTGTGCAAAGAGAAATATGGAAAACATGGAACGCATATAGAAGTTACTAGGACTTCATACAGAAGTGAACTCCACAAAAGAGGGAAAAAGCGCGATCAATGCAAAAGAGAAATATTATTTTTTTCTAATGTTGAGAACAGTTGTTCACATTTTCAGGCGAATAAAGACTTGCTATTATCCCGTCGCTATTTGGTTCCTTAGCGACGGTCGCAAACTGCGAATTCAAGTAGTAATCTTAACGTTTTGCCAGTCTTTTGTTACGAGTGCAGTTTACATGATTTGTTTACATTACCTCATTTTATAGTCCACAGAAAGTTACTGCTATGACGGTATCTTTTGAATATATATTACTCGTCTACTTTCTGTTCCTTTGTTGGATTTTAAATCCGCAAGATTCTACAAAAGAAAATGCTTTGGTAAGAAGACCTTTCTTCTTTTTTGAATTATTGTCAGATACAGTGGTCCAAATACTGTTTCGAAAGTATAGTACCCATCTTTGTTGAAGGAGAGAGTTTTTATCTTGTAGGGTAAATGATGAAAGGAATGATGAGTAATTTTAAGAAAACCGTTAAACATTTTGTGTTCAAGGAATGTGCTAAACTTTGGTCGATGTAAAGAATGGGCTAAAGTTACGTATTGGACCCTCCCCTCCTCCCTGGTGAATATAAAATTTTGTTAAGCAGTTAACACGAAATTGGTTGTAGTATATACCACAGCGTAATACATACAACCACGATACACACTGGTACAAAAGTTGTCACCATTTGACAGCTGAATGACACTAGCGCTCCAAGCGGAGAGAAAGATGACAGTCACAAGTGTCGTGAAGATAATGTTTATTTTCAATTATTTCCTACTTCATCAACGAAATAGTTGTTATATTTTTGTGTTCCATGCGTTAGTAAATTACCAAGAGAGATGAAATATCGTGAGGTACATATAAAGACAGCTACATCACTGTGTTCACTGACATAAGCTACAAGTTATTCATGAAGAAATGCTTTCAAATATGTGTATATTTGCAGCTGAATCCGCTGAAAGCAAAAGAATATGAACACACGTTTCATTCGTGAGAAGTATATATTTCAATTATCTGTTCTTAATATCATAGGAATTTTCCCTGACACATCAAAAAATCGTTATTGATCTAATGATTCACCCATTCTTACACTTCACTCGACTTTATGATACACAAATATTTTTGAAGTGTGATTACTTTTACTTCAAAGATGAGTGTTGAAGAACCTTGCCGTTTGTGGCTAAGATTTAGCAACAATTGTGAAATTGGTTTTTCTGTTTTTGGAAACAGTTTTATTCTTTTTGATGATTTATCATCACGTCGTTTTCTCTTAAGCTACATTTTTGGTAGCTTCTTTGACACATTAAATAATGTAGGTATTATATTCCATAAAGGTTCCCTAAGTTTGACGTTCACTAATTTGACTGAGAGTATAGCGAACAAAACTCTGCGTTGTTGGGTAGATATACGATGTCTTTCTGCAAAAGGTCAGGTATTCTGCTGTTTACCAGTAATTTTTTGTTGTTGTAGGAAAACGATATTACCCAGTAAATGTCTGTATGTTACAGTCTAATCATAAATAAACTGTCCTGTAATGTACCGATTCGTATCTCCTAGAGTCCTGAGGAAACTATATAATGACAAATATGATGTAATTTTTTTAGTGATTGTCGATTTTTATGGTACTGCATACACTCCTTACTGTAAAAAGTATGTTACAAATCAATATAAACGTTAGTATTCGCACTCGTTCGATATCATATTCAAAAGTGTTGCTTGCTGGCCGCTTGGGGCGCTGCTATCGGCGTGGGTAACAGAAACGACGGAGTGTCGCGACTGTTATGTTAGACTCTGGTGTATAACGTGACGTTTTCTAGAGTCAAACGTATCGTGTTTACACACTTATTAATTACAATTAAACAGTTATTGATGATATTCTCTAAAATACGGCTCGTAGGCTGGCAGCAAGATTGAGAACATGTCTCTCTAGCATACTTAATAACCTTACTGATTGAGAGAGAGAGAGAGAGAGAGAGAGACGTTTGTGATGCCTCTGGTAGAGGAAGCAACAAACGTTAAAAGAAACGTTTGTGGCGCCTCTACCGGCATAAGCGTGAACTGAAGAGGGACGAAGCATACAAAACAAAAGATCTACGATTTCCGTTCAGCGCCATATTTTGAAACAGCCCTAAAGAGATCCTCAGTTGATGTATGGATTAATTAAACTCCAAATGGAATAGATATTATATTATTCGGGATTAATAAAACTAGAAAACACTTTCGATATAATTCTAATAAGATCTTTAAAATACAGGGTGTCCCAAAATAATTATACACTTTTTGAAATTGAACATCTATTTGATGAAAGGGGTTAGAAATATAATTTTAGTGGTGTTAGGTGCCTCATGGTCCGACTTGAGGTAGTAAATATTCAAACTGGTGTCCGTCCATTGCAATACACCGCTGACATCGACTTAACGAATGAGCGACATGCCAACTTTATTGTTTCCAACGGTGTAGCATCACTGGCTTGCTCATTTTGCTCTCTAAGATCATCCAGTGTGTGTGGTCTCGCAGGGTAAACTGTGTTCTTGAGAGTTCCCCACAGAAAGAAGTCTAGAGGAGTTAAATCTGGAGAACGAGCGGGATACTCCAATCTTCAAAAAAATGGTTCGAACGGCTCTGAGCACTATGGGACTTAACTACTGAGGTCACCAGTCCCCTAGAACTTAGAACTACTTAAACCTAACTAACCTAAGGACATCACACACATCCATGCCCGAGGCAGGATTTGAACCTGCGACCGTAGCGGTCATGCGGTTCCAAACTGAAGCGCTTAGAACCGCACGGCCACACCGGCCGCTACTCCAATCTTCCTCTTCATCCTATTCATCTGGCAGGGAATGTACGATTGACAAAAACCTTCACATCCAGGTGAAAGTGAGGTGGTGCCACATCCTGTTGAAAGTAATAATCTTCACTTCCAAACACAACGCTAAGACCAGGAGTTATCATTTCAAATATTTCCAAGTACGAGTCGCCCATGACAGTGTTCTCAAAGAAGTACGGCCCGATTAATCCTCTAGAAGACAGACCACACTAGACTGTTACTACTGGTAGATTAACATGCCTTTGCTCGGTTACGTATGGATTCACCCTGGCCCAGTACACGCGATTATGGCTGTTAATTGTTCCATCAAGTTTAAACGTCGCTTCATCTGACCAAAGAATTCGATCTTGGAAACGTCGCTCCTCTTCACATCTGTTAATGAACCACTCACAAAATTCGCTTCGCCTATCAGGATCATCCTCGTTAAGAGCGTGGAGAAATCTTGTAATGTAACGCTTAAAGTTCTCAGACCGCAAAATTCTATGAAAACTGCTTCTGTAGATTCCAGTCTCACGAGAGCATTGCCTCACAGATTTCTTTGGGGATCGTGTGCGTGCCTAGATTACTGCATCAACACCCTCATTGTCTGTTGAGCTTCTCTTTCGTCCACTATGCCCCTTCTTCATATCGTGCACCGACTTAAAACTTATCCCTGATTCTTGTAATTGTTACTCTTGTCGGTGGAGGTGTTCCAAATTCAACTCTCCAACGTAGACGTACCGCACAAATATTCTCTGTTTTCCAGAAACGCTTTAGCGTCTATTTCCATTGTCCAAACGATAACGCCATGTTTGGTGACAATACTGAAACAAAAGAAAGCATAGTTATGTTTTGCACCGCCTTCTAAATTATTACCCACAAAAATTGTATTTCTGTCTCCTTTAATTAAAGAGATATTCTGTTTGAAAGAGTGTATACATTATTCTGTGACGACCTGTGCTGTACGTATTTCATGGTGATAATTAGCAATAAAAATTATTTTTTAATGGAAAATGATAACTATGTCCGAAGTGTTATATGGTTTTCGTGGGTTATCCTTCATATGATAGAAAATATGAGACGTTGCTGAATATTACTCTTAAAAATACCAATAATTAATAACAGTCGCACGTTCGGTATATACCGTTAGGAGTCCACTTGTTCTGTAGGCAGTCATTCATGGAAATTACACCAGGAGCAAGCGGGAGGGAGGGGAGGGGAAGGAAACATTGTAGGGTAGTCAAGAGGTTTTCTTCCAAGAAAATGATTTAAAAGTCGGTATTACGCAGATTTTTAATAGGGTCAGAACTAGAACTTTTTTGTGTTTGTTAGAAGTTGCCATTCGTGTTCGAAAGTATTAAAGATACTTTCGAAAAAAGTAGGTTGGAATGCAACATTTTGGTTGTGAGTTGGAGAACCAACGAATGTGATAGGCAAAATAGTAAATGTGTTGACAGACTGCTCCGTAACTTAGTTTGTCTAGGAGGTTAGATTGGAAGGTGAAATTCCAGCGGCTAGGTTGGAAGGTGAAATTCCAGCTGTTGGATGTTAGATAATAACTACGACATTCGAGACGTGTTTGAAGTGTTCGTCCTTACATTTTGAATTTTATACCGAATATAAGATGTTTAGGCCTGTATCAAGTGCAAAATTTCCTTTCTCCCATGAATGGGAGCTGCAAGATCAGATACAACAGCGACATATTTTTCATCACGTGATGTATTGGACTTCCGTTCCTTTTGTTTTATAATTTCAGTCTGTAAAAGTACGCTGTGTCTTGCAATGTTGTGTTATCGATATATACTGGAGAGCCAAAGAAACTAGTACACCCGCATAATATCGTGTAGGGTCCTTGCGAGCTCGCAGAAGTGCAGCAACACGACGTGCCATCGACGTGCCATGGACTCGACTAATGTCTGAAGTAGTGCTGGAGCGAATTGACACCATGATTCCTGCAGGACTGTCCATAATTCCGTAACAGTACGAGGGGTGGAGATCTCTTCTGGACAGCACGTTGCAAGGCATCCCAGATACGCTCAATAATGTTCATGTCTGGGGCGTTTGGTAGCCAGCAGATGTGTTTAAATTCAGAAAGGTGTTCCTGGAGCGATTCTGTAGCAATTCTGGTCGTGTGGGATGTCGCATTGTCCTGCTTGAATTACTCAAATGCGGAATGGACATGGATGGACACAAGTGATCAGGCAAGATGCTTACGTACGTGTCCCTGTCAGAGTCGTATCTAGACGTATCAGGGGTCCCATACCACTCCAACTACACACGCCCCACGCTATTGCAAAGCCTCCATCAGCTTGAGCAGTCCTCTGCTGACATGCAGGGTCCATGGATTCATGAGATAGTCTCCATACCCGTACACGCCCATTCGCTCGATATAAATTGAAACGAGACTCGTCCCACCAAGCAACATGTTTGCTGTCATGAACAGTCCAATGTCGATGTTGATGGTCCCAATCGAGGCGTAAGGCTTTGTGTCGTGCAGTCATCAAGGGTGCGCGAGTGGCCTTCGGCTCCGAAAGCCCTCATCGATGAGGTTTCGTTGAATGGTTAGCACGTTGACACGTGTTGATGGAGCAGCATTGAAATCTGCAGCAGTTTGCGGAAGGGTTGCACTTCCGTCAATTTGAACGATTCTCTTCACTCGTCGTTGTTCCCGTTCCTGCAGGATCTTTTCGGCTGCAGCGATGTCTGCGATCTAATGTTTTACAGGATTCTTGAAATTTACGCTACACTCATGAAATGATCGTACAAGAAAATCCCCACTTCATCGCTACCTCGTAGATGCTGCATCCCATCGCTTATGTGCCGAATATAACACCACGTTGAAACTCACTTAAATCTTGATACTCTGCATTGTAGGAGCAGTAACCAATCTAAAATCTGCGCTAGACACTTGTCGTGTTATATAGGCGTTGCTGACAGCAGTGCCGTTTTCTGCCTTTTTGTATATCTTTATATTTGAATACGCGTGCCTATGCCAGTTTCTTTGGCGTTTCAGTGTATAACGTTCTCTTAATACAGTGTGTTTATTAGTTTTAGTTGTCACTATTTTTTATCTTCGTTTTTTTCTGTGACGTGAGTTGCATTGTCTTTGGCTTCTTTCGAGAAATGAAAAGTTCGGCACCTATTCAAATACTGTTAGCTTCGAACATCTAGTGATTGTTTGTAGTTCCATAAAAATGAGCCAGCGAGTCGAACTGGAATTTCCCTATAGTCTCAAAGTCGATAAGCAAATTCTGGATTGGTGTATAGCAAGTGGATTCATCGCGAAAGAAAGGTGTGAGGTGTGCCGATCAGCAACGAAGCTGGTATCGAAGAAGAACCTGAATGACGGCTTCATATGGAAGTGTCAGATAAAAGGGAATAATGGGCACAAGAAACAGTGTTTGGTAAGAAAAGGTTCCTGGTTTGCAGGCAGCAAACTACCGGTAAGTACCATTTCGCGATTGACATACTTTTGGGCGTATGAATGTAGCAGGAAACACATATGTTACCAGCTACAACTTGGAAATTAATCTGTTGTCGGTTGGCAAGAACACTGTAATGAAGTTTGTATTGGTGTATGTTTAGAACTAAATGAAAAACTTGGTGGGAAAGGTGTAATTGTGTAAACTGATAAATCCCTATTTGGCAAGAAAACATCAGGGAGGGACAATAACTGACTAGGGCGATGGGTTTTCGGCACTATTGAAAGAGGCACTAATAAATGCTATTTTCGCGTTTTTCAAGAAAAATCTAAGTAAGCACTTTTATAGATAATTAAACAAAATATTTTACCTGGAACAACAGGAGTGTCTGTTTCAGTTCCTACAAATGCCTAAAAGATAAAGGATTCAAGCACCTGTCCGTAGACAATAGCTTTTATTTCAACGATCCAGAAACTGGAGCACACACGAACACCATTGAAGGAACGTGGTCGGCAGTTAGAAGATCGTTACAAGGAACAAGACAGTACACAGAGATGTCTGACTCTTACTTATTTGAATATATATGGAGAAAGCAAAGACGAAAACGTTACTATTCATGTATTTCATGAACTGTGCAGCTTTCTGTACGATGGCAACTCGTAAATGATTACATTTGCGGGTGTACCGTCAATGAAATATATGAATACGTATTTGACAGTCTACAGTTTGCTCCATACTTATTCAAAAAAATTATTGTCGACAATTTTTCACTCGCATTTGTCTCACAGACCGTAACTTCTAATAGCAGTCCTCATTTTTTGTATTTTATTGGTATTTGCTCCAGCATTTTTTTCCTTGCAAATTATTTGTGATTTACAGTGAGATTCTGTATCCGTTGCACCTATACGAACTTCGGTATCATATTGTGAAACTATCTCTTGGGGTCCGTTGTTTTTGCTGATTCTATCACTATTACTTCGCTTAAATTTGCCACAACATGGAAAGTACAGAGAATATATTTTTCACTAAGCAGAATACCCATCAACTCTATCATTTTTACTTTGGCAATTCGTGCTTTTGCTATTATGTACTTCCAGCCAAACATCTCTAAAAAACATATCAATACATGTTTTCCTCAGAACATTTCAAATGACAGGAGATTATTTCCAAAATTAGTCACATGACATAAGGCGTTTCTTATACCGTAACTGTATCTCGAAATTATGGTTTATTGTTAGATTGTTGTGTGTAGTCAGAGTGCCATTTTGATTACTACATTACTCCTCGTGCCGATTTACCCACATTTACACTGCTGCCATGACTATGTTTTTTGTAGGTGTCAGACTCATTGGCCGGCCGGGGTGGCCGAGCGGTTCTAGGCGCTGCAGTCTGGAACCGCGTAACCGCTATGGTCGCGGGTTCAAATCCTGCCACGGGCATGGATGTGTGTGATGTCCTTAGGTTAGTTAGGTTTAATTAGTGCTAAGTTCTAGGAGACAGATGACCTCAGAAGTTAAGTCCCATAGTGCTCAGAGCCAACCAGACTCATTGTATAGTGCCATTTCCCACAGCTTCTTTCTGTCGTGATAAACGCAATAATCTACTGCCAATGTGAGAAGAAGACTCGCAGTATACAAGCTGAGAAATTATACAGTCGATGAACAACAACCATCTTGTGATGCTGTTCATACACTCGTTACTTATGTCACATTATCCCAACTGCACAATGTAAAGATGGGAATACGTTCAAAAATACGCACTAGTGTCGATAAATACTATTGTAACTCAGATATCAGTTACTTGGCCTGTTTTTAGTGCTCCATAACTTCTCTGAATTCTTCTGTTAGGTTGTTCTGGAGTAACGAGAAGTTCGAGAGCAGAAGTAAAACGCTAAGTCATCATTTGTTTTTGGGTTTACTGTTGAATAGACGACTGCCACTGTTAGCGAATCCTGACAAAGCCTAAATTTTCTCGTCCTGATCACAGGTTCGACAAAACGTTTTTCCAATAACGGTCAAAATGATAAAGTCTGGATAAATTAGTCTATCTTTTTCACTACACATGGCCGGCCGGAGTGGCCGTGCTGTTCTAGACGCTGCAGTCTGGAGCCGAGCAACCGCTACGGTCGCAGGTTCGAATCTTGCCTCGGGCATGGATGTGTGTGATGTCCTTAGGTTAATTAGCTTTAATTAGTTCTAAGTTCTAGGCGACTGATGACCTCAGAAGTTAAGTCGCATAGTGCTCAGAGCCATTTGAACCATTTTGAACCACTACACATGCAGCACTGTATGTCAGAATTTGAAAAATAGTGTATGACAACGCAACCGGAAAACACTGTATTCTTTTAGGTGGTCCTTGGGATTAAATGCTTTGACAGCACGTACCATGTCCTTTGCTTGCAGGGCGGCCGCTTCATGCGCCACGGTAGAATCTTCGGACCCAGCGAGAATAGAATTATTGTGGAGAGAGGGCAGTACCCATTCATGGTGATGATCCAGATATTCGAAAATAACAAGGAGCGTATCTGCACCGGCAGCCTCGTAACTCAAAGAGCGGTTGTTACGTCATCCGTCTGCCTAATAGATTCCGTCGCGAACAGTAAGTACTATTGTGCTATGTGGTTACCTCATCAGAAAACGCCAACGATATGACTGTCGCAGAAAATAAGAGTAGCTGCTACAGTGTGTGTTCTGTAGCGTTGTCATGGGCACCAAAGAGCAGAAGACGCCAGAGCGGCTATCATGTTCACTAATGAAAAGTTAAATCTACGCTGACGTAACTGGAAAGTGTTATACCATGTAGCATCAGTTATGGTACAGTTTCGTTATCGATTGACGAAGCAAAGACGAGGGTGACAACTAGCAACGAATTGTTTGCCTCTATCCAAAATTCATAGGAATTAAATTCCAGTTTTTCGTAAACGTAAGATATATTCACGACAGTAGTAAAACCTTGCACATTGCTTGTTGATTGAGTACACAGGCTACCATACAATCCTCCTGAAATTGTATTTTAGGATTCCTGTAAGAAATCTATATTTCGAATGTTGAACCCAGTTTTATTCATTACCACATATTTTGCTACCATGAATTGAGCATCTGTAACAATTTAAGACCATGGGGGCTTACTCGCTTGGCTAACTCCAAAATTATGTAACGTATTAACAAAGCAAACTGCAGCATAATATTAAAGTTCAATTAAGCGACTGTTTTGAGAAGAAACATTTATTCCACAGATGCTGAAGTAAAAAAAAGTATCATATTTTACGCATAACACGCATCAGCTGAATTCACATTACTCAAATATAAATAATAATATTAGATTCTTTATAACTTTGGCCATATTAAAGACTCGCAGTATCTAAGACCAGTTTCGTAATCATCACGAAAATTTATTTAAGATGAGATAATTACATATCAATATTCAGTCTTTTTAAATTTCCAAAAAACTTCGTTTATTTTTTCGCTTTGTAATAAAAAACGCCTTTTTCTTGCTGCAATGTATTTGATTTGTTCCAGACGCGTTTCGCCTTTTACATTGAAATTTCTTCAGTGGAATATAGAATGATACAGTTTTGTTTTGATATGCCACATTTTTAGTTTTACGTAAATAAGTGGTTACTTACAGTTATCTGCGTTCCCTCTTATCTGGTCACATGCTGAAAGACAAAGCAGACGCCAGTCAAAAACTGGAATATTTACGTTAAAAATGTGATGTGAACACTTTCATAATCAACCCATATAGCATATCAAAACAAAACTGTGTCATTCTAAAATCCACTGAAGATGCGTTACAGTAAAAGGTGCAGCCACATTTGAGGATAAAATAGTGGATTCAATTATGGTTGCTGCCACATGAATATAAATTCAAACAAGAAAACCTCTTTTGAGTTGAGAGTATTGTGAATTAAAACAGTTCTAGCCTTCAAGAAGCTTAATTATATTATTAAATACATGTTTATACTTCGTTTTGGGACCTCACATCCCTTAAATTAGAGGGGAAAGGGATACCTTTAAATAGATTTTAGAGAGCAACTAAGCGTCACCACAGATTGAACTGATGTTAATCTAGGTTATGTACATAAGCAGTACTTTTTATTTCTGTAAATGCCATCAGCATGTGGATTGACCACACTGCATAAATATGTCAGATGTCAGTTGTGGCTGTTGTGCCAGATGGTTACATTGTGGGCAAGCAGTGGCATGGGAATTGGGAAAGTAAATGGGCTCATTCAATGATATTGCAAAGTATGTTCAAGGGATAGGAAAATAGCTTAACAGGAAGAGAAGATTAGAGCCCCTAAGGATGAACTGTATTGCGAGGAACTGATGACGGTAAGGAGGGAGAAGGGTAAAGACAGGTGGGAACTGGTAGCAAGGAACAGGGGCTACAGAAAGAGAACAGTATCTGGCAGGTTCATCTCTGGCATAAACAGTAGATTTGCCTTGCTACCTCAGTTATTAACTAAAGAAGAGGCTCAAGTAGATGTAAGTGTAGCTAGCACTCAACAGACTTTCACTAGGAAACCAACTCTTTCAAAAAAAGTAGCAAGTAGGAGGAAAGTTCTGTTGTTAAGTAGTAGCTATGGAAGAGGTGTAGGTCAGCTCTTGCACGAGAAATTAGGTGACAGATACCAGGTCACAAGTTTTTCTCAAGCCCAGTGCATGACTTAGCCAAGAGACAGAGGATGTAGGATCATTGTGAAAGACTTTTAAAGGCAAGATTATGTTGTGATAGTGGGTGAAGCAGGAAACAGTACTGATACTCGTAATGGCTACAATATTGAGTGTGAATTGGTAAAAATACCATCTGTAACGAACATGCAAATGTAGATTTGGTTCCTGCTTTCATGTGGTATGATGAGACCCAACAGCTCTGTCTAGAGGGTCAGTAAGTAGTTAGATCAGCTGCTTTGGGTGGATACTTTGGTATGGCTCCTGTTCATAGTATTTGTAGATGGGTCTTCACAAGGAATGGCCTGCATATCAGTGCGAAATGGAAGGGTAAATTGGCCAAGATGACAGCAAAATCTCGAAGCGGGGGGGGGGGGGGGGACTGAAACTCATGGCAGTACCTCTTTTTTAGGCCAAGTGTCTAATGATTCAACATCGAATGAAATTAAGCTTAATTAGAAGCTCAGACAGGCGGGTACTTGAGATGTTACAATTTCACAGGACTCTCATAAAAGTACAGGGAAAAATAATGTTAGTATATCACAAGAATCTCACAAAACTGCAGAGAAAAATAATGGTAATATATTACATCAGAATATCAGAGGATTAAAAAACGAAGTATATGAGCTTCTTGATTGGTTAGAAGATTCAGAAACTGAGTGTAGAATAGATGGACTATCCCTTCTGACATATACTTTCATATAGTCAAAGGTATGGAAAAGGTAAAAGTAGGTGGATATAAGTTTTCAGCACGTGTAAGTAGAGACACTGTGGAGAGAGGAGGAATTGCCATGTATATTAAAATTTATCATAGTGTGAAAAATATAGAAACTAAAAAACCTATTGTAGAGTAACATACAGAAGTATGTGCCTATGAGCATAAACTAAATAATGGTACTTTTATAATTTATAGCTGTGTAAAGGTCCCCACTGGGAAATTTTCAACTGCTTCTGAAAAACGTGAATTGTTCGTGGTGCTATCTGTCAGACAGAGGGAAACAAATTATTGTTTGTGGGGGTTTCAATGTAGAATTTCTGAAAGAATCCGATAGAAAGCTTGACCTTGAAGTGCTACTTGGTTCTTTCAATTTGAGATCAGTAATTGAATTTCTTCTCAGGTAGTACATGAAAGCAGCACACTGATAGATAATGTTTTTATAGACCAAGATAAATTTAATCAATTAAAAATTCTTCCTGTCAAGAATGGTTTTTCTGATCATGATGCACAGCTAGTTACAGTATGCCACATAGCTACATGTAGTGATCCAAAATAGTCCTCCAACATAGTGCATTCAGTTAATGAGTTAACAATTACAAATTTTAGACAAATCTTACAACAGTTGGACTGGGATGAGGTGTAAAGGAAGCATGATACCACTGTAAATATATTTGAAAATAGTTTCCCTACGAGAACAGTAAAAGACAACTATAAGAAACCGTCTAAAAACTATGTCTTATCAAAGGGATAAAAATATCCTTTAAATAGGAAAGGAAAATGTATCTTATAGCTAGAAGGAGGATTAATCGAGAAACAGTCAGACATTAAAAGAACCACAGCACTGTACTAAGAAAAGTTACTAAAAATTCCAGAAATATGTGCATTATGTCTGACATTAGCACCTCTGATAATAAAAGTAAAACAATCTGGAATATTGTTCAAAGAGAAACAGGACACTCAAGAGCATATTAAGACTATTTCTATAAAACTCAATGGAAAGTTTGTTAACAAAAGTCAGAAGTAGAAGATATTTTAATAACCATTTTTAAGTGTTATAGATAAAATAAGATCCAGCTGTTCATTAGAAAATGCAAAGCTGTATAACCCTGAGAAAACTGACATTCAGTCCAATGCCCCTAATGAAATTAGGAAAATAATAAATTCACTCAAAAGTAACAACTCACATGGTTGCTGGCGTTTGCAACAGAGTACTAAATACTTATTCCCAATAGATAAGTAGGATTCTCAGCCACAAATATAGTACTCACTGAACCAGGGCATTTTTCTGGATAGAGTGAAATATATTATTGTTAAACAATTTCATAAAAAGGGGGATAGATCTGATGGTAACTACTTCTGACAATTTCATACAAAATTCCTGAAAAAGTAATGTATTCAAGAGAAGCTTTATATATTTGCAAAAATGGAGTGCTAACAGAATGTCAGTTTGATTTTCAGAAAGGCTTTGCAACAGAAAATACTACACATGATTTCACTGATCAAATATTAAATGCTTTGAATATTTGAACATCACACATTGGGATTTGTTGTGATCTCTCAAAGATGTTTGACTGTGCAAATCATGAAATTATTCTAGATAAGCCTAATTATTGTAGTATAAATGGGAGAGTGGACAAATGTATTAATTCATGTTTAACTGAAAGAATCCAGAAGGTTGAAATGAACAGTACAGACAGTCATCAAATATCAGATGAGCCCTCTAACTGGAGAGGTATCAAGAACAGTGTTCCACAAGGTTTAGTCTTTGGTCCCTTATTGTTATTTATTTATTTATTTACACATCTAGTTCCTTAGGACCAAGTTGAGGAGCAAATTTCCAAAGTCATGGAATGTGTCAGTACATGAAACTACAATATAAAAGTAATGACAGATAACATGGAATGTTTATGGACCTAAAAAGCTCAAGCCATAAGTTTAAGTAAACGAAATCAACAAGACATAATAATCAGCTTAATTTTTCAAGGAACTCTTCAACAGAATAGATTGACCCATGAGGAAATTCTTCAGTTTCGATTTGAAAGTTCATGGATTACTGCTAAGATTTTTGAATTCTTGTGGTAGATGCAGCAATATATTGTACACCTTTTTGCAAAAGAGTTAAGGAAGTGCGATTCAAATGCAGATTGAATTTCTGCCGAGTATTAACTGAGTGAAAGCTGCTAATTCTTCGGACTAAGCTGTTACTGTTAACAAGAAGTGACAGTAAAGAGTACATATATTGAGAGGGCAATGTAAAAAAACCCAGACTGAGCAGGGGACGACCAGAGGTTCAAGAACTTACACTACTTATTGCCTGGACTGCACGTTTCTGAGCCACAAATTTCCTTTTACAATGGGAAGAGTTACCCCAAAATATAATACCATATGACATAAGTGAATGAAAATATGCAAAGTAGACGAATTTTCACATTGAACGATCACTTACTTCAGACAATGTTCAAATAATAAAAATGCCAGCATTAAGCCTTTGAACAAGATCCTGAATGTGGGCTTTCCACGTCAGTTTACAATCTATCTGAGCCCCTATAAATCTGAACTGTCCACTTTCACTGATCGTACTCTGATTCTGTGAAATCAAAACGTCAGGTTTTTTGAACTGTGTGTTAGAAACTGTGAAACCTGAGTCTTACTATGATTTAACGTTAGTTTATTGTCTAGAAGCCATGAACTTATATCATGAAGTGCACTATATGAAACAGAGAGAGAGTTCTTGATTATATTAATGACTTGCCACTCTGTATTCTTAAAGACACAAAGCTAGTTCTTTCTGCTGATGATACAAGAATGGTAATCACACCCAAGAAACACGAAGTATCTGAGAAAATTCTAAATAATATCTTCCAGAAAATTATTATGTGGTTATCTGCAAATGGACTCTCCCTAAAATTTAAGAAAACACACTGTATACATTTCTGAACAGTAAATGGTATAACACCATTGATATATATAGAGTTTGAAGTAGAGTTTTGCTAAGGCAGAATATCCAAAATTTCTGGGTAAGTGCATTGAAGAGAAACTGATGTGGAAGAAACACATTGATCATCTGCTGAAACATTTGAGTCCAGCTACTTATGATGTTAGAGTTTTTGTAAATTTTGATCATAGACATGTCAGTAAATTAGGCTAATATGCCTATATTCATTCACTGCTTTCTTATGGCATCTTATTTGGGAGTAAATCATCATTAAGAGGAAAACTGTTCATTGCACAAAAGCTTGTAATCAGCCCACCCAAGATCACCTTAAAGAAATTTGTTTAAGGAAATAGGGATATTCTCAGTACCTCCCCAAGGCATATATTCACTTATGAAACTTGTTTTTAATAACTCATTCCAATTCACACCAGTAGCTACTACACTAGAAGAAAGGATGTTCTTCACTGTTCTGGGTTAAATCTGACTTTGGCACAGAAAGGGTTGCATTAGGCTGCCACAAACGTCTTGGTCATTTACCAAACTGCATTACAAGTCTAGCAGATAGCCAACTGGCGTTTAAAAACAAATTAAAATAATATCTGAATGATAACTCCTACTCAATAAATGAGTTTTTAGGCATGAAGTAGAAATTGTTAAAAACAACAATTGTATTGTGTAAAGAAAACGTATGTTAGATTGTCAGATTCCACATCATTATGAAATGTCGTATTCATGATCTATGGAACAAGTATTAACGAAATGTGATGCTGCTCTTTACAAACACAAAATGTCAATGAGAAGCTGATCAGTGGTGTATTATTAGAAAGAATAATTGTTGATAAAAGATGGCGTTGTTATGGTGTAAGCAGTTTTATTAGTTGTGCAGAAGTGCAAATTACTGTTTTAACATACATAAAACGATAGTTTAAAAAAATTGTTTCCACTGAATACTGAAGACACAAGAAGCTACGTTAACTATGTATACACATATCTGGCAGAAATAAATGCTAAGCACACACTGGACTCCGTGATACAATCCATTGCCAGCGGAAATATCTCTCTGCATCTGCTGAATCAGCATGTATACTTCATAAGCTACCTTGCGGAATATGACGGAGTGTACTTCGTATACCATAGTCAGTTTCTCCTGCCCTACTCCAATCGCAAATCGTGTGTCAGAAGAGTAACTACTGACGAGCCTCAGTCTTGTTGCAAGACATGTGTAGCTAGATGCAAGATCTGCTGCCTCACAGGGTCTGCCACTGCAGTATTGAAATACAGAATGAACCCGCTACGAATCCACTGCTCTTCTTAGGATCTTCTCTATGTCCTTTATCAATCCTACTAAAAGCTCCAAGCCATTTGCAGTCCAGCATTTCATTTCAGTTGCAAAGCAGACCTGGGGCGAGGCATCTGTCTGCAACACTTAATCTACTCATCTATACACACATAATGGTGAGAAGATCTAGCAGCAACGACTGGTTAGAGCAGAAGAGAGTTAAGAGTTTGCTACCGTTTCAAATAGTTCACTAGGTAGATGAACACAGTTGCACATTATCTCATTTTCTGTTTCCCGCAATTCATCGTTTCATTTTGTGGCTTTGCTGTGAGGTATTAGGACGCCAGGAAGTAGATCTGCATCAAACTCATTTCCCTGTTAAATTGTGTTTGCCAACCATACCACTCCTCATTATAACATAGTTTCATATCTCACTTTGATGTTTTTTGTTGCGTGATTCTTCATAAAGATTGTAATGCCCTTTATCAGTTTGTACACAATACTAACTTTGATTTACTTGGCCAAGCTTTTGATTTGTAATTAGCAAATCCTTTTCAAGAAGCTAGTTAAAATAAATATGGCAATATTTGTACATGGAACTCTGTGCAAAATATGGTATCAGTATTGATACTGGCCCATGGGTGTGAAAGTTGTGCAATGGAATTGCAAGTTTTGTCAGACGCCAAGAGTAGTCATGGAATATCCAGTGAACCCAAAGGAGCATACCAACTGGAGCACACCTCCATTGGGCCTGGACTCTGAGCACCCTTTGCCCCCGCAATAGTACGGCCGGCAGCAGCCACACAATACACTCACCCTTGGAGCCTCTTCCTACGTGATGCTACGCAGATGCCACCTAGTAGCAGTGCTGAAACCATTGTTGTTGTTTTTGTTCAGAGTGGACTTACTTCCTGCTGTATTATTTGTAATGGTTGTACACACAGAGAAATACAAGTTAAGTAAATCTTCTGTTTACTGTGTTGACTTGACATTAATTATTTCAGCACCTGTCCAGCCTTCCTTTGACAACACTTGCCCACCACTCTGCAGCTATTTATGGATATTCCTAGATATACCATACGAATGTGACCACGCCCAGTGAGCGTTCTGCAATCGTGTACTCGGACAGTGATAGGTCTTCCTGCATATTTTCCGTAATATGTTACATGTGTTATTGCTGAGAGTCATCTGCAAGTCTCTACACCAACTGTCGATCCTTTGCAGGTCCCCTGTCATTTCACTATAGTTTTCCAGCAACCTCTCTGTATTCGACAGTATCATCTGTGAACATCTTCAACTGTCAACACCTACAAAGCATGAAAGTTGTCTGTAGTATTTGTGTACTTTCACTTTCTCCTATTTTCCAGGCCCGCTAACTCGTTAGCAACTTTTCTGTGATTGTCTGTGCCCACTAGTCGATATCTGTGGTGTAGTCAGTACTTGCTCAGTTGTGAGGCTAATTTTATGATTATCTTTGGTGAGCAGTGTGAATTGGCCAATAGGAAAGCAACGCGCCGAGCGCAGAGCAAAATGGTCAGCATGTAAATGGCGTTAAAAGTTCTATTCTACTCAGTTCTGTGGTGTTTTTGGTGTAAAGTAGAGTGTGTGGCTGGTCTGAACAGTAAACAGAGAGAGAGAGAGAGAGTAAGAGAGAGAGACAGAGAGAGAGATATCGAGGGAGAAAGATTGGTTGATGGTTGCAAGTTGGGTTTGTATGTGCAACCTCACAATGATATCAAGTTGTGAATAATAAGATAGCATATTGCAATCTACAGCTTGGCGTGCTATATTGATGCAATGTATTCTGGTCTGAGCTGGTCTATTGTGAGTGATGCTATTTTATATGACTTGTACTGTAGGGGATCCAGTTCGATTATTGTGGGTAACACTTCGTTTCCTCTATGCTATGCATTTGAAATCGGTCTCCATTCATGTAACGATTCTCGGTATTTTCGTCGGTTTTGTAAGTACTTTGCGAGCAAAGTCTTTGTTGCATACTGCAGTACATGTCATGTAGTCCATGAAACTTTAACTGTGTTCTTCCATGTAATATGAGCTATGTTTTTCCGTTGAATTAATCAATAATTATTGCACGATCTACCTGCATTTATTCGTGCTTCTTCCTGCTATTTAATTGAGAGCATTTACATATGGTTCCTTTCAACATGCTATGTGGTCATCGACATATAAGTAACACGGTAATGCGGATCCTACCATGATTAACTGCCTTAAGCAAGAGTTCTTATCGCATTCGGAAGGACGATGGTTCAATCCCGCGTCCGGCCATCCTGATTTAGGTTTTCCGTAATTTCCCTAAATCACTCCAGGCAAATGCCGGGATGGTTCCTCTGAAACGGTACGGCCGACTTCCTTCCCCATAATTCCCTAATCCGATGAGACCGATGACCACGCTGTCTGGTCTCCTTCCCCAAACCAACCACCCAAACAAGAGTTCTTATTCAGTGAAAATTGTTTTGCACAGACTATATTCTTTCATTCGGAGCAGTGGTCTGAATGTCAGTTTTCTCATGCTTGTACAGCTTTGCATTTTCTAATGAACAGCTGGATCTTATTTTATCTAAAACACTTAAAAATGGTTATTAAAATATCTTCTACTTTCGACTTTCGTTAACAAACTTTCCATTAGTTTTATGGAAATACAGTCTTAATATGCTCTTGAGTGTCCTGTTTCCATTTTAACATTATTCTAGATTGTTTTACTTTTATTATCAGAGGTGCTAATGTCAGACATAATGCACATATTTCTGGAATTTTTTAGTAACTTTTCTTAGTACTGTGCTGTGGTTCTTATAATGTCTGGCTGTTTCTCGATTATTCCTCCTTCTAGATATAAGATACATTTTCCTTTTTTATTTAAGGGATATTTTTATCCCTTTAATAAGACATAGCTTTTTAGATGGCTTCTTACTGTTCTATTTTACTGTTCTCTTAGGGAAACTATTTTCAAATATATTTACAGAGGTATCATGCTTCCTTTACACCTCATCCCAGTCCAACTGTTGTAAGATTTGTCTAAAATTTGTAATTGTTAACTTATTAACTGAATGCACTATGTTGGAGGACTATTTTGGATTACTACATGTAGCTATGTGGCATACTATAACTAGCTGTGCATAATGATCAGAAAAACCATTCTTGACAGGAAGAGTTTTTAATTGATTAAATTTATCTTGGTCTATAAAAACATTATCTATCAGTGTGCTGCTTTCCTGTACTACCTGAGAAGAAAATCAATTACTGATCTCAAATTGAAAGAACCAAGTAGCACTTCAAGGTCAAGCTTTCTATCGGATTCTTTCAGAAATTCTACATTGAAACCCCCACAAACAATAATTTGTTTCCCTCTGTCTGACAGATAGCACCACGAACAATTCACGTTTTTCAGAAACAGTTGAAAATTTCCCAATGGGAACATTTACACAGCTATAAATTATACAAGTACGATTATTTTGTTTAGCCTCGCAGGCACATACTTCTGTATGTTGCTCTACACTAAGTTTTTCGGTTTCTATATATTTCACACTATGATAAATTTTAATATATATGGCAATTCCTCCTCTCTCCACAGTGTCTCTACTTACATGTGGTGAAACTGTACTTTCGTGAGATTCTTGTGATATACTAACATTATTTTTCACTATACTTTTATGAGAGTCTTGTGATATTTTAACATCTCTAGTACCTACCTGTCTGAGCTTCTCATTAAGCTTAATTTCATTCCATGTTGAATCATTAGACATTTACCTTAGCCTAAAAAAGAGGTACTCCCTTGAGTTTCAGTTCCCCCCCCCCCCCCCCCCTTCGAGATTTTGCTGTCATCTCGGCCAATTTACCCTACCCTTTCGCACTGAGACGCAGGCCATTCCTTGTGAAGACCCATCTGCTAATAATACCAAAGTAGTCACCCAAAGCAGCTGATCTAACTACTTACTGACCCTCTAGACAGAGCTGTTGGGTCTCATCATACCACATGAAAGCAGGAACCAAACCTACATTTGTATGTTCGTTACAGATGGTATTTTTACCAATTCACACTCAATATTGTAGCCATTATGAGTACCAGTACTGTTTCCTGCTTCACCCACTATCACAACATAATCAACATAATCTTGCCTTTAAAAGTTTTTCACAATGATCCTACATCCTCTGTCACTTGGCTAAGACATGCAATGGGCTTGAAAAAAACTTGTGACCTGGTATCTGTCACCAAATTTCTCGTGCAAGAGCTGACGTATACCTCTTCCATAGCTACTACTTAACAACAATACTTTCCTCCTACTTGCTACTTTTTTTGAAAGAGTTGGTTTCCTAGTGAAAGTCTGTTGAGTGCTAGCTACACTTACATCTACTTGAGCCTCTTCTTTAGTTAATAACCGAGGTAGCAAGGCAAATCTACTGTTTATGCCAATGACGAAACTGTCAGATACTGTTTATTCTCTGTGGTCCTTGTTCCTTGCTACCAGTTCCCACCTGTCTTCACCCTTCTCCCTCCTTAACGTCATCAGTTCCTCGCAATACAGTCAGCGTTAAGGGCTCTAATCTTCTCTTTCTGTTCAGCTATTTTCGTATCCCTTGAACATACTTTGCAATACCATGGAACAGGCCCATTTACTTCCCCAATTCTCGTACCACTGCTTGGCCACAATGTAACCATCTGTCATAACAGCTGCATAGTTTGTCATGATTCTATCTCTCTTCTTTTATTCTTTCTCACAGTTTTATTCTATGCGGGAAACTGCCGCTACATTTACCCTGAGGACTTCAAAGATCCTACGCAAGTTCGCAAACTCGGCTACCTCGAACGTGCTCAAGATGTCTTTGGGAATACTACCATGGCTTACGCCATGACCAGTGAAAAATTTGAAGTGACGGAATACGTGTCACTTGTTTCAATACATCTGGATGTGTAAGTATTCATATACTGGTGACGATTTTAGTTGCCTGGATATTATCAACATATCACTTCCACTCTCACCTCCAGCAACCTAATACGGTCTCCTAGATCACATTTTAAGAATACAAGTATCACTTTTCCAACAAGAGTCCATAGTCCATCAGACTGTACTGATATTCTGCCCTTCATTATAGTATCCTAACCTTTCACTGGATTTTACATTTATTTCTATACTCAGGTTACATGAGACCAACCAAGTCAAAACTTCTTGGTAATGGAGCAGGTCACTACACATACTGTTAGTTTCCAAAATGCTGACGTTAAAGAATAGAGACAGTGGAAGTGTCATCGTGTAGAGCGCGTTTGTTTCCTCTAGATACAACTAAATACCTCAAAATAGACGCATTGTACAAAAGAAGGATGTTCTAGGTGAAAATTTAATATTAGTGAAGGGAACATCCGTCTGTTCTACATCTGGTCACCTTCTGTCCACTCCTGCATGGGAGGAGTCAACATTTTATTTTCAAATAGGAACCCCCCTCCCCCCCCCCCCCACACACACACACCCATCCCCATTTTTATTGCATATTCGGGTTCTGCGACAAAAATGCGTACTGTTTACTCAAACCATTTTTTTCCATTCGTGGTAGATGGCGCTGCTACCGAGAATATCAAGTGAGCCTGTTTTTGCAATTAAGGAGTGTCGCATTTGATTCTACATTTCATTTACGATCTAAGTGCAAACCATTCTCTTCTAACGGTTGATATCAGTTTGAAGCGTTCCAAATTTAATTGTACTATTGTGACTTGGCAAGACAGCCAAGCCACTAAGATTGGTAGCCGGAAAGCACGTGTTTAAGCTCATGCAGGCTGTCGTGAGGTGTGGAACAGGACAATGTAATTAATATACCCAATAAGGTACGTTGCTGCTGGAATACTTAACTTTAATTCATAATTGGTGAACATCGGTCTGACGGTACATGCATCACAAGGTAAATAGCAAATGGTAATGGCGCCTTGCTCGGTCGTAGCAAATGACGTAGCTGAAGGCTATGCTAACTATCGTCTCGGCAAATGAGAGCGTAATTTGTCAGTGAACCATCTCTAGCAAAGTCGGCTGTACAACTGGGGCGAGTGCTAGGAAGTGTCTCTCTAGACCTGCCGTGTGGCGGCGCTCGGTCTGCAATCACTGACAGTGGCGACACGCGCGTCCATCGTATACTAGCGGACCGCGGCCGATTTAAAGGCTACCACCTAGCAAGTGTGGTGTCTGGTGGTGACACCACATGTACAATACAATATTATTAGACGTTTCAACATCTGATTAGAAACTACGTCCAGCGTGATCCAGGAACAACGAAGTGGATATAATAGCTTTCTGTTCCCATCGAGATGCTTGATATCGGTGAGTCCCCTTGCCACTAACATTGGGATGCTTGATTTCGGTGAGTATCCATGGTAGGTACACCTGTCTCTATCACTTCATGAACATTTTACGTTATTACAGTAGTTGTGGTTTGTATTCTGCCGGTAGCCGCTTAGTGGCCAGCACGAGAATTACGGCGAGTGGGTGGGAACACATACCGAAATCAGTCACGCTGATGGCGGTATTCGAGGACGGCCACCGAACTCAAGCATTCCATCTGTTGGCGACTCACCATAAACAACCCCGTAGGGAACAGAACACTGCGTTACCACACAAGTAGCTTATTTGCCACAAAATGTTAATATATAGCCGTATTAAGTCAATGTACAAATTTGCAACACTCAAGCAACGTTTGAATATTAGTACCAACCATTAGAAAATAAAAGTTTACATTTACACCGTAAATGAAATGTAGAATCGAATGCGTCGGTTATGAATTGTAAAAAGAGGCTCAATTGATATTTGTCGGTTAGAACGCCATCTACCACTAATGGCAAACAATGGTTTGAGTAAACCGTACGTATTTTTGGCATAGAACCGGATGTGCAATAAATAGGAGGGTTTCCCATTTAAAAACACCAAGTCGATCTCGACCACGCGGGAGGGGTGGTTAGAAGGTGCCCAGTTGCAGCACAGGCAGATGTACCCAGAACATTTTTCTTTGTACCCTGCGTCGTTTTAGAGATATTTACTTCTCTCATGTTAAAACAAACATTCTGTGTAGGCTACATAGGAGCTCTTCAGTTCCAGTAAAATTTATTACCCTACTATGTAAAACTCCACGAGAAAAATAAATATCAAATAAGAAAATCATTTAACTTATGTATAACATCTGATAATAACCATCAACATTTTTCGGAGTCTATTGTTAATAGGGCTTTCAGAATAGTACGTATCTTTCATTGAAATGGCTAAAGAAATAGTGCTTTTCTGTCTGATGTCCACTGATTAAATCAAATTCGAATCAGTGCTATTTATTAACTAGTTGATGGAATATGTTTATTCGTGTGGCAGTATTGCAAAGCAGTGGAAGTGTGTGTTTTCTGTATTTATTGTGTAACAACCCCACATCGCAAACGGTTAATTCACAAATGACCGCTGATCGTAATCCTAATCGTACGATCAACCTCTTCATCATTAGGCCGAATAACGGAAGTTTCATCACTTATAAGTTTCCGCACATAGGCTGTTACTTCGCTTTCTACGGGGCATCCTTTCGTGTCGTAAATGGGTAATGCGATATAGATTTTTCTCTATGGTTCTGTTGTCGGGACTAGCACAATCGCATCCTCTGGTAAACGAGATTCATCTTCGCATACACCCATTTTTGCAAGTGATTTTAACTTGTTGATTTCTAGCACCTGCGCACCTTCACTGCAGTATTGCGACATTCAAACTCTGTTGACAGCTTTTGCCGAACACTCCTTTTATTGTTGCTCTTACTAGGCGGTATATTAGACAAAGAAAACTTTACTGAGCCACATAGCGTGAAACAAGCACGATTATTAGCTTTCCTCTCATTGCCTTCAAGCACGCACGCGCGAGCACGCGCGCGTTCACACCACACCACACACACTTTTATTAATAAATGATTTGTTTCTATACCACTACAAAATATTTATGTCAAACACTCTACCTAAAATTCTGCCTCGGCAGTAAATTTCGACTGTCTGTCTGTCTGTCTCTCTGTCTCTCTCTCTTTCTCTCCCTCACCCACACACACGTACACGTTGTCTAATGTCTGTACGTTATTACCTGGATGCAGACAACTTCTTACACATGTAATCACTCACAAAATAATCCAAGAGATGTGTGCTTTTTCGATGCCAAGCTATTTCTAGAAAACTTTACTTCATTTTCCTCTTAAGATTTTTTCAGTTATATATGTGGAAGGACATTTGGTTTCCTGTATTTCTGTGCTGGAGAAACCTCCTGCTAAAGCTCTCGGCAAGTAACCATCGAGAAGATACATTTTTGTTTTTAGTTCCTGAACTGCTCGACTTTTGAATATCTCGGCAGATCTGTTTTGGGTGAAACATTTTTCGAACATTGTCTTATAATTGCTAATTGCAGCAAAATCATCGACTTTGAGTTTAGCTTTACATGGCTCTATCTTTTAGATCTTTTACACAGTAGACAACATGCTATTATCTTTCATATAAACAGAGCTCATTTTAATTGTTAAACGTTTTGTGTGATGCTACAGGCTTATCAGACTTTGCACCATATCAATCCACCTGAATGAACCTTGTGAAGGGAGATATTCGAACAACATACCTTTAAGCGTTAGGCTCTATTGAATCGCTCCACAACAGAAGCTTTCAATGTAGAGAGCATGTGTAGTGATTAATCTTGTTTTTCAGCACGAGCCTTTTGAAATGAATATTGTAAAATTATTTACCTAATTCGGTTTGTAAATGATTCTGAATCTTATTACTTTTCCTGTATATTTTTCTAGGTACATTTTCAACTGCAGTACCAGTCTTTGTCTTTAGAGCAGCAACCTTTGCGAATTTTGGAGCACACATCAGTTAGTATTAATAAATTATTGTAACCTGACATGTCGTTACAGTATGCATTCAAGTCAACTTAATCAGTCCGGTGACGGACACCCGAGCGAGGTGGCGCAGTCGTTAGACACTGGACTCGCATTCGGGAGGACGACGGTTCAATCTCGCGTCCGGCCATCCTGATTTGGGTTTTCCGTGATTTCCCTAAATCGCTCCAGGCAAATGCCGGGATGGTTCCTTTCAAAGGGCACGGCCGACTTACTTCCCTGTCCTTCCCTAATCCGATGAGACCGATGACCTTGCTGTCTGGTCTCCTTCCCCAAACCAACCAACCAATCAACTGGTGACGGCCATCAGTTCCATTCGTGATAACTATTCTCCTGGGATTAATTTTGCCTGATGGGCGCCTGAGTCAGCAACAACTGCAAGATCTCACAGGAATGAGGCATCAACGATAAAATATTTCCTTATGTAATAAGCTGGAGAACTGACTGTGCTCTGGAAAACGGGCCCATTGTTCTCCTAATGTAAATGGCCTGAATATTCATACCACCACTATCTCAATTGCTATAATTTATCATCAGCCTTATCTTAATTACTGTAATTTACGACTCACTATCATAACACAGCTGCCTCTACATTTTGCTTTATTTTAATTACTGCAATTTATGATCCAACAATGACCGCCAAGGTTTTCTGAACCACTCCAGAAGATTTGTAGGAACATTTATAGGGACAGGTGCGTACGATAAAAACATGTCACAGCTCTTTACTAAGTACCGAGTTCGGCACAAAGTCCCACATTTGCAGAAGCAACTGTGTGAATTGCGCTGGGGACACGGATGTGGAGATAGGTATTGATTGATAGAGATGTAATTGCTATTTTCAGTAGGCGCAATGGTTTGACTAGATGAGCGTTAAGCTTTTGTTGTGGAGAAATGTATTCGTAAATGTGGTTCTGTGATTACTAATCAGCGAGCATTTCGCATTCGGTTCGAACTTGGCCGACATGATTCTGTTCCTGATAGAAAAACTATTCGAGTGAGGGATCAAACTTTACACCATTGCACTGAAAAAAATGTACTAGCCGTCCTCTAACTGTAAACAAATCTAGAAAATGTGGTGCGTGTGAGAGCGGTCGTCCAGCAATCTTCAAAGCCAACAGCACTTAAACATGTAGCCGTCCTGGGATTGGTTCAAATGGCTCTGAGCACTATGGGACTTAACATCTGAGGTCATCAGTCCCCTAGAACTTAGAACTACTTTAACCTAACTAAACTAAGGACATCACACACATCCATGCCCGAGGCAGCATTCGATCCTGCGACCGTAGCAGTCACGCGGGTCCGGACTGAAGCGCCTAGAACCGCTCGGCCACCGCGGCCGGCAGTCCTGGGATTATCTGATAGGAGTGTTCGAAGAATCCTGCACATAGATCTTCAGATGCACTCATATGATGGTTACAAAAAAATTAATTGAGAGCGAGTTTGAAATTCGCAGAGCTCTGCATGAGTAAATTTGATGAGGCCCATATCCACTTGTCTGGTACTGCAAATACAGTAAATTTCCGCTACTGGGTAGCAGAAAAACCTCAAGAACTTGATTAATGACCACTTCGCAGCCGTAATGTGACAGCTTGGGGCGTCGTTGCCGAATCTGGTGTGCCGGGTCCGTGTTCTTACGGAGATGATGGCGTAACTGTAAAGGTTAAGTCAAACCTCTACTGTCACGTCAATTGTAAACCGTTTTTTTTGGGAGCCTTTTAGCGGGAGATGTCTATTTCCAGAAAGACGTAATCACAGCTCACACTTCTCGGTGTTCTCTAGATTTTTGAGAGAGTTGTTTCCTGGACGTTCTCTCTCTTCGCGAGGAGACATAGCTTGGCTCGCAAGGTCACCTGATTTATCACCTTGTGATTTCTTTTCTCTTTGGGAACAAATAATGGTTTAAATGTACAAACATTGCCCCACAACCCTGCAAACTCTTAAGGAGGCAATCATTCAGGAAATGGCTGCCACTCTATAGGAAATGGCACGAAGAACTATGGGAAACTTCCGGGAAAGGCTCCTTCAGTGTGTCAACAATTGAAATTTTTAAAGCCAGCTAATGTAAAATGATTAGAATTTGTTGTTCGCAAATAAAATTATTTTCTATCTTTTTTCTTTGCTTTTAACTACCTTCTGAAATACGGGAGATCTTTTTACTGGACCCTCTATAAAATACAAGATATTCTAACATTTTGCGATGTGTTTGCACCAGTCAGCATTATCTGTATGCTTTATTTAATGTCAAAAACATCGCCCAAAGAGCAGCGGATTTGTAAAAAGAGCAGTTACTCAAAATTTAAACCGACGGGAAGCCCTCTGTTGCAAACTGCACAGTTGTCAGAACTAGACCTTACTTTGGTAGATGAACGGCTGCAGAACCAACACGGGAAAATATAACAAGAAAAATTACTTTGCTCTCCCGCTCCAAAAGCAGATAAACGCCTACCAGGCACCCACGCCTCCAGCCTGAGATACCAACTAAAATGCTCGCTGTTACACCGAGAATAATATGTAACACTTAATAAACCAATGTCTAATTATAAAATTTACTCTGGTTGTGCACATGAGCGAATTTGCTTCCATCTTAGCGATCTGAGATCTAAATTGCGCATGCATTATTTGATCAAAAGTATCCGAACACCTACTCAATAATATTAATATGGGGTGTGTCTGCCGGTGGAAATGCATGCCGTATTTAGAAAGAAAATCGTGACTAGGCATGGCTGACACTTACACGGGATTTTCGATGCACTTCAAGTGTTTCGTTTCGAGGTATTGTAGCGCAATATTCTCGGAAACTAGCTTGATTTGATCATAGTGTAACAGCACCGTTCAATTTCAACACTGCTTAGTGTGCTTTATGTTCTAAATAGCATCTCTGTATAACGTGATTATCCTCCAGAGCAGTGATCACATCAGGTGGAACGGCGAGGCGAAGCTGTGTTTTATTGCCACAACACTTCGACGATGCAGCATGTCTATACTAGAAGAGATTGCCTACATCAGGCTTCTTTACCCTCTACTCGACTGTTACTGTGCGGTATGGGATTGATGGATGACATCGAAAAAAGTTAGGAAATGGACGGCTTATTTTTGTACTACAGCGAAATGGATGCGAGATTGCCAGGGACATGATGTGAGACTCGGGATGACAACCTTTTCCAATACAGGCCTGCACGCCATTCAGTGGACAGTTTGCTTGATTGCACTAATTCATTTTCGTGCCGAGCTTTAGGTCAGATATGTAAATGGATTATTCAACTTCCTAGTAGACGTATCTCCAATATGTGGACGAAACCGATGTATCCATAACACTATATGATCAAAAGTGTATGGACAGCTGTTAGTGAATACTAATATGGGCTGTGTCTGACAGTCAAAACACGTACCATATTTAAAAAGAAAATCATGATTCTTGCTGGAAAAAAGCAGTTACACTCCTGGAAATGGAAAAAAGAACACATTGACACCGGTGTGTCAGACCCACCATACTTGCTCCGGACACTGCGAGAGGGCTGTACAAGCAATGATCACACGCACGGCACAGCGGACACACCAGGAACCGCGGTGTTGGCCGTCGAATGGCGCTAGCTGCGCAGCATTTGTGCACCGCCGCCGTCAGTGTCAGCCAGTTTGCCGTGGCATACGGAGCTCCATCGCAGTCTTTAACACTGGTAGCATGCCGCGACAGCGTGGACGTGAACCGTATGTGCAGTTGACGGACTTTGAGCGAGGGCGTATAGTGGGCATGCGGGAGGCCGGGTGGACGTACCGCCGAATTGCTCAACACGTGGGGCGTGAGGTCTCCACAGTACATCGATGTTGTCGCCAGTGGTCGGCGGAAGGTGCACGTGCCCGTCGACCTGGGACCGGACCGCAGCGACGCACGGATGCACGCCAAGACCGTAGGATCCTACGCAGTGCCGTAGGGGACCGCACCGCCACTTCCCAGCAAATTAGGGACACTGTTGCTCCTGGGGTATCGGCGAGGACCATTCGCAACCGTCTCCATGAAGCTGGGCTATGGTCCCGCACACCGTTAGGCCGTCTTCCGCTCACGCCCCAACATCGTGCAGCCCGCCTCCAGTGGTGTCGCGACAGGCGTGAATGGAGGGACGAATGGAGACGTGTCGTCCTCAGCGATGAGAGTCGCTTCTGCCTTGGTGCCAATGATGGTCGTATGCGTGTTTGGCGCCGTGCAGGTGAGCGCCACAATCAGGACTGCATACGACCGAGGCACACAGGGCCAACACCCGGCATCATGGTGTGGGGAGCGATCTCCTACACTGGCCGTACACCACTGGTGATCGTCGAGGGGACACTGAATAGTGCACGGTACATCCAAACCGTCATCGAACCCATCGTTCTACCATTCCTAGACCGGCAAGGGAACTTGCTGTTCCAACAGGACAATGCACGTCCGCATGTATCCCGTGCCACCCAACGTGCTCTAGAAGGTGTAAGTCAACTACCCTAGCCAGCAAGATCTCCGGATCTGTCCCCCATTGAGCATGTTTGGGACTGGATGAAGCGTCGTCTCACGCGATCTGCACGTCCAGCACGAACGCTGGTCCAACTGAGGCGCCAGGTGGAAATGGCATGGCAAGCCATTCCACAGGACTACATCCAGCATCTCTAAGATCGTCTCCATGGGAGAATAGCAGCCTGCATTGCTGCGAAAGGTGGATATACACTGTACTAGTGCCGACATTGTGCATGCTCTGTTGCCTGTGTCTATGTGCCTGTGGTTCTGTCAGTGTGATCATGTGACGTATCTGACCCCAGGAATGTGTCAATAAAGTTTCCCCTTCCTGGGACAATGAATTCACGGTGTTCTTATTTCAATTTCCAGGAGTGTATTTCAGAAACATTTGTAGCCATTTGTCTGGTAAACACAAGTCGACCTGAGAGTTGTTCGGACATCCACGTTTCGAGTTGTTCGGACATCCACGTTTCGAATTCCCGGACAGGCTTCTGATCTCTCCATTATAAATGCTATTGTACGGATTTCAAGCATTTTGTAATTTTATCGGCAGCAGACCTACAGTAAAAGCGACCGTCTACACTATGCCTGTCACTCCCCATTTAGAGTTTTGCTGCATCGTACTGCTTTCCGTATATCCTTACCATTAATAAATGTTCCATAAAAACTGCGATCTTTGAGATGCATACCATATGCACCACAACTTTCATCTTCCTGATTTGAAGTGCAATTCCCTCGTTGTCTGTCTTCTTTCTGTGTTTGTTACATTACTATTTGGCATTTGGTCAACAGAATGTTCATCCTTTGTTATTTCAATAGTGGTAAACTCCTTCCACAACTATGAAACTGGGGGGTTCCTCTGATTTCTGCATGAGAATGACAGCTAAGAATCACTATACAGAGTGGTCAGAAACAGCCTAAAAAGTTTGTAAGGTTGTTGCAGGGTAGTTTGTAGTGAAAAAAAAATGTTAATAAAAAAGTTCGTTACGTTGCACCGTTTCCGAGTTAATTAGCATTGATGATAGCTAATCAGGCTGTTGCATGGGCAAATTTAAGCGACCAACCAGATACAATTAGTTTCAGTTGTTCTCATTGTGTAGATGAAAGAGTATGAGACTGCTCAGCCTTTGGCTTAGGTTCGATTCTTTCTGCCTTTCTGCATCCCACGCCCAATTTTCGTATCGCTCCCTTATTGGAGTCTAGGAAACAAAACGAGGAACATAACCGGCGTACCGTCTCTGGTTGGCCACTTAAATTTGTGTGCACAACTGCGTGATTGGCTAACTTCAATGCTAATTAAATCAACAACGGCCCAATGATCTGATTTTCATCTTAACAGTTGTTTCTCAGTGCAACGAACCATACAACACTCCTACAAGCTTTTCAGCCTGTTTCTGACCACCATGTAAGTAGTAAGGTAGTGGGGTTATGGGTGCAATTTTGGTATCAAATTGATATGCAAATTAATCATATTGATCAGTTAATCACCCCAACCCATGGCAGCCCCACCCCTGACCAAACCCACCCCCATGAAGTCACGTGTTTCTCTCAGCTTCCACGTGGGCCCCAGCCCCCTCACCCAACCTCTTCCGCTCCCCCAACCTACCCTATCGGTGGAAAATTCGAATTTTGGCCGGAAATTTCGAATTTTGTTAGGAATTTCTTTGTCCCAGAGCTGTGCCAATGTCCCAACCCACCCCTCACCCAGAAATTGGCAGGAAATTAAAATTGTCCTTCAGGACAGCCCAATATAATTATATAATATATAATATAATATAATTATACCACCAGAGGCACTTGCACTTGATGGGAAATTAAAACTGACGGTACCCTTTCCGGGACTTGTGTCCTGATTCTACTGGACGGAAAGCCCAAGTGCATTCCCCCAACACATGGAAACTGTCCAGATGCAGGAGAGAAAGGTCAGCTTAATGTACTTTATTTAGTTTAGTTGATTAATTAACATGAAGATTAGTCCTAATCACGTAATTACACTCCTGGAAATGGAAAAAAGAACACATTGGCACCGGTGTGTCAGACCCACCATACTTGCTCCGGACACTGCGAGAGGGCTGTACAAGCAATGATCACACGCACGGCACAGCGGACACACCAGGAACCGCGGTGTTGGCCGTCGAATGGCGCTAGCTGCGCAGCATTTGTGCACCGCCGCCGTCAGTGTCAGCCAGTTTGCCGTGGCATACGGAGCTCCATCGCAGTCTTTAACACTGGTAGCATGCCGCGACAGCGTGGACGTGAACCGTATGTGCAGTTGACGGACTTTGAGCGAGGGCGTATAGTGGGCATGCGGGAGGCCGGGTGGACGTACCGCCGAATTGCTCAACACGTGGGGCGTGAGGTCTCCACAGTACATCGATGTTGTCGCCAGTAGTCGGCGGAAGGTGCACGTGCCCGTCGACCTGGGATCGGACCGCAGCGACGCACGGATGCACGCCAAGACCGTAGGATCCTACGCAGTGCCGCAGGGGACCGCACCGCCACTTCCCAGCAAATTAGGGACACTGTTGCTCCTGGGGTATCGGCGAGGACCATTCGCAACCGTCTCCATGAAGCTGGGCTATGGTCCCGCACACCGTTAGGCCGTCTTCCGCTCACGCCCCAACATCGTGCAGCCCGCCTCCAGTGGTGTCGCGACAGGCGTGAATGGAGGGACGAATGGAGACGTGTCGTCCTCAGCGATGAGAGTCGCTTCTGCCTTGGTGCCAATGATGGTCGTATGCGTGTTTGGCGCCGTGCAGGTGAGCGCCACAATCAGGACTGCATACGACCGAGGCACACAGGGCCAACACCCGGCATCATGGTGTGGGGAGCGATCTCCTACACTGGCCGTACACCACTGGTGATCGTCGAGGGGACACTGAATAGTGCACGGTACATCCACACCGTCATCGAACCCATCGTTCTACCATCCTTAGACCGGCACGGGAACTTGCTGTTCCAACAGGACAATGCACGTCCGCATGTATCCCGTGCCACCCAACGTGCTCTAGAAGGTGTAAGTCAACTACCCTGGCCAGCAAGATCTCCGGATCTGTCCCCCATTGAGCATGTTTGGGACTGGATGAAGCGTCGTCTCACGCGGTCTGCACGTCCAGCACGAACGCTGGTCCAACTGAGGCGCCAGGTGGAAGTGGCATGGCAAGCCGTTCCACAGGACTATATCCAGCATCTCTATGATCGTCTCCATGGGAGAATAGCAGCCTGCATTGCTGCGAAAGGTGGATATACACTGTACTAGTGCTGACATTGTGCATGCTCTGTTGCCTGTGTCTATGTGCCTGTGGTTTTGTCAGTGTGATCATGTGATGTATCTGACCCCAGGAATGTGTCCATAAAGTTTCCCCTTCCTGGGACAATGAATTCACGGTGTTCTTATTTCAATTTCCAGGAGTGTATTTCAGAAACATTTGTAGCCATTTGTCTGGTAAACACAGGTCGACCTGAGAGTTGTTCGGACATCCACGTTTCGAGTTGTTCGGACATCCACGTTTCGAATTCCCGGACAGGCTTCTGATCTCTCCATTATAAATGCTGTTGTACGGATTTCAAGCATTTTGTAATTTTATCGGCAGCAGACCTACAGTAAAAGCGACTGTCTACACTATGCCTGTCACTCCCCATTTAGAGTTTTGCTGCATCGCACTGCTTTCCGTATATCCTTACCATTAATAAATGTTCCATAAAAACTGCGATCTTTGAGATGCATACCATATGCACCACAACTTTCATCTTCCTGATTTGAAGTGCAATTTCCTCGTTGTCTGTCTTCTTTCTGTGTTTGTTATATTACTATTTGGCATTTGGTCAACAGAATGTTCATCCTTTGTTATTTCAATAGTGGTAAACTCCTTCCACAACTATGAAACTGGGGGGTTCCTCTGATTTCTGCATGAGAATGACAGCTAAGAATCACTATACAGAGTGGTCAGAAACAGCCTAAAAAGTTTGTAAGGGTGTTGCAGGGTAGTTTGTAGTGAAAAAAACTGTTAATAAAAAAGTACGTTACGTTGCACAGTTTCCGAGTTAATTAGCATTGATGCTAGCTAATCAGGCTGTTGCATGGGCAAATTTAAGCGACCAACCAGATACAATTAGTTTCAGTTGTTCTCATTGTGTAGACGAAAGAGTATGAGACTGCTCGGCCTTTGGCTTAGGTTCGATTCTTTCTGCCTTTCTGCATCCCACGCCCAATTTTCGTATCGCTCCCTTATTCGAGTCTAGGAAACAAAACGAGGAACATAACTGGCGTACCGTCTCTGGTTGGCCACTTAAATTTGTGTGCACAACTGCGTGATTGGCTAACTTCAAAGCTAATTAAATCAGCAATGGCCCAATGATCTGATTTTCTTCTTAACAGTTGTTTCTCAGTGCAACGAACCCTACAACACTCCTACAAGCTTTTCAGCCTGTTTCTGACCACCATGTAAGTAGTAAGGTAGTGGGGTTATGGGTGCAATTTTGGTATCAAATTGATATGCAAATTAATCATATTGATCAGTTAATCACCCCAACCCATGGCAGCCCCACCCCTGACCAAACCCACCCCCATGAAGTCACGTGTTTCTCTCAGCTTCCACGTGGGCCACAGCCCCCTCACCCAACCTCTTCCACTCCCCCAACCTACCCTATCGGTGGAAAATTCGAATTTTGGCCGGAAATTTCGAATTTTGTTAGGAATTTCTTTGTCCCAGAGCTGTGCCAATGTCCCAACCCACCCCTCACCCAGAAATTGGCAGGAAATTAAAATTGTCCTTCAGGACAGCCCAATATAATTATATAATATATAATATATAATATAATATAATTATACCACCAGAGGCACTTGCACTTGACGGGAAATTAAAACTGACGGTACCCTTTCCGGGACTTGTGTCCTGATTCTACTGGACGGAAAGCCCAAGTGCATTCCCCCAACACATGGAAACTGTCCAGATGCAGGAGAGAAAGGTCAGCTTAATGTACTTTATTTAGTTTAGTTGATAAATTGACATGAAGATTAGTCCTAATCACGTAATTATAAATCTCAGGCCTAATTACACAACCATATGTATACTGCTACGCAAGGACAGCCTAAAATCGCAATACTGCTCAAAAACTGACGATACCATACAACTGCTGTTATCCTGCTGCGAAAAAAATTCGCAATACCACTCGTAACTAGTGACAGACACACTCAAACATTACCCTATGCGTACAAGTTGGTGGGAAATAGACAGAGATGTAAGGTACTATTTTTATTCTTTTTGGTGGGGAATACGTTCAGCTGACAAGAAGCTGGTGCTGGACAGAGAGGAGTTTTAAAAGTATATTACCTGTAAGCACACAGTATCTATCTATCATTGTTTGACATCAGAGTTCGCTACAGACACCTACTCAGAAACCACCCTACAGCCCAGCTAATCAAAACCAATACACACTAGCACAACTGATGGAAAAAATGTGTCACAGTTCTAATTTCACTTCGAAAATGTCGTGAAAAGAAACGACCAGCAATGAACGGGTCATAATGCAGCACATGTACTGGGGAAAATCGTCATCCTAAGAGACTGCAAAAGGGGGTGGTTGTTGAACGTGCATTCTCCTCAATGTACAATCACGAACTGCCGAAATCTATGAACTGTAGTATGCTCGTCATCTAATACCTCTAATGTAATGATCATTAAGTCCTTGGACAGACTAACAACATCATTGCCGAAGTTATCCAAGCTTAAAAGAACCATACATTCACCATTAATATTATTTACCTTACACTACTCTCCTGTGCACGAAACAATGCAGTTTCTCTAATTCTGCATTTTTCCTGAATGGCTCTACCACATACAGCACTTCATGTAGTGAATCGGTACAATGGAAACGCATTCGAACTTCTCCATACCTGCTGGTATCTTATCATGGGAACCAATCTTTAGTGTACGTTTTCACAGTTTAGTTGGCAACGCCTTCATGAGGGGTGTGCCTTGCAATATTACCTCACTTGCAGCTGCTTTTCCCAGTGGAAACAAAGTCCCACTGAGTTCCACTGTATACTGTAAAACGTGTATTTTGGTATTTTTTTATTTCTGAGAAAATGAAGCCCAAGAATTGCTGAGTACCCTTCACCCATGTACGGTAACATTTCTATATGCTCATGAAAATCTGTAATTCCGATCCTAAAACTGAGCAACGTTGTACCCAACTGCAATAAATTGTTGTTATCTACTCCACGCAATTTGTAACGTGGGCCTTCCAGCCTCCTCCTGTAAATTTATTTCCTTGCCTCTCGCAAACCCAGGCAAGAAGAATTCCGAGTCCTCAGTGTCTAACTTGGGCACACATATTGCATTCAGGTCGCTGATACTGTTCATATGTGACCTTTACGACCACGTCTGTAACAGATTACTTCTGTAGAAAAAAACACGGTCGTATGTACGTATTCTTATACCGAAGTCGAACTCTTTTAAATGCGTTGCGACCCTAAGAGTCCCAGCCAAATCCCCAGGATTTTACATTCTTACCCTACTTGAGATCTCTGCAGAGATACCGCGTAGGAAAACACCCAGAGCCCTAGTGTCGGCTTCCGCAGAAAGACTCCTTCCACTTCTGCTTTTTGTTTCAGCAGGTATGTCCGTGAATTGATCTTCTGCATCCTTCCTAAAGAGGTTTTCACTTATCCTTATTGTTCAGCGTTACTCATTTTTTCCTGGAAAAATTTTGTGCTATTTTGCTTCTGGTAATGCTGTCGTCAATCGTCAGCTAGCTGCTGGACTGTTTCTGCTTTACTGAGAACTTCGTGGTACACCACATCTATTTTTGCTTCGCCATTCAGTCGTAAGTTAGCCACACAGAGAGTTGGATTTGGCTGAAGATGATGGCAAGGTGCGCTGTCGAAACACCGTGTTACGAAAACGACTGCACCCGGCTGTATTCCGGACAACAGTACAAACAGAGTAATCTTGTTCGACCAACCACTCATTGCGGCGGTAGCCTTAACATTGTCAATGAATGCAGTAGCGTCCTCTGTTGCTTTGCCAGAAAAAGGCGTTATTAATGTAGCTGCTGATGGATCGATAGGAGGCGGGGAGGATACCCACACAACTGCCTTTTCTTTCTCAGCCCCTGATTGCAATTGCTGAAACACAGCTTTTAATACATTTTCCTGCCTACGTAGGTGCTCTGTTTGCTGCTATTGCTAGGAATTTAATCCTGACAATGCCTGTACCTGCTCCGTCAAAGCGACAACTGTCTCTAGGCGCTTCAGTCTGCAAGCGCGCGACCGCTATAGCGCAGGTTCGAATCCTGCCTCGGGCATGGGTGTGTGTACTGTCCTTGGGTTAATTAGGTTTAAGTAGTTCTAAGTTCTAGGGGACTGATGAACTCAGAAAAGTCCCATAGTGCTCAGAGCCATTTGAACCTTTTTTTTTTTTGAGACAATTGTCTCACCCATAACAGTAGAGTGTTTGTCTGGCATTTTGCGTAATTTACTACCACAATTTACAAGAACGATGAATGACAAGTAAAAATATACTACCAACACATAAACAATAATTATACGCTAATCCTTTCGGCGTAACATTGCCCAATGGCACTCGGAACAATCCTGTGTCAAATGCCACAATCGTCTGCAAGTACTACTCATGAATGGCACACCCTTGGTTCACGACGATTCATGCTGTAACAAATGACAAAAAATTACACTGAACTGCTGTTAAATAAATTTCGCTAACATTTCTTCTACACAGTGACAAATTCACAGGCTCTTGTGGTGCAATAAATGACACCCCAAGGATGCTAATGATGGTTCTACGATTTGACACGTTGCATTTGCCTTTCGTCTTCTTGACATTCCAAATGGCACGCAGGGCCAACTATTTTTGATCTAGCCTGGAAAACTTTCAAAAATTCAAACGTGTGCAGTAAAAATATTCTGCTGCGCAACATTACATGACTGGCCTATAGTCTATCGCCCGTACTCCTCGGTCTACACATCAATAACGCAATGACGAAAATAAAAGGAACAATACCAGTTATGAAATTCACTGATGACATTTCTATCTCCAGTAAAAGTGAAGAACTCCAGGATCTGTTGAATGAAGTGACCAATGTAACGAGCACACACTATGGATTGAGGATGAACCGAATAAACATGAAACTGATAAGGAGTAGCAGAAATGAGATTATCGATGAACTTAACATGAAAAGTGGGGATCACGAACGAGACGAAGTGAGAGAATTGTACTACCGTGGAACAAAAAACACACAGCAGAGGAAGCAAGGAAGTGATGAAAGCAAAGTGGCTAAAAGAAATCTACTGGTTTCGAACATCTGTCTTAATTTAAGAGAGAAATGTATGAGAATGTATGTTAGGAGCAAAGCATTGTATGTAAGGCAGTCGTGGACTTTGGGAAAACAGAAGAAAATCGAAACAGTTGGAAATGAGGAGGCTCTTCGAAGAATCGGCGAGGGAGGAATGTGTGGAAAACATTGATAACAAGAAGAGGCAAGGTGACAGGACATGTGTTAAGACATCAAGGAATCAAGGAATAACTTCCATGGTACAAGAGGAGCTGTATAGTCTAAAAACTGTTGAGTAAGACGCAGATTGGAGTAAATCCGACAAATAGTTGAGGACATTGTGCAAATGTTACTCTGAGACGAGGGAGAAGTTCATTTCTGGCGCAATCAAACCATTCAAATGATTGAGGAAAGAATGGCTTTCACCCGTGATTTCGTTGTTAATTATGACACACCCAGCATATAAATTTTGCCCTTGACGCTCCTAGCGGCCGCTTGTGTCGCTTTGGCCATAAACTGTCCCTGGATGCAACAATTTGTGGCGATGTGAGACGGATTTATTACGGAGGCAAAGTCGTAGGTAAATTAGGAGGCAGACTTCGGTTAATTGGTTGGGTGCTGAGATAATGCAATCTGTTTAGCAAAGAAGATTGCTTACTAAACGCTAGTGAAAACCATCGTAGAATATAGCTTAAGTCTGTGGGACCTGTGCCAAATATGATAAAGTGATGTTGAAGTTGCCGGTCGCGGTGGCCGTGCGGTTCTGGCGCTGCAGTCCGGAACCGCGGGACTGCTACGGTCGCAGGTTCGAATCCTGCCTCGGGCATGGGTGTGTGTGATGTCCTTAGGTTAGTTAGGTTTAAGTAGTTCTAAGTTCTAGGGGACTTATGACCTAAGATGTTGAGTCCCATAGTGCTCAGAGCCATTTTTGTTGAAGTTATACTCAGTATGACAGCATGAAAGGCCGCAGGTTTGTCTGATTCACGGGCAACCTCATCAAAATACTGAAAAACGTAAACTGCCACCCGTTTGCAGACGTCAAACAACACGCAAAAGCTTCCTCAACAAGTTACGATAGCAGTGTTACGCGAGGAGTCACAGAATACATCTTTGTCTCCTGACAGCAACGCGCACGGAGGCATGAGAGCAGACACGTTTCCCAAGCTGCATTTGCAAATGTAGTGCGAAAATACCCCAACACGTCTTATTATGTCAAGTACACTATGCCATGCCCCTCACTGTGGTTTGCAGAGTGTGGGTGTAGATGGAATAGTAGCCGTATCTTTATTCATCCGTAGATCATTTTTACGAGTATACTGAACATGTCACGGTTTTATATGCTTACAAAAACATAATGTATGTAGACATATTCACGGGTCTACGTTGACAGGCATGAGATAGGTAGTCGGCCTTATAGTAGGAATCTTCCTGACATTTTCCTGAAGTAATTCAGGATAAATAGGGAAAACTGTTACCAGGATGCTGTAACATTATGTGATTGCCTTATCATTTTAAATCATTCACTAATCGAGCAGTCGCTCGGCAACAGCTACAGTTAGCAAATAATGTTGCGAGAATGTAAAAGGTGAACGACCTGTGACGTAACTTGTTTATTGTCGAAGCGCCGTCAGAGAGGCAGTGAGTTATTGACTTTGAAAACCGAGGCGCGAAAAACGGACAGAAGAAGAACACTTTTACACATTCTTTTGATGTACGAGATATTCTCAATTAACATTACTCATTCTTCTCTTGTCTCATGTAACTTGTGTCGGACGCGCATGTCTTGCCCCCGTATTATTATTGTTAAAAATAATATTATTTTAGTGTAAAGTAAAAGTGCAATACTAAAAGTGCAATACCGCATAGCAGTAGATTTATTGTGCGACGTGTATGTGAAAACGTCAAAGGAATTATTTTCATTACGAGAAGAGAAGTGCCAGTCAAAACGGCATCCATGTTAAATCCTTCATTGCAGTGTAAGTTCATCTATTAATTGCCATAAATTCAGAGTTAAATGGAACTGGTGTATGGACTATTTATTTATTATAGAATCTATGTCTCACTCCTTCATGAAGTTATTTAATTTTCTTTATGTTTCTGCCAAATAGAGCGTTCACAGTCACGAATTCTTTCGTCGAAATCGGACGGAAGTTGTATGTGGCGAAATATTTTCTCCGCGCCATATTCTACTGGTAAATGCATGATAAACTACGGTCCCATAGGAAATTCATGTTGAGATATCCAAAAATAACTATATTTTGAATAGGCATTTACTCTCCTCTGCAATGCAACTTCCGACTGATCAGACGATCCAACAAGAAACAGCCGCACACGGTCGGCGTTCGCAAATATATTTCCACCCCTGATTATAGCTATATGCTACAGCACAAAAGTAAACATATTGTTATAATAAGCGACTACGAGCGGGGACATTTATAACTGTATGTTTATGTATACACATTACATAAACATATCATTATAATGCCCGGGTGGAAATTAGAGCTCCATCCTTCTGAATACAAGGTCAGTCAGTTTAAAGCAGTGCAGCCACATCTGGGTTATCCGTAGTGTAAGACACTGTTTCGCAAAGAAGTTCCTTTCTTCTTTGTGTTACCCCTAGTGTGACCCCTTGCGGCCACGCACACACACACACACACACACATACACACACACACACACACACACACAACAAACAAACAAACCAAAAATCGCTTAAAATTTTCTTTCAGAATACAAATTCTTACACTCATGCAATAACCGTTGACAAAATCACATTTTCAGTTAAAATTGTTATTCCTTTGGCCAAGTCTCCGTTTAGGCATGAAAGCTTTTGACGATATTCTGTAAGATCCTGAAGCACGTATTGCTTCTGTTCCTGTTTTTCCTTATCCTTTAATTAATGTACTTTAGTCGATAATATTTGCGATTCTCGGTTTATTTACAATAGTTACACCATTGAAGAACTCTTCTTCTTAATCCCTTTCCAAAGGACTTATCGTAAATATCTCCTCACACAAGTGTAACCTGCAAAAAGTAGTCTTATTTTATTTAAAAACAGGTCAGTTCTATTGCCGACTACTGTTGGCTTTTTATGGATACCTATTTCATCCCTTTTAATATCTTCATCTGATAATTCGGTCGCACTATTAAGTGCAGTTACCACATTTATTTTTTATTCAGAAGGCAAATTAAAATCAAAGAATGCAAATTAAAATCAAAGAATGCAGAACGTAGTGTTACACATTACTATAAAGCATAGCAAAATGTCTAGCTTTCCTTTTACTAGACCGATGAAAGATGTGCGTATGAAAAATGTGACTTTATTTATTAATAATGTAAAAAGCGTCTAATGTGCAGGAGAGTTGTGGGACAAAGACAGCGTCACCCCACTGTGCATTGTTGCCAAATTTATTCAAGATGGTGTCCATAGATGTGGCAATATCACACTGACGTCATGGTGGAAAATTCAAATTTTGGCTTGAAAAGAAGGCATTTGAGCTACCTCCACTAATCTAACTCCACTCCCCTCATCTCCCATTCCACCCCTCCCCTCCCCCTTCTGGAAATGGTGGGAAAAGCAGTCTATGCTGGGCTGCTGGATAGGACAGATGTAATTATTTTGTATGCACTGCAGTATGTTGTTTATTTAAACTATTTGAGTTGTCATTGATCGAGTATTAGTCAGTAGCTCCATCCAGTGTGTTCACATTGAGATCTGGAGTCCAACTGACCTAGACTCAACACAACCACCAGAGCGCACTGTTGGCCCCCCACTCTCCACTCCTGTTACATAATCCAAGATGGGGACCTAGGGAAAATGGCAGGGAATTCGCTTAGTCTATGTGTAGTTGCTGGCCTGGGAGGATTTCATGAAAGTAGGCTAATATGGCGTGCAGAAGGCATTGTTTATACTATTTGTTTAAGAATATTGTTTATTTATTTCAGATATCGCAATACGCCTCGAAATTGACGTCGAAATTTTGAACAATTTAGATGATGCTATTTAATTCTGATCACGTAGGGAACTACGTAGTTACAATGTCACAGATTGCTTAGACGTATCTGGAAAGCTTTCTCGAGTCTCACCACCTGTGTAGGCTGCCAGTAGTCACAGTGGGCTGGAGGGTTTTGGAACTGCCAGTGTCCATGCCGGCTGCTGGAAGAAACCTAGCTCTGGGCTCGCAGCATAGGCATGCGGTACCTGCAGGGCAGCTGCATGCTAAGCACTACGTGTTGCGTTGGAAATATCTGCAGCCTCCTACCTCCCCCCTGGTGCATGGATACCCCTTTTCATTAGACACATCCGGTGTTCAAGCAATGTGCAGAATATTGTCACATCTAGATCTTGACTATATCATAGGAACTAAATGTACCACTGCACAAAGAGAGAGAGAGAGAGAGAGAGAGAGAGAGAGAGAGATAGAGAGAGAGACCTTTGCAGATGATGCAAGAAAATTTAAACAATTTCTGATGTAATTACACGTTTTATTCCGAGAAATACTACCACCACACTTGAACACTGACTCTAAAAAGATCACGTCACACTTGTGAGACCATCCATGATACACTTTGTGTGCTTTCGTGGGAAACACCACATCCTTCCCTCGTCTTTGAGCGAGAGCTGCTTCGGGGGTTATTAAATTCAATTGAATATGTCTCTAAATACAATTCCAAAGAGATCGCTGCACAGTAGTTGGCTTCAATTTTGGGATGTATACCGCCACTCTCAAACACACGACAGCACACTTGTGAAATCTCTCAGCTTTCTTCCAGCCATCCTCCCTGAGGCACTTCGCGCGCTTTTGTGGGAAATAGACCCCGAAACTGATTTTACACTCCAAAACGCGGACATTTGGAAGTCGAAATAAATATCTCTGAACTCCATAAACAGGATGCCCACCACTTTTAGAGTTTTAGCTCCTTGTTTGAAGGCGCTGCCGGAGAGAGAAAAATTTCTGAACCCTACAGCTTCTATGGAGTTCATCACTTTTCTGAAACGCTAAATGGGCTTAGTTTTATTTGCTACTGGGGTAAGGCATGTCAAGGCTCTTATTTTTTATTTTTCTCACTTCTCGAAGCACGCCGGTGTCTAAGCACAGATTGGAAAATCAGATCCTGAGTGAAACACAAACAGAATTCGAAGCGCTGTCCTACGGACGAGAAAAATGGTTGCAATTTTCTGTGAATCTTCAGTGCCGTACAACTGCTGGTCTGTTGACGCTGTAAAGCCACAATGGTGGGTGCGCGACAGCAATAAGCCTGTCCAAACCAGGGCAGGATGGTCTGCTTGTTTCTGAACACTCGAACAAAGAAGACATCACATGACTCTCATCACAGAACATTTCTTAGACACCCTCCTCCTGTCTTATTCGAACAAGTCTGTAGAGGCTCCTATGCCCCGCATAAAAGATGTCTTGTGACTCTGTGACGTCGTGGAAATGCCTATGAATGAAGCGTTATGATTGGTTCTCACTGAATTTAGCCACCAAACTGCTGCTGCCGGTGTGGGAGTACTGTCCACCACTTTCTGCAGATGGACATTTTACGAGACTTTCAGCTCCAAACTATTTTGTACAGATCGACGATAACATACAACAGTCATATTGCATTGACAAATAAACCCTGCGAAAGTGGTCTACAGATTATGAAATACGGAAACTACCGCCAAAGACACTTTCTCAGTTACACTGCTCTGTTACTGCAGAGGAAAGCTTGAATTTTTCAGCGTGAAACCGATCACCAACCAGGATATTTCACCGAAAACGGTTGTACCCTCATACAATATCGATCCAATAAACACAATTCATATCCTGCACAGTACGAAATCATCAGTTCTGTATTGTGTATCAAAAAACACAAGCACAGACACTGTATGTAGTCACAGCATTAGATATTTCCCATGAGGTCGGTCGGTCATCCACTGCGGGCAACTGCCCACCACACACATTGGCCTCATGTGTGAACAGAGTGCCTTCCGTGGACTGCGGCCACTCTCCGAACTGGTGTACAACGGTTGAGCTGGTTCCCCCAGCACAAAGACATCCGCTGATGGTACTGTTTCTGATCTGGTCTGCTTGCTATAATGGTTCCTGCAACGAGTTGCGATCATCTCCAGACTCTGGGATTACAAGAACATAAGTATTTTCACACGGTTTGCCAGAATTTCATACCATTCACGCGATAGTTCTCGTTATCAAGCAAATAGCAGTTTGCTACCGATCGCTTGCACACTGTAATTCTGAAGATAAAGCGTGGAAATTATATCTCTAAGAAACCTGAAACTTTAGCGTGATGTAGCGAGGTGGGACAAACTCAAAACCACTGAGTAACTAGAAACTTATCTGCGAAGATCTTTATGTCCAAACTTGAAAATATGGGAAACTGGTAGTTTCATTCCTATTTTTTAAAAATATCAATGGCAATTATATAAGAAATTCCAAATCATCCTTCTACTTTGCAAAGTCAACTAAGGTGTCAATACTTATAATCGTGTGGCTTTCTCATGTCAAGAGAGCCTCCAAATGTATCTTCCAACTGTTTTTCACCATCTAGATACACACAACATGCATCACAACCAAAGTTCTCTCAACAAATAAAGACAGGAAATGTGTAGAATGGCAGGATAAGCAATCAACCGGTCAATTTTACATGGGAAGGAATAATTTTCCAGAGCAAACACTCACCCGTTTTGAATCTTCTCAAATTTTCACGGAGAATACCCACACCATACGCGATCACGAAGGCTGCTCAACACATGCTGAGTATTAGTTCGCAATTCATCCACCTAGAGAGCGAAACAGTTAGGTCAGCTACATTCTTGTGCCTCAGCCACTCCAGAGCAGGCGGCGCACGCCGTAATCCTTTAAATGACAATCGCCGGAGCCACAGGATACCTCCGCCATGCGCTCCTACACGTCAGGCAGAATCGTCCTAGGAAACAAGCCACATATTTATCACTGTACTTACAATTAATTATTACGATTGCAGCCTCAATCTGTTGAGATTCGACAATGAGCGAAATGTCGGAAATGCCTCCTCCTGACGACTGTGGCTCTGGAAATATCAAAATCTGTACCATTCTTATGACTGGATATAATTTTCCACGTAAAAAAAATCTTTCATTTCCTTAGGGCCACCGATGCGCTGAAATCACAATTTTCCACGTCAAACGCATACCTTCCTTATGACAGGACAAAGCTACTTTCTTTGATCATGTTGGAACAATGACCACAGTAACTTTACACCGCAACACATACTCTATAAGCCTGCTTATCACAGCGAATCTATCAAACATTCCCTACGAAGTATAATCTTCGCCAATAACTGAATGCTGCTGATACCAAACAATACTGAATGAAAATCTGCGATGGATGGACATGTTTCATTTGCTTTTTTTGCGAGTAGTACTAGTGTGTCACAGGAAGAGAGATGTGATCGCCTTATAGCTGATGAACTTTTAAAAACACGATTACAATGGCTATCTTACTGTCACCCTGTATAAAAAGTGGTCTTGATTCTACTGGCGCACACAAGTACTGCTATAGATATCCATGTTGAAAACTACACATGCTTTATAAATCGAGATACGGTATTGCTTCAGAATGAAGTGATCTTCCACCCAGGTACGACGACACTCAATAAAGATGGTGATCGCTGGAGTGTGTATTAACAGACTGAAAGCGCTGGTACACGTCGCCAACAGTGTGAGCTCGTAATAAAATCACCATTCCCACCTAATATAGAAAGAAATTTGGCTAAGGAACGTGGTATTAAGCCGATATTTGCACTCCCTCATGCCACTGCTGGATATTTCTCAAGCTAACAAACAGTATTTCTAATGCATTCTAGCTACGCCAACTGCGTACAACGTGTAAGGCCAGCGCGAAGCGAAGCTTCCTCCTGCAACATGGGGTAGTAGAAAAGACAGTGCGAGCAGTTACAGGAACTGGAAGAAAGCCAATTATTTTGCTACTGCGTTGCAGTGCATATCTAAAACTACATACATGTGCTACGTCCGAAGGAGATCTGCGTCCCTCAGGGTGCATTAACGTCTATCACCCAAACGTTCTCTCTATCATTGTTATTTTATACCACACAACAGAGAAAACTATGAACTATAAGGATTCTGCTAACATCATCCGATAGAGAACTCAATGTTTTACCACATCTCTGTCTTCCGATATATTAGGAAACAAAAACTGTCTGTGTGCAGGTATCAGCATTTGTGGCGATCCTATTAAATATACAGGAATTGATCCATTGGAGCAGGTGGCCAGTGATCGAAGTAGCTTGCACAGATAAGAGTAAGGTTTCATCGCCTATACTGTGGGAGGACCATATCCCACAGACTATCTATTGCAAGAGAGGATCCCTGTGTTGTTGTTTGATTCATTGTTTTTTCCGCAGTAACCGATCCAACCGGTGTAAGACTATAGCTTTCTACACCGCCATCACCTTGTTTTTTCCGCTATGACTTCGAGGTCTGTGTCAGGTTCTAAACTGTAACACGTTTCTAGCCATTGGCTCTCACAGAAACTGGACACCGCACAGTGTAAATTATGATGCTGTTCACACAACACACACACACAGGGTAGTTGGCCGGCCGAAGTGGCCGTGCGGTTAAAGGCGCTGCAGTCTAGAACCGCAAGACCGCTACGGTCGCAGGTTCGAATCCTGCCTCGGGCATGGATGTTTGTGATGTCCTTAGGTTAGTTAGGTTTAACTAGTTCTAAGTTCTAGGGGACTAATGACCTCAGCAGTTGAGTCCCATAGTGCGCAGAGCCATTTGAACTATTTAAACCACAGGGTATTTGAAATAAAAAACAGAGGCAGTGCTTCTTATTGAAAAAAATGCGGAAGACCCGCAACCTGTGGAAACTGGAAGAGTTTTGCGGCATTATGGAGCATTTCCAAACAGCTTTCCAATCGTGATTCATGGCCTCTGCACTTGAACGTATCTTCACAGTGAGGGGGCAGCAGATGTCTCATTGTTCCGTCGATTCATTCCTCATACTGGAGTCACATATGCAATTACTGTTTCGGTGCTAGCCATCCCCGGTAGGTGTTGCTCCCACTATGACTCTCTTTCCATCTCAAAGAAGTGATGTCAGTCAATCATGATGTGCTAATAAACAGTGTGCTGTTAGAGGGATGGGAAAGTCACCGTCCATTTATTGTAATAAGTACGACAGTTGACAGTGTGATCAATTTTAGCAATTCTACCAGTTTTTCCGTAATTTCAACGCCGACTCATAACACAGCAGCATGCTTTCCAATCTGTTTATTGTCGCTAACTCACCCCTCCTCTACTTTGCGATACCATATACTAAATTGCCAACGTAGATAGACGACTGTGCAATATGTCCATACATACAGAATTGTACCAGATAGCGTCATATATTGATCTACATGTTTCTAGTTATTCGATCATAGTGTGTAATTTACGATTACGATTGCCCATCTTAGGAGTCACAGAACATTCTTGCACTGTTAGGAAAAAGTTAGAGATTGATAGATTCCCTCGCACTGTCTTCGACCAACCCTCCCTGCAGTACTGTCACCGACTTAATTTGTAGCTGATCAGATGTAGACCGCTACATTCTGCATCTCGTGAAGGAACAGAGCGAGCCGTGTTCGCGTATTGTTCTTGTGTCTGCGGTCAGTACCAAATAGGCATTGGTAAGAGAGAAATGATCGTAGAATATAAACACATGCACTCTATTGCAGGACATAAATGTTCAACATGTGACTCAGATCCACACTGCAAGTTTTCTTTTCCACTCGCTATGGTATCAGACCTTAAGATGATATAAGTACTTCCTTCTACAGCAAAGATAAAAAAAACATAGAATCTTTGTGATACATGCACGATATAGCTTTCCAGAAGTGTACAGCGCCCACTGTTCACATCCGATCATGGTTCAGTAATTGTATTATGCTTGCACGAGTCCTGTAAAATGATCATTAGCAACGGAGAATGCCTCTTACAAGGAAACTGATAAACGCACACCAGCGGTGTTTCACATGTGAAATTATATCCCATGTTGCCCCTATCTCAGGGACTGCATTACCCCACAAACACTAGCCACTAACTTGGAATCACCATAGATATGATACTGAAGACTCGATTTTATGCCCTAAGATGTGACAGAAAGTGGTGGACAGTGCTCCATCACCGGCAGCAGCAGGTTGGCGGGTAAATTCAGTGAGAAACAATCAGAGTGCTCCATTTACAGAAAGTTCCATGACGTCAGAGAGTCACAAGACGTCATTCGTGTGGTGCATAGGAGCCTCCATAGACTGGTTCGAGGAGGACACGGACAAGGTATCTACGGAAAGTTCTGTGACGTCTGGGAGTCACGTGATGTCTCCTTTGAGTGTTCTGACACATGTCCAAGCAGACCATCCTCCTCTGGTTTGGACAGGCAGGATGCTGTTCGCCACCCGCCGTTGTGGCTTTAGATCTTCGAATTCTATTTGTGTCTTTTTTTTATTCACGATCTGTTGCGGGATTCGAAATATGTTATGAACTTTTAGATAAGTAATTGTTCCGATTTTACTGTCTGCACTTAGACACTAGAAAGCTTCCAGACGTGAGTAAAATAAAAAAGTAAGAGCTTCAACATCCCCTACTTCAGCGGAAAATATAAACTAAGCCCACCCAGCGTTACAGAAAAATGATGAGCACTATAGCCTCTCTAAGATTCAGAAATTTTTCTATTTTTGGCAGCGCCTTCAAACAAGCAGCAAAAATTCTTAAAAAGGTGAGTATCCTGTATAGAGTTAGAGAGATATGTATTTCAACTTCCAAATATCATCGTTTTGGCACGTAAAATCGGGTATTGTAACTGATATCGGTTTTGGACTCTATTTCCCATAAAAGCGCGTGAATCCAAGTGCCGATCACGCCCGACAGCGCTTAACTTCGGTGATCTCACGGGAATCGGTGTATCCACTGCGGCAAGGCTGTTGCCTAAACAGTAGGTTCCTGCATCACGTAATTAGTTATGAACAACCACATAGCTCGCGAGATATTCACTTCTGAACGCATACTACGTTTTCACTGCAGAGGCCACAGAAATCACATAAGAGCAGAGGTCGGCACTCCGAAATATTTCTATCCTCTATGACCACGCGCAAATTGCTCCACTGTCCAAGTCTTTCCGCCGACTGTCCCGGACTCTCCCTGTCCTGTGCTGTACCGTTCTCCCACTTCCATCGAGTCTCCCCATTCATGAGGGGTGTGATTGGCTAGAGTGCTCCCGCCACGTCTTCAAGCCAATGCACACTCACAAACGTAAAACACCTTCGAAATACGGGATTCACATTTAAATAACTTTAAATAACAAGTCTCTCTCATCGAAACAGTATCACCATGGAATTCCCAACCATGTGCTCGCTGGATCGCGCGCTGGGGCTACCCCTGTTGCTCAGCTAACGTTCGGCACCACGTGGCCGCTGCGTGGCCCCAGCTTGATGAGCGGACCGTGTGGCCACGCCAACTCCGAACTTAGATTATTTCCAGGGTGCCACAACTCGCCCATTACCTCACAAGTGGTGGTGTTGTGAATTACGTCACTTGGGCTCCAGACCTCATGGTGAACAAAGTGGATGAAACTACTGACTAGTGCCCAATCAACGACAACTCAAATTGTTTAAACAGACCATACACCGAAATGCGTACAAAATATTGACTTATGTCGCTCCTATTCATCATCCCATCACAGACTGAGTCCTTTTCCTGCCAGTTTCCAGATGGGAGAGTTGAGGGGTGGGGTGGGGGGAGGGGAGGAATGGGCCAAATATTGAATTTCCCGCTATGACGTCAACACGACATGGCAATCTTGGATCTACCATCTTGAATAAATTTGCCAACAGTGCAGAGTGGGTTGACACTTCACAGAGCAGTAAGCTATGGCGGATGTGCAATTTGGACTGGTCAGTACATGCACCACTTTGCAATCATGCTTTGGGGATGCAGTTGACTTCAGAGAAGAAAGGGACCTGACGACAATGGTGGTGCAATAACGAAAAATAACTCTATCTATTCTATCGCTTGCGCCTTTGTCCCGCATTTTGCGCGGGGTTGGCGTGGTTAAATCGGATTTGGCATGTTAAGTTGAAGGGGTGGCCGGATGCCCTTCCTGCCACCACCCTGTACCCCCGGGACAGAATGAGAGTATCCCATCTGTCTGCGTCTAGTGTAAATCATGGAAAAGTGCGGATGTCTGAGAATCGTGTAACTGAGGTGGGACGTGGGGACCAGAGCGGAATTCACCTAGAGGGATGTGGAAAACCGCCTGAAAACCTCATCCAGGCTGGCCGGCACACCGGCCCTCGTCGTCAATCTGGCAGGCGGATTCGATGCGGGGCCGGCATGCCTACCCGAGTCCAGGAAGCAGCGCATTAGCGCTCTCGGCTAACCTGGCGGGTCGTTGTTATGTAGACTCTATCTTATGATATTTCGAATTAAGTACGGATTTATGGTTTTGGTTGAGCATTGAAGCATCATGCATGAACAAGTTGTCTGAAAAGCTTTGTTAATTATCAGTTGTTGTGAGTTGAGAACTTATTTGAATACAGAAGAATTACAGAAACCGTATTTTGTGATTTCGTAATGAGTTGTTTAAATGTAGACGCTATCTTACAGTCCTCGCCACTCTGCGGTCGGAAAAGAAGCAGCGGTCCAACACATGGCACTGCATAGCAGGACCACAATATCAAGAGAAAACAAGACGGTGACTGGGAAATTCGGAAAAGAAGGCACCTCTCAGTACCGGGAACAAGTAAAGACTTGGCATCTCGCAATATATCGATCACTTAAAACCAAAACACAACAAGGAAAACCATCTCATGTTGCATCCTAAGTGACTCATATGGATCAGAGGGAATAAAGTAAGAGAGCAATAACAAGAAATTAAAACTAAACTTTTTGCAAACCTCGGGTGGCATAGGGAGACGTAAGCAAACTAGCCATCAAAAACTTTATCGTAAGCATATACGTTGTGACGATATAACAGACAGCAAAATTATTCAAACTAATGAGATTGCAACTTTAATTCAATCCAAACAATTTAGATTGTGGCGATCTTTAACAAAAGGAATATCAGTTGGCCATACAGACAGATCAACAATGAATCTTATTCACGTGTGGAGTACATTCATGGGCAGTAAACCACAAGAAGATATACCGACTACAGGGGAGATTTTCGATGGGAAATTTCGACGAGGACGGGTGCTATAACGGGTTCCGACGCAACACGCCATGGCTTCGCAGTCGGCGGTAGTGCAGCTGACTATGGCAGCGGCTACACAGGGACTGTCCGAGACTGCGCTACACACACGACGCTACAGCAGCCGGTGCGTCAAATGAGGTGAGCTGTACAGCATACCGCTTGCAGAATTTGTGTGTAGTTATTTAATCTGAAATAACAGACTGTGAACGACGTTGAATAACATTGAGTGATGGTGTAAATACATTGATAACCAACGAAGGTTTTTATTGTGATGTAAGCTTTAAGTTGTATGGTGATTTAGATTACATGCCTATCACAAATTGTTCACATGGCTCTGAGCACTATGGGACTTAACTTCTGAGTTCATCAGTCCCCTAGGACTTAAAACTACCTAAACCTAACTAACCTAAGGACATCACAAACATCCATGCCCGAGGCAGGATTCGAACCTGCGACCGTAGCGGTCGCGCGGTTCCAGACTGTAGCACCTAGAACCGCTCGGCCACTCCCGTCGGCTGCCTATCACAAACAGAAGTATGCATAGCACGGTCTTCGCGGAAATTATGGATAAACTTAAAGCATCAGAAGAATTTGATGAACAGGCAAATAAACTAGACGAGATGTCCAATAAAATGGAGAAATTAGATGAAATATCTCAAAATAATAAAAAATTAGACGACTTAACCACAATATTGAGAAAACCTCTGGATATTTATCTAAGGGGCTCCAACCTAAAATAGTAGAGCATTGCGATATAGTTAGACAAGAAGTGAAAATGCATCATCATTTATTGTACATAACAGGCCATAAAGGCCCATCACAGAAAGCAAAAGAAATATTACAAACTAGAATAACACACCATACAAAGATCACTAACACAATCAGTGACACAATTGCAGGTATTTCCGGAAGATGTTGTTCCACTTTCTTCTGTCCATTGTATCTTCCAGGAATGCTGTTGGTTCTACCTTCTGCAACGTCCTCATCACCCTATCTTTCCACCTAGTCCTTGGACGACCTCTTGCACGTCTTCCAATCAGCTAGGAATCGAACACTCGGTTGGGGATAGATTCTCCAACTCTTTAGACATGTCCCAACCACTGGCATCGTTGTCCTTTGATGGTCCTATCAACGTCAGATTTTCCAAAACGTTGGTACAAGTCCTCTTTTTGCCTCGTTTCCCATCTTCCATTTTCCCTGTTGAATGTAGGCCCACAGATCTTTCTGAACACTCTCCTTGCAAATGCGCTCTTCCACTGTTTGTGAAGTAGCCACCACTTTGCTTGCCTCTTTCATGAACCTAGCGGTGTCAGACACTACCTAATTAAGTGAGTCTCCCATAATCACCATATCATTGGCAAAGGCCAAGATTCTGTCAGTTCCAGTCATATCCATCTACCTGTCATTACCAATTTTCCAATGCAATGTTGAATAGCACAGGGGACAAAGGATCTCCTTGTCTCAAACTGTGCTGAACAGTGAAAGGCTCTGACATTTTGTTTCGAAACCGTACTTGGTAGCTTGTATCTGTATAACATGCTTCAATCACTTTGATGTATTTTCTTTTGATGTCCAACTCCTGCATTATCCTCCATAATACCGTACGATTAATGCTGTCATAGGCCTGTGGGAATCTATAAATATCAGGTGTAATTATCAAATTCATAGTTTTCCATTAGCTGTCGTAGCGTAAAGATGTGATCTATGGTTGAGCATCCTGCCATGAATCCACATTGATAGGTTCCTATGATCTGTTGTAGAGCAGGTTTCAGGTGACTATGTAACAGGGAGGTTAAGACTTTATAACGTATCTCAAGTAGCGAGATTCCTCGATAATTGTCTACTTTTGAGGCATCTCCGTTTTTAAAAATTGGGCATACAATTGCTCTCTTCCGTACAACCGGGACCTCCTCCCAATGACCAGATTTTGACCATAAGCTGTCTTAGTGTCTCCAATACAATTTAACAATATAAATGATAAGATAACACAGTTAGAGAAATCATCTTCGATCAATTACGAAACTATATGCAGTCAAATCTCAGAGACCCCAAATAGGATAGAAATATTAGAAGTAAATAAAAGACTTATTGAAATTTCTAGCGTTCCAAATACTTTAAAGTGATTTGGAGAAGCGTCTAGAAGAAACAGTAGTGCGGAAAATACACGAAAAAGTGGGTACCAATCTGTAATGCTATGGACGATACTGTTAATAATAAGAATGAATCACAAAATTATGGAAAGAATTATAAGACTTTAAACAGGGACTCAGAAGCAAAATAGCTACATGCAATATTAGATTATCGTCAGATTTATTAGAAGAATTACAAGTAGAAAATGGAGTTAGTTGTGCTAAACAATTTCCAAAGTTTAAGCGGAAAGGAGAAGTAGGCCCTACATAAAAGTATTTCTTGAGAGTGTCTTCTCCATCAATGCTTCAGGAATGCGATGATACTAAAAAAATTATATTTGTGCTAGGACTCTTACTAGCTGATGCAGCAGAATGGGGAACAGCTCATTCAGAGGAACTTAAATGTGGGAAGATTTTCAGGAAAAATGTAAGAGAAAATATTGGTCCTAAGTACTACCATAGTTCATTAGGTACATATAAGAAGCATATTGAGTGGCACCTGACTAGATCTAAGTATTTAGATAACCCGCTAGACGAAAAATATTTTGGTTCAGGCGTTAGTAAGGAGATTGTGTTATTTCACACATACAGAAATATTATCTTGCGAGGTGACTACTGCAGAACAGTTACTGACATTTGTATAAAGTTTGGATGTTGGATGCCCTGAATAACGAAAGAGGCGATTTTAATCACTTAGAAAATTGGAATACAGGAAATCAAAATACAGGAAACGAGGGTGAACGTTACGCATCTAAATTTTCCAGGAAAAAAATAATTGTCGTTGGAGGGATAGGAGACCAAATATTGATCGCATTAGAAAGCGAAAGGAGCAATTCACAGATTTATTTAACCAGTGACCCAAGCGCCATTGACACTGCCGTAGAACAGAATGCATCCTATTTCAAACAAAGTACAGATACAAATAATTATCCAATAATACTGTAGTATCGGAAAACCGGCAACATCCTAGGACGTGGCCAAGATCCAGGATGTAACAAAACTGTCGTAGGCCCATATACAACAAAATTAATTGCATTCACACATATGATACCTACAAGAGAATGGTTATTACAAGAAAATAATATAGAAGAGGAGGAGCAATTAAAACCAGTAATCAGGGGAAAGATATTACAGATAAATGTAGATATTTATATAGATTCAGGAAGCAAAATTTCACTAATTTCATAAGAATACCTTCGCACTCTCAGATATAAGAATAAATTCCCATATTACCGGTGAGAGGAGTATATATCATAGGAATAGCGGTTAGTAAAGGAAAGCAAATTAAAGAGAAAATTCGGCCTCCACTGTTAATAAGTGATATTGAACTTATTCAGACTCTTTTAGTAGTACCCAATGTGAACATACAGATATTCTTAGGCCTATAATGGTTATTAAAATATAAAGTAAAGCTTGACTTTGTTATTAAATTGTTATGCTGGACCAAGCAAGTCTCTAATTACATTAATCTATTTAAAAAAATAAGCTGTTAATTATTGGAGATTTATTACTTGTTGCCACTGCTCGGTTAGTGAACGGTGAAAAAGAAACAGAAAATCTGAAGGGGTGTCAGGAACAAATAAAGTTAAATCTCAGAAATCTAACCTGTTAACTGAAGAGCAGCAACACGATTTGTATACGATCTTAATTAGATACGAGGGCGTATGTTGCGAAAAACCAGGATTGACTGACGATTGCTTGTCAATTTAAGGTCAAAAATAAGGTACCACTTTTTTGCGAACCTAACTTAAGACCAGCAGTACATAATGAAATGTAGAAATTGTAGAAAATAAGATAACAGAAAGAAGTGTAATTGGACATAACAACCTCTTGCTTGTTGTAAAGAAACCAGCGGGAAGAGTGCGATTAGTGTTAGATGCACAAATTTTAAACAAACATATAGAGACAGAAAGAGACAGTCCTATATATATATTGATGATTTGTTAACGAAAGTCGAACAAAAAAGGTATTTTAGTTCAGTTGATTTGACCGCCGGGTCAGCACGTCCGAAGAACACTGTGTATTATTAACTAAAATGCTAGAAAACTTTCAGGAAAAACGTATCACAATTAAGTTAGCCAAATCGTATTGTGGAAGGGAAAAACTGAAATTTCTAGGACATTTAGTATAGACGACAGGAATAAGACCAGATCCCGAAAGAACAGAGACCATCAAAGACTGTCCGGAACCATGAAATGTGAAACAATTACGCTCTTTTGTGGGATTCGGATTCTATCGTCGCTATATACAAGGCCAATTCATTAATGATCCAAGATTATTGTCATTACTGAATCAAAGAACAGAAAGGATATGGGATGAAGAAGCATCCAAAGCATTCTGTAATATTTAGCAGGCATTTGTACATGCACCAAATTTGCGATATCCGTTAATGATTGAAGCCTTTAAGTTAGCAACCGATGCTTCTGAACATGGTATCGGTGTGAATTGTTCCAGTGAATAGAATCCTGAGTTAGGAGATCATAGAACAATAGAGTTCGCTAGCAGAAGTCTTGATAGACGTGAAATAAATTATACAGCGACAAAAAAAGGAATTATTAGCAATTGTGTGAAGCATAAAAAAGTTTGATACGCTATTTGGGGGCTAAGGAACATAATATATTCCGATCATCAGGCGTTATCTTTCCTTGTGGAATGTAATTTATTGAGACGGGGATTATTCCTACAGGGATACCAAATAGAAATTAAATACGTAAAGGTTTCGGAAGATATAGTAGCAGTTGCATTACTTTTAAATTTGAATGACATAACAAGAACTAAAGGACCAGGAATAATACTCGGCATTAATTACTTGACAATAAGTTATTCAAACTATGAGGTAAAGAGGTTAGTGTTAAGAATAAAACAAGATATAAGAACAAATATATATTTTAAGAAAAATTTACAAAAATGTGAAGAAACACCCTTGTTGTTAAAAGATAAATGTAATTGGACGATAAGCGAAGAAGCATTATTTTGGAAGTTATGTAGTAATAATGAACAGTGGAAGCTATGTATTCCACAACTCCCAGCGAATGAATTAATAAAATTCATAATAAAGGACATGGACATTTTGGAATGCACAGATTATTAAGCATATGAATAAGTTTTTATTATTTTAAGAAATTAAGTCGAAAAATAAGAAAAATAATTAGAACGATTGAGATATGCCAGAAGGTTAAAGACGACAGCAACCATTTATCTTATAAGATGTATCCTGTAACACTAAAAGCTCTATATGATCTTACATCAGCAGAAATTTTTTTTGGAGAACTATCAATAGGAAGAGGAGGAGTGACATAATTTTTTGTCTTAGTGGAATGTTGGTTAAAATATGTAAAATTATATCTTATAAAGATGGCGACCATACACACTGTAATAAACTGCTTGAAATAATATGTTATAGCTATAAGGAAATTGACTGATAATGGATCACAGTTTACAAGTAACAATTTTAAAGAACTTTTAGCTTGGGAGGGAGTTGAACACGTGTGTATATCGAAATACTAACCAAACTAGAAACCATGTGAGAGGATTATGAAGGAAACTAGTCATTCATGTAGTGTATGTTGCTCTGAAAAACATACAACTTGGTTCCAATGATTCCGGAGTTCCAAGTAATATTTCAAATGTCGACAGAATTGTCCCCTGTAGAAGTTTTAAACAAAAATTTTATTGGAGAACCTCTGCTAAAGATATTTAAATGGCCACCATTAAGAAATATACATTCTCAGGAAGTTAATAAGATAGTAAATGACAATTTGAGTAGGCAGGAAGAACTAACAGTACACAAATACAACGAGAGGACACAATACCATCATTTAATATAAATGATTCAGTACTAATAAAAGAGTCTTGCCAGAGTTCATATATAAAGAAATAGATGAATAGCTTTGTCCCAAAATAAGCTGGACCTTTCAAGATAACAGGGATACCACATACCAAAGCAATATTTCTGATCGATCCCAAAATGGGATGCGAAAAAGAACTTTATAACATTGTACAATAAAAACGTTTAAGTCCTCAGGATAATTGCTTCACTTTTTCTGCTTTAGTTTTTTATGAGGCAGTTTCTTCCTCTTTAACTATTCTATTTCCTTTCAACTTTCTCCACTATCTTAGAGAGATTTTGTCAACATAAAGGGTATCTGTTAATAATCTTCATAAGTTGTTAGAGGAAGGTAATGATTTACTATAATAATTGAAGAAAATATTAGAGTACAATAAAATCAAGCATTTGTTTGTACAGTCTTTATAAAAAATAATCCAAATAATTTTATACATTTTGTGTATGGCATTTTATGTTTTTTCGTTCCATATTAACAACAGGTTGTAGAAAACGTAACTACTGGAGAGAGTAATATATTTTTCTAAGTTAATTAGTACCTGTCAAATGTGTGTACCCACACAGTTGTTAAGATCGACAAAAGTGATTGACAAAGACGTTAGCACAAATGACAACATCTAAATTTACGAACAACATTTGACTACCAGATCTCTACTGGCTATCCATAGGGGTTGGTTAGAATCAATTGTCAAGGTCTGCGACGGTGAAGCTGTAACAGTCCACCGTGTAGGGAATGTCGACGATTTCCTTCCTCTGGCGTCACAGTCAAGAACCTTAGCAGAAGGACAACCTTGGGTGGGTCATGGGAAGGGAATCTGTGTTTGGGATCTATCGTCTTTTTCTTCTCGATCCTAATGCACTTATTCTTATACTCCCTTTTCTTTCTTCTTCACTCTCCGTAGCGTAGCTGTAGCGTTTCCGCCTGTCACGCAGGGGGCCCGGCTTCGATTCCCAGGAAGGGACTGGGTGTTGTGTGCCCTTCATCATCATTTTCATCATCAGTGACCCACAAGTCGCCGAAATGGTGTCAGCTAAAAAGGACTTGCAATACGGCGGCCGAACTCCCCCGCATGGGGCCTCCCGGCCGACAATGCCATACGCTCATTTCATTTCATTTCATTAGGAGTACCAAATCTGTCCTTCACCTTTCCATATGAATATGTTACTATAGCTATAAGCTTCCTCTTATCCGGACCACATAGCAGTAATGGCATCCTGTTTTCACAGGTAAAGCCGAGAGATCATGACAAAAATGACACAGTGACACGGACTAATGTTTTTTTCTCATTAAGATATTCAGTTTTCTCTATTAAGCTGAATGGTTGTAGCTCACATTAGTGGCGTCGCCTGAACGGGGGGATGGGGGGAGATAAGATACTAGGACGTACAAGTTAAGAAATACAAAGTGGCACACTAATAGAAGCTAGGTTATTCAGAGGCACTTATATAACACATAAATTGTAACAGATTGAGAAATACAAGTGATAAGAGAAAAGGAGGAAGGAAGAAACTAACATTTTATATAAATTTTGGGTAAGATCATTATGCTGAGGAGAAATCTTCAGTATCAGAAATAGTAAAAGCTGTATGTTCAGAGACTAGGCATATGGTTGAAAGCATGAAAGTGGAGTGTATCCGGATTTGTATAGAGATAGGAGGATGAGATGGTAGATTTACCTAGGAAAAGGGAACCTATAACTGAGGTGAGGTGAATCCAAAGAGGAAGGATCTGAATCAATTTTGTAGGAATGAGAGGGTAGGATTACCTATGAAAGAGGGAACCTATACCTAAGATCAAGTGGGTACAAGACAAGAAGGACATGAACTGCTTTAAAAAAAAAAAAAAACAATGAAGGAACAACTACCTTGCAATGGCAGCACAGCATGTTCAATGTATCTGCCCAGAGACTTACATGAGAATGCAGCGAATATAAAAACACACAACTACGAAAGAAAACTAAATGGAAACAGGGAAGTGAGCTGCAAAATAATTCAAGCATAACGACTTTCCGGGATCCTACTGATTCCTTAAGAATTTTCTTTGTTGATTACATGTAGATATAAGGGGAAACTGCCTCTTGTTTCGTTAAGTTTAATTTTGCGATACTAGCAACCTTTCGAAAATACAAACGCAGAAATCTGAACATGGTCAGGAAACAAGTGGATTTTAAATCATGGTGACTAATGTAAGAAAATTGAAGACGAGTGTATGCATCAATTTGATGTTCAAAGAGATGCATTGAATTGAGGTCACATGAGACCTCAACATACAAGTGAAATTAATTTATGGGTTGCTTATAAGGTAAACCACACTGTCTCTAGGTGTGTAAGGTATTCCAAACGACATTTTTCATCACAGTGAGGGGATCTGTAGTGGTACATGTTGCTATAAAGCATAGCAACATTTCTCACTTTCCTTTTACTAGACTGATGAAAGATTGGCGTGTGACAAACGTGACTTTAATTTGTAGCAGCGTAAACAGTATCTACTGTGCTCAGATTTATTGTAATTTATGTGTAGATGTGAGAAAGAAAATTGCAGGCGCAGCACAGAAAGCGACGACGGGCGTTTAATTTGGACTGGCCGAGAAGGGATGACTTGAACTTTGCAGTGGTGATTTGGGGGTGCGGTGGATTGCAAAGAAGAAAGATGTCTGACGACAATAGACAAGCACTAAAGAAAAATGAATGTTGTTATGTAGACTCTGTCCTATGCTATCTTGAGTTAAGTACGAATTTATGGTTTTGGTCAAGCACTGAAGCATCATATATGAACATGTTGTCTGAAAGCTTTGTTAATTATCAGTTGTTGTGAGTTGAGAACTTATTTGAATATATAAGACTTATGGGAACCGTATTTTGTGATTTCGTAGTGAGTTGTTTAAATGTAGAAACTCTGTTATAGCCTTCACCACTCTGCAGTCGGAAAAGAAATAGCGGTTCAATATATGGCACTGCATAACAGGACCACAACATCAAGAGAAAACAAGACGACGACTCGGAAATTCGGAAAAAAAGTAGCTGTTAGTACAGGGAACAAGTAAAGACTTGGCATATCGCAATATATCGATCACTTAAAAATAAACCGCAACATGAAAAACACTTCAAAATGTTTAGGAGTAAGATTCCATAAATGATTTTTCAGATTTTTGTAGGTACGCTAGAAGTTTCACAGTCGAAAGAACCATGTCAAACAATCTTCGAAAGAGACGTGAAACCCAAACACAATACTTTTATCTACATCTACATGATTACTCTGGAATTCACATTTAAGTGCTTGGCAGAGTGTTCATCGAACCACAATCATACTATCTCTTTACCATTCCACTCCCGAACAGCGCGCGGGAAAAACGAACACCTAAACCTTTCTGTTCGAGCTCTGATTTCTCTTATTTTATTTTGATGATCATTCCTACCTATGTAGGATGGGCTCAAAAAAATATTTTCGCATTCGGAAGAGAAAGTTGGTGACTGAAATTTCGTAAATAGATCTCGCCGCGACGAAAAACGTCTTTGCTTTAATGACTTCCATCCCAACTCGTGTATCATATCTGCCACACTCTCTCCCCTATTACCTGATAATACAAAACGAGCTGCCCTTTTTTGCACCCTTTCGATGTCCTCCGTCATTCCCATCTGGAAAGGATCCCACACCGCGCAGCAATATTCTAACAGAGGACGAACGAGTGTAGTCTAAGCTCTCTCTTTAGTGGACTTGTTGCATCTTCTAAGTATCCTGCCAATGAAACGCAACCTTTGGCTCGCCTTCCTCACAATATTATCTATGTGGTGTTTCCAACTGAAGTTGTACGTAATTTTAACACCCAGGTATTTAGTTGAATTGACAGCCTTGAGAATTATACTATTTAACGCGTAATCGAATTCCAACGGATTTCTTTTGGAACTCAAGTGGATCACCTCACACTTTTCGTTATTTAGCGTCAACTGCCACCTGCCACACCATACAGCAATCTTTTCTAAATCGCTTTGCAGCTGATACTGGTAAATTACAGCATCATCTGCGATTAACCTAAGAGAACTGCTCAGATTGTCACCCAGGTCATTTATATAGATCAGGAACAGCAGAGGTCCCAGGAGGCTTCCCTGGGGAACACCTGATATCACTTCAGTTTTACTCGATGATTTGCCATTTATTACTACGAACTGCTACCTTCCTGACAGGAAATCACGAATCCAGTCGCACAACTGAGACGATACTCCATAGGGCCGCAGCTTGATTAGAAGTCGCTTGTGAGGAACGGTGTCAAAAGCTTTCCGGAAATCTAGAAATACGGAATCAAGTTGAGATCCCCTGTCGATAGCGGCCATTACTTCGTGCGAATAAAGAGCTAGCTGCGTTGCACAAGAACGATGTTTTCTGAAACCATACTGATTACGTATCAATAGATGGTTCCCTTCGAGGTGATTCGTAATGTTTGAATACAGTATTTGCTCGAAAACCCTACTGCAAACCGACGTCAATGATATAAGTTCGATGGATTACTCCTACTTCATTTCTTAAACACTGGTGCGACCTGCGCAATTTTCCAATCTGTAGGTACAGATCTATCGGTGAGCGAGCGGTTATATATCATTGCTAAGTAGGGTGCTATTGTATCAGCGTAATCTGAAAGGAACCTAATCGGTATACAATCTGGACCTGGAGACATGCCTGTATCAAGCGATTTGAGTTGCTTCCCAACCCCTAAGGTATCTACTTCTAAGAAACTCATGCTAGCAGCTGTTCGTGTTTCAAATTCTGGAATATTCCATTCGTCTTCCCTGGTGAAGGAATTTCGGAAAACTGCGTTCAATAACTCCGCTTTAGCGGCACAGTCGTCGGTTAACAGTACCATCGGCACTGCGCAGCGAAGTTATTGACTGCGTCTTGCCGCTTGTGTACTTTACGAGGTGTATTCAAGTTTTAAGGCCTCAGATTTTTTATCTCCGGACTGGAAAGAGATAGAAACATGCACATTGTTTTAAAATGAGGCCGCGTTCATTGTCAATACGTCCCAGAGATGGCAGCACCGTACGGCAGATGGAATTTTACCGCCAGCGGCGAGAATGAGAACTGTTTTAAATACTTAAATGGCGACGTTTTCCTTACTTGAACAGCGTGCAATCATTCGTTTTCTGAATTTGCGTGGTGTGAAACCAACTGAAGTTCACTGACAATTGAAGGAGACATGTGGTGATGGAGTTATGGATGTGTCGAAAGTGCGTTCGTGGGTGCGACAGTTTCATGATGGCAGAACATCATGTGACAACAAACCGAAACAACCTCGGGCTCGCACAAGCCGGTCTGACGACATGATCGAGAAAGTGGAGAGAATTGTTTTGGGGGATCGCCGAATGACTGTTGAACAGATCGCCTCCAGAGTTGGCATTTCTGTGGGTTCTGTGCACACAATCCTGCATGACGACCTGAAAATGCGAAAAGTGTTATCCAGGTGGGTGCCACAAATTCTGACGGACGACCACATGGCTGCCCGTGTGGCATGTTGCCAAGCAATGTTGACGCGCAACGACAGCATGAATGGGACTTTCTTTTCGTCGGTTGTGACAATGGATGAGACGTGGATGCCATTTTTCAATCCAGAAACAAAGCGCCAGTCAGCTCAATGGAAGCACACAGATTCACCGCCACCAAAAAAATTTCGGGTAACTGCCAGTGCTGAAAAAAAGATGGTGTCCATGTTCTGGGACAGCGAGGGCGTAATCCTTACCCACTGCGTTCCAAAGGGCACTACGGTAACAGGTGCACCCTACGAAAATGTTTTAAAGAACAAATTCCTTCCTGCACTGCAACAAAAACGTCCGGGAAGGGCTGCGCGTGTGCTGTTTCACCAAGACAACGCACCCGCACATCGAGCTAACGTTACGCAACAGTTTCTTCCTGATAACAACTTTGAAGTGATTCCTCATGCTCCCTACTCACCTGACCTGGCTCCTAGTGACTTTTGGCTTTTTCTAACAATGAAAGACACTCTCCGTGGCCGCACATTCACCAGCCGTGCTGCTATTGCCTCAGCGATTTTCCAGTGGTCAAAACAGACTCCTAAAGAAGCCTTCGCCGCTGCCATGGTATCATGGCGTCAGCGTTGTGAAAAATGTGTGCGTCTGCAGGGCGATTACGTCGAGAAGTAACGCCAGTTTCATCTATTTCGGGTGAGTAGTTAATTAGAAAAAAAATCGGGGGCCTTAGAACTTGAATGCACCTCGTACATACGACCAGAATTTCTTCGGATTTTCTACCAAATTTCGAGACAATGTTTCATTGTGGAACCTATTAAAGGCATCTCGTATTGAAGTTCGTGCCAAATTTCGCGCGTTTGTAAATTTTAGCCAATCTTCGGGATTTCGCGCTCTTCTGAACTTTGCATGCTTTTTCCGTTGCCTCTGCAACAGCGTTCGGACCTGTTTTGTTTACCATGGGGGATCAGTTCCATCTCTCACCAGTTTATGAGGTATGATCTGTCAATTGCTTTTGCTACTATATCTTTGAATTTGAGCCACATCTTGTCTACATTTGCAAAGTCAGTTCGGAACGAATGGAGATTGTCTCTTAGGAAGGCTTCTAGTGGCACTTTATCCGCTTTTTTAAATAAAATTATTTTGGCTTTGTTTCTGGTGAATTTGGAAGAAACGGCATTGAGCCTAGCTACAACGACCTTGTGATCACTAATCCCTGTATCAGTCATGATGCTCTCTATTAGCTCTGGATTGTTTGTGGCTAAGAGGTCAAGTGTGTTTTCGCAACCATGTACAATTCGCGTGGGTTCGTGGACTAACTGCTCGAAATAATTTTCGGAGAAAGCATTTAGGACAATCTCGGAAGATGTTTTCTGCCTACCACCGGTTTTGAACAAGTATTTTTGCCAACATATCGAGGGAAGATTGAAGTTCCCACCAACTATAACCGTATGGGTGGGGTATTTTTTTGTTACGAGACTCAGAGTTTCTCTGAACTGTTCAGCAACTATATCATCGGAATCTTGGGGTCGGTAGAAGGAGCCAATTATTAACTTAGTTCGGCTGTTAAGTATAACCTCCACCCATACCAATTCGCACGGAGTATCTACTTCGACTTCACTACAAGATAAACCATTACTGACAGACACAAACACTCCACCACCAATTCTGCCTAATCTATCTTTCCTGAACACCGTATGAGACTTCGTAAAAATTTCTGCAGAACTTATTTAAGGCTTTAGCCAGCTTTCTGTACCTATAACGATTTCAGCTTCCGTACTTTCTATTAGCGCTTGAAGCTCAGAGACTTTCCCACAACAACTACAACAATTTACAACTACAATTCAGACTGTTCCTTGAGCCAAGCACGTCCTGTATTTGCCATGCACCCTTTGAGATTGCAGCCCACCCCGTACCTTCCCAAGGCCTTCTAACCTAAAAAACCGCCCAGTCCATACCACACAGCCTCCGCTACCCGTGTAGCCGCCAGCTGAGTGTAGTGGTGGTGGTGGTGGTGGTGGTTAGTGTTTAACATCCCGTCGACAACGAGGTCATTAGAGATGGAGCGCAAGCTCGGGTTAGGGAAGGATTGGGAAGGAAATCGGCCGTGCCCTTTCAAAGGAACGATCCCGGCATTTGCCTGAAACGATTTAGGGCAATCACGGAAAACCTAAATCAGGATGGCTGGCGACGGGATTGAACCGTCGTCCTCCCGAATGCGAGTCCAGTGTACTAACCACTGCGCCACCTCGCTCGGTAGCTGAGTGTAGTGAACTACTGACCTATTCAGCGGAACCCGAAACCCCACCACCCTATGGCGCAAGTCAAGGAATCTGCAGCCAACACGGTCGCAAAACCATCTGAGCCTCTCATTCAGACCCTCCACCCGGCTCTGCACCAAAGGTCCGCAGTCGGTTCTGTCAACGATGCTGCAGATGGTGAGCTCTGCCTTCATCTCGTAAGCAAGACCGGCAGCATTCACGAAATCAGATAGCCGCTGGAATCCAGAGAGAATTTCCTCAGAACCAAAACGACACACGTCATTAGTGCTGACATGTGCCACCACCTGCAGCTGGCTGCACCTTGTGCTCTTCATGGCATCCGGAAGAACCCTTTCCACATCAGGAATGACTCCACCTGAAAGGCACACGGAGTGCACACTGGATTTCTTCCCCTCCTTAGCCACCATATCCCTAAGGGTCCCCATTACGCACCTAACATTGGAGCTGCTGGCCGGTATGGCCGAGCGGTTCTAGGCGCTTCAGTCCAGAACCGCGCGACTGCTACGGTCGCAGGTTCGAATCCTGCCTTGGGCATGGATGTGTGTAATGTCCTTAGGTTAGTTAGGTTTAAGTAGTTCGAAGTTCTAGGGGACTGATGAACTGAGATGTTAAGTCCCATAGTGCTCAGAAGCCAACATTGGAGCTCCCAACTACCAATAAGCCCACCACATGCGATTGCCCAGAGCTTGAAGGCTGAGAATCATCCTCTGAAACAGGGCAGACAGCTGCATCTGGCTCAGCCAGAGACATTACCTGAAACCTGTTTGTCAGACGCACCAGGGAGGCTTTCTGATCAGCCTCCGGGACGTCTTTTGCTGCCTGCCACGCCTTGGAACGACCTCCCAATCAACCACAGGCGAGGGCTCAGCCCCACTGCGGGCAGCAACCGGGGCAACCACGGTGGCAGACCGATCTGGGGACAGATGGGACGAGGTTGACATCCCTGTAATACCCAAGTCTGGCTCCCCACAGTGGTGCCCATTGGCAACAGCCTCAAGCTGCGTGACCGAAGTCAGTGCGGCCTGCAGCTGTGAGCGAAAGGATGCCAACTCAGCCCTCATCCGAACACAGCGATCGCTATTAACCTGGAAGACTGAGTGATCCAAGTATAACGAGCCCTTTTGTTATACCACGTTGTTTCTGATATTCTAAGACAAATACAGTATGCTTACTCCTTGTTCTTGCATTTTAAATATAGTATGCTTACTTTCCCTTGTCTGAAAAATGTTGAAGGTTGTGCACAACAGAATATATAAACATTTGTGCTACTGAATCTGACTGTGTTTTTGATAGGAATCTGACTGCGTTTCTGAATTGATTCTGACTGCAAACGAAAGTTATTTGTCGTTTTTGCGACTTGCAGACAACACTGACACTAGCAAATATCTGGAATAGTTGTCTTCTTTGACTGGAGAGTCCTACTGCGACTCCTGTTAAGTAAGCACTCTGTTCTTTGAACTTAAAAATGAACTGGAACTGTGATTTGTCGCATCGATTATTTATTGATGTAAATTTGCTGTCGTAGGATTTATTTGACATGAGAAATATCTATAATCACTCCTTTTTCATTACTCGTATTTCACTGCAGTTGTGGCACCAACTGTTATTAGACACTGTTATCTTGCAGCACGTTCCACGTTCACGATGTTACATCCGCTCAAAATAAACTTGTTCACGTTAATTTATGTTCCCTCGGCAGTTCTCTCTTACGCACTCCTTATCTTGTCTTTGCGCTGTTAATTAACTCACTTAATGAACTCACTTGTTCTTCACAAGTCGATCACACTTTGCTACAGTCACCAATTCGTCCGCATCTGTCGTCTCCAGCGATCTTCCGTCACTGTCTCTTGCCACCGTGTGATGATTTGAACTTACTACAATGTGTCTGTTCATCTGCTCTAACGATGTATTCAATACTCTTAGCTCATGATTGAGAAGCTCATTTCCAAAAGGTACCAAATTCGAAAAACTGAAAAATGAGATAACAGGCGGCAGCACTACTTAGAACAATTACCTATGTAATAGGAACTGTTATGTATGCCACAAAGTACTGTATCTATTCTATATTCCCCCTCAAGACTTGCTGTTCGTGAGGAAGAGTACCAAATCCAGTCTTATTTCCTTTGCAAAATGCACCAAATCCCAGCAGCCAATCGGTGCTCTTCTCGGTAATGACGTCACACATTGTATTATGGCGGCTGATACATCAGATGAATACTGTGAATCACCAACAGAAACTCCAGAACAACACTTACCGAACCTAACTCTATACTCAGTCAAAATGTACCAAAACCATTTTTTTATGCAGTGACAACTAAACAAATAAACATTTAACAGGGATACTTGGCGTAATGTACGTCAACATCTGTCTGAATATAACAACGAAACATATTCTGATGCTATTGTGATTGTGCAAACCTTTTTGTCTTTCCTATTAAAGTAGATTTTATGGATTTGGTACCTTTTGTAAATGAGCTTCTCAAGTGTCTTTTCTGTGTGATGCATTTTTCCAACCAACTTCTACATACTCTGGGGTTTGAGTTCAGATTTACTTAACTGTACTATAAGGAATAAAAATATCTGAAAATTGCACTGTCTTCTTGTGGTGATAATTCAAACTGATCACAAAATACAGACAGTGCCGTGGAATAATTAGCATCCTCCAACCAGCCTATACGATGAATAGCTTTTAGGCGACAGAAAAATACCACACATAAAAAAGATGATACTACGCAGTTAATTTTAAAAATTCAACATATTTTGGTAGTTGCATCCGTTTTTGCTACAAAGTTTCTAATACTGGTATGCAGTTCCTCTGTTCCCCCGTCAAAATTCGAGCTTTTTTCAAAGAATGTATCACTTCTCTCCCAGCTAAGGTGACATTTGGCTGCAGATTGTAAAACAAAACCGTGAAAATTTGAAGGATGGAATTTGCTTGCAGTTATTGTACGTGATTAGTACTCGAGGAAATAACTTATCTCCCGTAAACGCACTGGAGACGAAGTCATGGTGCTCTCTACGTCTGTCACCTTCCCTCCAAAGCGAGAAAAATAGGGTGGCGCAGGCTGCGCCGTCACAAGGAGCATCTCGGTGTGAAACTTCCTGGCAGATTAAAACTGTATGCCCGAGCGAGACTCGAACTCGGGACCTTTGCCTTTCGCGGGCAAGTGCTCTACCATCTGAGCTACCGAAGCACGACTCACAGCCGGTACTCACGGCTTTACTTCTGCCAGTATCTCGTCTCCTACCATCCAAACTTTACAGAAGCTCTCCTGCGAACCTTGCAGAACTAGCACTCCTGGAAGAAAGGATACTGCGGAGACATGGCTTAGCCACAGCCTGGGGGATGTTTCCAGAATGAGATTTTCACTCTGCAGCGCAGTGTGCGCTGATATGAAACTTCCTGGCAGATTAAAACTGTGTGCCCGACCGAGACTCGAACTCGGACCTTTGCCTTTCGGGGGCAAGTGCTCTACCATCTGAGCTACCGAAGCACGATCTCGGTGTGCTCCGACCCCTGTCTACCGGTCTTGAGGCCACTGATCCGTTACGTCACCTGACCAATACGGTCTGCGAAATGACAACGCACTCAGTTGAGCAGACTGAAGATAACAATGTGCCTAATTAGGTAATGAATACGTAATACTTTGCGAAGTTAGTTTTTTTTCTTTTTTTCTTTTTTTTAGTTTTTGGGTTTTGATGACCTCGGGGTACCCTTCTCCCTATCCTACTGAGACCAAATGTCACACAGCTCATTTTTAGGCGAAATGGAACCAATCTGGCGGGTAGCCCAAAAATATTCGAAAACATCGTTGGTTTCCCTTTATCGTTCCGCAACTTCCCATTTGCTTGCACGAAAAGCTGAATCGGTACCTGTCAACACTGAGCGAGATGCTGAGCTCAGGAAGAGTATAAGATGTTAGTGTTATTGGAGTAAAAAGAAAATAAATAAAACAATAATACAGTGAGAAAAGTGTGGCTTTAAGTGACAGAAATTTTTTATTATTATTTACATACGTTATCAAATCGCTGCTTTTTATTACCTGAGTAATCATTGACTGTACATACTGTATTGCTTAACAGGTGCTTTTTAACTGTCTTTTTAATTGAGTTTGTTTCAGTAATGTCTTTAATCCCCTTGCACATTTTATCGTACAATTTACACTGAGGTGACAAAAGTCATGGGATACCACCTACTATCGTGTCGGACCTACTTTTGCCCAGCCTAGAACAGCAGATCGGCGTGAAATGAATGATGTCCCCTGCAGAAATATTGAACCCCACTGCCTCCATAGCCATCCATAACTGTGAAAGTGCTGCTGGTGAAGGTTCAAATGGTTCAAATGAGTCTGAGCACTATGGGACTTAACATCGGAGGTCATCAGTCCCCTAGAAATTAGAACTGCTTAAACCAAACTAACCTAAGGACATCACACACATCCATGCCCGAGGCAGGATTCGAACCTGCGACCGTAGCAGTCGCGCGGTTCCGGACTGAAGCGCCTAGAACCGCTCGGCCACCGCGGCCGGCTGCTGGTGCAGGGTTTTCTGCACGAACTGACCTCTCGATTATATCCCATAAATGTACTTTGGGTTCATGTTGGGCGATCTGGGTGGCCAAATCATTCGCTCCAATTGTCTAGAACGTTCTTCAAACTAGTCGCGAACAGTTATGCGCCGGTGGCAATTCTGTCGTCGTTTGGGAACATGAAGTCCATGAATGGCTTAAAATTGTCTACAAATAGTCGAAAATAACCATTTAAAGCCAATGATCGGCTCTAATGGACCAAGAACCCAGTCCATTAAACGTACACAGCCCATATCATTATGAAGCCGCCAGCAGCTTGCACAGTGCCTTGTTGACAATCTGGGTCCATATGTTTGTGGGGTCTGCACCACACTCGAGCCCTGCCATAGGCTTTACCAACTGAAATCGGGACTCATTTCACGAGGTATAGTTTTCCAGTCGTTTAGGGTCCAGTCGATATGGTCACGAGCCCGAAGAGGCGCTGCAGCCGACGTCCTATTAGGAAAGGCACTCGCGTCGGCGGTCTCCTGCCACAGCCCATTTTGTCGAATTCCGCCTCACTGTCATAACGCATACGTTGATTTCTAATGTTATTTCAGGCAGTGTTGCTTGTCTGCTAGCACTGACAATTCTACGCAAACACTGCTGCTCTCGGTCTTGAAGTGAAGGCCGTGGGGCATTGCGTTGTCCCTGGTGAGAGGTAATACCTGAAATGTGGTATTCTCAGCACACTCTTGGCACTGGATCTTGGAACATTGAATTCCCTAAGGGCTCCCGAAATGAAATGTCCCGTGCCTCTAGGTCCAACTGTCATTCCGATCTTAAAGTCTGTTAATTCCCATCGTGCTGCCATAATCACGTCGGAAACCTTGTCACATGGAGGACAGCTCCGCCAACTCCTTCCCATGACTTTGGTCACCTCAGTGTAATTCCTTGGAAGAAAAAGCTGTTTTGAGTTTCATGTTTGTAAATGTGCTAGGGGCGTTCAGTATGTAATGCAACACATTTCTTTCTGAAAGCAGGTTAGTTTTATTCAGGATTCGAATACACTATTTTATTCCCCATTCTTCTGACTACAGACTATATTTTTCTATATAATCTCCGGTCAATGCGACGGGTCCTGCTATGCCTTACGCCACCTTACTGGGAGGACCTGTATACCCACATGCTACCATTCTACTGGTCGATGTCGGAGCCAATATCTTCCTGCATCAATGACCTCCCCATCATCCACGTACTTCTTCCCGCTGAGTGTATCCTTAATTGGGCCAGGAAGATGGAAGTCGGAAGGTGCGAGTTCCGGATTTTAGGGTGGATGAGGAAGAACAGTCCAACGAAGTTTTCTGAGCTGCCCTTGGTTACGCAGACTGGTGTGAGGCTTTCCGTTGTCCTTGAGAAGGAGAAGTTCGTTTGCATTTTTGCGGCGACAAACACGCTGAAGCCGCTTCTTCAATTCGTGACAAAAAATAAAAACACCCACAGCCGTTCTTATGATTTTAATTTATTTTGTCGCTACCAGTTTCAACGCTTCATTGCATCATCTTCAGGCCTGTATGCATAAAACATTAAAGATAGCTTTATCAGCTTATCCATCAAGTTACATAGAAACAGATTAAAACAGAATGAGAACAATGGCAAGACTCTACAACGAATTTACACCGAACATCTGACAGAAAGAACAGATACATCCATTGTCACATACCTAAAATGCACCATCGCGAATTTCCACTCAATACAGTGTACAATTATACTATCTATTAAAACTTCTTTCAATACTATTCATATTTTTTTTATTTCACAGTCGGACATGCATTATCCGCACAATCCTGGAATAACTTACTGTAAGACAAAATAACTGTAAAAGGTGATGAATGGAAGGAAACAATACCTCACAAAGAAGTAAAAAGAAGGAACATGACCTATGTATCAAAGTATAAAATGCTTATATATACACAGATCAGGGGCATACACTATGTCATATCTATAAAATGAACGCCCAAGACGTGTGGTATAAACTGAATGCAGGACCCACATATTACACGTCCTTGTTTCGCACTGGAGGAAGCCCATAGAATGGAATGGAGATTACGAGGAATAATAGGCTGTGTAGATAAAACAGCATTCTTTCGTGTGTATAATTCTCATTATGTTCAGTAAAGAGTCGTTGAAGAAAAAAAATGCGGTGGATTACTTTCTGGACAACACACTAGCCGCGTTTGTGAAGGAAGCGACAGATACGAGGTAACGCCTGATAGATATGCAGCACATCCAACATACAGGGAACGCAGGTACAACATTAGCTGACAAAAGGAACTAGGAACACTACCGTAGTTTTCGATTACTTATACTAATTTAAGCAGCTTACAGTAACTTTATAACTACCAGCCGTAGTGGCCGAGTGGTTCTAGGCGCTTCAGTCTGGAACCGCGCGACCGCTACGGTCGCAGTTTCGAATCCTGTCTCGAGCATGGATGTGTGTGATGTCCTTACGTTAATTAGGTTTAAGTACACTCCTGGAAATTGAAATAAGAACACCGTGAATTCATTGTCCCAGAAAGGGGAAACTTTATTGACACATTCCTGGGGTCAGATACATCACATGATCACACTGACAGAACCACAGGCACATAGGCACAGGCAACAGAGCATGCACAATGTCGGCACTAGTACAGTGTATATCCACCTTTCGCAGCAATGCAGGCTGCTATTCTCCCATGGAGACGATCGTAGAGATGCTGGATGTAGTCCTGTGGAACGGCTTGCCATGCCATTTCCACCTGGCATCTCAGTTGGACCAGCGTTCGTGCTGGACGTGCAGACCGCGTGAGATGACGCTTCATCCAGTCCCAAACATGCTCAATGGGGGACAGATCCGGAGATCTTGCTGGCCAGGGTAGTTGACTTACACCTTCTAGAGCACGTTGGGTGGCACGGGATACATGCGGACGTGCATTGTCCTGTTGGAACAGCACGTTCCCTTGCCGGTCTAGGAATGGTAGAACGATGGGTTCGATGACGGTTTGGATGTACCGTGCACTATTCAGTGTCCCCTCGACGATCACCAGTGGTGTACGGCCAGTGTAGGAGATCGCTCCCCACACCATGATGCCGGGTGTTGGCCCTGTGTGCCTCGGTCGTATGCAGTCCTGATTGTGGCGCTCACCTGCACGGCGCCAAACACGCATACGACCATCATTGGCACCAAGGCAGAAGCGACTCTCATCGCTGAAGACGACACGTCTCCATTCGTCCCTCCATTCACGCCTGTCGCGACACCACTGGAGGTTCACGTCCACGCTGTCGCGGCATGCTACCAGTGTTAAAGACTGCGATGGAGCTCCGTATGCCACGGCAAACTGGCTGACACTGACGGCGGCGGTACACAAATGCTGCGCAGCTAGCGCCATTCGACGGCCAACACCGCGGTTCCTGGTGTGTCCGCTGTGCCGTGCGTGTGATCATTGCTTGTACAGCCCTCTCGCAGTGTCCGGAGCAAGTATGGTGGGTCTTACACACCGGTGTCAATGTGTTCTTTTTTTCCATTTCCAGGAGTGTACTTCAAAGTTCTAGGGGAGTGATGAGCTCAGATGTTAAGTTCCATAGTGTTCAGAGCCATTTGAGCCATTTTTTTAACTTTCTAACTATTAATTAGTGTCACAAACAGCTCGAATAGAACGTGTGAAAGACGCCCACAAGGTAACTGTTCATGATGCAAACATTCATATGCGAATGCATCATATACCGTGTACTACCATTAAACAATCACACACAGTAGCACTAAGTAGCCCGCAAGGTTGCAGTGTATCATGAAGCATGACAATGCTACCTTTAATGTTTTATACATACGGGCCTGAAGATTTTGCAAAGAAGCGTTGAAACTGTTAGCGACAAAATAAATTAAAATCATAAGGACGACTGTAGGTGTTTTTATTTTTTGTCACGACAGTAAACGGCCGTCGTCCCAGAGACCTCCTGCTAAAAGGATGGACATACAAAAGGTTCTTCAATTTCCTGAGGGTAGTGCAACACACTTCCCAACTGATCGTTGCGCCATGAGGGAGGACATCAAACAGAATAACTTTTTCAGAGTCCCAGAAGACCCTCCCCATCACTTAAGCGGCTGAGTGTGCAGCTTTGAACTTTTTTTTCGAATGCGACGCCACTCCGTGGATTACCGTTTGTCTTTGTTTCGCTTTGAAGTGATGAACCCATGTTTCATCGCCTGTATTGATGTTCGATAAAAAATCGTCATGATCAGCCTTGTAAGATGCAAGCAGTTCCGCACACATGGTGCTTCAGTCTTTCTTTGCTCTTTTTGGACTTCAGCTAGGCCACCTTGGAATAGCGCAACTGGTGGACGAGTGTATCATCACTGCCTCAAGAGACATTCTGTTGTGCATCGAGGTGTCTGACTGTGATCTATCGACCACCTCCAATGAGAGTATCCGCAAATTCCAAAATTGCCGGAGTCGCAACTGTGCACAGCCGGCCAGCAGGCGGGAGGTGGGGCAGGTTTGCGCAACTTTGTTGCCATAATGACAGACGTCTCACTCAGTGACCCGCCGTGTTTTAATTCACTGCCAGGGCTCCGCAGACATTCTGTAAATACTTATAAATATCTGGTTTCCCACCAAAAGAAACTTAATGCCAGCTTGCGGCGGCGCGGTTCCATCCGTCCCTTTACGACGAACCTGCACCTACCTGTGAACATTGTCTCAGCAGATCATCAGTAGGGAAGCCGAGCGAAACCTTCTGTACTTCGGCGTGAACCAGGCTGCAATTAAAGTCACTAAATCTACGTTTCGGGAGAAAGTTTTCACACGAAATGAAAGGCTGGAAATTTTGTCCTTAATTAATATATACTGAAACTAAGGTGAACAAGTATACACTGCTAAGACCGTGCTAGTCTTAACACAGCCACTCACAGTCCCTTTCACTCACGTTAGCAAGTTTGTGGTGTTGCATTTCCCGAAAACGTAATAGCTACAAAAATGCGTATTGTTTTTGGTTGAGAATGTTCGCCAAATATTAAGTCTGTCGGTACCTAATGCAGTTACAGTTTTTAGCCACCGACCTGCTCAATACGCCACGCGGAATATATGTCACAAAATTCACTTATAAACTCCGAAATTTCTACACACCCATCGGAATAATTATGCCGTCACTTTACACACTTTTGATGTATGAAACACTGCTAGATCCGGCAACTTATTATTTCCATCGGAACTAATACTACACACGTCCGAACTCTTTCATGGCTAGGCTCCGACTCTTCTCTAGAATACTCTAAGTCTTCTCTACCAGCAGAGAAAGATGCTTGAAGAATATTGCTCTACCATTGGTCAGTTTACTCAACAGCCAACAGCAAGACAACCTTCTCCCGCGTCAGTCCGCGCTTTTCATCAATAACCAATTGCAAAATAGTAAACCTAACGAGTGCAATTTTTAATGACGTATGCTGAAGTTTTGTTTATGCATAAAGTTATTTACTATTGTTATTTATACCTGAATTAACTTTCCCTTTACCATAAACTTACTTTACAAATATATTCTACAAAAATCCCCTTTGTCCACATCCATACTTTTTCGTAATGTTCCCACACTAAATCCCACTTTCTCATTAAACAATTATCTTCATATTAAACTTAAACCACACTCACGCATCATTAACACTGCTAAAACACATTTATAACATTTTACCTACACAAAAAGACACAATAACACTTTATGAAAATACTAGAACAGTTTATGAAAAACATTCTATTACTTTGGTGCACTCTAGTGGGCACAATCGAAACTAAATCAGTCCCCTATCCAGTATTGTCCTCTATCGGCTGATACATAAACCACGTGCGCGTCCAGTCTCGCGTCACCATCTGTCACTATCCAGCTCTGAGACACATCTCCCACTACCGCCTCGAAGGCAGGATCTGTATACGGCGCTACGCCTCTAGCTCTATGCTTGGAAGGCACCTCCATCACAGACGCCATATGAAGGCTACGCTTAGTGCCACCGCTTATCGGAGCTTCAGGAAAATATAGAGGCAGAAGCGGGGATATTCCAGTATGTCCCACAACAAATTCCGCTTTTGTCAGCCGAAATTGGCCGAAAAGAAGTGTTGAGTTACTTATTGAACGCCCTTTGTAAGTTCAGTCTAGGCCTTTTGTGGTGTTCGTGAACAGAGCTGGTTGTGCAGTATTTGTCAAGATTATTTTCGATGTGAATAACTGATTGGTAACCGTACTTAAGGCGCAGTACAGCTGCGCTGCAAGGTGCTGGGAGCCTGTGGCGAGTGTTAGCGAGTCTCAGAGGGCGGGGCGTGTGTCGTGCCGTAGGCTGGGTCCGGAGTGGCGCGACAGATGCTTCATACTGGGCTACGGCGTCGCCTCTCCCGTGCAGAACGACAGCCACATCGCGCGCTACATGGTGCAGCGCGTCTGGACGCGGATCGGCTGCGTGGATGAGCCTCCTTATGAATCCTACTTGTGCGCCGTCAAGGACGTCTTCAACAAGGCCAGTAAAGCGCAAACGAGGTTTCTGTTCATTTGCTTGGAACTACGGGACGTTATACACTGATGAGCCAAAGCGTTATGACCACCTGCTTAATAGCGAGTTGGCCCACCTCTTGAGTGCAATGTATCTGTGATTCTATGTGCCATGGACTCGACAAGTCTTTGGTATGTTTCTGGACGTACCGGGTGGTTATAGTCAAAGTGCAGCTACTCACGGGCTGTAATTATCGTATGGTAGTAAAACTTGGAAGATATACTGATGCGTTAATGCGGAACCGATTCACGGGGGAAAAGAATTAGTTCCAATTTTGGCCACCAGGCTCAGTTCTGTCGCTCTACAACATCTCGTCCACACATCTTCAGTACTCATATTGAACAAACTGTGTAAGCTCTGGTTAATAATAAAATCATCATTATGACTTTCTCACTTGTTTGATCTTTGCTGCCCACACTGCATTACTAATCCACTACATATGTAAACATTTCTATACGTCTTTCGTGAATTCATAGCAACAGAGATGCTCCTGGTTGCCAAAATTGAGACTAATTTTTTTCCAGAGTAAATCGGTTCTGGATTAACACATTCAAATATGTACCGAGTTAAGCTGCCATACAATAGGAACCGATGACATCGCTGTTTGCCTCCCCACCCCCCACTCCTCACTCCCCAATCAGGCAACCACACAATAGCTACATCCCACACTGAACCTCTGTGAGTAACTGCACTTCAATTATAGCCATCCAGTATGTGGAAGCAGACGCCTACGCTCAGTTAACGCTATTCCCGTAAATTATGGTCCGTTATTTTGCAGGCGCAGTGCTGGCGCCCGACAGCATCACAGGTGTGTAGCACCGGCTTCAGATCAGCTGAGTTTAGCTGCCAAGGCATGGACGTGAGTTCAGTTTCATTCTCCACAAACTACTGTATCACGATTCTGGCCTTCTGATACAAACTGTAGTCTTACTGGAAGACGACATCACCGTCGGGGAAGACAGCAACCGTGGATGGAAACGGGTGGTCCGAATTATGTTCACTTACTCCACAATCGTCACGGGGCCTTCGATTACTACCACAGACCTCATTCACGTCCAGGTGAATGATCCCCATTGCATAATACAGCCCCCACAGTTCTGTGTTTATACACTACTGGTCATTACAATTGCTACACGAAGAAGTAATGCAGATGATAAACGGGTATTCATTGGACAAATATATTATACTAGAACTGACATGTGATTACATTTTCACGCAATTTGGGTGCATAGATCCTGAGAAATCAGTACCCACAACAACCACCTCTGGCCGTAATAACGGCCTTGATACGCCTGGGCATTGAGACAAACAGAACTTGGATAGTGTGTACAGGTACAGTTGCCCATTCAGCTTCAATACGATACCACAGTTCCTCAAGAGTAGTGACTGGCGTATTGTGACGAGCCAGTTGTTCGGCCACCATTGACCAGACGTTTTCAGTTGGTGAGATATCTGGAGAATGTGGTGGCCAGGGCAGCAGTCGAACATTTTTTGTATCCAGAAAGGCCCGTACAGGACCTGCAACATACGGTCGTGCATTATCCTGCTGAAATGTAGGGTTTCGCAGGGTTCGAATGAAGGGTAGAGCCATGGGTCGTAACACATCTGAAATGTAACGTCCAATGTTCAAAGTGCCGTCACTGCGAACAAGAGGTGACCGAGACGTGTAACCAATGGCACCCCATACCATCACGCCAGGTGATACGTCAGTATGGCGATGACGAATACACGCTTCCAATGTGAGTTCACCACGATGTCGCCAAACACGGATGCGATCATCATACTGCTGTAAACAGAACCTGCATTCGTCCGAAAAAATGACGTTTTGCCATTCGTGCAGCCAGGTTCGTCGTTGAGTACACCATCGTAGGCGCTCCTGTCTGTGATGCAGCGTCAAGGTTAACCGCAGCCATGGTCTCCGAACTGATAGTCCATGCTTCTGCAAACGTCGTCGAACTGTTCGTGCAGATGGATTTTGTCTTGTAAACGTCCCCATCTGTTGACTCATGGATCGAGACGTGGCTGCACTATCCGTTACAGCCGTGCAGATAAGATGCCTGTCATCTCGACTGCTAGTGATACGAGGCCGTTGGGATCCAGCACGGCGTTCCGTATTACTCTCCTGAAAACACCGATTCCATATTCTGCTAACAGTCATTGGATCTTGACCAACGCGAGCAGCAGTGTCGCGGTGCGATAAACCGCAATCGCGATAGGCTACTATCCGACCTTTATCAAAGTCGGAAACGTGCGCATATCTCCTCCTTATACGAGGCATCGCAACATTTCACTAGGCAACGTCGGTCACCTGCTGTTTGTGTATGTGAAATCGGTTGGAAACTTTCCTCATGTCAGCACGTTGTAGGAGTCGCCACCGGTGCCAACCTTGCGTGAATGCTCTGAAAAGCTAATCATTTGCATATCACAGCATCTTCTTCCTGTCGGTTAAATTTCGCGTCTGTAGCACGTCATCTTCGTGGTGTAGCAATTTTAATGGCCAGTAATGTATTGAGAGCTACTGTTAGCCTGGATGACAGTGTATCCAGACGGGTTTACGTAACTCATAGAACAAGAAGCCTGATTTATATGTACAAGCGCCTTTTTTTCATTAATTTATGGTCCAGTTTCAATGATCCCACGTCCGCTGCTGTCGTAATCGATCCTCTTGTTGGGTCGACAAGGGAACATGTGAGGATCAACTGTTGTGAAACCATATGTTTAGCAATGACCGCGACGAGTAAGTTCCGAAATACTTTTTTTGTGACTGCACCAATATTGCACTTTGTCACCAGATCTGCCGTGTCCCGCTGTAGTTTAGTCTCCAGCCTCCACCTTCTGTAAGGAGGCGTGGTCACCAACACCTTGTAGTCTATTCGTGGTTTCACCGTCCTTCAGCTACTTCCCATAGATGCTCACGACAGTAGCCGCAGATAGCCGACCAACTTCGTTGCAGCCGACCAACTTCGTCGATCCAAGATGCTCTTTCTTAGGCACCGGCCATAATAATACGCTCTTTGTGAAAGTCGTATATATTAGTGGATTCTCCCACTTGTGGCCCGTATCGTCGACGTAATGATTCCCCAGTCATCTCTACTTTACTTAAGTTCTTTCCTTAGCTCAGCACATGCCCATAACCCCATCAGGCAGTATTCGATCTCACGGTGGGCAGTGGTCATAATGTTTTGAATATTATAAGTTGACCTGTTTATACCGTTGTTAGTGGTGCGTATCTTTAATTGGATACTTGAGTTAATTAAATTACTTTGAACCTATTATATCTGATACAAGTAAATCATCATTCATCAAATCAGTGATTAAACAATGCATTTGAATACTAAATCAAAAAATTGATCTCAGTGAATACAATGTATTGCCCGTAAGTAATCAAATTTCACAGAGAATGGATTTCACCATAACTGAAATCAGTAAACCAACAAAACTTCCTCGCACATTAAAACGCTGGACTCAAACTCGGGACGTTCACCTTCCATTGGTAAGTGCTCTACTGGTTGAGTTACGCTATCCCCACAGATTCGCTTCCACCAGTACATATCTCCTACCTTCCAAACTTCACAGACGTTCTTCTGCGAACCTTGCAAAGCTAGCAATCCTGGAAGAAAGGGTTCTGCCGTGACACGGCTTAATCACAGAATGATGGATGTTTCCAAAATGAATCTTTGACTGTGCAGTGGACTTGGCGCTGATATGAAACTTCCTGGCAGATTAAAACCGTTTGCTTTAGAGCAGGGCTTCCCAACGTGTGGTCCGCGGACCCCTTAGGGGTCCGCCGGCTCTTTCTAGGGGGTCCGCGGCCACCCTTCACCAAATCGTGTAAAATAATGAATAAAATTATTGAATAAAAATGTGAAAATCAAATTCATCACTTTTTTCTTCTTGTGAAAGAAATTTGTACTTTTACTTCAGGTCGTATTCCCAAGCAGCTTTTGCGGTTCCTAAGTGAGAACGCATACACAGTTTAGTGCCGGAGAATGCGGCTTCTCTGATGGCCTGTTTCGCAACAATAAGGTGGTCGTTTGTGCGCCGGCTCACGGCGGTAGATGCGCTGAAACCTTTTACGCATGCGCGGAGCGAGCTTTGTCGACCAATCACAGCACTCGCTGCCACGTATGCGGCCCCAGGCATCATTAAATGTTAAACTTGCTTTGTCAGTGCACTACCTATTTCATAAGTCCATTTTTGACCTTCAAGCTGTTTTCATTCATCTCTAAACCAAAGACTATTGATACTTCAGAGGGGGGAGGGGGGTGTCATTGGGAACATGGAACTTGTGTTAAGAAGCTTTCAGTCCCCATGGGTTTCGCTCTGATATTTAAAGTTACTGTGCTCTTGACTGGCTAGGGGTCCCCCATGGATTTTCGACTGAAGAAGGGGTCCACCAGTTGAAAAGGTTGGGAAGCCCTGCTCTAGAGCACTTTCCCACGAAAGACTAATGTACCGAGGTCGAGTCTCCGTCCAATATTTTTAAACTGCCAGGAAGTTTCATATCAACACACATGGACCTGCAATGTGAAAGATTCATTCTGAAGAAACTAACGTCTTGGCAAGCTTGGATAAAGGATCTGAAATGATAATTGAAAGTTAATCGATATCTGAACAAAACGTTTACTTTAACAGAGGTCGAATGGTGACTGCTGCAGATTAGTACAGAGAGATAGAAAATACTACAGAAGGATATGCGTGTGCATATATTGCCACGGTTGAAAGCATGTACTTCTAACTGCAAATAAGTCTTTGAAATGAAGATTGGAATCACTGAACATCGTTGCAAAAACTTCGCCTTTCTCCACAGTTTGCTTCGCAGTTGTGGCTGGATCTCCCCATACTTACAGTCAGCATGTGGCGGCTGAAATCAGTCACGGGATTGGCAACAACAACTAGTCTCTGCCTCGGTCTAAGTTCAACTCCACTGTATGTGGGCCTCTCGTCCCTGATGAGCAGAAGTTTCGAGAACGAGGACTGGAAGTGAAGCCTAGAAGCGCAGAAGTTGAAATCTCAAAGAGATGTGACTATCTGCAGAGCGCTACCGACAAGAAAAAATTTGAGCTGGTTGTTTTTCGGCGTTGCATAATTTTGATTGGTTGAATATCAATTCTTGTGACTGCCGATCAGTAGGATTTTGTCTTGAAGATGCTTGCCTCCCTTCTTAACTCAATTTCATGTGGTTAACCAATTAAAAAACTTGTGAGTTCTGGGGATCCAAAATGTGTACCATTTACTCCCTCACTCTGCCCACCTTCGCTCGCTGGCCAATGCGAATGGATCCCTGTAAGCACTGTTACGCTCTCTGCTTCTCCTCTTAGATTATTTATGTGAACCACTAAGAGCAGTCTTTACATTTCTTTAGTCATTCACTCTGGCGTCACCCGGGAGGATGTCAGCTTGTCGCGCACTGTAAAGAAGTCCCAACTTCCTGTTCCCGTTCCACTTATAAGATGTTATCTTAACAATCATTATTTTACACCGAAGTTTGACTTCCCCGCCGGTTCTCTCTACAACAGCAGTTCTTCCGGGGCTCTGGCCACTAAGCGGCACGCACCCCGTGGAAAAGGCTTGCTATAAACCTCTGCTATCCAGCACATCCCGTAGATGTACTACATATTTCTGGCTCCATGATCGATGCCAGTGCGACTTTCTTTTCTTACACCCACTCGACTAAACATAGCCCTGGCCGACTTTTACCTGCCTCAAATTTCCTGTCACGCTGGGAGGCAAGGGGCGATACTGCGAACAGTGCTGCTGGACTCGGACTTGCTGGAGTTTTATTATTGCCTGAGTCGAGTCCCTCATCCTCAGCAGTGTTCATCCTGCCTCCAGTGGTCCCTCATTTATCTATGAATGCAATTTAACATAGGAACCCAAAATGTAAGTAGTTATGTGTTGGCAATCACTACTAATAATTCAAATGTCTGATGGTCTGCTTAACAAGAACGACAAGAAACACATTTCAAATTACTTGAACAGTCAGCATAAAAATTTCAACTCCGGCACTAGCAGTTTTTAGTATCAGTGGGCAAAGCTCAAGAGCGTTGCACAATATGCTTGAAGCAAGTATTATAACACTAACGTGCCGTGAAACACGCTAATGTTACCCTCTGAGAGGATTTCAAAGTACGACCGTGCGTGAGTCTATTGGAAAAGGGCATCGGACTATAATTTCGAATTTTGTGAAGTTAACAGTAAAACCAAACAGGCCTTAACCATGGGAGTTAACAGAAGTGGTAAAATTATAAGTGAATGAAAAAAAGAAACGAACGGTCACCAACCTAATTAAGCGGATTAATTTGGAAATATGAATTTGAGAAAACTGGATATTAGTTATTGAATTTAGTTTTGTTGAGATTTGCCTTTGAATAGCAAACAGGATACGAACTGACACTGAGTGTAGCAGCAGTTACCATTAACATACACACAAGTAAATTACGGGGAGCAAAATTGCACCGAGTCATACTAATGACGGCCACAATCAATAGCATTACTTAAACTACTGAAACATCATTGCATGAAGTGTAGAACTAATTTAGGACATGTGACTGACATGAATAACACAAATAAAGATAAATAATATCTTAAATACACTGTTTAAGCTCCTCTGCATATAGCAATTTTCCTTAGTAACAGTAATAGTTAATTTTTTTCTTAATAGGAGGAGAATATGATAGGTACCCAGTAACTCGTATACTTTCACTAGCCAAGGTTCTTTTGTTATTGCAAAAGCAAAAAACTATCTCTAAAAGCTAATCATTCACTTAAATTATTTTGCAGGGTATTAAAGTGCAACACTGGACTTAATAACTTCAAAAGGAACCATTCATGATGGGTACCAGAACTACACTATCTTTGATAATCTGCGTAACTTTACTTCTAATAGTACTACCGCAAATCGGTTCATTTAAGATTTATATGTACTTGTACTTTAATCACCTGTGAAGCAAGTATTCGTGGCAATAATATTTACACAATCTTGCACTGTAATCGTACAAAACTATATTTTATAATAAACTAAGGATATTTTTTCAAAAGCCTAACCAACTTCATTTTTATGGTTTTAGCTTTTAAATAATTAAGGTTTTCACTTTCATATTGATTGACCTTTGAATTTTATTTCTTAAACTTCCTACCTTAACAATTTCACTTGTAGCAGTCCATAAACAAAGTATCCAAATTTTACTCTTACTTTAACTTTGGCACTCCTTTTACTTTAGACAGAATATCACTTTTAAACACATGAATTGTTCATTTAAATCAGGATATTCGTTTTTCCCCCCATGAACCATAGACCTTGCCGTTGGTGGGGAGGCTTGCGTGCCTCAGCGATACAGATAGCCGTACCGTAGGTGCAACCACAACGGAGGGTTATCTGTTGAGAGGCCAGACAAACGTGTGGTTCCTGAAGAGGGGCAGCAGCCTTTTCAGTAGTTGCAGGGGCAACAGTCTGGATGACCGACTGATCTGGCCTTGTGACACTAACCAGAACGGCCTTGCTGTGTTGGTACTGCGAACGGCTGAAAGCAAGAGGAAACTACGGCCGTAATTTTTCCCGAGGGCATGCAGCTTTACTGTATGGTTAAATGATGATGGCGTCCTCTTGGGTAAAATATTCCGGAGGTAAAATAGTCCCCCATTCGGAACTCCGGGCGGGGACTACTCAGGAGGACGCCATTGTCAGAAGAAAGAAAACTGGCGTTCTACGGATCGGAACGTGAAATGCCAGATCCCTTAATCGGGCAGGTAGGTTAGAAAATTTAAAAAGGCAAATGGAGAGGTTAAAGTAAGATATAGTGGGAATTAGCGAAATTCGGTGCGGGAGGAACAAGACTTCTGGTCAGGTGTATACAGGGTTATAAATACAAAATCAAATAGGGGTATTGCAGGAGTAGGTTTAATAATGATTAAAAAAATAGGAGTGCGTGTAAGCTACTACAAACAGCATAGTGAACACATTATTGTGGCCAAGATAGACAAGAAGCCCACGTCTACTACAGTAGTACAAGTTTATATGCCAACCAGTTCTGCAGATGATGAAGAAATTGATGAAATGTATGAGGAGATAAAAGAAATTATTCAGGTAGTGAAGGGAGATGAAAATTTAATAGTCATGGGTGACTGGAATTCGGTAGTAGGAAAAGGAAGAGAAGGAAAAGTAGTAGGTGAATATGGATTGCGGGTAAGAAATGAAAGAGGAAGCCGCCTGGTAGAATTTTGCACAGAGCATAACTTAATCAAAGCTAACACTTCGTTCCAGAAGGTTGTATACATGGAAGAAACCTGGAGATACTGACATGTTCGAGATAGATTATATAATGGTAAGACAGAGATTTAGGAACCATGTTTTAAATTGTAAGACATTTCCAGGGGCGGATGTGGACTCTGACCACAATCTATTGGTTATGAACTGTAGATTAAAACTAAAGAAACTGCAAAAAGGTGGCAATTTAAGGAGATGGGACCTGGATAAAGTGACTAAACCAGAGGTTGTACAGAGTTTCATGGAGAGCATAACGGAACAATTGACAAGAATGGGCGAAATAAATACAGTAGAAGAAGAATGGATAGCTTTGAGGGATGAAGTAGTCTACGCAGCAGAGGATCAAGTAGGTAAAACGACTAGGACTAGTAGAAATCCTTCGGTAACAGAAGAAATATTGAATTTAATTGATGAATTTAATTGATAAAAACGTAGTAAATGAAGCAGGCAAAAACGAATACAAACGTCTCAAAAATGATATCGACTGGAAGTGCAAAATGGCTAAGCAGGGATGGCTAGAGGACAAATGTAAGGATGTAGAGGCTTATCTCACTAGGGGTAAGATAGATACTGCCTACAGAAAAATTAAAGAGACCTTTGGAGGAAAGAGAACCACTTGTATGAATATCAAGAGCTCAGATGGAAACCCAGTTTTAAGCAAAGAAGGGAGGGCAGAAAGGTGGAAGCAGTATATAGAGGGACTATACAAGGGCAATGTTCTTGAGGGCAATATTATGGAAATGGAAGAGGATGTAGATGAAGATGAAATGGGAGATATGATACTGCGTGAAGAGTTTGACAGAGCACTGAAAGACCTGAGTCGAAACAAGGCCCCGGGAGTAGACAACATTCCATTAGAACTACTGGCAGCCTTGGGAGAGCCAGTCCTGACAAAACTCTACCATCTGGTGAGGAAAATATATGAGACAGGAGAAATATTCTGAGACTTCAAGAAGAATATAATATTCCCAATCCCAAAGAAAGCAGGTGTTGACAGATGTGAAAATTACCGACTGTCAGTCTAATAAGTCACGCCTGCAAAATACTAAGGCGAATTCTTTACAGACGAATGGGAAAACTGGTAGAAGCCGACCTCGGGGAAGATCAGTTTGGATTCCGTAGAAATGTTACAACACGTGAGGCAACACTGACCCTACGGCTTATCTTAGAAGCTAGATTAAGGAAAGGCAAACCTACGTTTCTAGCATTTGTAGACTTAGAGAAAGCTTTTGACAATGTTGACTGGAATACTCTCTTGCAAATTCTGAAGGTGACAGGGGTCAAATACAGGGAGCGAAATGCTATATACGATTTGTACAGAAACCAGATGGCAGTTATAAGAGTCGAGGGATATGAAAGAGAAGCAGTGGTTGGGAAGGGAGTGAGACAGGGTTGTAGCCTCTCCACGATGTTATGCAATCTTTATATTGAGCAAGCAGTAAAGGAAACAAAAGAAAAATTCGGAGTAGGTATTAAAATCCATGGAGAAGAAAAAAAAACTGTAAGATTTGCCGATGGCGTTGTAATTCTCTCAGAGACAACAAAGGACTTGGAAGAGCAATTGAACGGAATGGACAGTGTCTTGAAAGGAGGATATAAGATGAACATCAACAAAAGCAAAACGAGGATAATGGAATGTAGTCGAGTTAACTCGGGTGATGCTGAAGGAATTAGGTTAGTTTTGCTATTTGGGGAGCAAAATAACTGATGATGGTCGAAGTAGAGAGGATATAAAATGTAGACTGGCAATGGCAAGGAAAGCATTTCTGAAGAAGAGAAATTTGTTAACATCGAGTGTAGATTTAAGTGTCAGGAAGTCGTTTCTGAAAGTATTTGTATGGAGTGTAGCCATGTATGGAAGTGAAACATGGACGATAAATAGTTTGGACAAGAAGAGAATAGAAGCTTTTGAAATTTGGTGCTACAGAAGAATGCTGAAGATTAAATGGATAGATCACATAACTAATGAGGAGGTATTGAATAGAATTGGGGAAAAGAGGAGTATGTGGCACAACTTGACTAGAAGAAGGGATCGGATGGTTGGACATGTTCTGAGGTATCAAGGGATCACCAATTTAGTACTGGAGGGCAGCGTGGAGTGTAAAATCGTAGAGGGAGACCAAGAGATGAATACACTAAGCAAATTCAGAAGGATGTAGGCTGCAGTACGTACTGGGAGATGAAGCAGCTTGCACAGGATAGAGTAGCATGGAGAGCTGCATCAAACCAGTCTCAGGACTGAAGACCACAACAACAACATTCGTTTTTAGTAGCACTGAGGTGAGGACCCTGAGTAGGTTCGTGATAAGGTTTGAAGTTATGGTTCGAACACAAATTGACGTTTTATGTGATTATTATTGAAAAGACACACAGATTAACAGGTCCACTTTACGATACTGAAAGTATGAAGTCTGTGAAGCAGTGGTGGAGATTAGTGGCAGGCGAAATGTGGGCTAACTGTACTCACGGCTCTTGGTGTGCGAGTGCTGTATAAAATCTCTTCTTGGCTTCGGATTTTTAACATATTAGAGCCATTCTATTATTCCGTGAATACCAAGTAATAGCCAGATACACATCCGAGGGAAATCCCTTCTAATCCAGCTTCCAGTTTCCTCTCTTAGCACCGTCGAGGTGTAGCGTGCTAAGTCTAGCCACACTCTCCGTGCTGTTCACACATAGGAGCCTCTCAGTTCGACCGCCACACCCATCTTTTACATCGCGCCATGCCACGTTGGTTGCGGAGGGACTTCCCTACAGCGTTTACATGTTACAAATACAAGTGCCCTAAGCACGTAAAGCTTTGAACAAAAATACGTCTTTCGTAAACATATTCACATTACAATAATTTAAAATTTCAACATATTCTTTTGCTTTTTTCAGATATATATTACAAAACTCTAATTTTCTTGTCATACCTCAAGGAGTTCAAACAAACCACACTTCATAAATTACAGATACACAGTTATTTAAAATAAACCTACTCCTAAGTACAGTATGTGCTGAGCAAACTTGTGAGCAATGGAAGAGGTGGATCGTGGTACGTCAGCCATGTTAGAAAGCTGCTATGAAAGAAAAAGAGAGCTTCAATGCAAATTTAAACGTAGACAAAGCCTCAGTGGTATTATGTTAAATCATTAAACGGATAAAAGTCAACTGTCCTGACCCTCTGCTATCATAACGGCACTGAACCTGAGAGTGGCAGAGAGAAGTTCGAAATGCGAGTACTAAACGTCTTTTTCCAAAACTGTTTCACAGACGAAGATTGCAATGTAGTACCTCCTTTGAATCGTCACAGTAACAGCAAAATGGTTGATATCGAAATACGTTACCATGGGAGGAAAAGATACGGAACTCCCTCGACAGAGCAACTTCACTGGACGTAACGGGATATCAGTGCGATTCTGTATAGACTATGCGAAAGAACTTGCCCCTCTTCTAGCAGCAAAGTATCGTAGGTCTCTGAAACAGCAAAGAGCTCCTAATGGTTGGAAAAAAGCGCAGGTCATTCCTGTTTACAAGACGCACAAAACTATAGGCCTATATCTCTCATGCCGGTCTGTTATCAAATTTTGGAATACGTTTTTTGCTCGCATATTATATCTTTTCTCGAGACCAAAAATCTCGTCTCTAAGAATCAAGAAGAGTTCCGAAGACAAAGATCGTGTGAAACCCAGCTCGCTGTGTTCGTCCACGACACCCAGAAAGCAGTAGATACCGACTCCAAAGTAACTGTGGAGAAACGCAGAAGGACCGTGGCGAAACGCAGAAGGACCTGTGGAGGACCGACCCATGATCAATGGAGTGGCCTCAACATAAAGCAGATGTAGCGTATTGTGTGTACATGGACGGAGAAACCTACTATTGTGTGATTACACGTTTGCAGAACAATCACAGGAAGCAGTTACTTCCATAACATATTTTATAGTATACATACAGAGCAATTTAAAGTGAAGCGACCACATAACAGTAATTACAGTAGAGACAAATAGCGAACAGAGGTTCTTTGGAAGAATTTACGTGAAATGTAGTGTGTCAACAAAGAAGGTAGCATATAAAACCCTTGTTCGACCGATACATGTATACTGCTTGCCAATATGGGAGCCATAGCAAATAGGATTGACAGAGGAAATAGAGAAGACCCAAAGAAAAGTACTACATTTCGCTGATGGTACATTTAGTAAGCCCGAAAGCATCACAGAGATGATCAGCCAAGTCGCTGCAAGAGGGGCATTCTGAATCAGAGTATGATATACTGTTACAGTTCTGAGAGAGTATGTTCGTAAAAGAGTCTACAAATATATTGCTTCGTGGTACGTATGTCTCGCGAAAAGACCATGAAGCAGTCTGTTTCCAGATAAATAAATTTTGGGTCTTCAAAATGAGTTTTAGCAAACACTTAATGAAAACGGTAGATGTGGAGTTTTGATACGTCCAGCACACGCATACTGACATAAACAGGTTTCGTGACTGTATTGCAACATTCGCAGTATATAGAGTGAGCCACAAAATCTTAGTGGAAGATGGTTGCTCATTTAAAACTTTGCTTGGCGATCGAGTGTCTCACTCCACGACCCCCTTTCCAATGACTGACTAATTTAGTATTGCAGAGTTTCCTGGTATTTCCCATTGTCTTCTCAAAAAGCAAGTTATTCATTCATTTGTAAAAATCTTTATCTAAAGCACAGGTCAAGAATGATATTTTATGGGTATTTAAGTACATATACTCCTACATCCAAGGGCACTGGTTGAATTTAATAATGCAGTTGACTCTTCTCAGTTCGAAGCCCAAACTGAGATATTTCTGGAGGTTCCTATAGTGTATGATACACCTCTATTTGGCACGTAGCATTCTCATGAGATTGGGATGGGAACCGTTTCGGAGAACTTGATACGCTGCGCCTAGTGGCAGATTGAAGCGCGCATCATGTAAACTATTAGAAAATACCAAGGCTGCTTCCAAAACATATCCTACACCACAGTCATCTGTAACATCTGAGAAACCCAAACTGTAGGATTCAGCTGTGATTGTCAAGTAAGTGTCCCTCTTTATAAGTACGGAGGTGTGATTACACATGTCAATCACATCGCGATTACGGGCAGCATGGGGTTCACGCCTGAGCCTCAGGACGTGCGCTAGCAGCGCATGTCGGGTGTTTCAAGCGTCAACTTCGCGTCTCAATATCTCGGGATGTAATGGGAATATTGCGATGCAATCAACGCCATTGTGTATGTGCTTCCTCATGCTATGGATTGCTGAAGAAAAAATATAGGAGGTCCATTTAAAACAACATAAGTTTGTGTTAAAAAAACACATATGCTTTCGTTTTAGAATGTTTCCAAATATGTACATTCATGGGCCCCAGCCCTACATTGATACCGGTGAAAGTCGTTTTCCAAAAGCTGTTATTGTTCCAGAGATATTTTGGGTGGACAAGATAGCTGGGACACCCTATATATATATATATATATATATATATATATATATATATATATATATATATATATATATATATATAATTTATTAATTATTTTTTTAATGTTCACGGTAAATGTACTTAACTTTGTGATAGCTTGAGGTACGACATTTGAAGTCCTGTATCTAATACAGTTGAACGCAGCTAACTTAGTTGTCTCTGGCAGTCTGTGAGTTAGGCATTTCTACTGAAATTTAGTTGCAGAAAATTGTATTTAACTGTTTCTGTTGCTCCGTAAATAGCGACTGTTAAATTGGAACTACCATCACTATAGAAGAGATGGAACTGTAGTAGCTTCTGAATGGAACTGCCACAAATGTGCTCTGTAGTGTACCGTATTTTACAGACTGTAAGGCGCACTTTTTTCTCCGAAAAATTGCCTCCAAACTTCAGGTGCATCTTATACTCGAAATTAATACAGAAATGTCCTGTGTTCGATTTAAAATTCCCACCAGTGTTAAAAATGGCCATATATTCGGCGGTGCGGGAAACCTATCTCTATCTGGCAATACTGGATTCACTTGACAAGAGCAGTGCACCAATGCTATGAAAATGAGTTGCGGGGATGCACAAGCTTGCTAACACTGTCTCCCTACCGCCCCGCTATCACAAACCCACACCATTGCAGACTACGTTGCCAGTGAACTTGAATTGAATATGATTTGTGTTATCGGTAACAGTGAGGTATTTTTGACAATAGTTAGGTTCGTAATGGAAAAAATAAAAGGTTTTCATATGTTGTGGGATATAAATTGTAAGTAATAGCATGTTCAGAAGAAAATGTAAACAGAGCAGGTGAGCTGCATTTCAGCCCTCCACCAACAGAAAAAAACCATTCGCAATTGTCGGGCTAGTAAAGAAGAAATAAAACAAATGAGGAAGACTAAATGTGCAAATAGAGGACTGAATGCAAAATGGCCTAAACTAGAAAATGACTTATTGAAATGGATTCAAGGACACCGTCAAAATGGTATCGGAATTAATACAAAAATCGTTCAAATAACGCTCGTAAGTCAACGCTACAGTGGATCTTAACAGACTTTTAAAAATGTTCAAATGTGTGTGAGTTCCTAAGGGACCAAACTGCTGAGGTCATCGGTCCCTAGAATTACACACTACTTAAACTAACTTATGCTAAGAACAACGCTCACAACCATGCCCGATGGAGGACTCGAACCTCCGGCGGGAGGGGCCGCGCAGTCCGTGACATGGCGCCTCAAATCACGCGGCCAATCTGCGCGGCCAGACTTTAAAGGTGGGGTTGATTGGTGCTATAGGTTTATGAAGCGTCATGGAACTAGCATGCGAATCAAAACCAAAAGATTTCAGAAAATTCCACAAGAGCATGAATGGAAAATTTAATCTTACCATCGCTACATTATTCAACGTCGAAAGCAAAACAGTGTGGAACTAAGCCAAATAACGAATATGGACGAAACTCCTCTGACATTTGATGTGCAGAGTAAGAGAACTGCCCAAACCTTCTGGAATGCTCCCAGGTGTTGTTATTCACGTACATGACAAGGGTTGGATGGAAAAAATATTTTTTATTTAAGACAACGGGTTTAGAAACTCTTAGCTGTCATCTTCAGGTCTTAAACATTTTTTTGTCGTAAAACATGTTCAATTTACGTTTACATGTTTTATTACAAAAATGTTTAAGAGCTGAAGATGACAGCTAAGCCTGTTGAAACCGGTTGTCTTGAATTAAAAACATTTTGTGTGATCTTGACTTTTGAATGGTTTTTAACAATTAAAACAGATCGCCCTTCAGTATTCTCATAATGCGAAAATTCAATCAATATTTTACTAATTTAATTACGAGGAATCCTGGTATCCATATCAAGCAGACCTCTACGATTACAGACTCCGCTACTGTGTCGGCTTGCTCCTCGTATATCGTTATGTAATTGCTTCACTGCGGGTAAAGTCTTCCAGGCGCTCTGACCGCAGTTGGAGGAGGAGAAATTTGCTGTCCTTTAACTGGATAAACTCACAAATCGGTGATCCCCCGCCATTTATCAGTTTACGTAGGCTGTTTTAACTGCGCTTACTTTGGACCAATGAGATGGCTCTCTCTCTGGAACTAGCGAGAGAGGTGTTGCGCGGCCGAGGTTTGGTCAGTATTTCATGTCACGGTTGCAGTGTAGACGTCGGCCCTATGGTTTCTGGGCCTGTAGCGCCGACAAACCCACCTAGGTTCTAGTCATAAATACACTCCTGGAAATTGAAATAAGAACACCGTGAATTCATTGTCCCAGGAAGGGGAAACTTTATTGACACATTCCTGGGGTCAGATACATCACATGATCACATTGACAGAACCACAGGCACATAGACACAGGCAACAGAGCATGCACAATGTCGGCACTAGTACAGTGTATATCCACCTTTCGCAGCAATGCAGGCTGCTATTCTCCCATGGAGACGATCGTAGAGATGCTGGATGTAGTCCTGTGGAACGGCTTGCCATGCCATTTCCACCTGGCGCCTCAGTTGGACCAGCGTTCGTGCTGGACGTGCAGACCGCGTGAGACGACGCTTCATCCAGTCCCAAACATGCTCAATGGGGGACAGATCCGGAGATCTTGCTGGCCAGGGTTTTTGACTTACACCTTCTAGAGCACGTTGGGTGGCACGGGATACATGCGGACGTGCATTGTCCTGTTGGAACAGCAAGTTCCCTTGCCGGTCTAGGAATGGTAGAACGATGGGTTCGATGACGGTTTGGATGTACCGTGCACTATTCAGTGTCCCCTCGACGATCACCAGTGGTGTACGGCCAGTGTAGGAGATCGCTCCCCACACCATGATGCCGGGTGTTGGCCCTGTGTGCCTCGGTCGTATGCAGTCCTGATTGTGGCGCTCACCTGCACGGCGCCAAACACGCATACGACCATCATTGGTACCAAGGCAGAAGCGACTCTCATCGCTGAAGACGACACGTCTCCATTCGTCCCTCCATTCACGCCAGTCGCGACACCACTGGAGGCGGGCTGCACGATGTTGGGGCGTGAGCGGAAGACGGCCTAACGGTGTGCGGGACCGTAGCCCAGCTTCATGGAGACGGTTGCGAATGGTCCTCGCCGATACCCCAGGAGCAACAGTGTCCCTAATTTGCTGGGAAGTGGCGGTGCGGTCCCCTACGGCACTGCGTAGGATCCTACGGTCTTGGCGTGCATCCGTGCGTCGCTGCGGTCCGGTCCCAGGTCGACGGGCACGTGCACCTTCCGCCGACCACTGGCGACAACATCGATGTACTGTGGAGACCTCACGCCCCACGTGTTGAGCAATTCGGCGGTACGTCCACCCGGCCTCCCGCATGCCCACTATACGCCCTCGCTCAAAGTCCGTCAACTGCACATACGGTTCACGTCCACGCTGTCGCGGCATGCTACCAGTGTTAAAGACTGCGATGGAGCTCCGTATGCCACGGCAAACTGGCTGACACTGACGGCGGCGGTGCACAAATGCTGCGCAGCTAGCACCATTCGACGGCCAACACCGCGGTTCCTGGTGTGTCCGCTGTGCCGTGCGTGTGATCATTGCTTGTACAGCCCTCTCGCAGTGTCCGGAGCAAGTATGGTGGGTCTGACACACCGGTGTCAATGTGTTCTTTTTTCCATTTCCAGGAGTGTATCTTTTCCAGCAGTCCTTGTTTCTGTGTTGTTCGCATTTTGAATCAGTTTGGTAGTAGGTTAACTGATCTTTGGAGAAAATGCTTATCGACAGATGTTTATCGATCTCCAATGTCGCGTTTTTATATCATGTAGAGAGAATGATATCGTAACCTGTGTGAGCCTATGACTATGTATGTAGGAGGTGTTAATTTTTACTGCAATGTGGCCATTGCTGAGTATCGTTTGTGTGCGGCAAGAATTTACACACTTCGTATTATTTCCACATCTATTTAAGCCTCTTATAGCGATGTTGCACTGTAATGCGGTGAGAATTATTCTCGTGTATACTAGTAATATTGCAGGGGTTACTTTGTTTAGACATCGCAATTAGATCCCTTCAATCGATCTGGGAGCGCTATCTGGCTAAAAATGGTGTTAGCCACGCAACTTTTAAAAGCATGATGGTTGGGGGGAGGAGGGTGAGCTTGTTTCTGATTGGTCTAGAGAGAAAGAGGGACGGCAGCTGTGGGGATTATTTGGCGCTAAAAATGTTAGCAACGTTCACCTGAAAAAACATCGGTACGTCATGACAAGTTATGTTGTGGTGAGACGTCACCTCCTTGAATGAATGAGCATTATTTGTGCTAGCTACTGAGTCTCTCTCATTGGAGATGATTACCCATATATATATTTTTTAACAATGCAAAATAATCTGCTGTTGGTGGGGAGATGGTCAGGGGTATGTCAGGAAGACGTGTGGAGCTTCTCCGTTCACAGCCTGGTGGCCACAACTGCTCAAGACGTTCCATACCCTACCAGCATTATGCAGTGATTACAGGGGAGGAGTTCGTCGTAATCTATGTGTGTTTTTGAGCACTCTTTCACACTTCCACTGACAGGTTCTGTTTTCCATTATTACCACGGGCGGAAGATCGCTCAGTCAGAACTAATATAGTGGCCATGTTATCCAGCAGCCCAGAGAGGATTATTCCGCGACTTTTCCGGTCATTGCTGGATAGAGTATCCACAACCATCCTCCAAGCAACTGTGTTCACGACTACACCCCAGCACGTCGGAGTCCGAGGGGAGGGCTATCCTGCGGGCGAAATGCTTTTCGCTCGTGGTGTTGCAGATGTGGCTTAACTCTCTAGAGGCGTATTTTGTAGGGCTGTGGTATAAGTATGGTATCTTTGGTAGGAATCATCGGAATTTTACTATGATGTTACATGCTCTAATAATTTGGGGGGGGGGGGGTTATCTCTTGCAGTGTGGTAATGCCAATACATTACGTTTGGTTATAAACTGATAGTACCAAAAGAATTTTCTATGACATAATAGACATTACGTCCCTATTTCTACCAGTGTACTCTTCTCAACACTATGATGTCACACACACACTAGTAACGGAGTGGTAACTTAGCAGTGATACATAACTCGAGATAATGGTGCATTCTGATTGGCTGAGAGCATCATGACGTCGACGTGAAGCTATTCGACATTGACGCGACGTCGTGACGCAACGTGTCGTATTAGTGATATTGCCACGTAACTCACGTAATTGGGTAACATGCATACAATTGTGGAAAATATAGAATTATGAGAGCAATTACATATCTGCCTGGGTGTGTTGTCCGCTGGTGCATTTAATGACGAAATATTAATTTGTTATTAACAAACACATACAGCCTGCAACCTATCCATATAGTGCCCACTCAGGTGTCCTAGTTATAAAAGATGAAGTTGGAAGGGATGCTCCTCTATCAGTGATATCTAATTAGGGCATTTATTGCACTGTGATAGCCTGAGAGCATCATGACGTCGACGCGACGTCGGGAGCAGTGGGATGGATCTTGCATAGTTCGACAGAATACATAAAACAGTGGAAAGTCCAGAAGAAAATACCAAAATGGGTGAGAAATACGTTAAATTGGGGAAAATAAGAAAAATATAGAAAAATTCGTAAAAATGAGAGTACTTACATAATTGCCTGGGCATGATCGTTGCTAGTGTCTCAAATGACATGATATTAAGATGGCATCAACAAACAGCGATAGCCTAGAACTCGAGTTAGGTGGCTTAACGTAATTGATTATCAATAAATCTCTATGCTCCTCCGCTCTAGAATAACCCCACCCGCTGAGTTATAAAAGATGAAAGTGTGGAGGGGGTGCTTGATCCTCGTTGGTCCAGGGGGAGGGGTGCAGAGGGTAGGGGGTTGAGAGGAGTGGAGGGGAGGGGAAGGTGCTGGTATTTCCCTGGGATGATCTTGACTAATTACCAGTGGTTCCCTGGAGGAGAAGGAGTGGTAATGACCTTGAGTATAAGTCGCCCAAGTGAGTAACCTGACACAGAATGTCATTAACTTATCAGCAGTTCCCACTATACACCAACTAGACTCTAGATTCTAGCATTTAGCAGATAATCGCGCTGAAGACGACCTCTGTAAAGCCGGTCGAAACGTCAGTGATATAGTTGTTTGTGTTCATAATGACGCTGCTTAACATCCAAAATGATTTTACTCAAATTACGCTGGCCGCAGAAGATGTCCTACTATCCTACAAGTAATCAGTTGAAACAGCTATCAAAAAGAAAAGGAAGTGGAGTAAAAGGTCATGTCATGTCTCCGAACCTTGCACGATGTGTGAATATTTGAGACACCATGAATTTAGTCCTCTTTAACGAGTATATGTCCTAATCAAACTACTCCACATCATTATATCAGTCTTCTGCATTGCATTACAATATTACCACCGCTGGACCAATGTTCACAGCAGTAAATTACTCGAAGCTGTAATGTTCACTGTAGTATAAAACACACTCTATCAACATCCGTTTCCTCACTGTGAGGTCTTTAAACAGACAACACATCACCACACTGATTGCAAGCTGCACACAAGAATCATCAATCGAAAGTGCACAATCTTGGAGCTATACTCAGGCATAGTTCATTGCTGCGGATGGTTTTGCTGGTGGCATCTCGACCTGCACGGCGGCTCTCTTCGTCGATTTGCACGGTATGGTAGGTGTATCATGGGATCGGATTATATAGATAAATCTCTTTGCTGCATCATGTTAGTAAAGAGGTCTATTACAATGGTTACCATCATGGGTTTCCTTGCGAGTGTGGTTAGGCATCACAGCCCACACATTAGACAGCAATCTCACGACACCAAAAAACGGATTGTCCACTGAGCGGTACCAAGACGTACTCTAGAAAAGAAAGTTCTCTCACGAGAAAGGGCTTGTTGTGGACCATGCATTGCCGTTCTTCATGGCAAGTAGCACATATCATTTCCACAAGGAGAAAATTTGTCATAATTGTGGAGGATATGCAAAAAGTTTGTTGACACACTTGCTGTGTATGGTCATATTCAGATAACGCTGTTGCTGCGAGCGCTGCATGGTTGTAAATTAGTGTCTCTACCATGAGTCTCATTTTCCCTTCTTCCCCCTTCGTTAAAGTTGTAAGTCGCGCAGTCACAAGTCGTCAGGTACACCATCTCAGCGCTGCTGCGGTGAAACATCCCGAAACAGGTCACTGTCTCCATCCCTGCTGCTACCTGTGGCTAGGACGAGAGAACTCCTGTCCATTTCACTGTTCCTCGCTCATCCCAGATTTGCCGCCGGCAAATGCCATGACACTGTGTTATGTTCTGTGGTGCGCATTGTTCTGTCGTGTCATTCTGTGCGTCAGTGCTCCCGCATCCATCTGCTCCATTCATCTGCACACGCTTCTACAAACATGCTTACCATCTGTGCTACTTAGGCGTTCCCACATGTATACACATATTCACTCGTCCAACAACCACGTCCTTCGCTACCGTTATATCTTACTACACTCTTACAAAATCTTATGACCTTTGCTGAGTTTACCCAGCTGTCTGACCAAAAAAAGTCAATTGTCTTAACAAAAGAAACTTTTATACATAGCAGTAACTGAAGAGCTAACACAACTGAAAAATTAAAAATTTTAAGAATGGAAATATTTTCTTCTTACGTTAGCTTGACTAAAATCATCATTATTTATTTTACATAAGACCAACGACTTGCAGATAGATTCTCACTCTCCCATTCACGTATTCACATGCGTGGTGGTTAACTGTTAAACTCTATCACTACTTGTCAATCTATATTTATACTCACCATTTCACGCCTCGTGCAGATTCCACTGTGTTAAAAATTATTCATACAACCTGTTTCTAGTTTCTGTTAGCTACTTTGTTTGAATGTGCATCACCCATCACCATACACTTACGTTAATGTAATACGCTATACATAAGATGTCAATATGGTTACACACTCTGTCTCCATTCCACCTGTATTCTTTTCTTTCCTTTATGTTTACATGTTACTAACCACGTCGCCTGGTACTCAGAATTTATCACGTTTTCTTCTTGGTTTCTTTCATCTAATGGTTATTTCCTTATTTCCATTACATTCATCATTCCCTCTATCATCATCTCACCAACCCTGAAACATAAAACAAATTTAGGCGTATGGCGCGAAGTCATATTATATCATATTACATTCACTTCCTCTTTTAGATGATGTAGCTGAAACAGTCTTAAAGTGCACAATACAAAAATTTGTACGTAGAAGGCACTAGTACTTTACCAAAATGCTTCGTCAGCTTAGCTTCTCTTTGCTCGATCTGCTGCCTAATGCCCCGATTTGATCATTTTGATGGGCGCCTCGACTGCCTATTTGTTCAGCAGCATTAGAAAACTACCTGCAAAATCTGTTTTCCTGCTGCGGGTCGATAATACTACTCGTCGCATACTGCCTAAGATTGGCGATCCCACCGCTCTCTGGAGAGTGCAGGTCATTTCAGTACTCCCTCAAACAACTACAAAATGGTCAACGCTTTCTCTGATGTAGACAGAAAACTCCCTTCTTCTCTTCCTAAAGTCAATAAGTGCCTGTCATCTCTGTCAACAATTTCCCTCTCTCTACCTCGCATTCAATTTGACCAGGCGTGTCACAGCTCAGTTGAACTCCTTAGGACAAAATAGTACCAATATTTCATATTATCTCCCTGCTTTTTCACCACATTATTATGAGGTTGCGTTCTTGCGCAGCCTCTCTTAACACTCACACAATTGTTTTTTCTTGAAAAACTTTACTACTTCAATGCCCTTTCCTTTAACCATCGTCATCCACATTATGTTTCAGCCTATCTTCTGCAGCATGCTTTCAGAGTATAGTATGGCTCTTACCACCTCGCATATTATTATTCCCAACTCAACTACTAACTAACAACGTTACCCTTTACCTAACATAAGCACCAGATTTTATCTATGGCTATAACTTTTTACCTTCCACTTAATGGAACCACTGTTACACACAAATTTTTACGCCACAACCTACTCAACCAAAACCTATCTTTCTCTCCCATACTAAATAAAAATCCTGCTGGTTTACCACATTAATACTTCCCCCAAAATTTACAAATCTCCACGTTCAACAAGGTGTGTCCTCAGTCTCTTTACCTTACTCAGGATACGGCTTAATATTAATTCCCATGGTGTCTGACATACGATTTGTAGATCCTAATAAATCCTAGTTCCAACATGTTCTGGTGTTATAATTTTCCAAACCTACAATGGCTCAACATGTAGTGAGAAGAATTTATTTATTTGATAGTCGGGGGGGCTCGTTCTAGTACCTTTTGTCCACCTTGTATACTCAAATGATAGCCTGTCAACTTGCCATCACCAAATCGAATACTGACTGGTGTTCCTTTCCTTAAAACAATCTCCCTCCTCTGACTTAAATCCAAAAATGCTCACTCTTTTAAATAAAATTCATGTCAAAGATAACGCTTACAAATAATTTTGGTATAACTAAGAGATGTCATTCCAAACTATACCATTGACACTAGAATTCCAATTATACTTCTCAGATCACTTCTGTGTTTTTCCTGACGATTTTTCCCATAAAGTTTGTTTTCTGCACATTACATATTGTCCAATTATGCTTTTCCAGACATATTTCTTGTGCTTTCTATAAAATCTCTGACACGTGACTCCCACTATCCCATATCACATCTACATTAATACCTCCTCAATCACGGTATGTAAATTCCTCGTTTCTATACTCTCCTTCTCTTCCAATAACTCCTTCCTCATGTTGTCATATCTGATCCATCGTTCATTACTCATCCTCATCTTCATCATCGTCATCTTCTATAGTCCTGTGTTGTGCTTACATTCGTGTAGTCGATTCCTGTCATTGTGGTGGCACATTGCCAGAATCTGCTCTCATCTAGGATCAGATGACCAAAGTTCAATGATTTCAGGTCCCTGCTTTCCTTATTGCGCTATCCCATATCACTTTTCCTCTGATGTCATTGTTATTACATACTCTGAAGTTATCCCAATTCCTCCTATTTCGCTTAACTTGTCCACGGAAATGGAACCTTCATTTCTCTCTCATTATACGTTCGCTATGGCGTCAAGCCATACTGCTTATTCTTTATTCCTCAAGTACTTGCACGATTCTCATTAATAAAAATTGCAAGCCTCACAATAAGGACTTGTGCGTCTGCTCATTATCTGTACATCTCTTCACTAACATCTGTTGATAGCGATACTTTCATATCGATATTTTGCTAAGCTAACAATGGAGCCTTCACTTCAGGTGAAGATGATAAATTTCTGAATGTACTGGTATTACGACAGTGTACATTGTGGTGAGGAATCGAAGGGCTTGAGAAGTAAATAGGGCAGGCAGTCTGTTGACAGTAGCGCAGAACTCACGATCGCCCAGGAATGACGAATACCAACTTGGGAAGCGGCAGCTTTTCCTGTCGGAAAATGCCTGTGTGTCGGGTAGCCACACAGTCACCGATTTCTTGAAGGCCTTTCCATTGCTTGTTTGGAGTGTTTCAGTGTGGTGAATGAGGTTACTCCACCAAGTGTACCTGCGGAAAGACAGTTGTGACTGTCGTCCTCATCGCGAAAGGGAAGTTGATACTGAGCTCCTGTATGCTGTGATACATCTTAACGGGTATCTGTTGATCCCAAGGCGAGTAAAGACACTACTGTATCAGATCAGTCTCAATAGTGCCCGTGAAAGCTCCTCTGCCTAATTATTTGCATGTCTATGTTGTAATGCTCATTGAGAAATCAGGTACCGGCATTGCTGTACAATAGGTCACGTTTATGTGTTCTTTTTATTCAAGCTTCTAAACGGGTGACCAGTGATAATTTGAGTGTATTCTTGTGATTTAAGTGTATCTATAAATATTACTCCTCTTGAGTAGCAACTTGCTGTAAACAGCTTTTGTGTTGAACTGCCTGAATCAACGCTGGGCTTAAGTGTGTGCATCTTTGCGAAGGGGACCATGGAGTTAACTGTTTATTGGAAAACTCATTCAATAAATTCATTTATGCTGTTAAATTGAAGGAAAGGGGCAAATCTGGCGCTTTATCTTAAATTGTATGTAAGTGTTTCATGGTGTTTTGCTATGTGTGGTAATATTGTTCTTTACCCTGTTTCAGAGCTCTAAGACCTAACTGTTGTATTATCTGTTTAAATCTGGTGGGCAGCCTATTGGGACCTGTCCCAGATATAAATGTGTTCATACCAGCTTCTGAACGAGATTCTTTGACAACTGTCACAATCATGCCTTTTGGTATAGTAAATAAATTCTGGCTAGTAATTTAACTCTTGCTATTCGAACTCTGACAGTTCTTAAGTTTACCGACTTGCTCATAGGCACTCTTACACTATTTTGCTGTTTTATTTATTGACACATTCATATATATATATATATATATATATATATATATATATATATATATACTCCTGGAAATGGAAAAAAGAACACATTGAGACCGGTGTGTCAGACCCACCATACTTGCTCCGGACACTGCGAGAGGGCTGTACAAGCAATGATCACACGCACGGCACAGCGGACACACCAGGAACCGCGGTGTTGGCCGTCGAATGGCGCTAGCTGCGCAGCATTTGTGCACCGCCGCCGTCAGTGTCAGCCAGTTTGCCGTGGCATACGGAGCTCCATCGCAGTCTTTAACACTGGTAGCATGCCGCGACAGCGTGGACGTGAACCGTATGTGCAATTGACGGACTTTGAGCGAGGGCGTATAGTGGGCATGCGGGAGGCCGGGTGGACGTACCGCCGAATTGCTCAACACGTGGGGCGTGAGGTCTCCACAGTACATCGATGTTGTCGCCAGTGGTCGGCGGAAGGTGCACGTGCCCGTCGACCTGGGACCGGACCGCAGCGACGCACGGATGCACGCCAAGACCGTAGGATCCTACGCAGTGCCGTAGGGGACCGCACCGCCACTTCCCAGCAAATTAGGGACACTGTTGCTCCTGGGGTATCGGCGAGGACCATTCGCAACCGTCTCCATGAAGCTGGGCTACGGTCCCGCACACCGTTAGGCCGTCTTCCGCTCACGCCCCAACATCGTGCAGCCCGCCTCCAGTGGTGTCGCGACAGGCGTGAATGGAGGGACGAATGGAGACGTGTCGTCTTCAGCGATGAGAGTCGCTTCTGCCTTGGTGCCAATGATCGTCGTATGCGTGTTTGGCGCCGTGCAGGTGAGCGCCACAATCAGGACTGCATACGACCGAGGCACACAGGGCCAACACCCGGCATCATGGTGTGGGGAGCGATCTCCTACACTGGCCGTACACCACTGGTGATCGTCGAGGGGACACTGAATAGTGCACGGTACATCCAAACCGTCATCGAACCCATCGTTCTACCATTCCTAGACCGGCAAGGGAACTTGCTGTTCCAACAGGACAATGCACGTCCGCATGTATCCCGTGCCACCCAACGTGCTCTAGAAGGTGTAAGTCAACTACCCTGGCCAGCAAGATCTCCGGATCTGTCCCCCATTGAGCATGTTTGGGACTGGATGAAGCGTCGTCTCACGCGGTCTGCATGTCCAGCACGAACGCTGGTCCAACTGAGGCGCCAGGTGGAAATGGCATGGCAAGCCGTTCCACAGGACTACATCCAGCATCTCTACGATCGTCTCCATGGGAGAATAGCAGCCTGCATTGCTGCGAAAGGTGGATATAAACTGTACTAGTGCCGACATTGTGCATGCTCTGTTGCCTGTGTCTATGTGCCTGTGGTTCTGTCAGTGTGATCATGTGATGTATCTGACCCCAGGAATGTGTCAATAAAGTTTCCCCTTCCTGGGACAATGAATTCACGGTGTTCTTATTTCAATTTCCAGGAGTATATATATATATATATATATATATATATATATATATATATATATATATATATATATATATATATATATAAAATCTAATTGGCACCCTCGAACTATCTTGATTTTTCTGTTTTAAGTTTTTGGCGCTTCTAAAGAATTTTTTGATATTGTATGGTCTGGTTGTCTCGTTTCCTTATCACTGCCTGTAAATTATTTTCATGTTATAGTATTTGATTAATTGTTGGAACTTCCAGACAAGTTAACAAGTAGCTAATGCGTGCTTAAATGTACTCAGATCACCAGTGTGTGCCTTTTGTAAACTGTTTAGTAAAATAAAATTTCTAAAATTTTTCTGCTGAGTTATGACTCAGTCATATACCACATCCTTACCATTTCAGTGGCAGGAGACTGTGGTTATTCGGTGGATGGGCAGTTGCACATGGTGGTAGTGGACGAATGGTGTTTTTGGTAACTATCGTTGTCATTGATTTTGCAGAGTATATGGCCATACGAACAAAAGATGGGATGTGACTGGCTTATTTAAGAAAGAACTGCCTACAGTATGAATTAAAGGAATCAGAGAAGGAAGTATCACTGAGTTAGGTCAATGTGTGCAGATTGCATTACGTTGTCTGGTAAACTTCACAGCAGAGATAGTTGGGGAGGCAAGTGCTGCCTGCTTCGCTTGTAGGAAGTTGCTTTCTGATGTGCAGAAAAATTTTACGCTGCTAGTTGGCGCGTCTTCCTTTCAGATGCAAATTTTTCGTTTAGAGGCACTATTAGATCATGTCAGTAATTGGGTTTGGGATGTGTGTTGGTTGATGTGGGTCCCATTTTCTTGCCAGATATTCAGGCACTGCAAACACGAATTTCGTTTCTCACCCGGCAGACCGAGGTAAAACCAATTAGTGCTGATGGTTAACAAAGTGTAGATATTATTGAGGGTCCAGATATGAGTAAGGACTTCAGTAAACTACCGAATTCACTGATTGTAGTTCTCCATAATATTCATATGTTACTATTAAAAGTACTAATCAAACGTTGAAGTTATTATGGTTAAATATTAGATCGCAAAACCAGGCCAAATTCGCCACAGCATTGTGTTTCAAATAATTTATATGTTAACAGTCAGTCGATTAATAAAGCTAATTGATGAAGTCTTTCAGGCTGATGGCTCGCTAGATGGGCTCCAGAAGAAATTTATCTTAGAAAATCTAGGAACTCGTAGATGCCAGGAACCTATTGACCAGTTTGTATATGGTGCAGGCGGCTAATGACTCTTTAGGAGATTATATTGATAGTGTACCCGTGGCAATGATGCCACTCCGCTTGAACGTTTCCTGGGGTGAAGACGTTCTTAATACCTTAGGAGGGATGGAACCAGAAGTTCGGCCGAGGGTGTTATTTACTGTTAAGCCGCATACATTTTCTAATTTTGATCAAATGGTTATTGGCATTGAGAATATCCGATTTGGTGACGAAAAGCAGGATGTTGGGGGTCAGAGCAGCGAGGGTAGTTAGGAATAGATGCTGGTTTCAGTGGCCCAGACAGAATGCAGAACAAATCCTATGGCATCTGCTTCCGATGTGGCAAGCAGGATCGTTTTGTTAAGGTCTGCGAGGACCTGTGGGACTGGCATCCGAAGAGATGACGCTACCAAGTGGCGCCTCGGTGTGTTAGTCGCATTTTGCCGCCAAACGGCTATTGTAAGGTGTTTGCCATTGATAAAGTGTGTTTCCCTTTTTTGTGCGTCACCCTCAGTTCAGAACTGATCTGTACATTGCTTTATTCTGGCAGTAACGTTTTTTTAGTTGATGTCAACTACTACTGCAATTATCGCAGTGTAGGAAAACATCCTAGTTTACAGGCTGTGTGCGGGAACTGCCATTCTGGAACGAATGGCTTATTAAATGTTTTGGGGCAAGCTCGTTTTTTAAATTCAGAATTGCAGGTTTTACGTGATCCTTAAAATTTATTGTCGCCAAAGAACTTACTACCAAGATATTGTTGGGCTGTGAGTTTTTAATGTGCTCCTCACTAGGTGCCGGGTTATGTAGGGAAAGGTTTTTCCTTTAAATTACATGTTGAAAAGAGATATAGAATTTGTAGTCACTTCAGGGATTCAGGGGTTTCTGATGTACTTAATGTTCTGGCTGGTGATACTAATTTCAACATAGATCATTTAGTCAAACCGGAGCCCGTGCGGTTATTATGGCTCCTGAGTGAGTTTCCCGACGTCTTTATGGACAGATTAAGTGTTACCAACGAAATCTAATATCAAATTCAACTAACTGATTCAGCAGATTAAATACCGTCTTTCGACGTAAAATATGCGGGAGTTGTGAAAAATCATCAATTAGCTACTAGATGATGGCGCTATTAGACCGTCTACTTCGCCTTATGCGGCTGCCATGTCTGTGGTGCTGATACCGAATAATTACTTTGCATTATTTAAATTAGAAGGTGGTGTTGCAATCTGTTCTTCTTATTTACCAGTATAATTACTTCATGTGGTTTCAGGGACTCGCTTGATCTTAAGCAAGACTATTACCAATACCCCTCACTGAAGTTTCCTAGATTTTAACAGCAGGTTACAACATTTCTGAATTTAACTGAGTTCCTTTTGACCTCCCTCTGATGCGGCAGTTCTCTAGTTTTTGGGACATATCATATCAGCTAAGGTGATTAATACAGATATCAGTCCCGTGCCCAAGCTGTTTGTAAGTTCCCATTGCCCAGGCACCAAAGCGGCATTGACCAGTTCATAAGCATGGTAAATTTTTTAGAAAATTTATCCCCAGTTTTGCACAACTTGAGGTCTTGCTTCATTATGTGCATTAGAAAAATGAGAAATTCCAGTGTGCAGATTCTCAACAGGCAGCCTTTGATGGCTTGAAACAATACTTCTATTCTGGGCATTCCCGATTTCAACTTGCCTTTGCTTATGCAGACAGACACAGTATTTTGGTGTTGCTCCCATTTTGTTGCAAGAACATGATTGAGAGCGGAGGCCTTTGATTTATGCTTCGAGAGTCAAGTCAGCTGCGGAAAAAAATTATTCTGTTTAGAAGCTGGAAACGTTGGCCGTCCTCTTCGACCTAAGAAAGTTTAAGTTTTACCTGGAGGATAATAAATTTGGACGAAAATTGATAACATGGTGCTGAGTTTTACTCCCGATAGGCTCAATTCGCTTATAGAAATTGCAACATGAGCAGTAGAAATATTGGCCTTCTGGTCTGAAGTTATATATATATCTGGATGGGAGGGGGTGGGGAGGCGATTCAAAACTTAATCGTGCATATGCTTAGTCACATGTCTCAGAAGAATGTTTCGGAATTTGCTGAAGAAGCAAAGGTACTGGATTTCACGGTAGCTGCAGCATTTCTCTCTGAGATTCCTTCAGTGTTAGTTCATCTTAAGGAGAGACAACAACAAGGTAGTGAGTTGGGTGAGATTTGGCGAAGGCTGGAGGCTGGTGTCCCAATGAACAGCTTTTTCTTGAGAAGGGGGTGCTATGTTACCATATTCAATACAATAGGAAACTCGAGGTCTGTCTTCCTGAATACCCAATCCCTGTTGTCTTAAACTACACTCCTGGAAATGGAAAAAAGAACACATTGACACCGGTGTGTCAGACCCACCATACTTGCTCCGGACACTGCGAGAGGGCTGTACAAGCAATGATCACACGCACGGCACAGCGGACACACCAGGAACCGCGGTGTTGGCGGTCGAATGGCGCTAGCTGCGCAGCATTTGTGCACCGCCGCCGTCAGTGTCAGCCAGTTTGCCGTGGCATACGGAGCTCCATCGCAGTCTTTAACACTGGTAGCATGCCGCGACAGCGTGGACGTGAACCGTATGTGCAGTTGACGGACTTTGAGCGAGGGCGTATAGTGGGCATGCGGGAGGCCGGGTGGACGTACCGCCGAATTGCTCAACACGTGGGGCGTGAGGTCTCCACAGTACATCGATGTTGCCGCCAGTGGTCGGCGGAAGGTGCACGTGCCCGTCGACCTGGGACCGGACCGCAGTGACGCACGGATGCACGCCAAGACCGTAGGATCCTACGCAGTGCCGTAGGGGACCGCACCGCCACTTCCCAGCAAATTAGGGACACTGTTGCTCCTGGGGAATCGGCGAGGACCATTCGCAACCGTCTCCATGAAGCTGGGCTACGGTCCCGCACACCGTTAGGCCGTCTTCCGCTCACGCCCCAACATCGTGCAGCCCGCCTCCAGTGGTGTCGCGACAGGCGTGAATGGAGGGACGAATGGAGACGTGTCGTCTTCAGCGATGAGAGTCGCTTCTGCCTTGGTGCCAATGATGGTCGTATGCGTGTTTGGCGCCGTGCAGGTGAGCGCCACAATCAGGACTGCATACGACCGAGGCACACAGGGCCAACACCCGGCATCATGGTGTGGGGAGCGATCTCCTACACTGGCCGTACACCACTGGTGATCGTCGAGGGGACACTGAATAGTGCACGGTACATCCAAACCGTCATCGAACCCATCGTTCTACCATTCCTAGACCGGCAAGGGAACTTGCTGTTCCAACAGGACAATGCACGTCCGCATGTATCCCGTGCCACCCAACGTGCTCTAGAAGGTGTAAGTCAAAAACCCTGGCCAGCAAGATCTCCGGATCTGTCCCCCATTGAGCATGTTTAGGACTGGATGAAGCGTCGTCTCACGCGGTCTGCACGTCCAGCACGAACTCTGGTCCAACTGAGGCGCCAGGTGGAAATGGCATGGCAAGCCGTTCCACAGGACTACATCCAGCATCTCTACGATCGTCTCCATGGGAGAATAGCAGCCTGCATTGCTGCGAAAGGTGGATATACACTGTACTAGTGCCGACATTGTGCATGCTCTGTTGCCTGTGTCTATGTGCCTGTGGTTCTGTCAGTGTGATCATGTGATGTATCTGACCCCAGGAATGTGTCAATAAAGTTTCCCCTTCCTGGGACCATGAATTCACGGTGTTCTTATTTCAATTTCCAGGAGTGTATTTGCACCATTCATTGCGTGAGGGGAATCTGGAAATTTATAAAAGCAATATGCAATTTCAGGAACACCTGATCTGGAAAAGCATGAGCTTGAATATTAATAAATTAGTAGGTCAATGTCAGGAATGTAAGGCAGTTTAACCTAACACTAACACTAAAGGGGTTTTTTTTTGCAGCCTACCAGGAAAACTGGTGGAGGTTCTTAAATTATAAGAGCTTCTTATGCTCAATAGGTATATTCAAACTTATTCGTCCCTGGCTCAAACTGTCAGTGAGTATCTTTCAAGATACTCTCTGGGTAAAAGAGGGAGACGTCTATGGCTAAAATACCTTGCACATTTCCTTGTACTCAGTTGGGCAGAAAGTAGGCGGAACATGCTTTTGATCCTCATGTCGTGTTGCTTCTCACCCTCACAGAATAGCAGTAAGTCTTTGTGCTTGGGGCGCTGACCAGCTAACATGGAAAAGTAGAGGGGTCCAGCTACTGTATGCATCACTTCTTTGTTCTGCACAGTGTGCTTATGGCCATTATCTTCTGGATTGTCAACATCTAAGGTGTACATATGATTTGAATAATCAGGGTCTCTGTGTCTCGAACTTTGGAAAGTCCTCGAGTTTTACGGACAATGACAAGACTCGCAAATTGTAATGCCCACAAACATCTGATATTTTTTATTTACGTGTGCGTTCTGAATGAATACTTTTTACTATCGCTAGACAGAGATGACCACGTAAAGCAATATATATCCCTCTCATCTAGATTCTGAACATTAATAGATGGCTGTTTAGCGGCAATATCTTTCGGAAGCGAGATGCAACTGTACCGTGAAGAGGACTGTAGACATGCAAGTGTTTATCAAGATCGAGTGCAAGGCTGAGTGCCTTTCCTGACCACCTTTCCTACACGTTCGAAAAATGGCTGAATATGACACTCTTGGCAGAAGTTCGAAGCACCCTGTGGTTGAATAGTCCCATGATATCACCACTGTCCTCTCCTTTCCTGTCCTGATCCTGCCCACAAAAGAGCGAGCAGCCACAGAGTAGACCAGTGTGGCTGCAGGACTTAATTGGTGATCCATAAAAGAGCAGACAGAGGTACTGCTCCTAGGTTCAGAGTGGTGCTGAAGCGACGTCCGATGCTATGTACATCCATAACGCTTGCAAGACGGTCTAGTATGCAACTGCGTCATCAAACGAACTGGTTTCATCAGCCCATAACGTGTTCATGATTATGATGAGAGAGCCTGCAGCATTGGTGTTTGAGGACATAGAGAACACATCGTCTACGGACCAGCGTGGGGTGATGAACACATCATTGTCTGGTCAGTTGTCGGATCAGTAGCTGCAGGTACAAGATACATGCATGTACGAGGTACATTCAAGTTCTAAGGCCTCCGATTTTTTTTTTCTAATTAACTACTCACCCGAAATCGGTGAAACTGGCGTTACTTCTTGACGTAATCGCCCTGCAGACGTACACATTTTTCACATCGCTGACGCCATGATTCCATGAGAGCGGCGAAGGCTTCTTTAGGAGTCTGTTTCGACCACTGGAAAATCGCTGAGGCAATAGCAGCACGGCTGGTGAATGTGCGGCCACGGAGAGTGTCTTTCATTGTTGGAAAAAGCCAAAAGTCACTAGGAGCCAGGTCAGGTGAGTAGGGAGCATGAGGAATCACTTCAAAGTTGTTATCACGAAGAAACTGTTGCGTAACGTTAGCTCGATGTGCAGGTGCGTTTTCTTGGTGAAACAGCACACGCGCAGCCCTTCCCGGACGTTTTTGTTGCAGTGCAGGAAGGAATTTGTTCTTCAAAACATTTTCGTAGGATGCACCTGTTACCGTAGTGCCCTTTGGAACGCAATGGGTAAGGATTACGCCCTCGCTGTCCCAGGACATGGACACCATCATTTTTTCAGCACTGGAGGTTACCCGAAATTTTTTTGGTGGCGGTGAATCTGTGTGCTTCCACTGAGCTGACTGGCGCTTTGTTTCTGGATTGAAAAATGGCATCCACGTCTCATCTATTGTGACAACCGAAGAAAAGAAAGTCCCATTCATGCTGTCGTTGCGCGTCAACATTGCTTGGCAACATGCCACACGGGCAGCCATGTGATCATCCGTCAGAATTCGTGGCACCCACGTGGATGACACTTTTCGCATTTTCAGGTCGTCATGCAGGATTGTGTGGTGAATACATCGTACATGAATCGGGCTGGGACGACAAATGCTTCATTAACTTTTCAGGTCGTGGCGTAGTTGTTGTTGCAGGTGCATCTCCAAGTCTACACACGTCCCTCATATTTGCACCAGAAGAATTAGAAGAAGAAGAAATTAAACATAGAACGCAGCTGCAACAAGCACACAGAACATGGGAAAAAACAAAAGAAAAGAAAGTACCTGTAGGATCAATAGGATGAAATCGGGGTCAATTATTACCTCTTGATGAAAGCTCATTTGCGTTACAGCATTTCTATTCTGCTGATTCATTTGGCGCTGCTGATGTTGCTGCTAGCAAGTATCAGACTGGAATGACTTGTCACACCAAAACGACTCTCGATTACACCCGAAAACCACATTCCTTTGTTTATTTCAACCAATGAGAAACGAGTATTCGTGTCCCTGGTCATGTGGTTTTCTTAGGGATGTGACACCTGCTCATGTATGCGCATAGGTAGCGATATCTTATTCAATTTGTGCCAGTGTTTTAAATAAAGGATTATATTTCAGTGCAGGTGTGCGCACTGACCTATCACTGGCTTCATCCGTCTGTATTTCGCCAATGAGCATTCACTCTCCTCCGAGATACTGAACTGTTTGTGTGTCGAAAGCAGTAAATTTCTCGCAACTGAAACTGTCAGAGAGAAGAACCGAAAAATGGTTAAAGCAAGCTAAATTGTTAAAAGAACTCGACAAAATGCCGAGCAACAGTATTAGGTTCTAACATAGGTCATGCAGAGGAAGGCAATGGCAAACCACCTCAGCTAGGACCTTGCCTACTTGGCGGTGCGGTTTCCCGCATCGTCCCCTACGCTCCTCGGAGTATGGGTCCTCATCATAATCATAGGTCATGCATGGTACCAACGCAACTCGTCGTGATTCCATCTGTTGTAGTAACGTATCCATGACTAGAGTGTCTGGAATCATATCGGTTTACATTGCATCCAAACATTTTTCGATTCCAAATACATATGTCTGGCGACTCATATCTATTGAGGCAGAATACTACAATACTCAGAACAAAATTACCTTACCGTTTCCTCACACACACAGAACTAGTAGCAGTATAACAATTTCGTCTTACCACCATATCACCATAGAATTTGAGAATTTTGTATAGGTAGCATACATGACTTAGATTAGAACGTAATACTTTTGCGCAATTTTTTGTCTAATTTTTTAACGATTTATCTTGCTTTAAAAATTTTTTCGATTGTTTTCTGTGACAGCATCAGTTGTGGGAAATTTACTGCTTTGGAAGCACATATAATTCAATGCTTTGGAGGAGAGTGACCACACTTTGTTAAGAGAGAAACGGACGAAGATGCTGTAGCGCAGATACTTTTCACATCATGATGCAGTAGATTAGGCGTACCTCTCGATAGCTCTCCCGCCCTGTATCGTTATCCGTCAGCCAGTGAGTTCCTGTCAATCTGTCAACATAAAGTGGATCTGGATTGCGCTAAAAATGATTTTCTTCCATTAGTATGAGTTTTGAATAACACGATACATTCCAGAAAAAACCACATCCACCTTACCCTGGCCTGATGGGTAACCATGTAGCAGCACACACACACAAACACACGCACACACACACAGTGTAATTATTACACTTATACGATATAACCGAAAGTGCTTTCAGCTGGAGCCTTTACTCATATGTTTCGCCACTGATGTGGATAATCACATTAACTTCGTTTAGCTTGTGGAGGGTCTAATGCAGAATATTATCCATGTGTCTGTATAATTTTAATTATTTAGTGTGGAAATCGATTATATCAACTCGTGATCGTATAAAATATCACAGAACGGTTTATAAGCACGCCTCATAGAGTGCTATTGATAAAAACATTCAGGTTTTTAGCATTTTCTTTAAATACACGCCAGAGACTAGTAATACTGTTCTGTCTCCAGATGATTTCCGCCAGGCCGTAAGCATAGGCCTCCTAATGCAACTAGATGGTATTAAACGCTCTCGTGAACCATCACTGGTAGAGCAAAAAAATTATTCTCGCTGCCTTCCGTTACAACTAATTTTATTGCGGAAGCAGTGTGTTGCGGGCTCTGAACGATGCATGATGATTACATTGATGATATGCTAGCAAATGTCTGCAAAGCGCGCATTACTAAAATAGGTATGGCATTCTTTGACAACGGCATTCGTTGCATTGGTAGTGTTCCACAGACACTGGTCATGGTGTGCCACGAGTCTCAAAGCGTTGGTGAATTCTTCTTACTCTGATAATGGAAGAGGCGAAGTCTGTGTGATAGACCAGTCCCTGCATCTCCACTGAAAGATAACCCTATAATTGAAAACACCAGCGAAAGCAGTGTGAAATATCGGTGCTGATGCACATCCATGAGCAGGCGCCATCAAGCTTAAAAAGCAGATACGATTACTCGTTTTCCATTGGTTGAAAGAAGGAAAGGAACATGGTTTTCGGCTATGAATATAAGTCGTTTCGGTGGGAGAAGTCATTCCAGTCTGAGATTTGCTAGCAGTGCTGAGAGAATCACTTAGATGAAACACTATTATGTAAACAATGGTTCAACAGGCCCTAATAAGCGCCCCTGTTAAAAACGTTTGCCGGCCGCGGTGGCCGTGCGGTTCTGGCGCTGCAGTCCGGAACCGCGGGACTGCTACGGTCGCAGGTTTGAATCCTGCCTCGGGCATGGGTGTGTGTGATGTCCTTAGGTTAGTTAGGTATAAAGTAGTTCTAAGTTCTAGGGGACTTATGACCTAAAGATGTTGAGTCCCATAGTGCTCAGAGCCATTTGAACCATTTTTTTAAAAACGTTTGTTTTTGTTTTCTTCCATGTTTGTCCGAGGTGTGATTGGAAAGTTTTAAGAATGGATCCGCTACTGCTTACTGGTTTGGCGGGCAGGTACACAGATGGTGAGGAGCGAGTGATTGCCTTGTCCTTGAACGCCCTCTGACAGGAAACTGCGTTTCCTTTATTCAGTTCGTTGTGGCAGCTGTTTGAGTGCAGGTCTGTTAGGACTTGTTGCCGAATTCTGTCTGCGTGAAAATAGACGTATAAAGGGAGCCACGAGTTCGTGTGAAATTTCGTTTTAAAACCGGGAAATCAGCTTCTTAGACTTACGAACTATTAAAAACAGCTTTTGGAGATAAGTGTATGAGCCAGTCAAATGTTTTTGTCTCGTTCAACAGATTTAAAAATGGCCGCAAATCATCTGAACGTAAACAACGGTCCGGCCGTCCTTCCACCTCAAACACGAATTAAAATGTTGTGGAAGTTCGCGACTTAGTGCGCTCTGATCGTAGACTTTCAATTAGGGAGATGGTTGATTAACTTAAGTTTCTATGCAGTTCAGTCAATTTTAACTGAAGATCTGAACATGCGTCGAGTGTCTTCAAAACTCATTCCAAAAGTGTTGTCAAGTGACCAGAGACAATACAGACTTGAAGTGTGCTAAGAACTGATTAATCGGATTAAAAATGACCCAGATTTGTTAAATAGGCTAATTACAGGTGACGAATCGTGGATATATGGATATGATCCTCAAACCAAGGGGAAGTCTTCGCAGTGGAAGACTCCGGGGGCATCATGGCCGAAAAAAGCATGGCAAAGTAGGTGAAGACAATGTTGGTGTTTTTTTTATTCTATCGGTATTATGCATCATGAATTTACTCCTGGAGGACAGACGATTAACCAGGAATACTACAAATGTGTCCTTGAGCATTTGCACGAAAATATGTGGAAGAAAAGCCCTGCATTGTGGAAAGACAGGAGTTGGGTGCTACACCATGACAATGCTCCAGCTCATCATGCCTTCTCCATCGTTGACTTTTTGACCAAATTCAAAATTCCTGTGCTTCCACAACCGCCATATTCCCCTAATTTAGCCCCTGCGGACTTCTACCTCTTTCCTAAACTGAAATTTGTACTGAAAGGGAAGCGATTTTACTCGATTGAAGACATCCAAGCAAATTCGGGGAGCATCCTTAACACACTTCGGAAAAAAATTTCCAGGAATGTTTCCAAAAGTGGAAACACTCTTGGAGTCGGTGTGTTCAATCAGAAGGGAACTATTTTGAAGGAGATGCATCACAGTAGCACGTAAGTACCACCACTGTACAATTACAAGCCCATTCTTAAAACTTTCCAATTACATCTCGTATCAACTCGCTATAGCTGCTTGCTGATGATTAATTTCTTCTTCTTCTTCTTCTTCTTATTCCTCTTCTTCTTCTGCTGCTTCTGTAACAGATGTGACAGATGGGTGTGAACTCGGAAGTGTGCCTGCAACAGCAAATTGCTTCAGGACCTGACAAGGTGGTGATGCATTTGTTGTTCCAGCCCAATTAATCTATGTTTACAAACGCCAACACAACTTGATTGGTCATCATCGCCATGGTTTGGACTGATGACACCTGCTCATTTGCCAACACAGCTGTGCCCTGGACCATCTTGCAACCAACAGAGGCCATTATTTCTAGACTCACTTGATTATAATATTGCGGTGGATCTGAAGGATATGATATTACAAGACATTGCTAGAAATAACAATATGACGAGTGGCTCGTGGGCTTATTCGGACTCTACTGACTTAGAAGGTGAATAAATTTCAATAGACGATTGTATATATCTCATTTTTAATTATGTGTGGTGCTAATCAATTTCTATCTTCATTTGTGGATGAGATATTGGCTATATGCGGAAGTGACTTGCAGCTTCAGCTACTACTCCACCATGTCACCTGATACGATGCATTCGTTACCCCAGTCTGGGTCGCCGATGATTTATTCACCGTGCTCGCAAACACCACCTGCTGCTGGGTCAGTCATCATCATCATCATCATCATCGTGATTGTGATACAGGCTGATGGAACCACTCGTTTGCCGATGCAACCGTGCAATGATCTGTCTCTCAATTATCACGAATCTACACAGTATCGGACCTCACTTCAACTTTATTCTGCACCTATCAGCAGCAGTACGCGTGCCCGGTCTGTTACGGCTCATCGATTAAGCCCAGCAGCCGCATTGGATTGCTGTACGGTTCCTGGCTCTTTTGGGAACAGGATCTCACAAGCCCGCATTTATAACTCTAATGTGGCCTACCATGACCCTGCCAGTTTTCTTCATGCGTGTCAAGCTCTTGTGGAAAGGATGCTCCATAAAATGGTCAACGACCGGCACTATTCCGCTATTAAGTGTAACATAGCTCTATACTGTGAGGTCACGAAAACCCAAAAGAGAGGGACCTGACGCTGCCAAGGAGAATAACATCATCCAAATTTGGAGGAGAACAGACAGGAAATCAGGGGTCTATTCAGTCGCAGAGTGGTTCGGAACTTTTCTCAGGAGCCATTTTTCCAACATGCATGAAAGAGGGCCGGGTGAGGCAGTCAGCCATATAAGAAATCTTGATGTGTAATTGCATATCTACGAGCCAGAATGGGAGATTCAGTTGCATCCCTCTTCCGCATGATATTGCCACTAAACAGGTATTTATAAATGTCCAAAATCCAAATGAAAGAGGCGTATATTGCTTCACATGTTCACTTCTGGCTAACGACTCAAAATACAGCGTTCGTCCCGCGCGCACAAGTAAATATACTGGGTGTAGAAGCGTGAAACCGGAATTTTCCTATAGAAGGTGCTAGCCGTCAGTGTAGGACCCGAGAGACCGCGTCCGCAGCGCCATCTGCTTCCTGTAACGGCTGACGACGAATGTCAATACACAACAGCCCAAGTTCCATACATCGATATCTGTTTCAAACCCGTAAACATATCGAGATTTGTGCCTATGAACTACAATTTGCGGACAGTATTGGTTTTCTGTTATCATTTGAAGAAAACTGCTGCAGAACCGCATCGAATGCTTGTCAAAGCTTTCGGCGAACATGCTATTGGGAAAACACAGTTCATAAAATTCAAAAGTGGTGATTTTGACGTGAGAAACGACGAGGGCGGGAAAGCACCGAAAACGTTCGAAGAAAACGAATTGCAAGCTTTATTGGATGAAGATGATACTCAAACTCAACAGGAACTCGCGGAACAATTGAATGTGACGTAGAAAGCCGTTTCTCTTCGGTTGAAAGCTATAGGAAAGGTGCAGAAAGTGGGAAAATGGTTTCCGCATGAACTGAATGAAAGACAGTGAGCAAACCGAAAGACCACTTGTGAAATGCTGCTCGCCAGATACAAAAGAAAGTCGTTTCTCCATCGCATAGTGACGGCTGGTGACAAATGGGTATATTCTGAGAATCCTAAGCGTCGTAAATCATGGGTGAGTCCAAGCAAACCATCGACACCCACTGCAAGTCCAGATCGCTTTGGAAAGAAGACAATGCTCTGTGCTTGGTGGAATCATAAGGGTGTCATCTATTATGAGCTGCTAAAACCTGGTGAAAACGTTAACACTGATCATTAGCAACAGCAAATGATTGATTTAAATCGAGCATTACGTGAAAAACGACCGGAACACTGAAAAAGGCAACACTGAAAAAGGCAAGTCATGTTGCTTCATGATAACCCCCATCACACACAGCAAAACGGATCAGGCGTTCAGTTGGGGAATACTAGGGCATGCGGCTTATTCTCCAGACTTGGCTCCTTCCGATTATCATCCGTTTGCATCACTGGTACGCTCTCTCTGAACAGTGCTTCAGTTCGTATGAAAATGTACGAAAATGGCTCGCTGACTGGTTCGCTTCAAAAGAAGAACTGTTTTTTGGCGTGGCATTCATAGCCTGCTGGAGAGGTGGGGGAAATGTATAAATAACAATGGAGATTATTTTGAATAGAATATTATTTATCAGTTTCAAACAATGGACGTGTAATTATTGCAACCAAATTCCTGTTTCATACTTCTACACCTTGTAAAACATCTGATGTTCTAGTGAATTTCAGTTCGCAAGGCGTCTCATTGCCCGCAAAACTACAGGATCTACCAAAAGTTGAAAGGCATAAACCTGATTATACAACTCATGTAGACACTCTGGATGTTGTCAAATCAGAAAATGATAACACTGGGCATACTGAGCGAGACAAAGAAGTCAAACATAAAATTGTTTGACTATTGTACTTTTCCAAATTAGCTGATCAATACCCCAAACACATGGACTTGTTTCTATTCTCCAAGGGTGGGAAGGAAAACTAAGTGTGGATCAAAAGCCGAAGGAGCATCCAGCTTCTTGTAGCCCTAGTACACAATCTAGTTCACACTCAGTGAGGTGTTAATAATTCTTGACCGACATCAACTCACCACGTCCAATCTCAAAGGTAACTAACTTTCACGACCCTTACAGCGTGTATTAAAAATAAACCCGATTCGCATCCTGATATTAGTGTTACTAGCTCCCCTCTTATCGGACTAGTGCGAAATATGACTAAATATCATCTTTAAGATGTAGAAACACGTCTACCAAATTTCGTTATGTTACCCAACTCCATCTCGGTTTTGCGACTTTTTTTTCCACCAGTGTACATCTCATGTGACGTCCCAACACATAAAATTTATAATAAGAAATAAGTACCTATTAATAAATTCAAACTTATCTGTTAGCTCTTAGAGGAAAGACTCCATATACTTTAATTACCTTAATAATTTTTTTTCGTTTATTACATTCTGCCACCCCCTATTAATATTTTTTTTTCATTTATTACATTCCTTCACGTCTAGACAGTGCGGTTTCACAAACAGTACGCGCACGAGAGAGTATCTTGCGTTCTCAGCGGTACTTGAGTAACAAACAGTAACTCCCTAACTTTGTTTTTTATCTAACAGACCACGTGTGAGGGCGACATGGGCGGCCCTTTGATGTGCAGCATGGCGCCCAACGGGCATGGCCTGTTCGGTATCGTAGACGGGCGCATAGCCATGCGGTCTCGGGTGATGGACCTCGACTGCGTCCTGCCCCAGCGAGAGAACCGCTACTTATCCACCGGCTACTATCAGTAAGTGACCTCCAATTCCCCTGTCCCACATTACGCCTCGAAGCGATTCCTAATTTATTGCTTTTCTCTTTCCCATGTATAGTGCGTTTTTAAAAGCAATTCCAGACCTCCCGAAGGAAGAGATCTTTTACCCACCACTCGAACCTATTACTGACGACGAAAACTCAACTTATGACAAAGCGACGGAAGGTGTAAATTACGGACCAATCGCCACATCTCGGAAACCGATGGGAAGTATAAATCAAAGTCCAAATAAACCAACTCGGAAACCGACTGCGAAGGGTAGCGGCGCTCGGAGGCTTAAGGTAAGCGTCCTACTTTCTCTGCTGAAAACTATTCCAGTTTGCCATTCCAGGCTGAGTAATAGTAAACCACTAGAAAGTGATTAAAAACTTCTCACTCAAACTTTGGCGCTTGGTACGAGAGATGTAGCGCGAGGACCTTATCCGCTGCTCACTACATTTCGTTTAGAATGTATTTCGAGCGGAAACTTCTTTTTTTCAGAGGTCAACCATGAGAAATTAGGGCACGCCTCATCTACGCGAACTCCTAAATACTGATATATTTTTCATTTGTGGAAACATTAAATTTTCACTCGTTCCTTAGAAATCGAGGAACAATATTGATAGTATCTGGGAATTATTCGTTATTATTGTTGTGATCAGTCCGAAGACTGATTTGATACTGCTCTCTACACTACTCTATCCTGAGCAAGTCTCTTCCTCTCCGAATAACTACTGCAACCTCCATACTTCTGATCTTGCTTACTGTATACATCTCTTGGTCTCCCTCTACAATTTCTATCCCCCCTACCCTGCCCCAGTGCCCTCCAGCACTATACTGGTGATCCCTTGAAGTCTCAGAAAGTGTACTGTCAACTGATCCCTTCTTCTAGTCAAGTTGTGCCACAGATTTCACAAATTTGTTTTCTCACCAATTCTGTTCTGTACTTTCTCTTTAGTTACGTTATCTACCCATCCAGTCTTCCGCATTCTTCTGTAGCACCACATTTTAAAAGCTTTTGTTCTCTTCTTGTCTAAACTGTTTATCGCCCGTACTGCACTTCCATACACAGCTGATGTACAGTTGCCAGGGCACACGTGGGAAGACCAGTAGTGGTGGGGATTACAGACAGGTGATGATGGGGAAATACTGAGCGCTGGAGGGGAAGTGCCGTTTTAAACTGAAACCTACACTTACACTGCTTTTGTTAGTATCTAGAAAGAGTTCGGGATGCAAATGCAGTGATTTATTTTCGCTTGTAACTTTCAGACAAACGTCATGAGTGGCAAATTTGGAGTAAAATCTATATGTTTCTCTTGTTGCCATGTTAAAATTTGATTCTTTTGCCGTAACATAGCGGAGTTTACACAGCATCACCTCACTAACATGCTGTGCAGACGCAGTTGTAAGAAATTCTGGAACATTGGTTTATTAAGTTTAGTAAGTGAGGAACTGAGGAAAAGTAAGGTCAGTAGCCTATGAATAAGTACATCCTCGGTACAAATTAAACATGTAATGACTGCACTTATGTTGTTCCAAAACCCATAGCATTTCTCGTTTCACCAGCTATCAATAGCTCCTGAAAATTACAGTCTTTCATCGGAAAAGACTGTAGTTAGTAGAATAGCACAGTAGATAATGAAGTTCTGTATAATAACCATGTGGCAAAATACCCTCCTCTTTGTGTGCTATCATTTGCCAAAATCTCATTCCGATATCTCAAACCGTTTATGAAATATGAAGAATGCTGTGGATATTTCACTCTAGTTTTATCGTTGGCGCAGTGCGATCGCAAATGAATACGCCACATCAGATCAATTTACTCGAGATTGGTGACAGATAGAGACCTCTACCCAAGTCTAAAGAAAAATGCAATACGGTTAGCTAAATTTCATATTCAGCAACATATTATGTAATATGTACCAAACGCAAAAACCAAAGCGACCCATTTTTTCATTGTAAACTTTCTCTAATTTCATGCAGTGTCTTTCTTACACGTAAAAATATCATAATAACTATGACCATTAACGAAATAATGAGGACATCATCAGGAACCAGACATATAAAGCTATAAGTAACACAAAAATAAATTTTTCTACCCAATAGTTTCTGTAAAATCGTTTGAGAAAGATTGCGGAGCGTGCATCTCGATTCTTTCATCACCGACTAGTCGAAAGGTGGCAACACTGACGCCCTTCCTTTCCAAACAAACGAATGAACTCGCCCGGCGCTTTGGACGAAAAATGGTCACAGCGCATTGGTCACTGTGTCCTGCACGGACTCTACATGACTCCGCGCTACGCACAAGTTGTTGTTGTTGTTGTGGTCTTCAGTCCTGAGACTGGTTTGATGCAGCTCTCCATGCTACTCTATCCTGTGCAAGCTTCTTCATCTCCCAGTACCTACTGCAACCTACATCCTTCTGAATCTTCTTAGTGTATTCATCTCTTGGTCTCCCCCTACGATTTTTACCCTCCACGCTGCCCTCCAATACTAAATTGGTGATCCCTTGATGCCTCAGAATATGTCCTACTAACCGATCCCTTCTTCTGGTCAAGTTGAGCCACAAACTTCTTTCTCCCCAATCCTATTCAATACTTCCTCATTAGTTATGTGATCTACCCATCTAATCTTCAGCATTCTTCTGTAGCACCACATTTCGAAAGCTTCTGTTCTCTTCTTGTCCAAACTATTTACCGTCCATGTTTCACTTCCATACATGGCTACACTCCATACAAATACTTTCAGAAATGACTTCCTGACACTTAAATCTGTACTCGATGTTAACAAATTTCTCTTCTTCAGAAACGCTTTCCTTGCCATTGCCAGTCTACATTTTATATCTTCTCTACTTCGACCATCATCAGATATTTTGCTCCCCAAATAGCAAAACTCCTTTACTATTTTAAGTGTCTCATTTCCTAATCTAATTCCCTCAGCATCACCCGACTTAATTCGACTACATTCCATTATCCTCGTTTTGCTTTTGTTGATGTTCATCTTATATCCTCCTTTCAAGACACTGTCCATTCCGTTCAACTGCACTTCCAGGTCCTTTGCTGTCTCTGACAGAATTACAATGTCATCGGCAAACCTCAAGGTTTCTATTTCTTCTCCATGGATTTTAATACCTACTCCGAATTTTTCTTTTGTTTCCTTTACTGCTTGCTCGATATACAGATTGAATAACATCGGGGAGAGGCTACAACCCTGTCTTACTCCCTTCCCAACCACTGCTTCCCTTTCATGTCCCTCGACTCTTATAACTGCCATCTGGTTTCTGTACAAATTGTAAATAGCCTTTCGCTCCCTGTATTTTACCCCTGCCACCTTTAGAATTGGAAAGAGAGTATTCCAGTCAACATTGTCAAAAGCTTTCTCTAAGTCTACAAATGCTAGAAATGTAGGTTTGCCTTTCCTTAATCTTTCTTCTAAGATAAGTCGTAAGGTCAGTATTGCCTCACGTGTTGCAACATTTCTACGGAATCCAAACTGATCTTCCCCGAGGTCGGCTTCTACTAGTTTTTCCATTCGTCTGTAAAGAATTCGTGTTAGTATTTTGCAGCTGTGACTTATTAAACTGATTGTTCGGTAATTTTCACATCTGTCAACACCTGCTTTCTTTGGGATTGGAATTATTATATTCTTCTTGAAGTCTGAGGGTATTTCGCCTGTTTCATACATCTTGCTCACCAGATGGTAGAGTTTTGTCAGGACTGGCTCTCCCAAGGCCGTCAGTAGTTCCAATGGAATGTTGTCTACTCCGGGGGCCTTGTTTCGACTCAGGTCTTTCAGTGCTCTGTCAAACTCTTCACGCAGTATCGTATCTCTCATTTCATCTTCATCTACATCCTCTTCCATTTCCATAATATTGTCCTCAAGTACATCGCCCTTGTATAGACCCTCTATATACTCCTTCCACAATTTCTGCTTTCCCTTCTTTGCTTAGAACTGGGTTTCCATCTGAGCTCTTGATGTTCATACAAGTGGTTCTCTTATCTCCAAAGGTCTCTTTAATTTTCCTGTAGGCAGTATCTATCTTACCCCTAGTGAGATAAGCCTGTACATCCTTACATTTGTCCTCTAGCCATCCCTGCTTAGCCATTTTGCACTTCCTGTCGATCTCATTTTTGAGAAGTTTGTATTCCTTTTTGCCTGCTTCATTTACTGCATTTTTATATTTTCCCCTTTCATCAATTAAATTCAATATTTCTTCTGTTACCCAAGGATTTCTACTAGCCCTCGTCTTTTTACCTACTTGATCCTCTGCTGCCTTCACTACTTCGTCTCTCAAAGCTACCCATTCTTCTTCTACTGTATTTCTTTGCCCCATTCCTGTCAATTGTTCCCTTATGCTCTCCCTAAAACTCTGTACAACCTCTGGTTCTTTCAGTTTATCCAGGTCCCATCTCCTTAAATTCCCACCTTTTGCAAGTTTCTTCAGTTTTAATCTACAGGTCATAACCAATAGATTGTGGTCAGAGTCCACATCTGCCCCTGGAAATGTCTTACAATTTAAAACCTGGTTCCTAAATCTCTGTCTTACCATTATATAATCTATCTGATACCTTTTAGTATCTCCAGGGTTCTTCCATGTATATAACCTTCTATCATGATTCTTAAACCAAGTGTTAGCTATAATTAAGTTGTGCTCTGTGCAAAATTCTACCAGGCGGCTTCCTCTTTCATTTCTTAGTCCCAATCCATATTCACCTACTACGTTTCCTTCTCTCCCTTTTCCAACACTCGAATTCCAGTCACCCATGACTATTAAATTTTCGTCTCCCTTCACTATCTGAATAATTTCTTTTATATCATCATACATTTCTTCAATTTCTTCGTCATCTGCAGAGCTAGTTGGCATATAAACTTGTACTACTGTAGTAGGTGTGGGCTTCGTATCTATCTTGGCCACAATAATGCGTTCACTATGCTGTTTGTAGTAGCTTACCCGCTTTCCTATTTTTTTATTCATTATTAAACCTACTCCTGCATTGCCCCTATTTGACTTTGTGTTTATAACCCTGTAGTCACCTGACCAGAAGTCTTGTTCCTCCTGCCACCGAACTTCACTAATTCCCACTATATCTAACTTTAACCTATCCATTTCCCTTTTTAAATTTTCTAACCTACCTGCCCGATTAAGGGATCTGACATTCCACGCTCCGATCCGTAGGACGCCAGTTTTCTTTATCCTGATAACGACATCCTCTTGAGTAGTCCCCGCCCGGAGATCCGAATGGGGGACTATTTTACCTCCGGAATATTTTACCCAAGAGGACGCCATCATCATTTAATCATACAGTAAGTATATCCTGTTTTTATATTGGTATGTACCTTTGTATAATTTTTGAAACACGTTCTGAAATATTAATGTAATAAATTTTTCGGTTATCGATCCATCTCCACTGTGCTACTTGAGGTTTTGGTAATTTTTCAGGTTGTCTGATGATGGTTATATCCAAACGCGTCGTTAAACAAATCAGTCACCACAAATGCTTTGGCTCCTGTATCTTTCTTGCAGCGTCCATATTAGCATTGTTTCAACGTTTAATGAGATTAATATAACTCAAATTAAGCGTTTTTGATCAAAAAAAGTAGCACACAAATTTTCTTCCATTAAGTCTGAGCCGTTATCGTGTCACCATTTCCTGTAGAGTACCCTACCCAGTCTTCAGTAGGAGGGTAACGATGACGGCATCACATGCTGGACACTGCTCCGTTCTTTCTTTGGAAGTTAATTATATTCCCTCCTCGCGCCAACACGAAAAGTCTATGAGACGATAATGTTATCTGGCATGGGTAATTTAATGCCACGAGTCACACCAGTAATATTTTTCAAACAATTAATTGCAGTGTCGCCTTTTAGCATGCGGCGAGAGAGAAAATACAACACTACTTCCTTTCTTCTATGGCTTGTTAGTCTGGGAACACAGATCTCTGTAACAGGATGGCTTTGATAGGTTAGTGCGGGCTAGAATTCCTGTTGAGCAAGGTATAAGGCTAGCCGTGTACTTGGGAAACCTGTCCTTCGTTCCAATAAATATACTTCATTTCCACTACTGATTAGTTCTATCCCTCGTATCAGTCATTTTAAACATTCCGCTATATGTCTTACATGTCTTTTTTTTCAGAAATTTCCACGCTGTGTTATCTTACCTTGTTAGTCCAGCAAGAGTACTCCTATATGTAAAATAATTTTATCGTGAGGCCAGATAACAAATACTGGCTTGCTCCAACACTCCAAAAGTTATTCTATACTTTATCCTTCGACCAAGTAACAAGTATAGGGTTGCTCCAACGTACATAATAACCTTACCGTTAGACCAAGGGACAAGTACAGATTTGTATCACCTAGAAATGCTGTATCGTCAATTACACAGCTACTCCAACAACATTTAATACTTATTCACTTAGTACTTTAGGTGGCAAAGAAAATTAGCTAAGAAAGAAAATAACGATGTAACTTGGTATCTTTCGAGCAATGTGTTTCGGTATCACTTCTACTTAAATGTGGTCAACCAGGGCATTCTTTGTAAGTCATAACACAATCCACGATTCTACTATTCAAACAATAGTGTATTTCGGACTATGATAATTTAGTACAGGACTGCATTGATCTTTTATACTATTTCGGATCAATGCAGTGAGACGCTAAAATAACTGATTGCCACCGCTGCTTCTCGTAAGCTCAGTACCATGAATGGTAGACTTACTGCAATCTATTGTTGTTCCAGTTTCAAAGTGATCTATGTCCTTTGTGGATATTATGTATATAGTGACTGAGTTAAAGTTCTGACATTGTGCAAATTGCTTATGAATTTCCAGTGACACAAATTTTCTAACTACTATAAATATTAAACGACTATACCTCTGACTCAATGAACAGTAAGAAAGAAAACACAGATATGCTGTGAATTAACTTTAGCAAAAACTACTACTAATGCTTAAAACAAGAAACTTTTTATACCTTTAATGTCTCATTTGCCATTTACCCATATTATGTAGTTCACTGCTTTCTGTTTTGAAGTTATTGCCGAAATGGAAGAGGCTCTCTCAATAACGGAGTCGGAGATATAATCCGACCTATCGTCTTTTGATTATTGCACTGAGCGAGAACTTTTCTTTGTGTATATTGTTTATCTCTTTACACCGCTCAAGGTGGTATTTAACCTTAATAAAACAATGAGTTTTCTTTTCATTTGTGCGGCAAACTGATTATATTTCTGCTTTACTGTCTCTTTTGAATGTTAGTATGACAAGACAGACAGACTACTCTTTCTAGTGAAGCTTATGTTTTTCAAACAGTGTTTGCTCATACGTTTTTCACAAGGAGGTGAAAAAGAAGGGTATGATGCTATAAACTTAAAGCTTTGCGTTGTTTTGAAGCCAATATGGACGGGGCCAGCCGGCATCTTACATACCCCAAAATATTAACAGACTACTGTTTTACGAATGCTTCTTGTTCATTATTTCTGTCGTGTGGGCGTATCAGCTGTTTTAAATACAGTGCTCACAGGAATAACATAGCGTTAGGAAGGCAATTTCGAATGTTTATCTATTCTTGAATACGTATTTGATTTAGTAATACGATACATATGTCCTCGTTAATGTAACTTGTTTTTAGTTGAAGTATTTCGAATAACCAAGAAGTGAAGAATGTGACATGAAAAGCATGCTTTCGAAATCCATTTCATTCTACTTTTATTGTATTTGTGTCATTAGCAAATTAAGCTGGAACTGCGAAACCAGAGCTTATTTGCTCACTGGTGCTGTTTCTTGATCGTTATATTTTTGGCTCTCAGCTCGTGTACACAACATTTTTAATGTTCAGGCTTGCAAAAACTTACCTGTATGCTCTTTGCCAGCCCATAAACGTGTGAAATGAGGAAAGAAGCAAGACATGCTATCATATCTTGTGCATGTCAACAAGATAGACGATTATCGAAATGTCAAAGAAACAGAACTGCTAAGAGGTATTACCAACATGCAGAATAGAGTTCTTGTGCTTTAATGTCAGTGCAGTTTACACATCTTCTCAATTTGAAATTTTACCTACGATGCGTCATGCAGTGTGTGACGAGTGACAGCAATTTACAGTGTAGAAAAATCATATAATGTTTTTGAAGATATTCCAGCATCGTGCAATGCTATAATGTAATTACGGGAATTGTTTCAAACACTTAGACCTCGTAAAATGGATATTTTGCTTTAATTCTAAGTCTCCTTTTTTTTTTTTTAGTAATGACAGCCTAACCTGCGTAGCACCTAGCTGTACCTTTCCAAGACACAAACATGTAGCCGGAATGCTTGCACTACATATAACACAAATATGTAGCTCCGCCATTTTGATTACAAGTTTGTAATTTGTAACGTATTGTTTATCCTTGGGGAACTCACAGAAAATCCAAGTATAATTTGTATTTATGAAAGCATGAAAAAACCGTCTGATGATGAATCGTAAAAAATTCGATACCTTTTGAATAAAGTAATCTGAAGCTAAATTATTGGTGGTTGCTGTACACCAGCAACAATTTACATTATATAAAATACTGATGACTTAGTGATCAGTCTTGTCCAAGAGAAACTACGCCTGCAGGTGACTCTGAACGACATAGGCGGAAGTCATAGAGTAGGGCGTAAGACGCCCAAAACCAAGATCCATAATTGTGAAGTTCGTGTCATACAGGAAAAGATCTGAAATTTTCAGAGTGAAGAAGAAACCTGAAAGTAAGGTCTTACACGACGATTTCACTTCTGAAGGATTTTATTTTATATAACAGGCACGGTCTCCAGCCATGTCTATATATGACAAAATAATGATATAAAATGATGTAATGAACGCAATAATGTGGATGAAAAAACAGGGCGACAAAACGAAGGAAATTAAATCGAAATTAATATACAAAATTAATTAGAAGTACAGGAACAAAGATTTCAAGTGGAGAAGGAATGATAGGAAGAAAAATGAGAGCAAATTAAGAAGTTGATATTATGATTAAAATTATGTGACAAAGGAATGGTATTAAAAATTACATTTAAATCAATTAATTGAGTTAAAATGCTAATCAAAATCATTTTGATAAGGATTTAAAAAACTGTACCTATCGAGATTTTTTCTAAATTATTTATTTATTTATTTTTATGTATTTGTTGAGATCACATAGGACGCTCTCTAGGCGAAAAACAATTATGTATAATTACCATCAATAACAAACAAAATAAAAAGGGAATTATAGAATTTAAAGAAAACACCCTCCTGGCAGAACAGACAAAATGGCATCCGCGTCCCGCCAACTTGTGGGTAGACGCACACTGAATCCCAAGGCAGTCAGGCATGTTCCAGGCACGTCTTCACGAAAAATATTGCATTTGCCAATACATTGGATCGAGTCCTGGTATTACACAAACTCACTGAAATCACCTTCTCATACCTGTGGCTCTCCAGTTGCAGGGGGGGGGGGGGGTCGAAGAAAGCACTACCCAAAAAGTTGGCATAGTACTGACGATATCGCGGATGGTCCACGAGAAAAGTAAAGCGATCTTGCAGGAACGTCCAAAAATCAAGAGCACTCTTTATCACATTCATGGAACAAATAAGATATCCAGAGGCCTTTTATCCAGTTCACAGCGTTGATCTTCGTACGTGGGAAGTATGTCTCATCTGGGAACAGAAGAGATGCTGTGTAATGACATGGAGAGCCGTACGTAGAAGAAAGGCAAGCATCTTCTGAATCAGATGCCACACCTCTGCAGAAGATCCACACATCAGTCGATGTTCGTCCGTATCAAGCGTGTGACAACGAGGACACAGCGGCGAATCTGTCACTTTTATGGCATTTAGACAAAGTTGTGTCATGTATTTTTTAGTAACGACCAAATACCACGTCGCACAAGCGCTCGTCTCCAGGAGGACATGGTCCACAGAACGCCAAACCACGGGCCATGTGATCGTAGGATGTCGGCATTCCACAACATTCCTAGTATGATTTCTCATCATTAGGCGGTAAACATCACGTGCGGTGGGGTTCTGGTACTTTGGCAAGTTGGCATGGACATAACTGTATTCGATGAAAAAGGTCCTGACATGTGCGAGCGAGAAAGAAATATGGGCTACGGCAACAGGTGCCACTCGAGAGGGAGGGGCCAGTTCGTCAATCAGGCTTCCCGATAATTCCGTACGGCTGCGGGTCCACGACTTAACCATCGTACTTGCATAAAGGGCAGCTGCTCTCGCTTGGACGTTGACAAGGCCGAGGCCGCCATCTCGAGGAGGAAGTGTCAACGTGTCGTAGCGGACTTTGAGGATAAGACCCGCGCTTACAAAGTAGCCGAACGCCGCCTGAAGTCTCTGTGCCATTGCCTTTGACATCCGTAAAATCTGTGCTAAATAGGGCAGTCGCGAGACTAGATGAGAATTAACAAAATTCACCCTTTGTGACATGTCCAATGCTCTCAGGAGGTTGCCACGAACGTTCGCGTGGATTGCTTGAAGCAGGCGTTTACAGTTAAATGAGATCGTGCGCTGTATATCACGCGTGACGGTGATCCCCAAACATTTGAGCTTGTCCACTAATGGCGATGGAGTCACAGTCTCTGCTGGAAGACCTCCACCTACGCACATAGCAGTAGATTTCGTCAGGTTTACACGGCTGCCAGCAGCAGTCCCGTACTGGTTGATCCATGCCAATGCCTCTCGCACTTCATCCTCCGATAGAACCAAGAACACCACCTCATCTGCATAGGCGCGGCAGATGAAAGCATTCCCCCTCATTGTTATCCTTGCGAGCCGGCTCCTCAAACCGTGCAACAGTGGCTCAAGGGCGATGACGAAAAGCAGCATCGACAGTGGACATCCTTGACGGACCGACCGCATGACATTGATAGGGTCCGCCACACGGCCATTGAGCAGCACTCGCAACGTGGCACCTCGGAGGAGGCGCAAGACGATGTGTACAAACCTGCCGGGAAAGGCCATCCGTCTGAGTGCGTTTTCCAGAAAGGCATGACTCACTCTATCAAAGGTGTGGTCCAAGTCCACTGTCACTAAGGCACCGGGACGGTGGCATGTCGTGGCCAGTGCTATGACGTCACAGTAATCGCTGATTACCGTCTGAATGTTACTGTCACCACCAAAGCACGTTTGATCCAGAGAGATGACTTGAGGAATAACTTGCAGAAGGCGAGCGGCAAGAATCCGGGTAAAAATCTTGAAGACACAATTTAACATGCTCAACGGCCGATAATGCCCAACTCCCCGACCTCCCGATGGCTTGGGGACCGGGATAAGCAAGCCTTCTACGAATTCGGGTGGGAGGGGAAGGCCAGGGTTCATCAGTTCTTCATACATCGCAGTCCAGCGTAAGCCCATTATGTCGTGGAATGTGCGGTGAAACTCCAGCGGGAACCCATCTAGTCCTGGGGCTTTATTCGCCGCGCCCTAATGAAGAGCATCGGAGACGTAGTCAGACGTAATTGTCGCTGTGAGAATATCCGCAGCAGCCTCATCTAGGGTACCCATCAAGGAACGGAGGAATAAGTCGTTACCGCTATGTTCTGGTCCTCTGCTGCATAGAACTGGTTGTAGTGATCCACAAAGGCTTTTAGGATGTCATTCTGGGATGTCAGTGGACGACCATCTGGCAAGTCGAGGGCGTTGACCAGCTTTCTCCAACACCGCTGCTTCTCTCGAATAATATGATACATGGACGGGGGCTCTCCCAGTACACAATCGTGACATCTTGCACGTGCTATCGTGCCTTCAAGGCGGTGATGCATAAGAGAAATTATCTTCGCCTCAATACGTTGAAATTCAACCTGTCGTTGAACAGAGGGGGCATGGTTTGAGAGTCCCCAGAGAATTGTGAAATAGTATTCCTTGGTATGTCGTTGCCACAGCATTCTGTCGTGACCGTAATTCATCATCGAACGACGTAAAGAAGGCTTGGTGCAGTCGAGCCACCACCGGAGTGTTGAAGGATACGCTGCAAAGCGTCTCACACAGTTGTTCCACGTCGTTTCTACGACCTACGACCTGCCTGCATTTCGGGTCCTTGAGATGGGCGACATTCAATACTCAAACCTACTACCGCCTGCATACTACGCTGTCAGACCATACACTAGACCGTGCAACCAGACTACATAACTGATCTTTTTTAAAGCTGGTGACTGTCACACAAAATTCCGTTTTTTTTTTTTTTAAACAAACGAAATCTTACCAGCATGAACGGCTGCAGTGTCTGATACCCGGGATCCTAACCTACAAGATCTTATAGATAGTTTCAAAAAGTCTATCGCACCGCTAGGGATCTCTCCTAGTCAGGAACTTTAAAGATTTGTTCATAGCGTGGATTTCGCTCGCATTTATCGCCTGAGTTTCCTGTGTCTTGGTCGTCACTGCTGTAGTGATGGTGTGTACTGTGTGCCAGACCGTGTCTCGAGACTGGAGCGTAGCACTTACCTCAGCTTTCACGAGCGCGGCAACGTCGAGGATGGTGGGCGGTGCGGCCGCAGCTCTCAGTGTCTGCTCGACTCCGGACTGGCCGTTGGCAATACTGTCCGTTGTTCGACGATTATCCATTTCAAATGCTGTTCCAGGTTACAAATTTTCAGAATCAAACGGTAATATGACACTAGGCACTCGAAACACGATTCTCGTAATACACTGCCGAAAAAAGTACACCTGATCTGATGACGGAATATGCCACCTGGGCGATAGTAAATGTACTGATAACGGATTCAACGTCGTCCGCCAACAGATAGCGTGGTGGCATAGCTTCAAGCGCGCCATCCGAGTCTACCCTATCATAGGGAATGCTCACAGCCGGGAGGCTCAGTGTCGTGAAAAGATATGAAACAAGCGCAGCCATGACACGGAGACCCATTCAAGCCTTCTACAGACAACTGAGCGAGTCTTAAATGGTTCAGATTGTGTCCTTCCGAGTGACAGGATGGTCCTTTCCGAGAATTGCCACCCAAGTTCTACATTTATACTCCGCAAGCCACCCAACGGTGAGTGACGGAGGGCACTTTACGTGCCACTGTCATTACCTCCCTTTCCTGTTCCAGTCGCGAATGGTTCGCGGGAAGAACGACTGCCGGAAAGCCTCCGTGCGCGCTCGAATCTCTCTAATTTTACATTCGTCATCTCCTCGGGAGGTATAAGAAGGGGGAAGCAATATATTCGATACCTCATCCAGAAAAGCACCCTCTCGAAACCTGGCGAGCAAGCTACACCGCGATGCACAGCACCTCTCTTGCAGAGTCTGCCACTTGCGTTTGCTAAACATCTCTGTAACGCTATCACGCTTACCAAATAACCCTGTGACGAAACACGTCGCTCTTCTTTGGATCTTCTTCATCTCCTTTGTCATCCCGACCTAGTATGGATCCCACACTGATCAGCAATACTCAAGTATAGGTCGAACGAGTGTTTTGTAAGCCACCTCCTTTGTTGATGGACTACATTTTCTAAGGACTCTCCCAATGAATCTCAACCTGGCACCCGCCTTACCAACAATTAATTTTATATGATCATTCCACTTCAAATCGTTCCGTAAGCATACTCCCAGATATTTTACAGAAGTAACTGCTACCAGTGTTGGTTCTGCTATCATATAATCATACAATAAAGGATCCTTCTTTCTATGTATTCCCAATACATTACATCTGTCTATGTTAAGGGTCAGTTGCCACTCCCTGCACCAAGTGCCTATCCGCTGCAGATCTTCCTGCATTTCGCTGCAATTTTGTAATGCTGCAACTTCTCTGTATACTACAGCGTCATCCGCGAAAATCCGCATGGAACTTCCGACACTATCTACTAGGTCATTTACATATATTGTGAAAAGGAATGGTCCCATAACACTCCCCTGTGGCACTCCAGAGGTTACTTTCACGTCTGTAGACGTCTCTCCATTGAGAACAACATGCTGTGTTCTGTTTGCTAGAAATTTTCAATCCAGCCACACAGGTTGTAAGTAGGCTGTTTATGTTTTCTTATTGGCAACGTTATGTAGCGCTCTATATGAAAATCACTGGCTGTGCTGTGTGCAGTCTGTGGCTAGTTTGCATTGTTGTCTGCCATTGTAGTGTTGGGCAGCGGCAGTTGGAGGTGAGCCGCCAGCAGTGGTGGATGTGGGGAGAGAGATGGCGGAGTTTTGTAATTTGTCATGAACTGCTATATATATATTATGACTATTAAGGTAAATACATTGTTTGTTCTCTATTAATATCTTTCATTTGCTAACTATCCCTATCAGTAGTTAGTGCCTTCTGTAGTTTGAATCTTTTATTTAGCTGGCAATAGTGGCGCTCGCTGTATTGCAGTAGTTCGAGTAATGAAGATTTTTGTGAGTTAAGTTATTTGTGAAAGGTATAGTTTAATGTTAGTCAGGGCCATTCTTTTGTAGGGATTTTTGAAAGTCATATTGCGTTGCGCTAAAAAAAATATTGTGTGTCAGTTTAAGCACAGTCGTGTATAAATTGTTCTAAGGGGAAGTTTCATATGGCGACCCTGCCAGGACACAGCTGCCGTAGCTAGTAATTACATAAAAATGGAAGACATTAGGGACATCTTACTCCAGGAACACGACGTAAAACTTAACAACATTGCACATCCTGTGATTCACATTACAGTAAATGACGTAAAATTTACGGCAGTACTTGACTCTGGCAGTCCCATTTCAGTAATTAGTGAAGCAGCTTTTAGCAAATGCAACAAATCGAACGATTGTCCCACACTTCCGTTACGTAAGATTAAATTACAAGGTGCAATCTTTGGAAAAAGTGTAGATGTACGCCAACAAAGCAATTTAGAATTCTTTTGCCAAAGCCACAGCTTTTCTATGAAATTTCTTATTGTTCCATTATTGTCGACGAAAATTATACTGGGAGTAGACTTTTTGAATGAATACAAAGCAATTTTAAGCTTTCACAATGCTGAAATAAGTTTAGAGAAAGAAGGTAAGTCAATAGCTTTGAAATTTGAAGACTGGCTCTCAAACCATGATGAGGAAATTAATCGGCTGTACGTTCTGTTAGACAACAGTTCGGAATTTTCTACGGAACTAGACACTAACAATCACTCTGCAAGTACTGACAGGGATGGTATCGATGGCATATTTGAAACTAATGAGTTAATTCAGAATAAAATTCAAAGAATTGAGAATTGTAATGACACTGATAGGCAGGACCTTTTTGAGATTTTACAAGCACATTCCACAGTTTTTACTCACAAAACAGGAACAATCAAGCGATTTCAATACCAATTTCGTGTTCGTGAGCATACTAAATTTTGTGTTAGACCATACGTAATTCCGGCGCATTATAGGGACCGTGTTAGAACAGAAATACAATCTATGCTTGACGAGGGCATTATTGAGCCTGCAGTAAGCTCATACAACAATCCGTTACATGTTGTTGAGAAGAAAAATGGATCGATCAGGCTTGTCTTAGATTCGAGACAAATCAATACTATCATTATTCCTGAAACAGACAGGCCGCAGACGATGGAAGAACTTCTTCAAAATTTTAATGGTGTAAAAGTGTTGTCTTCCATTGATCTCAGATCCAGCTTTTATCAGATCGAACTTCATCCAGAATGTAGAAAATACACAGCTTTCCTTTGTTTCGGCGTTTGTTATCAGTTTCGGAAACTTCCTTTTGGTTTGAACATTTCTTCGACAGCATTCATTCGCGGGTTAAATTCCATATTACCTGAGTTCTTAAAACGTCACATCACCTTATATGTGGACGATATTCTAATAGCAGAAGCTTCATGGGAACAACATAACCGCATCCTCAACAGTTTGTTACGTATTTTTGCAGAATCTGGAATTACAGTTAACTTGGAAAAGTCTGAATTCGGTAGGTCAAAGGTGAAGTTTTTGGGACATATTATTTCTTCTGAAGGCATTCAACAGGATCCTGAAAAGTTAGAAGCAATCAGAGCCATTCCAGTTCCATCCACAAAAAGACAAGTCCGCAGTTTTCTAGGTCTCGTAAATTTTTACCGTCGTTTTCTGAATATGCAAATTCTAGTTACACCAAAACTTTGTTCTCTCACTGGAAAAAATACTATTTGGAACTGGGACGAACAAGCACAGTTGGAATTCAATTCTTTGAAAGAAGCGTTACTTCACGCGCCAATACTAGCTCATCCAGATCTGTCACAAGATTTCTGCCTTAGCACGGATTCTTCTAAAGTCGGTCTTGGTGCCCACTTATTTCAAGAAGCCATAGAAAATGACACTACTGTTCAGAAAACCATTGCTTTTGCTAGCCGAGTTCTAACAAAATCTGAAAAAAATTATTCCGTTACTGAATTAGAAGCTTTAGCTATCGTTTGGGCATTTAACAAATTCCGTTTCTTTCTTTCTGGTAAGCACGTAAAAGTATACAGTGATCATCGTGCATTACAATTTCTTATGTCTTCAAAATTAAATCATGACAGGTTAAAACGTTGGGCATTGTTTCTGCAAGAATTCCGCTTCACAATAGTCTACATTCCCGGCAAGGAGAACATTGTTGCGGACGCACTGTCACGCGCACCGGCTGGGCTTGAGAAAAGTAACACAGAAGGCAACCTCGAGAAAATTTCAGTATTCTTTACATTCAGAAAGTCGCCTTTGAAAACTTCATCACCACATCTTTAAAGGACATTGCTCATGAACAAGATAAAGATCCGATTTGGAAAGACATCAAAAGTAAATGGCATGAAAAGACACACACTCAGATTCGGCATTATTACCTGGTTAGAAACAACATACTCTTCAAACGCTGCACTGTTGATGACAAGCTATGGGTACTTTGCATTCCAGACGATTTTGTTAATAAGCTCATTTGGTACATTCATCTCAGCTACGCACATTTTGGTCCACGAAAATGTTATCATATTCTTCGAACGACTTGTTATTTTTAACAATATGGAAAAGCGAATTCGAAGAGTCTTGTCTATTTGTAAACTTTGTCAAAATGCGAAACCATCTACTATCTCACATCGTGCTCCGTTGTTTCCTATTATTCCTTCTAAATTAAAAGAATTTGCTGCTGTTGATCTCTTGGGACCCCTTGTCAGAATATCGAATGAATTTTCGTACGTTCTAGTCGCTGTTGAACTTACTTCAAAATTTGTTTCTTTCACTCCGTTACGTAAAGCCACTGGACGGTCTGTATCCAACGCCTTTGTTAAAAATTTCTTACGTGAAGTTGGCCACGTTGCTAAAGCCATTTCAGATAACGGACCGCAATTCAGATCTGCTGTTTGGTCACGCATGCTTCGGAATCATAAAATTAAACCTGTTTTTATTTCATTGTATTCACCACATTGTAACCCCTCCGAACGGATTATGAAAGAAATCAATAAGCTTTGCAGACTTTATTGTCACAGAAAGCATCAGCATTGGGACAGATATTTACACTTATTTCAAAACGTGCTGAATGAAATGCCTCATGACTCCACTGCTTTACCTCCTACTCTTGTACTGAAGAATGAAGAACCACCGAACAGAATCAGAGAGCTTGTACCTTTCCCGAATATGCGTAAACTTCTACACAAAGATATAATTGATTTGGCTCTTAAAAATATAAAATCTGCAGGAAACAAAAGGAGAAAACTACACGGTAAAGCAAATGCAAAGAAATTATATATTGGTCAGAAAGTTCTCATTAAAGCTCATTCATTGTCACATAAGAAGAAACACTTGAGTCACAAATTCTTTCTAGTTTACAATGGACCTTATAGAATCCGACGTATACCACATGATAATTGCGTTGAAGTTGAAACTCTGCGTACTAGGAAGAGTAAAGGTTTACACCACATTTCACATGTAAAACCGTTTATTGAAAAATAATCTGCTTTTTAACTTTGTCTTTGCCATAAAACGTTTCACTTCACGTTACTACTATGCTTTAGAAACTGTTACCATGCAACAATGTTTAAAGTTAAATATCCAGTCAAGAACCAAGAGAACTTATTCAAACAGAAATTCCGAATGCATTGTTATTGCGAACAGACGACACAGTGTTATTGTGTGTGTACATTCTTGCTTGTTAGTTGCACGATTACGTAACGACTATAAGGCTCACATACTTAGAATATTTACCAGTAGTGCTAATGAGATTTTCATGCAACATTTTGGTTTACTTGAAAATACATTCTGAATTAAAGTACTTTCTGTGAGATACCAGATGAGACAATGGTTAGTTTATGTGACAGCTACACGATTTTATCACGACGCTACTAATGAGTGACAATTTACAATGTTGCTTTTGCGGTGTTTCTGTTTTATATCTGCACAGTTTTTCTGTATTATTCTGGAAAGTAAAACATGTTTTAGTAGTAACTTTTGTGGTATAGCTGCAAGGAGACAGCCTTTTCTGTAGCACAACAATACGTTACAGCACAGTACTTTCTTCATCACGGCAATAAGCGTAATAAGTATGATATCTATACGCAAAGCATTTCTCTTTTGTTTATCATGAGGTCAGTACATTGACTTCTGCAGAACTTAGCTTTTGGAGGACGATAACTACGACACTTCCACAGAGATTATCTTACAGCAAGACGCACATTTAGCGCTACAGGACACGTATTTGAGTGATTAATTTTGTACTTAAAAACATTTATTTTTAAATATTTTTGAATTACAAAGAAAGTCTTCTGTGATACATTTCATTCCATTGCTGTAATCTGTAACACCTGAGGGTATAATTACATTAATCCTCAGGGGGGTACACGCTTACTTTGTGTACCATGTGTTTGGCAAGCACAAGGAGCCCTAGCTAATATGGTATTTGCTTATACAACTTTACACATCGGTACCATATTCCTCTAACACATAATTACACAGCTATCTGATCATTTAACTGAGAGATAAGCTTTTTTTACGTCAGTGACACATGTTTACGCAATTACACCGTTGGATAACTTCACACTTACGAAATTGTATTTTGTCTGTACTGTGTGAACTGTTCATATTTTTTCGGACCCATTGTGATACTATGAGAGCTTTGAATGATGTATTTGGTATGAGATCATGATTTTTAAAGTACGTTTGAGGTAGATGACACTACTGAAATGTGCAGAGAATTTTCTTAAGTTTTGAAATTATTGCAAAAAGCTACGACGTTTTTGAGATTTGACTGAGGTGTTATGATGTTATTTTTACGATGACGATATGTATTATGCTGTTGAGGTATGTTTATGATCAATAAGCCGATGTTATATGAGGAATTTGATTATGCTACATACTTATTAAGATGAAATATTGAAAAAGTGTCGACGAATATGTATATGTGTAGTAAGGTAAGGAGTAATGAATAGTGGTTAGGGACTCTGATTTATGAAAAGGATGTTCGAAACCAAGAAACGTACTTTAAGAGTTATGAAATGTGTGTGTATATGCGTGAATGTATCACAATGCCGGCGAAAATTTTTTCGACACTGTTATATTTATAGGATTTTGTTTCTACACATTTGTAACGCAAATTCTCGACCTGTGAAATTTTTTATGAGAGACTGTCACTGTAGCGGAAACTGCTGTCGTAAACATTTCGTTAAGATAGGTAAGTGATCTTGACGTAATGCGTTTTTGGCGCCCAGCTGAGAGGTAGTCGTCTGACAAAAGAAAGCCATTAGGCGGAGAAAAAAAGAGGCCTACATTCCCGCTAATGACATTCCTTTGTAGAAAGCATCGCAAAAACGACATGGTCGAACTTGAAAACACATGATTACACTGTGGAGCTCTTAATTTATGATATTTATTGACATGCCTAAGGAAATGACAAGAAATATTTTTATGTCTATAGACCTGATTATGACTACTGTCTCTCTAGTTGAGAGATTTTTCTACTAACTTATGAAATGCCTCATGACTACTGAATGATGTTCTTATGCTTTACTTTGTACATATTTGCTCATTTTCTTTAATATCTAGTTTCTAGCTGCACTGCAACATTGGTTAAAATAAAATTTAATATATGTACTAATATAGTTATTTTATGCCTACAGATCCAGTCAGTAAGAAATTTATGATTTACTTCCAAGAAAACGAGGGCACATAAATAGACATTTCCCTTCACAGGAATTGCATAAATAATTTCTTTACGATTTGGTAACTTATCTGCTAGTGTAAGTTCTCGTGATGCATCACTCTAGTGTTAAGATGTGACATAGGTATTAGACATGGCCATTTTAGTGTAATATTTTTCTGCTTGAGCTATGTCATGTTTAGATATAAGTTTTGTTATTTGGTGCTGCTGTTTGCCAGGCATAATGTTACTGAATTTGACGTTGTATTACGCTGTTAAGCCAGTTTTACTACTGTTTTATTTTTCTTGTTTGCTGCACAGTGCCTTATATTAGTTGTAGTACTGCAATTGCTTTGCCTATTTAAATTTTTTGTCATTGATGTTTGTGTTAATTGTTTTGTGTTGCTGCATTGCCTCGTGCCTTAGTTTAGCATCTGAGCTCAGTAGATTTAAGTTAACTTAAGAGGGGGTAGACTATAAGAGAATGAGTTGCGATGAATTGGGAGAAATGCATTGAGAAGTTATACGAAAAAAGTACAGAAAGCAGGTATAGGTAGGATTTTCTTGGAAATAAATGGTAAGATAATGAAAAATAAATAATGACGTAAGACAAATGTGAATATATAAATACAGAAAGCATGCTTGGATAGGATTTTTTTGGTGGAAACAAAGGTTGAAATAAGACGAAAGATGTACGGAATGAAGTTTTGGGTTGGACTGCAGTACCAAATGTTACACTGAAAACGAACCCTGTCCTTTCCTTTTGTGTTATCCCACTATGTGTTTGTGTACCCTTGTGTATTTGTTTTCTTCCTGTCTCTGTGTAGTTTCATAGAATTTTTTCTTCTAATATTAAGCTACATTCACTATGATGAGGAATACTGTTATCCTCAAATATAATTGGCATTAATAATATGTTATTTTCTTTGTAAAGATGCTTAGACATTATTTATTCTGTTTTGTTTTAATGCTCATGTGTGAAGTTGATGTTTCAATAATTATTCTGATCTTTTATGTATTTACTTATGTCATAATTCCTGTAACACTGATGTATATGTCTATTTCGATTCTTTTGTAAAGCCTGTACTACAAATGTTATCTGTATTGTTATGTTCTTTAATGATGTATTTTGTACCTTTGTAATTGTATTCTAATGTTATAATATTGTAATTGACACCAGTTCATCAATTTAAGTAACTTGTAAGCATTCATTTCACTGCACACATTTCTGTTGGTCATAGTAATGCACAATATGTGAGAAGTTGGGACTGTTAGTGTTTGCACGTGTGTTACTAATTCAGCAAGGGACTGGATAACAGCATTGCTGGTTTTAAGGACAATTCCAAAAAACTTTGTGAGTGCACAAGTGGTGATTATGGACTTGCTATATTCTCTGCAAGACTTTTCGATGGTAATTGTGCACCCGCACAGTCACAACAGATGGCTGCTGGCCATCTCTACAAGGACTACAGTGGGTCTACACCTTTGCTGACTCACCAGTACCATTATTTCTACGAGGACTGCAGTGGGTCTGCACCTCTGGTGGCCCACCAATACCGTCACCTCTACCAGGACTACAGTGGGCCTGTCCACAATTTCTACAAGGACTGCAGTGGGTCTGCACCTCTGGTGGCCCACCAATACCGTAATCTCTACCAGGACTACAGTGGGTCTACTCTGTGATGACCTACCTACCAATCTTCTTCAATACGTCGAATGACTCTGCTGTGGGTTTGCTCTGTTGTGGCCCATTACCTGTCAGCATGTCAAGAGTCAGCACTGCCTTTCAGTTGGAAGGACAACACTACTTCTTCAAGACCGCATGGAAATCCACTACTTCCGTGTGCATTCTCTTTTACTAATGAGACTTTGTGAAAAACAAAAACTGTAATTACTATTATGATGAATGATCAGGACTATCTTTATGGACTGTGAGAAAATTTTAGCTTTTGACCAACATTGTATTAATAAGTGTGTGCATTTGATATCTTTCTTACTGTAATTATGAAAAAAATTTTCAAATCTGTATTGGCCACTGCCCAAAAAAAATTTGTAAAATTTTTTTTGGGGAGCATGGGGGCTATGTAAGTAGGCTGTTTATGTTTTCTTATTGGCAACGTTACGTAGCGCTCTATATGAAAATCACTGGCTGTGCTGTGTGCAGTCTGTGGCTAGTTTGCATTGTTGTCTGCCATTGTAGTGTTGGGCAGCGGCAGTTGGAGGTGAGCCGCCAGCAGTGGTGGATGTGGGGAGAGAGATGGCGGAGTTTTGTAATTTGTCATGAACTGCTATATATATATTATGACTATTAAGGTAAATACATTGTTTGTTCTCTATTAATATCTTTCATTTGCTAACTATCCCTATCAGTAGTTAGTGCCTTCTGTAGTTCGAATCTTTTATTTAGCTGGCAATAGTGGCGCTCGCTGTATTGCAGTAGTTCGAGTAATGAAGATTTTTGTGAGTTAAGTTATTTGTGAAAGGTATAGTTTAATGTTAGTCAGGGCCATTCTTTTGTAGGGATTTTTGAAAGTCAGATTGCGTTGCGCTAAAAAAAATATTGTGTGTCAGTTTAAGCACAGTCGTGTATAAATTGTTCTAAGGGGAAGTTTCAAGGTGGTCTGATCTTCCGTAGGCTCTTACTTTGTTTAACAGGCGGCAATGCGGAACTGTATCAGTCAGTTGTGCAAAGATGCTGGCATCTTTGGTCACGTGAACATTCTCACACTCACAGACGAGGTTCTGGACGTCCACGCAGCACACACGCCAGCAAGGATCGTCGCATTGTGAGGGTAGTAGGGGCAGGTCTCACAGCTACCACAGCACAGATAAGAGGGCTTGTGAGCCCAGACGTGGTAACACGAACTGTTGTGAAATGGCTGTCACCAGTGGGATTATGGGCGCGCACACCTACGGCCCATCTTACACTCACGCCACAGCATCGACATGCACAGTTTGACTGGTGCCGTCAGAGGATCGTTTGGAAGATGGATTGGCATGCCGTGATCTTCAACGCCGTGATCTTGCCTACACGTAAGTGATGGTCGTTTGCATCTGGTGAGTGCTGTCACGTAGAGAGTATTCGTCCAAGACACACTGCCCCCACCTCAGGCCTTATAGTCTGGGGTGCGATAAGCTATACCCCTCATTCGCCTTTGGGGTTTCTGGAGGCAACATTAACTAGTGCGTTGTTACAACAGGATAGTGCAAGTCCATATACTGCCTATGAAAGCAACGTGCTCTTCATGACATGCAGCAATTTCTCTTGCCGGCACAATCTCCGGACAGGTCTCCAGTCGAGCACATGTGGGACATGATTGGACAAGAAGTGATGTAATGTTGTTGATTTAATTTGCTATGAAAGCAGTGCTGCTATTCAAGACCATAAAAGTGTGTTAAAAGCTGTGAGCTGTCTGGGGAAGTTAACCTTGCATTACTGCGCAACTGTTTCACCTGTGTATCCAGTCTAGCTTACCAAATTCCCAACCAGAGTAACATTAATTATAATCTTTTAATAGTCATACGACAACCGGTGATATATATAAAAAAAGAGAATTTAAATAAAAATAAATAAATCAGTTTATATTTGGAAATTTATTTTAACATTGATCATTGAAATTTCAGCATCTTAAACTACATTCATAACTAAACTGGTGCCTTATTTAGGATTGTGAAAATGTGAGATTGTAATCTTACGAAACACATCAAATATGGAGCCAAGATTGGGAGACTGCATACAACACTGCATTCATAAAATAACACACGAAGAACGTTGAAACATATGCAAGAGGAAATTAACCACAACCAACCGATTCAGTTTTCACCCAAAGAAGTTACGTTCGTAGCACAATCCTGTCCGTCATGTAATTACCACACACAGGTATACTAAATTCATACTAACTCTCTGTGAAATCTTCCCGAAAAGAATAGCTGAAGGCTACTTTGATGATTACACCAAATGCTTCACGTGGTCAACTTGGTTTACACAAAGAGTGTAACTCCACGATAATTTTGATAATTAAAATAAATTAGATCGAAAAGCAATTTACAAAAGAAAAACCTCGAACTGGTTACTATCGTCTTACTATTAACCTGATGGGTCAAACAATTGTATAAGCACATGGTACTGGTCTCACAAAGTACACCCCACGTGGGTTGAACATAAAGAAAAGTTGCTATATTGAAAAATATTGTCAAGACGAGACGTTATAATCTCACGCACATTCGCATTTAAGATTGATGAACTTAGTTAGAGTTACTGATCAACACGTGGTTCCACTTTACTCACAAAGTAGTGACAAAGCAACTACCGGAATATATTCTGAACTTCACACTCGAATTACACTGCGTTGCAATTTAAGATAACATTAGATATTTTAGAACTAAACCTGAAATAAAGGTGATTAAATTTTCAGTTAGGCTGAACTTAAGAAATCCATTGTCCTACGGACTTAGCAGACACGCGCCTAGCCGGAGATCTTACCACGTCAGACGCTCGCCGCGGACAGACTGACCTGGTCCCTTCCTGAGGGTGGCTCACAAATACAAACGGAAGTGGCCTGAGAGGCAGCTTCCTATACCAACATGACAAGCGACGGACAGGACCATACTAAGGGTAGAAACCTCTTTGCTTTTAGAAAGCGTAGGTACCTGTTTCGACGTTGGTCCTACTGTTCTCTAGCAGACAGGCTTGTCTGCTACCCTCAAGCATGCAACTAGAAATACATTTGCTCATTCATCCTCTCACACAGAAGGGAATGGGGATGACAGTATCTTATCATATACAGTATATAAAAGAAAGCGGATGTAGGTTCCGCATGAGACTGTGTGACATGAATTACATATAAACTGTGTTTTAAAGTGTAGTAGTGTGACAGATCGTTCTTGTTTATGTGTAAAAGTAACACGTTCCACTACTCAGTCTCATTGCCGCCCATGGAGGCTACACCACGTTCTAATATGGGAGTTTCAGCATGGGTCGACACCTCGTACCTCAGAACCGCTTCTGCTATTGATCTGTAACTGTAAGCATTTCATGTACTCCATACGCACTGCTGCAACAGTCAATCTTGACTGAACTAGAAACCTCTAAAATTGTTTCAAATGGCTCTGAGAACTATGGGACATAACTTCTGAGGTCATCAGTCCCCTAAAACATAGAACTACTTAAACCTAACCTAAAGACATCACACACATCCATGCCCGAGGCAGGATTCGAACCTGCGACCGTAGCGGTCGCACGATTCCAGACTGTAGCGCCTAGAACCGCTCGGCCACCCCGGCCAGCCTCTAAAATTGTGTACGAATTTTTTTTTCCGGCAGTGGATATAGAATAGTACTCCGTCTTCAGGCCACGAGTGGCCTACCGGGACCATCCGACCGCCGTGTCATCCTCCGAGGAGGATGCGGATAGAAGGGGCATGGGGTCAGCACACTGCTCTCCCGATCGTTATGATGGTATTCTTGACCGAAGCCGCTACTATTCGGTCGATTAGCTCCTCAGTTGGCATCACGAGGCTGAGTGCACCCCGAAAAATGGCCACAGCGCATGGCGGCTGCATGGTCACCCATGCAACTGGCGGCCACGCCCAACAGCGCCTAACTTCGGTGATCTCACGGGAACCGAACCGGTGTATCCACTGCGGCAAGGCCGTAGCCGGATATAGAATAGCCTAACTGCTTATTAACTAACTAGTTGTAATCATGCTGCAATACCTGCCTAAAGGCGCGCTCGGCGTCAGTATAGGTAGTGTGTGTCAATACACAGCCAGTTGCGGAGACACTGACGACGCAGTCCGATGGACGGCGTCCGACTCTGGTGTGGCCTGGTTTTGCCCTGCCTCTGCACTGCTGATTCTATATCTTGTTCATAGGTTTACCCCTGGTTTTATATTGTTTCGAGTATAGAAGTTAACACAACTCCAAGTATGCAGTCTTAATTCAGTTCTAGATTAGTTTGACTTTAGTTATTTTTCCGCAGTAATATTCAAATGCTTATGCCTCATGTAATGGCGGCTAATTACATATGTTGGAGCTCTTCACAAAAACGTTTAATTCAACGAGCTGTTGAATACAACTTTCCTCTCTGGTGTCATCCTCGCCTCCGTAAAGAGGAGGATAGTTGACCATCCACAGAGGCAAAATAAAACTTTGCCTCACTACACAGCATAGCGAAACGATATCTTTAAAATTTTATCGTGAAAAAAGGGTGTATAATAATAACTGCTACCAGTCATAATAGAAAGTAATTTTATTCAGCACATGACTGGTATCAGGCTTGTGCCCATCTTCAGCTAGCTTACACTCATTTACGCATAAAAGAATCTAAAGCACATGAAGATGGTCACAAGCCCGAAACTGGTCGTGTGTTAAATAAAGTCAGATTCGATTGTGACTTCTAGCGGTTATTATTCTGCACCCTGTAAAGGAACAGTAACGGCGTTCAACTGCATCCAGTATTGATTAAATTAACTGCATCGTAAAACCCTGAAAATGGTTACAATGAAGATATAAAAACAAAACTGAGATACCAAATTGCCCCCAAAATAGGTTGAAATTACACAGTTACGATCATTTCTGTTCATGTACAAATTTTAGTTCCTATATTGACACTATTTTGCATTACTGTGGAAGAGATAGTGAACTGGTAGGTTGAACATACAAAAAAACTGCGAAAGTTTATACACACGTTACCCATAATGAGAACTATTATGTTTTTGCGTTTCTAAACCTGCATGTTGAAGTATTAAAGTTTTTCTGTCAGTGAATGTTATTGCGCAGTGTTGTGGTTGTAAACCGTAAGAGAAGGAAAATATATCAGTGCCTGTAAGCCCTTTTTGCCCTTTTTCAGTACATCAAATCGTCGGTTTGTTTAGTGGTTTTATTATACCCATTCGTCACACATGAAATAAAATGTTTTTCACTATGTGTCTTTGTATACACTGATACAGATATTTTTTGTCATGAGGCATAGAGTTTCTTAGTAATTAGATTTTTTCAAAATAATACATAAAACATAAATGTTATCTGAATACATAATAATGTAGATACGTGAAACTCCCTGGCAGATTAAAAGTGTGTGTCAGACCGAGACCCGAACCAGGAACCTTTGCCTTTCGCAGTCTCTACGTACTTTAAGCAAGTAGAGCGGTCAGCTTCAGGCTGGTGGAGACAGGGTGGGCCAGGGTCGAAACACGACCCCTCATCACGATTCCTCCCTCTTCCCGTCCCTGAACCACCCTCTCAGACTCGTTATAATTTTATTTTTATTTACTTTTTTTTTTCAACTCCAAAATTCGGAATATAATTTTAATCCATATTGGTTTTGTTATAGAGAAGACATTGTAAACAATTTAAATAGCATAAATCACAGCAACATGAAATAAAATTTAACCATATTTATTTCGTGCATCCATCTTCCATGAGATGGGTGAACTCGAAACATCCAAGAACAAATAAGAGAATGGAAATATATACAATTATATAGCTTAGACAACGACCACACTGTCGAAGAAAATCAAAATAATCAAGTAATCAAATCCTTCAAGTCATCCCAGGTGCACTTCCCATCGGCGGAGAGTTTTCATTGGTAAAAAATACGAAATTTTTAGGAATAAAGGAGACGACTCTGCGAAAGCAAGCAGCGCTGCGTCGTCGATAGGTACACAAATAAAAGATAGACTTTTGCTGGCTATCGCAGTGAAAACCTTTTTTAATCTTGTAGGAAAAATATGCACACAAACACACACACAAACACACACACACACACACACACACACACACACACATGCACATGCACATGCACACACCTATAGCGAGACAGGCATGTGTATATGAGTGAGTATGTGTGTGTTTGTGTGCATGTTTTTCTTGCAAGCTTGAAAAAGGAAGTTCATTCCGATAGCTAGCAAAGCTCTGAATCTAACGCTGAAATCGGGCGGTAGTCCTCGATCGCCCACCTCTTGAAGGCTTCACTATGGGGATGAGTAGTCCATCAGCGAAGGAAGATGGCACACAAAAGCCGGGGTTATAGCTCTCTGTACGTAGCGATCCAACGTGGTTTCATTAGGGTGCGAAAAATCCCATACGATTCGAGCAGCTTTTCTACTGGCCCAGGCGACTTGTTTAGTGCACCCTTGTATACTACAACCTCAACGTCGTCCTATGTAATCTCCGCTAAAAGCGACAATGCTGTTGTGTCGTCGAGGGTAAGCCACTCGTGCTCCAAAATGTCATTTTTGTTCCCCTCCCCTATATTCTCCTCCTGGTACAATACTGGTCGATAATGATCCGGCAAAGTGAGGTCCTTGTTAAGCTGTAGCGCTTTGATGGCTATTGAGCACGAGTGATATATGGATGGGAATTCGACTCTCAAACGGTCTTGATGCACGACGACTACTTCCAACTTTCACCATGTAAGGGCTTTAATTCGGCTACTTGTCATGTATCGGTATGGCGACGGTGGTTGGGACGCGAGTTCGTGGAGCATCAAGTAATAAAAGACGAAAGTATGACGATGCCATGCGGCGATGTCCTTTCCATATTACATGTGTACCAGAACGCCTAAACTGACATATAGCATCGAGAGTTGTGTGCTGACCACATGCCCCTCCATATCCGCATCCAGTGACGCCTTTGACAGAGGATGACTCGGCGGCCGGTCGGTGCCGTTGGGCGTAAATCACCTGTTCAGGCGGAGTTTAGTTTTAGAATGCCGGTTTTGTAGATTCATCCACCATTCCACCATCAATAGATAAAGTGGGAGACGTCGTTCACAATCCGCCCACACAGTGGCAATAATCTGACTGCATTCTGGGTACTGGAGGTGTGCTGCATTCATCATCCAAATCCCACGGCTGTGCCATACACGTTGTTGCTGGAGGGTGACTGTGCATATGAAGACACTATGGTCTGAGAAGGCAAGTGGCCATCTTCAGCGTCCAACACTCTCGGTGCAAGATTTTGTGAGGCATACAGGCATAGAAAAAAGTGTTACATCGCCCCGGTTCCCAGAGTTCCAGAACGTGTACAGAAAATTGGAATAGAGATCAACATAAACATAATTTATTTGCTCATGAGAACCACATATTGCATGTTCTACCACCATACAGCGAGACCTTCGGAGGTGGTGGACCAGACTGCTGTACATACCGGTACCTCTAATACCCAGTAGCACGTCCTCATGCACTGATGCATGCCTATATTGGCCGTGGCATACTATCCACTAGTTCAAAAGGCACTGTTGCTTCAGATTGTCCTACTCCTCAACAACGATTCGGCGTAGATCCCTCAGAGTGGTTGGTGGGTAAGGTCGTCCATAAACAACCCTTTTCAATCTATCCCAGGCATCTTCGATAGGGTTCATGTCTGGAGAACATGCTGGCCACTCTAGTCAAGCGATATTACCCTGAAGGAAGTCATTCACAAGATGTGCACGATGGCGGCGCAAACTTTCGTGCATGAATACGAATGCCTCGCCAATATGCTGCCGGTATGGTTGCAGTATCGGTAGGAGGATGGCATTCACGTATCGTACAGCCGTTACGGCGCCTTCCATGACCACCAGCGGCGTACGTCGGCCCCACATAGTGCCACCCCAAAGCAACAGGGAACCTCCGCCTTGCTGCACTCGCTGGACAGTGTGTCTAAGGCGTTCAGCTTGACTGGGTTGCCTCCAAACACGTCTCCGACGGTTGTCTGGTTGAAGGCATATGCGACACTCTTCGGTGAAGTGAACGTGATGCCAATCCTGAGCAGTCCATTCGGCGTGTTGTAGGGCCCATCTGTACCGCGCGGCATGCTGTCGTGGTTGCGAAGACGGAACTCGCCATGGACGTCAAGAGCGAAGTTGCGCATCATGCAGCCTACTGCGCACAGTTTGAGTCGTAATACGACGTCCTGTGGCTGCACGTAAGGCATTATTCAGCATGGTGGCGCTGCTGTCAGGGTTCCTCAGAGCCATAATCCGTAGGTAGCGGCCATCCACTGCAGTAACAGCAAGGCTTGTCATCGACAGTTCCCGTCTCTCTGTATCTCCTCCACGTCCGAACAACTTCGCTTTGGTTCACTCCGAGACGCCTGGACACTTCCCTTATTGAGTGCCCTTCCTGACTCAAAATAACAATGCGGACGCGTTCGAACCGCGGTATTGACCGTCTAGGCATAGTTGAATTACAGACAGCACGAGCCGCGTGTCTCCTTCCTGGTGGAATGGCTGGAACTGATCGGTTGTCGGACCCTCTCCGTCTAATAGGCGCTGCTGATGCATGGTTGTTTGCCTCTTTGGGCGGGTTTAGTGACATCTCTGAACAGTCAAAGGGGCTGTGTCTGTGATAGAATATCCACAGTCAACGTCTATCTTCATGAGTTCTGGGAACCGGGTTGATGGAAAACTTTTTTGATGTGTGTAGATGCTATCAAGACGATTGACCAAAAGAAAAGTGATTGGTAAGGTATGTGTGTCCGGTTTTCCCAAGTATCAATGAGAGGCAGGTCTCATTCCAACATGTGAAGCTCCTGACAAGTAGAAAGATGTGGGACCTGATCATTGATTTCCTCGCGGAGTTTGTTCCAGTCGTTCTGAGGTCAATTGTGGCAATACGATAAGCCTCTCGTCGTAGTGCGAGTGCCAAGTTATTTATTGGGTTGGAAACGTCTACTGAGTGTCAAATTGCATTGTTGCCTCCAGCCAGCTAAAACACTTCAGCTGGAACCATTCATAACGTGCAGGCGGCACCAGTGCAGGCCCTGTCACTGTAACTTGTGCGGTGTCACCCTCGTCCACCCACGCCGTTGAAGACCATCTTCCATCGTCTCATCAGGGCACGGCATAGGTGGCCTCACTCTGGCATGTCGACGGCACTACCAGTCTCACATGTCAATGTCTGATCACGCAAGTGGAGTATGTATGAAACTTCCTGAGTCCCACTCTATGTTCTCACACTTCAGCCTGTGGCGGCTTCTTCTGCGGGAGCATCGTCCTGGTGAGTGTAGTCCTTGTCCTCTGGTAGCTGGTCATAAACCTCTTCTGAAGTTGCCTTGCGAGTTCGCTTATGGCACTTTGATGACCACTGCTTTCGGAAGTGTCCTCGCGTATCAGAGGAAGGCAGTGACTCACGACGCTCCGTCACAAAGGCCGCAGTTGGCACAATCAGCGAGGCTATCGCGATTCTAACGTCATGAACATCGTCATCTGTCGTCGAGGGCAGCGCTGTCTGAGTGGACTCCGCGACCTGTGTAACGGGCGTTTCATCTTCTCGTTGCAGTTTACGGTGCTGCATTTAGTCATCAGGGAGTGGTAATGCGGTGGCAGTCGTGGGGGCGCCTGTACCCAAGAGCACACGCCACCTGCACATAAATCAGCGCTGAACGGATTCTTCTCATTTCCGTCTGGTCAGCCACGAAGAGTTCTGCACAAGCTCTTGACGAGCACGATGGTAAGCGCGCTTCTTTGTCAGACGCTGACAGCTTGGTTCCAAGCAGAAAGTCACCGCCTTTCGATGATTAGACAAGAGCATTTCTCATAAATGATTTATATGAAAGCGAAAGTAAGATTTTTTTGGCTATGTAAGCATGTAAATAGTTTTTCTCCACGTTTGTTTGTGATATTTGCGTTTTCCTTCTTTTTTATGTTACAGCTGAACAGGTCTGTACTGATCTGTCACACCATGCACCAGTGACGCTATTTTCCTCTCAGAGCTCATGGGGAATGACACCGGTCGTTGAGAGGGCAGATACGTGAGTAGTAGTATCATGACTTCTATCAATAACAATAAGTGTTTTTATTGTTGCATACAGCATCTTTTTTTCTAGATTCACTTGATGCTGATACTGCAAGGAAAGTAGAAACAGAACTAAACAAAAAAATATTGGACTATAGCAGATCTAATGTTATGATTAATAATGAGGATGATTTGTGGCTGAAAGTACTTATCATCGGTGAACATAGATATAAGTGTTAAAATTTAATTATTATTCGTGGTGCGTCTACTGCTTGTACCTGTGTGTGGTACTAATGAGTTTCACTTCTTCATTTGCAGAAAGTGGCGGGCTCACAACACTGCTGCTGGATCCTTCATTGATGCGGGCGTGGACTTCTGCATCACCTTGGCCTAGCAGTAGTAAGGTGATGCCATCGACGTCTGCGTCACCTCTAACCTGAGACAGTCAGGCTACCGCCCCATCCTAAGAGTAGCAGGGCAACTTCATCTGCATCTCATCTGGGTCCGTCAGAATACCACCCCAGCCAATGGTAGCGGGGCGGTGCCGTCAACATCATTGCCGTCACCCTGTCCAGGGTCCAGTAGTAGCAGCCCCACAACCTGTCTCGGTCGCCAACCGCAAATAAATCACACAGACCCAGTAGACTACTCTGTGGTTGCTGGTGGTTTCAGGGATAGGAAATGGCTCAAGTTGGGCATGCGGCTTCTTGGAATCACCTTCGGTGTCTCCTTCAAGCAGCGTCCCTGGTTGAAGGAGTATACTGGTTTAAATACCGAACTTTTGAAAAAGTGGGCCACAATCTTCAATGAAGGACTAGTCACTGTGGAGATTGCTAAGGTTTCAGTGGAGTTCACGAAACATGACTATATCGAACGTGTGCTCTTCACCTCTCCAAATTTTACATGTACCGACAGCATTGCATGTTTGTGAAACCGAACATCGATTATGTCAAGTCACTTTATATGGATACAGATGGTTTCATCTACTGTGTGAAACGTTGCCACCCGTAGTTGGTAATTAGGTGCAATTCCGAGGAATTCGACACGTCTGGATTTATGGCCGATAATCCTTATGTCATAACACCTAAGAACAAGAAGATTATCGGTGTGATCAAGGACGAGGCGAATGCCTGGCAGATTGTGGAGTTTGTAGGGTTGAGATCGAAGATGCAGGTGCCACCCAGAGACAAGCTAACGCTGTGCATCGTGCGGCCTCATGTCCGTTCAAGATCGAACGCTATAAGGAGAGTCTTTTTGCTGAAGATGAATCTTCTTATATGGTGTAGCAAGTAGCCTTTCGGTTGCAGGGCCAGGTGGTACTTACTGCACTGCAACTGTAGGTCAGTATGCTGTATCATAATCACGAATGTTTCATCTGTGCATGATTTTGTGTGTGTGTGTGTGTGTGTGTGTGTGTGTGTGTGTAATAGTTAGATAAAGCGTTTATTATAATTTTGTGGATGTATATGTGTCTGTATACATGTGAACAGAATATTTTATTATGTTACCACGTACATTACTGCGCAGTGTGTGTGCTTGTAAAGGCATTGTATATATTTTGTGTTTGTGTGTGGTTCTTCACCTACTGCTTCTAGTTCCTATACTGTAAATATTGAAAATAATACAAAAAATCATCTTAGTATAATGTTTCTCTGCTAGTCGGTCAGTTGCTATTGTGTCAATAAATTCATTAGTGTTGTAGTATATCTCTACTGCTGTAAAATTTTGTATAGCGGATCAGTAGCTGTTATGTAAAAAGTAGAACCATTGTGAATTTGTACAATCTCATCTTTTTAAAAAAAGGTGTTGTTTCTGATAATAAATCATGAGTTAATTTGTCATAGCTGTGTTATTTTTATTACTTAATCCTTTGACAATTAAAGTTATTGTAGGGTGGAAGCAAATAATAACTTTGAAGCCCTTTTTTTATTTTAGACACAGTCATTCAACTTCGCAGAAAGATCCCAAAAATTGTTTTTTTTTTCTTTATATGCTTCAGTTTCAGCATGAGTCATATTCGAACCTATAGGTGTAAATACATATATGGGCATAAATTGAGCCCTCACTTATTTTATAGTTACAGAATCAACATTTACTCACTTTGGTACAGGAGAAATACAGGAATTGATGCATTGCTCCACTTGATCGGTATTTACATTTTTATCGTGCAATTACTTGACAAATTCAAGTATGCTCCTCTCACATATTGATGATGACAACGACACAGTCTATCAGTGGCAACTGATAAAGCACAACATGGTTCTTCAGTTTAACAACACTTGGAAGTTTTAGGTATATTATCGTCTCCCATGAGGATAATTCTGGCATAGTCTCCCCACACATTTCTACCATATTCTCTTTACGACCAAACTTGTTATGTTAATAGGGGTATGAGATGTGTTAAACTAGTCTGTCAACTTCCTATCTATATATTCCTCATACTGCATAGATAGTCCCACTAGTACCATGAGCACTGCCTACAGCACTGGCATGTTGTGTATTTTATATTTGTATAACTACTTTAAAGTCGTTGTCAGGTGCCAAACCTACATTTACACGTGTAGAGCCACTGACAGTTCCATTGTATGTTTTTGCGAATAACAATACTCTTGCGGCACTTGGCTGTAGTGGCTGTGCTATGGCATAGTTGAAGGTCACCAGATTCGAAAGGTCAGGAAGACATCTTATGGGATGCAACTAAGTGTCCTCGTTCAGTACTGGATCAGGCACTCAACGAAAATGCTCCGTTCGTGTTACAGCATAGTCTAACAGCTTCTATTGTGCATCTGTAATGAATAGAGCAAAAAAATCTGAGTATAGTGAAGGATACACATTCAGTAATAAAGATGATAATAATAATAATTACAATTGGAGTTGACTTAATGCCTAATACACACCGATATTCTTCTTCTTCATCCCAGCTGATCGCTGCTGCTGGCTATATGTCTTGCTAAACAGCAAATGATGATGTGAATTCAATCACTTCTCTTATAAAAAAACTGCTCAAGGAGTGGGGAGCTTCGCTTACACGTCATTGGCAGTAGAATGGGAATGTGGGATTAGGGGAAGGTGGTGGGGGGGGGGGGGGCTGCTTCGTGCAAAATTTGCAGAAGTGCAGTGTGGGTGGGAAGGCCCTCCACTCTTTGACCTTAGCATGTGGCGAGATGTCAGCATTCCTGGCTTGACCTTGGAGATAAGGAAGTGCTGATGCTGATGTCAGCGAAATATGACATGCGTAACTGTCGCAATGTCATTGGCATCACTGATGAGAAAGTGCTGATGCCGATATCAGCATTTTTCTACCCAGAACAGGCAGTGTCACGCTACCAACGTCTACATTGACAGACACTTTGTTCATATTCGAGATCATCAGCCAAAGTACCTGTACTGGATTTTTTCCTCTCACTTGCCTCTCCCATCATGTGTCCTTGAAACCTTTCATGTTGGCATGTCTGAATATAATCATCTCGGTTTTCAAGCCGCATCAGTTCGAATAAAATTCTCGAGCTTTTGAGGGCTAATCCGCTATTGTCGTCACGAGTAAATCACTGACTGCTGGAGCTGGCACGGTTTTCCGCTTATATAGCCATGATTGCTGCCTCTGGCACCAACTAGAGAGGGTCAAAACGCTGTATGTGCAAAAGGCGAGTTGTACAGCTCGTAACGGTTCCGGCCTGCTGCGGGGCCGCCTGATGTAAGGCGGCGCGAATGGCCAGCGCCACGTTTGAAACTGCTGCTCTCACCTCTCTAAAAGCGTCAAGTATTCGTCATTGCCTCCTTTCGATATCCAAAGCCCGCTCCCATGGACTACTAAGTGTGTACCCATTGTCTCTGCAAAATCGTTGCCCTCCATTCTAATGTCAGCCACCTCTTTTATAAGATAATCCCAGTATGTTGATGCACGACTCAAAAATCTCGTGGTTTCAAAATATACTGTGCATCCTATTTCCAGGCAATGCTCAGCTAAGGCCGACTTGGCAAGCTCCCCCTGTTTAACATGTTGCTTGTGCTAGGTACAATGCTCTGTAACTCTGAAAATTCCCTGAACTATATAGATGCTGCCACATTCGCAAGGGACACCATACATACAGTGCACGCGAAGAGATACGTGCAGCATATCTTGTATCCTGGAGGTGGGCCGGAACACTGGTCTCAGATCATGTTTCTGCAGCACATGTCCTAATGTGTTGCTTGTTCCCCCACAGGATGGCAGCAACAATTTTAACAGAGTTAACAGAGACCAGGGGTACATAATTAACAGGGCACGGGGGTGGGCTTCGGAGCAGAAGTTTCAAATACGGCGCCAGCCCCTCGAGCCACCTGCCTTCAATTGGTGCCGCGGCAGGCCGGAAGTGTTACAAGCTGCCCAACTCACTTTCTATGCAAGTGTCATTTCGGCCTTTTCTGATCGGTGTCAGAGGCCGCAATCGAGGCTATATAAGCAGGAGACCGTGCCGGTGGTTTTACTCCTGATGACGATGGCAGAGATAGCCATCGGAAGCTCGAGAATTTTATTCTAATTGACACGGCTTGAAAACCAAGAAGATCTTGTTATCTCCCATCGTCTTTGACAACGCTACATGGAGGACAGTCACTTGCTTATACTAAAAGGCAGAAGAGCTACGCTTCGCGAAGGTAAACTGGGATAAGAGTACTCAGTACGAAGCCTCTAGAGAATCTCAGCCAATAATGTCATTTCGCGAACAGACGACACAGTGTATAGAAGGTAGTGGCCATAAGAAAGAGATTTTCAAATACAAACAGCTGAGAACATCTTAGCATTTATAAATGTTACACTGTGAAATTACTTCATTAATAACGTGATAAGGACTCAGGTAAGTTATAACTATTGTAATGAACCATTGTGATCTGAATAGACAATGTGCTAGAAAAATGTTTACATACTTCAATAGAAGTGTTTTGCATTTTGACGAATTATATGCACACATAAACGTTTTGCATCAACCCGGTTCCCAGAACTCCTGAAGATAAACGTTGACTGTGGACATTGAATCGCAGACACAGTACCTTTGACTGTTCAGAGATGTCACTAAACCCGCCCAAATATGTAAACAACCATGCGTTTGCAGCGCCTATTAGATGGAGGGGGGCCGACAGTCGATCATTTCCAGTCATTCCATCAGGAAGGAGGCACACGGCTCGTGCTGTCTGTAATTCAACTATGCCTAGACGGTCAATATCGCGGTTCGAACGCGTCCGCATTGTTATTTTGAGTCAGGAAGGGCACTCAATAAGGGAAGTGTCCAGGCGTCTCGGAGTGAACCAAAGCGAAGTTGTTCGGACGTGGAGGAGATACAGAGAGACAGGAACTGTCGATGACAAGCCTTGCTGTTACTGCAGTGGATGGCCGCTACCTACGGATTATGGCTCTGAGGAACCCTGACAGCAACGCCACCATGTTGAATAACGCTTTTCGTGCAGCCGCAGGACGTCGTGTTACGACTCAAACTGTGCGCAGTAGGCTGCATGATGCGCAACTTCACTCCCGACGCCCACGGCGAGGTCCATCTTTGCAACCACGACACCATGCAGCCCGGTACAGATCGGCCCGGCAACATGCCGAATGGACCGCTCAGGATTGGCATCACTTTCTCTTCACCGATGAGTGTCGCATATACCTTCAACCAGACAACCGTCGAAGACGTGTTTGGAGGCAACCGGGTCAGGCTGGATGCCTTAGACACATTCTCCAGCGAGTGCAGCAAGGTGGAGTTTCCCAGCTGTTTTGGGGTGGCATTATGTGGGGCCGGCGTACGCCGCTTGTGGTCACGGAAGGCGCCATAACGGCTGTACAATACGTGAATGCCATCCTCCGACCGATAGTGCAACCATATCGGAAGCATACTGGTAAGGCATTCGTCTTCATGGACGACAATTCGTACCTCCATCGCGCATATCTTGTGAATGACTTCCTTCATGATCACGACATCGCTCGCCTAGAGTGGCCAGCATGTTCTACAGACACGAACCCTATCGAACATTCCTGAGATAGATTTAAAAGTGCTGTTTATGGACGACGTGAACCACCAACCACTCTAAGGGATCTACGCCGAATCGCCATTGAGGAGTGGGACAGTCTGGACCAACTGTGTCTTGATCAACTTGTGGATAGTATGCCACGACGAATACAGGCATGCATCAATGCAAGAGGACATGTTACTGGGTATTAGAGGTACCTGTTGTGCAGCAATCTGGACCACCACCTCTGAATGTCTTGCTGTATGGTGGTACAACATGCAATATGTGGTTTTCATGAGCAATAAAAAGAGCATAAATGATGTTTGTGTTGATCTCTATTCCAATTTTCTGTACAGGTTCCGGAACTCTCGGAACCGAGGTGATGCAAATCTTTTTTGATGTGTGTACTTTTAACGTAGATAATGATTTGAAAATGAACGAATTCGCACGAAGATAGTCAACAATAATTCTAATGTGAACCCCGCTAAGAAAGAAAAATTAAAAAAATTATATATATAAAAATGTCATACCGTTTGATTTGTCAGATTTTCTCGGCGTGATTCATTAATGGTGTGCTTTCGGGAATCCGGCTTAGTTATTGATTCCTTATACTGGCCAAATCTCCGTTGCAGTGAATAGACTCTTATAGAAAGATGGCACTCGTGTATTGTCCGCCATAAATAAAGACAAAAAGACGCTCTAGGTATCCGAAGCTCAAGAGTGTACCGCACTCCTAGCGAATGGGGAAGCGAGCTGTTGCCCGATAACTACCGCGAATATAATAGTGATATGAAAGACGATGAAACGAGATTAGTGGTGCAAACGCCAAGTTTCCGGGATAGCAAAAAATGTTGCAAATGGCTCTGAGAACTATGAGACTTAACTTCTGCGGTCATTAGTCCCTAGAACTTAGAACTACTTAAACCTAACTAACCTAAGGACATCACACACATCCATGCCCGAGGCAGGATTCGAACCTGCAACCGTAGCAGTCGCGCGGTTCCGGACTGAAGCACCTAGAACCGCTAGGCTACAACGGCCAACTCCGGGATAGCACGTGACATGTCTGCTCTATGGTGAACCACATTTTATTATAATTAATTTAGAGAGATCCGCTTCAGTTGTACTAACTCGCAGGTGTGCTGGAACTTCTCTTTGCGAGCTGGTCGGCGTAGTCCTCCACACATACGATTTGCGACGAACCACTCGGGCTGTCATGTCCGGCTCAGTGATGCGTCAAGGCAGCAACAGTCCATATCTCGCTATACGTAATTAACCAATTACGAAGAGGAGGGAGGGTTAGAAGCGTAATTAAGGAGTACATAGAAATAAAGATATTGGAAAATTTAACAAACTGGCAGACTGGAACTTAGGTTTGAATTTAAGCAGGGCTTGGTGTCTGGCACTCAGTCTTCATAAATGCCGGCCATCTTACCAATCAGAGCTGGAAAGCTCAGAGAGTGTGTACGTTACATAGGATAACAAGGCAATCCTTGAATAACCAAAGGGCCTATCGGGCGCCAGGAGTCGAACTAGTGTACATACAGCAGTGCGACACTAACAGCAGTTCACAGTGTGGTTATGGTCCAGGCAGCTAGTATGCGTTGTAACGCGGTTCGTAGAACCAGAAGAAAACGACTGTATCGATCACAGAAATACTATGAAGAGAAGTGGAATCAACAATTTGGCTGTACACTCGAAAACACTCCACTAATGTCATACAAAATTTACATATTTACTGTTCGCTGCATATGACATAAGATCTTTAATTTCCCAATGATTTCCTCAGGCTGTTGCATTTATTATCCATTAGTAAACGAGGCCTAAAGGTAGGCACAGAATTCGGAGAGAAAGTCTAATCCTATAAGTGCTGCAATACAATATGTTCGAGAGTTAATAAAGAGTTATTCCGATCTTTCTTTACTTCTGTGTGCTGATTTGTCTCTCAAAATGTCAATAGTGACTATATGCAAGCAGAAAGTTACATTTAGTTCAGAATTAAGGCGTTGAAGTAAGTTCCCTATAGGATGACATCACCTACTCAGAGTATGAGAAGATTCAACAAGCTCATTTTAGAGCGGGTTTCCCAACTTCGTGATTCACTTACATTGCGTTTTCCGTTCAATCAGAAACAAATATTATAAACATCTTTGACCCAGAAAGCAATTGCTGGTAGACTTAAGATCTTATATTCATTCACAAATGTAGCTGTGTTTCAGTAATTAATGAGAGAACTGCCTGCAGGTGCCAGTGGAGATGTTGTGTGCAGTGATCACACCGTTGGCTCTGGTAACAGTGAAAATCACATAATGTCAACGCTTTCTCAACTATGGGATTGACTCAACAAATTCGCCAGTGTACGTCCTTAAACGTCTATGTAAAAAGTCTTTAATTGTGTATATCACCAAAAATGTTTGATAATAAAAGTCATTTTTGATTATATGTACAGCCTGCTTCTTCCGTTTTTTTTCTATTCCCGTCTTCTCAAAAGGCGCACTATTACCCAACATCGAGAAGGGAATTTGCAGACGATCTGTTGCGATATTTATTTGAACCAATATGTGTGCGGAACATGTAGTGTAGCGTAGCTGAAATGGTACTTCAGAATTGGGAAGATTTAACGTCTATTTTCATAGCTGTGCTTGGAGGCACACATAAAAGAAACACAATAGGCAATGAAAGCTCGAGTTCCCGGTCTATCTATGCCTCTAGCAGCTCGTCTCGTATTTGACCAAAGCAACTGGACTTTACACTGTGTCTCCGGCCCAGCAGCCCACTCTACCCTTCAATCTACAGAATGAAGCGAATTAAAAAAAAAAAGAAAGAAAGAAAGAAAGAGGGAACGTAAGAAAAATGCGGGAAGACTTCATGGTGTATTGGAAAGCTATTGATAGCAGATACATTTCTATCTTATACTGATTTGTTTATGCATGTAATTATGCTGTTGAAAGTTACTGGCATCAAGTATTATAATCATGCACAAGATAAGTCACCTATTTGAAGTGTCAAACACAAAAACACTCTACATAAAAAAAAGAACCACCACTTAGGAATTATCCAAATGTGGTGGAAATCGACAGATATGTTGTCCAGGTACCAAGAGACAAATGATTAGAGTTTCAAAGGAAGAGCTTCACAAATGGAGCAGGTCAGTAACGCGTTGGTCTACCTCTGGCTCTTATGAAAGCAGTTATGTGTATTGGCTTTGATTGAGAGACTTATTTGAAGTCCTCTTGAGATATATTGTACCAAATTTTGTTCAATTGGCGCATTAAATCATCAAAACCCCGAGGGACCTGCCCGTAATACTCCAAACATTCTCAATTAAGAAGAGATTCAGCGACTTTATTGGAAAAGGAAGCGTTTGGCAAGCACGAAGACAAGCCGCAGAAACTCTCGCCGTGCGCAGGCAGGAATTACCTTGCCGAAATCTGAGCCCAGGATGGCTTGCCAAGAAGGGCAGCAAAACAGAGTGTAGACTGTCCAACGACCAAGTTATACACATATACGATATTTCTCATGAGGACATCCAAAAACTCTGTGAATCAATGCCAAGCCGAAAAACTGCTATGTAAGGGCCATGAGTCGACCGATGTCAATTTGCGAACCTCTTTCTCTTGAATAAATCATCCAATTTTTCTGATATTGTAATCATATGTTTGTCCGCACATATACATCACATATACCGATTTCCGTTCCATTTGGATAATTCCATCGTTGTACATCATTTCCTTGTGTTAGAGTGCATTTGTAGAATGTCACAGCTACGTTAATTATACAGATATTTATATCAACTTTTCTTTTTCAGACGGAACTCCAGGAATTTCTGTTTCTAGAACAGTCTGCCTGAAAGAGGGAAAAACCAACGGTGTATCTCCTTCTGAAATCAGAAAGCTTCAATATATATCTGAGTGACTTAATATTTTATAATTTAGCCATTACAAACCGATGATGTTAGTGAAGAATGTTTGAAACAGTACCTTCTCATTTTCCAAAGAAATACATTTTAATGTTGTTGTTGTTGCGGCCTTCAGTCCTGAGACTGGTTTGATGCAGCTCTCCATGCTACTCTATCCTGTGCAACCTTCTTCATTTCCCAGTACCTACTGCAATCTACATCCTTCTGAATCTGTTTAGTGTATTCATCTCTTGGCCTCCCTCTGCGATTTTTACCCTCCACCCTGCCGTCCTATACTAAACTGTTGATTGCTTGATGCCTCAGAATATGCCCTACCAACCGATACCTTTTTCTAGTCAAGTTGTGCCACAAATTTCTCTTCTCTCCATTTCTATTCAATACCTCCTCATTAGTTATGTGATCTACCCATCTAATCTTCAGCATTCTTCTGTAGCACCACATTTCAAAAGCTTCTATTCTCTTCTTGTCTAAACTATTTATCGTCGATGTTTCACTTCCATACATGGCTACACTCCATACAAATACTTTAAGAAACGATTTCCTGACACTTATATCAATACTCGATGTTAACAAATTTCTCTTCTTCAGAAACGCTTTCCTTGCCATTTCCAGTCTACATTTTATATCTTCTCTACTTCGACCATCATCAGTTATTTTTCTCCCCAAATAACAAATCTCCATTACTACTTTAAAGTGTCTCATTTCCTAATCTAATTCCCTCAGCATCACCCGACTTAATTCGACTACATTCCATTATCCTCGTTTTGCATTTGTTGATGTTCATCTTATACCCTCCTTTCAAGACACTGTCCATTCCGTTGCGCTGCTCTTCCAAGTCCTTTGCTGTGTCTGACCGAAGTACAATGTCATTGGCGAACCTCAAAGTTTTTATTTCTTCTCCATGGAGTTTAATACCTACTCTGATTTTTCTTTTGTTTCCTTTACTGCTTGCTCAATATACAGATTGAATAACATCGGGGAGAGGCTACAACCCTGTCTCACTCTCTTCACGACCGCTGCTTCCCTTTCATGCCCATCGACTCTTATAACTGCCATCTGGTTTCTGTACAAATTGTAAATAGCCTTTCGCTCCCTGTATTTTACCCCTGCCACCTTCAGAATTTGAAGAGAGTATTGCAGACAACATTATCAAAAGCTAGACATTATCATTGCTAGAAACGTAGATTTGCCCTTCCTCAATCTTTCTTCTAAGGTAAGTCGTAGGGTCATTATTGCCTCACGTCTTCCAACATTTCTACGTAATCCAAACTGATCTTCCCCGAGGTCGACTTTTCCCAGTTTTTCCATTCGTCTGTAAATAATTCGCGTTAGTATTTTGCAACTGTGACTTATTTAACTTATAGTTCGGTAATTTTCACATCTCTCAACACCTGCTTCCTTTGGTATTGGAATTATTATATTCTTATTGAAGTCCGAGGGAATTTCGCCTGTCTCATACATCTTGCCCACCAGATGGTAGAGTTTTGTCATGACTGGCTCTCCCAAGGCTATCAGTAGTTCTAATGAACTGTTGTCTACTCCCGGGGCCTTGTTTCGACTTAGGTCTTTCAGTGCTCTTTCAAACTCTTCAAGCAGTATAATATCTCCCATTTCATCTTCATCTACATCCTCTTCCATTTCCATAATATTGTCCTCAAGTACATCGCCCTTGCATAGACCCTCTATATACTCCTTTCACCTTTCTGCTTTCCCTTCTTTGCTTAGAACTGGGTTTCCATCTGCGCTCTTGATATTCGTGCAAGTGGTTCTCTTTTCTCCAAAAACCTCTTTAATTTTCCTGTAGGCAGTATCTAACTTACCCCTCGTGAGATAAGGCTCTACACACTTACATTTGTCCTCTAGCCATGCCTGATTAGCCATTTTGCACTTCCTGTCGATCTCATTTTTGAGACGTTTGTATTCCTTTTTGCCTGCTTCACTTACTGCATTTTTGTATTTTCTCCTTTCATCAATTAAATTCAATATTTCTTCTGTTACCCAAGGACGTCTACTATCCCTCGTCTTTTTACCTACTTGATCCTCTGCTGCCTTCTCTACTTTATCCCTCAGAGCTACCCATTCGTCTTCTACTATATTTATTTCCCCCATTCCTGTCAATTGTTCCCTTATGCTCTCCCTGAAACTCTGTACAACCTCTGGTTCTTTCAGTTTATCCAGGTCCCATCTCCTTAAATTCCCACCTTTTTGCAGTTTCTTCAGTTTTAATCTACAGTTAATAACCAATAGATTGTGGTCAAAGTCCACATCTGCCCCTGGAAATGTCTTAATGTCTTACAATTTAAAACCTGGTTCCTAAATCTCTGTCTTACCATTATATAATCTATCTGAAACCTTCTAGTATCTCCAGGGTTCTTCCATGTATACAACCTTCTTTCATGATTCTTGAACCAAGAGTTAGCTATGATTAAGTTATGCTCTGTGCAAAATTCTACCAGGTGGCTTCCTCTTTCATTTCTTAGCCCCAATCCATATTCACCTACTACGTTTCCTTCTCTCCCTTTTCCTACTGTCGAATTCCAGTCACACATGACTATTAAATTTACGTTTCCCTTCACTACCTGAATAATTTCTTTCATCTCATCATACATTTCATCAATTTCTTCATCATCTGCAGAGCTAGTTGGCATATAAACTTGTACTACTGTAATAGGCGTGGGCTTTGTTTCTATCTTTGCCACAATAATGCGTTTACTATGCTGTTTGTAGTAGCTTACCCGCAGTCCTATCTTTTTATTCATTATTAAACCTTCTCCTGCATTACCCCTATTTGATTCTGTATTTATAATCCTGTATTCACTTTACTAAAAGTCCTGTTCCTCCTGCCACCGAACTTCACTAATTCCCACTATATCTAACTTTAAACTATCCATTTCCCTTTTTAAATTTTGTAACCTACCTGCCCGATTAAGGGATCTGACATTCCACGCTCCGATCTGTAGAACGCCAGTTTTCTTTCTTCTGATAACGACGTCCTCTTTAGTAGTCCCCGCCCGGAGATCCAAATTGGGGGACTATTTTACCTCCGGAATATTTTACCCAAGAGGACGCCATCATCATTTAATCATACAGTAAAGCTGCATGCCCTTGGGAAACATTACTGCTGTTGTTTCCCCTTGCTTTCAGCGGTTCGCAGTACCACAACAGCAAGGCCGGTTTGGTTAGTGTTACAGGGCCAGATCAGTCAATCATCCAGACTGTTGCCCCTGCAACTACTGAAAAGGCTGCTGCCCCTCTTCAGGAACCACACGTGTGTCTGGCGCATCAACAGATACCCCTCCGTTGAGGTTGCAACTACGGTACGGCTATCTGTATCGTTGAGGCACGCAAGCCTCCCCACCAACGGCAAGGTCCATGGTTAATGGGGGGGGGGGGCATTTTAGTATGAATTTTTATTTTTTAAGCTTTATCTATCTACATTCATTGTGACAAACATTGTTGCCATAAAGAGAATATTACGTATTTGCTAAATGTAATGTAAGGACACCACCACCCAATTCAGAATATATTTGTAGCTGTTTTTCGGCGTTTCTGTAGTATGCATCCTGGAGATAGGTAGGCAGCCTGACTGGCTGTGGGATGTCGATGCGCCAGGTCTGGAAAACCAGTCTCTCCGTGATACTGAGACTGACCCCAATAAAAGTTGTAGGCAACTGATCCGCAAACATAAAGTCAGTAAGACTACAGCGCTGCGCATCCTGTTTGAAAACACATACCATCCCTGTCACGAACAACACCTCCGGGGATTATCTTCCTAGATTTTCTTCCTCGAGAGGGTGTTGCAACAGAACGGCACCATTGCGGAATTTCTGTCATCTGTGCTCTTCACTGATGAAGCAATCTTTGATGGAGGTGGTATCACGAACTACACAACTGACATCTGTGGGTTTCAGAACTTTCCTCAGGGAACGATTGAATCATAGCACCAGAAACGGTTTAGAATCAACATTTGTGTAGAGATTATTGTTGTTAACTTATTGTGATCATTTGTTTTCTGACAACGCCTTAACAGACAAAGGTATGTCGAATTCCTACTGAATAAGCTGTCTCTTTTGTGGAGAATGTGCCTCATCACTTCTGCATCATTGTGCATCAGCATCTCAGTATCATCTCATAGCAGTAGTGATAGTAATTGACTTTGGCACTGCACAGACACATGAACTCATACGCTGTTCTAAGTAGTTCATATGTACACTGTGCTAACACAGGTAACATGCAGTAGTCTTGGATACAGCGTTAACTATAGCTGCCACTGACTGAGTCTGTCTAACAGAATCCAAAATGCTCTCCCTAAATCACACCAATTCGATACACTTAAATGACATTAATAAATTAATGCTACCTTGAGTGCTGCATTCCAACATATCTCTGTGATGGACAGCTTCATACCAGGGCAGCAGATGTCTGAAGGAGAAAACAATGAGACATACTCTATAGTCATCTGGGTGAACATCAATGAACAACATTGCATGACATAGCTCGTTCCAATCCATCTTACTAAACAGCACTTTAACACCATGTTTGACATTCTGAATCTCCATTACTATTACATGGCGGTCACTATCTGCTTGTAAAGCTATATTTACACACTTCAACCTGCTGGCAATCAATTTGTATGTTGTGGTAAGCAGTGATATACTGGGACCATGGAGATGTGGCTTGATGAACGATTGTGTGAACTACTCAGAAATGTCAAATATTGCAGACTTGAGCAGTTGTGTGTGTTGCTCCAACATGTCAGCTAGTGCTGCGTCAGTGGGCTGTTGCAGTACTGAGAAGAAGAAAAATAGTACGTATATGTGAAGTTATACTGATACACACCAAATGAACAAAATAAGGAAAGTGGTTAATAACAATGTTTACATTCGAATGTGACAGTTTATTCATTTTTTTTATTCTAACAGGGCGGGCGGGTGGTGGCTCATCTTTGCTGATTCTTCATGATGCTGAACCTTCCACTACAGCAAACAGAGCACACTCAAGTGAAGAGAGTGTTTGGTGGTTGGAGTGTCTACGTAATTGGTGGGGGTAAGCAAGTGCAGTGCCACCAACTAAAATCCGTGGATGAACTTATGCCACAAGTCTGCCGCCACTTTCCACCACCTTTTTTTGACAATGACGTCGTATTTCCGCCATCTTATGACGCCATTAACTAAAATACTTTGACGAACTTATACCATGATTCATGGTGGATCTACCATCTTGGATGTGCTATCTCGTGATGTTATATGTCAGTGATACAGCTTTTAGCATAAAACCAACCAACTGCTTAAAAGGTTGGATGGATAAACAGTCTTTCCGATGAGTCCATGTCAGAGAGTTCTTGCTGCGTTACGCCCACTCTGGCTAATAGAATACATTCCGATTAGTCAGAGGGGTAGAAATAGCTCCCACAAGCATTACCATCTTAAAGTTCATACACTGCTCTAACCTAAACGATATTTATGAACGCTGGGGCTTCCAATGTCATGTTAGCCAATGACACAAACATTTCAATAAATAGCAAATCAAGTGTAGTCTTAGAAAGATCGAGTAATAAAATATTTGTGAACATTAATCACTGGTTCCTAGCCAATTCTTTGACACTAAACATTGAAAATACACACTACAAGCAGTTCAGAATTTGTAAAGAGTGTCCCACGAGTACATGCCTAACATGTGATAACAAGAAGATAGAAGAAGTGGACAGAGATAAATTCTTGGTATTACAGCCTGATGATAAATTCAACTGGGAGGAGCACACCACAGAACTGCTGAAGCGTCTAAACAAATCTCTATGTGCATTCCGAATCGTGTCAGATATAGGGGATACAAAAATGAAAAAGCTCTCATACTATGCTTATTTTTACTCCATAATGCCGTAGAGGATTATTTTTTTTGGGTAATTCATCAAGCCAAGCTACAGTTTTCCGGCCACAAAAACGTGCAATAAGAGTTATATGTGATGCGAACTCAAGAACAACCTGCAGAGGCCTGTTTAGGGAACTGGGGATACTAACTATTGCTTCCCAATATATTTATTCCTTAATGAAATTTGTCATTAAAAATATATCACTTTTTCAAACCAACATCTCAGTTCATGGGATCATACTAGAAATAAGAATAATCTTCACAAGGATTTAAAGTCACTTACTCTTGCCCAAAAACGTATGTATTATTCAGGAACACAGATTTTCAATAACTTCCCAGCAGCCATAACAAACCAATGAAATTCAGTTTAAGAGAAGCCTAAGGGATTTATTGGCGGCCAACACCTTCTACTCCACTGAGGAATTTCTCAGTACAACCAACTGATTTTGTGTGTATATTTGTGTTTGTGGACAATCTAACTTCTGCACCATTTTAGTGCAGTAATGTGTTCATTGTAAATATGTATTGTAGCAGTTATATTATATGTTTATTACCTTATAAATAAATAAACATTTATTAAAATTCACTGCATTAATGTGATCTTAGTAAATGAGTGTTGGAAAATAATCCTTTCATATAGTGTTCACAAAAAAAGACGAACATTCCACTTGGGACCTGTGGAAGGTATATTAGCTTATTTGTTTTAGTTGTAAATATTTGTCATGTATTATTGTTTTTCTGACATGTTCTACATCCCGGAGGACCACCTCAATACGGGTCAATTGGAATGAAAGTAAATCTAATGTAATCTAATCATATGTTTTGGTCACTAAAAACTCAATAATAGCTTGAAATTACAACTAAATCGGAGTAGTGGCGGGGGATGTTAAACCAAGACTAGTAAACCCTAGTAAAATTTACGATTGCAGTTGGTACCAGTTTGCAGTTCACATCGATCTGATATCGTCAGTACAGGGTGTAAAACGTGATATTTTGTACTAATTTGGTAAGTGACATACCACTGAAGACCTTATAACTGTAGTCAATGTGCGTGAAAATACAAATTATGACGACTTTTGAATAAAATATGGAGTAGTAAAATTTACTATGGTGTAGTAACAGTTTAACATTTTTCCCTCTTTAGTGTTCTAGTGTAAACACCTTATCTTGTGGGAGAACTGCTCTTGGCTGAGATACATGCTCTGTAATATCTAGTTGTTTAATATGTTCCATACATTAAGTATATTAAAAGAAAAGAATGAAAAAATGTTCAAATGTGTGTGAAATCTTATGGGACTTAACTGCTAGAGTCATCAGTCCCTAAGCTTACACACTACTTTATCTAAATTATCCTAAGGACGAACACACACACCCATGCCCGAGGGAGGACTCTAACCTCCGCCGGGACTAGCCGCACAAAAGAATGAATTTAAGAGAGCTGCTCATGACTGTGATTGAATTCAGAACCCCCACAGTGCCATCAGCAGAGGCCTGGAGCAGCAGGAGCATGAGCGTTCATTGTGATTTGAAACCTCATATCTGAAGGTTGCGGCAATACGTTGGTGTGGGATTGTGGCACAGCATGGTCGACTCTGCTCTGCATCTACATACATATTCCACAAGCCACTTTAAGGTGCATGCTTCAGGATAATTACGATTACGTCTGTCGTCTTTTGAGCTGCTGTCGTAATTTAATTGTTTAATTGCAGTAAAAAAATACAAATGCCTTTCATATTGGCACTACTGATGATCAAGATACGTATCTAGCAATTGGTGGATGTGACACATTCTAAGACATGAAGGAATCATAAATTTTGCATTGGAGAGAAATGTGGGGAATAAAAATTGTTGAGAGAAATCAAGAGTCGAATAAAGTAAGCAGGTCCAAATGGATGTAGGTTGGAACATTTTTTCAGTGATGAAGAAGGCCTGAACAGGATAGACCAGCGAATCTCTTTGCACTCAGAAATTTTGGTTTGATAATTTGCTTCAATATATTTGAACAAAGAGATGTAAAATTTTCGTTACAGGTGAGATTGCTCCAAGACACAACATTTTCTTGCGTTGTAATGTTACCCTGATGAAGTCGTGGAAGGCATTAGCACACATTAGCATACATCTCCTGATTATTATTATTATTATTATGAACTTCTGCAATTACCACTAATTAGTTTTCTACACAAATATTACATATGTCTTGATAGTATTTACAGAAATACTTTCTGTCAATAATAATTTGCTTGTGACCTGTGGTGTTTGTGTTTAGTGGCTACACTGATGCATGAAGGCATGTTGCGTTTTAACCTCGGAGCAGGCAAGTTTAAATGGACAAGAGTGTACTAAATGAACTCTACGCCTTCACAAAGTGTGTAATTTTTACAGTGATAGAGTTTACTTATTTTTGTACATACGTGTCCCCTATATTAAATCTGCCAATCATGGAGACTGTGGTCATTCCCTCAAGCAATAGGACCTGTATGAACTCCAGTTTTAAATTTACAACCATTTTTAAAGGGAAATAGACATTTTTGGGCTATAAATCATTAATCAATTACCTGATTTCTGCTGATGTTGAACCTTTGTTGCGCAGATATAAATGACAGATGGTAGATAAGACCAGGTGAGTGTAGTGGGTGTAGGTGACTGCAGTGCCACTATTTACCCATCTTAGTGACATCACAGTCTGCCATTTTTCTGCAGCCATCTTGTGACATCATCGACTGTGGCAGCTTTTCCCAGCCACCCAATTGCCTGAAAAGGGGGATGGTGAATGGGAGGGGCGATGTTGAAAGTAACAGCTAATTAAACCAATTAAAAAACCATAAACTGCGCCAGAATGTACTTCACCCTACTACAGCATGAACTACATGTCCCTTAGACTGAAAATTAACCTGATGCGCCATGTATACAGCATCATTTCTACAGCCATGTAATGTGAGCCAAGTAAGTATCAACTGTAAGAGTACATGCAGCAGCATCCGCATTGGATGTCACACATTATGTGAATGTTACTTTTGTCCTTAACTTTTTCACACTTTTGTATATTCCTAGCCAGTGACACATTACTGGAAGTTACTTTCGTCCTTAAGTCTTTCACACTTGTGTGTATTCCTACCCCATCTACTAGTTTAGTTTCAAGGTCCACAACCAAGTCTGTTAACACATTAAGTACTCCCATAGCTTCCTGGTGCTGATTTCGTGGTCTGTATCAGTTTATTTAATTTTTTTTATAGATCTGTATGAATACTTACTAATTCAGATCGGTGAGGAAGTATCATTTCTCCATATCTATCCATTGAGTGCAAAATACTCACACACTTGCATAACATAACATTATCTTTTTTAAAAAGCTCCTGGAAGTTTTGTCTGTATCAGCTGCAATTAAGTTGTCATTTTTCATCGCTAACCAATAATCTGTACTATGTTGATTCAAGAAATCTCTGTATATAGTTGTAATTTCATCAAATGCTACGTCAGTCCCGAAATGTACTTGTTAAATTAGTTTAAAATTCATTTTATCCTGTTTGAAAGCAATAATGAGTGCTTTGGAATCCTAAATTATGTTCCACTCAAATAAAAAAATCTACCCCCATGTAAAAACTAAACCAGAAATATTTTCGTATCTGTACCCGGTTCTCTATACCAGCATTATCAAATATGAACACAGTATTGAGGTTTACCCGTTCCAGTGATGAAACAGCATCATTTTAATGGAATGTTTTGTAAGATCATCAATATCTGCAATATCACTCTTAATAGCTGTAATTTGGAATGAAATAATTTTTTGAAAATATATGTACATGTTCATAATAAACGCCACCACAATGTGTGAGGAATGGCACGATAACTTTTTGTTTTGCCACAACTGATGAGCCTACAATTATTGATCATGCATTGTTGGACCAAAGTGGACCATTATTTTTTTCTGGAGTGTTGCAGGGCCAGTCACTTTCCACAAAGTCCTGTGAAGAAGGTGTTTCATCCATCCAGTCACAATACTGACTATGTGACTACATTAGAAGACTAACAAGTTTACAGGAAAAGATAAAAAAATATGATTTACACTTTTTTATTTACTGTCCATAGAGACACTATAAACTTTTGCAAATAGATGGGTATATCAGCATGCTTTAATGTGATCACCATTCTGTGCCTATATATTGCATGGTGAGCCATACATATTGCTATGTACAGACATGTAACACATGCCAACATGCTGGTTAAGGTCTTCTTGTTACTGTGTGAGCTCCATCGAATTATTCTATAACTTCTTATAGAAGCTGTTACATATGGCTGATACCAGATGTATTCATTGACAACATGCTAGATTGCATAGCTCACATACAGTACATTACCTAATGCATGTTCTTATATGAGGTGGGTACGGGGTGGTTGCATAAGTAGGTTTACCATTGATTTACTGTATTTTTATCTGTTTTAGGACGGTTTTTCTGTTTCTTTTTAGATATTCTGATAATCGTGGCTGGTAATGTAGGCAATGATTAATGGAAGTGGATAATTAAACAATATTGAAAGACAGAGAATGCTGAACAGGAACAACAGAAATGAACAGACCAATTAAATACACATACACCAAGTAGGCTGTCAATTTAAAGATTGTGCAACAAATTTGATCGCACTGGGTCTATCTGCAATGCACCAAAGAGTGGACGACTGGTGAGTGTTCCTACTCAAGGAAATGAAATGTTAATTGTTCAGATATTTACCCAAATTTATCCAAAGACCAAAGAAATCCAGAAGGAAAATCTATGTTCAGTTGGACATTTCCCTTAGGTTTGCAGCTGTGTCGAGCAAGATTTCTTCACACACTACTAGAGGATGCTCTACATTGCTGTTCAGAATTCTGCGAGATTCTTTTATGAAGAAATGCAGGTTGATGTCATAATTCGAAAAATTAGTTAGTTTGACAAAGCGAATTTTGAACTGTCAGGCACTGTTAATAGGCATAACTGTGTGTACTATGCCACAGAAAACGCCCATGCTGCAAATGAAAAGCAATTGAATCAACCCAGGGTCACAGTGTGGGCATGCCTTTTATGTCAAGGAATCATTGAGACTGTTTTTTCCATACAACACTTATTCACAATGCCTATGATAACATTGTGTGGCGTATTGGTATTCCACAGTTACATCTACAGCAGGGTAATAATGAATTCTACTTCCAGCAAGATGAAGCACCTCGACACGATGCTATAACAGTGTTTGAGTTCCTTGAATACAAGTTACCCAATAGATGGCTAGACGAGTGAAGGCCAACTGAACGCCCTGCACAATCACCATATCTCCAATGGACTTTTTCTTTTTGGGTGTTATCAAAGATATAAAGTTTTTGCAAGAAGGTCACACATTATTGGTCTCATGTGTCAATTCATAAAGAACACTGTGCCAAAGTGTGACTACAGGAACGTGTAAAAGCTGAAGGTAATCAACTTGAGTACCTAAGACATTGAGCACTTATCCCATTGCACTTCTTCTGACTTCATAAACATTTTTCTGTGGTATTCTATAGTAAACCTTTCATTCTCATTTTATTAGCAATCTATTTTCTATAATAAATAATAATGACAATAATAATAACAATATCTACTGTATACCAACTTATGCACTTCACTGCATATGTGCGCATTTTGCAGCATTATATATATCTCAGCTAATACCCTGAGGGAGTTTGAATATTTCTGCTGAGCGTGGCTACAATTAGTCAAATTATTACATAGATGGAGCCACTGATTCCTGGATAATGTAACTTTACTACCCCGATATTGACAGCTTTCAGAATTCCCCACTTGACTGAACAGGTGTTCTGATGCTGTTCCAACAAATACTTGTTTACTTTCACTGGCATACAAACTGTACATTGTATTAAAAACCAACTAAAGATTCAGATTGTGGTTTTGTTAAGGGGCTCCGGAAATGCTCAAAATCATGAAAAGTTCAATTTGTACTTTTTTGCGTTTTCTGAATCTGCAGACTATTACCTTTTAATAGATATACAATTTATTCAATTCCGAAGACTACAACTATTTTTAAATTTTTTTTGAAATGTGTTCTACATGGGCGTGACCCACTGTGGCGCTGTTAAACTGCTGTCAAATGGTGTTATTATTAACGTCCGTGTTCATCAGGTACATTTTAGTGATGTGAGATAAAGTATGTGTTGTGGCTAACCTGTGATGGTTCAATATATATCGCTGGTGTGATTGTCGATTGTTTCATGTTTATTTACTCTGTCGTTATCTCGAAAATATTCGTAATTAATTCTGTTTCTTGAGTCTCTGTTTTGTTGAAGTATAATAATGAGTAAAAGTAAAGTTATTAGAAATCCTCTGAAGGCTTTTAAGAAAAGGAGAAATGTAGGAAAGCCAAAGGTATGTGTTATTACTGTAAATAATAACATTCTAACATGGTACGAGCGATGCTTACTTTAGACAAGGAACGCCTTCGGGCTGCAGACAGGGCTGTAAAGAGTCTAGAAATACAAGCAAGAGTAAACAGGAGGAGGAACAAGAGGAAGCTGGAGGAGGAGTTTGCAGAGGATGAAGATAATCCATCCTATGGACTTGGAATGCACTAAAAAGTTAATCCAATCTTTGTCGCTCGATTCCCAAAACTTTTATTTTCTCATACTAATTACATGTTTTCTAAGGATCTTCCAAACATATTTGTTTCAAACTTTCAGTAAATGTTACACAGTACCTTCTGCATAATTTAACACAGTCTTTTTCCAAAAAACTGTACATTTTTGAATATATAAATAAAAAATTGCAAAAAAATGTTGTGAATTTTCATTACAATTGAAAAAAAATCATCTTTAATAACTGAACTAAAATTTTGTAAAATCCCTGCGTTAAGTTGTAGCCCATATTCCAATAAACAATCTGTAAAAAGTTCAACTTCCTACCTCAAATACTTTGTGAGGAAAGATGTAATTTATAAGCGTTATTTTAACATTGCAAGTATAGGGCGTTCCTGAGCCCCTTAAAGGATACTGAATGTGTCACCTGCAACAATGACAGTAATGTGTTAAATACGCTCTCCCCCCCCCCCCATATACACACATGTTGAGAGTCTATTGTTGTTATCATCAATTAATACATATATTATTTCCGAAGTGGTTTTGTTTTGGTGCTGTGTTATAGCAGACAGAAATGCTGCTACTGTTTTCAGTCTGGCAGCACATACGCAACTGAAATCTTTTTACCAGTGTGTGGATGTTATTACTATTGTTGCAGTATGTGCAACCTACCATAACGCAAAAAAATTTCAGTGCAGCGTGACTATGTGATCTATCTTGACATGTCAGAGTCACAATTGACTCATTATTATGATACAAAACCACTCCTTTTCACCTCAGGGAGCTTTAAGGGAAAAATTTGTAGGTGTGCAGCTCAGGTAGCTTCATTGGAAAAAATGCAGGTGCGCAGTTCTTTTTCTTTTCATGTCCCACATTATGTGGCACAGTTACATATCGTCCAAAAAGTTGTCTTTGACCCTGGCTGAACTTCCTCTATTCTCACAGCACCCCTAAGCCATCGGGGCTGTCAAAAGTGGCGTGGGTCTCCAATCGATCAGGGGCTCCCAATCCTTGTTCTTCTTTGAAAGGTGCTTGCCGCTCCAGCTCAACTGCTTATAAACAAGTAATAGAATGTCGGTTCTCTCATTGTACTGACCTATTTCCGGCATCTTGAAGTTTTTTAAAGTAGCACAACTGGGCTAGATCAGCAATCGGATTTTCCCAATAACATTTCATGGGGTGATGGATAGGTGGAGTGTGGAAGAAAGGTGAGGGGGAGGAGAGGAGAAGAAAGGGAGGAATGGGAAAGGTGAGCTTGAAGGTGAGTGTGAATGACTATACACTCATCGTACTGACATAGCCCAGCAGCTGTTGTCTGTCCACAAACTCTCCTTCGTCCACTACAGACTTAATATATTAAGTTATCACCTGGCATAACATCAAACAGAATTGGGAAACGCAGAGAGAATGCGTTTCACAGAATATCGGAGCTGTCTCTGAAAAAAAAGAATACCACAGGGTGTAGTGGACATCGAGAGTTGAATTTAGCTGTAATGCTGGTGCTGGACCAAGAATACTTCACTGTCTGGCTGGAGTCTAGGCAGCGAGTATACACAATAGCACAATTCACAGCATCTGAAGAAGATCATTGAGTCAGTCGTCGGGATGTTCGGCATCAAATGTAAACAACTACTCCGCTGTGTACTCAGGCACACTCCATTAACAAGTCACGCAAGAAAACATGAGAGACTGCAATATATGTTGTTGTTGTTGTGGTCTTCAGTCCTGAGACTGGTTTTATGCAGCTCTCCATGCTACTCTATCCTGTGCAAGCTTCTTCATCTCCCAGTATCTACTGCAACCTACATCCTTCTGAATCTGCTTAGTGTATTCATCTCTTGGTCTCCCTCTACGATATATGTTATGCATCTAAATACTATGATTCTTCAACTTTCAACTAAATGAACATTATGTGCCTAGTTGATGACTGAGCTCCACTTGCTCCATGTATCTATCTGGGTAAGAGTCATGTAATGGCTCTCATCCTCTTACATTTTGTAGCTTGTGTGTGATATATATTCATGACATGATCTAAAATACTCGTCTGAGTTTTATCGGTAATCTAATACACTTGCACTTTTTAGTTTTTATAGTGAAAAGTGCATTAAATATCACCCACACATAGACATCGGACCATGCTACAGATCAGTCTATCACAACCAAGATTTTAGGGCAGAAACATGAGACATTACCACACTCTAGCCATTAACCTGCATAATTAATGTGATATAGTTGCTCTGATTTTGTGAATGTCGATTAGGAAATACCCGAGAACAACAGTATTTACGGTTTTGTTGCTTAATATCATTTATCCACAGCGAGTGAAATGAAGGAGCTGGAATATTTTAAGGACACTAATATTTTCCAAGTTTAAACAGCTTTATTTTTAATAAATTAACAAAACTTATATACTATACATTGCATTGGTTATGAAATAGCTTTCGTCAGTGTTTTCCTCTATACTTTTCTGTGCATACTGGCATTGCACTTACTTGCAGTGTGACGACACAGAATTTTAACATGCTGTTTCACTGCAGTTTTTACAGTAATATAAACACAATTTTCAGGGAACAAATTTTCAGTTAGACGATCTTTCAGTTCAAGGAATACATCTCGCTGCATCAGTATTCGCACAAATTTTGCCATAATTTCATTGAGCACATTGCCTTTGGGAGTATATTACTAAATGACAAAACTCGCGATGGTCTTAGTTTCTCTGCCTCAGTAATAACGCCTATAGATAGCATGATCAAGCCATCATTATCTTCTTTTCTTTTAAAAATCGGAGTGCTGAACAGGTTCCACACTAAATAAACTATGTCTGCAAATACTACAATTTTACTTGTTCATGACATTTTCAACAGTAAATCCCACAATACACATAACCACATTACTAGTATATTCAGTTAAGTTCCGGGACAATATGACACAATAACGATCAGACAGAACTGTAGAGGGTCATTGCCGAAAGCTTAATTTTTCCCAGTCCAAGCTAGAAGACATGTCTGATTTTGGACACTGAAAATTAGCACCTGCCTTATGTTCAACCTAATTTGACAGAAGAAGATTTCTGTAGGCTGTTCTAAACAGGAGAGAAGAAAGAATATTATTCCAACCTAATATACACATAGCTAAAGAAAAATACATCAGCAGGTGATCGTGCCTAAACTTACACACCAGTAAATAAATGTTCTAAACAGGAGAGAAGAAAGAATATTATTCCAACCTAATATACATATAGCTAAAGAAAAATACATCACCAGTTGATCGTGCCTAAACTTACACACCAGTAAATAGATCCATTTTACTTACATTACATGACTGTACAACCCTTAAGAGTTTCTTAAAGTGCTAAAATGACAACTTCCGTCGTCTTTTTGTTACCTGAGTACTAAAGTTTCTCATTCGAATGCTTAACGGATGTTAGGTAACGATCCTTACATAAGAAGAAAGTTCCAAACACTTTCATCGATCTCACGTATTGGTGGCTTCTTTCTGTCCAGAAATGGAATTTTTCGAAAATGTATCAAACATGTGGTCCACAGAAAGACAAAAGCCCAAGGGTGCCTATCCCCGGGGCCAAGACACCACCTGCCCCTTCCTCCTCCCCCAGCTCTCACAGAAAGGAAAAAGTCTTTAGTCAGCCAGATTTTTCAGCAGGGAAGTAACGTTAATTTTTATATTACAGAACCACTGAATTTCCAGTTAATAGTCATACAGTAATTTAAGGGTATTTATCCTGTTTTTTTGACAGTGCGCTGAGATGACAAAACTCATGGGATACTGAGGCGTAGCGCTTTGCATCGCGCCTATGTACAGTATGTGATCAAAAGTATCCGGGCACCTGGCAGAAAATGACTTACAAGTTCGTGACGGCCTCCATCCGTTATGCTGGAATTCAATATGGTGTTGGCCCACCCTTAGCCTTGATGACAGCTTCCACTTTCGCAGGCATACGTTCAGTAAGGTGCTGGAAAGTTTCTTGGGGAATGGCAGCACATTCTTCACCGAGTGCTGACTGAGGAGAGGTATCGATATCGGTCTGTGAGGCCAGGCACGAAGTCGGCGTTCCAAAACGTCGCCTGCCGTTAAGTAAATGGCATCGAGCACTGCGTTGTCCATGGTAGGAAGAAATGCCTGAAATTTGGTATTCTCGGCACACTCCTGACATTGTGGGTCTCGGAATGCTATATTCCCCAAATATTTACGAAATGGAATGTCCCGTGCGTCTAGCTCCAACTACCATTCCGCCTTTAAAGTCTGTGAATTCCCGTTGTGAGGCCATAATTACGCCGTAAATCTTTCCACACGAATCAGTGAGTACAAATTCCCCTTTTTACCTTGTGTGTACCATACTACCGCCAACTGTATTAAGTACATCTCTCTATCCCACGACTTTTGTCACCTCAATGTATCTTATATTATAATACCACAAATTACTGAAGCATAATCGAAATTTCTATTCGGTTGCTCTTGCACCCCTGGAAAGAAATATAAAACGACCACGCCTGATCTGAATAGATTCAGAGGAGATGCAATTCCATTTTAATATGAGCATAATTTTTCTCATCCATTAACACCATAAGTAGTCTCAATATTAAAAAGTTGCATTAATAAAATACCTGTCTGTTAAATATCGTGGTTCTCACTAAAAATATACGAAACTTTTTATAAAAGGACACAGTTTTATAATACAGTATTCATTCTGCGAAGTAAGGAACTTCAGAGTTGACTTAAGATCATATTATGATGATTCGTTACATTAACACAAAACATATACCATAGATTTACACACTTGAAGTTCTGATGCTAAAATTTCTTACAAGTTGCCAAACATAAAGATAAGAGAGATTTGCTGCCAATATTCTTGGGATCTAGAGCTGGCTGAAACCTGACGTGGAAAGCTCTGAGATATTTAGCAGTGTGGAACGTATATCGGAAAGATAGATTAGAGACCATAGGAAGGGAACTGTTCATTGCAGTTGACAAAAACATTTTCTCTAGTGGGGTCGAAGTTGAGTGTGACTGTGAAGTTCTCTGGTCGCGTATAAAAGGTATATGTGAAATCAAGTTAATTGATGGATGTTTTCACCGGCCACACAAGCCTGTTGTGACAGTTCTACAGTCATTCAAGGAAAGTCTAGTGTCAGTAGCACGTAGATACCCAGATCATGCAATACTAATTGGGCGACTTTAAGCTACCGAGTATAGACTGAGATGTCTATGGATTCATCACGGGAGGGTACAGACAGACAGTCGTGCTAAATACTTTTTGTACCCGTTTTCTTAGGACTGTCTTGAGCAGCTAGCTTGGCAGCTTACACTCAATGGAAATATTTTAGACCTTGTAGCTACAAACAGCCCGGACGCTATATCAGTGTCAGTATAGAAACGAGGATACGCCATCATGATGTCATTGTAGCAACTATGATTATGAAAGTTAATAAGTCAGTTAAGAAGGCTAGGAAACTATTTCTGCTAGATAGAGCAGATAAGCAGTTATTAGTATCTCACTTAGACAATGAATTGGCATCACTTAGTTCCAGTAAGATGGATGCAGAGGAATTATGGGCAAAGTTTAAGCAGATTGTGATTCGTGGTCTGGAGACTTATGTGCGTAGCAAGTGGATAAAATATGGAAAAGACTCACCATGGTTTAATAACGAAATTCGGAGGGTGCTGAGGAAGCAGAGGCTGTTCCACTCAGTATGGTGTGGCAGTTGAAGATAGCAAAACGAAAGTCGAAGTTTTAAATTTTACGTTCTAGAAATGGTTCACACAGGAGAATCAACAAAAGCAAAACGAGGATAATGGAATGTAGTCGAATTAAATCGGGTGATGCTGAGGGAATTAGATTAGGAAATGAGACACTTAAAGTAGTAAAGGAATTTTGCTATTTAGGGAGTAAAATAACCGATGATGGTCGAAGTAGAGAGGATATAAAATGTAGACTGGCAATGGCAAGGAAAGCGTTTCTCAAGAAGAGGAGTTTGTGGCACAACTTGACTAGAAGAATGGATCGGTTGGTAGGACATGTTTTGAGGCATCGAGGGATCACAAATTTAGCATTGGAGGGCAGTGTGGAAGGTAAAAATCGTAGAGGGAGACCAAGAGATGAATACACTAAGCAGATTCAGAAGGATGTAGGTTGCAGTAGATACTGGGAGATGAAGAAGCTTGCACAGTATAGAGTAGCATGGAGAGCTGCATCAAACCAGTCTCAGGACTGAAGACCACAACAACAACAACAGGAGAATCGTAAAAGAATACCGTCATTTGATCATCGGACAGACTCCTGTATGGGCGACATAGTAATATGCATGCATGGCGTAGAGAAACAATTGAAAGATCTGAAAACAAATAAATCACCAGGTCCGGTTAGAACCCCCGGAATTGGGCCCTTACGTAGCTTGCATTTGTCGTCAGTCTCTCGCCCAGCATAAAGTCCCTCGGGACTGGAAAAAGGCGTAGGTGACTCGTTTATAAAAGAAGGCTAAAAGAATGGACCCGCAAAATTAGAGACCAATATCCCTAACTTCTGTTTGCTGCGGAATCCTTGAACATATTCTCAGTTCGAATGAAACAAACTTTATTGAGACGGAGAAGCTTATGTCCACGAATCAGCATGGTTTTAGAAAGCATCGCTCGTGCGAAACACATCTTTCCCTTTTCTCACGTGATATACTGCGAACTATGGACGAAGAGCAACAGGCAGATTCCATATTTCTAGATTCCCGAAAAGCATTTGACACGGTGCCCCTTTGGGGGCTGTTAACAAAGGTACGAGCATATGGGATAAGTTCACAGATATGTGAGTGTCTCGAAGACTCCTGAAATAATAGAACCCGTATGTAGTCCTCGACGGCGATTGTTCATCAGAGAAAAGGGTATCGTCAGGAGTCTCCCACGGAAGTGTGATGGGACCGCTGTTGTGCTCTGTATACATAAATGATTTGGCGGGCAGGGTGGGCAGAAATCTGCGGTTGTTCGCTGATGGTGGTGTGGTGACCAGGAAAGCGTCGAAGATAAGTGACTGCAAGAAGATACAGGACAACTTAGCCAAAATTTCCAGGTGGTGTGATGAATGGCAGCTAGCTCTAAATGTGGAAAAAAAGTTACTGCGGATGAGTAGGAAAAACAGATCCGTAATGTTCGGATACAGTATTACTACTAGTGTCCTGCTTGACACTGTCAAGTCGTTTAGATATATGGGCGCAACGTTGCAAAGCGATATGGAATGGAACGAGCGTGTTAGAACTTTTGTAGGAAAGGCGACTTCGGTTAATTGGGAGACTTTTAGGAAAGAGTGTTTCACCTGTAAAGAATACCGCACACAGGGCGATGGTTCGACCTCTTCTTGAGTACTGCTCGAGTGTTTGGGATCCGTACCAAGTCGGACTGAAGGAAGACATCGAAGCATTTCAGAAGCAGGCTGCCTGATTTGTTACCGGTAGGTTCGAACAACACATAAGTGTTACGGCGATGCTTCGGGAAGTGAAATGGGAATCGCTGGAAGGAAAGGCGACTTTCTTTTCGAGAAATACTACTCAGAAATTTAAAGAACGACCATTTGAAGACTGCCGAACGATTCTACTGCCGCCAACATACATTCTGCGTCAGGACCACGAAGATAAGATACGAGAAATCAGGGGTCAAACGGAGACGGCGGTTTTTCCCTCGCTATGTTTGCGAGCGGAATAGGAAAGGCAGTAACTAGCAGTGGTACAGGGTATTCTCCGCCACGCACCAAAAAAAAAAAAAAAAAAAAAATGGTTCAAATGGCTCTGAGGACTATGGGACTCAACATCTGAGGTCATTAGTCCTCTAGAACTTAGAACTACTTAAACCTAACTAACCTAAGGACGACACACACATCCATGCCCGAGGCAGGATTCGAACCTGCGACCGTAGCGGTCGCGCGGTTCCCGACTGAAGCGCCTAGAACCGATCGGCCACTAGGACCGGCTCGCCACGCACCGTATGGTGGCTTGCGGAGTATCTGTGTAGATGTGGATGTGGCTGTAGATGTAGATGCACATATCAGACGCTGGGATCCAAACATGCTGGTGAAATGGAAACCTTAGACAATAAGGAATAGATAGAGGTGGATAGTGGCTGAGCCCACCGCTTACTGAAATCAGCAGAACGACCAATGACGATCTCACTGCCTCGGCACCGTAAGAAACCATGGTACTGAAAAACTGTCTGAAGTATTCTCCATTTTGCCATGAGAGATCAGAAGTAAACACATAATCATAGAATTAGTCGAGAGATTGGGAATTTATTGTGACTTGTCCAGCAAGACCAGGGATACTCAAAAAATGGTGGAACTGCTCATAAAATTAGGGGACAACATGATTACACAACAAAAACCACAAACTTATAACTAGAAACTCTGAGACACAGATTGGGTGAGGCACATCTTGTATAGAAAACAACCCAAAAGTCTTTCACTAAATCTTACTGTGAGATTTTACTACAGTTGCTACACATATAGACGGAAAAACTATAGCTACTCACTTTGAAACTCCTTCAATTACTTCATGGGGCAGCAGTCCTTCCAAACATGGCATACTGAAATACTTACGAATTCACAGTAAGAGACACACAATTAAATCTTAGGTCTAAATCGAAGTTACACTGTAACTTCAACTTGGGTACATCATCGGAGAAATGACAACATAGTCAAATGTTACTGAAAATCTCAGAGCATCAACAGTATTATATTCGTTAGTCACCACTCAGACGAAGCAAGAAAGTGTATGTGCCTGGTCCTAAAACAAAAACTCATTCTAATCAGTATTCGAAGATTCGGTGCGAATGATGGTTTCATAGGCCTTGAGCCACAGAGTGTTGTGAAGTCCTTGAGGCTCTCACGTCTGTGGTGCAAGGTGCCCAAGAGGCAGAAATTTATTCCCATCGATGGGCGGTGGCAACGAGTACTATACTTAGAGATTAAAATAACTCTACGATTGACATTTCAGTGGGTCGAGCGTTAGGGGCCAGGCATCAGCCAATCGCAGCTCTTTCTCTGTCTCTACATCCTCGCTATGTTGCCTGCTCTGCGAGCAAGAGAAGCAGAGCCTTGCCGGGTAAGGTGCCCTGCAGGGTTTGTGTGGGAATCAGGGGAGTAGGCCGGTAGCGTGGGTGGAGAGGAGAAGCAGCGCCAAGTACGCAGCGATTTTTGCTTTGAAGCTCCTCTCTCCTAAACGTTTTAGTTTCTCCATAAAAATATTGAAAAGAAAAATTTCAAATTCACAATATTCATCACACAAAGATAAATAAACTATTTTGTTAAATATTCGATTTCTTCACTGCTCATGGTCTCACATCGTAGCCTGCCTTTAGTGATCACAGTTATTACGATATTTCTAAATTAAGGAACCTACAGTAGTTGAACTTCCAGTAGAAAAAGTGGGCCTTCACGTTCAGGGGACTTTAGAACTTATGGTAGGTACACAAAATGCAGCTATCATTCTGAAACTGTTTTTAAGGGTGGAAGGAGAGCCATATCTCACTACACACTGCAATAAATATGAGAAGATTTCTGTTATTTTTCTCTAAGGAAAGTATGTTTTCTTCGTAATGTGGTAATTAGTAGTCTCATTTTAGTATCATACTTTTATCACTGAAATAAATTATTTCTTTATTTAATTTCCACATCCATATAAGCAAATAGCAGAAAATTTGTGTACATCGTTATTCCTTGGTTTTAGCTGTCGATCGATGCATTACAATGCAATGGGGACTTGCCTCAGCTAAGGGCATGCAGAATTGAGATCTTTCTGTAGCTCTTGATATCAAAGAGAAGTCAAAAACTTGAGAAAACCTTCAGTAATAATTATGAACAACACCTCGTATCATTCGTTTATCCTTGATAAGGCACCTACAGTAACTTTCCCAAAAAAAAAAAAAAAAAAAAAAAAAAAAAAAGAAAGCAAAATATGGCCATAGTGTCTTCAGACTGCTATCATGTCACTGTCACTTCAATTCTGTTGACTTCGTATGGGCTCAAGGGTTATGTGGAGAGGAATAACAAAAAATATACACTGGTGGAAGTAGAAAGACTGACAAAGGCTGTAAATCAAACGTCGTCGTAAGATTGGCATAATGTAAGACATGTGAAGGAAGTAATAATGAAGCTTGCAAAATAAATGTATAGTGGAAAATAACGTAGAACAACTTATTACATTAAATTCTGACAACAATTCCAAGTGACTACACAGACATTAGTGATACTGATTCAGATGTGACTAGCATCCCTGCAATAGGAAGTGTTACCAAAAATTCAGTTGTTTTCATCACTCACAATTTCGTAAGCTTATTTATATAAATTGTTACTCTGCGACATGTGTGTGACTGAATATTGCTCTTATTGCTGCTATTCATCTATAATGTGTGATAAAGGCATCTTAACGCATCGCTGTCGTGACAGCAGCAATAGCCGCCACTAGTGCCCTCCCAAGTAGCTACAAAGACGTAGACAAGTACACGCCTTGTTTCTTTTTTTTGGACTGCCAACAGCTACCGATGGTACGAGCATTTGGCACGTTGTGTATGAGCCGGAAACTCTGCTCCCCACCACTGCCATCTGTCAATCACAAAGTACTTCTAATCGTTGTATAATGGGAATTTGAAGAGATGGGACCTGGATAAACTGAAAGAACCAGAGGTTGTAGAGAGCTTCAGGGAGAGCATTAGGGAACGATTGACAAGAATTTGGGAAAGTAGAAGAAGAATGGGTAGCTCTGAGAGACGAAATAGTGAAGGTAGCAGAGGATCGAGTAGGTAAACAGACGAGGGCTAATAGAAATTCTTGGGTAACAGAAGAGATATTGAATTTAATTGATGATGGGAGAAAATATAAAAACGTAGTAAATGAAGCGGTCAAAAAGGAATACAAACGTCTCAAAAATGAGATCGACAGGAAGTGCAAAATGGCTAAGCAGGGATGGCTACAGGACAAATGTAAGGATGTAGAGGCTTATCTCACTAGGGGTAAGATAGATACTGCCTACAGGAAAATTAAAGAGACCTTTGGAGAAAAGAGAACCACTTGCATGAATATCAAGAGCTCAGATGGAAACTCAGTTCTAAGCAAAGAAGGGAAAGCAGAAAGGAGGAAGGAGTATATGGAGGGTCTATACAAGGGCGATGTTCTGAAGGACAATATTTTAGAAATGGAAGAGAATGTAGATGAAGATGAAATGGGAGATATCATATTGCGTGAAGAGTTTGACAGAGCGCTGAAAGACCTACGTCTGGTGAGCAAGATGTATAAGACAGACGAAATACCCTCAGACTTCAAAAAGAATATAATAATTCCAATCCCAAAGAAAGCAGGTGTTGAAAGATGTGAAAATTACCGAACTATCAGTTTAATAAGCCACTGGTGCAAAATACTAACACGAATTCTTTACAGACGAATGGAAAAACTGGTAGAAGCCGACCTCGGGGAAGATCAGTTTGGATTCCGTAGAAATATTGGAGCACGTGAGGCAATACTGACCCTACGACTTATCTTAGAAGAAAGATTAAGGAAAGGCAAACCTACGTTCCTAGCATTTGTAGACTTAGAGAAAGCCTTTGACAATGTTGACTGGAATACTCTCTTTCAAATTCTGAAGGTGGCAGGGGTAAAATACGGGGAGAGAAAGGCTATTTGCAATTTGTACAGAAACCAGATGGCAGTTATAAGAGTCGAGGGACATGAAAGGGAAGCAGTTTTGGAAAGGGAGTGAGACAGGGTTGTAACCTCTCCCCGATGTTATTCAATCTGTATATTGAGCCAGCAGTAAACGAAGCAAAAGAAAAATTTGGAGTAGGAATTAAAATCCACGGAGAAGAAATAAAAACTTTGAGGTTCGCCGATGACATTGTAATTCTGTCAGAGACAGCTAAGGGCTTGGAAGAGCAGCTGAACGGAATGGACATGGTCTTGAAAGAAGGGTATAAGATGAACATCAACAAAAGCAAAACGAGAATAATGGCATGTAGTCGAATAAAATCGGGTGATGCTACGGGAATTAGATTAGGAAATGAGACGCTTAAAGTAGTAAATGAGTATTGCTATTTGGGGAGAAAAATAACTGATGATGGTCGAAATAGAGAGGATATAAAATGTAGACTGGCAATGGCAAGGAAAGCATTTCTGAAGAAGAGAAATTTATAAACATCGAGTATAGATTTAAGTATCAGGAAGTTGTTTCTGAAAGTATTTGTATGGAATGTAGCCATGTATGGAAGTGAAACATGGACGATAAATAGTTTAGACAAGAAGAGAATAGAAGCTTTCGAAATGTGGTGCTACAGAAGAATGCTGAAGATTAGATGGGTAGATCACATAACTAATGAGGAGGTATTGAATAGAAATGGAGAGATGAGAAATTTGTGGCACAACTTGACTAGAAAAAGGTATCGGTTGGTAGGGCATATTCTGAGGCATCAAGCCATCACCAATTTAGTATAGGACGGCAGCGTGGAGGGTAAAAATCGCAGAGGGAGGCCAAGAGATGAATACACTAAACAGAGTCAGAAGGATGTAGGTTGCAGTAGGTACTGGGAAATGAAGGAGCTTGCACAGGATAGAGTAGCATGGAGAGCTGCATCAAACCAAGTTCTGGACTGAAGACCACAACAACAACAATGGGAAAGATAAGAGAAGACAGAAAGGATAGTGACACAAAATCTAAATGGAAGAGAATATCACGAACAGCTCGGACACTCTGTGGCTGCCAACCAGCACATCTTGCAAGTCACAGGAACTTGGAGATTAAATTCAAAGCCCTACCAGAAAATCATAAAACTGTAATTTCATATGCTACGAACAAACTCAAATATTTCACTAAATAAACCCCCAGATATCTTTTGCAACCAAAGTCTGCCCAAACATCTGCTTAATATTGGGTCATTGTAGGACGAAATAAAATCGCTTATTATTTTGAGAAGTAATATTTAAAAATGGTAACTTTAATAAGGAAACAGTTCCTAACAAATCAATGAGCAGCATCAAAGCCAATGCTTCTGTACCCTAATGCAAGTTAACTTCAAAATTCGAAAACAATAAAGTCACTTAAAAAAAAAACACGTAGAAAACATTTACCTGCAACTAGCGCCATTCAGAGGCAGTGTCTTTCCGCTGTTTCTTACACTCATTAGGCAGCTAAAAATGTTGTATCCACAAAATAGCGACTGTTAATGAGTCATAATGAACCTCTTCCTAATGACAGTGTCACAAAACACTTACGGTAGTCATTCATCCCATATAACAGAGCCGGTCAGCGGCGTGCCAAATCTCACTCTTCCAACCTGTCACTCAGTTTTGCTCGTTTCTTCTCGGTAGTACCGGAACAGTGCATCATTGCATTGAGCAGTGTGGTGAGGCATATTTCGGTCGGCACCACTCTTGAGTTCGGCAGAGTGATGGTGTCAGAGCAGTTTACCCTTCACTGTTTACTCATGGTATGAAGGACGTTCACATGTCCAGCGGCTGTTTGCACTAAAGAGGAATTCTGGCGATCTATCATCGCAAACCTTTAAAGTGAATGACAATGACAGAAGAGAGAGATTATACCTCTCCTTTCGCATAAGAGACTTGTACTTGTGAGGTAACGGGTGGGTTGTGGCGCCCTGGAAATATTCTATGTTTGTAATTGGGGCGGCCGCACAGAACGCTCGTCAAAGCCGCTGCTCGTTACCAAACACATGATGCTGAACAATAGTTGGACCACGTGGTTGCTAGCCGACCACGTGGCTGGGAATTCCTTGGTGACGCTGTGTCGATGAAAGAGACTTGTTCGCCGGGAGTGCCAAAGGTGGCGAACTTTGTGAAACCTTAATGGCAGACATTTCACAGTTCGTATAGAAATTAATACTAGCCAGATGAATCTTGATACCTTAAAAAGAAACATGTACATTACCATTATTTGCACGACGATTCTGACGGTGTAATCAGATTTGCAATATCTTCATTACTTTAAAGTTTAGAAACTGACTGTAAACTATACAAGTAACACCCAGCAACGAATTTGCAAAATATAAACGGCTCATCTGATTTTGTCGACCGACGTGTCTTTAGAAAGCTATTAGTGTAAACCTAAATTGGAATAAATTACAGGCATCTAACTTGAATAGTACATGAATTATTGGAGGTCAAAGTGGCCGATTACTATCGATCGAGTACTCCACAGTTACACGAAAAAACGGTAGCAGCATGCTTATAAATGTATTTATTCATCTATGTCTTTGTTTATATCCGATATATACTATTCATGAAGAAATTGGTCAATTATTTACTGTGTTTTAGAAAGCACAGAGACATTAGGCTACTGGCCTACCTTTTGTTGCTATTCCTTTGATATACACTCCTGGAAATTGAAATAAGAACACCGTGAATTCATTGTCCCAGGAAGGGGAAACTTTATTGACACATTCCTGGGGTCAGATACATCACATGATCACACTGACAGAACCACAGGCACATAGACACAGGCAACAGAGCATGCACAACGTCGGCACTAGTACAGTGTATATCCACCTTTCGCAGCAATGCAGGCTGCTATTCTCCCATGGAGACGATCGTAGAGATGCTGGATGTAGTCCTGTGGAACGGCTTGCCATGCCATTTCCACCTGGCGCCTCAGTTGGACCAGCGTTCGTGCTGGACGTGCAGACCGCGTGAGACGACGCTTCATCCAGTCCCAAACATGCTCAATGGGGGACAGATCCGGAGATCTTGCTGGCCAGGGTAGTTGACTTACACCTTCTAGAGCACGTTGGGTGGCACGGGATACATGCGGACGTGCATTGTCCTGTTGGAACAGCAAGTTCCCTTGCCGGTCTAGGAAAGGTAGAACGATGGGTTCGATGACGGTTTGGATGTACCGTGCACTATTCAGTGTCCCCTCGACGATCACCAGTGGTGTACGGCCAGTGTAGGAGATCGCTCCCCACACCATGATGCCGGGTGTTGGCCCTGTGTGCCTCGGTCGTATGCAGTCCTGATTGTGGCGCTCACCTGCACGGCGCCAAACACGCATACGACCATCATTGGCACCAAGGCAGAAGCGACTCTCATCGCTGAAGACGACACGTCTCCATTCGTCCCTCCATTCACGCCTGTCGCGACACCACTGGAGGCGGGCTGCACGATGTTGGGGCGTGAGCGGAAGACGGCCTAACGGTGTGCGGGACCGTAGCCCAGCTTCATGGAGACGGTTGCGAATGGTCCTCGCCGATACCCCAGGAGCAACAGTGTCCCTAATTTGCTGGGAAGTGGCGGTGCGGTCCCCTACGGCACTGCGTAGGATCCTACGGTCTTGGCGTGCATCCGTGCGTCGCTGCGGTCCGGTCCCAGGTCGACGGGCACGTGCACCTTCCGCCGACCACTGGCGACAACATCGATGTACTGTGGAGACCTCACGCCCCACGTGTTGAGCAATTCGGCGGTACGTCCACCCGGCCTCCCGCATGCCCACTATACGCCCTCGCTCAAAGTCCGTCAACTGCACATACGGTTCACGTCCACGCTGTCGCGGCATGCTACCAGTGTTAAAGACTGCGATGGAGCTCCGTATGCCACGGCAAACTGGCTGACACTGACGGCGGCGGTGCACAAATGCTGCGCAGCTAGCGCCATTCGACGGCCAACACCGCGGTTCCTGGTGTGTCCGCTGTGCCGTGCGTGTGATCATTGCTTGTACAGCCCTCTCGCAGTGTCCGGAGCAAGTATGGTGGGTCTGACACACCGGTGTCAATGTGTTCTTTTTTCCATTTCCAGGAGTGTATGTTTATTTAATTTGTTTATGTATTTAATAATATGTGTTAGAGTGTGTTTATGGTCCAGCTGTAGCAATATTTATTTAATTTGAAGTTATTTAAATGTAAATCCAGTATTTCGTATGTGTTGCCATACGTTTGTGAGTCCACGTTTGCTTGGAGACATGGAGGGAGCGCTCTAGCTAATCACAGCGCTCGTTACTAAGAGAGACGTCTGGAGGTTGGGGAGGAGCATCGTTTGTGGAGAGGACACGAGGCAGCACGGGGGCAGTTGTGGGGAGTACGGGAGAGGACACGGCAGTGGGTGCTGGGCGCGGAGACGCCTCGCGGAGGCAGAGTCTTGGAGAGTGTGGAGCGGTTTGCACGTGGTCGCGGCACATAGAAATACTTCGTAGTGCCGACTTGTGCACTTGTGAGATTTCCGTGGCTTCTGCAGTGAAGACGCAGTGCGCATTTAGAAGTGAATGTCTCGCGAGCTATGTTGTTGTTCATAACTAATTACGTGGTGTAGGAATTTATTATTTCCCTGTTATTCAACTTATATTTTCTGAATTGCTGGACCATCGACACCAATAAGTGTTTTGTAGAAATATACCGCATTCTCAGAAGTCTTCTACTATCGTACTCATCATTTAAAGTCGTTAAGATAGTACCTGCGGATTTTATTTAATTGCAATCTTTCATTTATAAATTTCTACGTTACATGCAAAATTCGTAATTGTCGAGTGATAGGAACCTTCGACCATTCGACTCATGTGTATATTCATATTGTGTACTGTAGACTCGGCAGTATTTGGCTTATAATGCGGCAACTATGTATACCAGCCCCTAGACAACGAAACCAGCCAAAACTTTTATTTGGTTCAAATGGCTCTGAGCACTATGGGACTTAACTGCTGAGGTCATCAGTCCCCTAGAACTTAGAACTACTTAAACCTAACTAACCTAAAGACAGCAAAAATATCCATGCCCGAGGCAGGATTCGAACCTGCGACCGTAGCTGTCGCGCGGTTCCAGACTGTAGCGTCTAGAAGCGCTCGGCCACTCCGGCCAGCAAAAACTTTTATTATTTTAACTCTGAGTCTGTGGGTACATTACAATACCATGTAGAAACAATTTAAATATTTAGTTGAGAATGAAAGAGGAAAAATGAAACGATCGACAAAGGGGAATCATTGTTCTGTAATTCACGAAGCACTTCGTACTAAATCAACAAGCTTGGAGCACGTGTAGCCTTATAGAGGTGGAATGTGGAAAACAAGCAGGGTGAGACGAGAAGAGAATAGAAACCTTTTAAATGTGGCGCTACAGAAGAAGGATGAAGATTAGTTCGAGTGACTAATAAGGAGATACTGAGTAGTATTAGGGAGAAAATGAAATTTGTTGCCGGCCGGTGTGGCCGTGCGGTTCTAAGCGCGTCAGTTTGGAACCGCGTGACCGCTACGGTCGCAGGTTCGAATACTGCCTCGGGCATGGATGTGTGTGCTGTCCTTAGGTTAGTTAGGTTTAAGTAGTTCTAAGTTCTAGGGGACTGATGACCTCAGTAGTTAAGTCCCATAGTGCTCAGAACCATTTTTGAAATTTGTTGCACAACAAAACTAAAAGAAGCCATCGGTTGATAAGAGACATTCTGGGGCATCAAGGGATCGTCAGTTTGGAATGTGTGTGTGAAGCGGATGAGTGGGGGGGGGGGGGGGGTAGCTGATCTTAAATCATAAAGATTCTCAACAAATAGCAATCAAAGTCCACCTCCACAGCGTAGTGGTAGCGTTCCCGGCGGCGGGGGACTGGGTGTTGTGTGTCTTTCTTCATCATTTTCATCATCATTGACTCGCAAGTCGCCGAAGTGGCGTCAACTAAGAAAGACTCGAAATACGTCGGCCAAAGTCCCCCGAATGGGGCCTCCCGGCCAAAAATGCCGCACGATCATTTTTTTTTTTTTTTAGTATTCAAACGATAGTTAGTAAATATGAACAGATATTCGACTTAAAGGATCCTTCTTCTTGCACAATAGACCTTTGAAAATATTACAAGTCCTATAAAACATTAAAGTTCTGCAACTGTGCCTATGAGTGATGCCTACGTAGAGTCCAGAGCTGGCCTACAATGCCTACGGAGCCCAAGTCTCGGAGACGACGGACGAAAACTGCAGTTTGTAGACTCAGTGGTAACTGGAGACTGTACACGGCTCGTCGCACTGAAGAGAACTGTCCGCCGTAGCTCAGTGGTCCGGTATTTATAACGAGGCATCGAGCAGTCGCTATCCACACAACTGATGCTGCGGCTCCTGGTGAACCTCGGTATACATCGTACTGCCAACTCACACAACTGCTGCACTACGAGTGCTTCGAGTGGGGTTTATCGATTGTGGAGTGGTACTGTTTGGAGTAGTGAGTACCGTCACCACAAAGATCAAAACAACAACATTATTGTTACGTTTGGTGATTAATAAACAAACATTTTCAACAGATCTGAGTTTTCTTTAGTAAGAAATGTTGCTTCGTTTTCTCACATGTGCTCCTAAGAGGTTTTGTCGTCGTCGTCCCCCCCCCCCCTTCAGATGAGATTGTGGTACACTCTAGTTATCTCCCTCCGCAGTCACCTGGACCTGGCGTCTGTATCTAGGTGGGTTAACCTACACCACTGGTCGTATGCATGCGGCATCCCTTGTAGACGGAACCGAATCTGGATGTCCTGCATGTGATGGTTCTTTATTTACGTAACCATTACGGCACTCCAACCCCAGTTCTCGATACCAGTAATATCGTTTTTGTGACAACATTCACATTTGGTATTATTAATGTATAGGTACTCCGATGTATCGATATATTACTGTGATATGGTTCTTGTATGTATTCATTTCTGTGAGACTGTCATAATCTTTGACTTACTTGTAACCGTTTTGGCGCGAATGCGCACAGAGCAGTCTTTGTTTCACTTTGCAGAAGTTAAGTTGTTATTTCGCTTTGTAAAAGAACAGTCAAGTCTTGTGTTTGGTTAAAGTGGAAATTAAATATATGAAGATTGATACAAAACTGTTTTTTGGTGATGTGACAATTAAGAAAAAGTATATGTGAATTTACAAGAAATTTAATAAAAATGTGGATCGTGAACACTAAGTCAAAAATTATTTCTACCATACCATTGTTCTGATCTGGGATTGTTTGAGCATTAAGAATTTCTGAAAAACGCATTTGTTAGGTCTTCAAATATTGCTAAAATACAGATCTGGACCTTCTAGCAGTCAAAGTAGAATCACCCTAGAATCAACAAGATGAGCCATAACAACTTCGACGAAATCTACGTGGGAATCCATTCAAGATAAGTGCCAAATTAATGACTTTTTTACAGTGACCTCATTATTTCCATTCTGACGATACCATCCACAGTCAATAACTTTGTTGTTGCCCGATAAAGAGAACATATGCTGCGTGAGCAACATTATTAATCTGATTTCTAACCTACTTTGCAAGTGGTGGTATTGTTAGATGCAGCACCGGCTTCCCCAGGTTGCTGACGACCAGTGCATGTCTATTGGCCTTTGGCGTTAGAACTTGATGTCACGGCTCGCATTGCTGCGGTTACGCTACATCATCATCATCTCCATTTTAGTTAGGCCCATGAACTGAAGTTGTATGCTGCCCCCGGGCAGTAAGCTGGTGCGCTCTAGGTTGAGTAATCTCATTCGAGCGTTCCATCCATTTATGACCTCGGTACTCGCATTATGACTGGTGGCTGCAAACTAACCAGTCCGTTCTTTTTCAGCCGTGCATTGCGGGACACCTTTACGTCCTCTTTTGACATCTGGACCGAGAACGTTCCAGTCATTGGCTTGATAATGGATGGACGGTTCTTAGCCGAAACACTGGAAGATGAAGTAATGATTTTCCCCAATTGTATGTGGTCGAAAAATGACAGAAGATTCTGTGTGCAATAGCGCGAAACAATCGAGATTGACTCTTCAGCAATATCCATGCATGAGCGACTACCACATTATGAGATATCGACAATGTTAGCACCGTGAACAGTGAACCATCACCAGCTTTCGCCCATGGCGGCCTCCGTAAATAAGTTAAAACTGGGATACAACTCAGAAAACGACATACTCTGAAAGAGAACAATAGTATTGCAGTCCTGGATGTTTATTGTGGCAGTCGTCACCGAACTCGAAATATGACAGAAAACAACAAAGCCAAGGCCGTACTTAGGGGTCGCTGGATAGGCACCAGCAAGGAATTGCACAATACGTGACCAGAATAAACGGATCGTTTAAGAACTTTCTTGGAAAAGGTACGTGAGTTCTCCTACCTTTCATGCTCCTGTCTTCCGCCTACGAGAAGAAGTCATGTAATTGCACACTGTCGTTTACAGTGTCAAAATGGTTCAAATGGCTGTAAGCTCTATGGGACTTAATATCTGATCAGTCCCCTAGACTTAGAACTACTTAAACCTAACTAACCTAAGGACATCACACACATCCATGCCCGAGGCAGGATTCGAACCTGCGACCCTAGCAGCAGTGCGGTTCCAGACTGAAGCGCCTAGAACCGCACGTCCACAGCGGCCACAAGCGTTGAGTTACCCCAAAATATTATTCTGTATGACATCAGAGAGTGAAAGTATGCAAAATATGTTAGCTTGCTAATTTCTATATCCACAAAATAAGAAATTATTCTGATTGCAAACGGTACTGAACTTAGTCCCTGTAGGAGATCCAAAACTGAATTTTCCAATTAATATTCTCATTATATGTACACCCAAAAACTTAGTGTGCTCTACGCTGGCTACTGACTTCCATTGATACGTTATATTTACTGAAGCAACTGCACTCCTTGTATAGAAAATTGGATGTCCTGTGTTTTTTCAAAGTTTGGAGCAAGCCCATTCGCAGTAAATCAGTCAAATCTTTTCCAAAGACATTATTTGTTTCATTTTATATTGGAATTTCTTCTACTGGAATAATAATGATGCTTGTATCATCAGCAAACGCTGTTAGTTTAGTTTCTTGTTTCAGATAAGCAGGGAGGTCATTCACATATATCAAGAACAGAAGAGGATCCATGACTGAACTCTCTGAAACACCTAATGTAATTTCAACACAGTTAGATGAAGTGGGAAACTTCCTTAAACCACTTAATCCATATAAAGAAACTTTTTGCTTCATGTTCTGTAGATACGACTTAAACCACTCATATGCTATTCCATTTATACTGTAGATCTGTAATTTCTGTAACATAATGTCATGGTTCACCCAATCAAATGCTTTGGATAAGTCACAGAAAATTCCTATTGGTAACATTTCACTATTTCAATACTCTACTATGTGGGCAGTGGAATTATATATTGCTGTTTCAGTAGAACAGCCTTTTTGAAATCCAAACTGTGATTTACTAAGTATCCCATTACTGCTGCGATGGGTAACCACTCTTGTGTACATTACTTTCTCGACGATTTTTGAAACTGCTGTAACCAATGATACTGGCTGGTAATTATTGACGTCTGTGGTATCCCCTTTTTTGTAGAGAGGCTTGACAATGCCATATTTTAACCTCTCTAGGAAAATGTGAAAATATTTTGAGTCAGTGATGCACTACAGTTGTGACTCAGAACATCAGCTATAACTGCTCCACATTTTTAATATCTTGTTAGAAATGTCATCTACTCCAACAGAACATTTATTTTTCGAAGATTTAATGATTTTCCTCATTTCACAAGAAGTTGTTACATGAAGTTTAATGTGACAAGAATTTCTCAAAACTGACTCTACCATGTACTGCTTGGCATTTTGTTTTGAACTATTCTCACCAATTTTTTCACCTACACTTAAGAAGTGATTGTTAAATACTTGTGTACTGCTGGTTAAGATGGTCTCATTTTCTTTAATAGTAATACTACCTACCCCAGTGGTTACTTTTCCTGTCTCTCTTCTAACAAAATTCCATGCTGATTTTATTTTATTGCCGAAGTTGTTAATTTCATGCATATTTTTGATTTTCTGACAGCTTTTTTCAGTATGTTACAATGATTTTTATAGTGTAAGATCACTTCTAGGTCTTTACTAATTCTTGCTGTTTCATACAATTTTCTTTTTCTTTCTGAAGACACTTTAATACCTGCAGTAATCCAAGGTTTTTTAAAAAACTGTTCGATGTTACATTTCGTAAATTTTTTGGGGCAACAATCTTCAAAAAGGGATATAAATTTATCAAGAAATATGTTGCATTTATCATTAGCATTTGGCTCATTATATGCATCTCCCCAATTAACATTTCCCAAACTTTCTCTGAAGTGCTCTATAGATACCAGGCTTACACTTTTACTTAATGGTTTCTGAACTGTACACCCTGCTAGGTTTCGTAAGTTAATCAATTGTGCGTCACGGTCAGATAATCCATTTATCACAGGGAAAGCATGTGTTAGTTTTACACCCTCTTTCTGTACAACTATATTATCTATTAGAGTGCTACTGTCTTGAGCTACACATGTAGGAAAGTTGGTCACTGATTCTAAGTTACATGCCATTAATAATACTTGCAGTTCACGTTTCCTGTCAGAACTGCTTAGAAAGTTTACATTGAAATCACTACAGATCACTACAGATTAACAGCTTCTTCTTGTTGTCTGACAAACAACATAATAAGGAGTCAAACTTGAGATGTGTATGGCAAGAGTTTGACTATCGCATTGACGTTTGCTTCTTGACAAATGGTGCCTGTATTGGGATCCTCTATTGTGAGTTAAAACCTTGGAGAGATGCCCTGTCTACTTACGTGTGTGTATTTTAAATAATGTATTGCGGAAATTGTTTTGCTAACATATCACGCTATGCTAATTGTTTACTGATGGATTTTTGTTAGAATAATGCACTGCAGTACTGGTTAACAATTTTTTTACATGATTTTAGAATGGTGGCGTGGATATTTGAGGAAATTATAGTATATAGTAGTGGGAGGTGAGAAAACTTTATTGCATCATTTTATTATAGTATTTCGGAATTCCAAAGCGAATTAACTCAATAATATTCACTGCAATTTCCAAAGTAGACTGCCTTGCTGCTGATATTTCATCTCAGTACAGTGTATAGAGTGCGAATGAGGAGAAAGAGGGGAGGGGTTGAGAAAATTACTGTTAATAGTAAACCTGAAATTGAAATGGTTATATTATTTATAAGAATTACCTATAATCATCCCAAACAAACATCCTCCTTTCACTACAGCATTCAGAACACAATGACAATTGGTTTTATATTAAAATGGGGAGGAGAGGAGAGGGAACTCTCTTCCTGTTGGCTCAGGGGATTGCTACTTGCCCAGTGGAGTGGGTACAGTGATCTTGGCATACTAGTATAATGGACCTTTGTTCCAGAAATGGTACTATGGTTCAGTTATCCTGCCACATGTCGTGAGGAGGGGGGGGGGGAGAGGAGGGGAGGGTGTCTTATCTTGAGATAAGGTGAACAAAGAACTCTTTGCTCATGTACTGGCACAACTGTACTACTGCCATTTCATAATAGCACAGTACTGGCGATACCTGTATTTTGTTTCTAAAGTCCTGAGCACCACTGGTTTGACTGTGGTGGCTGTATTGAATAATTATATTAACTGAGGTAAAGATGTCTTGGAAAAATATCGGGCAGCCTTACTGGGTCATAATTTTTAGTTACATAGGAAATTCGGCAACCATGTGGGATTCACTCATGTGTGTCAGCCAATAGGACAACACTCCATCTCCGATATTGAATTTTGCGCCGTTTATACTTAAGGCAACCAGCTTAGAGGAGTGATGGGAGGGGGAGGGATAGACAACCTGGGAGGGTTGGAAATCTGGCAGTAACGCAGGCTGCACTCACACCCTCTTAGCTCAGCTACTAATGAGTAGTGCTACAACACGAAGCACAAGTCAAATACGTATTACATTTTCTGCACTTTCTGTAGATGTTCATCACTGGTATTAAAAGATTTAACCTTTACTCCAATAGGCACTTATGTCTATCATGAGCTGTGACACTCACAGACATAATACACTCTTGAATTCGTTGTGGAATGGAAAAAAAAATTTTCTGAATGACATCACGAGAAATATTTTGCCGTGCCCGAATGACATGCTCCGTCAGCCTAAGAATATTGCTGGCTGGAGGCTTGTATAAAAATATTCGACTAACCCTTGCATCCCAGACATGTGGATGACAAATCAAGAGACTAGGCAGAGCAGTCAAGAGTTCCTACATATTTCAAGGCCTATGTGTTGTGAAATGCAGCGTGCAGTCTCGTGTTATCCTTCGGCATTAGAGCATTTGGTACCCTGATCGTGATGTGTATGACAACAGGGCTAAAGACTCTTGCCACATTTTACTGAACATTCAGCTTCCCTTCAACAGTTACCCATTCAGTCCAGTTGCCATATCTGCTAGTGTCGTACTACACTAAGAGTTGGTGTGATATGTATGGGTCTTGATAATCGGTGTTCGTTGCGACCTTTCACCAAGTCTTCTACAGACACGTTGTCATCGATCTGACCGCTACAAATATAAGTGAGACTCACTGTCGAACAATACCGCCCAGTGCCCAAGTTGAGTCTGACTCCACACCATTTACGTTCCAGACTGTTCATGATGACACTCTGCCCATAAACGTGCCTCTATTTCACCTGCTATCACTCTCTATACGTCAAAACAGTTACACAGTCCTACTATACTCAGGTGGTGGTGTCCTTCTCGAAGGACCTGTCCCTACTCTTATAGCCACGTCCTTGTGCTGAGTCCATTTCGTCATCACTTGTTCTGCAGACATTGCATTGCAGCCAACTACACTCCTGGAAATTGAAATAAGAACACCGTGAATTCATTGTCCCAGGAAGGGGAAACTTTATTGACACATTCCTGGGGTCAGATACATCACATGATCACACTGACAGAACCACAGGCACATAGACACAGGCAACAGAGCATGCACAATGTCGGCACTAGTACAGTGTATATCCACCTTTCGCAGCAATGCAGGCTGCTATTCTCCCATGGAGACGATCGTAGAGATGCTGGATGTAGTCCTGTGGAACGGCTTGCCATGCCATTTCCACCTGGCGCCTCAGTTGGACCAGCGTTCGTGCTGGACGTGCAGACCGCGTGAGACGACGCTTCATCCAGTCCCAAACATGCTCAATGGGGGACAGATCCGGAGATCTTGCTGGCCAGGGTAGTTGACTTACACCTTCTAGAGCACGTTGGGTGGCACGGGATACATGCGGACGTGCATTGTCCTGTTGGAACAGCAAGTTCCCTTGCCGGTCTAGGAATGGTAGAACGATGGGTTCGATGACGGTTTGGATGTACCGTGCACTATTCAGTGTCCCCTCGACGATCACCAGTGGTGTACGGCCAGTGTAGGAGATCGCTCCCCACACCATGATGCCGGGTGTTGGCCCTGTGTGCCTCGGTCGTATGCAGTCCTGATTGTGGCGCTCACCTGCACGGCGCCAAACACGCATACGACCATCATTGGCACCAAGGCAGAAGCGACTCTCATCGCTGAAGACGACACGTCTCCATTCGTCCCTCCATTCACGCCTGTCGCGACACCACTGGAGGCGGGCTGCACGATGTTGGGGCGTGAGCGGAAGACGGCCTAACGGTGTGCGGGACCGTAGCCCAGCTTCATGGAGACGGTTGCGAATGGTCCTCGCCGATACCCCAGGAGCAACAGTGTCCCTAATTTGCTGGGAAGTGGCGGTGCGGTCCCCTACGGCACTGCGTAGGATCCTACGGTCTTGGCGTGCATCCGTGCGTCGCTGCGGTCCGGTCCCAGGTCGACGGGCACGTGCACCTTCCGCCGACCACTGGCGACAACATCGATGTACTGTGGAGACCTCACGCCCCACGTGTTGAGCAATTCGGCGGTACGTCCACCCGGCCTCCCGCATGCCCACTATACGCCCTCGCTCAAAGTCCGTCAACTGCACATACGGTTCACGTCCACGCTGTCGCGGCATGCTACCAGTGTTAAAGACTGCGATGGAGCTCCGTACGCCACGGCAAACTGGCTGACACTGACGGCGGCGGTGCACAAATGCTGCGCAGCTAGCGCCATTTGACGGCCAACACCGCGGTTCCTGGTGTGTCTGCTGTGCCGTGCGTGTGATCATTGCTTGTACAGCCCTCTCGCAGTGTCCGGAGCAAGTATGGTGGGTCTGACACACCGGTGTCAATGTGTTCTTTTTTCCATTTCCAGGAGTGTATCTGTGCAGTCTGTCATTATGATGCTTCCACGTTCCTCATATCAGTGATCCAGCCTTTGTGAAAGTCCAGAAGACGGCGATAAGCTGTACGTGCACTTCTTCTGGGCATGTTGTGTTGCGATCTCTAATTGAAAAGTTTTAGTAGTTTTAGTCACACCATTTAGGTGACTGGTAAAGGTATTCTCCTGTGTATGCTGTTTACATGGATTGAAATGGAGCTCTTGAACCTTTTTCCATCATATCACACTGAAAAACTGTCTAGAAAAGTACTTTGCGACCATTCGCATGTGTTTGTTCAGTTACCACCTGTGATGAGCACACTGGATAAAATAATAGTCGCTCCCCAGGAGACACCACGGTAATACGGTTTGACGCCGCCTCTCACCTTGACAACAGCCTCATTTCCGCGAGAAATAGAGTCCAGACTCTAGAAGTTTCATCAAGTATTCCACATCCAACAGAGGCCACTCATTGATGACTAGACGTCGCAGAGGTACCAACGGCCCACGGACATATTGCAGACGTAACATTGTTTCCTGTCTGGTCACGGAAGTTAAGTGCTGTAGGGTCTGACTAGCACTTGGATGGATGGCCATCTGGGGCTTCCGAGTGCTGTTGGCAAACGGAGGTGCACTCAATGGTTGTTTGTCTAATTGAGGAACTACATGACTGAGAAGTAGCACCTCTGGTCACGGAAGCTGACAACGGCGGGGAGAGCAATATGCCGACCACATGTACCTCCAAATCTGCATCTGGTGATGCCTATTAGCTAAGTATGACATGGCGGTCCGTCGGGTATCGTTGGGCCTTCCGAGGCCTATTCAGACAGATAGACAGAGAGAGAGAGAGAGAGAGAGAGAGAGAGAGAGAGATAGAGAGAGAGAGAGAGAGAGAGAGACCAGACGGCGAGGATGTTGATTGCTACTATTCCAAAGAGTCACAGACATTTTCATTGGGATTAAGATCGGGCGGTTTAGTGGCTAGTCTAAATGTGATTAGGAGCCTGAATGTTCGCACAAACGCTGCTGTTGTCATCTTTAAAGACAAGAGTATCCAAAGCGTATTGATCACGAAGATATGGAAAAAAACAGCTAGCCTGGCCACCGACAATTTTGAAATACACATCTTAATTCACATTCAGGAAACGTGAAAGATTAGGTTCAAGTCATGGCATGCTGCTGTGAGCAACGGTCGTTTGTGACGTACCCGAGTTCAAATGTCAGCTGCATGCTGTTCACAATGTTCCGACGGAGACTCACTGAGATGGACTTATATGCAATGAAAATGGCATTCTTTGTCGGGTTTGGAAACGACTGTCCTTAACGTGACGTGAGATTCGTGTCCAATGCCTATCGGTTAAAAATTTTTTTGTGATCACCGTTGCGCTGTTTTACATTACTACGAGTGGTTCACTACATCTTGTAGAGATGCTGCACAGTCCGCACTGATACAGCAACAAAACGGGCAACTGAACTAATAGTGTGGTCGGGGCTACGTCCAAACACGACAGCTCTTTTCCGCCACTCAGTCACGTCTTCACATGGACCCGTCTTACTGCGCTGATTACATACAGTGCAGTGGCAAAAACACACCACTTCACTACCATGATGTACGTCTGCGGTGGACGGTTACATGATCGCCTCGTCCTGTTCTACACCGTCTGAAGTGCAACAAATCGACCAATGCGCTTATTTTGACCGGTAGGCTTGCGAGTTCGTTTTGTTTGTCCTTCACACACATATTAAGTGGATCTATTATCCCATCTAGTGGGTTCATGTTTAAAGGGGGCGTATGATAAAATACAGAGGTACATATAACATAATGTAACTTTTTCTCTTTGAGAGATGGTTGAGCCAAAGTCTGCATATGTTGTTATACGTTATTGGCTATAATCAGGATTTTTTTAAATTTTTGTGTCAAATAATTTGATCAGGATGTTGCTGGATACTTTTAGAATACATACAAACGCATGACGACATTTTCGCAAACGATACTTTACTTATCACTTTCAAAACGCGATAAAGTATTATTAGCAAATTGGATAAAGTGTACCAGTTGTTTAATATCAGTCACAGAGCCTAAGCAACAGTGTTTTGGGTTTATGTCTATGACACACAGCAATCCTTATTTCACAAAAATTTAAATAAATTTCACAGTAATGCACTTTGAATAACTTTGTTCCACAGGAAGTTGTGTTGTAGTATGGACAAATTCTGTAGCAAACTTCACCTTTTTATCCGGAATGGTCCAGCAAAAAATCTTCCTTATGCATTGAAAAATGAAAGTTGCGGGAAATGCAGAAAAGGGATTTTGTAAGCATTTGTGCCAGCAACAAGTACCTTAATGTCGGCCATAAACATACATTTTGTTCAAAAATATGTTCAAATGTGTGTGAAATCTTATGGGACTTACACACACACCCATGCCCGAGGGAGGACTCGAACCTCCGCCGGGACCAGCCCCACAGTTACATTTTGTCTGTTTGGTCTTTCATGTAGCTCGTTTCCTCTAGTCTAATCCTTCTGGCGTGTGCTTTTGGCAATATATTTCACTGACATTCCAGAATCAGCAATACGCACATCATACATCTTTTCAATAGGTTTTCAGTGAAGCAACATGCATGAGAAATTAGTATCATTAGGGCCCTGACTCATCCAGTGTATATGGCGCCTACTTGAAAGCTGTCGTAATGATCAACTTTGTCACTGTTCGATTCAAAAATTATTCCTCTAATATTAACTTAGCCACTGTTACCTCGAAGTGGAAATGGGCTCATCAGATGTGTTTCTTGCCCTGTCTTTGAAATAGGAAATGTATACATGATACTTGAGAAGTGTACTTAGGCATATACGTATTTTGTATAAGATTATGGAGGATACATTATTTTGTATCGCATGGTGGAAGACAGACCTGATTGTGCTTCTGATAACAACCGGTAATAATTAAAAAAAATTAACAACGCGTAAAACACGTGATCTAGGTTGCTACCAAAGTAAAACCTTTAATAAAAAGTAAAATCTTTAATAAATAAAATAAATTAATAAAAGAGTGATATCAGTTTCACATTTATCTGTTGGTACTGCGCCAATATCGGTCAACGTACACTACAGTCCTAAATGAGATTCGAACCGATGAACATCTGAACATAAGGTTATACGCTAACAACTACTCTGTCACAACGCTAGAATAAACAGTTATGTTTACGAGTGTGGTGCTACACTCACGAAGTTTAAATTGCATCCTTCAAAAATTCGGTTTCATGCAATGTCATGAGAAGTTTACCTAACGTAACCGATCCCCGTGATTATGATAACTGTACATGTGACGCTGAATCGCGTCACGTGCGGAAGTATCCAGCAGTGTTTCGTTAGTCTTGTGTATGAAACGTGTATATTTGATTAGGATAGTTGTGTGTGTGTGTGTGTGTGTGTGTGTGTGTGTGTGTGTGTGTGTGTTCGTGTGTGAGTGAGTGCGTGTGTTGTTTTAGTGTGGTTGTCATGTGTAATGATAAACGAAATGAATCGGGATCCAAACGCATCAAGAAAGAATGCTGGACACGGAACTGGAAGTGAACTAACCAATTGCTGTGACACTTAGGCAACGGCGAACGGTTCGGGAGTGGCACTGAACGTTCTGATTCGAGGAAGCCAACTCCAGAACGTTAAGTGTCAACTATCTGGTAATTTTAATCGAACTATAGCACTGAATTTTCTTTGGAAAAACAGCTAGTTTCATTGAGTGCCAACCGTCGAGTGGCAGAGTAAAGGTAACGTAGACCACAGTAAACTGAAGGGGTCTATAACGGAGATTGCACGGTAAGTTGTACTTCAACAAATACTTTATGCTTCTTTACGCTTCGAAGTACACACTCCGTCTCACAGAAAAGAAGAGTGATGTAAAATAAAATACAAGACGTTGTTTACCTTTAGTTTATATCTATTTTTATTCAAAATAGGCTCCTTGTGAGTCAGTACACAACTGGAAGCATTGGAAAAATTGTTCAAAACAATTCTAATACTCGGCCTATGAAATTCCGTGTAGTACCACGGTCGTAGCCTTCTCTATAACTCAGATATTATCCAGGCACTTTCCTTTCATTGCTGTTTTCAGTTTTGGTAATAACCGGAAGTCATACGGAGACGAATAACGCGAGTAAGGATGGTGCTCAAGCACGACATTATCGGCCCATGCACCACAGTACCAATATGTTCCAAAACGACGCACGCGAAAATGAGACTTTTCAGGGGGTCATATCACCTGAGCATAGAAATAAGTGGTTTGAATAACCGTCGGCCTAGAGACAACATGTATACCTCTCGGAAGAACATGCACCCTGTGGCTGTCCTACAGTACAGGGACAAAATTTAAGCAGTACATACTTGCTCCAGCCCAGGCAAACTGAGCAAATCGGTTGGTTCTTTTGCGTCAAGGGTGGTATAGGGTGGGCTATAGCAGACATAATAGCACCATTTGTTCATTGGACATTCCTGAGAAAACCACAAAATGCTGTTTTTAGCTCTTTTTTGCACCGTGGCCGCAATCATATTGACAGTTGCCAATACTCTCTTAGGATTTAAAGGTTGGCTACAGCGCGCATACACAAGCTCTGGAATCTAAGATATTGTTGTCGCGCTTCGCAGCGCACGGATTAACTAGTGGCAGTTTTGATGCCAGTGTAGGAGCCCGCCTGCTGTGGTGCGCACGTGTGTTGGGCGAGGGGTCGTCGCCGAGCTGTCGTACTGCTGTGTCCGCCAGCACCGACACAGGATTTGGTAGTGAGTTGATATTTTTTATAATTTGCAGCGCGCTTATTAATTTAATTAAAAGGGTTTGTGTATGTGCGTAGCAGCAGACGGTAATTTTGATAATGATAGGAGTTGAATTCTTAAGGGAAGCCATTGTTAAGCGATTAGATTAAGTATTGATTTTTGTCATTGATTTCTTTTGTAATTGTCAGGGAATTGTTTCACTATGCATTTAACTGAGAAGTGTTTCAGTCTGTCTCAAGAGTTTGATTAATTTGTAATATTGCTTTAATGCCACTGGAGGCAGATTTACATACGTAGCGATTGTTCAAAGAGCTTCTAGCGTTTTGTTAATTGAATGAGAAAGGATCGCTTTCAGAATATAGTTTCTTTTAAAAAAGAGAGAATTACGTGTTTGGGTTATCACTTATCGAGTTTAGATGTGACCAAACCCTTTCTCTTGAATTATATGTAGTTGTAGTAAGCAGGAGCCGCCATACAGAACATGCATTGCACTCAGCATGAATAATAGTTTTTTTTATGTTTTTGTTAAATAATGGAACGCAGCAGATCAAGCTGTGGCAGCAGAAAGACCAAGTAAGTTATTTGTTGCGCACAGGACCAATAAAAAAATAAAGCTTAGGCGATCTCTGTAATAGTAAAGTTAACAAGAGTAGAAGCACGAGATTTTCAGTAGAAAACACGAGATAAGAAGATAGAGCTCGCAACTTCCAGTGTAAACAACTAACCATAGTAAAGTCCTCAAATTTCAACAGTATATTCTTTAGACATTTATCTAAAAACGCCATTTCCCCTTTCTCGCAAACCTTTATACGTTATCAAGATACACCCGAAAAATCGTGAATTTTGAGCTGCAGAAGTACCAATTGCGGGGATGGGCACTACTATAATTTTTATTGATATTAAATGGTCGATTTTGTTTACCATATGTTCTTAACATGATTTTCTCGGGGAACCTTGAAACTTTTTTTCGATATCATTATCCGTCACCGAGATAAAGAGGTACAATGTTACCGTAATTACGCACGTAAAATCCGGTCTGAAGCGCAAATTTACTTTTAACTGACAGTGAACACATGGCTAGGGTCGGGGTCGTAGCAAGGGTACTGACGTCACCAAACTATGTTATTAGTCACAACTTTTTCATCAGTAAAACTTTATGACGCACTATCTCTGTATAATGGGACTTCACGCGTATACAGGCTATCTTGGCCAGCAAATTATACGATGGTCCACTTGGCGGCGTATGCTTACAGAGAACTAGTTTGTCATACGAAATCCTTCGCGCTTGCAAATCAAACACCGCATTTTTTGTATAGAGTAGGGTGTCGCCTAAAAATCTTATGCATTTTTATATAAATCTGTAAAGACTACAAATTAGTAAAATATTTCTAGTAACTTGTATGCTTTTATAAAAAACAAATTACAAGCTATGCATTTTCGATGATGTGTGATCGACGAACCAAGATCCAGTGAATACGTGAAGCAAATGATTCTGTGTTAACCTTATATTATGCATACATAACTGTTGTTTATGGGTGTCGAAGTACACTATTGGCCATTCAAATTGCTACACCAAGAAGAAATGCAGATGATAAACAGGTATTCATTGGACAAATATATTATACTAGAACTGACATGTGATAACATTTTCACGCAATTTGGGTGCATAGATCCTGAGAAATCAGTACCCAGTTCAACCACTTCTGGCCGTAATAATGAGCTTGATACGCCTGGGCATTGAGTCAAACAGAGCTTGGATGGGGTGTACAGGTACAACTGCCCATGCAGCTTCAACACGATACCACAGTTCATCAAGAGTAGTGACTGGCGTATTGTGACGAGCCAGTTGCTCGGCCACCATTGACCAGACGTTTTCAGTTGGTGAGCTATCTGGAGAATGTGCTGGCCAGGGCAGCAGTCAAACATTTTCTGTATCCAGAAAGACCCGTACAGGACCTGCAAATTGCGGTCGTGCATTAGCCAAACAAGGATGCGACCATCATGATGCTGTAAACAGAACCTGGATTCATTCGAGAAAATGACGTTTTGCCATTCGTGCACCCAGGTTCGCCGTTGAGTATACCATCCAGGCGCTCCAGTATGTGATGCAGCGTCAATGGTAACCGCAGCCATGGTCTCCGAGCTGATATTCCATGCTGCTGCAAACGTCCTCGAACTGTTCGTGCCCATGGTTGTTATCTTGCAAACGTCCCCATCTGTTGACTCAGGGATCGAGACGTGGCTGTACGATCCGTTACAGCCATGCGGATAAGATGCCTGTCATCTCGACTGCTAGTGATACGAGGCCGTTGGGATCCAGCACGGCGTTCCGTATTACCCTCCTGAACCCACCGATTCCATATTGTGCTAACAGTCATTGGATCTCGACCAACGCGAGCAGCAATGTCGCGATACTATAAACCGCAATCATGATAGGCTAGAATCCGACCTTTATCAAAGTCGGAAACGTGGTGTTACGCATTTCTCATCCTTACACGAGGCATCACGACAACGTTTCACCAGACAACGCCGGTCAACTGCTGTTTGTATATGAGAAATCGGTTGGAAACTTTCCTCATGTCAGCACGTTGTAGGTGCCGCCACCGGCGCCAACGTTGTGTGAATGCTCTGAAAAGCTAATCATTTGCATATCACAGCATCTTCTTCCTGTCGGTTAAATTTCGCGTCTGTAGCACGTCATCTTCGTGGTGTAGCAATTTTAATGGCCAGTAGTGTATATAAATGTGTCGAGGTATATAAAGTGTCAAAATTTTACTGACCCACAGTATTTTCTTACAAAAGCAGCACACTTTGCTAAAATGAGGAAATCAAGGAAACTAGCAGAAAATGATCCTGTTGGAGCTCAAAAAAGGCGAATATCTTGCTTTTTAAAAGACTCTGACAAAAGTGGGGTACCAGCTGCCTCAGCCTTCATTGCCCCTTCATAAGTACAATTTCTTACATGTCAACATACTCGTGCTTTTTGTACTGAAATAGAGCAACACAGAGGCAGTGACGATGGAAGAGGAGGAGACAGCGCCAGTGTGAGCGAAAGAGAGAGGGGCAGTGATGGCAAGAAAGGGAAAGTGGCTGTGGATGAACAATTGATGCGAGAGCTAAAGAAAGAGGATATGGTAACGGTCAGGGAGAGACAGTGGTAGTAAAAGAAAAAGAGTGGAGATAATAGCAGTGGGAGCAAAAGGCACAGGAGATAGTGGACACAAAAATACAGATGAGTGGAGACCACACAAAAGATTTGGGAGGGGGGGGGGTCTACACCCCCACAGACTTGCAAACTTTGACATGTAGGTAAAGGTGAGAGTGCATTTTGGATCGAAATTTTGAACACATGAGTATAGGGGAAAAAATAAGTTGGCCCCACCAGAATTTTTGAGCTACTGAGGTATGGAGGAGACAGATGCAATTGGAAAGAAAGACAAAAAGAGACAGTGTAAGTGAGAGAAGAGACAGAGGCAGTGAGATATGTTGTAAATACAGGAGTCAGTATAAGTGAGAGACAGGAGACAGTGGTCATGAGCGAGAAAAGCAGATGGATCTAATGTGGGAGAGGAAACAGCGTTAGTGTGAGAGAAAGAAACAAGTGTAGACAGTGGTAGAAAAGGGGAGGAGCCTACATGTCCGCCATTCGCGGGTTTGTGGGGGGAGGGGATCGACTTTTGTCAGTTTTCCCCCGATCACCCTATGCCCAAAAGTTAAAAAATTTGCTCTGTTTCTCCCATCTCCTGTACCCAAAAGTTTTCCGGTCAAGAGGTCAGAACCCTTAGCAAAATCTCACCAAAGACATGTGTTGAGAGAAGACAGTGGTGGATGAAGAAAAACACAGCAGACTTTAAGCTACGAGGATCATTCAATAATTAAAGTGACAAATTGGTCTGGGAAAAATTATTAGTAGGGCAAGTTAGGAACTTTTATGGCTTTAAGTTGGCATCACTGGGATAAGCCCTGATCAGATGATGTATCAACATTGTTTTGTTTATAACCTCAAAATTACTTTTCAAGATGGCGAGTCCGCTTGAAACGTCCACATTAGTTGAACAACGTTCTGTTACTCGCTTTTTACTTGCTGAAGGCGAGAAACCAGTGAATATATACTGTACAATGTCTAAAGTTTATGGTGAAGGTTGTACGAATCGTGCAAACTTTTACAAATGAAAAATGGTCGCGACTCAGTGACTGACGAACACCGTTCTGGCCGACCAGTTGCAGTTTCAACTCCCTCACTTGAAAGTCTAATTGATGACATTTTTCGTGCCGACCGCTGTGTGACTGTAGAAACGATAGTTGATAAGGTTTAACTTTAGTGCTGGTACTGTTCATAACATTATTTGTAACAAGCTGAAGTACCGCAAAACATGTGCAAGATGGCTCCCAAAGGAGTTGAGGTGACTACACAAGGAAGCGAGGTTGAGAGTGCGCAATGTGTAGGAACATGATGAAAGATCCCCAGGATATCGTAAAGTTAAAATTTATTGAAAACAATAAATGAAACCCCGATCGACCATAAGCGTCGGAAAAGACGTTAACTATGAATGCGCGGTAGGGCGCGGACAAATGAAAAAAATTATCATTCATTTTTCTTTATGCATGATTTTGTTTCACACTCTCTCGTATGTAGAAGTTCTGTTCAGAAGTGCCATTCGAAGGATGACGGGCTACGAGTGTTTCGTACCACACACGTTTCAAAATAAGAAAAACTTTGATACCAGTATTAAGTATTTTTTATTCAAGTGAAGTGAAACTAAGTAAGGAGGATTTTCTTAATTATGACAAGCACCGGTGTACTTGGAGTCCGCTGCCTTCATCTACAACTGAAATGTAAGAGAAAAAGTCCGATAGCCTAAAAATTCTGACAAGCACAGAACATTTCTAATAATGCAATTGTATATTATCCTTTTAAATGTGTTTCATATGCATATGTAATTTAATAATCCCTTATTTTTTATTACAACACAGTAAACAGCTAAAGAAACGCTATGAAAGAGAAGGTGTGCACTTCCTCGACAAAATTTAAACTTGTGATGAGGAAAAAAAAAGCATCAGCAGGAAAAGTCATGTCGACGGTGTTTGGGATGCTGAAGGTCCATTTTTTTGTGATTATCTCGAAGAGTACAATGAACAGCCAATACTACTCGGATTTGCTTTTGAACAAGGTGAAACCAGCCATGAGAGAGAGACGTCGTGGATCTCAGAGGAGAGGTATGATTCTCCAGAAAGACAACGCACGTTGTCATACTGCTCAACTAATCCGTGAAACCATCGACGAAATGAGCTGGGAAGTACTGCCTCACCCCCTTACAGTCCTGTTTTAGCACCTAGTGAATTCCATTTGTTTGGTGCACTGAAGGAGGCACTATGTGGGAAGAGGTTCCAGGACATGAGGACGTGAAAAAGTTTGTGGGAAAGTGGTTCAAACATCTAGATAAAGAGTTCTTTGCAACCAGAATAAAAAAAGCTTGTAGCCCGTTGAAACAAGTGCATAAATATTCAAGGGGTTATGTTGAACAGCAGAAAAAGTATTGTTTTGTAAAAGTAAACGCTTTTTCTCCACACCAATTTGTCTCTTTAATTATTGAATGATCCTCGCAGAAAGAAGGCGGTAATGGTAATGGAAGAGAAAAAGAATAGGACAAGGGCAATGACAGTGGGACAGAGAGACAGTGAAAGGGACAGAAAAGGAGACAATCAAAAGGAAGAGCGAGAGAAAGGGATGAAGACAGTGACAGTGGCAGAGACAGATAAGAGGATGTACCAGTGGAAGAAAAAGGAGACAGTAGGAGAGAGACACAAATAGACAGTCGCAGTGACAGGGAGATACTGAGTATGGCGGCTTAATTAGAAAGAGAGGTTAGATAAAAGTATTTAGAACATTCTGTGTTGAAAGAGCGCGAAAGTGTTCACATGCCAAGGTGAGGAGGGCGGTTTGAAGCAGCTGCTTACCTACTTTTTTTGTCAGAGCCTTTTAAAGATGGACATAATCACCTTATTGTGCTGTGACAGGAGCATTTTTTTCTGGTGGAACTTTTCGGCGACAAGAAATAGCGTACGATATTGCTTTTGTGCAGCAGTGCTTTGTCGTGCAACAAACTTCACGTTACCTGATTTCGGTATTCAGGTGAAACCCGAACAACCTTCACCCATAAACGATTTAAATCATGCAAGTGGTAACCTGCATTCACCATTTGACCTTATGGAGCAAATTCTTCATGGATCATTCCTTTTGAATCAAAGAAAATAGTGAGCAGCGTCTTGACGCAGCTGTCTTGCGCGCACTCTCTTTTAGGTCTCGGATATTCTTGACCTTTCCATTCCGAAGTTCACTCTTTTGAAAGTGGTTCGTACTGAAAATATCGCATTTTATCACTTGTTAGGATACGAGACATGAAGTTTTGAGTCCCTAGCGGCCGATGTTCTCATTTCCCTGCATTGTTCCACTCCGCAACCTTTTTATTGTCAGTGAGTGAATGCTGCAGAAAGCGACAATAGACATTTTTTTGCCCAAGCATTCAGCTACAATGCGATACACAGTTGTCTTAGGAATTCCAGTGAGCGTCTCAATTAACCTGTTAGCTGCACAGCAATCATTTCGAAAAATTTCTGTCGCTTTTTGAATATTTTCTTCGACTTGAACTGTCGATGATGCACCTGGACGCGGATCATCTTCTGTGCTCTCTCTACCCTCACGAACATTTGCATACCACTTAAAAAATTCTTCACTACCATAAACAGTATGTGAGTGGGACTATTACCCAATTTAAAACAAAACTTTAAGTTCTCATGTTGCTCCATTGTTCCTTTCGCTACCGAAGTACAAAACATACTCTTGAAAAAGGTTGGAAAAACAATACTCGCGTTCGAACGGGCTCGAGGTTTCCCGATATGCTGCAGCGTTCGATACAATATAGAGCTTATTCGAACGATCACGTGACCTCTGACTTGCACGAGTGCAAGAGATATGCAAGGAACTATGAACTAGCGACAATAATAAGCTATGGCTGTGCATAAATCCGACGATTTCTTGAAACAGTGGAGGAAATAGCATTAAATCCTTCCATTGCAGAACCTAATATTGTTAGTTTATTCTTGTTGGATCTTGTGAACTCCTCGGCGGTTAACGACAGTTGGTGAATGACGCAAGCATCCATAAATGCTTTTTGATTGTTTTTACTGCCATAAGCGGTTTCGGGCTACCATGCCCATCTTAAGAGGGCATTTCTCGTTACATAGACGTTTTGGTTAACAGCATGTCGTCTTCGTTTTGTTGTGGTCCTTGTGATTTTCTAGCTCGATGTGTATGTTCTTGAATTCCACATATTGTAAAAAAGTTACTGTGGCACGCTTCATAATATTATTGAAATACGCTTTGAACATCGCACATGTGTTATGCGCTTGATTTGTATAATGCATGTTGAGCATTGCACATGTGTTATATGCTTGATATGTATAACCTTATGCGATGCTCAACACGCGTTAACAATATTATGAAGTGTGCCACTGTAACTTTTTTACAAGATGTGTGTAGTGATGGAATTCAACAACATACACATCGAACTAGAAAACCACATGGGCCACATCAGATTTAACCTGTTAGAAAATAAGACTGCAACATTCAGATAAAACAATCAGGACGGCTAATCATTAATTAAATGCGGAACAAGCGAACTGTATAGTAATAAAGTGACTGCAGTTTTTAATGCGGGAATAAATTACAGAGAAATGATCCGTCGTAGACCTCACCAGATCGTGCGAGGAGCGAAAACTCGAGAATTTTACAGATTATTGTTGCAATCTTTTATTTATTTATTAGTCATCGTTGTTATGCGTGACCTGCGGCCTAGAAGATATTTCAGTCCGTCTTTCACAGTTATTTTATTGTTGAAATCCGTAGTGCATTAAATATGCTAAGACAGGTCGTTGTGATAGTATCAAAAAGAAAGGTCGAACAGAACCGGAGATTAATCGAACTGTGACGTAAACTGTTCGAACAATTCGAGTTGTGTTCAAACACAATCCTACTGTTGAAGTTTCGGTTATTACGGGCAATCTGTGATGCCAGCGCTGTTAAATTTAAAAGGGAAGGTGGTCGAAATACTTTTAGGGAACAGAATAATTGTTACACAAACGGCTTAATACTTGCCTGATAAAGTAATCTGAAAAAAAAAGGAAAGAGGTATAGGCTAGTGTAGAGTCTTAGTGTAGCGAGTGACTTGGGCGGTTTTATGGGAAGTTAGTTTGCATGTTGAAGTGTCTAAATACCACAAAACAGTTTCTTCCTCTACCTCCATCAAGTATCGGCCATATTCTTATTTGGGATCTGAAGAATTCAATAGACCGAGCAAATAAAGTACTGCATAGCAAATCAAGTACTGCATTGCAAGGAGAAATACAGAAAACACGAAACGTACCGGAGTACAGAAGTTACCGGAACGTCGTACAGAAGTGAGCGTCACAAATGAGAACAAAAACGTGATCATCGGAATAGAAAAATACAATTTTTTGTTAGTGTTGAGTACATCTGTTCACAACGCGTATCGAGATTTGCTATTACCATGTCGCTATTTGGTTCATAGCGACGGTCGTAAAATAAGAGTTCCAGTAGTAAACTTAACGTTTTGCCAGTCTTTTGTTACTAGTGCAGTTTTTATGATTTGTTTACTTTACATAATTTATTTATAGTCCACAGCCATTTACAGCTATGACGATATTCTACAAACATTTGTTCCTCGCCTACTTCCTGCTCCTTTGTTGCATTTTAAAACCGGAAGACTCTACAAAAGAAAATGCTTTGGTAAGAAGGCCAGATTTTCCTTTTTCTGAACTACTGTGAAACGTAGTGACCCAAATATTCTTAGCGTGATCTTAATTCAAACTAACTGTTGTTTTGGGAGACTATGTAGAAAGTACGGTTCCCATAGTTCTTGAAAGAAAGATTTTTTGATTTATAGGATTTAGGATGGAAGAATTGATGTCTAATTTTACGAAAGCAAAGTCGTCAGTTCTAACTGTTTTGTGTTCAAGGTATTTGTAGCAACTTTGATGTAAAAGATCTTTTATTTCATTGACATGAAAAATAGGTAGCTGCCGTCTCTCTCTCTCTCTCTCTCTCTGCTCCTTTAGACTGTGTAACATGTCCTCAGGCTGTGGTTATGGTGAAATATGGTAATCTAGAATAAATTTCTCCGAACGGAACGAACAGGAAAGTTATTCCCTACTGTTTCTTCCTGATTACACAACTTTTGCATAGTAGCAAATCCGATTTTGTTGTTATGTTGTGCGTGTAACTTGTTCAATTTTCAACTTTCCATTCGCGTGTTAGGTGACAAGGAGTTATGTTCAGCCTTACATTGAATACCTAGCGTACCTCTTATATTATAAGTGTTAATTTGTTTTTTATTATCATGAACATTATGTCAAGTGAACGAATCTCATTTTCTCATTAGTTCTGCTACTTAGAACTTCAAGCTCCTGCGCTTCAACATTCATCATACTTGCTTAATTTTTACAGTAGAGCTTTTTTTTTGCTATAGTTTCGGCCTGCTATGGACCACGAAGATTTTTTATCTCTTCCGTGATTGTGTTTTCCTCTTTTGCCAGTAGATTTTCATTTTGGCTGACTGTGCTTCTTTTCTGAGTTTTGACCATTTGCAGGTAGGACGTGGAACTGGCGTACTTAGCGAAATAAAGTTTTTAGTAATTTTGACTTTTTCCCTGAAAACTTCTCAATACTGAATGTCATCAAATGAAATTTGAGCTTCCTGTAGATCCTTTTTAACGTGGCTTGCCCATTTCGAATATGATTTTTTTTTTTAAATTGATGAATGTATGTGATGAGTAAGTTGTTGCGGATTCATTCTTTCCAGATGACCAAAAATCATCATTCTCCGCTTCCTCATGCTGGTAACAATGTCTTCTGTATGTTCGTATAATTCACAGTTGTGTCTTCGGCGGAATTCACCGTTTTCTTTGATAGGGCCAAGGATTTTCCTCAAAATTTTCCGGTCTTTTATTTCAAATTTTCGTTGTGGCCTTTCCTTCGTCATGTTTAAACATTCTGATGCATACAAAGCTGACGGTCTAATTGCGGTGTCATAATGACAAAGTTTTAGGTTTAAAGACAGGCTTTTGCTTTTGTATAAGTCTGTGTACAGATGAAAATCACATTCTAGTTTAGAACACATACTTTTTACAGCTGCATTTTCTGAACCGTCAGGTGTAATTATTTATCCAAGATATTTAAATTTCTTCGACTGCGTGATTTTCTCTTGTTGTATTTCAATATGAGGAGGAGCGTTTGTGATGAATTCATTTTTGTTAAATGGTATTTTTAGGCCAGTGTTAGCAGCAATTGATTGTAGGCTGGACACTTGAACCTTAGCTTCGTCAATATTATTTGCAATGAGTGCCAGATCATCAGCAAAAGCCAAAGTTTTCACTCAGGCCATTTCTTTTGTGTCCAATTTGAATCCCATAACCTGGCGGTACGGTTGTTCACCACTCTCTGACTATCTTTTCTAGGACACAGTTGAAAAGCAGTGGAGAGAGCAGGTCATATTATCTCACCCCTGTACAGATTTCAAATGGTTCTGATCGTTCGCCTCTGAACTTGATCTTTGACACTGTGTTATTTAAAGTGGCGCTTATCAGATTGATTGTTTTCCTATCTTGACTATATTAGGCAAGGGTGTTCTTTATTGTTTCTCGATCAATTGAGACATACGCTTTTTGAAAGTCGGCAAAGGTCACAATAAACGTCTTTGATCTTGATTTGGCGTATGATATAACAGATTTCAGGTTATGGATCTGCTCTGCACAGGATCTTGATGTCCTGAAACCGGCTTGATATTCACCCAATTGTTGATCTAGGACTGATTCAGCTCTGTTTACAGTAGAGCATACTATAAGTGTAACGTGAGATACAAATTGTGTTCTCAAATAGTACGTACACTTCCTATGAGTAGTTCCGCATTATATATAGGATGCTTGGGGGGGGGGGGATATTAAACATTTTAGGAGATGGTAGTATGGACTAATTCGAATAAAACATGCCTTGTAACATGTGTCCAATTTTTATCGGTTTGAGAGATACAGCTGTTAGAATGTAACCCAACAATTACTCACCGAGATGTTAAGCAAGGACAAACGATTGATTATCATCAGAATTCGCTGGGCTTGAGCTTTCGATATCGACTTTGAACCCGAGACGTTGAAGGTGACGTCATTCGTTAACGTCCCGAGGCCCACGAGAAAGACGGGCGGTGACGCGTGTCTTACGAGTGCCAGCAGCCGTCTCCGACAGAGAGCGAGTAACTATTTCAGACGATTTTAATAAATCCTGACTCCGCATTGAAATGCACGCTAGATCCCGACAGTACACGAGAAAGCTAAGATCTTCTGTGTGTACCTTTTCAATTAAACATTGATTTCCCGTGGGCCCTGCACGGAGCCGAGCGTTCTTCAAGTGTGGCGGGCAAGCCGAATACTGTGACGTCACAAGTTCGTCACAAGGCCCATATTTCTCGTAGTCCCCGGTACGTCCTGGAGCATGGTTGAAGATCGTAATCCCATACGGTCCTAGTGACGAACGGAAACTGAGTCTCTTGGTTTTAGTTATGTTGACATGCTATTTTTATTACGAGTGCTTCGTTGTGACACGTGTGAAACTGGTGTTTGTGAACGAATAGCAATAGAATGGTTTTCTTTTTATAGGGAGTTAGCTGGTGTATTTATTAAATATAGGGCATCAGATGCTAGTGGAAGCTGAAAATTCTTGTTTTGGTAAGAAGAAAGGTGAAAGGGGGCGTGATGTGCGTCTTTTTATTTTTGGGTCTGTTACGTCGGGCAGTATTTGTTGACATCTTGACAACAGTGTGTTGTATTCAGTGGCGTCTCGTGAGCAAATCTGGTGGGTGCGCCGTGCTGTTGTTAAAGAGCGGGAGTGGGTGGGGGGAGGGGGGAGGGTATTATTGCAATGAACAGAGGAACAATCAGTATAAGTTCTACTCGGCTCCTGTCAGTGTCATTCGCAGTGAGAGGAAAGAAGCACGTGGACTATGGCGGATGCGGGGAAGGAGTTTTAGAGGTACTGCAACGGTAAAAAATGTCACACGGAAGTATAATGCAACTTCGCTCAGAGATCACCTCCATAAAAACAATGTCTAAGGCAACGACTCTGTTTTGTGCTTTTTTCAGTTTTTAATGATTTCAAAATCCACCTACTAACCTAGATCTGCCTCTTTAGCTTCTGCGAGTGGACAAGAAATCTCACTCTCTTATGACCTATTGCTTTGAAATGTAGAAGCTCCGACAATGCCGTATTCAGCTATACAGGTCGCGACACGCCTCGCACTTCAATTGTTGTCTTCGGCAATAAACGTTGGCGCCTATAAGGCGCAGTCGGATATCTTTGCGGCGAACTTCTCCGCGCTTCAGTGGTGCCTCCCAGTCCATCGCCTCATAGATAACTGTTTATGAATTCCAATTCTGATATGTCATCGTAACGACCGCCGGTAGCACAACTCTGACAATATTTTATCGTGGTTTGCCGTTTTGACAGCAGACAAATACTGAGGTTGTACCTTAATAAGATCACGGGTGCTACGTTCCCCTCAAGTGCTAGTGCGACTTTAAGGCTTTAGCAAAATATAAAATTAAAAAAAAGGTATAAATTAACAACAACGAATCTTACACATTTCTTACTGTTATTTGAATTCTGACTCTATTCTTTGCTCTTTCTTGACCACGTGTTTGTAGAATTTGGATTTATCGTCACCTCGCAGCTTTGAAAACAACGGTTTCTCAATGGAGACGAAGTTTACACTATCCGTGTGATGTTAGGTTTGTGTAGCACGCCAGATGTTGCTAACCCGATTCAAGGACAAAAATGACCTCACGACAGGCGATGTTGTAGGTAAAATTGTTGCAATGAGCCCAGACAGTTTGTAAATTTCTGTCGCTCTGCAGATTAACTTACAGTAAATAATTAACAACCTGAATTGGTGTTTCGTCCGAACCTTCGCCAGAAGCATACCATAAGGAAAGTTCATTCTGGATGTTGCTCAAATTATAAAGATCTCCGCAGATTTTCCAGTAAATAAGAGGAAAATTTTCTCTTTTCTCAAAGTGGCTCATTTCTGACGGATTTATTAAACTGAAGTACTACAACTTTTCAAAATATGAGAATCTGATTTCTATTTCATTGCACTTGTTCTTGAAAACTATTTTTCACGTGATCCGTCATTCAGCCTTCCTCGTTTTTGTTGGTGTAGTTCTTCATCCCCAGTTTTTATCCAGAATAGACGACCATAACGATTCCAAGTTCTCTCTTTCCTTTTGCAGCTGTTACTGAGACTCAATACTTTTCTTACAAATAACTTATTAAATAATGTAATGCCACACTGTTCACTCATATCTCACTATCAGTCACTGCACACACTATACACACATTGTTTCATAACACTTCACTCACTGCGCACACACACATACTGGTGATCTCTGTGCCATTTTCTCTACCGCAACTCCCCATCTGCTATCCTGAGTCAGCATCCCTCCATAATGAGTGAGATGTTGAGCTCAGAAAGAGGAAGAGGTGTTAGTATTGTGCTATGCATAGCTTGGGAATAAGTATTTCTAGAAAGGAAAGAAGAAGGAAAAAAATAAATAAAGTGAAAGTCTTATGTGGAATGTTGAATATTTTATAAACATTATTATTATTATTATTTATTTGTAGCCTAAAACATTTTTTATCAAACCCCTACTCTGTTTTATCAATGTAATACTTCAATGTATAAAATGTATTGCATAACAGATACTTTTTAACTACCTTTTTAAATAAGTGTATTTTAGCAATTTCTTTAATCTTTTTTGGTAATTTATTGTAAAGTTTTATTCCTTGGTAGAAAATGCTGTTTTGAGTTTTAAGTTTATTTTTTCTTGGTAAATGTAAGTTGAGTCTATCTCTTGTTGCATGGTCATGGACAGAGCTGTTTGTGCAGTAATGTTATTTTTGATGTGTACAACTGACTTGTAAATGTATTCACGTGGAGCAGTTAAAATCCCCAGTGTTTCGACCAGATCTTTACAATGAGCTCGACTAGTATTTTTGGTTATTATTCTTATGGCTCTTTTCTGTAGTTCGAAAATTGTGTTCATATTTTGTGCATTTGTTCACCAAAAAAGAATGCCATAGTTAACAATTGAGTGTACATATGAATAATATGTAATTAAAAGACACTACATGTCACACTGATGATAGGATTCTAAGGGCATAACATGCTGATGACATTCTGTTTGCAAGTACCTTTGCGTGTTCACACCACTTCAACTTATAATCAATATTCATTCCTAGAAATTTTGCATTTGTTACACAGTCTGTATACGCGCCGTCTACATTTAATTTAACATGGACATTTCACCTCTTCAAACTGAAACTAATGGCATTAGTTTTCTTTATGTTCAATGCCACTTTATTGCTTATTGACCAATCATAGTCCTTGAGAGTTTCATTTGCTTCCTCAGCAAGGAGCTCTCTTGTTTGCTCAGTGACTATAATATTGCTGTCATCAGCGAAAAGAATTTTTTCGCCATGAGTAACACTACTGGGAAAGTCATTGATGTATATCAGGAACAGTATTGGTCCTAATATGCCACCTAGCGCAACCCCTGTATTAATATATTTGCTTCTGATAAGTGTTGTACTAAATGTTTAGATCTATTTGAAGTATGTGCTATCTCTACTCTTTGTACCCTATCCGTTAGGTGTGATCGAAACCAGTCATTAGCTACCCCTCTTATTCCTAATGCCTCTAATTTATTTAATAGAATATTGTGGTCGACTGTATCAAACGCCTTAGAAAGATCCAAAAATATGCCTGTGACATACTATCAAGAGCATCAAGTACAACTTTTGTGAATTCTACTATGGCTGACTCCATATTTTTGCCACTTTGGAAACCAAACTGTGATTCGCATAAAAGATTGTATTTATTCAGGTAATTCATTAATCGCTATGTCTTCTACATTACCTTTCTTAAGCATAGGTACAACCCATGATAACTGCTCTGGAAATGTCTTTGATGTGAAGGATTCATTTAATATATTTGTTAAGGGGCCTTGTATAATCCCTATGCATTGTTTCAGTACACACATTGGTACTTCATCTAAGCCTACTGACTTTTTATTTTTTAGTTTTTGAACAGTTTTATTGACTTCATTCTCTGTGGTTGGAAGTAACATCATTGTATTTAGTGCAATATTATTTACAGGTGTTATACTTGTTTTGGTGAATTTTTGCTGTAACGTCTCTGCTCATTTACGTAGTTTGCTAAGTGTTGTGGATCATTTATTACCTTATGCCCCACCTTGGACGTATGTTATTCTGCATTTGTTTGCCTCTCCCCATTTCCTTTTTTATAACATCACAGACCGCTTTGATTTCATTCTCTGCATTATATACTATTTCGTCATTAAATGACTTTTTTGCAGCAATCATCACCTTCCTATAGATCGTTTTGTAACTATGATAGAAATTTAAGAATTCTGGATCATTGTGAACCTTTTCATGGAACTGAGGTGTTTAGGTGTTTGGGAGGACTTCTTAATACCTGCAGTATCCATCTGTTTTTGTGAGATGTTGATACAGACGTTCATATTTTTGGAAATGCCTTTTCAAAATTCAGTTTAAATAACGTGAAGAGTTTAGAGAATTTCATTTTCACATTGGTTTCCTTATACACTTCATTCTAGCTTTGTTTTTCTAGATCTTATGAAAAATTTTTGATTTTGGTTTCTGGGTGATATCGTTTGTAGGCTAGACTTGATTCGATGCCTGATTTTACTGTTGTTATTTGGCAAAGATGGTCTGATAGTCCGAGATATTTTACAGCTACATCACATTTTTCCCTGTCCATATTTGCGGCCACATGGTCAATTACTGATGCAGTCATTGTAGTAACCCTTGTTGCACTGTTGACTAATAGGGACATGCCAAAACTTTGAAGGATGTTTATGAAGGTACTGCTGGATTTATTTATGATATTAGTGTTGATGTTAATGTCCTCACACAGAATTATGTTGACCTTTGTACTTGAGACTTTATCTAGAACTTCTGTTAATTTATTGAAAAAAGTGTCCACACTACCACTGGGAGATCTATACACAGACAAAATGATTAATTTCTTGGTGATATCAAGCCCTGTTAATTCAATATCTGATATTTCAAGGTGTTTGTCTTCACTTACTGGACTGAAGTCATGTCTTGATTTGAACTGTGTTCCTTTTCTGATATAAATGCATGATCCTCCATCCCTTGAAGTAGTTCTGCAGTAAGAGTTTGCCTTTTCATGCAACGATAATACTACATGCTGGATTTCTGTGTCTCTACACCAGTTCTCAGTAATACAAACTACTGTGCAATTCAAAGATTGGAGCTCAACTTCTAATACTTGTATTTAATTTTTTATTGATTGCATGTTTTGATGGAAGATTGTTAAGTCAGTGAAATGCCCCATGTTACTCTTTCCAATGGCTTGTTTTTCTTTGTGACATCTGGTATATGTGACATTTGAAGTGTTAAAACCTGTATTGTGAGTGATAGTTTGACTATTTTTTAAACTACCGGAGATGCTCTTCAGGCAGGAGAAACTGTTGTCTGGATTTATCGTAAAAAAGGCCTGCTTTTCCTCCCTATGACAACAGGTATTTGACCATGTGTGGCCTGAGATCCATCCCTTATACTTTCATGAATCAGCTGTACCAATCTTCCCTTCCCAGTCCTGCTTAGGTGTAGGCCATGCCTAGTGAAACCCCACCTGTTGATAGTCTCGAAGGGCATCAGAGAAACATGAGCAAAGTTGGCTGTCCTCAGAGCCATCCCTAACCCCACCTTGAGTCACCTCACAGTTCCATCAAGGTGTGGTCGATCATGACGCCGGAACAGTTCAACAAAGTGTAAGTTGGTGCCATGAGTCAGGGAAGATATCTTGTACAGGTCACCACCTATGTCATATCCTCCATCCCTGTCCAAATTGTTTCCCGCCCCACCCACTATCACTACATGGTCCTTTTTTGAAATCCTCCAATAAGCCAAAAAAATCCTCGGTCTCTTATTTCAGTGAAGCCTCTGGTTTCACAGACATGTTCAAAAACATTATCAATACTTCTCTGTTGTTACCTAATGAATAGATAAGTGTCGAAGTAAAATTCCATCGGATTTCAACTACTGATAGAAGTTTTCTGGACGTGAAAAACAAAAGTTCGTGCAGCCTTTTAGGAGAATGCAAAATGAAAGATGGAAGAGATTTAAGATCACTGTAGAAGACTTTAAGCTCTTTGTTGGACTCTAGAGACTGTTGAAAAAACAAGTTAATAATATGAGCATAGCAATATGTGGAAAGGGCTTAAGGGTACTTTGCTAATACTTTCGTTTGGAGATCATTAATGCGTTCTTTCATTATTAATGCTCCATCGTATGTACGGGCAATTAATTTATAGTCACATTTATATCTGTCCATTATTGTGCCTACATGACACAACACAGCTTCTGCAGTCCTACTGTTGTTGTTTTCAGTCCAGAGACTGGTTTGATGCAGCTCTCGATGTTACTGTATCCTGCGCAGGCTTCTTCATCTCCATCTGCAGTCCTATTGGTTCTCAAGTCAACACATCCAACGAATCTTTCCACGGATATTTTTATGACAAAGAAAAGTATCGTAACACGGTTGAGAGCAGAAACCTGGTGCTCAGATCCGGTGTCTCATCAAGCATGATGGCCACAAATTCTGTCTTCTGAACTAAATTGTTCTGAATCATTTCTGAGGTTCCGCGGAAGACTATAGAAATTGCTAAATGTTTTTTCGGTGTAGACTCAATCTCAGCTCTTGCCGTAAGAAATTCCATACCATTGGCCCTGATGAAGGAATCTTCGTATTCATTGTGACTTCCGAATGGCAGTTCCTGTTTCCCTAAGTCGCATACGGCATTAATAAGCTTCTTTAATATATCCACGTGCTTTCTCACTTTTTCAGTATGTAGCTCTAATTCAGCTCTTCGTTGCCACTCCAATAAAATGTCGATTCTAGTAAGAAACGAAATCAGTTTGTAAAATTTGAGAAAACTAGGAATTTGAATTTCAGACTCACTGTGTTTTTTCTCTGCAGTATCACATGGTGCAGATCCTCATATCCTTGATGATTCCATACTTTTTTTGGTTTTAAAATGGCAAGCATGTCCAACAACGAAACTTGATCATCACATCAGTCTGTTAGATGACACAATTATCTACGGAAATGTCTTTCGAACCCTCCTCTCGCAACCTGCACACATGTTGATACCTAGAGAATTAGGCATGGTTGACAACTATCAATCACTTGTTTTAAGCATGTATGGATAAAAATGGCCGCGCGGAGTGGCAGCCCGGTTTGAGGCGCCTGTCACGGATTGCGCCTCCCCTCCCGCCAGAGGTTCGAGTCCTCCCTCGGGCATGGATGTGTGTGTTGTCCTTAGCTTTAAGTTAGTTTAAGTAGTTCGTAAGTCTAGGGGCCGATGACCTCAGAAGTTTGGTACATTAGGAATTCACACACATTTGAACATTTGATAAAAATTCTCGCTCGAGATGGCAAATTTTCTTTATTGATTACCAGTTTCCACTCATTGTCGAGCCATTCCCAGATCAGTCTTTAATGTTGTTTAGTGAGTGGCAATCGTTACACATCTTCGTATTCTTAGAGGTAAGTCACCCTAAAATGAAAAATCGTAGTTGGTTTAGTAAACTGACATCGTTAATCACTAATGAAGTGTTGTTCAAAATCCCATATTTCCATACATGGTTACAAACGGTTGGCAGCAATGATAGATGTGTGGCAATGTAGGTATTGTAACAATATTTGATTAGTGATTAGAATCGTCAATATAAATAATCAACAGCGATTGTTAATTCTAGTGCTACTTACCTCTAATAATATGACGATGTGTAATGATTGTCACACACTGAACAATATTATAGACTGATCTGTGGAAGGCTTGTCAATGACCCCAAGCCGGTAATCAGTAACGAAAATTTGCGATCTTGTCGTAGGATTTTTATCCACACGTTTTAAATCAACAGATCTCTTATCTCCCAATTGACAGTTTGAACGAATAAAATCACTTACTCCTTTTCATTATAAGAAAGTGAAGAAAAATTGGTGTTTAATAAATGTCTTACTATGCTTTCACCACCCATATTAAATATTGAAGCTTCCGACTTCATTGCTTAAGCAATAACTCGCGTGCAAACAATAATCAACACAAAGTGCTGGAAACCAAACCAACGCCTTGGTCAGGTTTAGCAGTCAAAAAGCAAGAAACTGAGAGCACATGGCGCGAATGCGCTCTTCCAAGGAGTGAAGCTGCCGAGGTACTGCAAAGAGATACAACGCTTTGGTGGCTGGCTTGGCACTAACAGACGACTCCGCAGAGTGCAGATAGGAACTATAACATAGGGACTGGAACAATGAATTTAAGGAAAACATTTAAGGAAAACACACTAGAATTAAAACTCATATATAAACAAATAAAATAAAATAATTTACTGTTTTTCTTTCGATTTTATTTGGACAGTGACGCACAACTTGCACATCCTGAGAAAACGCCACTGATCGTATTTCGGGCAGTTAACAATCGTAGTAAACATGTTTTAACTTCACTCATATTGGAATATGTAGCAGAAGGATCTACTTTTGTGCCAGATGCGTTCACTTTCTATAATGTATTGGGCAGCAATCAGCGTTTTGTGAACCACAACTTGGAATTTAAAGACTATGAAACTGGGCTCACGATTTCTGCATTTTTCAAGGGTTCATTAAAATAATAGGGAAAATGTGTAGGCTCCAGATTGTAATTGGGGTTGTATGGCAGTGGGTGGGGAGTGGGGACGAGGAGCGTTGGCTTGGAGTTGTTTCATCTGTGGCATTGACTTCTTTTCTTTGTTATTATTATTTCAGATTTTACACTATTTGTTAAATTCTGTTATTTTATTATGTTTGACCGTTTTTATTTATCCTTTGGTTTTATTCCTGTTCACGGAGTCTGATCTCTCTTTCATTGCAAATTTTGTACCTTGTAGGTTTGATTCCTCATTTTGTTAAAGCTGTTTTCGCCATGTGTAATAGTACAAGCTTTTAGCTTTTTTCTACTGCTTTTTATTTTTAAATTATTGTATCGGTATCTTACATCAATGTATTTAGGTCAACTGATGTTTTCAGTTCCGCCTTTATTTAGTTTTCGTCATTTCCCGCTATGTGCATCGGTACCATCTTTTGACTGTTTATACCGCTATCGGTTTTTGGATTTTTGTATCGGTATCAGTATTTTAAGATGAGCTATATAGGTCAACTGGTATTTTCGGTACCCGTTACAGCTGGTTTTCTCTAATTTAGTGTTTTTCGCGTTTTTAAACTAATGTTCTATCGTTGTTTCGCTTTACATATTTTACTTTTATCATGATTTTGCGGTCCTTACTTTAGTTTGTCTGCGCCCGAAACACCCATTTTTCCGCAGCCGTCCCATTCCCTCAATGTTTATTGTAAGGAATTTGTAGGAGTCTGTTTATATCTTCACGCCATGGGAACGTGTAACGTTATTGATCGCCATTCTTAAATCGTGTCTGCGTTGAGGCTTGATATGATGTCATTTTCGCATTATATGCGGGGTGCACAATCTAGCACGTACAGCTAGACACTCCAGCTCCTTTTCGTTGTACACGCTCACAGCAGCGGTCCAAGATGACAGGAAGCTACACTTCTGAACACGATATCGTATGAGCATGATTAATATCGTTTATATTGAACTGCAACATAGTTTTTATAATAGCGAGCGAACGTTATGCCATAAAAATCGACAACTTAATAGTGGCCGCATATTTGTTGTTCTTTAATTCGTAAAGGATCCTCGGAAATATGAAGCAGTATATTACACGACAGTTTATTAACAACTCTCTTGTAACCTACAGATATTTACTAAAGAATGTCGTTTTCTTTTAAGAACAAAAAATGGCTAGTAAACACAGAGGATGAGACCTTTTGCAGAAATACGTTGTATATCCGCTCAATAACGTGAAGTTTTATTTACTGCGCTTCCAATCAAGTAAGACTGTGCAACGTGGGAAACTCCTGTGGAATGCAATAATACATTATTTAACGTACCAAATGTGCTACCGCAAATGAAGCTGAATGGAAACAACAAAGACGTGACAATAAAACGTCAAAACGAATAAATCTGTTTCACAATACAGAAATAGCCAATTCCAAAATTATGGTTACCGACATTATCAGCAAGAGAGCGATCTTTGAATGTAGAAAACGTAATCTTATTACAGAAGTTTTATTTCCCAGATCGCAATAAATTCATATATAGGGTGTTCGGAAATTTACGTTACAAAGATACTGAACTTGTAGGGAGTACTGAGTAGATAATATTTTGTAGTGAAATCCATGACTGGAAGCGTAACATTTCCGTGCTGCAACCATTTGATACGATGTTGGTAAGTAATTTATTTGGCGTGACTCAGTACATCACGTGTTCTACAAGTCCACTCATTAATAACAAAAGAAACAAATAGGAAACTTAACAAATTTTTATAAAGACTGTTGTCAGTAGTACGGCCTCTTCGAATGCGGGTGTGCGCTATATCTTTGGATCACCACAGGCGCGCATTCTGACGGTGAAGTTACTCCTTTCTCGACATCTCATGCCATGAAGTCGGACGTTGTGGATAAATATCTCGATAAAGGCGACTAGCAGCTCTTCCACTACCGCTTCGCCACACATTCTGCCAATACCTACTCAACCATGTTGCTCTAACACTCACAGACAGGTGAACGAAACTCGGACGAGGTCAGAGAAGTAGGATAGACGCCAAATGATATCAGCCGATCCGATGTAAGCGCTCCACCATAAGTACCCTGCTGCATACCTACGTAGCAAACATGTTTTCAAACGGCTGTAGCACAGAAACAGTACGTTTCCGGACACGGGTTTCAGTCCAAACTATAGTCTACCCAGGCCCCACGGAATGTCCCAGAAGTTTGTAACGGGAATTTCCGTACACCCCGTGTAGACTGTTAGTTTTGACAATTTAGGTTGCTGTCTTTCTATATAAAAAAGTGGTACAAAACTTGTTTAAATATTCCAACACTCTAATAATCGATATTCGATGTAACGACATTTTTTTTTCCAATACGCATATAACGCACCATCTACATACATCGCCGTTGTGCCACTCAATGTACTGTGCTGTCATCTAGTCATAAATATATTTGAGAGCAACTATAATATATATAGGACAAACAATTATGGAAAATCCAACCTCAAGATTATAAACAGAACATGACAGAGGTACACATACCACGCTGAATAATAAAACCATACTTACGGTAAACACAAAAATTTCTGATAAAATACATTTGGTTCACAGGGTATTGCTTGCTGTGTCTGTGTTGACAGCTGACGCAGACAATGGTCAAAGAGAATATATATTATTACGGGAGGCCACCAGATGGCAGTAGTCTTTTACACAATAAATCAGGAACACGACACATACAAATTTTTTGTGTTTATATAATAAGTAAAAAGATAACATTAATCTTCAATTACAATTTAAAACAATTTCAATACAGTTTCTTATATTAAAAGATTAGAAATTGCAGTAACAAACAGCTGCGACAGGCATACTTGATCCAAATCTGCATTCCAGGGGCTACATATTTACACTGAATATGCCTATACTACTTAAAATAGTCAGGAACTAGCTGTTATAATAAGCAAAAAATAACATATTTGTAAGAAACAGATGTACCGTTCATTCACAACAAAAAGGTTAAGCTGTGTTCACCATGGGAATATAACGGTAGAAGGTGAGGAGGGGAGGGAGTGGTAGGGGGAAGACACGTCATTTATTCATGACGCGTGCACTCGCACACACGAATATGTGTGTGTGTGTGTGTGTGTGTGTGTGTGTGTGTGTGTGTAGACGGGTGCAGGAGACTACAGATAGTGCATGCGTGGTCACCAGTCTCTTGCTCGCCTAAAATAAACCAAAGAAGGTACTTATTCCAAAGTAATGGAGAGTCTGGACTATGGTTGGCCAATACAGCAAGAAGTTGCCCCCACCACTGATCGAATGGAGATCTTCCTTGTGGGCAGCCATATTCTGGCACTCTGGCGCTGGTTCCTGATTCGCACGATTGGCTTTGTTGTCTGCTCAAGACTATTTTTCTGCAGATGGGTATGATTCTGAAGTACTTAAGCCTGGAGTTAGAAATAATGTTTCTTACTTTCAGATAATAACTATGACAAACAGATGGGGGATTTTCGGAATTTTGATGCTTTGTTAGCTAGGTAAATCTGGGAATGTTAGGATTCCTTGTTTCAGACCAACGGCCGTTCTTCTCAGGACGCAATTGGAAATTAATGTAAATGCGTCTGTTATAAGTAAGTTGAAATATTGCCGTGTGTTAGTTTCTAACCTGTGATTATTTAAGAAAGTGGACTGAGGATTCTGGATTAGGTCAAGCAATTTCTGAAGGATGAGTTCTGCCTTGGTCACTGTGAGCTGTATGAACAAAGCAGACCAGAAGTACTTGAACCATCCTTAATTTCAGAATTGTTTCAGTTATGCATAAATATATTTGCGTGGGAATTCGTTTTTAATATCTTTTTCAGTCAATTAAATTTTTTTGCACTCAGATGAGTTTCTTCTTTTGTATGCCATGGGCAAAATAAGGGTGCGTACGGTAGCCATTTGCTCAGTGGCTTGTGGTTACTACTGATGCTTTGCCGTTATACGTAATTGGTATGATCACTCTCACGTAATATTACAATATATTGTACTGTATGTCTCTCGGACATTTTTATCTATTGTCGAGATGAGGCACTGTACAATACCATCCTTGATTCCACTTCTGTGCCCCCCCCCCCCTGCCCCTTGCCCCGTTTTCTCGTTGAATTCTTGTGGCGAATACAGCTTAACATTCTACAGGATACATGGACCATTTTGTTATGAATAAATTGTATATCTATTGGTTATAACAGTATTTTTTCTGATTGTAGCAGCTAGTCGCTGACTAAGTAGTATAGGTGTATTAAGTGTAAATCTGCAGCCCTTGGTAGGTAGATGTGGATCGTAGGTGTGTTCCGTATACATATAGGACCTGTCAAAAAGCGTGAACCATACTTGTATTTATCTCTGTACTGGTGATGTAGGTGGAAACACTGTAAATATTTGTATGTGTTACGCTCAAATGTAATACAACGTTGTATCAACAACTGAGGAAAACAGCCACCTGACAAGCTCCTTGTTGTCACCAGTTTAGTCCAACTTGTTTCTTGCTTTATGGTAGAATTTTGCGCAGTGTTTTTCCGTTTTTCTGTTATATTTTCGGATTAATTTAGATCGTATATGCAATGTTCCTAAACCATATTCCTCTCGAAACCGATTATTGCTGCCATTTCCTATATTTTAAACTATATTGAAATTGTTTTAAATTTTAATTACAGATTAACGGCATCTCTCTACGTATCATTCAAATACGATAAATATGTGCTGCTATGTATTGTATTCCCAAGTTTTTATGCAAAAGACTGCCTTCTGGTGGTACCCTGTAATAACATAAATTCAGTTTGACTATTGTTTCGCAGTGAGCCGTCAGCTGTAAATACAAACATAGCAAGCAATTCACTGTGAATCACATACATTTTATTTGAAGCTTTTGTGTTTACCGCAAGTATGGTTTTGTTATATGATATACGACGTTGCACTGGTGCGTCTTCTTCAACGAGGTATGTACACATTTGGAATGTTATGTTTATAATCCTGACGATGGATTTTTCATAGTTGTTTTTGCCTGTATTACACTTGCTCCCACGTATGTTTATGACTACATGGCAATACTCAACACTGAGTGGATAATGTTCGGTAATCACTTAAGGGGATAGGGAATAGGTTTTTTTTTATTGGCGTATTATATTCTGCCATGTTTCCTCTTTAAAATGACGTATCATACATAGCTCTACTACAATTATAACTATTTTATTTTTATATATTTGTGAGATCGGGTATTGCGCTTTAGTTATACACGTCTCTCGTGGCTGACCATGAACTTTTTGGCAGTACCTTTAAAGTGACATGAATTCAAATATCCCGGTTTCCAGCGACTATTTATACACTAGTTGCCCGAAAATGTTTCTCTCTGGTCTCCTCAAGTTACTCTTTGACTTTGTGGCGGGACTGTTTTGTAAACAGTGTGATATAAGAAAGTAGTTGTTGTTGAGTTATTTCGTATTTAGTGCTTCATTTTTCGCAGTGAAAATGCCTAGAGCTAAAGCAAAAGTATTTAAAAAGCGTGTGAACTGGCAAAAGAAAAGAAATAATGATTCATTAGCAAAGCAAAGCAGTTCATCATCATCACTGTTGGAAAATGTGAATCCACTTATTACTGATTTGCCGAACGAACTTACACCAAATGAAAACAGTGCTTCTCATAAAAAACTAAGAGATTTGGAAGAGAAATATAATTTACTTGATAGAGGGAATGAAGTTTTTGAACTCATTGATACGAATATATTGTGTGAAGCTCTTGAAAACAGTTTGTGCTGCAAAAAATGTCATGGAAACGTTTCTCTGAAAGTAGAATCCCATGTTGGCCTGGCTGCCCAGTTTAATTTAATATGCAGTGTTTGTAAATACAGCTGTAAGTTTCCAAGTTCGGTTTCAGTAACTGTAAATAATGGATACAAGAAAACTGAACTTTATAGTGTAAATATTAGGTTAGTTTATGGATTGCGAGCAATTGGTAAGGGCAAAGCAGCTGGTGATATGCTATGTGGTGTTCTAAATCTTCCAAGTGCACCTTCAAAGTTTGAAGCTTACAATTATGTACTAGGATCTGCAGTTGAAGATGTAGCACAGAAGTCAATGCAGGTTGCTGTGGAAGAAGCAGTGGAAGAAAATGACGGCAGTCGTGACCTCACAGTGGCGTTTGATGGCACGTGGCAGAAAAGGGGCCACACCTCCAACAATGGTGTTGTAACAGCAACTAGTGTTGATACTGGCAAGGTTATTGATGTTGCAATAATGTCTAAATACTGTAGGTGCACAGGCAGGCTGAAAAATGAACACAGTGATGACTGTATTGCTAATTATTATGGTAGTAGTGGTGGCATGGAGGTTGCTGGGGTGAAGAAAATTTTTCATCGCTCTTCACAGTGGTATAATGTTCGCTATGTCAAATATCTGGGAGATGGTGACTCTAAAGCATTCAAAGAAGTTTTGGAAAGCAAACCATATGGGAACAGTGTAAATATAAGCAAACTTGAATGTATAGGACATGTGCAGAAGAGAATGGGTGCCAGGCTGAGAAGGTTAAAATCAGTTATGAAAGGGAAAAAACTAGATGATGGGAAAACCTTGGATGGCAGAGGAGGATTGACTGATTCCATAATAGACCACATTCAGAACTGCTATGGCCTTGCAATCAGGCAAAATACAGGCAATCTTGAAGAAATGAGGAGAGCTATATGGGCTTTATATTTCCACACCGCATCCACGGATGAGCATCCACAACATGGTTTGTGCCCCAAAGGTGAAAACAGCTGGTGTAAATACAATAGGGGACTAACAACAGGAGAGAAATACATTCACCACCACAGTCTACCATCAGCCATCATGGCAGAAATAAAGCCCATTTTCAGAGATCTGGCTGACAGAAGTCTTCTGATGAAATGTCTTCACGGAAAAACGCAGAACCCCAACGAGTGCTTGAATAGTGTGATATGGCATCGTCTCCCAAAAACAGTGTTTGTCGGAATTAATACACTACATTTTGGTGTGTATGATGCTGTGGCAACCTTCAATCTTGGAAATATAACTAAATGCCAGGTCCTTCAAAAGTTGGGTATGTGTGTTGGTTCCCGTACGGTACGTGCTATGTTCTTTTTAGATCAGCACAGACTAAGACATGCTGATAATATAATCAAGACATTAGTGAAAAAAGCAAGACAGGTGCAGAGGGGTGCCAAAAGAAGACTTGAAGATGATTATGAAGACTGTGAAGGGGGTATTAGCTACGGATCAGGAATGTTTTAATCTTCTTTCTCCGTTTCCCGTAAGTTTACTTTTTACTTCATCTAGGAACATTATCTCAGGTACTGGTCAACCTAGAAGTCTGAAATTTTTATGACGTAGTGACATAGGTCCCTATTACATACTGAAACAACGATTTTTTAATTACTTGATTTACAAAAGACTTAGGGGTGATAGTCTAGTAAAAAGCGATGGAAAAAATTTACTTAAAAATAAATGTACAATATCTCTGTAAGAAAATACTTTGACAATAAACTGTTGTTTCAGTATTGTTGTAACATATGAATGCACATACAGTAAAATTTTTACCTCTCTGTCTCCAGTAGTTTGTGAGAAAATGTTCCCTATAGTAGGCATATATTAACATTGCGGGGATAGGTGATTCCGTATCCCCTTAACGGCAAGGCGTATGGCCCAGATTGCATACCAGTCACGATCCTTTCGGAGTATGCTGATACAATAGCTCCATATTTAGCAATTATATACAACCGCTCATTCACAGAAAGATCCGTACCTAAAGACTGGAAACTTGCTCAAGTTACACCAAAACCGGAAAAGGGAAGTAGGAGTAATCCGCTGAATTACAGGCCTATGTCACTAACGTCGATTTGCAGTAGGGTTTAGGAACATATACTGTGTTCGAACGTTATGAATTACCTCGAAGAAAACGGTTTATTGACACCTAGCACGGGTTCAGAAAATATCGTTCTTTCGAAACAAAACTAGCTCTATATACTCATGTAGTAATGAGTGATTTCGGTAGGGGATGTCAAATTGATTCCATATTTTTAGATTTCCAGAAAGCTTTCGACACCGTTTCTCACAAGCGTCTTCTTACCAAACTGCGTGCCTATGGAATATCGCCTCAGTTGTTCGACTGGATTCGTGATTTCCTGTCAGAAAGGTCACAGCTCGTAATAATAGACGGAAAGTCATCGAGTAAAACAGAAATAATATCCGGCATTCCCCAAGGAAGTGTTATAGGCCCTCTATTGTTCCTGATCTATATCAACGACATAGGAGACAATCTCAGTAGCGGTCTTAGATTGTTTGCAGATGATGCTGTCACTTATCGTCTTGTTAAGTCATCAGATGACCAAAAAGAATTGTAAAATGATCTGGATAAGATAACTGTATGGTGTGAAAAGTGGCAATTGACCCTGAATAAAGAAAAGTGTGAAGTTATTCACGTAAGTACTAAAAGAAATCCGCTAAATTTCGATTACGCGATAAGTCACAAAAATCTGAAGGCTGTAAATTCAACTAAATACTTAGGGATTACAATTACAAATAACCTAAATTGGAACGATCACATAGATAATGTTGTTGGCAGAAAACCAAAGACTTCGTCGATTCGTTGGCGGAACATTTGGAAGGTGCAACAGGTCTGCTAAAGAGACTGCTTACACCAGGCTTGTCCCCCTATTCTGGAGTATTGCTGTGCGGTGTGGGATCCGCATCAGGTGGGACTAACGGATGACATCGAAAAAGTACAAAGAAGGGCAGCTCGTTTTGTATTATCGCGGAATAGGGGAGATAGTGTCACAGACATGATACGTGAATTAGAGGGGCAATCATTAAAGCAAAGGCGTTTTTCGTTGCGGCAGAATTTTCTCATGAAATTTCCATCACCAGATTTCTCCTCCGATTGCGAAAACATTCTGTTGGCACCCACCTACATAGGGAGAAATGATCATCACGATAAAATAAGAGAAATCAGGACTCGCACAGAAAAATTAAAATGCTCTTTTTCCCGCGCCGTTCAAGAGTGGAACGATAGAGAGACAGCTTGAAGGTGGTTCACTGAACCCTCTGCCAGGCACTTCAATGTGAATAGCAGAGTAATCATGAAGATGTAGATGAATGTAAATGACATCTAAGACACGTATTTGGAAAAAAAATTCATTATTATAAATATCGATTATTAGACTATTTCGACATTAAAAAGAGTTTTTCAGACCTAAAGATGACAATTTATACTGCCGAAATTATTTGCCTGTTCATATATTTATGGCGATTTAGGCAAGTAAACCCGCTCTAGTGGAAAGATTATATTTTGAGTTCCACAATTGTCGCTATATCTAAGCCACATACAGCAAGTAGCTCCAACTCATTCGTTTTTTAAGCAAAATTAATTGGATTTAGAAAAATATTTGTGTATTAGAACGTCGAATAAAGTGTAAGAACGAGTGATTCATTAGACTTCGTCTGAAGGAAAATACCTAACGTAATAAGGCGCAGACAAACAGAATTATACGTTCTCATCCATTGACTGTGCTTTTATGCTCTCTTGTTTTCAGCGGAGGAAACTGCAATTATACACGTATTCGAAAGTATTTCTTCGTGAATGAGTTTTAACTTATGTTGCTGAATGTGTGCGATTCAACTGTTTTTACGTTTATTTCAGGATCATTAGTGTCTCTTGATAATTTACTAACGGTTAGAACTCGAAAATAGAACAACTATTTCGTTAATTAAGTAGAAAAATAAAAACAAACGCTGATCTTACGGCTGTTTTTCTCTCCGCTAGGAACGTTTTTGTCGTTCCAGCTGTCACACGGTACAACAATCCCAGCTGTGAGGGTACAGGACGTTTCATCAGGAGTAGTAAATATGTGAGACGGCGGTAGTATAGACTAGCTGGAGTGAAACATTTAGCATAACACGTGTCCAGTTTTACTTGGCTATAGACATACAAATGTCACAGTGCAACACAAACAGATACTCACAGAAAGAGTTAAGCGAGAACAAACGATTACTTTGAATGTTTATTTTCACAAATTCAGCCTCCTATTTCGATGAACTTTCGAATTCTCTTGACATCTCCACTTTAGAGGTGTTTTGTCTGTGTTTACTTTATCTTTTTCAGACTTCGCCTTTCAGCCATACCCATAGGTAAAACACGAAAGGAGTAAGGCCCAGGGACCTTGGAGCCAAGAAACGAGACCATTTCTACCGACCCATTGTCTGGAGAAATGTAAACACAAGACACGAATTGATCGTTGGGATTATGAAACGTGCAGCCCTCATCAAATAATGCCAAACCGACCTCTGACTTAAACGTGGCGTTGTCAAAAGAATTCGAAAGTTGAAACGTCCCCTTAGAAAAATTAATGAATTACTGTGCTGATGAACCTCTTACATTATTTGATTTTCAAACAGCTGAGCAGAACTGAACGTACTCAGACATTTCGCTCTTTACCTATTCTGATCAACATTAAACTGACAGCCAATATTTGAGCGAGGGCGTATAGTGGGCATGCGGGAGGCCGGGTGGATGTACCGCCGAATTGCTCAACACGTGGGGTGTCAGGTCTCCACAGTACATCGATGTTGTCGCCAGTGGTCGGCGGAAGGTGCACGTGCCCGTCGACCTGGGACCGGACCGCAGCGACGCACGGATGCACGCCAAGACCGTAGGATCCTACGCAGTGCCGTAGGGGACCGCACCGCCACTTCCCAGCAAATTAGGGACACTGTTGCTCCTGGGGTATCGGCGAGGACCATTCGCAACCGTCTCCATGAAGCTGGGCTACGGTCCCGCACACCGTTAGGCCGTCTTCCGCTCACGCCCCAACATCGTGCATCCCGCCTCCAGTGGTGTCGCGACAGGCGTGAATGGAGGGGCGAATGGAGACGTGTCGTCTTCAGCGATGAGAGTCGCTTCTGCCTTGGTGCCAATGATGGTCGTATGCGTGTTTGGCGCCGTGCAGGTGAGCGCCACAATCAGGACTGCATACGACCGAGGCACACAGGGCCAACACCCGGCATCATGGTGTGGGGAGCGATCTCCTACACTGGCCGTACACCTCTGGTGATCGTCGAGGGGACACTGAATAGTGCACGGTACATCCAAACCGTCATCGAACCCATCGTTCTACCATTCCTAGACCGGTAAGGGAACTTGCTGTTCCAACAGGACAATACACGTCCGCATGTATCCCGTGCCACCCAACGTGCTCTAGAAGGTGTAAGTCAACTACCCTGGCCAGCAAGATCTCCGGATCTGTCCCCCATTGAGCATGTTTGGGACTGGATGAAGCGTCGTCTCACGCGGTCTGTACGTCCAGCACGAACGCTGGTCCAACTGAGGCGCCAGGTGGAAATGGCATGGCAAGCCGTTCCACAGGACTACATCCAGCATCTCTACGATCGTCTCCATGGGAGAATAGCAGCCTGCATTGCTGCGAAAGGAGGATATACACTGTACTAGTGCCGACATTGTGCATGCTCTGTTGCCTGTGTCTATGTGCCTGTGGTTCTGTCAGTGTGATCATGTGATGTATCTGACCCCAGGAATGTGTCAATAAAGTTTCCCCTTCCTGCGACAATGAATTCACGGTGTTCTTATTTCAATTTCCAGGACTGTATATATATATATATATCAGTTCATGACATCCAGTCTTACAAATTTACTGTCTCTGATGGACACACGTCCAGATCATCCGCTCTCAAAATTCCGCCATCTCTCTCCTCATATCCAGCACTGCTTGCGGCTCACCTCCAACTGCGCAACGCTAAGCGCTGTTAACAGCCAACTGCCCAATACTACAATGGAGACTATTCCAACAATGCCACCCAGCCACAGACTGCACACAGCACAGCCAGTGATTTTCATACAGAGCGCTACGTGGCGTTACCAACATAATAACCTAAACAGCCTACTTACAAAGTGCGTTGGAGTTTGAGATAGAATTTATGAAAATCGACTTTGAACTAAATCATTTGTCTTCTATTAATATCTTACGGGTAGTTGTTTGGGTTGCCTTCTAACAGTTGTATCCCTGAAGCCAATAAAATTTGGACACATGTTAAATTGAATGTTTTTATTCTAACTCTTTTTTTCGTGGCTTTAACCCGTGTTTTCACTGGGATTCTGGATTTTTCAGCCAATGTTAGTGGCAGAGCGTGCCACCATTGCAACCCCCCCCTCCTCTCCCCCTCCTCTCCCTCCCCTTCTGAGATGGAATGTGTGTATCCTCTCTGTTTGCGTCTAGTGCTATCCCATTTGAAAGTGCGAGAACGGTTTTAGAAATTTTTGCGAATCGCATAATTGAGACGGGACGTTGGCATCAGCCCGGTAGTCATCTAGTCGGGTGTGGGAAACAGCCTAAAACCACATGCAGACTGGCCGCCACAGCGATCCTCGTCGTTAACTTGCCATGTGGATTCGGTCTGGGGCCGACGCGTCTCCCCGAATCTGGAAGTGGCGTGCTAACGCGCGTGGCTATCCTTGCAGGTCGGATACTTTATTCGAATTAATCTATATTACTATAATCTAAAATGTTTACTATTCCTCCTGGAAGACCCTGTATTTGTGTAATGGTAGTTCTAGTTTCAACAGTTTATATAAGGGGCGATCAAAAAGTCTCCTCTCAAAAGCCGTACAGTCCTGAATCGATATGCCAATCCAGCAAAATCGGCATGAGCAATGTGTCAGTCAACCCACTCACGCACTAGGTTGAATATACCCTTTGATAAAACATCGTGTCCTACTGCGAGAAAAAGTCTGCAACTGCCTACTGCACAACCTCGTCCGAGAGGAATCGTTGAGCCTTCAAGTCCTTTGGAAGGGACTGAAGGCGTAATAATAGCATGGGAACAGATCAGGATTACAGGGTTATCGCTCGAGTGTCTCTCACTTGATTTAGCGTCAGGTCTGCGCTACGACATTAGCGATATGGGGACGTGCGTTATCATGAAGCAGGAGCAGCCCTCGATGCACCATTCCACATGGTTGGTTTCCGACAGACATGCTGTCCCATACACATTCTTCATCCTCTGATGGAGGTCTGCTGGTGTTTTTGTCCTTCGGCAGCCAAGAAAATAACAGTATGTTGGTCCTGTTTGGACATATTTGGTAATAAAATCGCCATAGTTCATGCTTGTGCTTACACATCCGCATCGGAGTTGCGATGCGCTGTATATAGACTGCAGGGACAGCCTCAAACGGAAACTTTTTATAATACAAGGTACCTTTTTTCGTGTTATGTGTTATTGATAGCCTGTAATTGCAGCTTTCTGTATTTTTAATGCTATTAATGCTTAAACAACCTACATTGTACGTTTATTCGTTCTGTTGTTCTTTTTATGAATGTACCTTGGCATAAACTGATCGCCGAATAGAAGCGATGACATATTTAATGTATCTAACCTCCTTTCTCTGTTTTAACTTTTTCGAAATGTATTGAAATTTCTGTCAGATGACATACAAGGGTCAATTATTAAATATGTCCATTTCTGTTTTTATTTTGTTAGAAATATAATGATTTTATGTATATGGACTGAATCGGCGAATGAGAATTTGTACCAAGGCTGTTCGTGTGCAAGTAGACTGGAAGTGAGAATTTGGATCGAGGAAGGAGGCATATCAGGGTAATCCGTGCATTTGCTTGAGCCGCTGCGCTGTGTCAAAGTCGGCCTTTGGCTGTGGTGATGCGCGCACGCCTTGTTTGCGTCTCGCCTGTTGGCGCTGCTTGCGAGCGAGCGGGCGTTACTTCCGCGTAGCGGCTTGTCTCAAGATTCCAACTTCATTACAATCATGGCGTTTTCTGTGTACATAAAGCTGGCGAATGACGAGCTGTGCGCCTACGTTGTGCGTCGCCACACTAACGATCTCAAGTTTCGATACTCTGACGGACATATAAGGACTGTAGTGGTTGATCACGCTGGTTTTGACCTCCGAACGTTGCGGGTTTTCGAACTCTCGTTTGAAGTACCGCTGTGGGGGCCTCGTTTAAAACTTGTGGCTACGTCGTCAGTCACGCGACTGGAACGTGGAAGACGTTCGAAACGTACCGTGTCTTCAATGATGTCCGTTAGAGAAAAATTGAACTACGGAAACACGTGCCTTCCTACTTGGCTATTGCTGGCTTCAGGGCTGTCGTCATGTACGATGGCCAGCCGCGCATCTTTTCAGGTTGTGGCCAGGAAGTTCACGCTCGTTCTCAATCACTCCGACGTAGATTGGTTCAAACGCTCCTCCTGCGGATTTATCTCTGTCTTACGCGTCTGCAGCGGTGCTGCCTGCTACACCCTGTATAAATCAGTCGGTACCAGGATCGGCTCCTCTCAAGGATGCGACAGACGTTTCGCCTGCGTCTCCTACACCCCTGCCGGAGGCAATACAAATGAACGACGACCGCCAGCAGGCACAATCTGTTTGTTTCGACCCCATGGTTGTTGATCATAGAGCTGTATCTACCTCTGCCTTTCTGCCATCTGACCACATGTCTGATGATAGCTGCCCGACATCCGACACGGAACAGCATGTTAGGAAGCAACGGTTGCCGAGGAAACGGAAGAGACAACGCCGTACCTTTCTGATCATTACGTCCATCGGAAACCTCAACAGGATGACGACCCTGCTATTGATGGTGCGCTGTCCTCTAAAGGTCTGACGCCTGACGATGCAACGTCCTTCCCTTCCTCTATCTCCAGTCAGCGTCCACCTCCGGACATCGACCTTCCCCCGCCTGTGTCTGATGCGTGACGCGAATGCCTCCCTTTCTGTGTCTGACGCTGCTGATAATGTTCCACTGAACCGGCCCGGTGACACGTCTGACTCCTGGGCTGTCGACGTCGATGCTGAAGATGGACGTTCTGGAGGTGTGCAGAACGATGGACCCTCACCATCACAGTGATGTGCCCTTCCGTGGGGGCCTAACAGGGAGTTCCCTGTCCTTCCCCCGTATTTGAATAGCATGTTCTCCTGGCGACGGCAGATTTGCAGACTTATCGCATAGACACAGTCAGTGTCAACACTATTCACGTACGCCACAAACTGAATTTACTCTAAGACATGCTCTATGCCGCGGACGTTGACGCAGCTGTCCTTCTGGAGGTGCATGTTGCGACTTTCTGTGCTCCCCATGGTTTTACAGCACATGCATCTCATGCTTCCCCTACTGGTAGTGGGGTGGCGATCCTCTTACGTGACGGTGTCCTCACTGATGCAATTGCCTATCTCCCTGATACCGTAGGTATGGCTCTCACGTTTAGTGGCGTCAGGATCGTGTGTCTATGCGCCATATGGTTCTTTTTCTCAGAGACAGTCAGGTCTCTTTTCCTAGGTCGGCAGGATGCATTGATCATGGGAGGCGATTTCAACTGCACCCAGGCACACAAAGATCAACCACCACTCAATCTGCGCGGCGCTAGCGGCAGTTCTCCAGCACCTCAGACTAGTGGATTCTTGGGAGCATGTTCATGGCAATTGTCTGGTGTTTACGCATTTCTCTAGCCATTTTTCCAGCCCATTCGATCGTGTTTACATCTCCCGCGATATTGTCAGTGGAGTGCAGGCTGCTAAAGTCTGGCACACTGCGTTCTCTGACTATGACACTCATATCTGCGCCATTAATCTCTACCGCCAAAGGGTGTGGCACAGCCGTGGGCCACAGAAACTGAACACGATCCACTTCACTTCACCCGGTTGCCCACGTGGGGAGTTTGTCGTCGACGTAGTGATGCCTATCAGTCTGCCCTGTCATGGTGGGTGCTCTATGCAAATCCCGCTCTAAATAATGGTTCAAATGGCTCTGAGCACTATGGGACTTAACTGCTGAGGTCATCAGTCCCCTAGAACGTAGAACTATATGTTCACTGATCATATGATTCTAAAATGCTTAAAAACTTAAATCACTATTTTTATCAAAAATTTAGATAATTTCCCGGGGCAAAACCCCCAGTATGGGCCCCTCCAATATTTTTTATACGTCGGCGCCCCTGACTCTTGGCGAGATGTGACCGATCTGCACATATTCAAAGAAAACTTTCATGTGTACAGTAGGTTTATTACAACTAGACGCCAGGGCACGTACTTACCAAAGGAACGAGAGGTTTGTAGATTGGGTCACCAGTTATTCTTCGGTAAAGGCAGTGCGATGGCCGTTATTAGAAAACTGGGCTTCGCTAAGGTTTGTGTACGCTGCGCACCGAAAAAACGGACCCACCAGAATAAAGAGGAAAGGAAAGCAACTGCATCCATTCTGCTGCAGCGCTTCAGTGTAAAGTGGAGGGAGCTTTTCACGAAAATCGTGATTGGAAATGAGACTTTGGTTCATTTTTAAGCAGAACATTGATCCGTATCACATAGATATAAATTATCTTCTTTCAATGTGGAAAAAAATTGTGGGCAAAGATAGTGATTATAGTGTAAAGTGATATATTAATCGGGAATGTTGTGGCTGCTATCCTTCGTATATGGTAATATATTTCTACAAATGAAATGACACAATTTCAGAGACTTTGCTGGTTTCGTACAGATATGAATTTGTGTATGTAGACTGTATCGGTGAGAGAAAACTTGGTACAAGTACTGATAATCGAACTCAGGTCTTTTACTTAGCAGGGAGGTGCGTTAGCCACTAAGCCACCCTGGCACAGCGGTTCAAACAACAGCACGGATTACCCTGGTATGCCTCCTTCCTCGATACAAGTTCTCACAGTCTACTTTAAATTATCCCTTACAAACGAACAGAACTGTCGGCATACAAATGGCACGGTAGTAAAAATTGTCTCAAGAGCTAAACAGCCTTTCTTCACGTAACTATCTAACTGTTCATTCAATTTGGAGTCCACACATCGGTTAGTGATAGAATTTAGTTTCAGAACACCATATTTATACGTAAATGTATTTTCATGAAGATGGAATTTTTCAAAAGCATTTTTCCAATTAGAAAACCCTGTGGAAGTAAATGCATCTTCTTTTTTTTGAAGAAAATTGTAACAGATTTTTAGCATTTGCCTCTATGCAGGTTTTGCAAAAACTTTTTCGGTAGATGCTTCATATTCTAGACATGTATATTTGACCATCCAAGACTCCTGAAATGATCTTCCCCTACCGGATTGTCCAGGTTTCGGCTGTGAACGGTTCTCGACAAAGCAATTGATGACACAATAATTGTTGGAGGTTGACTTGCAGTATCATCAACTTCCAACCGCGCCTATTTGGTAACAAATTTATCCATTGCAAACTTAATTCACAATACACTAAGAGACTAAAGTAAACGAATAAAATATAGTCATATAAAATAGTCTACTAGACACTAAAGTCGGAACACTAAACACGTCTGTAGCTTGCACTGAACGAAACTATCCACACTGGATGACTGTCACAGCAGGATAGACTTTAAATAGCCGCGGCGTTGTTATGTCTCGAAGCGTCAAGGCGACGCGAGGCGGAGGGTTCCAGGCACTTCTGTTCCAGTCCTTTTGATGAAGCTGCAGCCGCATCGCTGGCCTGCTGGCGCCAGACATCACACGAAGGTTCGCACACCGGGACAAATTCTAAGTCTACTCATGATTCACACCACTGATTTTCAGTTAACCTGCTCACTACTGTAATAATTATTTGTTTTAACTCATTACTGAATGTATTTTAAAAGGTAACTATCGTCAAACAAGAAAACTAAAAAATTCCAACATAATGTTGTGATTTTACAAACCGTAATATAACTAATAATTTTCTTAAATTATTTGGCGAGGTTCCCCCCCCCCCCCCCCCCCCCGAAACGAATTTTTGAGGGGGCTCGGGCCCGCTCAGGGCCCATGGAGTTGGCCCCTGTGCCAAGAGTATCTATAGCAGTATCCTACCTGATATACAGATGTTCCTTTCGCAGCAGTTGACAACACCAAGTGGTGGACTCATTGAGATGTTGCTGTACTGCTAAGTGAAGGTCGTAGAATACTGAGGACTCGCTAATGAACATTTACATTAAATTTTATGGATACCAGGTTGTATTGCTATCTGCAAGTTCTGCTGCAGCCCAGAATCAAAACAATTTAGAATCACTGATGCCACAGAACACATTAATCCAAGAGCACCTATCCGCGCTTTTAGTACTCAGTGATTCTCGATCCTCACTTTCACGTCCGATTTAATAATTACGATTCTCAGCAGCCTCGCGGCCGTTTATGTTGCCTGTTGACGTTGATTGACAATAATTGAGACGTTATGCAACACTACTTAGCTCAACCTGTGACCGATTCGTGACCATCTGAATGGACCGGAATGGGACTCTCTGAGCAGTGACATGGCCCGAACTCTTCAGTCTATCAGGATCCTGGATTTTCTTATGCCCATGTACAGAATTTGCTAAAATTCCTGCTACAAACTTCTAGGACTTGTAGAGGGAAGCGAGTTCATAATATTTTGTACAGGAACCAATGTCCAGAAACGTACTGTTTCCGTTCTACGACGGTTTGAATTCAGTTGTGTAGCGCGTCCACGTCCGCTGAGGGAAAGAGAAAAGTCTCAGAGTTCCTTGTCTTGGAATGCAATAGGATAGACAGGATGAAGTGTATTACGTCAGACTGTCACACGATGTCACTTAACGTCTGCCTTGCTACGAGACCTATTCAATGCCTGTGCGGCTCCGATATAGTAAACATGTTTCGGTGCATGTTTTCGGAATATACAGACATACTTCTTGATATGACGAATCTCGAGGTAATGGAAGAGCCGCTAGTCGGCTGTATCACGAACGTTTACCTCAATCTAGCACGCCATCACACGAACTTTTTGCCCAAGTTACGCAGCAGCTCTGAGAAACAGGCAGGACTGAGGTGCCCCAAGGCAACGCTTCACGCCGGAATTTGAAGATGTACCGCCTCACGTTGAAGAGAAACCGTCAACCAGTCTCTAAAATTGCGCCTGCCACAGATGTTAGTCAAAGTATCGTCTGGGATGTTCTGCGTGAGCAACAATTACAATCGTACTGCTCAGTTTGGGTACACGCTATGGGTCCAGCCTATTTTCCACAACGCATTGCCTGCTGCATGCATGTGGTTCCTGTACCGCTGCATCGACGCACCCCAGTTTCACGTCAAGTTTTGCTCACAGATGAATGTAAATTCACTAGGGACTGCATTCTGAAATCGCGAAACAGCCATGTCTGAGCAGACGAAAACCCTTGTGCCACACATGTTCAGGGATTTCAGTATCGGTTTGGAACTAATGTGTCACCAGATATTCTGGATGGTCATGTGATTGGGCCTTACTTCCTTCCATTCAAGCTAAGTGGTTCTGCACACTTGATCATCCTACAAAATGTTCTGGACCCATTCTTGGAAGCTGTGCCACTGAATGTCCGTCTGAAAATGTGATTTCAGCATGATGATGCACCACCTCACTTCTTATGTGCCTTTTGGAGACATCTCAACAGCTAATATGGTGAAAAATGATAGGTCAAGGTGATCCAACCGTGTAACCGCCGTGATTGCCGGATTTAACTCCTATGGACTACTTGTTGTGGGGTCGCATGCGTAGTTTAATTTACGAGACTCCTGTAGAGACAAAGGAAGATCTGTCCGCAGCTCGTGGTTGTGGGGTAGCGTTCTCGCTTCCCACCCCCGGGTTCCCGGATTCGATTCCCGGCGGGATCAGGGATTTTCTCTGCCTTGTGATGACTGGGTGTTGTGTGCTTAGGTTTAAGTAGTTCTAAGCTCTAGGGGACTGATGACCATAGATGTTACGTCCCATAGTGCTCAGAGCCATTTGAAGGAAGATCTGGTGGCCCGAGTTCTCCCTGCTGCACTAGAAACTGAAGTGTCACCTGGAGGGATGGAGATGGTCTACCACAACATGCTTCGTAGGTACAACATCTGTAACAAGGACGCTGATGGTCACATCGAGCTGCCGTTGTAGTGGCATCAGTACTCTTCTGTACTTACAGTATGATGGAATAATGTAAACACGTAATGCTTAGATCTTAATACAAACAAATGTGCTTAAGTGGTAAATGGATGTTTCGTTATGTTTCCTTTCTAATTGATTCTTAATATTCGTACGGAGTCCCGCCTAATTCAATTTCTCAAGCAGAAGTTAAACGTCTGGGTTGAAATCGTCGTAGAACAGAAGCTGTACGTTTCTGGACAAGGGTTGCCTATTCCAAATGTTGTGTATTCACTCCCTTCTACAAGTCATATAAGTTTGTAAGAGGAATTTTCGAACACCCTGTGTGTTTCGGGCGCTGTTGCCAAATAGCTAGCAAGGACGTTGTTCCCACGTGGGCTGTGCCTCATCAGCCGACTGCCATGCTGCAACATCCGCGTGATCAAGACTCCACGTTGTTCTTCTGCCCAAACTGAAGGTCTTGGGCAGTATTGCACTACCTTATGAAATGCGTTTAATGTAGATGTTAAAAATTCATCCTTTGTTACCCAAAAATCTCATCACAGATGATTCTGGTCGACGTACTGGATGCTGGGTGAAGTCATTGCAGTCGCTCGTCTGCCGCTCAGCTCTGCGTTGCATCAGCCATCTGTGTTTGCCCTTCAGTTTAGACACGAACATGTAACACCTCCGTTGCAACCCGACCTGATCTGATCAAATAGCAGTCCAATATTTATTATTAACACGACCGTGAACCTAGTGGGGCTGGTAATCGGAATTGACTGCTATGGAAGTTGTTACTTTCCAGTTCGTTCTGCTCAATACTATAACACTTAATGTCTGGTAATGAGGAACACCAACACAGTTTTACTAATTACGAAATTATATTCTTCTCAAAACACAAAAAAGGAGACAGCCACTGCCTTCGCCATAGATATCTGATTACGGCTAATCTCAGCACAGGCTTTCTTCATTTTCCATTATCTTCACACGCTAATCCATCTTTGCATCCAACACTGCAATCCAAGGTTAGGCTGGCGCGGTAGACGCGAAACCAAATATCGGCACTAGTAACGTCACTGATCACTTTCGTAATGATACTTCTTCACTTTCCCGGTATTAATCTATTACATAGGGGTCTAACCACGGCGATGGCGACACCCTTCTCCATTAAAGCCCTGTATTTCAACAATGGTCTTCACACACATATACCCGCCAACCACACTGGCGCATCTCGACACTCGCTCTCTCAACACGTCACAATCGATTGTTCGCCCTATCGACCTGTGCCGAGTGCAAAGTTATAGTAAGGGCCTACGGACCCCTTACATCCCCTCCCTAGAAAACTTCTTTGGAGCTTCTGGCGTAAAAGAATCGGCAAAGAAATTAGATATTATTACATCTGAACAAAACACACAGTGTAAATAATTAATGAAATTACAATTTACCAAATAATCCCTTGACTCCGGCAGTGGGCTGCCTCCATAATAATACTCTACAAAATGTTATTACATCTCACAAACATGGCATTGCCCAAATCATATAAAAGTTAAGGAAGAAAAATCTCAACTTATTTGAATCTTTAACACAAGCAAAATTGAAAATGAGACAAAATATAACATTTATATCTTGGCTTATGCAATTATTTTACAATTCCTCATACCTCTACAGATTGGTTCAATAATATTAAATACTCCATTATACCATTAAATATGTCTTATATAACTATTTGCATCATTATAAGTAATGTGGTCAACCAATGAAAAATTTTAAATTACTGATCATTTCATTTTGCCAAACTTTTATACTGCCATGTGTGAATTGTTATCACTAATGCTCAGATCAAAGGTACAATATTTCCTCTGATATTGACGTTAATCCAAATATGTTATATGGGCATTTGTTATTCATTACACAGTGCCAGAATTCTGCTTCTAAAGCTTGATGTAAATACAACCATACGTGACTTTGACAGCTAATTGTATACATGAATTACTCATTTCTCATAAGTTACACTTCCTGTTTTATCAGCATACCTCAGATCAACATGTATACCTACAAACAACTTGCAAACAGATACTGCTCATGTGCTAAATGACATACTTCAATACTTCAAACATCTCATACTCAATATGCTTCATTACACGTAACTCTCTCAACTTAACAGCAACTTCAACTGCAAATAGACATATATTTTCACCCTACATCAATCTTCCATATTCACTGCAATAACTACATAAAAATACTACTCCAGGCTCCTTGGCCTCTCCATTCATTATATTTCACATCATTTATTCGAACAACTATCTCCTCATGCATTCGTTTCTTTATATGCCATCCTAATTACAAGCTGATACATTACTTCAACTTTCTTACAACAGTTTGATCTTTTAATGCCTCACAAAACAACTCTATAAGCTTACACAAGCTCTTGTTTGACCAATTAGCTTCCCACCACATTTTATAAACATAAGGTTTCTGATCTGGTTCTCATTTCATTACTTCTGGCACTATTAATTTTGTAGTGTACTGACACTAAACTGATTTTTAACTTATTGATTCTTTGACATCTCACACTCTACATCAACAGTAACTACTTATCCTTATTTCAAGTCAACTATAAATTTGCTACATGGTTCCTGACTGAATTCTTTGGATGACCACTACCAATTCTAACTATTACACATTAACTCCTTAACCTAAGGATAGGGAAAGATGGTAGAGGAGTGAAACTTAAAATAAGAAATAAAGTCTCACCCAGCTGGGAGTGTACCAGTCACCACTTGGTATACCAGCAAAAGAGTTGCTGGCTCCCTACACCTACCTTTCTTCAATTCGTACCTCATAATCCCTTCATCTATCTTCTCCCCTCTCATAATTCCTGTCATTATCATCATCGTCTCTCCCATGATTGTGGTGAAACTGTCGATCATTGGCATGTCTTAGTAGGTTTATTCTGGTCCTTGTAGTTCTCACTCCTGACCGGACATCATCTGGAGTGTCATTCAGTTTTCCGGTCTCTCCGCTTCTTCTATATGCACTGTGTCATTCATTCACCTATCCCTTCCTCTCTCATAATCTCTCGGTTCTTCACTCCTTCTCCAATCATTCCTCCATTGCCGTTCACTACCATGGTTCCTATACCTATGGCCACCAACTCTTCCTCTATAATTAGACGAATTATTAAAATGATTCCTTTGGTCACTACTTCCCTCTCGGTTTTGATCATTAGCTTGATTGTGTTCCTGTGATCGAACAGATTCCAAGTGTTCCAGTATCTCCATCAAGGCCTCCCTATCTGTAATCAGGCTCCCGGATACAGTTTCTTGCATTCTCCGGCTCAATCTTCTTTTTATCGCTGATATCATTATGTCATCACTCAGGGGTTGTTCCAAGGTCTCATTTAATTCCCACAAATGTTCGGCAAACTCTCTCAACGTTCCTCTCCATGTATTAAGTGACTTGCGGCGTAGTAGGTCCTCAAGCGCTGCACACTGATGACTTTTGGACCAGTATTTCTTCAAGAATTCCCCTTCAAACTTATCATAACTAGTAATCCCTCCCTTCTTCCTGACTCCCCAAGTGAAGGCCTCACCTTCCATCCTATCTATTGCAAATTGAATCTTGTTTGCGTCTTTGAAATGTGCTGGGAAAACTCCTTTTAACCATTTCATAAATATCATTGGGTGCAACCCTCCTTTTCGTTTAAACTTCTGCCCTGTATTGTTTTGGACATACCTACTATCACTGCTCATCAAGGTAATGACTCTACCTTCCCCAATGGTTAAAGTTGCATTGCTAATTCGTTTATCAATTTCTTCTGTCTTGCTCTCCAATTGTCGCACTCCATGTCGTAATTGCCTGACCTCCATTGCGACCCTCTTGTTATCTTCTTCTCGTTGCACGGCTATAGCATTTTTCAGATTGACAGCCAGTTGATTTTGCCTATCTCCTATCCCCTTAACCACATCATTGCATTGTTTCTGCATCTGCGTCACCTCGGCGATTTGATGATTGCAATTTGTTTCCACTTCAGTGATCCTTTCTTGCAATTCGGCTTTAGTTTCTTTAATATCGTCTTGTATCTTTTTTGTTAACTTTCCTTCCATCTTCTCCGCGTCTCCCTGGCTTGGTCTATGCTCTTCTGTAGCTTACTCTCTCTCTCGTTGACGTCCATCTTCAGTCATTCTTGTAACTCCTGCATTTCCTTCTTCAGATTATATTCTATCTTCATTTGCGATGTTTTGATCTTTTGTGCTAGAGTTTCCTGAAATAATTTTCTAAGCTTTCTTTGGTTTCTTGTAAATCTTCCTTTAATGATTTGCGGAATATTTCTTCCCTTTCTCTAGTTTCTTCTAATTTCTCTTTTGTTGCCTTGGTTTCCTTTAGCAAGTCTGCTAACATCGACCATATATCCTCACCCTCTGAAACTGGCTTATCTCTCGTCATTTGTCGCGGTGTCTCGGGGTAACTAGTTTAATGTGCTAATGGGCTTTCTAATGACAATCCCTAATCACTGATTCCTGAATCATCTCTGTCTTCCTGTCCTATCCCTTTCCTTTCAGCTACTGCCTCACAAACCTGCTTATCTTCAGTAGACATGTTTGGTTTATTTTTAATGCACAAGCAAGTAATATAAAATAACCTCTTGTAACCCAAAACACTCCTAATTACCGCTAAACAAATCAAACAGTAACTGCAGTATCTTCAGTTAATCCCAAAATTGATACAATATGTATGAGTACTGAACATAATGGCTCTCAAAACCTAATAAATTCAAATATCAATTGTCACATACACAGTTTATGTAAAATGTTTTAAATAAGACAAATCACACCATTCATTAAATCTATAAATATAAAATCTCCAAAAACAATGAGCATATCTGTATAATCACCGTTTAGACAGCGCAGTATGCATAAATAAGCATGCTATATTTCAGAGTATGTTTCGTAAAATTCTCTGAAATTACTGTAATTGGATACTTGTCCTAAGGCAAAACACAGCTCGAAACTGTTTATTTAATGTGAAGATAGTATATTGCAATTTAATGTTGTGCTAACCAGTTGTCTTCACTCACCAACTGACATTACCACGAGTCGCGAATTTGACGTTTGAAGTGGGCATGGCGCTTATGTGACGCGCTGCTGTACTGCCGCCGGAGCCGTGTGAGTTGTGCTGAAGATCTGTGGTGAGTCGTTGAAGTTCTCAGTTGGCCGCTCCGTGGTGCTGCAGGTGGTCGTAGTTTGTAGTTTGGCCGCTAGATACCGGGTTGGCGCTCGATGTCTCGAAGTCGCGCTGGTCGCTGTCCAGTGTAGTGCATCTGCGTCTGACCTACTCCTTGCACAGGTAGTTGGGATGATGTGTGAAATCACCTCGTGGATCGAAGCTCTTTGGCGCAGCTGCTGCACGGGTCCGTGTGACGTCATTCAACAATTGCGTCGCCACATAAGTTGTCGCCTGCTTAACAGTTTATGGGTCCACATGAAGTTTCTCGATTTTCATCATTCAAAAAGCAATTTCGGTCATAACATTACTATTAAACACTTCTTTAAAAGCTTTCGTGACGAATTCTTGGCTCGTTTTGTTGTGGTAATGTTCACATGTCTTTCTTTCGTGTTCACTTTTCACAGTTTTTCGCGCGGATCTACGCGTTTGCACATTATAACACAGTTTATCGACACCTGATCTAATATGGCGAAAAAACAGTTTATTCGTAATCGTAAGATGCTATTATTTCGTATTGTTCAAGATGCACTGCTTCTTGTCGCGATTTTAAAGTTTATATTATGTCTTCATCCGAAATTCGAAAACATTTTCTCACGTTAAGCAAGATAAAATTACCTATTTTTTTTTTTTACTATTCGTCCGAAGGTAGCACTTGTCCTTTCACGGTAAGCCAAGGTGTGACACCTCCGTTGCGTCCCGACCTGATCTGATCGAATAGCAGTCCAATATTTATTATTAACACAACCGTGAACCTAATGGGGCTGGTAATCGGAATTGACTGCTACGGAAGTTGTTACTTTCCAGTTCGTTCTGCTCAATACTATAATACTGAATGTCTGATAATGAGGAACACCAACACAGTTTTACTAATTACGAAATTATATTCTTCTCAAAACACAAAAAAGGAGACAGCCACTGCCTTCGCCATAGATATCTGATTACGGCTAATCTCAGCACAGGCTTTCTTCATTTTCCATTATCGTCACACGCTAATCCATCACTGCATCCAACACTGCAATCCAAAGTTAGGCCGGCGCGGTAGACGCGAAACCAAATATCGGCACTAGTAACGTCACTGATCACTTTCGTAATGATACTTCTTCACTTTCCCGGTATTAATCTATTACATAGGGGTCTAACCACGGCGATGGCGACACCCTTCTCCGTTAAAGCCCTGTATTTCAACAATGGTCTTCACACACGTATACCCGCCAACCACACTGGCGCATCTCGACACTCGCTCTCTCAACACGTCACAATCGATTGTTCGCCCTATCGACATGTGCCGAGTGCAAAGTTATAGTAAGGGCCTACGGACCCCTTATAAACAGAACGTCTAACTTTTATAACGTCCAATACAGCATTTCCATACGCATTTTTCTATCTTTCGTGAATGCCAATGGACGTTTCACCTTCTGCCGGAAGGAATTCAATCATGAACGCTGTCTTACTTACACATGCGTCAATGTTGACCATTTTCTGAACTTACAGAGTGCTGCCATCTGCTGATGTAGGGCGCTATTAGTAGAGCGGGCTGCAGTAGAAGTTTTTTGGACGTGCGTCAATTTCATGACTACCAGGTCACCAACTTAATGAAGGATAAAAACAAACAGGAGGCATTCCTTTCTGATTGGCCCTCGTACAAACACATGTGTTCTTATAAACTGTTTCGACACAGTAGCACAAACGTAAAAACTTATGCAATGAATTTCTCGAGTCTTTTGCTCAGAGACAGATAAAATTTATAACTGGAACTACATGAGGCAGATTTCGAATCGTGATTTCAGGAGTTTCCACGTCAGGGACCATCAGCTGTATCATTCAAAATTTTCTGAAGATATATTAGCGGGTGAAGGCGCCCGATAGTCAAAGTGGAACTTCTGTTGAAGTAGTAAATTACTGCGGAGTTATTTTGTTTATTCAAAACATCATTCTTTTTTATGAAGACTACTCAGCTGGAGGCGTCCTGATTATGAGTCGCTGGCCGTTGTGGCCGAGCGGTTCTAGGCGCTTCAGTCTGGAACCGCGCGACCGCTACGGTCGGAAGTTTGGATCCTGCCTCGGGAATGGATGTATGTGATGTCCTTAGGTTAGTTAGGTTAAGTCGTTCGAAGTTCTAGGGGACTGATGACCTCAGATGTTAAGTCCCATAGTGCTCAGAGCCATTTGAACCATTTGATTAAGAGTCTCAAACGACTATTTTACATTTGTCTGTCAGCATCAGCTTTAAACACATATTAAATAAATGCCTTGGACTAACACACTGATCATGTTTGTGGTGTGGCAAGACAGAATTCACTTCGAGCACCTCCGCTTTTCACCAAAAGAATGTAATAAGGAAAGAACAGACGTATGCAAGATGTTAAAATTCTTATCCAGTCAATTGACGACAGCCGCTGTCTGATGCTGTTCGTTTACTCGTTACCTGCGTCAGAATTTCTCAACAGTTCAACATTAAGTTTCAAAAACACGCTCTGGTGTCAAGAAATGCTATTATAACTCAGCTGACATTTATTTGAAGTGTTCCTCAGAACGCTGGTGAAACTATATTTTTCGTTAGATAATGTTGAGATTAATCCAATTAATTTTTTCGTTAGCTAGTTCTCGAGTAATTCGAAGTTCGAGTGCAAAGCTAAGTTGTCAAAAATACTTTGATAGATTCACTGACCGCACAGGTCGTCGTTACATTCCGTCTGCAACATTTGTCGCTGTCGGATGTATTATCGAATAGACAGCTGCTACTGTTGGCGAACCCGGACAAATCCAACGTTTTCATTTTAGCAGCATGGTTTCGACAATATCCTTATTTCAATAACCGTCAAAAGATGGAACCTGCATAAATAACACGTATCTTTTTCAATTTAGATGCGATGTTTAGTGTCAGAATTTGACAGTACGCAAAATCACTGTCATGAAACATTTGTATTCTTTTAAGAAATTCCTTTGTAATTTAATGCTTGACTACAGCTACATGTCCTTGGCTTTCAGGGCGGGTATTTCAGTCGCCATGGCAGGCTGTTCGGGCCCGAGGAGCCGGAACATAATCTGGAGAGGGGGGACTACCCATTTCTGGTGATGATCCAGATGGTAATCGGCTTTCAGAAGGAGCGAGTCTGCAGCGGCAGCCTCGTAGCCCCGAAAGCGGTTCTGACGTCTAGCCTCTGCTTAGAAGATCACCATACCAGTAAGCAGTGGTGTGCCATACTGTTCTATTTTCAGAAAACACCAACGCTATGACTATCAAATTATGAATTTTGTTGTGAAAGCGTTGTCGTGGGTACCAAACCGCAGAAGATGATGGGACAACTACACACGTCGAAAAAAAAAAGCATTACCTCGGTTCCGAGAGTTCCGGAACCTGTACAGAAAATTGGAATAGAGATCAACATAAACATCATTTCCGCCCTTTTTATTGCTCATGAAATCCACATATTGCATGTTGTACTACCATATAGCGAGACGTTCAGAGGTGGTGGTCCAGATTGCTGTACACACCGGTACCTCTAATACGCAGTAGCACGTCATCTTGCACTGCTGCATGCCTGTTTTCGTCGTGGCATACTATCCACAAGTTCATCAAGGCACTGTTGGTCCAGATTGTCCCACACCACAGTGACGATTCAGCGTAGATCCCTCAGAGTGGTTGGTGGGTTAAGTCAACCATAAACAGCCCTTTTTAATCTATCCCAGGCATGTTTGATAGGGATCATGTCTGGAGAACATGCTGGCCACTCTAGTCGAGCGATGTCGTTATCCTGAAGGAAGTCATTCACAAGACGTGCACGAAGGGGGCGCGAATTATCATCCATCTAGACAAATGCCTCGCCAATATGCTGCCGATATGATTGCACTATCGGTCGAAGGAAGGCATTCACGTACGTACAGCCGTTACGGCGCTCCCATGACCACCAGCGACATACGTCGGCCCCACATAATGCCACCCCAAAACAGCAGGGAACCTCTGGACAGTGTGCCTAAGCCTGACTGCATTGCCCCCAAACACGTCTCCGACGATTGTCTGATTCAAGGCATATGCGACACTCATCGGTGAAGAGAATGTGATGCCAATCCTGAGTGGTCCATTGACCACGTTGTTGGGCCCATCTGTACCGCGCTGCGTGGTGTCGTGGTTGCGAAGATGGACCTCGCCATGGACGTCGGGAGTGAAGTTGCGCGTCATGCAGCCTATTACGCACAGTTTGAGTGTAACACGAGGTCCTGTGGCTGCACGAATAACATTGTTCAACATAGTGGTGTTCCTGTCAGGGTTCCTCCGAGCCATAATCCATAGGTAGCGGTCATCCACTGCAGCGGTCATCCCTTGCTCGGCCTGTGCGAGGCATGTCATCGACAGTTCCTGTCTCTCTGTATCTTCTCCATGTCCGATCAACAACGCTTTTGTTCACTCCGAGAAGCCTGGACACTTCCGTTGTTGAGAGCACTTCCTGGCACAAAGTAAATGCGGAGATGTCGAACCGCGGTATTGACCGTCTAGGCATTGTTGAACTACAGACAACACGAGCCGTGTACCTCCCTCCCGGTGGAATGACTAGAGCTGATCGGCTGTCGGACCCCTCCGTCTAATAGGCGGTGTTCATGTATGGTTGTTTACATCTTTGGGCGGCTTTAGTGACATCTCTGAACAGTCAAAGGGACTGTGTCTATAATACAATACCCACAGTCAACGTCTATCTTCAGGAGTTCTGGGAACAGCGGTGATGCTAAACATTTTTTGATGTATGCATCATGTTCGGTAGTTACAAGTTAAATCTGCACTAGCGGAAATGGAAAGTCTTATACGGCGGCCCACCAGTTATGATATAAAATGGCGAAAAAATTCAGAACACTAAAATGGTTAATATAGAGTAATGAAATGTAATATAAATTAGTCAGATTTCGGGAATACGTTTGCCTAGGTAACACATTTAAATGATTAACATTAGAAGATCACAGATAATGTAAGCACGAGATAAGCCACTACAAATGCTGGTACATTAATAACAGGTGTACCTGCCAGAATGTTAAATACAAGCATGCAAACGTGCATGCATTGTGCTGTACAGGCGCCGGATGTCGGTTTGTGGGATGGATTTTCGTGCCTGTTGCACTTGGTCGGTCTATACAGCGATAGTGCTGTTTTTGGATGACGTTGGAGATGTCGTCCTACAATGTCCCATATGTGCTCAATTGGAGACAGATGTAGTGATCGAGCAGGCCAAGGGTGTCGGCACCGTGTACATATGTGGCGAGCGTTATCTTGTTGGAAAACACCTCCTGTGATGCTGTTCATGAATGGCAGCACAACAGGTCGAATCACTAGATTGACGTACAGATTCGCAGTCAGACTCCTTGGCTTAAGACGAGAGTGCTACTGCTGTCATACGAAATCACGCCCCATACCCTAACTCGAGGTGTAGCTCCAGTGTGGCAACCACGCAGATTGATTGCAGGCTCTCACCTGGCCTCCTCCTAACCATCACCACCGGCACCGACGCAGAACCAGCTTCCATCAGAAAATACAACAGCTTCCATCCTGTCCTCCAGAGAGCTCTCACTTGACATCACTGATGTCGCAAATGGCGGTGGTTTGGGGTTAGTGGAATGCACACTGCAGGGCGTCTGGCTCGAAGATGTCTTTGAAGGAACCGATTTCTAACAGTTCGTAGTGTCACTGTGCTAGCAACTGATGCTCATATTGCAGCTACAGATGCAGTGTGATATGTTAGAACCATACGCCAAACCGTGGATGGTCTTCCCTCTCAGTAGTGCCAAGTGGCTATCCAGAGCCAAGTCTTCTTGCGATTGTATTTTCTGGTCGTCACCGCTGCCACCAATCGCGTACAGTGGCTAAATTCCTGCGAAGTCTTTCTACAATTCTGCAGAAGGAACATACAGCTTCTCGTAGCCCTATTACACGACCTCATAGCGTCTTTGTCGCCTTTAGGCATTCTTCACTGACATCAACTCACCACGTCTAATCTCAGAGGTAACTAATACTCTCGACAGTTACAGAGTGTATTTAAAGCAAACGTGATGTGCATCCTCATAGAGACGCTACTAGCGCTACTTTTATGCGGCTTGCGCGAAATTTGAACCGACGTCACCTTTCAGATGTTGAAACAAGCCTACTAATTTTTGTTTACGTAGCACAACTCCTTCTTGGTGTTGAGACTCTTTACTGTCAGTGTAGATTGTTTTCTTTGGCCCTGATGTCATCGTCTCCTTCATCTTCTGCATCTTGATCTGTCTTCTTCTTCTACTTCTTCTTCTTCGTTTGCTTCTCGACCTCCTTTTCTTAATGGCTGTCATTCTTGAATCAAACTCTGTAGAGGTTGAGAAGTAGATTTAAATGCTTTTTCCAGCACAGAGCTCGCTCCAGCTTGCCTTTTTAGCAGCAATAACTTTTTCTTGTGGTCAGTGGAATAAACGCTACAGGGTGTCTGGCTCGTAGCTGTCGTTGAAGTAATCGATTTGTAATAGTTCATTGTGTCACCGTGGTGCCAACTCCTGCTCACCTTCGAGCTGTAGCTCTAGTTTAGTGCGCCAGAGTCACACACGAGACACGATATCATTCCCCCTTCGTACTATCACGAGGAAGTCTGCAACCTAGTCTTCTTGCGACTGTACTTTCTCGTGACCACCGCTGCCAGCAATCATCTATAGTGGCTACATTCGTGCCAAGTATTTCTGCAATACCGCAGGAGGAACATACAGATTCCGGTTTCCCTATTACACGATCTCCTTAGAAATCAGTGAGATGGCGTCTTTGTCATCATAAAAGCATTCTTGACTGAGAACAACTGACCACGTCCAGTCCCGAAGCTAAATAACGCTCACGATCGGTATAGCGTGCATTTGAAGCAAATCTGATATGCATTCTCATAGCGGCGCTACAAGACCTAGTCTTATGCGACTGGCGCGAAATTTGAATAGACGACAGCTTCAGATGTAGAAACATGTTACCAGCCATCGTTTATGTCGCACAACTCCTTATTGGTGTTGCGACTGTTTTTCCGTCAGTGTAGTTTCATCATCGATCATCGAAGCGAAGTCTATGGTGACATCTTCAATAATTTCTTTGATCGTAATCAAAATTTGCAGCTAGAGAATTTAATTTTTTTCTTATGCACGGTGCGGCAAGAGAAGGTGACACATTTCAAGATTAAATATATTAAAAACAAAGTGAACGACAAGTTTTATTTCATTCTCATCATTAAGTACATGAAATGTCATTTTAGTTTAAGTAATTACTTCTTTGTAAACTTAATGCCAGTTATGTTGATTTCCTCATTGCGTACATACTAATGAAAGTGTTCACGACACACTTTCAAATGTTACCGCTCGGTGAATAGAAGCGGTACGGTGGTGTGCAGTAGATTAAGGGAGAGGGAGCGAACATTGGAGAGGGAAAGCATGTCATTTTCAGTCTCTATCATGAACTGGACTGACGAATATAGCGCTTTCATTGTTGAAACATTTATTAAAAACGACGGATTTGCGACCGGTACTCAGAGAGCTTTCCGAGTGCACTTTTGACTCGCTCGACGAGACGCCGTATCTGTTCGAAACGCTACACTGCTACTGATCAACAACTTTCGCAGTATTGGATCCACTCTGAAACGTAAACAATCTGGGCGACCTTACACCGCCACAAGCCCTGAACATGTGGCAGTGGTAAGAGTGTCCATTTGACAAACTCCACGCCGCTGCACTTGGGCTTTCGGACAGCGGTGTACGAAGAAACCTCCACAAAGAGCTGCAAATGCATCCGTACAAAATTATCTTGGCAAGGGATCGAAAGAAGAGGGACTTATTTGGTTTTGTGTAATTCATCAACGAGGCATGTTTTCAGTCGTGTGGCAGAGTTAATAAGTGAAATTTTAGGTCCTGGGCAGAGAACAAGCCTCGATAAGATCCTAAGGCAACTATACGGTGTGCGATTTCAGATTTTGGGAATTTGGGCCCGTGTTTCTTTGAACAAGACGACCTTACAGTGACTGTGAACACTGAGCGACATTGTGAGGTGCTGGAAACCTTCTTAAATGGAGTTCAAAAAGTGGTGTGGGAAAAAATGTCGATTTTTACTTTTTTATCTAAAATTGTTGTTTGGGTTTCATTTTTTAATTTAATGTATGTTTCGTTGAATTTTGATGACTGTAAATGTTTTTAAACTATTTTGAAATAATTTACTGCACAAGTAATTTCTCCAGGTTCCATGAGCACTTCTTCAGTTACAACAGTAAGCATCCTGCTGCATAGGGTGGTTACGTTGTTGGCTGTGATATTACTTCCTATTTTTGGTATAATGAATGGTATCATCCATATTTTGCAAGGTGCACAACACATGTCGTATTTATTTGGACTTGCTGCTGGTTGAGTAGTGTTTCTCTCTCTAATATATCTTCACCAATGTGAATATTTAAGTAGATAAGATATAAGGAAATAGATTCTACAGAACATATGCTGTTGGAAATTTGCATCGAGAGAATGAGGTTAGGACAAGCAACACTGAACGAAGTTCTTCACCAACAAGTGGTTCCAAGAAGAACCCTGTGATCAGTAATGAAGTGTATATTGAAACCAATACCAGTGGTATCAGTTTAGTGTTAGATTATTAGGTTTAAGTGTACTAAAACCAATGTTTAGTCAACCTGCATGCTGTAATTTGTGACACAGAGAGATAAGTTTCTGAAAATGTCTGCAAAAAAACCGGTTTATTTCTTAATTTGGAAGTCTCGAGTTGTAAAAGCTAAAAAAATTTTCGACTTCTGAAACATGTATAAACAATAACCTTTTTGAGACGAACGTGAGCTATTTCGACTGGCTGAGCTGCATCAGTGAAGGCCCTAGGGCTGGAAAAACTTTGTGCGTTCTTATGAATCTGTCACGTACACCGACTAATATTTCAGGATACACAGATGTTTTATGGGGGACTGCAAAAATAGTTGCAGAAGAATCAATTCAATCTTTAACAGTAGACGCAGCTGAAGGAAATGATGGTAACAAGGACATTGGCATAGCATTTGACGGATCTCGGCAGGAAAGGGACCATCAACCCAAAATTTCTTTTACAGCTGCCATAAGTATTGATACTGAGAAGGAGCTTAATGGTAACAAAATTTGTCAGAATATTCGAATGAATGCACAAAAGTTGGTACCGATAATGAAAAGAAATATTGCTTGAACACAACTGACAGAAAACACACGAGGGATTCATTGGAAGAATGGAAGGTGTCTCACCTGTCAATACCTCTTGGCACTCTCAGGAACAACGTGGGGTTCACTATGCTAAATTAATTGGTGATGGTGATTCCAGTTCATTTAAGTCAATAACTGACAGAAGGTCCAATGATGACCTAACTCGGCAAAAGTTAGATTGTGTCTGTCATGTGTGAGTAAATGTAGTTGGCCTCCTTTTTCAAGTTCGATCGTGAATTTTATATTACGATAGATGGAGTTTAAATGTTCCAGGAACTCTTAAAGCTTTCCGCTCCAAGTGTCTATAATATAAATGGTCGTTCGCGTACTGACAGAAACATGTCGGTTTCAATTTGGCGGTTTCTATGGCCTTTGCTTTAAAGTGTTCCACGCATATGTTAGCCACTACAGGTGGTAACGGCCAACCCATCGTCACACCATCGATTTGTTCATAAGATTTTTCGTGGAATGGGAAATAAACAGATGTGAGAACTTTTTAGTTCCGTGAAACAATGGTCGAGCTTTTTTTGTGATCAGTTTCAATGAACTGTATGGAGATGCAGTTTACTGAGGTGGTGTACAAACTCAGCAGAGTTGTCGAGATCACATTCACTTCTCTTTACGGAGAGGAGACGTTCCCCGATGTACACAAGTTAGAGATGAACAAGTTGTACCCACGTTCGCTAAAATCAAAATTAACACTCCAGCGGCAAATAGGATTACATGCAGTGCAAGTAGTGAGAATTGTGTGAGACGGAATTCGTCACTCCCGACGTATGCCGGCTGTCACTTCGAAAGAGGTTCTTCATCTTTACATGTCCGATAAACTCTCGGCATATTCTTGGCAACGGGATGGCAATGAGATATGTTCACAAGCAGAATCAATGCAGTTGAAAACGTATCGACGCCAGAAATAAAATTCTATCACTTGCATAAAAAGTCAAGAGAAGATGCAGGGAGCTGTACTGTAATTTATCTCTCGTGCAAACATCTGGAGGATGATACAGTGAAGATTCTTGCTAAATGGCTAAATTTCGCGCCCACTCCAAAAATGTTACCAATAGCAGATTATACCAGCTCTCTTGACCCTGTTGTAGCTTTTCTCCCACCAGAAGAAGAGGTTCGCCACGAAACCTGTGGAGCACTTACTAAGGCGCCAGTGTTTCGATCAGCTATCTCCAAGGGAGAACGAATAGCATCGAGAAAGCTGTTGGAACGCAAGGAAGCTGTTGTTCTGCCAGCCGACATGTACACTCGACAGCAAAAAAAGTGGGTCACGCCTGAATTCCAATGTGTAGGCTGCACCTGAATGTATGCAACCAACATAGCATATCTGTGTTGCATATCGTCACAACCCTCCACAGTACAAATGGTTCAAATGGCTCTGAGCACTATGGGATTTAACATCTGAGGTCATCAGTCCCCTAGAACTACTGAAACCTAACTAACCTAAGAACATCACATACATCCATGCTCAAGGCAGGATTCGAACCTGCGACTGTAGTGGTCACGCGGTTCCAGACTGAAGCGCCTAGAACCGCTCGGTCACGACGGCCGACTCCACAGTACAGTCGTTGTAAGATACACAGTGGGTACTGCTAGAGACTATAAGAGAACACCAGTCTTTATGACAGTCCGTCCAGATGCAAAGTAACACCACGATAGTACAGAAGAGATCAGAGTCCTTAATGTTTGTAAACTAAACTTAATTACAGTAAGTGACATTTCAAACGTTATGGGACAACTAATTTTGTCACATAAATGGCTCAGTAATACTTAGGCACAATTAAATATTTGAGACAGTATATGGATTTATAAAGTTGTTTGGCAACTGGAAACAAGTTCTTTGCTGTCTAAAAGGTTTACCCATCACATGCTTGAAGTCGTTCAACGTTCAACGGGGAGTGGTTTCGCATCAACTTTATGTAATACTAAGCAATTTAAAGAAAACATGATTAACGGCGGCAAGCACTCTACGGAAATCCCAACATTACCAGCGAATCACAAGTAATATAATTGTTCACATTAACGTAAAGTCATTGTTAACCAAGCAAAACTTTGTTTTTTCGAGACTCGATCATTAGGCATAAAGAGACGTCAAATATTGACGTTTGTACCAGTATCAGTTATCAGTTCTCAACTTGAACGTAAATGAAGAAAGGGCCGGCCGCGGTGGCCGAGCGGTTCTAGGCGCTTCAGTCCGGAACAGCGAGATTGCTACGGTCGCAGGTTCGAATCCTGCCTCGGGCATGGGTGTGTGTGATGTCCTTATGTTAGTTAGGTTTAAATAGTTCAAAGTTATAGGGGACTGATGACCTCAGATGTTAAGTCCTATAGTGCTCAGAGCCATTTGAACCATTTTTGTAAATGACGATAATGTTTGTACGAAACCAGGAACCCTAACATGACTATTACCTTCTCGACAATTACTTCGAAAGACGTTGTATATTATTGCATTGTCAGGGAACAAAGGATGCACATGTTTAAAACTGAAATGCCATCATGTAATGCTGATGACAAGGATGCGAACCCAGCACCTAATCGGATTGTTGAATAAATATGTAAAATCAGAATGTAGATATCACAGTTTGTCACCAGTAGTGAGATTGGAATCTTAATGACGACTGAAGTTGTATTGCCTGACCGAGATTCGAACCGGGCGCCTACTGACGTCGTTGTATAACCAGGAACAGACGAGAAATGTCCAATGCTGATCCACCATTAGCGAGATGTGCGCACGTTGAACTAGAAATAAGGCGACGAAAACGTCTATGCTGACTGAGAGTCGAACGCCGCACACGTGGTTATGAAGACACGTTAATAATCAAATTCTTGTTGAGAGCCCTTCCTGGCACAAGGTAACAATGCTGACGCGATCGAAACGCGGTATTGACCGTCTAGGCATGGTTGAACTACAGACAATACGAGCCGTGTATCTCCTTCCTGGTGGAATGACTGGAACTGATCGGCTATCGGACCCGCCCCGTCTCATAGGCGCTGCTCAAGCATGGCCGTTTACGTCTTTGGGCGGGCTTAGTGACATCTCTAAACAGTCAAAGGGTCTGTGATACAATATCCACAGTCAACGCGTATTTTCAGAAGCTCTGAGAACCGGGGTGATGCAAAACCTTTATTGATGTTTGTTTTTCCTGTTGACACTGCTGTGCTCCTAGCTAGAAGTAGCATGTTTAGTTGCAAACCTTAAGGCATTTCTCATCCCTAGTAACGTGTTGCCTAATATCTGCGATATCATTGTGTTAATTTACAAGTGGATTGACTGCCGTAAAGAGCAATGTTCTCTAGTAGACGTGTATCATTGAGATGTAAATGAAGTGCCTCAGCAGAAAGTAATTTCCGTCGTGCAGCACGTATTGTTTCAGAGACAGTGAGTACATGTTATAAGTGCACAAAACGTGTATTGTATTTTACGTATATACTATTATTTGGAGAAGTTGCCGCGAAACCTGTTTACTTTTACATTCCGCTTAGTTGTCGTGGTTGAATACACGTTTTCTTAAGGCTACATCTAATGCAGAGCGCTTACAAGAAAGAATAGTTTCCTGCGTCATGCTATTGCTAGCTAGGTGAAATATTTTGTGGTAGCTATGTTTAAATTGAGTGTATTTTTGAACGTATTGTTCGTCTAATATTTGAATGAATCGTCAACTGTAGGTGTGCCTGCACATGTTGTAGCATAATAGCTGCAGCTGCGGTAGTTTATACTACAGATTTGGGTAGGTTAGGTGTAACTTTTGATCCTTCAAGGGGTGATCATGGTCTTGCGGCCCCGGTCTGTACTAGCCGCGGCTCGCGAGCTACGGTCCAGCCAGGCTGGCCGAGGCGAGACGGAAGTGAGCGAGCTGGAGGTGGCGTTGGTGGGCCAACAGCCCGGGACGAGCCAGCACGGCTGCGCCACATGCCTCTGCCTCTGCCGCTCCGTTTGACGTAAATATATTTACGTCCTCTCCTGGCATCAGTATAAGAGCGGCAAGCAGAAATACACATCAGGCTCTCTGCCGTAATGGCTCACTGGGAGAGGACTATTCGAGATAGAGTCGTCGCTCTCATTGAAGGAGAAGGATATTCCATCAGAGAAGCTGGCAGACGGTATGGCGTCCACATACCACTGCAATGAGACGGTGGAGGATCTGCCTTGAAAGAGGCACCACCAACAGGGCTCCTGGCTCAAGCAGGAAGAGAGTGAGCTCACAGCAGGAAGACAGGGACCTAGTGTCTAGGAGCAGAGAAAATCCCTTTCTGAACGCGAAGCAGTTGCGGAGGGAGACCAACTTCCCCGGTTCCAGTGACACGATTCGCCGAAGGCTGAGGGACGCTGGACTGCATGCACGATGATCCGCCGTGAAACAAGAGCTTACGAAGACAACGTTTTACACCGGCTAGCATTTGTGGAGTTCCATCTGAGGGCGTCGTGGGGCAACGTCATTTTCCACCAGTAACGACGGTCCACGAATCGTTTACAGGCCGCAAGGGACTCGCCATCGACGCGAACATGTAACCACGACGAGATGAAGTGGCCGGCTATCTGTTACCTGGATTTCTGCGAGAGGGGCGGGAATTCTTCACAGGATAGAAGGAACTCTGGACAGCGTGCAGTATGCCCACATATAGGAAAATGTGATGCTTCCGTCAGTGCGAATGCTGTACGCAGAAGGGGACGTCACACTGCAAGAGGACCATTCTCCCATTCACAAGTCTGCATTTGTTCAGCAGCGGCTCTCCACGATTGGCGTCAATGTCATGGACTGGCCGCCACGGGCGGCTGATATGAACCCCATCCAAAACATGAGGGCTGAGGTCGTCAGGACATAAACAGAGAACTGGCCACGAAACCAACCAACTACTGCGGACGCTCTCTGGGACTGCATCCTGGAAGCCTGAGAGGAAGTTGCTTCTTCAGGCTGTTACGTCCGACGGCTTATACATTCTATGCCAAGACGCATGATAGAAGTACAAAATAATGAAGGATTCTGGATAAAATATTATAGTCCTTAAAAGTTTTGTTATGCCTTCTTTTTCGTCATTTTTCCTCATTGGGAGCTAGTGAAAGATCGCGTGGCAACAGAAAAGATACAATATGGGTTAGTTTTCCTTTGAGTTGCCTTTTTAATTCAAGTGGGTATTCTTTTGAATATACAGCCACGTGATGAGCTTTTTATCACGACATTACAAGATTAAACGTTTCCTTACGTCTTTTCAAGTTCAAACATTCCTCTCATTCCTACTGGCGAAAACGGATTTGGGTTTGACGTTGTGTTCGTTGTTATTACCAACGACGATATGTTGTGGATTCAACTACTAGCCAGCAGAGTATTTTCCATCACATCATTGAAAGTACAAACATGCCACTCCTAGCTATTATTGGAAAAGAATTTGATAGTTAAAGCGTCTTCATGACCACGTGCGCGGGGTTTGAATTCCATTCAGCACAGAACTTTTGACTGTGCGGCTGATACCGGCGGAGGTTGGAGTCCTCCCTCGGGCATGGGTGTGTGTGTTTGTCCTTAGGATAATTTAGGTTAAGTAGTGTGTAAGCTTAGGGACTGATGACCTTAGCAGTTAAGCCCCATAAGATTTCACACACATTTGAACATTTTTTTGAACAGAACTTTTCGTCGCTTGATGTCTAGCTAAACATGTGCACATCTCACTACTGGTGACCCAACAATAGCTATTTGTCCTCTGTTCCTGGCTATAAAACGACGGCGCTAGATGCTGGGTTCGAATCCGTCAGGCTTAAACAATTCTATCGTCATTTAAGGTTCCAACATCTCGCTGTTGGTGAAAACATTTGATATTTAACTTCTAATTTTTCCGTACTTCGTTAACAATCCGATTAGATGTTGGGTTCGCATCCCTGTCACAAGCTTTACATGATGGCATTTCAATTTTAAACATGAGCATACCTTGTTCCTTGTGAATGACGCCATATTAAACGTCGCCGCCCTGTGTGGCCGAGCGGTTCTAGGCGCTTTAGTCTGGAACCGCGCGACCGCTACGGTCGCAGGTTCGGATCCTGCCTCGGGCATGAATGTGTGTGATGTCCTTAGGTTAGTTAGGTTTAAGTAGTTCTAAGTTCTAGGGGACTGATGACCTCAGATGTTAAGTCCCATAGTGCTCAGAGCCATTTGAACCATATTATTGGGGGTAGTTCCCAGGAAGTTAACTGTTATGACAGGATTCCCAGTAAAGTACAAACATTTTCGTCATTTATTTTCAGGATATGAATTGATAACTTATACTGGTGCAAACGTCTATACTTCACGTCTCTTTATGTCTAGTGATCGGGTCTCAATAAGGCACAAACAAAGCTTAGCTTAGTTAGCAATGGCTATAGGTGTTTGGTTTGAATCCAGGTCCAGAACGACGACGTTGGTCATGTTATTTAAAGTTCAAATTTGTGTACACGTAGCTGTTGATGTGTTACGAGAACAATGATATTACTGATGATTCGCTCCTGGTTCGTCCAATATCCAGTTTCCAGAGTCACTCGCCGTTGAGCGACGTTCAGCACGTAGCTGGAAAACCTTTTCGAGAGCGAAAAACGTTTTCCCAATTGCCTTATAGTTTTTTAACTCCATATATTGTCTCAAGTATTAAATTTTGACTAAGGATTACTGTACGATATATGTAAAATAATCCGTTATCTCAGAACTTTTGGAATGTCACTTGTTGTAATTAAGGTTAGTTTATGAGTGTTATAGGGTGTCTCATCGCTAAGAACGTGTTTTCTAATATGTTTTGTATGACGATATTAGTTGACGCTTAGACTGACTGCCATAAAGACCTTCGGTCTCTAGTAGTCTCTTGCGGTACCCATTGTGTGTAGTCAAACGACTGTACCCCACGGGGTTTTGGTGTTTAGAGGACCTGCAACACAGCTACGTTATGTTGATTGTATTCGGCAGTGACCCACTTTTTTTGCTGTCAAGTGTACAATATTATGACAAGATTTTCGATCTTTTGAATGACGTTGCATACTGATAACGCCGATTCTGCGAATGAAATCGAGAGGAAGATGATGACTCTTCTTATGGGTCAGGCTACCCACGTTCCATCATTAAGGCTCTTAAAACACTAGCAGCAGTGCCACCATGAAATACAGCCATCCCAAGGTACAGAATGAAAGAACTCCTCTAAAAGACCCATGGTTACGAATACTGGTGCATCTACATACCAGCTGGCAAAATATCTTAAACGCAGTCTCAGAGAATAGGTAGGAAAGTGCGGACACCACTCTCTTGACTTTGTACACCGCCTGTCAATTGCGGTATCAGGTTACGGCTCTTACAGCCAGTACCGAAGTTGCCTCCCTTTTTGAGAGAGTTCCACTTTCTGATTCCTTCGAACTAATCTCAAGGAAAGTTCGACGATGTTCCACAGAGCTTAAAGCCACGCTTCGACATTTGGCGGATTATATTAGGAACAAACCGATGGCGTAACTACAGGTAGTCCGTTATCAGTGTCGTGGCAAACCCGTACATGGAACACTTTCAAACAATGGCCCCAAAATCTGCCAAGTTCAGACCAGTATGTTTCTTTTGGTACGTGGACGACATATTTGTAGCAATTCCACATCGATCGGAAACGTTTCAACAGTTCCTGGAAAATTTAAACTCCATCCAGCTTTTCTTCTTTATATACACGGTGAAGCACGTAAAATTTGCCCCGCAAGTGTACTTGATGTGCGGCTTTCACAGAATGGATTGGTAGTCAGAGGCTTGTATTGTTAGCCAATCAACAGTTTGTAGTAATACTTAAAAAGTGTATTTTATGTGCAAAAATGGTTCAAATGGCTCTGAGCACTATGCGACTTAACTTCTGAGGTCATCAGTCGCCTAGAACTTAGAACTAATTAAACCTAACTAACCTAAGGACATCACACACATCCATGCCCGAGGCAGGATTCGAACCTGCGACCGTAGCGGTCGCCCGGCTCCAGACTGTAGCGCCTAGTACTTTCGGCCACTCCCGCCGGATTTTGTGCAGATATACACTTTTTTAAAATGGGACTTTGCCTACTGATGTTAACAGACTAAAAGGAGGGTAAATTCGAATGTCAGTGGTGTTCGTTGCAGGATTCTAGTGCGAGCCGTTGACGAGATATCACATTTTGAACAGATCCCACACCGACGCTTGTACAATACCTGTGGTAGCACACACTAAAGAACAACACGAGTGCATAGACTGGCTATGTGGCTTCTGACCAGTAACGAGACCGCTGACCATCACAGGTTGTGTTCAAAACGACCATAAGCAGCGGCAATACATTCTTCCAGTCTGGTATGGAACGACTACTGCACACGTGCCAGCATTTCAGCGGAGATGGCCGTGCAGGCTGCAGTAATACGACGTTGCATGTCATCGGGTGTAGCCGGTATGTCCTTGCAGACAGCGTCTATCAGCTTTCCCCACGGAAACAAATCTACAGGCGCCAAATCCGGAGAACAGGCAGGCCAGAGTACAGGTCCAATCCAAGGATTTGAAAACAATTCATGAAGACGTGGTGTAGTACTTCGTGCACCGTGGGAGGTTCCCCCTAGTCTGCAGAGAAACGTCCTCTAGCATCCGTGGAAGATGGTATGGTAGGAGGCTGGGATGCTTGCGCACGTTCAGTGTTCAATCAGTGAAAAACGAACCTATAAGCTGATGGTTCTCTACCCGACACCATATGTTTACACTCCAAGGACGCTGACGTTCTACCTGACGAAGGGAGCGGGAATTGTCAACAGACCAATATTGCAATTTTCGGCGATTTACCTGGCCATGATTGGTGAAAGTGGTTTCATCACTAAGCAGGATACGTGATACACCCGCAGTATCTTGTGATAATGCCCATGTACAGAAGTTAAAACGATTCTCATAATTGTTTCCATGCAGCTCTTGATGGAGAGAGATGTGGCAGCGATGGAACCTATCTCGATGGAGAATGCGTAGGACACTTGCCTGACTCACGCCACTTCCTCGTGCGATAGCGTGGGAACTAACGGGAGGATAAACAGCAACAGCAGTCAGAACATTAATTTCCCTCACTTCTGTCATCACTTGTTTCTTTCCGTTACGTTGTCTAGTTGTTACACTGCGACTTTCAAGTAACTGGTTGAAAAGTTGGGTTGATTTGGGGAAGCCGGCCCTGTGGCCGAGCGGTTCTAGGCGTTTCAGTCCGGAACCGTGCCGCTGCTACGGTCGCAGGTTCGAATCCTGCCTCGGGCATGAATGTGTGTGATGTCCTTGGGTTAATTAGGTTTAAGTAGTTCTAAGTATAGGGGGCTGATGACCTCAGATGTTAAGTCCCATAGTGCTCAGAGCCATTCGAACAATTTGATTTAGGGGAGGAGACCAAACTGCGAGGCCATCGGTCTCATCGGATAGGGAAGGATGGGGAAGGAAGTCGGCCGTGCCCTTTCAAAGGAACCATCCCGGCATTTGCCTGAGGTCATTTAGGGAAATCACGGAAAATCTAAATCAGGATGGCCGGACGCGGAGATTGAACCGTCGTCCTCCCGAATGCGAGTCCAGTGTGCTAACCACTGCGCCACCTCGCTCGGTAAAATGGTTGAAGAGGTTCATAAATAATTGACGATATGGTTGACGTCTACTGGAATATCTTGCGGAATACGCGATACCAAAACGAACTGCATTCTTCCTGCACTCTCCATACATGTCGATTTTTTCTGCATTGGTAAATACCAAGGCCCACTCACGACCTACTGCTTTGTCAGTCACACACTGATTGACTAGAAAGTCGAAGCGTACTCAAGAATACATAAGCACACTGTAAGCAAATATAACAACATCGTACTTAGCAACTACGCAAGTTGAGTGGCACAGGAAAGTGTGTATGGAAACTTTTCAAAAAATATCTCGTAAACGACTTGGACTAGAATCCTACAACAAATACTTTTACGTTCTAATCTACGCTACTTTCAGTGTGTTAATATCAACAGGCATTGTTCCATTTAAAAAAAATGGATGTTTGCACAAAAAATACACTTTCTAAGTATTATTAGAGTCTGTTTATTGGCTAACAGCATGAGCCCGTGATTACCAACCCATTCTGAGAAATCTGCACTCCAATAGCACTCTCAATTTCCGCAACATCTACGTTGCAAGCTTTAATTGATTCACCATGGATATAATCTGAAGTCACTTGCCTGCGTCTGTCAGTATAAGCAGGCTAATCCCAGGAACTGCCGTAGGGATTTTGATCCTGTTTTACTAATAGATACACTACTTGACGTGGAATGTTTTCATGCATAATTTATAAATATTTCGTAAAAATTGTCTGACTTATGACAAATTTAAGTTAAGTTGTGAAAACGATGCCGTATTACTGTTCGTTTTTGGAGCATCACCTGCGACCAGCTTTGCGAAAGAAGCGGCGACACTTTCTGCGCAACCCACCCATCATTTTGCACGACAATGCGCAGCCGCGTACAGCCCATGCCGTGCCTGCTCTGTTCGGTTGATGGGACTGGGAAGTACCGTACCATCCACCATACTCCCCGGACTTAAGTCCTTGTGACTTTGATTTGATTCCGAAGATGAAGGAACCACTTCATGGCATTCGTTTCAGAACTGTTTCAGGGATTCGACAGGCAGTAGACCGCTCCATTCGCACCTTCAATAGAACCAGGCTCTGATAACGGTATACTACGTCTTCCACATCGCTGGCAACAGGTTATACACGACGCTGGTGACTACTTTAAAGGACAGTAACAGGTGCAAACATGTAACTCTTTTGTATCGGTAGTGAATGAACAGTTGCCACTATTTAAGTACCACAATATCTAGATAGGACTATATAAGCAGTATGTGCTGGGAAAAAAATTATACCCATCATCGAAGGGTTCCAGTGGCCATGGTAAGAATGTCTTGGTGAAAGCATTCACCACGCTCATCGCTTACGGCTCCCAAATTTTCCGGGAAGAAATCAAGATGGGAATGAAAAAAATGAATTTGAAGCGACATTCTACATCGCATGTTCTTATAGTGGTCCAACAGATCATTCACAATGGTAACATAGTTTTTGTCTTTTCTGTTATCCAAAAGCCCTTCACAATTGCTTTAAAAGAAGACCAAGCAGCTAATTGGATGTCTTTGAATTTGGTATCAAAGGTTGGATCTTTCAGCAATTTTCTTATTTGTGGTCCATCAAATACACCCTCTTTCAGCTTTGCCTCACTTAATTAGGTTCAAATGGCTCTGAGCACTATGGGACTTAACATCTGAGGTTATCAGTCCCCTGGACTTAGAAATACTTAGATTTTATCTGGCTCAACCAATGGGGTATTGTTCACATTTACGTTTCCAGGAACATAATTATGACTTCCTTATAGGCCATTCCTTGACTGTATAGTTGTTCTTGGTGTCACGGCTGTTCCATAGGCACAAAAAGCAGCAGTATTTCTTGAATCCAGCCTGTAAAGCTGTGAGGAGTGCAACAACTTTTAAATCACAGCAAAGCTGCCATTCGTGATCCTTATATTTGATTGACTCTAGCAGCAAAGCCATGGTTTCATAAGTTTCTTTCATGTCTACTGCGTAAGACAAAGGTACCGATGGAAATGCATTGCCATTATGCAGTAGTACTGCTTTCAAGCTGGTTTTACTGGAGACAATAAATAGTCGTCACCCTTGTGCATTATGTTGTACACCTAGCTGCATCATCAGACCCCAAGAGTTCAACTTGCTGTTTCGAAAGTTGTAGATCGCGAACCAAATCGCTCAGTTCTTTTTTGATTAAAGAGCTGAGGCGAAGTGCCACGATATTGAGGGCAATACTGCTCTATATGTTCAATACTTTCTGTTTCACTTGATATGGTATCTGGTTCCGTGGCTTTCAATTTATAGAGAGGAACAGGAACCCCCCATCATGGGGCACAGGCAAATGCACTGAAGATACATTTTGATACTTTATTTTATGTCTAGTTTTGCTTGGATGTCCCGAAATATTTGTAAGACAGAAGTAACAACCTGAATAATGGTCTTTAGGCTCACACCACACCATCGGAACAGCGAATGGCATGGCTAGGCGTTTCCCTTTTCAACCACTCGGCTAAGGTTGTAGTACAGAAGTGCAAAATTTTTATCTTGATCACCAACTTAGCAAAATCGGTGATTGGTTTTCTTTCGGCTTTTGGAATGAATTTCCCACACACAGAACAAAAGTTGTTGTGGTGGTTTAGACAGCAACGAGATTTACTAATTACCATTTTTCATAGTGTAAGTTTTAAACACAAAAAGTTTGCACTCTCTTTCACAGGAAACACTCACTGAGGATCTCTTTCACACCAATGGATTGCCACACCAACCATTTACTGACGATCTGTAGATCTTCTAGCTCTCATCTGCAAATAAAAAACAAACAATTAAACATCAAAACAGAAGGACAGCAAAACGCGAAATACTGAATACGAAAAATAAAAAAAAACTTTAAAAACTCAAAAATGGTACGTGCTAGAACATTTTGAAAGATATATTCCGATTCTACACACCAAAATGCATGCTAGTGGATGTATCACATCTCAGATGTAAAATGGCTTTTGACTAGTGTTATTAGCAGGTGTGGTGTTCCAGTGGTAGAGTGTGTGGCTGGAAGCTGAAAGGTTGAGAGAGCGAATCCCAGGTGGCTCATTTCTTTCACCCCGCCATGAACCATGGACCTTGCCGTTGGTGGGGAGGCTTGCGTGCCTCAGCGATACAGATAGCCGTACCGTAGGTACAACCACAACGGATGGGTATCTGCTGAGAGGCCAGACAAACGTGTGGTTCCTGAAGAGGGGCAGCAGCCTTTTCAGTAGTTGCAAGGGCAACAGTCTGGTTGATTGACTGATCTGGCCTTGTAACAATAACCAAAACGGCCTTGCTGTGCTGGTACTGCGAACGGCTGAAAGCAAGGGGAAACTACGGCCGTAATTTTTCCCGAGGGCATGCAGCTTTACTGTATGATTAAATGATGATGGCGTCCTCTTGGGTAAAATATTCCGGAGGTAAAATAGTCCCCCATTCGGATCTCCGGGCGGGGACTACTCAAGAGGACGTCGTTATCAGGAGAAATCAATCTGTATATTGAGCAAGCAGTAAAGGAAACAAAAGAAAATTTCGGAGTAGGTATTAAAATCCATGGAGAAGAAATAAAAACTTTGAGGTTCGCCGATGACATTGTAATTCTGTCAGAGACAGCAAAGGACTTGGAAGAACAGTTGAAAGGAATGGACAGTGTCTTGAAAGGAGGATATAAGATGAACATCAACAAAAGCAAAACAAGGATAATGGAATGTAGTCGAATTAAGTCGGGTGATGCTGAGGGTATTCGATTAGGAAATGAGACACTTAAAGTAGTAAAGGAGTTTCGCTATTTGGGGAGCAAAATAACTGATGATGGTCGAAGTAGAGAGGATATAAAATGTAGACTGGCAATGGCAAGGAAAGCGTTTCTGAAGAAGAGAAATTTGTTAACATCGAATATAGATTTAAGTGTCAGGAAGTCATTTCTGAAAGTATTTGTATGGAGTGTAGCCATGTATGGAAGTGAAACACGGACGGTAAATAGTTTGGACAAGAAGAGAATAGAAGCTTTCGAAATGTGGTGCTACAGAAGAATGCTGAAGATTAGATGGGTAGATCACATAACTAATGAGGAAGTATTGAATAGGATTGGGGAGAAGAGACGTTTGTGGCACAACTTGACCAGAAGAAGGGATCGGTTGGTAGGACATGTTCTGAGGCATCAAGGGATCACCAATTTAGTATTGGAGGGCAGAGTGGAGGGTAAAAATCGTAGGGGGAGACCAAGAGATGAATACACTAAGCAGATTCAGAAGGATGTAGGTTGCAGTAGGTACTGGGAGATGAAGAAGCTTGCACAGGATAGAGTAGCATGGAGAGCTGCATCAAACCAGTCTCAGGACTGAAGACCACAACAACAACAACAACAACAACGTTATTAACCTAGCATTCACCTCTCATTAATGTGGACATGCGCACTTTGAAATATGATGACAGCTTCAGACTGCCAATTTCTGTTTCCCTCCGGTTAGCAACCACAATTCGCACTTGTAATTCTCTGCAAATTCTTCGAACAACGGGCAGTCAGTTATTCACATTTGAAGTAGGGTGATAAATTGGACCAATAACGAGAAGATAACCATTTGATCATCAGGCTGCGATGTGAGACTTACAGCTTGAAGTACGCAAATATTTTAAACCAATAGTTTGAGTGCAATCGATTGAAAACAATTGCACAGCGAAAAAATATACGAATCCAAAATATCTGGTGCTTTATTTTTTACGCTACAAGTAAACCTTATTTCGGAAAACTACTTCAGCAACTTTGCTTCGTTTATTTACAGTACGTCCTTTCAGCACCGCAGCAAATGACTCAGTTTTTAGCTTTCCACCTTCCTTGAATCAAACGTAGATGTGGACACGATACTTTGCGTGGCACGGCGAATAAGTATGCCTTTGCGGCAGCGATTATCAATAATACGTCACAGTGCATACTAAGTCTCACAAGTGGAGTGCTGTAACACGTGAAACGTCCCCTTTGAAAAATTTATACATGACTGTGCTTAAACTGACACACAATATTTTTTAGCGCAACGCAGTCTGACTTTCAGAAATCCCTACAAAGGAATGGCCCTGACTAACATTAACCTGTACCTTTCTCAAATCACTTACCTCACAAAAATCTTCGTTACTCAAGCTACTGCAATACAGCGAGCGCCACTACTGCCAGCTAAATAAAAGATTCAAACTACAGAAGGCCCATATGAAACGTCCCCTTTGAAAAATTTATACATGACTGTGCTTAAACTGACACACAATATTTTTTAGCGCAACGCAATCTGACTTTCAGAAATCCCTACAAAGGAATGGCCCTGACTAACATTAACCTGTACCTTTCATAAATCACTTACCTCACAAAAATCTTCGTTACTCAAGCTACTGCAATACAGCGAGCGCCACTACTGCCAGCTAAATAAAAGATTCAAACTACAGAAGGCACTAACTACTGATAGGGATAGTTAGCAAATGAAAGATTTTTGTAGAGAACAAACAATGTATTTACCTTAATAGTGTTAAAAAGCATAATATACATAGCAGTTCATAATATCCATTCTGTACTCAAAAATTCGCCATCTCATTTCCCACATCCACCACTGCTGGCGGCTCACCTCCAACTGCGCAACGCTACGCGCTGTTCACATCTAGCTGCCGCTGCCCAACACTACAATGGCAGACAACAATGCAAACTAGCCACAGGCTGCACACAGCACAGCCAGTGATTTTCATACAGAGCGCTACGTAACGTTGCCAATAAGAAAATATAAACAGCCTACTTACACACGAACTAAACATGCAGATCATACGTGCTTTGTCTTACGTTTTCTTTCATTTGTGCCACCTGAGCTAGCGTGCGATACATATTGAATCATACACACACACACACACACACACACACACACACACATACGCACACACCAATCACTCACGTACAGTATTTACATTGGTTGCAAATATATTACTTATCTCACGAAGTGCTCCCATCTTTATTATGAGATGTCATTCCAAATTCCAATTCAGTATCGAACACACAGCATTCTTACCTTATGACAACTTTGCTGCTGTGCGCTGCTTACTTCGTGCAAATTATATGAAAGTGATGATATTCAGCTGCGTGACGTTGTCCTCAGAAATTCATTCATAACTCTACGCAGTGGCCCACACGCAAATACGTTACGTCACACAAGACGCCTGGCCCTAAAATTAACACTTACGGTGCGAAGTCGACCTGGGTGCTAGTCATAATAAAAAATTCACGATGAAACTTGAAAAACGGTGTGATAATTAAGAGAAGAACGGACGATCCCTGGGTCACAGTGTTCAAGGTGTGATCAAAAAAGTAACGGGAATTTAATTTCGGGGGGCTTTATATATCCGATTTTCAATTTTTTTGTGTTGTTGGTACCCACGTTCCTGCTATATGTTTGCGTTTTCATCTGTTTTTAATATCTAGTTCACCACTGATAGTCGAAAAAATTATACGTGTTTGCGAGCACTCAGCGAATTTCTACTTTCGAAATAGATGGATCAAAGAACATGCATTAAACTTTGCTTGAAAAGTGGCATAAAATTCAGCACCACATTCGGAATGTTGACTGTGGCTTTGGCGAATCTACTACGAGTGACATAAGAGTTTACGAGTGGTGTAAACATTTCAAGGAGGGTCGAGACGACCGCTCTGGACGCCCTTGCACATCAAATACTGACCACAATGTGGAAGAAGTAAAGAAATTGGTCAGTGAAGTTGCTGATAACGTCGTCACATTCTTTGGCTCAAGTCAAGCAATTTTCTCGAATGTTTTGAATATGAAACGTTTAGCAGCCAAGTTTGTTCAGAAACTGCTGAATTCCGACTAAAGACGACATCGCGTAGACATCGCTCAGGAATTGCTTAATATCGTCGACTGTGATCCAGAACTTCTGAAGAAAGTTAACAGGTGACGAAACGTGGCTATACGTGCATGACGTCAAAACTAAGATCAAATCGTCCCAAAGGAAAGTGCCTGAAGAGCCAAGACCGAAAAAAAATCCGACAATTTCGATCACATGCCGAGGTTCTTCTCACTGTTTTCTTCTATTTTAATGGGATTTAGAAGGGATAGTTCCTGCCATATGGTCGTACGGTCAATAAGGAATACTAACTGGAAGTTATGTGCCGTTTCCGTGAAGCAGTCCAAAGGAAACGACCAGAATTTTGGCAAAACCACTCGTGGAAGTTGCATCACGATAACGCTCCCGCTCAACACCTCAATGCTTGTTCGCACTTTTTTGCAAGAAAAAAAAAGTGTTATGTTGGCTCAGCCATCGTATGCGCCAGACAAGGTTCCCCATGACTTCTTTTTATTCCCAAGGCTGATAACAATCGTGAGAGGACGTCGTTTTGCCATCACTCATGAAATAAAAACAGAATAGCTGAAGGAGCTGGACACCATAACGGAAAGAGAGTTGCAGAAGATTGGAAAAAGTGCTGGCACGAGTATGTCATATGTGTAAAGGTTTGATGAATAACTGAAGATTCATTAAGAAAAATAAAAATTCCCGTTAGTTTTTGATCACACTTCGTATATATAGAAATTACGCACACTGACCACTGTCAATGGGACTCGAGCCATCACCATTCGTTACGAAGGAATTCTGTGGTAAAGTCCTCATCCCTTGAGCTCGAACACTTTCAGGCAAGGAGAACCTCGCCGAAGAATTATAACACCTATGAACAGTGGAACAGATCATCGAACGGACCTGGCAGTGCACTCAAAAACAAGGAATCCTGAGAAAGTGGTTGAAACTGAGACCGTGGAAGAGAAGCCAAATATAGCTTATTTACCTTTTGATGGTCCAACGCCCGAAAAGACCGGCAGTCTCCTACGGGAACGTGGCAGCCAGTTTATGTCGCCCCCTTCAACTAATATAAAAAGTACTCTTTGTAACGTTAAATACGATGTCAGTTTGCGAATGCCGGGTATGTATTGCACTACAGGCGAATGTGGCTTGTCTTACGAGGGGCAAACATCACAATCATGAGAGGAGTGACGCGAGGAACGTCAGCGACTTACCCGACTAAAGCAACCAAGTAAATCAACTGTCATCGAGCAGTGCCTCTAATGTGATGATGAAATGAAATACGACCAGGATCGTTGGGCAACGCCAGGATTGTGGGACAGCATAAATAAGGATTCTGTCGATATAAAGATGTCAGAAAACCAAACGAACAACGACGGTGGCTTGGGGTCCCGTACTGAATTTACTAAAATCTCTCCGGCCATCATGTCCATTAGAATTGGAAGACGCAGAGGAAGTGCGTTTCGCGGAATATCAGTGCGAGCGCTGAGGAACAAAAGAGCATCAAAGGGCGTAGAGGGTGTCGAGAATCGAACTCCGCTACAAATGACGGCTTTCGTCGAACGACAGTTCACAATGTGGTTGTAGGCCAGGCAGCGAGTAAACACAACAGCAAAATTCGCAGCACCTGAAGGAGACGATTGGATCAGTCTTCAAAATAGTGTACATAAATTGGGAACAACAACTGGGCAGGAGACGCAGAAGCACACTGTTAATTGGGGCACCATATTACTTCCTTCCACATATATTTCTCAAAATGACCACTAGGAAAAAATGAGGGAAATAAGAGTTCCTACTGAGGTTTATCAATAATTGCCCTTCCGACGCACCAGTCACAACTGTGTAGGACAGGGGAAAATGAGAGTGATACGCGACGGAAGTCCGACTTATCCCGTAAGGTGACATGGTGACATGCGAAGTAGAGCTGTTTGTTGTGACTTGGCAAGACAGCCAAGCCACTATGATTGGTAGCCGAAAGGCACGCGTTAAGCTTACGCAGGCTGGCGTGAGGTCTGGAACAGTTAAAGGAGTTGAGTCTAGTAAAAAAAAGTACTGAGCTTCTGGAATACTTAACTTTAATCCATATTGGGTGAACATCGGTCTGACGGTACATGCATCACAAGATAAATAGCGAATGATAATGGCGCCTTGCTAGGTCGTAGCAAATGACGCAGCTGAAGGCTATGCTAGCTATCGTCTCGGCAAATGAGAGCGTAATTTGTCAGTGAACCATCGCTAGCAAAGTCGGCTGTACAACTGGGGCGAGTGCTAGGAAGTGTCTCTAGACCTGCCGTGTGGCGGCGCTCGGTCTGCAATTACTGACAGTGGCGACACGCGGGTCCGTCGTATACTAACGGACCGCGGCCGATTTAAAGGCTACCACCTAGCAAGTGTGGTGTCTGGCGGTGACACCACACTGTTGACAATGTAAAAACGCAGTTGCGCTGGTACTGCACTGTATTATGGAGGCCTGTGGGTGAGTAGCATTTCTTTCAGCCTTATGTACATATTACGAGTTATCGTTGCTTGACGTGTCTTTAATAAGAAAACAATTTTTTTAAAAATTATCTTTTTATGTATGTTTAAACAGCAGATTACTCTTCTGTGTGATTAATAAAACAGCTCACACCATAATGATTTATTTTCTTTATCAATAATTTTTGTCCGTTATAATATACCTCTGATCAGCTTCTCATTGACATTTTGTGTTTTCGTTAATTTGTGATGATTTTATATATCTTCTTTTGCTCTACCTCGCAGTTGCGTTCTGGGCGGGAAATGTCCGCTACACCGAAAAGGAGGACTACAATTGGCCTACGCAAGGTCGCGAACTCGAACACTACGAAACTTTTGACGAGATGTTCGGGAACAGTACCCTGGCTTATGCCCTCACCGTTCTACCTTTTATTTACACAGAGTACGTGAAGCCTGTTGGACTGTACCGGAAGGAGATACAGTGAGTATTCATGTAGTTGTGTCGATTTCAGTTGACTGGATATTATCGACACATCACTTCTAGCATCCTAATGTTGTTCCCCTACATCGTTTTTTTAAACGAAACCATTATCATTTCTCCGAGACCAGTCCATAGTCCCATCAAACTGTACTGTTGTTCTGCCGTCAGTTGTAGTATGCTAACCTCTCAGTTGTTTTTGCAATTATTTGTGTACTCAGGTTAGGTAAGATAGTCTAATGAAACCTGCTTGATAATGGAACAAATACGAACACATAACTTTCAACTCCAGAAACCAGGACGCTATCCATTACGCTAGCACTTTTTCTTGAGAGGTTTGTCTCCTGTCTGGCTTATCATATTCTCTCTTGAAGGTTTATGTCGTTGAAGCGTTATTAACTGACATTTAAAAATAATGGTGTTGTGTTTGTGATAAGTTTTCAGTGCTCCGTTTCCGGGAAACGGCTACTGCAAATTATAAAACAAATATAACAAGCGTTTTTCATGCTTAATTTGTAAATTATTGACGATAATAACCCGTTCCTGAGAGACCACACTTATGCAAAGTTTTAATGGTCGATAAATCAGTATGTGACATTTTATTACTGCAATAATTGTAAGAAACAATTCTAAGAATGATCTACGGTACGCGCGCATGAAGACCCGGGAGAGGTCCGCAACGAATGTTAACGAAAGTTGAGAGCCGATCATGCGGTCGTCGGTATTACGTGTGACGTCAAAATGACGTCACGTTTGTGGAAAGTCTTGGGAAACGAGCGTTACCCTAGTTTCAAGCTGTATTAATGTAGTTGGTTTACTTTCTGTTCGTTATTCCATACATGCATTCATGTTTGTATAACTGTAGACTGCATGCATTCATATTTGTAGAACTGTCAGTTGTTACCGAGTGTTGTTGTTGTTGTTGTGGTCTTCAGTCCTGGGGCTGGTTTGATGCAGCTCTCCATGCTAATCTATCCTGTGCAAGCTCCTTCATCTCCCAGTACCTACTGCAGCCTACATCCTTCTACGATTTTTACCCTCCACGCTGCCCTCCAATGCTAAATTTGTGATCCCTTGATGCCTCAGGACATGTCCTACCAACCGATCCCTTCTTCTAGTCAAGTTGGGCCACAAACTTCTCTTCTCCCCAATCCTACTCAATACCTCCTCATTAATTACGTGATCTACCCACTTAATCTTCAACATTCTTTTGTAGCACCACATTTCGAAAGCTTCTATTCTCTTCTTGTCCAAACTATTTACTGTCCATGTTTCACTTCCATACATGGCTACACTGCATACAAATACTTTCAGAAACGACTTCCTGACACTTAAATCAATACTCGATGTTAACAAATTTCTCTTCTTCAGAAACGCTTTCCTTGCCATTGCCAGTCTACATTTTATATCCTCTCTACTTCGACCATCATCAGTTATTTTGCTCCCCAAATAGCGAAACTCCTTTTCCACTTTAAGTGTCTCATTTCCTAATCTAATTCCCTCAGCATCACCCGACTTAATTCGACTACATTCCATTATCCTCGTTTTACTTTTTTGATGTTCATCTTATATCCTCCTTTCAAGACACTGTCCATTCCGTTCAACTGCTCTTCCAAGTCCTTTGCCGCCTCTGACAGAATTACAATGTCATCGGCGAACCTCAAAGATTTTATTTCTTCTCCCTAGATTTTAATACCTACGCCAAATTTTTCTTTTGTTTCCTTTACTGCTTGCTCAATATACAGATTGAATAACATTGGGGAGAGGCTACAACCCTGTCTCACTCCCTTCCCAACCACTGCTTCCTTTCATGCCCCTCGACTCTTGTAACCGCCATCTGGTTTCTGTACAAATTATAAATAGCCTTTCGCTCCCTGTATTTTACCCCTGCCACCTTCAGAATTTGAAAGAGAGTATTCCAGTCAACAGTGTCAAAAGCTTTCTCTAAGTCTACAAATGCTAGAAACGTAGGTTTGCCTTTCCTTAATCTTTCTTCTAAGATAAGTCGTAAGGTCAGTATTGCTTCACGTGTTCCAATATTTCTACGGAATCCAACTGATCTTCCCCGAGGTCGGCTTCTACCAGTTTTTCCATTCGTCTGTAAATAATTCGCGTTAGTATTTTGCAGCTGTGGCTTATTAAACTGATAGTTCGGTAATTTTCACATCTGTCAACACCTGCTTTCTTTGGGATTGGAATTATTATATTCTTCTTGAAGTCTGAGGGTATTTCGCCTGTCTCGTACATCTTGCCCACCAGATGGTAGAGTTTTGTCAGGACTGGCTCTCCCAAGGCCGTCAGTAGTTCTAATGGAATGTTGTCTACTCCCGGGGCCTTGTTTCGACTCAGGTCTTTCAGTGCTCTGTCAAACTCTTCACGCAGTATTGTATCCCCCATTTCATCTTCATCTACATCCTCTTCCATTTCCATAATATTGTTCTCAAGTTGATCGCCCTTGTATAGACCCTCTATATACTCCTTCCACCTTTCTGTTTTCCCCTCTTTGCTTAGAACTGGGTTTCCATCTGAGCTCTTGATATTCGTACAAGTGCCTCTCTTTTCTCCAAAGGTCTCTAATTTTCCTGTAGGCTGTGAGATAAGCCTCTACATCCTTACACTTGTCCTCTAGCCATGCCTGCTTAGCCATTTTGCACTTCCTGTCGATCTCATTTTTGAGACCTTTGTATTCCTTTTTGCCTGCTTCATTTACTGCATTTTTATATTTTCTCCTTTCATCAATTAAATTCAATATTTCTTCTGTTACCCAAGGACTTCTACTAGCCCTCGTCTTTTTATCTACTTGATCCTCTGATGCCTTCACTACTTCATCCCTCAGAGCTACCCATTCCTCTTCTATTGTATTTCTTTCCCCCATTCCTGTCAATTGTTCCCTTATGCTCTCCCTGAAACTCTGTACAACCTCTGGTTTAGTCAGTTTATTCAGGCCCCATCTCCTTAAATTCCCACCTTTCTGCAGTTTCTTGAGTTTTAATCTACAGTTCATAACCAATAGATTGTGGTCAGAGTCCACATCTGCCCCTGGAAATGTCCTACAATTTAAAACCTGGTTCCTGAATCTCTGTATTACCATTATATAATCTATCTGATACCTTTTAGTATCTTCAGGATTCTCCCATGTATACAACCTTATTTTACGATTCTTGAACCAAGTGTTAGCTATGAATAAGTTGTGCTCTGTGCAAAATTCTACCAGACGGCTTCCTCTTTCATTTCTTAGCCCCAATACATATTCACCTACTACGTTTCCTTCTCTCCCTTTTCCTACTACCGAATTCCAGTCACCCATGACTATTAAATTTTCATCTCCCTTCACTATCTGAATAATTTCTTTTATTTCATCATACATTTCTTCACTTTCTTCGTCATCTGCAGAGCTAGTTGGCGTATAAACTTGTACTACTGTAGTAGGCATGAGCTTCGTGTCTATCTTGGCCACTATAATACGTTCACTGTGCTGTTTGTAGTAGCTTACCCGCTTGCCTATTTTTTTATTCATTATTAAACCTACTCCTGCATTACCCCTATTTGATTTTGTATTTATAACCCTGTATTCACCTGTATTTCTCCTGCCACCCAACTTCACTAATTCCTAATATATCTGACTTTAATCTATCCATTTCCCTTTTTAAATTTTCTAACCTACCTGCCCGATTAAGGGATCTGACATTCCACGCTCCGATCCGTAGAATGCCAGTTTTCTTTCTCCTGATAACGACGTCCTCCTGAGTAGTCCCCGCCCGGAGATCCGAATGGGGGACTATTTTAGCTCCGGAATATTTTACCCAAGAGGACGCCATCATCATTTAACCATGCAGTATAGCTGCATGCCCTCGGGATAAATTACGGCTGTAGTTTCCCCTTGCTTTCAACCGTTCGCAGTATCAGCACAGCAAGGCCGTTTTGGTTAGCGTTACAAGGCCAGATCAGTTAGTCATCCAGACTGTTGCCCCTGCAACTACTAAAAAGGCTGCTGCCCCTCTTCAAGAACCACACGTTTGTCTGGCCTCTCAACAGATACCCCTCCATTGTGGTTGCACCTACGGTACAGCTATCTGTATCGTTGAGGCACACAAGCCTCCCCACCAACGGCAAGGTCCATGGTTCATGGGGGGAGGTTACCGAGTGTATCGGAGAATAAATATATAGTTTTTTTTCCAAAACCCACATGTTTGGTGTCTTTGACGGACTACGACACGTCGGCGCCGGCTTCAGCGTTTCGCTCAGTATCGCAACATTGACGCTTGTAACATCCGCGCCAGCCGCGCAACACTCTTCCCCACAAGAGAACGATCGACTCACCGGTCACAACTGAAGCGGTAGCCAGCAGTGCAATTAACAAAAACAAACAAACACCGTCCGAACAGGCCTAGGAGGCCCAACGGTACAGACCTACCTCCGTGTCGTCCTCAGCCCTTAGGCATCACCGGATGCGGATACGGAGGGGCATGTGATCAGCACACCACTCTCCCAGTCGTATTGTAACGCCGGAAATGCATATCCTCGAGGATGTTTGTGTAACCTAAACAGACTCAGGGTATGTCAGTTTTCTTGGCCAGTTACACTATTTCTCAATCAAGTAGCTTCTCAATTTGCCTCACAAGGGCTGGGTGGACCCCCACTTGCGAGCAGCTCTCGGCATACTCGGTCGGTGACCCATCCAAGTGCTAGCCCGACAGTGCTGAATTTCGGTGATCTGACGGGAGCCGGTGTGACGACTGCCGCAAGGCCGTTGGCAGTGCAATTAACAGGGTGACGATAAAACCCCCACAATTCTGACAACACAATCCTCTGTTATGGTCCCCCCAGCTAGAGTGTCACTTCGTCATCGCAAAAATATCGGCGGACGAGACTAAATACAGCTACGTGGTTGCAGCGCTCAAGGATGATCCATCAATAGAAATCCAGGCTATTCTAGCCACGCCATCGGATACAGAACGCTATGCTATGCTAACTCATTGATCACACGCTTATCGCTATCAGCAGCAAAACGGCTAGGGAAGCTTTTGCGCATTGAGGAGCTCGGAGATCGCACTCAGTTTTAACTCTTTAAGACGTTTTCGCATACTGAAAAGTAACGTTGTAAGTGACGATGTGCTACGGAATGCTTATCCCGATTGCCGTCAGACACCCAAAAATTTCTCATGGTGTGTGCTGGCGATTTAAACGCACTGGCAAAAGCGGCTGACAGTATAATTGAAATGTATCCTGCATCAAATGTCTCAACATTGACGCCGCGACAAGAAAATTTGTCCCCGCTGACGCTAGCGTCCCTGCAATCACAACTGGCAGAATTCACCGTACAGGTAGCTCCACTGCAAACAACGCACAACCGTCAACGGGCACACCGTCACAGTCACGAGATCGTAATCGACTTCTCTTAGCACAGTACCTACGTTGGTACCACAGGGAATTTGGTAATGCTGCTCGAAAGCGTACACCACCTTGCAAGTGGAAACACACCGTAGCAACGACAACTATTGCTAACAGCTGTTCACTTTTTTGTGACGGATCGCGACACAAAACTACAATATCTCGTCGATACATGGGTAGAAGTGTCGGTACATCCAGCAATCCGCCTACCACGACGAAACTGTGGCGCTTGCTGTCTATTTGTTGCTAATAACTCCAAGATTAGAACACATGGGCGAGTAACATTATTCCTTAAACTGGAGATGCGCAGTGTGTTTGAATGGCAATTTCCAGTGTCAGATATATCACAGCCTATTCTCGGAGCAGATTTCTTGCCCTTCCACGACTTACTTGTTCAACATACACCAGGGACAGTTTGCTGTGTCTCACCCGAAGCTCACTCAGCAGTCACCTATTCTCCAACCACTCGAGCACACAACCATTCACCACATTTTGACTACTCCAAGGCCGCCAGACCACGCTCGGCCTAGACATTTGACCGGTGAAAAGTTAAAAGTCGTAAAAGAGGTATTTGGCAGCGTGCCATCACAGGGTGTCTGCAGAGTTTCTAGTAGCAGTCGGGCAGCCCTGATTCACGTCTTGCCTAAAAAGAACAATGGATGACGCCCTGCGGCGACCGTCACCAACTGCATGCAACGACCATCCCAGACTGGTACCCCGTACCACAGATAGAAGACATTTCTGCAATTTTTTACGGTGAGACAATATCTTCAACCACTGACACAGTCCGAACATACAACCAGATCCCTGTAGCTAAGAAAGACATTCCCAAAACAGCAGTGTCGATGCCATTCGGCTTATTTGAGCTCGCCAGGAAGTCATTAGGATTGTGACAAAGGATTTAGATTTTTGCTGTGTGTACATAGGTGATGTGTTGGTGATGTCCCCATTAGAAGAGGAACACCTAAAGCACTTGACGCAAGTGTTCGACTGTTTATGTACACTACGTGATCAAAAGTATCCGGACACCCCCAAAAACATACGTAATTCATATTAGATGCAGTGTGCTGTAACTTAATGCCAGGTACTTCACATCAGTGGCCTCAACAGTCATTAGGTACCGTGAGAGAGTAGAATGGGGCGCTATGCGGAACTCACGGACTTGGAAGGTGGTCAGGTGTTTTTTGTATGTGTGAAATCTTATGGGACTTAACTGCTAAGGTCATCAATCCCTAAGCTTACACACTACTTAACCTAAATTATCCTAAAGACAAACACACATACCCATGCCCGAGGGAGGACTCGAACCTCCACCGGGACCAGCCGCACAGTCCATGACTGCAGCGCCTGAGACCGCTCGGCTAATCACGCACGGCGGTCAGGTGATTGGATGTCACTTGTGTCATACGTCTGTCGTGAGATTTCCACACTCCTAAATATCCGTAGGTCCACTGTTTCCGATGTAATAGTGAAGTGGACACACTGCAACGTCCCCTTAGAAAAATTTGTGAATTACTGTGCTGATAAACCTCTTACATTATTTGATTTTCAAACAGCTGAGCAAAACTGAACGTGCTCAGACATTTCTCTCTTTACTTATTCTGATCAACACTAAACTGACAAACAATATTTTGAGCGACCCGCAGTATGACTTTTAATAATCCCTACAAAAGAATGGCCCTGACAAACAATAACCTATACCTTTCATGAATCACTTACCTCACAAAAATCTTCATTACTCGAACTACTGCAATACAGCGAGCGCCAATACTGCCAGCTAAATAAAAGAGTCTAACTACTGAAGTCACTAACTACTGATAGCCGTGTGGTTCTAGGCGCTGCAGTCTGGAGCCGAGCGACCGCTACGGTCGCAGGTTCGAATCCTGCCTCGGGCATGGATGTGTGTGATGTCCTTAGCAGAAGTTAAGTCGCATAGTGCTCAGAGCCATTTTGAACTACTGATAGGCATAGTTAGCAAATGAAAGATTTTAATAAAGAACAAACAATGTATTTACCTTAATAGTGTTCAAAAGTCATAATATATATACATATATGTTCATGACATCCAGTCTTACAAATTTACTCTCTCTGATGGACACACGTCCAGATCATCTGCTCTCAAAACTCCGCCATCTCTCTCCCCATATCCGCCACTGCTGGCGGCTCACCTCCAACTGCGCAATGCTACGCGGTGTTAACAGACAACTGCTCGACACTACAATAGCAAATTCCAAGAATGCAAACCAGCCACAGCCTTCACACAGCACAGTCAGTGATTTTCATATAGAGCGCTACATGGCGTTACCAACATAAAAACCTAAACAGCCTACTTACATAGCCCCCATGCTCCCCACAAAAAAATTTTCAAATTTTTTTGGGCCGTGGCCAATACAGATTTGAAATAATTTTCATAATTACAGTACCAAAGATATCAAATGTACACGCTTATTGATACAACGTTGGTCAAAAGCTAAAATTTTCTCACAGTCCATAAAGACAGTCCTGATCAATCATCACAGTATTAATTACAATTTTATGCACACAGTCTGAGCAGTAAAAGAAAATGCACACGGAAGTAGTGGATTTCCATGCAGTCTTGAAGAAGTAGTGTTGTCCTTCCAACGGAAAAACAGTGCTGACTCTTGACATGCAGACAGGTAATGGGCCACAACAGAGCAAACCCACAGCAGAGTCAGTCGAAGTTTTGAAGAATATTGGTAGGTAGGTCATCACAGAGCAGACCCACTGTAGTCCTGGCAGAGATTATGGTATTGGTGGGCCACCAGAGGTACAGACCCACTGCAGTCCTTGTAGAGATGGCTAGCATCTCTTCACTGTGTGGGTGCACAATCACCATTGAAGAGTCTTGCAAACAATATAGCAAGTCCATAAACCACCACTTGTGCACTCACAAAGTTTTTGGAATTGTCCTTAGAACCAGCAATGCCATAAACCAGTCCCTTGCTGAATTATTAACACACGTGCAAACAATAACAGTCCCAACTTCTCACATATTGCACATATACTAAGACCAACAGAAATGTGTGCATTGAAATGAATGCTTACAAGTTACTTAATTTGATGGACTGGTGTCAATTACAATTATAAATTTACAATGTAAGAATACAATTACAAAGGTACAAAATGCATCATTAAAGAACATAACAATACAGATAACATTTGTAGTAATATGGGCATTACAAAAGAATCGAAATATCATATACATCAGTGTTTCAGGAATTATGACATAAGTACATATATAAAAGATCAGAATAACTTTTGAAACATCAACTTCACACATGAGCAACAAAACAGAATAAATAATCTCTAAACATCTTTAGAAAGTAAATAACATACTATTAGAAAAATTCTACAACATAACTCTTATCAGCTAAACACATAAAGACAAGAAGAACACAAATACACAAGGTACACAGACACATAGTGGAATAACACAAAAGGACAGGACAGGGTTTGTTTCCAGTGTGACATTTGGTACTGCAGTCCAACCCAAACCTTCATTTCATATATCTTTCCTCTTATTTCAACATTTGTTTCCACCAAAAAAATCCTATCCAAGCATGCTTTCTGTATTCTATTCATACCCTCTGTCAAAATAGTTATTCTCCTCTGTACACTACTTTTTTGGCCAAACCATTTTCTTATAGCTTCTCAATGCATTTTTTCCAATTCATCACAGTTAGTTTCTTATATAGTCTACCCCCTCTTAAGCTAACTTAAATCTACTGAGCTCAGATATATATACTAAGGGACGAGGCAATGCAGCAGAACAAAACAATTAACACAAACAGCAATGACAAAAAATGCAAATTGGCAAAGCAAGCAGCAGTATATCTACATTAGCAAATCAAATGCAACAGTACCACTAATATGAGCCAATGTGCATCAAAAACAAAAATAAATCAGTAGTAAAACTGGCTTAATACAATGTAAAATTCAGTAGAACTATGCCTGGCAAATAACAGCAGCAAATGCTATAACTTATACCTAAACATGACAAAGCTCAAGCAGAAAAAATATTACAGTAAAGATAGGAAATGTCTAACAACTATGTCACATCTTAACACTGGAGTGATGCATCACCTTGACTTACTCTACGAAACAAGTTACCCAGTCATTGACAAAAATTACGTATGCAATTCCTGTGAAGGGAAATGTCTATTTGTACTCTCTTTTCTAAGAAAGTACATCATAAAATTATTCTTTACTGGCTGTGTAGACAGAAAACAGTGATATTAGTACATCTATTAAATTTATTTTAACCAATGCTGCAGTGCAACTAGAAACTAGACATTAAATAAAATGAGCAAATAAATACATAAAGCAAGTGGTGAAACGTCATTCACTAGCCACATGGTATTTCATAAGGCAGTAAAAAATCTCTCAACTAGCAAGACAATAGCCATGAAATGTTACTCATTGTTTCATTAGTCATTTCAGTAAATATCAGATAGTGTCGTATTTGCGATGCTTTCTACAAAGGAATGTCAATATCAAAGTTAATGGTCTCCTTTTTTTTTTCACCACCTAATGGCTTTTTCTCCAGGCAGGTGGCACAGCTGGGCGCCCACGACGCATTACATGAAGGTCACTTAACTTCTGTACCGAAATATTTACCACAGGAGTGACAGACTCATATAAAAAATTGCACAGGTCGAGAATTTGCTTTACAGATGTATAGAAACAAAATCCTAGAAATATAACAGTGTCCAAAAAATTTTCGCCGGCATTGTGATACATTCAAGCATTTACACACATTTCATAACACTTAAAGTATGATTCTTGGTTTCCAACATCCTTTTTCACAAGTCAGAGTCCCTAACCACTACTCATTATTCCTTACCTTATTACACATACACATATTCGTCGACACTTCTTCAATATTTCATCATAATAAATACGTAGCATAATCAAATTCCTCATATAGCATCAGCTTATTGATCATAAACATACCTCAACAGCATAATACACATCGTCGTCGTAATAATAACATCATAACACCTCAGTCAAATCTCAAAAACGTTGTAGCTTTCTGCAATAATTTCAAAACCTAAAAAAAATTCTTTGCTTATTTAAGCAATCTACCTCAAACGTACTTTAAAACTCCCATACCGAATACATTATTCAAAGCTCTCATAGTATCACAGTGGTTCCGAAAAAATATGAACAGTTCACACAGTACAGACAAAATACAATTTCGTAAGTGTGAAGTTATCTAACTGTGTAATTACGCAAACATCTGTCACGGATGTAGTAAAAAAATGTTTGTCTTTCTCAGTTAAACGATCAGATAGCTGTGTAATTTATGTGTTAGAGAAATATGGTACCGATGTGTAAAGTAGTGTAAGCAAATACCATATTAGCTAGGGCTCCTTGTGCTTGCCAAACACATGGTACACAAAGTAAGCGTGTACCCCCCTGAGGATTGATGTAATTATACCCTCAGGTGATACAGATTACAGAAATGGAATGAAATGTATCACGGAAAACCTTAGTATCTTTGTAATTCAAAAATCTTTAAAAATAAATGTTTTAAGTACAAAATTAATAACTCAAATACGAGTGCTGCCACGCTAAATTGTGCGTCTTGTTGTAACATAATCTCTGTCATTACTTGAGGGTAAAAAATGTGCCAAGTGTCGTAATTATCGTCGTCCGTAAGCAAAGTTCTGTGGAAGTCAATGTACTTACTTCGTAATAAACAAAAGCAAAATGCTATGCGTGTAGATATCGTAGTTATTACGTACAGTACCGTGATCAAGAAAGTACTGTGATGTAATGTATTATTGTGCTGTATAAGAGGCGGTCTCATTGTAGTTATACCACAAAAGTTACTACTAAAACATGTTTTACTTTCCAGAATAATACAGAAAAACTGTGCAGATATAAAACAGATATGCCACAAAAGCAACACTGTAAATTGTGTCACATATTAGTAGCGCCGTGATATAATCGTGTAGCTATCAAAGAAACCAAATGCTAAGTCATCTTTAATCTCACAGAATGTACTTCAAATAAAGAATATCTTTTCAAGTAAACCAAAATATTGCATTAAAATCTCATTAGCAGTATATGTTCTAAGTACACTCCTGGAAATTGAAATAAGAACACCGTGAATTCATTGTCCCAGGAAGGGGAAACTTTATTGACACATTCCTGGGGTCAGATACATCACATGATCACACTGACAGAACCACAGGCACACAGACACAGGCAACAGAGCTTGCACAATGTCGGCACTAGTACAGTGTATATCCACCTTTCGCAGCAATGCAGGCTGCTATTCTCCCATGGAGACGATCGTAGAGATGCTGGATGTAGTCCTGTGGAACGGCTTGCCATGCCATTTCCACCTGGCGCCTCAGTTGGACCAGCGTTCGTGCTGGACGTGCAGACCACGTGAGACGACGCTTCATCCAGTCCCAAACATGCTCAATGGGGGACAGATCCGGAGATCTTGCTGGCCAGGGTAGTTGACTTACACCTTCTAGAGCACGTTGGGTGGAATGGGATACATGCGGACGTGCATTGTCCTGTTGGAACAGCAAGTTCCCTTGCCGGTCTAGGAATGGTAGAACGATGGGTTCGATGACGGTTTGGATGTACCGTGCACTATTCAGTGTCCCCTCGACGATCACCAGTGGTGTACGGCCAGTGTAGGAGATCGCTCCCCACACCATGATGCCGGGTGTTGGCCCTGTGTGCCTCGGTCGTATGCAGTCCTGATTGTGGTGCTCACCTGCACGGCGCCAAACACGCATACGACCATCATTGGCACCAAGGCAGAAGCGACTCTCATCGCTGAAGACGACACGTCTCCATTCGTCCCTCCATTCACGCCTGTCGCGACACCACTGGAGGCGGGCTGCAAGATGTTGGGGCGTGAGCGGAAGACGGCCTAACGGTGTGCGGGACCGTAGCCCAGCTTCATGGAGACGGTTGCGAATGGTCCTCGCCGATACCCCAGGAGCAACAGTGTCCCTAATTTGCTGGGAAGTGGCGGTGCGGTCCCCTACGGCACTGCGTAGGATCCTATGGTCTTGGCATGCATCCGTGCGTCACTGCGGTCCGGTCCCAGGTCGACGGGCACATGCACCTTCCGCCAACCACTGGAGACAACATCGATGTACTGTGGAGACCTCACGCCCCACGCGTTGAGCAATTCGGCGGTACGTCCACCCGGCCTCCCGCATGCCCACTATACGCCCTCACTCAAAGTCCGACAGCTGCACATACGGTTCACGTCCACGCTGTCGCGGCATGCTACCAATGTTAAAGACTGCGATGGAGCTCCGTATGCCACGGCAAACTGGCTGACACTGACGGCGGCGGTGCACAAATGCTGCGCAGCTAGCGCCATTCGACGGCCAACTCCGCGGTTCCTGGTGTGTCCGCTGTGCCGTGCGTGTGATCATTGCTTGTACAGCCCTCTCGCAGTGTCCGGAGCAAGTATGGTGGGTCTGACACACCGGTGTCAATGTGTTCTTTTTTCCATTTCCAGGAGTGTATGTAAGCCGTATATTCGTTACGTAATCGTACAACTAACAAGCAAAAATGTACAAATAACAACACTGTGTCGTCTGTTCACTATAACAATGCATTCGTAATTTCTGTTTAAATAAGTTCTCTTGGTTCTTGACTGAATATTCAACTTCAAACATTGTTGCATGTTAGCAAATTCTAAGTCTGAAAAAGCATACTAGTAATGTAAAGTGAAAAATGTTATAGCAAAGACTAAGTTAAAGAGCAGATTATCTCTCAATAAATGGTTTTACATTTGAAATGTGGTGTAAACCTTTACTCTTCCTAGTACGCAGAGTTTCAACTTCAAAGCAATTATCATGTTGTATACGTCGGTAATGAATGCTAAATTTTTTCTCAAGGTTAGCGTCTATGCTATTTTTCTCTGAGCCAGCTGGCGCACGTGGCTGCCTACGGAGAGAATCATTGTCTCTCTCTTTGTTGGTGCGCATCATTATTGGGATTAGGGGACCTAACTTCTACAAATTAACCTGATGAGAAGGCCCTGCCCTGTCTGAATCTCGCCAGTTCTGATGAAATTCACGTCTGTCGTTATGATTATATCGTCTGTCGTCATGTCGGTAATTTCTATAATTAATTTCTTGTTGGTCACTTGGTGGAGAACTTCTCTCTGAGTCGTAACTGCGCGGAGGACCATTGTGTCTGAAGTTATTCTGTCTCCCTTGATAATAATTGTTTTAGATCCCTCTATGGTTGTCTCTGTCACATTCTTTTCTATGGAAATGCGATCTTTCTCTGTCATTATTACTACCCTGCCAACGGTTGTCATACGGGTGGTGTCTGTTTTGGTCACGATTTCCATTGTTAGAATAGCCTTGTTGTGTCCATTTATTACGAGGTGCATTCAAGTTCTAAGGCCTCAGATTTTTTTTCTAATTAACTACTCACCCGAAATCGATGAAACTGGCATTACTTCTCGACGTAATCGCGCTGCAGACGTACACATTTTTCACAACGCTGACGCCATGATTCCATGGAAGTGACGAAGGCTTCTTTAGGAGTCTGTTTTGACCACTGGAAAATCGCTGAGGCAATAGCAGCACGGCTGGTGAATGTGCGGCCACAGAGAGTGTCTTTCATTGTTGGAAAAAGCCAAAAGTCACTAGGAGCCAGGCCACGTGAGTAATTAGCATGAGGAAGCACTTCAAAGTTGTTATCACGAAGAAACTGTTGCGTAACGTTAGCTCGATGTGCGGGTGCGTTGTCTTGGTGAAACAGCATTTACGCAGTCCTTCCCAGACGTTTTTGTTGCAGTGCAGGAAGGAATTTGTTCTTCAAAACATTTTCGTAGGATGCACCTGTTACAGTAGTGCCCTTTGGAACGCAATGGGTAAGGATTACGCCCTCGCTGTCCCAGAACATGGACACCATCATTTTTTCAGCACTGGCGGTTACCCGAAATTTTTTTTGGTGGCAGTGAATCTGTGTGCTTCCATTGATCTGACTGGCGCTTTGTTTCTGGATTGAAAAATGGCATTCACGTCTCATCCATTGTCACAACCGATGAAAAGAAAGTCCTATTCATGCTGCTTGGCAACATGCCACACGGGCAGCCATGTGGTCAAACGTCAGCATTCGTGGCACCCACCTGGATGACACTTTTCGCATTTTCCGGTCGTCATGCAGGATTGTGTCCACAGAACCCAAAGAAATGCCAACTCTGGAGGCGATCTGTTCAACAGTCATGCGGCGATACCCCAAAACAATTCTCTCCACTTTCTCGATCATGTCGTCAGACCAGCTTGTGCAAGCCCGAGGTTGTTTCGGTTTGTTGTCACACGATGTTCTGCCTTCATTAAACTGTCGCACCCACGAACGCACTTTTGACACATCCATAACTCCATCACCACATGTCTCCTTCAAGTGTCGATGAATTTCAATTGGTTTCACACCACGCAAATTCAGAAAACGAATGATTGCACGCTGTTCAAGTAAGGAAAACGTCGCCATTTTAAGTTCTCATTCTCGGCGCTAGCGGTAAAATTCCATCTGCCGTACGGTGCTGCCATCTCTGGGACGTATTGACAATGAACGCGGCCTCATTTTAAAACAATTCACATGTTTCTCTCTCTTTCCAGTCCAGAGAAAAAAAATCGGAGGCCTTAGAACTTGAATGCACCTCATATTTCTGTCATCGCGGAATTGTGACTGATGTGACCTGTAATTGTTATGTTCCTGTTTTCGCGTCCCGCGATCGTCAGTGTCAATTTCCAGTTCTTGTAAGAGTCCCTGAAAAGCTTCAATGTCGTCTTTGCAACGTCCTGCCAAAATAATGTGTCGCAAATGTTCAGGCAATTTGATTAAGCAAATGCCGATGTGTTCTGAGGGGCTGTATGGGTTTGACAGGTACTGATTCTTGTGCAACATGTCTTCAAAATATTTCTCAAGACTGGAAATTTCAGATTGTTCGAAATGTTTCATCATTTATGTTTTACTCGGTCGTGTGTAGCCTGATAGCAATATGCTGAGTGGAAGGCATGATAAAATTCTCCTTCACTGTGGCAATCGTGAATGACCGATCGCATTCTTACAGCTGGTTCTTTCTCTAAGTAGACACACACAAATTCTAATCTGTGCTCTAATGACCAGTTGGGAGGAAAACAATGAGAGAATTGATGAAGCCACGCTTGTGGATGAATGTCGTTGCCAGAATTCTTAAATGTTTTGAATTTACGTGTAGTAATGAACAGCTTATAGTCAAAATCATCGTGTCGGCGAGTCGCATATCGGTCATTGTTATGTCGTGTCGGATATTCCATCTCAAAATTCGGTGCACCTTACCAATTTCTTTCATAATTTCAGAAATGCCCTGTGTTATTACTTTGTGGCTTTTCCGTATTTCTAAGATAGTGAAGTTATTTCCTCAGTGTGTTTTTCTGAACCAAGTTTCAGAGCGTCCATTTGTGTTGAAATCGTATCTACTGTGTCCTTTAAGTTTTCCTGAGTTTTTGCAAGCATTTGAACCGGCAATATTCGCATTTTGAAAAGCAGACAATGTGTATTGACTTATTTGAGAAAATGGTGAGGACGCAAAACCTGAATCTACAGTATTTGCAAGATTGTGTCCTGTCATTTCGGATTCCTGAGGCGAGCTGTCGCTGACCGATAAATCGATAATGCTTCCCTGGTCACTAATTGTTTCACTGTCTACACCATTAGTTGCAGCCTGCTCCACTTCCCTATGCATGATTACCAAATTACTACTTTGAACATTAGTTAATTCATTACTCGGTGGCGCTAACACACTGCTTTCGTCTTCACTGTCATTTCTCAGTTTTCTTTGGTGCCTAGTATTACGTTTTTCACACACCATTATTGTCACAATATTTCACACGATAACACAGAAAAGCACAATTTGAAGAGCAAAATAAGAAAACACATTAACATAGCATTGAAAATAATATCTCGTTAATTGCAAGCGCAGCTGTGAAATACTTGGTGCAAATCTTCATGCATGCCATAACTGTTTTACTGTATAATAATGAAAAACTACAACTACAAAGGAAATTCTCTCTATAATTACGTGCTAGCAATAAACAATAGCTACACTAATTACACAAACTACAAGAAAAAATCTGAACATTCCAGTGAGTTATCCTGGCAGGGTCGCCATATGCAATGTCAAATTAGAAAAATTTATGAATTATTGTGCTGATAAACCTCTTACATTTTTTAATTTTCAAACAGCTGAGCAAAACTGAACGTAGTCAGACATTTCTCTCTTTGCTTATTCTGATCAACACTAAACTGACAAACAATATTTTTAGCGACCCGCAGTATGACTTTTAATAATCCCTACAAAAGAATGGCCCTGACAAACAATAACCTATACCTTTCATGAATCACTTACCTCACAAAAATCTTCATTACTCGAACTACTGCAATACAGCGAGCGCCAATACTACCAGCTAAATAAAAGATTCTAACTACTGAAGTCACTAACTACTGATAGGCATAGTTAGAAAATGAAAGATTTTAATAAAGAACAAACAATATATTTACCTTAATAGTGTTCAAAAGTCATAATATATATATATCAGTTCATGACATCCAGTCTTACAGATTTACTGTCTCTGATGGATACACGTCCAGATCATCCACACTCAAAACTCCGCCATCTCTCTCCCCATATCCACCACTGCTGGCGGCTCACCTCCAACTGCGCAATGCTATGTGCTGTTAACAGCCAACTGCCCAACACTACAATAGCTAATTCCAAGAATGCAAACCAGCCACAGACTTCACACAGCACAGTCAGTGATTTTCATATAGAGCGCTACATGGCGTTACCAACAAAAATGGTTCAAATGGCTCTGAGCACTATGGGACTTAACTGCTAAGGTCATCAGTCCCCTAGAACTTAGAACTACTTAAACCTAACTAACCTAAGGACATCACACACATCCATGCCCAAGGCAGAATTCGAACCTGCGACCGTAGCGGCCACGCGGTTCCAGACTGTAGCGCCTTTAACCGCTTGGCCACCACGGCCGGCCGCGTTACCAACATAAAAACCTAAACAGCCTACTTACAACACGTACAGCACAAAAGCGTACAGGTCGACCTCGTCTGTTGACTGATACACACCGTCGACAGTTAAAGAGGGTCATAATGTGTAATAGGCAGACATCTATCCAGACCATCATACAGGAATCCCAAACTGCATCAGGATCCACTGCAAGTACTACAACAGTTAGGTGGGTGGGGGGGGGGCCGTGAGAAAACTTGAATTTTATGGTCAAGCGGCTGCTCATAAACCACACATCACGCAAGTAAATGCCAAACAACGCCTCGGTTGGTGTAAGGAGCGTGAACACTGGACGACTGAACAGTGGAAAAACGTTGTGTGGAGTGACGAACGACGGTACACAATGTGGCGATACAATGGCAGGAAGTGGGTATGGCGAATGCCCTGTGAACGTCATCTGCCAGCGTGTGTAGCGTTAACAGTAAAATTCGGAGGCGGTGGTGTTATGGTGTAGGCGTGTTTTTCATGGAGGGGGCTTGCACCCTTTGTTGTTTTGCGTGAGACTATCACAGCACAGACCGACATTGATGCTTTAAGCGCCTTCTTGCTTCCTACTGATATAGAGCAATTCGGGAATGGCGACTGCATCTTTCAACAGAATCGATCACCTGTTCATAATGCACGGCCTGTGGCGGAGTGGTTACACTACAATAACATCCCTGTAACGGACTGGCCTACACAGAGTCTTGACCTGAATCCTGTAGAGCACCTTTGAGATGTTTTGGAAACTGCGACTTCGTGCCAGGGCACACCAACCGACATCGACACCTCTCCTCAATGCAGCACTCTTTGAAGAATAGGCTGCCATTCCCCAAGAAACCCTACAGAACCTTATTGAACGTATGCTTGCGGGAGTGGAAGCTCTCATCAAGGCGGGGCCAACACCTCACTGAATTCCAGCATTACCGTTGGAGGGCGCCTGAACTTGTAAGTCATTTTCAGCAATGGGGGGAGCCCCAACTTGGAAGTAATTTTCAGCCAAGTGTCCAGATACTTCTGATCACATAGTGTACATGGGGACTAGTAGTTAATCCTGCCGAGTGTGATCTTGGTGAGAAATAGATACACTTTCTAGGATATTTTGTGAACGTACGAAGTTTTCGACCGCTCCACAAAAAAGTAAGGGTCATAAGCAAATAACCCCCAGACTATCACAGTCGGAGAACTTCGATGGTTCCTAGAAATAGTACAAGGGTTATTCGGAAACCTGGGCGCTGATGACCGCACAGTTGAGCCCCCCACAAACGAAACATCATCATCATCTTCCGGAAACTAAGGTTGTAAGGTATGTAGCTTTAGAATGGAATGTCCGTGGGGGAAGTTGGTAGCGGGAAGCCAGCGAAAGGAACGTGGATTCCCAACAATCAGTAGCTCGTCCATTAGTGCTGTGGTGACTGTTAGAAATGAGCGTTCTCATTCCGGCTCCCTCCATGTGCGCGCTGTAATTCGCTACCTAAATGCTGGGGGCGATTCATCGCGAATTTGTTTCAGATTATGGAGAGGACATAATGTCAAGGCAGAATGTGACGAAATGGGTACAGAATTTCAATTCTGGAAGGACGGAAATTTACGATGAACACAGAAGCGGAAGCCGTCTGTTGTGACTGGTGATATGTTGCAGAAGATTTAAGTACATCTTCTCTCTGATCGCCGTTCGACAATTGGCGACCTGCATGCAGTTTTTCCAAACGTTTCACGAACTGTTGTTCATTAAATCGTGACTGAGCGACTAAATTATCGCAAGTTGTGTTCGCGATGGGTGTCTAACATGCTTACCAAAGCGCACAAAATGAACAGAGTCAATACCGCTCGTTAATTTCTTAACCGTTTGGAGACTGAAAGCGAAGCTTTTCTCAACTCTGTAGTGACAGGAGATGAAACTTGGGCTTATCACCATACTCCAGAGGGCAAACGACAGTTAGTGCAGTGGCGCCCTACTCATTCTCCTTCAGGTAAAAAATTTAAAACTTAATTAAAAACTCAGCAAACAGCGAGTAGAATCATGGTGTCAGTGTTTTAGAACAGAAAAGGTGTTCTGGTCGTTGATTTTTTGGAAGGAGATGAAACAAAAAATGCTGCTAGATACTGTGACGCCATGAAGAAACTTTGCAGACCCAAACAAAGGAAACGTCGCGGGATGCTGACAACAGGAGTCTGTCCTCTTCATGACAAGGCGCGCCCGCACACCGGTCATGCAACACAAGGGTTGTTGTCTTTGTTTGGTTGGGTTGTTTTAACCTACCCTTCAAAATGGTTCAAATGGCTCTGAGCACTATGGGACTCAATTTTTTGAGTCCCCTAGAACTTAGAACTACTTAAACCTAACTAACCTAAGGACATCACATACATCCATGCCCGAGGCAGGATTCGAACCTGCGACCGTTACGGTCTCGCGGTTCCAGACTGTAGCGCCTAGAACCGCACGGCCACTCCGGCCGGAAAAGCTACCCTTCTCACAGAGCCAATCTCGTACCTAGTAACTGTCGTCTGTTCACTAAATTGAAGGAACGTGAAAAAACAAAACAATTTTCCTACCACGACGAGGTGAAAATCGAGGTGAAAGCTGGCAGAAAAAGGCGGCGGGAGACATTTATGATACAGGAATCAAAAAACTCATTCCACAGCTGACAAAATGTATCGAAGTAAATGGTGATTGTGTGGAAAAATAATGCAAGACCAATACTACAATGTGTGTAAATTTTATTTAAATAAATTAATTTTTTGTACTTCAAAAAATTCTTGTAACCTTACTTTCCGGATTAGCCTCGTACATTTCTACCAACCGGTCATTCACAATCACGTTCTGATAACCGTTCTGTTGAAAGAACTCCTCAAGGGCGCACAGAAGCCCAACCGCAGAGTGCACTGGACTACCGAGGCAGGCACCGCGTTTCAGCCCGGTGAAAATAGCTGTAGCAGAGGCCACGCATTGGCACACGCGGTCGCGCACGGCCGCACGCCCCTCTTACGCTCACCACTGCCGGTGTTGCTGCACTTCAGCAACAGACTGATCAGTACTGGCAGCCCGGTGCATTCTAGTCATAAGTTGTCGCCATCTCAGCAACGCTGGGCAGCTTATGACAGTGAGCGGTACGCCGCTTTCACTGCAGTCAAAAAATTCAGACAAGCATTATAAGGGCGACAGTTCATCATCTACACGAATCGTAAGCAGCTTACCTACACCTTTCAAGTAAAGCCGGAGAAAGCATTGCCTAGGCAGCTGTGACATATACGTTATATCACCCGGATCACGACTAGCATTGAACACGTGGGAGGGTTGCTAAATGTTCCGGCTGGCGCAATTTCGCGTGTAGAAACAGTGAACGCAGTAGCACACGACACCGCACGTGTGGAAGCAGTGACAGACAAATGCTATTGACTACGACGTCCTGGTGTAAGCACAACAAAGTGATAGTGAGCAGTGTGATTTTGTACAGTAATCGGGTTATTGCCTCACGGTGGTAGAAACGTTCACCAGGTGGCCTCAGGCATTTCCAATGAAGGACATAGCGGCAGATACTATAGCGCAAACATGTTTTCGTGACTGGATTGCCCGGTTCGGAGTTCTGCTTGAAATTACCACTGACCAAGGGCGGAAATCTGAAGCCTACGTGTTCGGAGCATTGATCTAATTAATAGGTACGAAGCGCATGCCCGCCACGGCATACCCCCCCCCCCCCCCCCCCCCCTCATCAAACGATGTAGTTGAGCGTCTTCGTCGGCAGTTAAAAGCAGCACTGAGATGTTACGCAATACCGAACTGAACAGAGTTACTACCTGTGATACTTTTAGGACCCGGAATGTCATTTAAGCGGGATAGGACGTCAAACGGGCCGACTTGGAACAGGAGAGGCACCACAGGACATTTTAATTTACACTGTCTACACTTCTACAAATAAATTCACAAAACTTCGTCAGCATGACCAGGAAGGATTCAGGATTCACACTCATAGTAGTGGAAGTTCAAAAACACAACAAAATAATTTTTTTTACATGTGAAATTTCATAATTTTTTCACTTACTATTGGTTGCATTTGTTGCTATAGGCACATTTTTTTCATAAGTAAGAGAGGTTCTTCGATGAATTTTGTACAGCGTACAAACCATACTTACAGGCGTATGAAACCCTACAATTTTCCAAATCTTTTAAAGGGTGCAATAAAAATTGAGATAATTGACGATAAAATTTGAATTTTTTCTAAACATGAAGTTTAAAATGTAACAGCTCGTTCATTTTTTCATAAATTAAATAAATTTTAGAGTTTCATATAGCTGTAAGTATGGTTTACATGATGTGCAAAATTCATCGAAGACTCTCTCTTAGATTTTCAGATGTGTGTGAATTCCTAAGGGGCCAAACTGCTGAGTACCTCACGCTAAGAACGATATACACCCATTCCCGAGGGAGAACTCGAACCTTCGGCGGGAGGGTCCGCGCAATCAAAAATGGTTCAAATGGCTCTGAGCACTATGGGACTTAACTTCTGAGGTCATCAGTCCCCTAGAACTTAGAACCACTTAAACCTAACTAACCTAAGGACATCACATACATCCATGCCCGAGGCAGGATTCGAACCTGCGACCGTAGCGGTCCCGCGGTTCCAGACTGAAGCGCAATCAGTACTCTCTCTTACTTATGGAGAAAAGTGTACTTATAGCAAAAAATTCAGCCAGTAGTAAATGAAAAAATGATGAAATTTCACATGAAAAAAAATTGTTATGTTTTTGAACTTCCACTGCTAAAAGTGTCAGTCCTGAATCCTTCGTGGTCATTCTGACAAAGTTTTATGAATTTGTTTGTAAAAGTATAAACAGCGGAAATTAAAATGTCCTGTGGTGCGTCTCCTGCACCAAGTTGGCCCGTTTGACGTCCTATCCCCCTTAAGAGCGATGTAAAGAGCACATCAGCGGAGTCGGCCGGCGTGGCCGAGTGGTTCTAGGCGCTTCAGTCTGGAACCGCGCGACCGCTACGGTCGCAGGTTTGAATCCTGCTTCGGGCATAGATGTGTGTGATGTCCCTAGGTTAGTTAAGTTCAAGTAGCTCTAAGTTCTAGATGACTGATGACCTCAGATGTTAAGTCCCATAATGCTGGCCATTTGAACCATTCTGAACATCAGCGGAGCTAGTATATGGACACCTATCTGGAGAGTTTTAGCGCAGCATGGCAGATGATTCAATCACTGCCTCAGACTTCGCCATCCGTTTAAGAGAACATATACGCCAGTTAAGACCGACAATGCCAATAAACCAGTTGGAAAGATACTGGTTCATCTTTGCGGAGCTAGATAAGTGCACGCATGTGTTCTTACGTAACGATACAGTGCAACATGGCAGCTACAGTAAGTACGATGGACTGAATCCTGTAGGCAGTAGCGGCAGCAATACTTCCCGCATATTGATCAACGGTACACCGACCACGGTCGCACTCGATCGGATCAAGACAGCCTTTCCGGATGCAACAGATATTGCAACGACAACGGAGCGCAAACGAGCGAAGACAGAAGAGTTAGCAACAGGAGGTCAGCGTGTACTCCACGAGCGCTACGGAGCACCAGGCACTGCGACGCCGAGACCGACGTCGAGGATTACTACCGCGCTCCCTGTTAGAACAACTGACGCACCGCCCGGTTTCAAGTAAGAAGTAGTTACGAGGGTTGGACGGCATGTGAAATTCAATCTGCGGTATGGTTGGCAATAAAGGAGTAGTGAAGCAACTTAAATCACTTTAAAAAAAGCGAATCTTCCGGTACGGACTGAAAAACCAATTAGATATCCTGATACAATAGCTCCATACTTAACATCATATACAACCGTTCGCTCGACGAAAGATCCGTACCTAAAGACTGGAAAGTTGCACAGGCCACACCAATATTCAAGAAAGGTAGTAGGAGTGATCCACTAAATAAAGAGCTCTTATCATTAACGTCGATATGTAGCAGTATTTTGAAACATACTGTCTTCGAACATTATGAATTACCTCGAAGAAAACGGTCTATTGACACACAGACAACACGGATTTAGAAAACATCTTTCTTGTGAAACACAACTACATCTTTAGTAGCGTGAAGTGTTGAGTGCTATTGACAAGAGATTTCAAATTGATTCCGTATTTCTGGATTTCCAGAAGACTTTTGACACTGCACCGCACAAGCGGCTTGTAGTGAAATTGCGTGCTTATGGAATATCGTCTCAGTTATGTGGCTGGATTCGTGATTTCCTGTCAGAGAGATAACAGTTCGCAGTAAATGACGGAAAGACATCGAGTGAAACAGAAGTGATTTCTGGCCTTCCCAAGGTAGTGTTACAGCCCATTTGCTGTTTCTTACCTATATCAACTATTTGGGAGACAATCTGACCAGCCTTCTGAGGTAGTTTGCAGATGACACTGTCGTTTATCTTCTAGTAAAGCCATCATAAGATCAGAACAAATTGCAAAACGATTAATAAAAGATATCTCGATGGTGCGAAAATTGACAATTGAGCCTAAATAACGATAAGTGTGAGGTCATCCATATGAGTGTTAAAAGGAATACGTTAAACTTCGCTTACACGATAAATCAGTCTAATCTCAAAGCCGTAATTCAACAAAACACCTAGGAGTTACAAATACGAACAACTTAAATTGAAAAGAACACATAGAAAATGTTGTGGGGAAGGCTAACCAAAGACTGCGTTTTATTGGCAGTACAGTTAGAAAATGTAACAGTTCTACTAAAGAGACTGCCTATACTACGCTTGTCCGGCCTCTTTTAGAATACTGCTGCGCGGTGTGGGATCCTTTCCAAATGGGACTGACGCGGTTAAATCAAAAACGTTCAAAGAAGGGTAGCACGTTTTGTATTATCGCGAGATAGGGGAGATAGTGTCACTGAAATGATACAGGTTTTGGGTTGGATATCATTAAAACAAAGGCGGTTTTCGTTGGCGGAAACTTCTCACCAAATTTCAATCAGCAGCTTTCTGCTCCGAATGCGAAAATGTTTTCTTGAACCCTATCTACATAGGAAGAAACAACCACCTTAATAAAATAAGGGAAATCAGAGCTCGCATGGAAAGATATACGTGTTCGTTTTTTCCGCGCGCTATACGAGATTGGAATAATAGAGAATTGTGAAGATGGTTCGATGAACCCTGTGCCAGACACTTAAATGTGATTTGCAGAGTATCCATGTACAGGGTGTTTCAAAAATGACCGGTATATTTGAAACGGCAATAAAAACTAAACGAGCAGCGATAGAAATACACCGTTTGTTGCAATATGCTTACAGTACGCTGCGTCAATCACACAGCTTGCAACACACAGGGAACACACGACACCGTCAGAGGAACCGACATTCATCAGCGCCATCTACCTTGGCAACGCTGTGTTTGCGAATGTATGTTCGTAGGACCTTTTTTTCCTCAATTTCCAGTCGGGAATACATCCCTGCAGATTGTCGGTTTTATTAATGTTCACCATGTATAAGGAGAAATCATTGACCATACGCTACGTTTTGGTTCAAATGGCTCTGAGCACTATGCGACTTAACTTCTGAGGTCATCAGTCGCCTAGAACTTAGAACTAATTAAATCTAAGGACATCACACATCCATGCCCGAGGCAGGATTCGAACCTGCGACCATAGCGGTTGCTCGGTTCCAGACTGTAGCGCCTAGAACCGCAGAACCGCAGAATGTGTAAGTAGCTTAGGTTTTTATGTTGGTAACGCCACGTAGTGCCATGTATGAAAATTGCTGACTACACTGTGTGCAGTTTGTGGCTGGTAACTCATTGTTAGTATATTCGCTATTGTAGCGTTGGGCAGTTGGATGTGAACAGCGGGTAACGTTGGGCAGTTGGAGGTGAGCCGTCAGCAGTGGTGGATGTGGAGAGAGAGATGTCAGAGTTTTGAGAGGTTACTATGAGCGGACGATCTGGACGTGTGTCCGTCAGAAAAAGGAAATTTGTAAGACTGGATATCATGAATATATATGTCATGACTTTTGAACACTATTAGGGAAAATACATTTTTGTTCTCTATCAAAATCTTTCATTTGCTAACTATGCCTATCAGTAGCTAGTGCCTTCAGTAGTTAGGATCTTTTATTCAGATGGCAGTACTGGCGCTCTCTGAATTACAGTAGTTCGAGTAACGAAGATTTTTGTGAGGTAAGTGAAATGAAAGGTATAGGTTATTGTTAGTCACGGCCATTCTTTTGTAGGGGATATTGAAAGTCAGATTGCGTTGCGCTAAAAATATTGTGTCAGTTTAGTGATGATCAGAATAAGTAAAGAGAAAACTGTCTGAGTACGTTGAGTTTTACTCAGCTGTTTGAAAATCAAATAACGTAAGAGTTTTTCCAGCATTGTCATCCTTTACATACAAAGGGGAAGTTTCAAATAGTCTGTTACTCATGTCGTCAACAACCCAAGATGATGTTTGTGTACGGCCAGGCGGATGGACACAGTCAAGACGCAGTAAGGCTATACCAAAACAAGCACCCTCACAGACACCAACCACATGACACAACATTTCAATCCCTTTCTGGGCGTTGGTGTGATCATGGTTTCTTTCAGATAGACGAACATGCAGGGTGACTGCGGACTGTGCGTACACCAGATTTGGAGGACCGGGATCTACAGAATATTGAGACGAACACTAACGCAATCTCCAGGCAAGTGACTCACCAACATGGCGTAGGCCAAAGTACGATTATGTGTACCCTCTACATCTACATTTATATCTACGTGATTACTCTGCTATTTACAATAAAGTGCGTGGCAGGGAGTTCAATAAACCACCTTCAAGCTATCTCCCTACCTTGAGGATATTTTTGTTCTGTCGTTGTCGGGGGGTTGTGGGAGAGTGGGAGGAGGTGAAGGATGGAAGAGGCTCCCACAACCCCCCCCCCCCCCTCACAGTTTCATTTCAATTCTCACTCCTCATCTCCTCCTCTAACTCACATTCCATCACACTGCTATATACTTATGTCCACTCATCATGGTTTGCCCCTCCCCTAAAAAAAGCCTTTGTTTTAATGATTGCCACTCAAATTCTTTGAACTAAAGATGTCATGCGTCGGTCCCACCTGATGCGGATCCCACACCCCACAGTAATACTTCAGAATAGGGCGGATATGCGTGGTGAAAGCAGTCTCTTTAGTTGACCTAACCACAACATTATGTGATCGTTAAATTTTGGTTATTTCTAATAGTAATCCGTAAGTATTTAGTTGAATTTAGAGCCTTCAGATTTGTGTGATTAATCGCGTAATCTAAATTTAGCGGATTTCTCTTAGTATTCATGTGAATAACATCACACTTTTCTTTATTCAGGGTCAATTGCCACTTTTCGCACCATACGGGTATCTCACCTAGATCATTTTGTAATTCGTTTTGGTTATCTGATGACTTTAAAAGACGGTAAATGACAACATCATCTGCAAACAATCTAAGAGGGTTACTTAGATTATCTCCTATGTCGTTAATATAGATCAGGAACAATAGAGGGCGAACGCCGAATGTTACTTCTGTTTTATTCGATGACTGTTTATTATTACGAACTGTGACCTTTCTGACAGGAAATCACGAATCCAGTCGCACAACTGAGGCGATATTCCATAGGTACGCAGTTTGGTTAGAAGACGTTTGTGAGAAACGGTGTCGAAAGCCTTCTGGAAATCTAAAAATATGGAATCAATTTGACATCCCCTATCGAAAGCACTCATTACTACATGAATATAAAGAGCTAGTTGTATTTCACAAGAACGATATTTTCGGAATACGTGCTATGTGTGAATAAATAGTTTTCTTCGAGGTAATTCATAACGTTTGAACACAGTAGATGTTCCAAAACTTTACCGCAAATCGACGTTAGTGATATGGGCCCGTAATTCAGCGGATTACTCTTATTTCCCTTTTTGGGTATTGGTGAGACTTCAACAATTTTCCAGTCTTTCTGTGAACGAGCGGTTGTATATAACTGCCAAATCTGGAGCTATTGTATCAGCATACACTGAAAGGAACCTGACTGGCATACAGTCTGGACCAGACGCCTTGCCTTTATGTGATTTAGGCTGCTTTGCTACACTTCTATGTTTCTCATCCTCCATGAGAACTCCTACTATCCCTATCACCTGCAATCCTTTGGGGGCCACTTTGAACGTCTGTTACAACATTGATTCGTGCAGCTCTGTGCAATGTTCCGGACGGTTTGTTGTCGACGCACGCACACCATCCATTTCCGGACACATGTTCATAGGACCTCTTTTTCCTCCGTTTCCAGTTAGAAATATGTCCCTGCAGTTTGTAGGTTTTATTAATGTTTACCCTATATATCACTCGGTCATCTGGAAATTTTCTCCATAGCTCATGTTTAAGGTCTTAGACGGATCTTGCGCCTAACAAATAGTCCAACTGCAGAACCATTCATCACAGGAGTCCTTCATTGTACCCATATTATTTATACTGCTGTTCTGGGGGTAACAGTTTTTTGCCAGACACTTTCTTGTTTTTGCTCTCACCCAATTTTCGTTCAGATATTCATCTTTGAATTCGTAGCATGTCATCTCACTCTTTAAGCCCCTGACGTTTATGCCAATAAGTTAATTACGGCATTGACATTTTCCCACTCAATCATTTCTACTAGAAAAACAAACTATCCACCCTGCTTCTTACGTTAGTCAAAAATTTCTTCCTTCAATAAATATCTATATGAAGTAAATGATACGTCCTAAAAGCTGACCAGCTTCTGATCAAAATTTATTTTACTCTCCAGTTCAATATTTACTGCTGCTAATACATCTACAGCAATATCTTTTTTTCTCAAGAATCGCGTTTCTTTTACTTTACCTCTCACTTCTCAAACTTCTGCTCTAAAAATTAAGACCCCTTCAGATTTTTCCAGTTTCACTCCATCATTTGCTACGGAAATCTTGGTATGAGCTGCTGAAATCAATTTGCTAAACGTATCATGGCAAATCTGATGTGCTCCTGTATCTACCGTACCTCAGAATCAACTCGGTTATTACTTGTCATGCTTTGTGACTGAACTACAGACGTGTCTGTTTCTTGAGTACCGATTCTGATGTTTATTGTCATAGCTTTATTTTCAGTTGAACTTAATTTAAACTTTTATTTGTACATTTTACTTTTTGTTGATGTCATTTCACTGATTAGTGCATCTTCTTTTCACTTCGACCAATGTCCTTCCGTAAGTTCTCACATTGACTTTACTTTTGATCGGCTTCTTTTGTTGGTTTGCATGTCTACTTTACTTTTAATCACCGCCTCTTGGGTATCCATTTTGAACTTTGAGCATTCATGATACTTTGTAAAATAATTCAAAGTTAATTTGGTTTTCGAGTTTTGGACCTACTCCCGGTTCAATTTTGTCGGAATCTTGCTGTCAAATTAAGGTTCGCCCTTAGCAAACTTTTTACCATATTCAATATACTTGCGCAACGACACGAAACACTACACTGCTAAAATTCAACAATGCCGTCTAGACTGATGCCTGGCGCAAAATCTTAACAATGGAATTTCCTTCGTATGGCAGCTCATTCTCAGCTCTCTTTTCATCGACTTCCAAAGTATTTACGATACCGTAATTCTTGTGCTGTGATGAAGAACGATCCAGTGTTATTTCGAACTTTGCACAAATTTCTTAACGGTGTAGTCGCCGCAGTGCCTGTTCCTTCTGAAATGCTTGCATGTCCGAAGGAATATGAAATCGTTCTTCTTAACAACATAGGCAGTGCAGTATCGTATTTATAAGACAATAACATTCAATTAAAAATGTCCTCCTGGTTGTACGAATACAGGTTGTGACGCATGAAGGACGCCGTATGGGAGTTCAGGTCTGGCCGTGAGTCGTATGCGGATAGTCAAAGTCGTTAAGGCGAAGGCTTGCGTAAAGCGGGAAATCAGGCTTCAATCCCGATCCAGCACAAAATTACATTGTCGTCATTCCATTACGCAGCTGATTCTTGTATGTATTCGCAATTGCGAATACATCGTTCTTTTTAATAACACACGCACTGCAATATCATAGCAATTTTATTTTTATCCACTCTTTTTCTTGACCAAGAATCACTAACTCCTAGGGCAACCTTTTACTCTCCAAAATAACATAGACGAAAAGCTTGCAGTGACTGCTAACATCACGGTAATTCATTGTTTTTCGTTCCATTCGTTCATGTGACTGGGCTATCCTCACTCAAATATATGTCGCAGACTGTGAGTGGTTTCGTGTTTCTCTGGACGGAAGGCGAATATGGGAAATGGCCGCATGGCTGTACTCATAATGCTTTAACGGTAGATAAGAAGTACACTACTGGCCATTAAAATTGCTACACCACGAAGATGAAGTGCTACAGACGCGAAATTTAACCTACAGGAAGAAGATGCTGTGATATGCAAATGGTTAGCTTTTCAGAGCATTCACACAAGTTTGGCGCCGGTGGCGACACCTACAAAGTGCTGACATGAGGAAAGTTTCCAAACGATTTCTCATACACAAACATCAGTTGACCGGCGTTGCCTGGTGAAACATTGTTGTGATGCCTCGTGTAAGAAGGAGAAATGCGTACCATCACGTTTCCGAATTTGATAAAGGTCGGATTGTAGCCTATCGCGATTGCAGTTTATCGTATTGCGACATTGCTGCAAGCGTTCGTCGAGATCCAATGACTGTTAGCAGAATATGGAATCGGTGGGTTTAGGAGGGTAACACGGAACGCCGTGCTCGATCCCAACTGCCTCGTATCACTAGCAATCGAGATGACAGGCATCTTATCCGCATCGCTGTAACGGATCGTGCAGCACGTCTCGATCCCTGAGTCAACAGATGGGGACGTTTGCAAGATAACAACCATCTGCACGAACAGTTAGACGACGTTTGCAGCAGCACGCACTATCAGCTCGGAGACCATGGCTGCGGTTACCCTTGACGATGCATCACAGACGGGAGCGCCTGCGACGGTGTACTCAACGACGACCCTGGGTGCACGAATGGCAAAACGCCATTTTTTCTGATGAATCCAGGTTCTGTTTACAGAATCATGATGGTCGCATCCGTGTTTGGCGACATCGCGGTGAACGCACATTGGAAGCGTGTATTCGTCATCTCCATACTGGCGTATCACCCGACGTGATTGTATGGGGTGCCATTGGTTACACGTCTCGGTCACTCCTTGTTCGCATTGATGGCACTTTCAACAGTGGACATTACATTTCCGATGTGTTACGACCCTTGGCTTTACCCTTCACTCGATCCCTGCGAAACCCTACATTTCAGCAGGATAATGTTCGACTGCTACCCTGGCCATCACATTCTCCAGATCTCTCACCAACTGAAAACGTCTGGCCAATGGTGGCCGAGCAACTGGCTCGTCACAATACGCCAGTCACTACTGTTGATGAACTGTGATATCGTGTTGAAGCTGCATGGGCAGCTGTACCTGTACACGCCATCCAAGCTCTGTTTGACTCAATGCCCAGGCGTACCAAGGCCGTTATTACGGCCAGAGGTGGTTGTTCTGCGTACTGATTTTTCAGGATCTATGCACCAAAATTGCGTGAAGATCTAATCACATGTCAGTTCTAGAATAATATATTTGTCGAATGAATATCAGTTTATCATCTGCTTTTGTTCTTGGTGTAGCAATTTTAATGTCCAGTAGTGTAGTTCTAAATCTTATCGTCGTCATAGCAAAAGTACTCCGCTGGATCGCAAGTTATATTACCTGCGCCATCAGTGGTTCCATCGCCCAAATCGTCTTTTTATCTACCTCGCGGCAGTCGCTGCAGACTGTGACAGTTATGATCTTATGTTATCAACTTCGCTGTCCAGAGATAGACATGTAGTATCCCTTCCCCCTTCAATTCATCCTTAGGACTGGAAGTGTGTCTACCAGTAGTGGCATTGCAAAACAAGGAGGAAAGGACAGGTGTGGGTTAGCTGGTCAGTGACAGGTCTCGGTGAACCATCTAGAAGTCTCATGGTGTCCGTGGTTGAGACTCAGCGATCTCACAGTATTCAGTATGTCGTGGGGGTGGCATCTTGGGACTGGAGTCGGCTGTTAGTGGTGTCCAGACCTCCTCCTCTTCGCTGGAAGCACACGCTGCAGGAAGTGATATGCGGTCTCAGTCATTGGTGTCCTTGAGTGGCCACTGAGCCTATGATCATTGGTTTCACTTTCTGCTGTGTCGTAAAAAGTAATAACGGGTCAGTTCTAGAGTTCTTGGTGATGCCTACAGGCGCTGGGCAGCTGTAATCACAGAATTACGTGCCACAACAGCCTGACATCATCAGCTTTGTCTACGAACATCTGTTGGCCTCAGGCGGCTTTGATGACGCCAGGTAGCCAAGCTGGGTCTCGGTCAAAGCAGTAGGCTTCAACCTTTATACCAACACAGTAGTAAGGACAGAGAGTGGGCTGGATCGCCAGGAGCGTCCTGTGACCGCAGCTGTGTAGCCCATACGATGGTGCCCACTACTGGCTCAGTGTGGTCCTTTACGGGGTGCAGAAATGGGACAGAACGTTTGTTTTTAAGCGACCACGATCGTTTTGCACATCTGTATCTCGAATGTGGGGACGAACCGTTTGGCCTCCACACTGCGGGGTGTAGGGAGTGGTGCTGAAGTAAAATGAGCTACGCAGTTCCTTGTGCAAAATAGCTGAAACAAGCGAGAAGCAAATTCAGTACCTTCAAACCTGCGACCGTAGCAGCAGCGCGGTTCCAGACTGAAGCGCCTAGAACCGCTCGGTCACAGCGGCCGGCTTGCCTTTGGTACTTAGTGTTTCTGTTTCATACGATATGCAGCAAAACAGGCTCCAAGATGTAACGCAAGTCCACAAGACTTGCACATTAATTTATTGTTTTTTTGTTTTGTTTTTGGAACATACTTGGCAGTTTCTTCGTTTCGGAAATACGTAGGCCTATAAGTTGGTGTTATTTTATGTGAGCGGAAAATCTGTCAACCGGATCATGATGAGACGTACGTGATGTAGTGGCAACCTCCAAGATTTGCTCCGCGTATTCATCGTAAATAATCGTATCGTCTCTTTCGTCCACCATGATGAAAGGGCACAAGTACCTATAAAAATAAAACTTTTCTAACGTAAACACAACACCAAAAGATACTAAGTGCTGTCGCCGGCCACTGCGCGATACTATGCTCACGACACCACTGTGGTGTCGCTGGACGGCAGAGTGTTAAGAGCCTATGTACAATCTTCCCCACAGAACGTGTACCGAAATAATATTCCTCGTATTACATTGTTTATGAGTTCCATTTCTACATACTAGTTTATACTTTGGCGTCAGACCATTGCAATTAGATGCCCATGGAGTATAAGACTGTTTTATTTCTGATATCAACGAAAGAAACTAGCATGTCTGCTACGACGTGAGGCCGCTGCTCGTAATGCAGTGAGCATCCTATGTATTTCTGGTCATTCTAAACATTCATGGTTAGTGAGCTGGCGCATTTTGTTTGGAAAATATATTTTTGTTTTCATTTCGTTAACTGATAGATGCACCTCTCCTTGCTAGTCTGTCCTGTACAAGCCTTTCATTTCTGCTTAAATACTACAATCTACATCCAACTGTACCTGCTAAATCTAGTCCAGACTCGGCCTCCCTATAAAATTCCCTGGTTCCCTCCCCCCCCTCCACACTTTTCTCCTTTAGTAAATTAACCATTCGTTTATGGTTAAGGATGTGTGCTAAGAACCAGTTCCTTTTTATGATAAAGTTGTGGCGTAAATGTCTTTCTTCCCCCTTTCGATTCGGTGCCTCGGTATTAATTACGCAATCTACCCATTTAATCTGCAACATTCTTCTGCAGTACCACATTTCAAAAGCTTCTGTTCTCTTCTTTTATGTGCTGTTTATTGATCACGTTACACTTCCATATAACGCTACATTCCACACAAGTACCTTCAGAAAAAAGTTCTTTACACGTAATTTTATATTCAATGCTAACATATCCATCTTTTTCTATAACGGTTTTCCTGCAGTTGCCAACCTGTTTTTTATATTGTCTCTAATTCAGAATTACCGTGTCATCCGGAAACATCGAAGTACCGGACTGCAGGTTTTTCGCTAACGTAAAACTGTACTGCCGTGGAATGTCGATAGTATTACTATATGTAGCCTAGAAGTGAAGCTGCTGGCCTTCGTAATATGGGTCCCACTCTTCATGTTCTGGATGAAATGGTGTGAATGGAGCTGGCGACTGCTGTGCTGGTACGAAGAGCTACTGTTATTATTATTCACGTATGGGCTCAACAGGACCATGCCAGGTACAATCAATCAATGTCACTTTTGATAGTTGGCCTTTCTTTGTGGCCAAATTTGTTTAATTCTTTCAGAAAGAAGTCTCTTTCTTTCGTCAGACCACGGTGCTCCAGTCCGTTTTCTAATTTCCCTCTGATCAACTTTCCAATCAAATATCTTTTGTCTGGATGATTTTCTATTTGTAACGTCTCCCTGAGTTGCACCGGGTAGTTTAAGATCCATTTAATTGGCTCCGTTTTGATTTTATTTTTATCTTACTCCTGTTTTCATAGAAGTCTACTATTTGTTTTGTCAACCTAATGCATGCCTTTCTTTTAATGTGCGCATAAAATCTAAGTCTTCCTTTTCTCATGTCACTATGTATGTCTGTGTATTCTTCTATTTACTTGTTACTTTTCAGTCTGTAATAAGTAATTTTGGGACCTAATATTTTCCTAATAATCTTTCTTTCCTTCTTTTGAATTTCTTCAATATCCCTCTTTTATTTAAAATTAAAGTTTCTGCTCCATAAAGACAATGAGGTTTGATTACAGTACTATAATGTCTAAGTTTACTGAATTGAGAAAGTGATTTTTTGTTATAAATATTTTGTGTTACTCTGGATGCAGTTGTCATTTTTTGAAAGCTAACTTCGTATGCAGATTTTTCCTGACGGTTTTCATGTATGATTGCACCCAAGTATTTAATTTCGGAGATTCATTATTTTTCCATATTTCGTGTTCAAAAACTTTGTTGCCTGTTTGTTGCATGTCATATTTCGTTTTTCGAATAATAAACTTCTTTAAGAATTTCTATTTTTTTTGAGCTGTGTAATATCCATAATTAAAATTGCCAGATCATCTGCAAAGGCGAGGCAGTCTACTCTAATGTTACTTCTACTTAATTTGCTTGATTGATCTATATTTTGACTCGACTTTTGCTTCGCCCTGTTTGCCATTACCTTCTCAAAAAATGGTTCAAATGGCTCTGAGCACTATGGGACTTAACATCTGTGGTCATCAGTCCCCTAGAACTTAGAACTACTTAAACCTAACTAACCTAAGGACATCACACACACCCATGCAGGAGGCAGGATTCGAACCTGCGACCGTAGCAGTCGCGCGGCTCCGGACTGAGCACCTAGAACCGCGAGACCACCGCGGCCGGCTTACCTTCTCCAGAACATTGTTAAACAGTAATGGGGAGAGCCTATCTCCCTGTTTAGCACCAGTATTTATATCAAATGTTTTAGAAATTTCTCACGTGAATTTAGCTTTAGAGCTATTGTATTTATCTTGCCGTTCGGGGATGGTCCGTAGTTGAGCACGCTGCTGAGGGCGCTTCTCAACCTGCAATTACAGTCACTGTGTTTATTACTGTGCTTGCTGTCGCAACTATTACATCTGCTGTGGTTGTTGTTGTGGTTGTTGATGCAGAAATTATACGCTATGTGTGTGTTGTTATGCTTACTGCTGCAGCTGTATCCATTCGCTGAGCTTTTTGTTGTGCTTGCTGTTGCAGCCGTAGCGCCAGCTGTGCCTGTTGTTGCATGTGTAGTTGCTGCTGTTGCTGCCACAGTTTCATATATTCTGGATCCATATTTTTGTGTTTATGACAGGAGGCAGCGATGTGCTACAAATGAGGTTCACAGTCAGCAGAGAACAAATGTACTTTCATTGCAGACTATGAAGCCACATTTGGGTGAGAGGAATAGCTGCTCCAGAACGAATGGCAGTCAAGGTCCATCGAGGTCGTCCCGTGATGATCAGAAGTGGCGCTCCACAAAATGGTAGTCATAGATGGTCAGAGATGGCGTCTAGTGAGACGCCGGACTAAGGCGCTGCAGTCATGGACTGTGCGGCTGGTCCCGGCGGAGATTCGAGTCCTCCCTCGGGCATGGGTGTGTGTGTTTGTCCTTAGGATAATTTAGGTTAAGTAGTGTGTAAGCTTAGGGACTGATTACCTTAGCAGTTAAGTCCCATAAGATTTCACACACATTTGAACATTTTTTGAACAAGACGGCGGTCCTGAATATCTGGAGATCTGGGTAGTCAATAGTGATGCCCAGCGAGGCAGGGACCCTGGATGGTAGGAGAGGATTTACAGAGAGGGGAGAGCTCTGGATGGTCAACGCCAATTTCCAGTGAGGCAGGAGCCCTGGACAGTCGACGGCGAGTTGAAGCATGTGTAACTGGGTTTTCTCTTTTTATGCTAGTCAAATGTCAGGATGAGCATTACTGCAAAGGGCAGTGAAAACACTAAATAAATTACTTTTTCTCTCTTAACAACATGTGGGCAGGGTGGGTTCTTCCTTGGCTCAGGTATGAGGTAGAATGAAACAGCATTTTTACATAAGATAACTTTTATTGAAAGTTTTCTACAACTGTTTCCTTCCTGGATGTTCTGGCTGGGAGAGCGGCAGCTGTGTCGTTTGCGAAGCCTCTGCTGCGGCAGCGGCGGCGTCTGATTGTGCCTGGCGGTGTGTATCTCGTGTCGCCGTCTCGTCCAGTTGACTGGAGACGCGGCTCGTGCGGTGGCCCGTTTAATTATTGAGAACGAAGTCGTGCATCGTATGGTGATACCTTGGATGTGGCATCCCAGTGTCTCTCTTCTCTATGCGGCCGCGTGTGTCAGTGTAGTGCGTCGGCCAGTGGAGCAGCACGGCGGGGTAAGGCCAGTGTCCCGGACTCGAACAACAGACTCCAGCTTGCCAGTCTTTGGCTGTCCGATCTTCGTCCCAGCTCACAGGTGACTGCTGATGTGAGGCCGTCTCCTTCCCATCCTCACGAGTCACCTGGGTGCGTAAAAATCAGTCTTCAAATACCTTCTCGCTTCTGTCTTCTGGCGGCGAGGCTGTTGCTTGCTATTCCATTACAGCGGCGGACTTGGTGCTTTTGTGTACGATGTAGTCTCTTCCTGCATGACGGTCTTCAGCACCGACTGAACTGTACTGGAACTGAAAACTACTACTCTTCTCGGGCCCACTGCGTCTTGCGTATTTATTCACTTCAGTTCACTGGAGGTGAACGACTTCACGGTCATTACCTCTTCTGCCACGTTGAAAAGCTTCTCGAAGAATCTTCTTAACGTCGGTTATTGGCTCTTGGAATGTAGGCGAGGGCCTTTGATCACATGTGAGCCGGTCATTGCCTCTTCTGTCACATTGAAAAGCTTCTCGAAGAATCTTCTTAACGTCGGTCATTGGCTCTTGGAATGTAGGCGAGGGCCTTTGATCACAAGTGACAATTGCGAAACACGTGAGCCGGTCGGGCGATGCCCTGACGGTTGAATCGACAGCTTCCGGTTATGTGGGGAGGGCGATGGCCTCTCCTGACATGCTGCCCTCATGGTCATTGGCTCTTCTGTCAGTGCTGCTCTGCCCGCTTTTTGACAGTGTGTAATTCTTCTAAACTAAACTAAGTTTTTCATTTATTTTCTAATTTCTACTTCACTTCACATTGATTTCACCAATTTATTTACCTATCTTAAGTACCACTCAACAGATGAGCTTGAGGCGAAATCCAGAAAGGCGGGCCGGCCGCGGTGGCCGTGCGGTTCTGGCGCTGCAGTCCGGAACCGCGGGGCTGCTACGGTCGCAGGTTCGAATCCTGCCTCGGGCATGGGTGTGTGTGATGTCCTTAGGTTAGTTAGGTTTAGGTAGTTCTAAGTTCTAGGGGACTTATGACCTAAGATGTTGAGTCCCGTAGTGCTCAGAGCCATTTGAACCAGAAAGGCGGCATGGAGGAGGCCCTCGATGATGGCCTGATCAATTTCATGCACTGGTGATTTACCCTGGATCATGCGATGCAATTAGGGCAAAAACATGCATGGGGCTCCATTTCTGTACGTCTAGGGGCAATTTTTTATATAAAATGCGCCCAATTAAAATTAAAATTTAAACTGTAGAATAGTTACAGAATTCCACTAACCAATAGGTTGAAACAAAGGTGTAGGTTTTTAATCACTAACTCGACTAAAACTGATTTAAGTGTACAGAAATCAAATTTATTTTCCAATCAACACAAATTATTGTTCTCTGGTGACCAGCAAAAGTTATTGTTAGTGATGGGCCAACCAACTGTTTTCAGTAACCGATTGGCCAGTCGAATGCTTAATTGGTTTTTTCAGTCGAATGAAACAACCAAATTAAATTAGCCCGTGCCCTCTCTCTCTCTCTCTCTCTCTCTCTCTCTCTCTCTCTCTCTCTCTCTCCAGGGTAGAGTAGTTTCACTTAATGTGGAGAACCGATTCCCACAAGTAATTTACGGTTACATCAGTTGCATGAATGTTTCCTTTTTCACTCTTTTCCGTGGTGGGCGCGTGGTGCTGCCGCCGTAGCCTCCTCCTGCTGATGCCAGGGCCAGAGTCGCAGCTGGCGCCAATAGGTGGCGCGGTACAGGGACCTGCACCAGCGGTCACCGGCTACCTCCTGCCGCGCGCGGTTAGACGAGCTGTCTAGGGCGCTGCAGTCATGGACTGAGCGGCTGGTCCCGGTGGAGGTTCGAGTCCTCCCTCGGGCATGGGTGTGTGTGTGTTTGTCCGTAGGACAATTTAGGTTAAGCAGTCTGTATGCTTAGGGACTGATGACCTTAGCAGTTAAGTCCCATAAGATTTCACACACATTTGAACAATTTTTTGGCTACCTCCTCCTGCAGTCTGTGAACCTGGCCCTGGCAGCTGCAGGACGCTGATGTGGAGCGTGCATGACGCAGGTGTAAGTAATCTCAGAGGCTAGATGGATTAAACTGATTTTCAATTAATGGACATTATCACACCTTTTCATCAACATGCAATGCAAGCAGTCACTAAAATTTGGCAACGTTCCTTTCTCTTCACATACGCCTAGAGAAATTTTATGCTTGCTCAACTTTGTACTGCCAACGAAGTCTTTCTTTATTAGCAAAATGTTACTTGCACCTGGAACAATTTAATGCACAGGAATCTCTATATCAAATAACTATGAAAAATCCTCCTCGATTGCAGAGACTACCTGGTGTTTACCTAGATTTCAGCGTGGGTAACCACGCCTTCTTCAGAACAGGTATAAAACAGCTTGTGTAAATAAGCATAGTCAAAGGCTAAAATCAACACCTACAGCGAACTCATTTCGGTGGAGAGCCCGTGACCATCATACGTTGGCTGGGGCGAGGCAGCACACACAGGGCTGAGATAAGTAATATTATTGACTTGGTACATATGTACCGTGTATTTGTAAAAAAAATTTATGGGGTCTTGTCGCTGTAAGTATTGATTTTAACCTTTGACTATGCCTATTAAGGCAAGCTGTTTTATATATGTTCTGAAGAAGGCGTGGTTACCCACGCTGAAACCTATGTAAACACCAGGTAGTTTGTGCAATCGAGTCGCATTTTTTATAATTATTTCGATGCTTACGATTGCTGACGCGCTGCAATGCTGAAAGTTGTTAAAATGGCTCTGAGCACTATGGGACTTAAATTCTAGAGGTCATCAGTCTCCCAGAACATAGAACTACTTAAACCTAACTAGTCTAAGGACATCACACACATCCATGCCGGAGGCAGGATTCGAACCTGCGACCGTAGCGGTCACACGGTTCCAGACTGTAGCGCCTAGAACCGCTCGGCCACCCCGGCCGGCGGTTCTTAAAATCTCTATATCAGTTTCATATGGTGGAAAGAAGAATTAGACTTTCAGTACACAATTACATGAATATGTATATTGCTAACTTTAACTTTGGCATACTCATTGTGATGCATTCGCTTATATCTGCGGGTGGGGGGATGGATACCTACCCTCTAGGTTACGTGCAGAAAAGAATGATATGACTCGAGCACCAGTGGTGGAAAACGATGCGCCATAAATTTAATACATGCAATGAAACGGGAAAAACACCAGACTGTGTTCACAGCCGCAAATTTACAAATAAATATCCTCTCTAAAAACTAGCTAACCAACACAATGATTAATTATCTAGTATGTCAGTTTGATATGATACCCTAAAAATGTTTGCACTAAATTGCTGTGGCAAAAAAATTTATTAGAGTCGAAACTGAGCCAGAATAATTCTTAGTCCTGCGACTCTTAGTCCAGAAACTAAATCCAAATACTGACTGACCGAACTCAAAAGCCAGTGTCCCTTACATTCGGCCAGACACCAATAGACCAACTGCCAAGAAAGGATCGAGCAAACAGACAGTTCAAGAGGAATCTGGATGCAGACCTTTTAAAGCTTCAGTAACTCCCTTCAAAAAATATCCCCTTTGTGAAAAGTGCACTCAATGACATCACACAGTTGCATAATGTGGTCACGAATATAAATTTACAACTCTGAAATTCTGATAGCGCCGTTCGCTGCATGCTAAAAATCTACTTCAAAAAGATGTCATAATAACTAGTAGATACTATAGTTAGCGCATGAATTAGAGTTTAACTATCCAAAATTTGAATTTTCAGCGCCGAAAGCGATGTTTTAGGCATCTTTGTTATATAGTTTGCACTTACAAATGGTATATCATTTTCATCAGATTTTGTCTCCTATTTTCATTGCCGTAATCAGAACTTACATATCTTTGATGCTACTACGTGTAAAAACTACGTAAATTTAACATCAAACAATTAAAATGCGTAGTAAAAATAATTTTAGAATCTAAATAGTATGTGTAGCTAACAGTAGTATGTGTAGCTACTAGTATCTGTTGCCAGCATAGTTACTAGTACCCACTGCCAATAGAGTACCACGCTATCAGTGCGTCTGTCTTTGTATATACGTTATGCTGAATTTAATTGATTTCCAGTTAAATTGTTTCTCTCATTTTAATTATTATAGTATGGATCGTATGATTATCTTAGTCGACGTGCCTCGTCAAAAGCAACAGCTCACATTTTCAGATTTTTCGGTTGCATGATTACATTAGAAGCTATAAATTATAAGGTGCATACGTTATAAATAAATCTATTTGTCTCTGCAATCTCTTTTGTATAAAACAATCAGATGATATCTTTATATCATTAATGGTTCAAATGGCTCTGAGCACTATGAGACTTAACTGCTGAGGTCAACAGTCCCCTAGAACTTAGAACTACTTAAACGTAACTAACCTAAGGACGTCACACACATCCATGCCCGAGGCAGGATTCGAACCTGCGACGTAGCGTTCGCGCGGTTCCAAACTGTAGCGCCTAGAACCACTCGGTCACTCCTTCCGGCTTTCATATCATTAGATGTGTAATTAAACTCTCATTAACATGATGCCTCATGTGTCTCTGTACCTAGATGGTTTGCGCTACATACACGCAGATGATTACAAAGCAACTGAAACTTTCGAATGGCCAGCGGTTGCTGATGTCACAGGTTCGCGAAAAGCCCCACATGTGCTCCAGACTCCGCATTGGGCCCTGGTGAACAGTGGGCGACATAGCCCCCGCACAACCGCCAACTGGCGATAGGCTCAGAGCCATCCCATGCTAGTCCGTAGCTCGTGGTCGTGCGGTAGCGTTCTCGCTTCCCACGCCCGGGTTCACGGGTTCGATTCCCGGCGGGATCAGGGATTTTCTCTGCCTCGTGATGACTGAGTATTGTGTGATGTCCTTAGGTTCGAATCCTGCCTTGGGCATGGAAGTGTGTGATGTTCTTAGGTTAGTTAGGTTTAAGTAGTTCTAAGTTCTAGGGGACTGATAACCATAGATGTTAAGTCCCATAGTGCTCAGAGCCATTTGAATCATTTTGAACCATCCCATGCTAGACCTGCGCGCACGATTCAGATGTAGTACTTGATAGCCCCGGATCTACGATATATCCGAACTGGGGCAAAAACTTCATAATGACATCCCCCCTCGCCCCTCTCGACTGTTTGATGTATGATGTCATAAATCTTAAAAAACTGATTTTTCAGAAATATGTTCATTTTTAGCGCACATCTTTGTGAAGAGCTTTATATATAAAACATTTACGTTCGAGGAAATGTAAGACATGTTATTTGGTCTTAAGTGTGCCAAACTGCAGTGCCACGCCTCTTCACACGTCACTGGATTTTGCTCTGTGGAATTCAAACATGTGTATTTTGTAATGGAACCTGTCAAACCTTTATATTCAGGACAGAGGAAATTAAAATGTTCTGTGGTGCCACTCCTGCTCCCAGTCAGCTGGTTTCATATCCTACCCCATTTAAAAAAAAAAAAAAAAAAAAAAAGACTCACAAGTAGTACTTGGTAGGATTATTTGTGACTGGGGCAATCCGACCTCTTCAGAAAATTTGCACTCTTTATTGTCTATCAGCTAATAACTTTCTCTTTAGTTTAACATAAAATTAAATATAGGAAACATAACACTAGTAAAGTCAAGAGACGTGCAAGACAGTATCCATTTCTTCGACCCTTAGATCCCAGTATTTTTTTCTCTATAATCTTGCTTCAGGTTTACACCGCGTGCTTTCCTGTCTGCGAAAGAATCTATAGGAAACCTGCGTTCTCGGATCGCTAGACCGCTCGGCTTCGGAGTTATTCTTGGTGGCTGTAGTTAGTGACATACCCTGTATATATAATATTTTAACCTCTGCTTCCAGGAAATTCACGTAATAATAATTGAGATCCGACAGCTGATCGGTAACTCAGAGTGATTGGATCTTTGAGTCGTGATGTTGACACTCACACAATATATTGAGATCTGCTCCAAAATTTAGTTATTCACCTCAAGATATTCAAATAAGTATTTAAATAAGTATTTAAAGATCAGACACTTCTTTCTAATCCACGTTAGTTCACCCAAAATCTGTCTCCCATATTGTAGTTTTCCAAAACCAGAAAGGGTTTTCATTGCCAACTTGCGTGAAATTAAACTTGAAAGATCTTATGTAACCAACTGCTTGCAATTACACCTGATTTTTCTCTCTAATTTGGCAACGGCATTGTCACAGTGGATACACCGGTTCGCGTGAGATCACCGAAGTTAAGCGCTGTCGGACGTGGCTGGCACTTGGATGGGTGACCATCCAGTCGCCATGCGCTGTTGCCATTTTTCGGGGTGCACTCAGCCTCGTGATGCCAATTGAGGAATTACTCGACCGAATAGTAGCGGCTCCGGTCAAAGAAAACCGTCATAACGACCGGGAGAGCGGTGTGCTGACCACACGCCCCTCCTATCCGCATCCTCATCTGAGGATGATACGGCGGTCGGATGGTCCCGATGGGCCACTTGTGGCTTGAAGACGGAGTGCTTGCTTTTTTTTCTCTCTAATTTCCAAGCTTGAAGTTAATTATACTCTTTGAGAAAATTAAGATAGGTATTCCATGCACATACTTCTAAAAAACATCATAAGATATATTTTAAGACAATTCAGAATGTTTTATTTGCATTTGCTTGTACTAATAATTGCTACGTAACTTCAACGTGATATGGTGTAATGTACGTGTACAGTGTAAATATAATCCGATTATATAGTTCCAGTTCGTCATACAGACTCTTCAAGACTGATTCTACAAAAAGCAAATTTACAATTCAGTATTTTACTTTTTATTTCTCAAAAATCTGCGCAGCTAGAATTAGACGCCCCTGGTCATCTTTTTTGTTCCTATGGCCGTCGACCGTTGACCGAACATGTCCAGTCACTGCAGATGGTGTCTGGGAGGCTGAAGACTACATTGCCACCAACTCCTTCCTGCGATGCTCATGAAACAGAGAAGAACATCGTTTGTAGTTCACTGATAAGGAATACATTAAATAACAACAAAACGTATTGGCTAAAATATTCATAATCTTTGCAAAACATGTATCGATGTCACTGGCAGGAATGGTGAACATCTCACGAAAGCTGTTTGTCCAATTTCAGTCAACAGCGACTGGTCTCTCGTTGGGAGAAAAGTCGTCGCCAGCGTGGCTATGTTGAGACGTAGGTACATAAACATGAGGAATAGAGTTTTTTTGTTTAAAAAGAGGTTAAGAATTTTCACGTGAAAATTCGGAGACATTACTTTTGAGCACGCCTTCGTATTTTTGATTTGCGTAACTGACTGGGATACGTACTCACAGAGTGTGCATGTGGCTAGCTTTAATAAGGGGAGACCCGGGGCAAAAAATGGAAAAAAAATTGATTTTTATTTTTTTGTTTAATTAAAATCTACGGAATCTCCTGAACGTTCTGGTATATTATTTATTTGGTGGAAATATTATCTTGTTGGGATTATCGTCCTTTACTGTATCTCTGCATTGTCAGTTTTCCTCCTCGCGACTTACATTGACTCATTTGAACGGCCATGTTTCCATAACTATTCACTATAGAAGGCTGTGGTTTTGTTGTTTTGTAGTTGACAGTCTTCTCTACACAGTGTATTGTTTCCGTAGCTCTTGGTTTGAATGGAGCAAAGTGTGTCGTGAATAACTTTCTGTTTAGTGGATTTTAGTTCGCTCAGCAAGCAGACATTGACAGCATTTTGCAGAAGAAAAATGACAAAACCACGCGGAATATTCAAGAAGCGAAGAAACAAAGGTAACAGGTTTTACCGGAAATGTGTAGCTGAAGAAGCTTGTTTGAGTATATCACAAGCGACAGCAGTGACAAGAGAAGTGCAGTGCCTACACCCTCTCCCCCCAGTGCTTCAAAAAGGAAAGTTGACTCAGAGTTTATGAAGAGCTCAGTGTAGAAAAAGACATGGATACGAATATAATTGTGGAGTTCGGTGTTTTGGCTCGTGTTCTAAGTGAAGAAGTGAGTTGTTCTCTTTGTAGTGGTGCAGTAACACAGTCTGAAGATGAGTCAGATAGGAAAGGAATTGTTTCTCATTTACGTATTTCCTGTCAGAACTGCGAAATCTCTAACTCGTTTTACACATCAAGCAAGTGCAAAAACAACTTGTATACTAATAACGTAAGATTATTATATGGACTGCGGTGCATTGGGAAGGGTCAGGCAGCTGGGAAAATGTTGTGCAGCATCATGAATTTGCCAGGTCCTCCTACAGAGTATGAACACTACACAAATGTCATTGATGATTGTGTAAAGGAAGTGGCTACAGATTCCATGATATCTGCAACAAAAGAAGCAGTGGAAGCAAATGATGGTTGCACTGATATCAGTATCGCCTTTGATGGTTCGTGGCAGAGACGAGGACACGAATCTAAGAACGGAGTTGCAACGGTAACAAGTGTTGACACAGGAAAAGTCCTGGATCTTGAGATTCTGACAAAATATTGTCAAGGATGCGCATGTGTTGGCGTGGATAGAGAGACAGTAGAAGCCCGTCAGCCAAACTGTGGAAGAAATTATGAGGGAACAAGTGGAGGGATGGAAGTGGCTGCTGCAGTAAATATTTTTCAGCGACGTGAGGAAGAAAGGGGAGTTAGGTACATTCAGTTCTTGGGAGATGGAGACAGCAAGTCTTTCAAAGCAGTAGTGGACAGCAAACCTTACAGTGTGCCCGTAACTAAACCAGAGTGTGTAGGCCATGTGAAAAAGAGAATGGGTGCACGTCTCAGACAGTTGAAAATAAAACGTGGCAACGCAAAGCTATCAGATGGTAAAACAAAAAAAGGGACTGGCAGACTCACTGACAAGGTGGCAGATCAGTTTCAAGATTATTATGGCAAAGCTATCAGGGACAACACCAATGATTTGCACAAGATGGTGAGAGCTGTGTGGGCTATCTACTATCATAAAATTTCAACTGATAACAACCCCGAACATCCTTTGTGTCATCCTCCTCCTGAGACATGGTGCAAATATAGAAAATCTGAAGCTGAAGGATCTCTGGCACATTTTAAGCATAAAAACAGCGTGCCTCAAGCAGTAATGGAGGCTCTGAAGCCTAAATTTAGAGATCGGGCCCATCCAGATCTGTTGAAAGGGTGTTTGCACGGGGAAACACAAAACGTCAACGGATCTTTCAATAATCTTCTCTTGACTCGCATACCAAAGAGTGTATTTGTTGGGATGAAGACCCTACAGTTAGGAACGTATGACACTGTAATCACATTTAATAATGGATGCAGTGGCAGACTGAGAGTACTTGAGAAGCTGAGAGTGATTTTGGGGAAGCATACAGTGGAAGGTCTTCGCAAAGTGGACATCAGAAGAGTAAAAAAAACTGAGGTTTCTGCAAAACATGTGACCAAAGAGGCAAGGAAAAGGAGAAGCAGCTGTTGGATTGGTTCAAATGGCTCTGAGCACTATGGGACTCAACTGCTGTGGTCATAAGTCCCCTAGAACTTCGAACTACTTAAACCTAACTAACCTAAGGACAGCACACAACACCCAGCCATCACGAGGCAGAGAAAATCCCTGACCCCGCCGGGAATCGAACCCGGGAACCCGGGCGTGGGAAGCGCGAACGCTACCGCACGACCACGAGATGCGGGCGCAGCTGTTGGAACTGGTGGTGTAAATGACTTAGAATATGGAGCGGGGTGTTTTTAATAACATCATGTAACAATAAAGGTAAGGAATTTCATATGAAAACTTTAAACGTCCTTTTCTCAGTTTATAAATTTTTCACTACAAATGCCCCGTTTTCTCAGAAACTATTCATCCTATTGCACTGAAACTTTTACAGGGTCCTGCACAACTATCTAGTAAGCCATGGATCTACAACCAAGAACATGCGTTGTGTTCAGCTATTTTTATGTATATTTATGTTAACAAAATTTTTGCAGAAATACAGGCATTGAGTAAAAAATTTGTAAAACCTTTTGTTTTGATGCAAAACCTTCCATCGTAGATCAGTAGAATAAGGAGACAGTAGTTAATACAATGCAGAAATTTCAAATCCGTATCTACAACAGTCTCTGAGATAATGGGTCATTAACATTGGGGAATGAACGTGGGCGAGATAGGGGCCCGGGTCTCTCCTTGGCTGGAGCCGTGTGCCGTGTTGCAGGCTGCCTCTGCTGTGGCGCGGCTACTGCTACGTGCTGGGCCTCGGCGAGGCCTCGCCCGTCGTCGACGACAGCCGCGTGGCGCGCTTCATGGTTCAGTACATCTGGTCGCGGGTCGGCTGCAGGGCGTTCCCTCCTCCGCAGCCCTACATGTGCTCCCCGCACGACTGCTATAATCAGGCCAGTAAAACAGCAACGAGATTTATGTTCATTGTATTAAAAGTACAGGGCTTTTTTTAAATAAATCTCTTCTCACAAGACTATACGACACTACATAGCCAAAACATTATGACCGCCTGCTCAAGAGCGCGATGGTCCACCCTTTGAACGCTGTACATCAACGGATCTCATGGCATGGATTCGACAAGTCCTTGGTACATTTCTGGAGCTATGTGGGACCGGAGGTCTAAGCACGGGTCATGCAATTCCTATAAATTACGGGTCGATGGTTTATGGGCCCAGGGAAGTGTGGTAGGTCCGCTGTTGTTTTCTATCTACATAAATGATCTTTTGGATAGGGTGGATAGCAATGTGCGGCTGTTTGCTGATGATGCTGTGGTGTACGGGAAGGTGTCGTCGTGGAGTGGCTGTAGGAGGATGCAAGATGAATTGGACAGGATTTGTCACTGGTGTAAAGAATGGCAGCTAACTCTAAATATAGATAAATGTAAATTAATGCAGATGAATAGGAAATAGAATCCTGTAACGTTTGAATACTCCATTAGTAGTGTAGCGCTTGACACAGTCACCTCGATTAAATATTGCAGAGCGATATGAAGTGGGACAAGCATGTAATGGCAGTTGTGGGGAAGACGGATAGTCGTCTTAGGTTCATTGGTAGAATTTTGGGAAGATGTGGTTCATCTGTAAAGGAGACCGCTTATAAAACACTAATACGACCTATTCTTGAGTACTGCTCGAGCGTTTGGGATCCCTATCAGGTCGGATTGAGGGAGAACATAGAAGCAATTCAGAGGCAGGCTGCTAAATTTGTTACTGGTAGGTTTGATCATCACGTGAGTGTTACGGAAATGCTTCAGGAACTCGGGTGGAAGTCTCGGGAGAAAAGGAGGCGCTCTTTTCGTGAATCGCTATTGAAGAAATTTAGAGAGCCAGCATTTGAGGCTGACTGCAGTACAATTTTACTGCCGCCAACTTACATTTCGCGGAAAGACCACGAAGATAAGATAAGAGAGATTAGGGCTCGTACAGAGGCATATAGGCAGTCATTTTCCCCTCGTTCTGTTTGGGAGTGGAACAGGGGGAGAAGATGCTAGTAGTGGTACAAGGTACCCTCCGCCACGCACCGTATGGTGGATTCCGGAGTATGTATGTAGATGTAGATGTAGATATGGGCGCTGACATGACGCCCGCCACCGGGTTCATATTAGGTGAATTTGGAGGCCATCACATCAATGCAGGTTTCTTTAATATGGGACCTGCAGCATATGTCAAAGTAAGACATTATGCAGAGATTTACTAGACAGTATGCTGCTTGGTGTTTTATTTTTATACACAAGCTTATTTCTGCGTTATTCCCTTCATCAGTACATCTGCAGACAATCGCATTTATTTATATTGTAACGTCTTTTTTTAAAAAATAAAATGTTTAAAATTACTTTGAATGAATGTATGAACCTTGGAACGGATACATAATCGAACTGTCGTGGAGCATGTCGTAACTGCAAGTGGTGTACTTACTCTGTGTTATTGTTGGCAAAACTTTATACGAATCGACTGGGCAGTGCAACTACCAATACCAATACTGCAAAATACATTCAGCACTTTAGGCACTGAATCCTATGGCCCTGTTCAAAACTAATAACTTTGGTCCCTGTGCACATAACAAATGTTCAAGTGTGTGTGAAATCTTATGGGACTTAACTGCTAAGGTCATCAGTCCCTAAGCTTACACACTACTTAAACTAAAGTATCCTAAGGACAAACACACACACCCATGCCCGAGGGAGGACTCGAACCTCCGCCGGGACCAGCTGCACAGTCCATGACTGCACATAACAAACAAATTAAATTGTCTTACCTATAGGGCAGCAACGGTGGAACGCGATATAGTCTGGTCCCTCATATAAAAAAATATAGATGCTAGCCAGAGGCTCAGCAGTGTGCAATGCTGGCCATAATGCTTTGAAATGCACATGAAATTCTTTTGGCTGATAAACGAGAACATTTAACAAAGTCCAACTTCTTTGAAAAATATATGACCTGGACTGGGAAGCGGTACTGATTGTAGTGAATTACCGACCCTGAGTTTTATTGCAAAATTATATTGCAAGTTAAGTTTGGCTTTTCAAAAACATTTGAAAACCGAAGTTACATTACTCACAATTGATTCACAAACAGTGAGATTTAAACAGCAAGTACTATCTAACTTCACTAATCCAACATAAATGCAAATCTCCAAATTACATATAGCTCTGTGCCGGCCGTTGTGGCTGAGCGGTTCTATGCTATTCAGTCGGGAACCGCGCGACCGCTACGGTCGCAGGTTCGAAACCTGCCTCGGGCATGGACGTGTGTGATGTCCTTAGGTTAGTCAGGTTTAAGTAGTTCTAAGTTCTAGGAGACTGACGACCTCAGATGTTGAGTCCTGTAGTGCTCAGAGCCATTTGGACCACTTTTATAGCTCTGTTAACAAATCTTAGAAGCATTACAAAAGTGAAATATCTGACTAGTCTTTTTATCAAAACATCTTACGTACATTCTGGGGTTACTCAACAATTATACAATATCAGCCAACTCATCTATACTAACGCGCTGGCAAAAACAAAAATCATAATTATTTAACATATTTACCTTACTTGCATGAAGACTTTTGCTTCCAAGTTCAACAATATTGACATATCTAAATTAATCTAACTCTTGGTGGCTTCACACCACAGAAACTGCCTGTCCCATCGTCTTTCCCTCACATACAGCTACCTACAACTGTGTGCCAAGCGCTCTCTTACTCCAACACTATAATAATCTCAGACCAGAAGCAGTATCTCTGGGTCTCCAGTCTTACACAGTCAGCGATATAAAACCTATCAAAGACATACATCGTTTACAAAATCATATTCGGGTGCCATATACAAATGTGCCTCAGTAGACTCCTTTCAATATTTTACATAACGTATAATTTATAAAGCTTTTTACATTGAATATCGTACTCAAGTTCTGACGTCGTAGACGGACATATGTCAACTTTGAGAACGCTAGTACTGCTATCCGTAGCTGTTGGACGCAACATTTTTTCAGTAATGTTTCAAAGTTTTTCGATGATTTGATGTTGCACGTATGTTATAATACGTCTTTTATTATTTTGACAGTTGTAGAAATTCAAGACAGACAGCTAGTTGTTTACCCAAAGGTACTTATATTTTTCCGGGTCGTGTATATATGAAACTACACTCCCGGAAATTGAAATAAGAACACCGTGAATTCATTGTCCCAGGAAGGGGAAACTTTATTGACACATTGCTGGGGTCAGATACATCACATGATCACACTGACAGAACCACAGGCACATAGACACAGGCAACAGAGTATGCACAATGTCGGCACTAGTACAGTGTATATCCACCTTTCGCAGCAATGCAGGCTGCTATTCTCCCATGGAGACGATCGTAGAGATGCTGGATGTAGTCCTGTGGAACGGCTTGCCATGCCATTTCCACCTGGCGCCTCAGTTGGACCAGCGTTCGTGCTGGACGTGCAGACCGCGTGAGACGACGCTTCATCCAGTCCCAAACATGCTCAATGGGGGACAGATCCGGAGATCTTGCTGGCCAGGGTAGTTGACTTACACCTTCTAGAGCACGTTGGGTGGCACGGGATACATGCGGACGTGCATTGTCCTGTTGGAACAGCAAGTTCCCTTGCCGGTCTAGGAATGGTAGAACGATGGGTTCGATGACGGTTTGGATGTACCGTGCACTATTCAGTGTCCCCTCGACGATCACCAGTGGTGTACGGCCAGTGTAGGAGATCGCTCCCCACACCATGATGCCGGGTGTTGGCCCTGTGTGCCTCGGACGTATGCAGTCCTGATTGTGGCGCTCACCTGCACGGCGCCAAACACGCATACGACCATCATTGGCACCAAGGCAGAAGCGACTCTCATCGCTGAAGACGACACGTCTCCATTCGTCCCTCCATTCACGCCTGTCGCGACACCACTGGAGGCGGGCTGCACGATGTTGGGGCGTGAGCGGAAGACGGCCTAACGGTGTGCGGGACCGTAGCCCAGCTTCATGGAGACGGTTGCGAATGGTCCTCGCCGATACCCCAGGAGCAACAGTGTCCCTAATTTGCTGGGAAGTGGCGGTGCGGTCCCCTACGGCACTGCGTAGGATCCTACGGTCTTGGCGTGCATCCGTGCGTCGCTGCGGTCCGGTCCCAGGTCGACGGGCACGTGCACCTTCTGCCGACCACTGGCGACAACATCGATGTACTGTGGAGACCTCACGCCCCACGTGTTGAGCAATTCGGCGGTACGTCCACCCGGCCTCCCGCATGCCCACTATACGCCCTCGCTCAAAGTCCGTCAACTGCACATACGGTTCACGTCCACGCTGTCGCGGCATGCTACCAGTGTTAAAGACTGCGATGGAGCTTCGTATGACACGGCAAACTGGCTGACACTGACGGCGGAGGTGCACAAATGCTGCGCAGCTAGCGCCATACGACGGCCAACACCGCGGTTCCTGGTGTGTCCGCTGTGCCGTGCGTGTGATCATTGCTTGTACAGCCCTCTCGCAGTGTCCGGAGCAAGTATGGTGGGTTTGACACACCGGTGTCAATGTGTTCTTTTTTCCATTTCCAGGAGTGTATTATTGATGTGTTTATAATCTCTGGTATTTTGGTTATCTGTTATATATATATATATATATATATATATATATATATATATATATATATATATATATATATATATATATATATATATATATATATATTACATGTGTATGCTTAAAGTTGGGTTATTCATTTAGTATATTGTGTCGATAATCCATAGCGTGAATGCATATTTGAAATTCCTTCAAAATATTCATTATGTCCCTAACATGGTTCTACAGCTATACAACAAAAAATACACCCTAAAAAAGGACCCATTAAATCACAAAATAACATTAACGAGAGAAACTACATTAAAAAAGAAAACTATCTACATAACAACAAACTGCATGGGGAAAGTATTAGGTCTACAATTTTGCTGCCGCCGTTTTGCAATAGGTGGCAGTACCGGCAAGTGGGGTTAGGTGGTTGGTCATAGGCGTAATACAATAAGCTTAGGCATCGGTAAACGTAATGCCATGAAAATATTAGTCGATTTGTGTTGCATCGTAAGGTTATTCACGATTAAGTACGTCAACTTTCTCGCCATTTGCGGGAAGTTTTAATTTTCTGCTTTAACATGACGAAATCTGCGGCTGTGACTCTTAAAATGCTGGGTAAGACCAGTGGTGAGGGAACTATTAGTGGAAGAACGTGTAGAGAATGTTTTCAACGCCTTAAGAAAGATGATTTTGATGACCGGCATGGCGGGGGAAGACAGAACGTTTTCGTAGCTACTGAAACATATGATGACAGTCACAGGACATCATTTTCGAAAGCAATTGATGCGTTCGAGCCCAGCACTTAAACACAAAAGGCCACACTACGGCGATAGACACGTAAAGGTAATTTTGCAGCAGGTCAGTGCTCGACCCCATGTTGCAGAACCCGTCAAAATATACATGGAAACGTTGAAATGAGAAGTCCTATCCCTCCCACCGTATTCTCCATACGTTGCTCTCTCTGACTACCACCTTTTTCGATCAGTGGCATACAGTCTGGCTGACCAGCACTTCCGATCATATGAACAAGTGCAAAATGAATCGATTCAGGGATCCCCACAAAAGACGCCCAGTTCTTCCGACACGGGATTCGTATGCTATCCGAAAGATGGGAGAATGTAATGGCCAGCGATGGGCAGTACTATGAATCATAATATTTTTGTAAGTTTTTCACAATAAAGCCAAGAATTTCGATAAAAAACGCCGGAAGCAAAGTTGTAGACCTAGTATCTGATAAAATGTACTACTGAAAGATACAAACGTGAATTTAGCCTTCAAAACAAGAAATTATACTAGCACAAAACTACGTTCCGGCAAAGCCACACTCCTGAATCACTTAAACCGTGGAATTTACAAAATTAACTGCAGTAACTGTACAAAATTTTATGTAGGACAGACAGGAAGAACTTTCATTATCAGATTCAGAGAACACACGAAGAAACAAATAACAACCAATCCCCATTCTTCACGCACGTCGAAAATGAGTAACGGAAAGTTGACAACATTGAAAATGCACAACAAACTCTGCACAAAAATAAATATTTTGGTGGAATTTGGAATATACATACACACTAAGGCTTACGCCCACGATATACTAAAAGAACAAACTAAATTCAAGCACACACAGTTTTTGAAACATTTTATTGAAATTTTATATAGGGATAACGGATAACCAAAAAACCATAGTTTACAAACACATCAATAACAGTTTCATAGATAAATGCCCCTTTAACATAAATGTCACTGAGTAAACAACTACCTGCCAGTCTTTAATTTCTACAACTGCCACAATAAAAAAAAACAAAAAACGTGTATATGTGCAACACCAAATCCCCGAACAACCTTAAAACGTTACGGAAAAAATATTACATGCAACAGCTACGGACAGCAGTATTAGTATACTCAAAGCTGACTTATGTCCGTCTACGTCAGGACGTGAGTACAATATCCAACGTAAAAAAACTTCATAAATTATATGTTATGTAAAATTTAAATAAAAGCGATTGTGTCCGCATCTCGTGGTCGTGCGGTAGCGTTCTCGCTTCCCACGCCCGATTTCCCGGGTTCGATTCCCGGCGGGGTCAGGGATTTTCTCTGCCTCGTGATGACTGGGTGTTGTGTGTTATCCTTAGGTTAGTTAGGTTTAAGTAGTTCTAAGTTCTAGGGGACTGATGACCATAGATGTTAGTCCCATAGTGCTTTGAACCATTTGAAAAGCGATTGTTTTGCAGATGTACTGATGATAGCATTAAAGCCGACATAACCTTATACACAAAAATAAAATATCAAGCACCACTGTCTACTAGACCTCTGCATGATGCCCTACTATGATATCAGCGTGACTTTACTACAGGGTGGGGCAACCCGGACGATTGGATATAATACGAAGTGAACGTATGCATATAACCACACCCCGTGACGTGCACACCACGTGTACGCCCCCCCCCCCCGCCCCCCACACCTGAACTGAACCTTGGTTCACACTAACAATCTTCACGCCTGACAAAGTTATCAGCACAGGTCATCTGGTCGCGACCCTAACTGGCCACCCAGGTCACCTGTCCTATCAGTATACGATTACTTTGCGTGGGGAGCCCTCAAATGTAAGGCGTAACGCAACAACCCCCCTAGTCTTCAAGAACTGCAGCAGAACATTTTAGATGAGACTGCAGCAATTCAAGCAGTCGAGCTTCGATCCGTCTTCAGCAATTTGCTGACCAGGACCCAAAAGTGCCAAGAGATGAATTGTGGTCACTTTCAACATCTGCTGTAGTCAGGTCAATAATGTATTTCCTTCCCTCTGCTCTGTTTCTTTGAGTCTGGAATTTTTTACTATGGACCAGTAACTTAATCATAGCTAACACACGGTTCAAGAGCCATAAAAGAAGTCTGTATACATGGAAGAAGCCTGGAGATACTGGTAGGTGGCAGAGAGATTATATAATGGTAAGACAGAGATTCAAGAACCAGGTTTTAAATTGTAAGACTTTTCCAGGGGCAGATGTGGACTCTGACCACAATCTGTTGGTTATGAACTGTAGATTAAAATTGAAGAAATTGCAAAAAGGTGGGAAATTGAAGAGATGGGACCTGGATAAACTGAAAGAACCAGAGGTTGTAGAGAACTTCAGGGAAAGCATTAGGGAACGATTGACAAGAATGGGCGAAAGAAATACAGTAGAAGAAGAATGGGTAGCTTTGAGAGATGAAATATTGAAGGTAGCAGAGGATCAAGTAGGTAAAAAGACGAGGGCTAGAAGGAATTCTTGGGTAACAGAAGAGATATTGAATATAATTGATGAAAGGAGAAAATACAAAAATGCAATAAATGAAGCAGGCAAAAAGGAATACAAACGTGTCAAAAATGAGATCGACAGGAAGTGCAAAATGGCTAAGCAGGGATGGCTAGAGGACAAATATAAGGATGTAGAGGTACATATCACTAGGGGTAAGATAGATACAGCCTACAGGAAAATTAAAGAGACCGTTGGAGAAAATAAAATCACTTTATGAATATCAAGAGCTCAGATGGAAATCCAGTTCTAAGTAAAGGGAAAGCAGAAAGGTGGAAGGAGTATATAGAGGGTCTATACAAGGGCGATGTTCTTGAGGACAATATTATGGAAATGGAAGAGGATGTAGATGAAGATGAAATGGTAGATATGATACTGCGTGAAGAGTTTGACAAAGCACTGAAAGACCTAAGTCGAAACAAGGCCCCAGGAATAGACAACATCCCATTAGAACTAATGACAGCCTTGGGAGAGCCAGGCCCCACAAAACCGTACCATTTAGTGAGCAAGATGTATGAGACATGAAACTAACACGAATTCTTTAGAGACGAATGGAAAAACTGGTAGAAGCCGACATCGGGGAAGATCAGTTTGGATTCCGCAGAAATGTTGGAACACGTGAGGCAATACTACCCTACGACTTATCTTAGAAGATAGATTAAGAAAAGGCAAACGTAAGTTTCTAGCATTTGTAGACTTAGAGGAAGCTTTTGACAATATTGAGTGGAATAACCTCTTTCAAATTCTGAATGTGGCAGGGGTAAAATACAGGGAGCGAAAGGCTGTTTACAATTTGTACAGAAACCAGATAGCAGTTATAAGAGTCGAGGGGCATTAAAGGGAAGCAGTGGTTGGGAAGGGAGTAAGACAGGGTTGTAGCCTCTCCCCTATGTTATTCAATCTCTATATTGAGCAAACAGTAAAGGAAACAAAAGAAAAATTCGGAGTAGGTATTAAAATCCATGGAGAAAAAATAAAAACTTTGAGGTTCGCGGATGACATTGTAATTCTGTCAGAGACAGCAAAGGACTTGGAAGAGCAGTTGAACGGAATGGATAGTGTCTTGAAGGGAGGATATAAGATGAACATCAACAAAAGCAAAACGAGGATAATGGAATGTAGTCGAATTAAGTCGGGTGATGCTGAGGGAATTAGATTAGGAAATGAGACACTTAAAGTAGTAAAGGAGTTTTGCTATTTGGGGTGCAAAATAACTGATGATGGTCGAAGTAGAGAGGATATAAAATGTAGACTGGCAATGGCAAGGAAAGCGTTTCTGAAGAAGAGAAATTTGTTAACATCGAGTATAGATTTAAGTGTCAGGAAGTCGTTTCTGAAAGTATTTGTATGGAGTGTAGCCATGTATGGAAGTGAAACATGGACGATAAATAGTTTGGACAGGAATAGAATAGAAGCTTTCGAAATGTGGTGCTACAGAAGAATGCTGAAGATTAGATGGGTAGATCACATAACTAATGAGGAGGTAATGAATAGAATTGGAGAGAAGAGAAATTTGTGGCACAACTTGACTAGAAGAAGGGAGCGGTTGGTAGGGCATATTGTGAGGCATCAAGGGATCACCAATTTAGTATTGGAGGGCAGTGTGGAGGGTGAAAATCGTAGAGGGAGACCAAGAGATGAATACACTAAGTAGATTCAGAAGGATGTAGGTTGCAGTAGGTACTGGGAGATGAAGAAGCTTGCACAGGATAGAGTAGCATGGAGAGCTGCATCAAACCAGTGTCTGGACTGAAGACCGCAACAACAACAACGGGCCAGTTTTATTTGTTCCGTCCCGGATAATGCTCCTTAAACGACTTTCGCACGATTGTGTCCTTGTGACACGGACAGTTATCCTGCTGGGAGATGCTGTCACCGTCGGGGAAGACACGAAGCACAAACGAATGCAGGTGGTCCACAGTCGTCACAGTGCCTTCAATTACCACCACTGGTACCGTGGACTCCCAGGTGAATGTCCCCTGTAGCATAATACTGCTCCCAACAGCCTGCGTCCGAGGCGTGGTGTATTTTCCGACAGCGTAACCTAACACTCCAGTGAAGAAATGTGACTCACGCGACACGTTCCCCCAATCTGTCGTCCAATGACGATGACGCTGTGTCCACTGCAATTGGAAACGGCGGTATCGGTGGGTGAACCCGAGAACATGTAAGCGTCGTCCGCTGTGAAGCGCTACGATTAACAGTGTGCGCTGATCGTTGTGCTCCGAAACAGCCTGCACCAACACCGTACTCTGTCGTGGGGTCTGCCACAGATCGCAGCCTGTTCTGCTTCACAAGAGCACGTTCTATGAAGAGCCGTGAACGCTTGGTAGCTTGTCGCATACCTGTGGTTTCGCCGTCCTTCGACCAATTTTTACAGGTGCTCACGATAGTAGTGCGCAAACAGATCAGCTTCGCCGTTTCCGAATGTTCGTATCTTGGCGCTGGGCCACAACAAACTACCCTTTGTCAAAGTTGCTTGTGCACATGGAATTCCCCATTTGTGATTCGTATCGTCGCTTGAATGATTCCCCATTTTCATCCGTGCTCCGCTTATGTACTTTCCTTACCTTGTCACGTTCACGTAACGCTCTCAGGTGGCGTTCAATGGTTCTAAGCACTATGGGACTTAACATCTGAGGTCATCAGTCCCCTAGACTTAAAACTACTTAAACCTAACTAACCTAAGGACGTCACACACATCCAGCCCTGAAGCAGGATTCGAACCTGCGCCAGTAGCAGCAGCTCGGTTCCGGACTGAAGCGCCTAGAACCGCTCGGCCACCGCGGCCGGCGCGGCGTTCAAATTCATGATGAGTAGTGGTCATATTGCATTGGTTCAGGAGTGTATCTTACGCATGAATGAATATATAGACTTGATGTGAATATTAACTTGCGCTAGTAAATAGAAAGTTTACCTGGCACTAGTTGTAAGTTGCCGGTTCTTGTCATTGCCGGCAGGGGTTGTCGTAGTACTCCTGAGTCGGTCTCGGCCGGGGACCAACTACCCACGGATCGATCGACTGTATCTACGTGGCAACTGGAAACGCTGAATAAAAGTTAGTCGCCAGATGAATATTACTTAGCGATTCCTCTCAACGTGTAACTGCGTATATTAACCGTAGGAGCACCAGGTTTTTTAGCTTACATGGAGCACCAACTCAGGCGAAAATTTCCCCGTGTTACAATAGGTTACAAATCTTGTAATATGCAGTTATTTTAAGTGATTGTGTTCCCAGTATGAGATGAGTTTAGAAGTGCTCAGTGACGTTATGATTAAAAACGCCATGTTTGGAACACATATAAGTATTAGTTAATATAATATTTTTTGTGGTAAAAGGTATAACAAACAACAGTGGTCAAAATTTGGACAACGAAAGTTTGTATAAACTAGGAACATGAAGTCCACACTTGAAAATACAAGCTTTCCCAAATATCTGCACACAAAGTGTTTGATTTTGTTAACTCTTACGCAGATAGCAACAAATTCTACATCCAAAGATGTTTGTATACATGAATAAACAATTGGAGATAGTACAGAAAGGTTATACAGAAGTATCCATAAATTTACTTGAAGAAACAGCAGAGTTACTGCTGTTATTGCATATCAAGGATGACAAATGAAATTTACACACAGTTCGAGCTGTGGTCACAGGTGGTACCAACCAAGGGCAAAATATGCCCTTGAGGGTAAAAGCTGCATTTTTATTTCCAGTTTTTAAAATTGTAACCATATAAATGAAGACTATGTTACTATCGACACATAAACAGTGAAGGATATTTGTTATGATTTTTAGTAAAAGAAAAATGTACGGGCCATTTTTGCCTATGGTTGCTGGTTGCAAGGCTAATCGAAATGGTAATGATCTCTATCATAGTGCGTCGGTGCTACCCAATTTGCAGCGTTGAACATCAATATTTCGAGTGTCTGTCGATTCCAGAGCTGCAAGATGGGTAAGAATAGCAACACACAGTCTACAAGCTGACTTCAAAAGTAAGCTGCACGTATCGTCCCACGCTAAGGCCATTGCGGAGCAAGAGTGGCGCGTTGCCAGAAGACAGGCACATGTTCTTGCTTTCCCGGATGCGCAATTTTGCAGCGGCGCGGCTAACAGTTGCATCACAGTCTGCAACTGGCAACTGGAAACGTACTCTCAAATTGAAGTTCGTGGGGCAGAACGATTATTGTGCGCAAATCCTTTAAGCTACACGCAGATTCACCCCGAAATTCTGGTGGCACGTGGACCAATTGCAATCTCGCGTCCATCCGTAGTGAAATGGTCCCAACTGTTTGACCAAAGCCTCACAGACGTGGACGTGGCTGACCGAGAGGGAAGGTGATCTACAGGCGGCAATGGCCAGGCAATCGAGGTACTGATACCCAGCAGTAGCAGGTTTTCCAACTATGAGGAAGTTCACACAGCCGTTCTTCAATGGCTTCCTGACCAAGGAGAGGATTTCTATAGTCGAGGAACTGACAGATTAATGGGCTGTTCCAACTAATATTTACAGCAGCTTGGTGACTATGTTGAAAAGTAGCGTCATGTATCTGTGTCACTTTGAAGTGCAGTGCGGCATTCAATGGAAGTTGCTTGCCGTGCCTAATAATGTGTAGCTTACTTTTCGAAGTTCTTTCGTATTGTTTTGGCGAGTCTTGCAAAAGAACTTATAAATACAGAAATGGTAAAAACGGCTTATAATTTAATGAATTTTAGTGGACAAGATACAGTGAGAAGAATGTATAGAAATCCAATGAGCGTGGGAGAAACCAGAGGAACAGTTGCTCCAGGGTTTGCTATCCATCGAGAGTTCACCTGCCTGCTGTAACGTGGTTTGCTGCGACGACGATGACGTCAATTACTCACAGACCTGGCAGATGCCCCGTCGTCCACAGAAACGGTCGCACGACACTTTATAAGGAGTGTGTCACAACTCTCCATTACATTGAAAACAATATAGTCAACTTAACGCTATTCTTTGCATTGTGTAAGCATTCAGATATCGATAGCAACAATCAGAGGGCGAAACACGGGAGCGCGACTCTAAGCCTTGTTGTGAGATGAGGTCTGTCTGCGAGAGTGGAAGTAGTAGTGTCGGTCGAGAGCTCGGAGGCAGAAGACGTGTCAGCTGCCCTTACGTCGGTAATGACAGATTTTACCACACTCAAGGCCTGGCATCTTTTATATAGCCAGGAGAGATTTAGATGGCTTAAGTACACGTGAAGATGAAATTCAAGGTAAAATTCGCAAGCATAGCACAGAAGCAATTGCAGAGCTAGGCTCGTGATTGTCAGTCCAATTTTGCAATAATCCCATGTTTTGCTTGTCAGTTAAAGAAGCCTCCTTATAAATAATAATAATTATTATTATTATCCACATCTAATTGATAAATAGGTTGTGGTTATTAAATGTTAATGTAACTTTGAAATTGAAATAATTTGTTAATTTGGCACTCGGCCATTGTTGATACCTATGTCATTATTATTGGCATTGTCTATTATTCGTTTCTGAAGTATTAAATAGACTTAATTAATGAAATACCTTTTCACAAGTTATTTAGTAGTTAACAGGACACAAGCAAACATCTTTTTATTAAATTCATTGTTAGTAACAACAAGCTTTAGCTGCTGCATGGTGCTGAGAATTGCTGTAAGCCATATGGGAAAAGGCAGGCACCTAAAGAGGTGAGTGCAAAACTTACGGCCAAACCAGAAACACTGACACAGCACAACATGTCATGTATTCTAATCCAGTAAGTTCCGTTGCACAAGCCAGACTCTGTCTCACTTGTAAATTCTTGTTGAAAAATCGCAGCCATAACGCTCAGGTATTCATTCTTACAGGTTCATTTGTTCCATTCTTAAAGGTTCCTTTGCTCATTTGTTCCTGTAGTTTTTCATATTCAATAACACAGTCAGATAGCTTATCCAAATGTTGGTTTTAAGTTTTTCGTGGAACGATCTGTTGAGGGCTTAAATGACGGTGGAACTGACACTCATACAACATGTACACAGTGTTATGCACGTTAGATTCCGTTCTATGCCTGCCTATGAAGTGACATGACCTAAAAAGTTTACCTTAGATTTTCTAAATGCAGGTCTCTCCACATTTACAGTAATGCCTTTGTCAAGAAAGAGCTGCAGCAGAAAGTTTAGAATTCTATTACGTTGTTGCCAATATTTTTCTGCTATAAGAATGTCATCGACATAAGCTGTGATATGGTTTTTCAAATAATCAGGGAGAAGAGTATTTATCCCACGAATAAACGCTGTTGTAGAAATGTTGAGCCCAAAGAGTAGCTTGCAGAATTGATAATATGTACCGAAACACAAGAATACTGTATATTGTTGGCATTCTGGATGAAGTTAAATTTGCTAAAAACTTGACCAGAGGTTCACTGAAGATAGGTCCTGTACTCCATAGAAATTTTGGAGGAGTTCCTCAATAGGTTGAGGCCTATCAGTTTCTGGTATTGTAATGGTATTGATTTGTCTCGAATCCAAAACCAAACCGATCGAGCCATCTTTCTTTTTAACAATGTGTAATGGACTATTGTAGGAGCTTACTACTGGCTCAATCATTCCATGTTGTAACATAGTTTAAATTTCAGCTTTAACCTTTTCTCTATAGTGTGCAGGAATGACATACGGTGGCACTCTAACTTTATGGTGAGGTTTGACATGGAACTTATAATTAAAGCGTTTAATGGCACCACGACGATGGTTGAAGACTTCAGCATGATTATGCAATATATTTGCAATGTCTTGTTTGCCATCCTCTGGATGTTGTTGTGCGATTTCTACTTTGTCATGGATTGTATGATCTATATCTATGACCTTGGGGTGCACTCAGCATCTTGAGGCCAATTGAGGAGCTACTCGACCGAATAGTAGCGGCTTCGGTCAAGAATACCATCATAACGACCGGGAGAGCGGTGTTCTGACCCCACGCCCTCCTATCCGCATCATGCGGAGGAGGATGACACGGCGGTCGGATGGCCCCGGTAGGCCACTCGTGGCCGGAAGATGGAGTGCTATATCTATGACCTTATTAGTGTTCTGCCATGAATCATATTCTAAATTTAATTCCTCACAGATGCTGATCTGTGAGGAGTACGGCTTTGTTCACTTAGAAAACACAGACAATTAACATCTTCCTCTTGAGGAGAGAGCCACTCCTCAGATTGTAGACAAACAAGTTTACCCTCTATTTTTAGTTCTACCTCTCCTTCGTTGAAGTTTAACACCGCTTTACGTGCAATTAAAAAGTCTACCCCCAAGATCATTTGAGTAGACAGGAGGGGCACAATCATGAAGTTTGCTGAGAGACTATGACCATGACACGTAAAATCTATGTTAATTTGGTGCCTCCCATCTACGCTCTTCCCGGCAACGGCACCCTTAATTCGTGTCTTTTGCAAGGGAAGGACTGGACTGTCTGTAATTTTACAACACTGACTAAACATGACATGACTTACAATGGAAACAGGACTGCCTGAGGTTAAAACTGCTGAAAACTTGGTTTCCCCAACTGGAAATTGATATCATCTTCCTTTTCCTCTAATATAAAATCCCTTGGATCTTCTAAGTGTACACAATTTAGTGGTGTAGTGTCATTGTCGTTTCTACTATAATGTGCTATTTCTACTGGCTGTGATAGTCCCAGTGCTATTTCATGGTAGTTGTTTCGAGGATATGGTCACCTTATTTCAACAAAATCACTTTCATTTTGCTGCTTTACATCATCATTGGGTTGCCAATCTGGAGCTGACGGTTGTGGTTGTCTGCTTCGAAAATTGGGGGGAGAGCTATTGTGACTATTACTCTGAGTAGAAATTGCCCAAACTTGATTTGCGTTTCCATGACTATTAGATGACAAGTCACATTGATTGTTGTAGATATCTGGTGGATGGTTCCCACTACTGTCAAAACTATACTGATTTGCGTTGTTATAATGCATGTTCTGGGGAACATTGTTTCCCTGGAAACTGCCACTGTTACAATAACTATTTCTTCTGTTACCCTTGTTTCAAAAACTTTTCTTACCATTAAAGTGTCCATTCTGGAAATTTCCATTGCGTCTGTTTCTTTGAAAATTACCAGAGTTGCCATTACATTGTTGACTGGACACATTAACTCGATCATAATGTGTTTGCTGATGGTTTTGTTGGTCGTAATTGTTGCAGTTGTTAGCATGACTATTAAAACCTTGCATAGGCTGATTGTTCTGCACAAACTGTGGGTTCTTTGCAAATTGATGCGAATAGTGATATTGGTATGCATGATTTTCGTAATTATAATGGTAATTTGAGTGGACATTATTACTGTACTGGTTCACAGAAGCTTGCATTTGCCTATTATTTCTACTTTTGTTATTATGAGAGTCCTGTCTATTGGGTTGATTGTCGTGACTGTCTTCTAGTTCTTGCAAAAGACCTGTGAATTCGTCAGTATGGTCTTTGCATCTACTAGCTACAATGACATGTTTTTTGTAAGTGGATAGATTGGTTATGCAAATACCAATAAGTTCTGCTGGACTGTGCAGATTTTCTAAATACTAGTTTCTACGCACTATGCCCTCAAAGTACAATGTTAGGGTGTTAAATTCCGTGCTTTCGAACGGCTTCTGGTTTACTGTGCCGGTTTTTACGCGTGAGTGTGTTGTGGGAGACCAGTATGCCGATAAAAAGACATGCTGAAATTCTGCCCATGATCGGCATTGTTGCGCTGTTGAACGGCATTGGCACCATATCTGCACACACAAGTCGTCAAATTCCCATAAATTCCGGAGAGGTAGGCGAGGAGCTCGACGCCATGTTCAATCACGTCCCTGAAGTGTTCCATTGGGTTCAGATCTGACGAGCTGTGGGACCAGCACATCAATTGGAACTCGCCGTTGTGTTCCCTGAACCGCTCCGTCATGCTGCTGGCCTTGTAACATGGCGCATTATCTCGCAGGAAAACGCCACTGCCGCAGGGAAACATGATCGTCATGAAGGTGTGTACGTGGTCTGCAACCAGTATACTATACTCCTTGGCCGTCATGGTGCCTTGCACGAGCACCGCTGAACCCATGAGTGCCCCTTTGAACGTTAATTATGGCATAATAAGAGCGTCGCCAGCTCGTCTCCGTGCCACAGTACAGGTATCAAGGAGCTACTGCCCTAGAAGACGACGGATTCGCGCTCTCCCATCGGCACGATGAAGAAGGTATCGGGATTCGTCCTACCATGCAACGCTCTGCCACTGCGCCGACGTCCAGTGCCGATTGCCACGTGGCCATTTCAGTTGTAGTTGCCGATATCGTGGTGTTAACAGAATGAGATTTTCACTCTGCAGCGAAGTGTGCGCTGATATGAAACTTCCTGGCAGATTAAAACTGTGTGCCCGACCGAGACTCGAACTCGGGACCTTTGCCTTTCGCGGGCAAGTGCTCTACCATCTGAGCTACCGAAGCACGACTCACGCCCCGTCCTGACAGCTTCACTTCTGCCAGTATCTCGTCTCCTACCTTCCAAACTCTACAGAAGCCCTCCTGCAGAAGTAGCACTCCTGAAAGAATGGATATTGCGGAGACATGGCTTAGCCACAGCCTGGGAGATGCTTCCAGAATGAGATTTTCACTCTGCAGCGGAGTGTGCGCTGATATGAAACTTCCTGGCAGATTAAAACTGTTTGCCGGACCGAGACTCGAACTCGGGACCTTTGCCTTTCCCGGGCAAGTGCTCTACCGTCTTCTTCTCAGATGATTGAGCACTTGCCCATGAAAGACAAAGGTCCCGAGTTCGAGTCTCGGTCCGGCAAACACTTTTAATCTGCCAGGGAGTTTCATCGTGTGTTAACGTAGGCAATTGCATGGGTCGTCGGCTGATGAGGCTCATCGTTAGGAGTGTTTGGTGCAGTGTGTGTTCAGGAACACGTGTACTCTGCACAGCATCATAGTCTGATGTTAGCTCCTCCACAGTTCGCCGCCTGTCGTGTTTTACCAGTCTGCCCAGCCTAGGAAGTCTGACACCTGTAGTGAGGGGTGGCTGCCCAACCCCACGCCGTCTGGATGTGGTGTCACTTTGGCTTCGCCACTTCTTGAAGACACTCAACACAGCACTCCCCGAACGTCGGACAAGTTCCGCAGTTTCCGATATGGTAGTTTTGCCGAGCCTCCGGGCTATCATAACCTGCCCTCTGTCAAAATTAGATACATCGCACGCCTTCCCCATTCAGCACGCGGACAGCACGCTCATTGATACTACATGCACCGCGCATGTGTCCGACCAGCTGCTATTCCTGGTCAGGTGACGCTGCTGTCACCTGGACGGGGCGGTTGTCGGTGGTCCCAGCGTTCTGGCTGATCAGTGTAGAAACATTTTGTTGTCCGTCAGTCCGTCTGTCTTTCTCTCCGACGTAACAAGCTGAAATTTATGCGTAATGCTAAGTTCTACTGTCCCTTGCCGTTACAAAAATTTGAAGTTTCTGTGATAAAGCTGACAAAAGTTACGGCCATTTATGTTACATATTTTCATACTCATAAACTCAATCATTCAAACGTACAGCCTTCTTTCCGTTGACCTACAATCATGAAATTTGGCAAGAAGCAAGGGTTGATTGTGCAACTAAAGGGAAAAAATCCAAAAATTGTTAATTTGTAAGTATAACACAAAGATTTTCTCATTTGTTATCGGGCGTCTGTCTGCCCGTCCGTCTGTTGAGACGCCTTTTTCTCAGGAACGGGTAAAGTTATATAAAGTTATCGAATTCAAATTTATATTAAGTACTGGGGTCTAAGGTCTCTTGATACTAAACTAAATGTAAGCATATGAGAAATTCTTCCAGTCCATATGAGGTGATTCGGTATTAGGCTGCAGTACTGGCACACGACGCTGTGACGCATTATGCTTACTGCCTGAGCCCTATCTCACTGTTACTCATTCCTGTGAACGGGAACGCGTTATGCAGATCTTGGTGCCTCTCGCGTCCATCTAGAAAAGGTAAGGATTTTATTATTTTATATTTCTAGTTTTTCCTGAGTTTAGCGAAGCGATGTTGGTCTGATATATTCGACGATGCCCTTTGGCTACACTGACTAAAGGATTCCTAAGAAATACAAAATTAAGGTATTTGCTCTTTCAATAGGTGATCTGTTTATAATTTCAATAGGTGATCTGTTTATACATGCTTATAGGTTATCCAAGTCTGCACAACGATTTCGCGATTCTTAAATAGATGTATTTGTTCTCTGTTTTCTATTTAGATAACCCGAATATGCCTAAATAAGGCGAAACGCGTCGTGAAAAATAAAAAAAATTAAAATAGCAACCAAGACTGTTTTTAACCAATACTGGTAAGCATATGAGCAAGTGCAATCAAAAGACAGCCATTTATGTCAGGTATTTCGATACTCGCAAACTAATTCATTAAAACCTTGTAGAGTACTGCCCATTGACATAGAACCAAGAGATTAGGCAAGAACCAAGTTTCCACAGTATAAGTAAAGGAAAAATTCAGAGCATTAATCTATAATTACTCCGTTAGAAGAGGCCTAATCTAATATTTGTGTTGTTATTTGTTACCCGAGATTACACTAAAACTGAAAGGCTTGGAATTCCCGAGACTGATATCTTACCAGCATCAATATCTATAACAGGCAAAAGTCGTTTAGATGCTCAATACCCGGGCTGGATGAACTGTCTACATACATGAATGCCAATTTTTCTTATATATTTACGGCACGTGAAGTTGAGAACTCAAATGTAGCTCTCCCTAAGCAGTCCAATGAAACTCTAATAAATTCTCGAGAAAAATCGACTTCGAACTTTTAATATCGGTACGCTAAAATAAGGTACACCCGTTTCGACGAGCAATATGGCTCCGTGGTAGCGTGCTCGCTCGTTGTCGGGCTGGGGTTCGATTCCAGGTGGAGCCAAGCTTTTAAACAAAACTTCATGTTGTACGTGCACTTCCGTTTAGCGCACGAGGCTGGTAATCGCTAGATCGAGTCTCGTTTCGGTCACTATTTTTTTCGTTTTCTCCGCTCAGTTACGGTATCTACGTCATTTAAGTAAAAAATTCATCAAATATGTGCTAAGTGACACATGAAATTGTCATTTTTATGAAAAGTTGATATATTCTTATTTCTAATTACGTACTACATACAAGAATCCAGTTTTCGTTGCAAACAACAATTCTTCATTAACAATCTTTCATGAATGATTGGTAATCAGAATTGTGTAATTTTTTAAAATTACATTTAAATTTTTTCTATATTCCTGTATTTACACTTCACGGAAATGCTCATAGAATATGCACATTTGGTAAAATTTTGATTCCTCCATGATTCGAATCCAGACCATCCTCCCCCCCCCCCCCCCCCCCCACACACACACACCGCGTACGCTCAAACAAACGAAACCCAACAGATGGTTCAAATGGCTCTGAGCACAATGGGACTTAACACCTGAGGTCACCAGTCCCCTAGAACTTAGAACTACTTAAACCTAACTAACCTAAGGACATCACACACATCCATGCCCGAGGCAGGATTCGAACCTGCGGCCGTAGCGGTCGCGCAGTTCCAGACTGTAGCGCCTAGAACCGCTTGGCCACCCCGGCCGGCAAACCCAACAGACGCCAAATACACTTCAAACTCGCGGGCCTCACTCAGCCAAACACGATACGAAACAAATGAATACTACACAGCCACAACAACACGTAATTGCGCCGAAACTATACCAATGTTTTGAAAAATCGTAGAAAGTGCAGTGTCAAGTGACCATAGGTCACGAAATCAGCTTATTCACTTCGCCAACAACATATGAGGAAGCACCACGATATCAAACTCGTAAGTTACACAAGAAACGTGATATATACTAATTCCGTTTGTAAGTGCATAATAAATAGGAAAATAAAAATTACGTTTTGCTGTTTGCAGCATTATGTAACAGCACCATGTAAGGTATGTAAACTAATGCATACATCCACTTCATTTGCCAATTAAGCTATAAATAGAACTTTGACATAATGTTATAAACAACACACAGTGCATCAGGTCTTTAATACATATCTCAACTGTGAACTATGAACGAACGATGAATAATATTTTACAACAATTATTCATTCACAATTGTAAATATTATGCACCAAAAGTTTCGCTAAATGTTAATATCTAACAACAATTTTACAGTTAGAAAATAAAAGACAACCCACTGAAGGTAGCACAAAAAGTGCTGAAACATGTGTGGGTGAAACAAAACAAAAAAAGGTGTCTTGCATAAGGCGGAATTCCTCGTCCTACCTATAGATGCCAAGGTATTTAAAATTTTTCACTATGGCTGTCTTCCATATTCCAACATGTAATGGGGCATTATTAGGGCCTTCTCTGGATACTTCTGTCATTTCAGTCTTCTCCATATTAATCCTCAGTCCAACTTAACTGGCATTCTTTGCTAACCCTCTACATTTTCTACCGTCTCATCCTTTGACTTCGTTGTGGCTGCAATGTCGTCAAAGTGAAAACATTTATTACAGAATTGAAAACAGGAAAACTAAGTATATAGACAATTTTAGACGTTGTCTTCTTTCTTCACCTTAAACAGAGTTACATTTAAAGCAAAACAACTCTGAATGTCGATTGCAGACTAAAGAAAAACATTTTCTGCATGTTTCTGGATGTTTTCTGTCAAACGAACGTTCGCATATGGAGCACCATCTACGTTTTGCCATCCTCTGCACTTGTTCTGAAGGAGGAGGAGGAAGATGAGGAACTCAGCTACTTCTTCCCTGTACTGGAGATCATCCCTCTTCAAGAATAAATTATCTTCTTTTGTAGTTGGCTTCTTTCCTCCAATCAGGATTTAAGTGCAGACAAATTATAAAAGGATTGAGGGGACTAATATCGAAAACATCATAAAAAAGTAACCACTTCAAGTGTTGTTGTTTTGGAGGGTATTTTCTGACTAATTCGCCAATTATGTTTACAGCCGATTTAGTTACATTATAGTGAAAGAATATAATACTTTTTGCTGCCTCACCTTCATCTGTTTCCTCTTTGAAAAGTATAATACTCAGCAGTGACACTACAGTACTCTTTTCTTCAGCAACAAGTGACTATTGTAGCCGATTCCTGAAATTTGAAGAGACTTGAAGCTGCAATTCTTCCCCTTGCTATGAAAACTTCTGCAGGCATTTCACAAAGATTCTTTGCTATTGTTCCAAGCAGACTCAACTGCTTCAGTTTTAATTCCAACTTGCGAAGAAATAATAAATAGTGTGACAGCGGGTGTACCTTATCGCAGGGTCACACTGACACTCCTTGGGAATCCCTCCCTCTGTGCACACAACTCAGGAAATTTCAAGAGATTCATTTCTTACGAGAATGTATCTTATAATGTCACGAGTCTCATGCCTGCAGCAGTAGGGCGCTTGTGTGTGATTCACTCAAGGTCAGAAACCCCACTCAAGCATCTTGTGCAACTGCGTGATATAAAAATGAATGTCATCCAGCAATTGCACTGGTTCTAGCCCAAATAATGATCTAAGACGAGGTCATCCTACCCTCACTGATATGGGCCAAAAGAATGGCTTAAAAAGTGGAGAATCTGTCCCTTCCCCCCTTTTCCCTGTAGGCTAATAGGAATGTAGTTGCCCCTCCCCCAACTCACCTTTTATTGTTGTTCCAAATACGTGAACCTCGTCATTTGGCTATGCCTGATGCACAGTATGGCAAGCAGAACCTCCTTCCAGTGGTGAGGCTGACATGAAGTCTGCCGTGCTTTCGTGGTCGATTTGAGGGACCATAGTTTGTTTTCAGTCATCAGTAACAATTCAGTCTCCTACTGAAGCATGATGCGTCTATCAGAAAATGAGATGTTAGCGTGCAATGGGATGGGACATTGGTGGACAGCACATACCAACATGTTTCCTTGGTGGCTTTGTCAGCCATACCGTTTCCCTGTATCTTGATGTGGCCAGGTACCCAGCAAAAGATCATCTCCTTGCCACAGTGTTGGAGCCGCCGTAAGGAGTTGCGGATGGAGCTGAATCAGCTGGGCTACTAGATGCATTTGGTGAAGTGCTTGCAGTGCACTAAGAGAGTTAGAACAGACAAGAAATCTTGTACGGTGATGTCTGCGAATCCTCTCCAGTGCCATCAAAATGCTATATAATTTCACATCATAATTTGTAAATTGTTTGGGTAGATGCACTTTAAAAACCCTATCAGCAAAAGCAGCAGAACAAGCGAGGACATTCTCTTGCTGGGATCCTTCTGTATAAACGGCAATAAAACTGTGGTATGTACTTAAAAGCCCTCATCTCGTGGTCGTGCGGTAGCGTTCTCGCTTCCCACGCCCGGGTTCCCGGGTTCGATTCCCGGCGGGGTCAGGGATTTTCTCTGCCTCGTGATGGCTGGGTGTTGTGTGCTGTCCTTAGGTTAGTTAGGTTTAAGTAGTTCTAAGTTCTAGGGGACTTATGACCACAGCAGTTGAGTCCCATAGTGCTCAGAGCCATTTTGTACTTAAAATGTCCAAAAACAAAGTAGTAAAACTAATCTGGAGTACAAGGTTTCTTGTACTGTGTCAAGCTTAAAAACACTTTTGGCCTCTGAATACACCAAGGTGGCAATGCGTTCCATCCCTGTCTGTATATTTTTATACCTGATAGACCTACATCCTTGAGACAGTCTGTAGTACGTGTCCCAAATGGCTTGGAAACATGGGGCCACTTCCTGAACAACCGTTGATAGGTGGTTGGACCACCGCACAAATGCCAATGATTGAGTTGATGCGGAGATTTTCAGTGCCAAAAGGAAACAGCGCCGAATCCAGAGTGATAGTTCACCAGCCTCTGCACAGATCTTCGGAACTGGGCTGGTCTGAAAGGTCCAGTCGATATCCGAATGCCCTCATGGTGGGCAGCATCTAAAATCTTGAGGTAGGAACTATGGGCTGATCTGTAGACCATGCTGCCATAATTTAAACGTGATTGAACATATGTCCTATGACACTGCAGGGACCTGTCAGCTACCATGTTTTTCCGCTAAGGCATTTAAAAATATTAAATGACTGGAAGCTCGTTCTTCGTAGGTTTTTCAGGAGTGGGAGTCAATTTAATTTCGAGTTAAATAATAAATTCAAAAAGGGCACAGTTTCTTCAAAGCTTAAAATATTGTCCCCCCATTGTGAGCACTGGTTGGTTAAAACTTCGACGAGCTCGATTAAAATTGCTGCACATAGTCTTCTCGAGTGAGAACCAAAAAACAGTTGTTCTGGCGCAGGTTTCCAGCCTCCTAAAGGTCAGCTGCAGCTGCCTCGTCGTCGTCGTTATAAGATCAGAGAAAGAGTAGAAGACTGCAAAGTCATTCACAAACAAAGAGCATTTGACAAGGCTCCTGACTGCAGAGGAAATGCCATTGATAGCTATGCTATACAATGCGACACTGAGGACACTGCCTTGGGGGACCCCAAAATCTTGAACAGAGCAGTCAGTTAAGGCATCACCACCGCGATATCGAGAAGCCGGTCCTTGAGAAAGGATTGGATAAGAAGTGGTAGGAGCCCATGTCGTCCCCATCATGAAGTTGGAGAAGGATGTGTGCCTCCACGTAGTGTCATATACTTTGTCAGGTCCAAAAAACACACAAACCAAGTGGTTTCAGCGTAAGAAGTTCTCCTGTATCGCCATCTCCAGTAGAATTGTCAAGGGTGGAACGGTAGTGCCTGATAACTCACTGGGAGCGGCTCACGTGAGCTAGGGATTCGAGCAGCCAGATGAGGAGCTGTTGACCATGCTTTCGTGAGTCTTACTCTCACAACTGGGGAGGGCTACACTCCGGTAACTATTAGGGGTGCTATGGTCCTTGCCTGGTTTCCAGAATGGAATTAATATTGCCTCCTTCCAAGTCCATCAAACCAGATGTGATTGAAACAAGAGAGAAGCTGTCCTTTAGCCTCAGGCACAGATGACGAAGCATGGCATAATGGACCTCATCAGGTCATAGAGCAATATCTCTGGCTGCAGACAAAGCTGATTCCAGTTCTTACAAGGCAAAAGGTTGTAGATTTCCTCATCATGCGAGAAGAAACTGAACTTCATCATTTCTGCAGTCCTTTGGAGCAACTGAAAAGCAGACGCTATGATGAAAAGCAGAAGTTTGGATGACGTAGTGTGTAGTGACAGAAAAGAAGTGTTCAGCTAAAACTTGAGCCATGTCTGCTGGCGTGTCCATCAAGACCCCATTACTTGACAAGGCCATAAGGGGGCTTGTAGTGCCCTTGCCTGAAATCCGCCTTATTGAGTCCCAAACTTGCGCATTGGAAGTGTACCAATTAATGGAATTCGTGAATTCCCTCCTGGAAGCCCTCTTCCGTTATTTTATCACTCGCCTTGCATGTGCTCTCGCAGACCTGAAGGCATAAAGGTTTTCTGTAGTTGGTTGTGTTCGGCTGGCCCTGATTCCCAATCAACAATCGTCATTCCACCGAGGTGCAGGTCGTCGTCTGAGGTGGTTACTAGACTGGGGGATGGACTCGGCTGCACTTTGTTGGATCTCACAAGTGAAATGGGCAACCGTCTCCTGTGTGCAATCCTTCTGTTCAAAAATATCCTGTCTACTGTACTCCAACTAATTTGCCCTTTGTATCAACCATCTGCCTGGTCTCCTGTCAGCCACCAGCCTAGTTAGCAGACGGATCCACACTGGGATATGGTCACTTGAATGTAAATCTCATAGCCACTTCCCTCTGAACTGAGCCTGCAATAGCTGAGCAAGAAAAACAAAGGTCAATCGCTGAAAAAGACTCTTTAGCTGTTGAAAAGTGTGTCATCTGAACCATGTTCAGAAGACGGATATTCTCAGAATGAATGAATCGCTTTATCATCCGACCACTGGAGCAAGTGGTAGCCGAGCCCCACAGCACTGGAGTCTCTCACAAGGAGGAATGGGCGTGAAAGTGTCCGGAAGAGTCCTGTCAGTGTGTCTGCATCCAAAGCATCATTAGGTGGAAGATATAAAGAACACATTGTGATATTAAAGGGTGCTGGAACTTTCACGGCAATTGCTTGTATGGTCGTGGTAAGAGGGACAGGAGAGGAGTGACATCAGACATCAATGAAACCAGCCACTCCACCTTTAGCCTTGTCTCCAGTAGTATCGTACTTCCTCTATGGGTATTAACCCTGTGATGGACCAGAAGCTGTAATTCTTCCAAATGTGAGTGATATCCATTTAAATTCCACTGCAACACAGAAGTCCCTGTGGAAGCCATTGTTAAGCGAAGGTTGTTCGTGTCTTCCTCCCTCAAAGGTGGTGACCTACTGGGGAGGTCAGGGGAAACGTTAGCCGGTTCCTGGCTCTCTGGTTCCTCCGACTGGAAGTCCCTCTTCTCAAGAGCATAGTCACCACCAGAGAGGGAGAGAGCTCACCGATCTGAAAGTTTAACGACAGCATTCTTTAACTTAGAACTACTTTTCGAAGGATGTTTTTCTTTACTTATTGGAGGAGGTGGTTGCTTAGGTTGCGGGAATAGCTTAGTTGGCTTCTGATGGTGGACAGTGGTATGTGGCTTGGGTGGTAAGCCCATTGCTGTCGGCTTCCGAATGACTTCTGTTTCTAGTGGAGCATTTCCCCCACAGGTACACTGACGTGTACTCGTATTTGAATCTGTGGTCTGAGTTTCTGTGGAGGCATCACACTTGGAAATTGGCTTCTTAAGGGCAGATGCAAAAGAAATAGCAAAAACTGTAGGTTACATAACGTTGAAAGCTTTTTTAGCTTCATCATAGGGTATGCATCTTTTGACTTTCAACTCCTGAATTTTCCTTTCCTCGTTGTAAACCTCACACTCTCTGCTCCTTACTGGGTGATCCCCAGAGCAGTTTACACATTTGGGAGACAGTGAACAAGAATTGCCTGATTCATGAGCTGAGCCTCCACAATAGCCACACGTAGCATTCCCATTTCATCCCATAGTGGTATGGCCAAATCTTTGACATTTGAAGCATTGCAATGGATTAGAAACGAACCAGCGAACCTTAAGATGGATATAGTCTGTAAGGATATATTCAGGTAATACCAGAGTACTAAACATTAGAATAAATGTTGCCAATTTTTCCAATTTGCCATTGACTCTCCTCATATAGTTCTGCACTTCAGTGACACCCATATTTTTCCATTCTTCACGTAACTTAGCGGGGTCCACCTCCATTATATTGGAGCAGGTAACCAAACCCTTACTAAAGTTAAGGGTGCTAAGCAACTCAGCCTCAAGTGGGTCATCACCTAAGGTCTTACATCTCAGAATCTTAGCTATTTGGTTTGAGTTAGCAGTTACAACTAGAAGTGATCCATTACGAAGTCATTTGACACTTTTTAGAGACCCAGCAATGCCTTCTAGTACCTTGCGAATATAAAAAAGGGAGACCTTATCAAAGGTTCCCCTGTTTGCTTGATTACAAAGAATGTATTATGGCACACTAATGCCCTTACTGTGATTCTGCGACTTCTTTTTAGGAGGACTGACCAACTGGGCTCTCTCTGATGACTGGTGTAGGTATTACTTAATGGTACACCCATCCTATCAGGAGTAGTAGTTTGATGAGACCATTCCATAGGGATCCCATGAGACACTAGGGAAACAACTGTCAACCCAAGCAGAGCCATACATGCTTGAGGAACCCTCATACAACTGGAGGGCGGCAAGTATCCCAGAGGTCGTCCGCTAGAGACTGTTTTACCCCAAAAAGCATTCACTTCATCAGCACGTAGCACACCTTGGGGTTGAGGCTATTTTTTTATAGAAATGTGTACCCTCCTCATGGTCCAAACAGTGAATCCAAGGTCCACATTCTCCAAAACACAAAACATTCCACTGGTGTGCCGCATGGTGGTCGCTGAAGCATGCCCAGGGTTTACAATGACAGAGGGCTAGCGGCGCTTACCAGTCCCCAGCTCAGGGGTCACCAAGCTCATACTCAGCAAACGAATGCTGAGACCTTGAGGGTGCTGGTGAGGTAACGACAGTGATCCACTGCCCCACACTGATATCTGGAAAGCTACTTGCCATGGGCAGTGCTAGCCTATATGATGGTGGCTCCAGGTCCCATGATTTTGAGGTAGTCTACCCTGATGCAGAGTTGAGCTGTAGTCCATGAACAGCATTCCAGATGGCGCTCAAGCATCACAGGCTGGTGATTACAGAGCTGCGATACTAACAGGAGTGACTTTAGTGTAGTGAAGGAGACCTTGGAAGGGAGAGTCCTGAGGGACCCCTTCCATGCAAGAGTATTCAGAGGAGGCTATTGTCATTCGAGCTGGGAGGGTGGGGACCGACGTCCCTGGCGTTTGGGGAGATGTTGCCCTCTAAGTACAAGCTTTGGGAGCAACAGAAGAAGTTCCCCTAACCACTAAGGGAGGGGATGTAGTTGGGTGGTCCTGAGGGGCCACTGTATGAGGTAGAGATGAAGAGAGTACCGTTGCCAGAAAGGGTGATTTCGATGTAATTGCAGTATACGAAGATGTCAAGTGAAAGGGGTGCAACTGTTCATACTTCTGTTTGGTCTCTTGGTCCAGGTTCTTGTACTCCATAGTTTTCAACTACATTTGGAGTACTGTGCGGCCTGACGAGCAGCGAAAGTGGTGTTCTCCACAGCTGACACAGGTGGGAGGAAGTGCACGGGGAACATTCAGATGCAGTGGACGTCTGCAGTTTCTACATATGGCGCTGGAGTTACATCGGGAAGACTAGTGCCCAAATTTCCAGAACTTGAAGTACCACATAGGGGGAGGGACGTATGGCTTTACGTCACATTGGTATACCATCACCTAGACCTTTTCAGGTAATCAATCACCTCAAAAGCCAAGACGAAGGCACCAGTAGCAACCCTATTACCTTTTGGTTCCGTATGGACACTCCATATGAAGTGAACACATTGCTGTTCTAAATTGGTGCGTAGCTCGTCGTCAGGCTGCAAGAGAAGGTCGGTATGGAACATAATCCCCTGGATCACGCTGAGGCTTCTATGGGCGGTGACAGAAACGGGAATATCACTCAGCTGGTGGGAGGCGAGCACTGACCAGGATTGGGCAGGGGATACTGTCTGAATCAGGAGTGACTCATTTCTCATTTTTAACAGTGCAGCAACTTCTCCAAACTCATCCTCCAGGTTTTCAACAAAAAATACGTGCTTTGTAGCCAGAAATAAGTCCCCATCTGTTCTGCTGCACACTAAACACCTTTGTGAATAAAGCTCTCTTTTATCCATAGTCCTACGTTCCTCTCACCGTGTAGCTAGAGAGGGGAACGATTTGGGGTTATACATCACTGCTTTATAATCTGCTTTCCCTTCTTAAAGACTGATTTGGTCATTTGGTCACCAGAAGGAGATGACTTGGTCCGTTCCATTGCAGGTCACCCGCCCTGGTACTACCCACTTCGATCAGGGGCTCTCCTCATGGGCGCCACCCAGCCACAGTAAAGGCCACCTGGCATGGTAGCTGTTGCTGGGAGTCCTGATGCCCCAAGACGACAAGCATCTACTACTTGGCATACGTGGGGAGTTGGCAGCTCAGGTATCAGTAGTGTGATCCCTGTGTTGTTATGGGCCTACAACCAAGTGGGTACATAACAGCCCCAGCACGACCGACTGGCTACCGTGCTGGATTTTGGGTGCAGAGAAAGGCCATATTGTCATGGGAGTGAAAGAGGACAGTGGAAAACGTAAGAAAATGATGCACCCCATAAGATGCACTCTCCAAAGTAGCTGGATTTCAGGTGGAGTTGCAGAGCCATGACAATAAGATGTGTGGAAGATGTAATTGCAAAATTGAAATATGGTGGCCTATGTAAGGCGTCCTTCCGCAAATGGCCAGCACTTCTGTACAATTTTGAAAGTGGTATGTCAAACCCTAAAAGAGATCCATAACTAACCACGCCGAAAAATAGAGGACTCCTTTTGGTCGCGTCGTGCGACAGGCAGGAGTACATCGGACCTATTCGAACCGCTGAACCCTCAGGGGACAATATATGTTGATTATGGCCGATAGGAAGACCTACGATCTTTTAAGTACTTATATTTGAAGTATACTCTTCATAGTTTTCGCACTGCAAGATTAATTCACTTTGGCTTCACAACTGATCATTGCGGTGGTAATCGAACATGATTAAAATTTCCAGAGTAAAATTTTCTCTCTGGAATGTACGCTGATATGAAACTTCCTGGCAGATTAAAACTGTGTACCAGACAGAGACTCGAACCCGGCGCATTTGCCTTCAGAAGGCAAGTCCTGTACCGACGGAGCTGCCCCAGCACGACTAATGACTCGGCTCACAACTTTACTTCCTTCAGTGTCTCGTCTACCTTACAAACTTCACAGAAGCTCTCCTGCAAAACTTGCAAGAATAGCACTCCTGGGAGAAAGGATACTGTGGAGACATGGCTTAGCCACAGCTTGGGTTATGTGTCATTCTAGAGCGGAGTGTGTGGTGGTATGAAACTTCCTGGCAGGCTGAAACTTTGTGTGTCGCTAATAGCCTTTCTTCCATTAGAGCTAATCGAGCAAGTTTCGCAGGAGAGCGTCTGCGTAGTTTGAAAGATACGAGAGCAGGTGGTGGGGGAAGTAAAGCTATGGGGATATGCCGTGAGCCGCGCTTGGGTAGCTCAGTCGGCAGTGCACCCGCCCGCGAAAGGCGAAGGTCCTGAGTTTCGAGTCTCGATACGGTACACAGTTTTAATCTTCCAGGAAGTATCATGACGGGCAGGCTGCTCTCGGCCAATAAGGAAAAACGACACACACAAGAAACCATGGAACATCGACGAATACAGAAATCGTACTTGAAAAATTGAAGGCGAGCGAGAGAGCTTCTGTCCACTGATAGTTTATGACAATAGAACGCCGAGGATTAGCTCAGTGGCGGCGAGTTACCATCGTACACGCCATGTATGTAATTGTTGAGCCTAACGAGAACAAGATCGCAAACTGTTTCCGTTGACAAATCGGGCAGCCTTTACTGAATTCCTGAAGCCTTAGGATATGTAGCAAACAACTACAACATGGCTCCATGTGGCTTGCACGTCAACTCCGCAAACTGTGGAAGAAGCGTGTAGCCTGTATAAGAAGAAACCAGCTTTGGCTGCTAATTAAAATCTAAACTAGGCACTCGAAGAAAACGGTCGTCCTTGCTTAGATGTGCTACATCTACATCTACATCTACATTTATACTCCGCAAGCCAATCAACGGTGTGTGGCGGAGGGCACTTTACGTACCACTGTCATTACCCTCCTTTCCTGTTCCAGTCGCGTATGGTTCGCGGGAAGAACGACTGCCAAAAAGCCTCCGTGCGCACTCGAATCTCTCTGATTTTACATTCGTGATCTCCTCTGGAGGTATAAGTAGGGGGAAGCAATATATTCGATACCTCATCCAGAAACGCACCCTCTCGAAACCTGGCGAGCAAGCTACACCGCGATGCAGAGCGCCTCTCTTGCAGAGTCTGCCACTTGAGTGGCCGAAGTTAGTTAATTTTGGCAGCTGATGGAAAGCTGCTGACGCCTGTTAGATTGCCAGACACTGTTCCAGTAGGTAGATAAGTCAGTGTATGGCAACTTAGTGGATCTGAGAGGATTTTCCGAAGCTGTAAAAAACGTTGATGAATTGTTAATAATAAGTAGTTACGATACGCAAAAATAATGGCAAAGTACTTACGTACCATCTCTAGCTATTAAGTACACTACTGGCCATTAAAATTGCTACACCAAGAACAAAAGCAGATGATAAACGGGTATTCATTGGACAAATATACTAGAACTGACGTGATTACATTTCCACGCAATTTGGGTGCATAGATACTGAGAAATCAATACCCAGAACAACCACCTCTGGCCGTAATAATGGCATTGATACGCCTGGGCATTGAGTCAAACAGAGCTTGGATGGCGTGTACAGGTACAGCTGCCCAAGCAGCTTCAACACGGTACCACAGTTCATCAACAGTAGTGACAGGCGTATTGTGACGAGCCAGTTGTTCGGCCACCATTGACCAGACGTTTTCAATTGGTGAGAGATCTGGAGAATGTGCTGGCCAGGGCAGCAGTCGAACATTTTCTGTATCCAGAAAGGCCCGTACAGGACCTACAACATGCGGTAGTGCATTATCCAGCTGAAATGTAGGATTCGTAGGGATAGAATGAAGGATAGAGCCACGGGTCGTAACACATCTGAAATGTAACGTCCACCGTTCAAAGTGCCGTCAATGCGAACAAGAGACCGAGACGTGTAACCAACGGCACCCCATACCATCACGCCGGGTGATACGCCAGTATGGCGATGACAAATACACGCTTCCAATGTGCGTTCACCGCGATGTCGCCAAACACGGATGCGACCATCATGATGCTGTAAACAGAACCTCGTTTCATCCGAAAAAATGACGTTTTGCCATTCGTGCACCCAGGTTCGTCGTTAAGTACACCATCGCAGGCGCCTCTTTCTGTGATGCAGCGTCAATGGTAACGGCAGCCATGGTCTCCGAGCTGATAGTCCATGCTGCTGCAAACGTCGTCTAACTGTTCGTGCAGATGGTTGTTGTCCTGCAAACGTCCCCATCTGTTGACTAAGGGATCGAGACGTGGCTGCACGATCCGTTACAGCCATGCGGATAAGGTGCCTGTCATCTCGACTCCTAGTGATACGAGACTGTTGGGATCCAGCACGGCGTTCCGTAGTACCCTCCTGAACCCACCGATTCCATATTCTGCTAACAGTCATTGCATCTCGACCAACGCGAGCAGCAATGTCGCGATACAATAAACCGCAATCGGGATAGGTTACAATCCGACATTAATCAAAGTCGGAAACGTGATGGTACGTATTTCTGCTCCTTACACGAGGTATCACAACAACGTTTCACCAGGCAACGCCGGTCAACTGCTGTTTGTGTATGAGAAATCGGTTGGAAACTTTCATCATGTCAGCACGTTGTAGGTGTCGCCGCCGGCGCCAACCTTATGTGTATTCACTGAAAAGCTAATCATTTACATATCACAGCATCTTCTTCCTGTCGGTTAAATTTCGCGTCTGTAGCACGTCAGATTCGTGGTGTAGAAATTTTAATGGCCAGTAGTGTATTCCTCATTTACTTTCGCAAAATATAATATTAATAATAAGAATGAACTAATTATTAATAAATCCAGATTTTTGTGTTACTTCTAGCATTTCTAAGACTTCCTATGCTTTCAATGTCGTGTTCGTTTTTTTTTATTTACTTATTAAATATCATAAACAGAACAAGCAGCAGAGAAAACTCCCTAAGTTTGCTTTGTACCGAACAGACCATTTGCAAAGGCGACATAGGCGGCCCTGTGATGTGCCCGGCCAGCCCCGGGAAGCTGCAGCAGTTCGGCATCGTAGACGGACGCATCAGCGAGCCGGAAGAGCAATCCGGACGTGTACGCAGGGCGATTGGTATTATGGATTTGAACTGCATCGTGCCGCAGCTAGAGAACCGCTACTTATTCGTCGGCTACTTCCAGTAGGTACCCTAAACCTCCCGTTTTCCACACTACGCCTTGAGGGCGCTTACTAATTTCTTGTGTTTCTCTTTTCCGTGTCTAGTGCGTTCGTAAAACAAATTCCAGACCTCCCGACGGAGGACATATATTACCCACCACTCAACAGGACAGCATATTCTCATGATGGGCCTACTCATAAACCGAAGGGCAGTGGCACCCGGAGGCTCAAGGTAAGAGTCACATTTTCTCTCAAGAAAATTATTCTAGTTTGCCATTCAAGGTTGAGTTAAAGCAGGCGACTCAATTATAGAAATGCGTAGTGTCTGTTGTTTTGGACATGTGCTAACGAACAGTGAAGACACATTGATACAACTGATTCGCCTCAATGGGCAGTGAATCCGCCCCCTTGCCGGCCGCGGTGGTCTGGTGGTTCTAGGCGCGCAGTCCGGAACCGCGGGCCTGCTACGGTCGCAGGTTCGAATCCTGCCTCGGGCATGGATGTGTGTGATGTCCTTAGGTTAGTTAGGTTTAAGTAGTTCTAAGTTCTAGGGGACTGATGACCACAGAAGTTAAGTCCCATAGTGCTCAGAGCCATTTGAACCAATCCGCCCCCTTCAGTGTGAACGCACAGTCACGTTCGATCTCCTGCGCGAATCTCAAAGTAGCGAATATGGAGGATTTGGACGGGGATTGCGGGTAGGTGGCTCTAGGTGGCAATGAGGGGCGCAGCGAGACAGTCCGCGCCATTGCGACAAACACTGTGTCCGGTTGATGCACTGGTTAACGCGCCTACCGAGTAAGCAGGAGATTCCGCCTCAGTTACACTATGTCAGCGATTGCTGCGCAAACACTTTCTCCACGTACGCGTACACCATAATTACCCTACCACGCAGACACTGGGGTTATACTCGTCTAGTGTGAGACTTTGCCAGCGGGTCCACTGGGGTCCGAACCGCACAGTAGCTTTGGGTTCGGTGTGGGGCAACGGTGGGGTGAGTGGACTGCTGTAGTCTGTTGTGGGGTTGTGTACCACTGCGGGTTACGACAGGGACGAAGCCTCTTCGTCGTTTCTAGGTCCCCAGTTCCATACAGTACAATAAAAGCAGGAGATTTATGGTTCGAATGCTAGTCCCGCACACATTTTCTCCCGGTGCCGCTGACTGCACATAATGCCCCAATGCAGCTGACATCATGTGTTCCTTCTTTTTCCGTTCCTTTCTCCCCCCTCAACGTTCAATTTACATAATATATATCACAGCTGCGGATTCCAAGTGGTATCTGTTTTTTCGGACATGTCCATATAATGATTACTGGTTCACAGTTCCGTTGCAGGTTGCTTGTTTAACCGGTTGTTGTTATTGTGGTCTTCAGTCCAGTGACTGGTTTGATACAGCTCTCCATACTACTCTATCCTGTGCAAGCTTCTTCATTCCCAAGTAACTACTGCAACCTACATCCTTCTGAATCTGCTCAGTGCATTCATTACTTGGTCTCCCTCTATGATTTTTACCTTCCACGCTGCCCTCCAGTACTAAATTTGGCGATCCCTTGATGCCTCAGAACATGTCCTATCAACCGATCCCTTCCTCTAGTCTAGTTGAGCCACAAATTCCTCCTCTCCCCAATTCTATTCAGTATTCCTCATTACTTATGTGATCTACCCACCTAATCTTCAACATTCTTCTGTATCAAAACATTTCGAAAGCTTCTATTCTCTTGCTGTCCAAACTATTTATCGCTCTTGCTTCATTTCCATACATGACTACACTCCATACAAATGCTTTCAGAAAAACTGCCTGACACTTAAATCTCTACTCGATGTTAGCAATTTCCCTTCTTCGGCAACGCTTTCCTTGCCATTTCCAGTATACGTTTTACACCCTCTCTACTTCGACCATCATCAGTTATTTTGCTACACAAATAGCAAAACTCATCTACTACTGTAAGTGTCTCATTTCCTAATCTAATTACCTCAGCATCACCTGACTTAATTCGACTACATTCCATTATCCTCGTTTTGCTTTTGTTGATGTTCATCTTATATCCTCCTTTCAAGACACTGTCGATTCCTTAACCGCTTATAGGGGTAATAAAGACGGATATTTCAATATTTCACATAATTATAGACTGAATTTAAAAATTTAAAATGCTGTCTAATCTGCTCACTAAGAGGTATAATGTTATCATTATGGTTTAACACAATAAGACAAGTATTAGTTACAAACTGTGTATATGCCAAGTGGCAGTGGAGCTGTTTGTTTGCAAATATCCAGAATATATCCACCCATTGTTTGAGAATCACAGCACTTGGGACTTGCAGGAAATTTTACACTAATTTCAAACCTTTACGAAACAACAACAAAATGATGAAGAAAGTTTATCACTTGACAAATTTTAACTGTTCATGGAAGTAGGAGGGAGTTGGGGTTACGAGCGCAATTTGTAAGGGATCCGTGATCCCACGAACGTAGATATTAGTATCAGACACTCAGGTCGATAGTAGATAGGAGTCAATTGTCAAGCGCTGCAGGAGGCAGTGAGACTAGTGTCGAGTGCAGAGTAGTACTAGAGAGATGGGTAAGGATGGCGCTCGAGTGAGTAGTAAACGATAAATTCCTCGGAGTATGACAAATGAGCGCGTCCCCCTGATCGTCGTGGGGTGGACCCTCATCGATACTGATTCGTGAGACATATGAAACCAAAAGTGAGAAGTGCCGAATTACGTGTTTTCGCGTCAACCGCGTCGGCCAGCAACAACCATGGATTGCAGTGAGGATTGTCGTGAATGGCCGGCCGGTGTGGCCGAGCGGTTCTAGGCGCTTCAGTCTGGAACCGCGCGACCACTACGGTCGCAGGTTCGAATCCTGCCTCGGGCATGGATGTGTGTGATGTCCTTAGGTTAGTTAGGTTTAAGTAGTTCTAAGTTCTACGGGACTGATGACCTCAGATGTTAAGTCCCGTAGTGCTTAGAGCCATTTGAACCATTTTTTGTTGTGAATGTTAACCATCATCATTGCGTGTGACGAAGTACTTAAAATCAGCAACCAATAAAAGGATATAACCGTAATTAAACGTATAAGGCGAAGGTAGCAACTGCCTCAGAATTTGTGTGTTAGTAGAAAATACGTATCAGTTTGTACATCTCAACCTTTGTGGTCCTTAATAATAGACAAACTTTCAATCATTCCACTATTCAGTCTCAGAACAGGCGCACTGGGTTGAAATACCCCCAAAACCACAGCAGAAAAACCGATTGCCTTTCATCCATTAAGCACACGGTCATATAATTATAATAATTAACTGTTTGGCGGCTCTGGTAAATTCACAAAACCCAATAAAAGACAAAATGGGGGTGTTCCAAATTTTGATATCAAATTCATATGCAAATTAATTAATTTGGTCAGTTAATCACCTCCGCCCCCGCCCACCCCTGACCCCGCCCACGCTCCCTCCCGATGACGTCACGTGTTTTCTCAGCTGCACTTGCGCCCCAGCCCCCTCCTCACTCTCCATCTCCCCGTCCCCCCAACCTACCCTATTGGCTGGAATGTCTAATTTTGGCGGTAATTTCGAATTTTGGTGGGAATTTCTAATTTTGGCGAGAATTTCTTTGTCCCAGGGCTGTGTCGACATCCCACCCACCACCACCACCCGGAAATTGGCGGGAAATTAAAATTGTCGGTTCCCTTTCCAGGTCTCGAACCCTAGTCCTCCTGGGTGGAAAGCTTCAAATGTACCCCCGTAACACAATTAAACCACCAGAGGCGCTTGGAACTGACGGGAAATTAAAATTGGTGGTATCCTTTCTGGGACTCGAATCCTGGTCCTCCTGGGCGGAAAGCCCAAGTGTACCCCCCCAAGGTGGACCCAGTAGCTCTGCAGCCTCCGTTGCGGTCAGTCACCCAGACTGAAGCGCCAGTCGAGATCGTCCAACCACAGAAGCAACGGAATACAAAGAAGTTGCGGAAGAGTAAGTATCCCCTGTTTAATGTCTGTATTTACTGCCGTGTGAGGGTCTTTGTGCTTCTATCATGGCTTGTAACGGTTTTTCTTCTTTGCTCATCACCTATGCGACACCCTCCAGCCTGTCGAGAACCGCAACAGTGACGTGTCCCAGCCCGTCGGGACTCGCAGCAGCGGCAGCATCCTGGGATCCTGTCGCGCACCTGGTCAGCTTGATGGAGCAGGACAATCAGCTGTTATTGTCGGTTGAAGAGACCCAGCCAGCCCCTGACTCGCTGAAGTGCACCGGAGGTCCTAATCAGTATAACGCAGGTCGGTACTGGCCTCCATCATGCGGCCATCGCAGAATATTCCATTGATACTGCTCGGACAGGAGGATATAGTGGATGAGAAGATACCAATTAAGCATTGCGCACCACTACTCTTCCCTTCAGTGTATAATTTAATTGCCAATGGTTCCAAACGTCTACATATTGGTATAGAAGCAATCACAGATAGAGAGTGGCGTATTGTGATAGAGATCGAGAATGCAGCCATAAGTATTAAAGTGCGGTTTACGAAGATAGAATGGGATGAATCCGTCGTGCAAAAGCGTATATCATGCAGCAGTCGACTGACGAGTATCACCCGAGCCGTCCTCCACCGGAGATTTACTGTGCTGCTCTAACTCTATCCATTACAGCAGTGTGCAATGACTCTGCACTCCATGAGAAATCAGATGACATATTCGTTTACCTACAGCACTCCAACCTAAAATTTTTTTTCGGTCTACAGATGGTGATATCCTTTGCGTTGGAAAGACTGAACACATGGCTGCCTTGTGTTAAAGCTGTGTATAGAGACATTTCAGAGTATCTAAGTGCAAACAGTGTACATGTAGATGACTTAGAACAGTGAGTCAGTACAGTGCCGGCGAAAACTAATGTTTGAGAGAAATATATGCTGAATTCTGTGCTTACAAGAAGGCTATATTTTCTATATTCTGTACTGGCGTTAAGATAAAGAAAGAACCAGTTGATGTAGTGCATCCTGTGTATGATTATTGAATAAAAAGAGGTATATGACCATGTAATTGTTTTTTTTTTATTTCTTACCTCTTATTATATTGTAAGTACTAAATCCAGTGCCCAGTATTTTCACTGGAAACATGCAACAGCAGAAAATTATATCATTTAACTAAATTATCTGTAAAAGCCCATTGCACAGCAGTACCTGAAAAGGTTGGTTTTATGGAAAGGGCGTAGAATTATTTATTTTCTATAAAAAAACCATTGCACGCCAGTACCTGATATAGTAGGTATCATAGCAGGGTGGGTGAAGCATCAAGACGTTGTTGTAAGCGACTGGAGCTGTGACAGTGAGCAAAAAGACCGGAAGACGAAGAATGGCGCACTTCTTCCCGACAACATGAATGCAATAACTGTACATTCATCCAACTGCGGCAAAACAAATGTTCTCATGTCGCTGCTAGCACATCCGATTGAGTCCACTTTGAACATGTATGTGTATTTTCAAAAACAGTTTCAGCCCAAATACCAATTATTACAGGAGATTCTGCAGGGTGTAGAAGGTGTGACATACACGACATTCAGTGAGAGCAGCGACATCCCTCCACCGGAAAAAATAAAGCCAAACACAGTGTTCAAATTTGACATGTTGCTGTGGAAAACGAAGATAAATTAGGCGATATTTCTGTTTCGGTCGCCATATGGCTGTTGATGTATTTTATCTGACTCAGACATATTCCAGAATCCCAAAACAGCTAGTACATTGCATGAAGGATAGTTTACCATTTTTAAGATATTCTTAGAACGGGAGAAATATGAATAATCTTTTCTGAATGTGAAGTAAAGTTTGTACCATAATACGAGGGCCAGTTTAAGGCCCAAGTCACAAGTCACTACTCAGGGTGCCATGCTGAGAAGGCTGTCAGAAGTGACAACTGTAAGATTTCCATACAGTGTGGCGCCAAGCAGAGACAGGCATCCAAGTGCAATGCTTGTACACTCCTGGAAATTGAAATAAGAACACCGTGAATTCATTGTCCCAGGAAGGGGAAACTTTATTGACACATTCCTGGGGTCAGATACATCACATGATCACACTGACAGAACCACAGGCACATAGACACAGGCAACAGAGCATGCACAATGTCGGCACTAGTACAGTGTATATCCACCTTTCGCAGCAATGCAGGCTGCTATTCTCCCATGGAGACGATCGTAGAGATGCTGGATGTAGTCCTGTGGAACGGCTTGCCATGCCATTTCCACCTGGCGCCTCACTTGGACCAGCGTTCGTGCTGGACGTGCAGACCGCGTGAGACGACGCTTCATCCAGTCCCAAACATGCTCAATAGGGGACAGATCCGGAGATCTTGCTGGCCAGGATAGTTGACTTACACCTTCTAGAGCACGTTGGGTGGCACGGGATACATGCGGACGTGCATTGTCCTGTTGGAACAGCAAGTTCCCTTGCCGGTCTAGGAATGGTAGAACGATGGGTTCGATGACGGTTTGGATGTACCGTGCACTATTCAGTGTCCCCTCGACGATCACCAGTGGTGTACGGCCAGTGTAGGAGATCGCTCCCCACACCATGATGCCGGGTGTTGGCCCTGTGTGCCTCGGTCGTATGCAGTCCTGATTGTGGCGCTCACCTGCACGGCGCCAAACACGCATACGACCATCATTGACACCAAGGCAGAAGCGACTCTCATCGCTGAAGACGACACGTCTCCATTCGTCCCTCCATTCACGCCTGTCGCGACACCACTGGAGGCGGGCTGCACGATGTTGGGGCGTGAGCGGAAGACGGCCTAACGGTGTGCGGGACCGTAGCCCAGCTTCATGGAGACGGTTGCGAATGGTCCTCGCCGATACCCCAGGAGCAACAGTGTCCCTAATTTGCTGGGAAGTGGCGGTGCGGTCCCCTACGGCACTGCGTAGGATCCTACGGTCTTGGCGTGCATCCGTGCGTCGCTGCGGTCCGGTCCCAGGTCGACGGGCACGTGCACCTTCCGCCGACCACTGGCGACAACATCGTTCTACTGTGGAGACCTCACGCCCCACGTGTTGAGCAATTCGGCGGTACGTCCACCCGGCCTCCCGCATGCCCACTATACGCCCTCGCTCAAAGTCCGTCAACTGCACATACGGTTCACGTCCACGCTGTCGCGGCATGCTACCAGTGTTAAAGACTGCGATGGAGCTCCGTATGCCACGGCAAACTGGCTGACACTGACGGCGGCGGTGCACAAATGCTGCGCAGCTAGCGCCATTCGACGGCCAACACCGCGGTTCCTGGTGTGTCCGCTGTGCCGTGCGTGTGATCATTGCTTGTACAGCCCTCTCGCAGTGTCCGGAGCAAGTATGGTGGGTCTGACACACCGGTGTCAATGTGTTCTTTTTTCCATTTCCAGGAGTGTATATAGAGTGTATCACAGTGACTAGGAAGACCGTGTGTGAGTGAAATGGGGAGATGGCGTGCGTCAGACGATAAGTTCCATGTGTGGAAAAATTTTCTCAAACCAGCCATACATAAGAGTGTTGTAATGCTATGGCATAGAATTTTAGTGGTCATTAAAATGAAGCAGCCAATCGCAGTGTAATATTTCAGTGGATATTAAAATGAGGCATCCAGTTACAATGTCACTGAAACTTCCTGGCAGATTAGAACTGTGTGCCGGACCGAGACTCGAACTCGGGACCTTTGCCTTTCATGGGCAAGTGCTCTACCGACTGAGCTACCCAAGCACGACTCACGCCCCGTCTTCACAGCTTTACTTCTGCCAGTAACTCGTCTCCTACCTTCCAAACTTTACAGAAGCTCGCCTGCGAACCTGCAGAACTAGCACTCCTGAAAGAAAGGATATTGCGGAGACATGGCTTAGCCACAGCCTGGGGGATGTTTCCAGAATGAGATTTTCACTCTGCAGCGGAGTGTGGGCTGATATGAAACTTCCTGGCAGATTAAAACTGCGTGCCGGATCGAGACTCGAACTCGGGACCTTTGCCTTTCGCGGGCAAGTGCTCTACCAACTGAGCTACCCAAGCACGACTCACGCCCCGTCTTCACAGCTTTACTTCTGCCAGTACCTCGTCTCCTGCCTTCCAATCTTTACAGAAGCTCTCCTGCGAACCTTCGAGGTACTGGCAGAAGTAAAGCTGTGAAGAGGGGGCGTGAGTCGCGCTTGAGTAGCTCAGAGCTCAGTCGGTAGAGCACTTGCCCGCGAAAGGCAAAGCTCCCGAGTTCGAGTCTCGGTCCGGCACACAGTTTTAATCTGCCAGGAAGTTTCATATCAACGGACACTCCGCTGCAGAGTGAAAATCTCATTCTACAATGTCACTGTCAGCTTACATAAACTTCAACTGAATTTTGTAAAAGTGGTGTCATTTTCAAAGAAATTTTCCTCTGAACTGTGTAAAATAGTGTTCCGTTCAAAGATATACAATATTTGCATTTCTAAAAAATTACATCAGCTTCACTTGAAATGGTGCTCTGTTGAAAGACGTTTGCCCATTAACCACGTAAATTGCCACCATTACAAACACACACACACACACACACACACACACACACATACACACTGCATACTGTTAGTCATCTGTAAATACTGTCCTGCCTCACACTAAATTTCGTCTCACATGTGTGCATAAAAAAAAATTGCACACGACGTTTTCACATCTGCCTCATCGTCATCACCATAATCACTAAATTTCATCTGCGATTTAACCGCAACGTGAATGTCCTCTCACTTTTCCTATTTTTCGGCAACGATTACTTTAATGAGGACACAACATTCCAATACATTTCAGAGGGAATTAGAAGAAAAAGTCTAATAAGAAACACTAAGGATACAAATTTCATTACAATTTTCTTTTCTTACATTTTCATACAGTAAATCACAGTTAACTTTCACGTGCAGCAGAATTCTTTTCTCATCTTACACTGTCACACAAAGGAAACATATTAATTTAATACACGTTCTGCTTCGTCTTCAATCCTTTTCTGAACATCACCTACTGCAAACAGTAGGCTGTTAAAATTCATGTAAATATTTGAGATATCAACCTTACTAAAATCTAAATGACACTGAATTGCATTTTATGGGGAAACTGTATGCAGTACAGATAATATATCCTTTATAAAAAGTCAACCAGTTTGTTATACTGAAACGGAAGCAGTTCAGTGTGCCAGCCGCGGTGGTCTCGCGGTTAAGGCGCTCAGTCCGGAACCGCGCGACTGCTACGGTCGCAGGTTCGAATCCTGCCTCGGGCATGGATGTGTGTGATGTACTTAGGTTAGTTAGGTTTAAGTAGTTCTAAGTTCTAGGGGACTGATGACCACAGATGTTAAGTCCCATAGTGCTCAGAGCCATTTGAACCATTTTTTGCAGTTCATTGTAATAAACGCTTTCATACTTATCACAGTCTTCAGTCTGTAAAGCTCTCCCTGTTAAGCGCGTTTATGATTTTCATATTCACTACTGAAAAAGCATTCAGATCACAACCAAATCCAGTGACTTTGTATGTGAGAACCAACCGCTTTCGCAAGTTAAGTCTTCCTTTAGAGGCGTAATATTAATATCGCCATTAGTTCCACTGCATGATACTTCATGAATGGGAAATGATAGTTTTATATAAACATTTTTCTATTATACAGATATGAAATAAAATAGATTACTCTTTATAACTATTTTCGAAATCAAGCATCTTGCTCTCATTAATGCCAGTACTCTTTTAGAGCATATTTCTCTCGAGTCTCTGCTTTCTTATATTAGTACAAGTAATTTATAATTATAATTTAGTGGAAGTAATATATAGTCTGTTGTACTTATACCTAGTCTCCAAAATAGAAGAAAGCGTTGAACAGTGACAATAACCACGACAACTACGATGATGACATTTCTGAAATGTAGCAACAACAAGCTACTTGCAGTTGGTATTCTTCTTTTATAACACACCATCATGCTCTGTCAAAAAGTTAAAGGCACTTTCAACAGGCAAAAAGAATTTTGAGTCGTCAGCAAGCGTATCTTGTCGCCACAAACATCATATTTCCGAGGAAAGTGATCTCAGAAGTATGCGTGCTTGGAGATCAAGGAAAATCATCTCAAATGTACAAATTGTCATATGGAAAATACTGTCAACAGTTGCCAGGAGAGCAAAATATGATAGATGGCAAGCTGAACGCTAACTTACACCGTCCAGTCTGTTAAGCATGCAGGAGAACACATAATATTGGTGTTATGTCCGAACTATTTTCATTTCTATTCTGAAACTGAATACAGTCCTTCTCCATCTGTCCCAATGATCGTACTGAGATAGTTGTCTCCATCTGTCTATCGGTTATGAAACAGGTCTAATTGCTCTTTCCAGTACAGATTCCGCTTCGATTTGCGTTACCTGTGGCAACGCCAGTTTCATGTGAATATTTCGCGGATATTTCAACACGTGACTTTCAATACTAATCTGTTCAATGGAACTGAGAATCATTACAACAGCTGTGCTCACTCAACATCTGAACTGATTATAAGCAAACGTCTCAATTTATATCAATGCTTACGTGTAGTGGGTGATGTCAAACACAAATATAGCTATCAAAATTACTACGAGAACGCTCGTTAGTTAAATCATCCTCTTTGCTAATAACTAGAAAATATATGCATTCTTACTCCATGCTCATTTACATGGCTTAAGGACTGCATTAAGTTATTTCAGGGTTAACATGGTAGTTGAATAAATGCTTCAAATTACTTTCATCTTGATTGAAAAGAGTAATTACATTAGCTCAAATGGTTCAAATGGCTCTGAGCATTATGGGACTTAACATCTGAGGTCATCAGGCCCCTAGAACTTAGAACTATTTAAACCTAACTAACCCTGCCGGCCGGTGTGGCCGTGCGGTTCTAGGCGTTTCAGTTTGGAGCCGCGTGACCGCTACGGTCGCAGGTTCGAATCCTGCCTCGGGCATGGATGTGTGTGATGTCCTTAGGTTAGTTGCCGGCCGGAGTGGCCGAACGGTTCTAGGCGCTACAGTCTGGAACCGCGCGACTGCTACGGTCGCAGGTTCGAATCCTGCCTCGGGCATGGATGTGTGTGATGTCCTTAGGTTAGTTAGGTTTAAGTAGTTCTAAGTCCTAGGGGACTGATGACCTCAGAAGTTAAGTCCCATAGTGCTCAGAACCATTTGAACCATTTTTGAACCTTAGGTTAGTTAGGTTTAAGTAGTTCTAAGTTCTAGGGGACTGATGACCATAGATGTTAAGTCCCATAGTGCTCAGAGCTATTTGAGCCTAACTAATCTAAGGACATCACACACATCCATGCCCGAGGCAGGATTCGAACCTGCGACCGTAGCGGTCGCGCGGTTCCAGGCTGTAGCGCCTGGAACCGCTCGGCCACCCCGGCCGGCAATTACATTAGCATACAGGCTAATTGCCTCTTGTAATTTTGCTATGTGTTCGACATATATCATATGTAACAATTGTGTTTTAAAATATACCTTCACGTGATCTTAATTATCATAAGCAATATGAACATGCTTGCACTTCGTCGGGTGATATTACATTCCCCTCTCTCCAATATATGAAATATCGAATATCACTCAAATTTTCAAATATTTCTCCTAGAAATCTATATCTTTATTGCTGAAGGACTCTGAAATACATAAACACATTCTTAAATTTGAGACCATTTTCATGAAGGAGAAAGATATTAATCACATTTGTTTTCCACAGTTGGAATACTGTACCTGGTTGTATCTGGAAATAGATAGCCGTGTTTCCAATTTTGTGGTGGTAATTCACTTTCATCAGCAATACTATTGATAGGAAACTGAATTGCATGCTTCTCGAATCTCATCTTCAGACTCACTAACAATTCATCTGTCCTGCAGCAACTAATATAGTCTCGTATAAGAGGATTATCTAAATTTTAGTAAATCATTCGAGAGGTGTTATTCGAGCAATGAACAGCAAGAGGAAGAAACATGCTGACTCTCTCCTTAACCGTGTTATTAACAACTTTACTGCAAAAATTAATATATCTACGTACTCATACTGTGGACCAGGAACGAATTTGGCGGAATGGCTAAATGGAGGTGATGTTGGCGTCAATCCATTACATGCAACGTGCAAGGAATATAACATCACTTATGCAGTGCACCCAGACAGTTTGTCAGATGGGAGCTGCCCAGATTATGACTGAAAGAGTATGATGTAAAGTGAAGTCAGAAGATACCAATGTCATGGAAAACTTAGCTGCTTTAGCGGCGAATGGTGTAATGAAAGCTAAAATTGAATTGGACATAGGTATGAAAAAGATGGAGAAGAAGAAGAAAGCAGAACATGTAATTAACAGAATAATTAAAAAGTTCGAAATCGCCTCCAGTGTACGAAGCCAAGGTGTAATCTCATGGCAGCAGTGAGAATAGCTCATAAAACAGCTCCACAGCTTGCTCCAAAAGCAAAATCGCTTTACGTGCACCGTACAGTACCCGTCCCAAAAGCAAGTGGAGCATTACTTCTCGTTCCAATATATACTGTATTATCAGCACTTGAAGGGTTCACTAGTGGAGCAGGGGGCATTGCTAAGGCAGTTAATGATGCTAAGGTCGCTCACCAATAGGCAGCTGAGATGAAAAGACATAATCATAAAATGGAAGCAATGTCAGTTTATGAAGAAAATGGCTTGTGTTTGGACCATACGACAAAAAAATAATTGGTACGTATTTGATGAAAAAAAGGTTTCCACAAATAATTTTCCAACAAGGGCGCTTCCTAATATTCACTTAGAATGTTACTCTAAAAAAACTGGATATACCACATTTTCGTGGTGTGTTTATGAGAAATACTTTGCCCAAAATGCCTACAAATATTAGAATATGATTGTTAACGTCCACAGGTAAACTGAACGTAGTTCACATTTGCTATCTTACTAGAAGAAGGGTAATGTTGTATATAACTTCAATAGCTTCGTCAATTTATCACGTTCTCTGGAAAAAGTGAAGTATTTCGGAAACTATACAATAAAATATAATTACGACTCATATTAATCATCTGTAAGTCAAACACGTTGCCATCTTTGTTTAAAATTTCTGAACTCTTCATAAATTATCATGTCTTTTAGCACATACTGAGAGTGTGACAATGGATGACATCGAGCATAATCTAGTGTTGAGCCTACCTTGTATAAACACGATTATATGTGCTGTCTTTAACCTCACGCTACATTTGTCTCGTCGCATATAAGGAAATGCCTTACCCAACTTATTTATTTACAATTCCATACCGAATATTACACTAAGAAACAATAACTTCTATTTTCATACACAGAGAGATGTCCTGGTAACAATAACTGACATTTCCATACTCAGCTAGGTGATCTGGAAATTCTGGACAGAGTTATTTTACACGGAACTTTATTTTCATTCAAATAAAGAATGACTGAGAAGTGTGAAACTGAATATCAGTTACAAAAAATGCAGAATGTGGAGTAATGTGTATGCAAATTTTAAGCTGAATGAAAATATAAACCCAGTTTTAGGTTTTGAGAGAGATGTAGCTGAAAATGGAACCTTGAAGACAGAAGAACGCCCAGAAAGTATTCACAATGTTAACGTCCTGTGCGTTGACTGAAACACTTATGCGCGATCATTCCACATTGCTGCTAATACACTCATATTACTGTACATCAGTTCTCTCCTGCATTACCACCTGGATATAAGATTCTGGAATCTCCCTTAAATGCCGTTCGTAGTGAGATATGTTTCAGAATCAAGTGTATAAATTAGAGATCAACTGGAAAATCTTTTGTATTTCGATAGTGCAAAAATAATTGTTGGACTACACTTAAGGGAAAGTAATGGACATAGTATTCAGGCAACATGCTGTGCCTGGAAAAAAAAATGGATACGGAAGAAGGAAGTAGAATAAACAAGTGAAAAGTATTTTGACTTTCCCTCCCCTCTCCTCCCCCTCCCCACAATCGACTAATGCTATCATCAGTAGAATACATAACGCCAAAAATACTAACATCATTCTCAGCGAGCTCTCATTCGACATCGCACTGAGTGAAAAAGAAGGAGAAGAGGAAGAAGAAGAAGAAGAAAAACGAGTAACTTAAAGTAAGAGGAAAAATTCTGTAGACGACTCTATTACTCTCCTCTCCAGTCACGTCTTTGGCCTGAATTTCATTGACTGGAGTAGAAATATCTTCAGCGATGAATACCACTTCGAATCGAGCCCCGATGATCAGCTGGGACTTGATGGAGACGCCCCAGACAGCTGTGGGATACCCACTAGACTGTCGCCCACCATACAGCGCGACAGCCGGGAGTGATGGTCTGAGATGCCAACTTCCTTTCATAACAGGAGCCCATTTGTTGTTACCGGCGGTACACTACTGGCCATTAAAATTGCTACACCACGAAGAGGCGTGCTACAGACGCGAAATTTAACCGACAGGAAGAAGATGCTGTGATTTGCAAATGATTAACTTTTCAGAGCATTCACACAAGGTTGGCACCGGTGGCGACACCTACAACGTGCTGAAATGAGGAAAGTTTCCAACCGATTTCTCATACACAAACAGCAGTTGACCGGCGTTGCCGGGTGATAACGTTGTTGTGATGCCTCGTGTAAGGAGAAGAAATGCGTACCATCACGTTTCCGACTTTGATAAAGGACGCATTGTAGCCTATCGCGATTGCGGTTTATCCAGTCGTGACATTGCTGCTCGCGTTAGTCGAGATCCAATGACTGTTGGCAGAATATGGAATCGGTGGGTTCAGGAGGGTAATACGGAACGCCGTGCTGGATCCCAACGGCCTCGTATCACTAGCAGTCGAGATGACAGGCATCTTATCTGCATGGCTCGATCCCTGAGTCAACAGATGGGTACGTTTGCAAGACAACAACCATCTGCACGAACAGTTCGTCGACGTTTCCAGCAGCATGGACTATCAGCTCGGAGACCATGGCTGCGGTTACCCTTGACGCTGCATCACAGACAAGAGCGCCTGCGATGGTGTACTCAACGACGAACCTGGATGCACGAATGGCAAAATGTCATTTTTTCGGATGAATCCAGGTTCTGTTTACAGCATCATGATCGTCGCATCCGTGTTTGGCGACATAGCGGTGAACGCACATTGGGAGCGTGTATTCTTCATCGCCATACTGGCGTATCACCTGGCATAATGGTATGGGGTGCCATTGGGTACTCGTCTCGGTCACCTCTTGTTCGCATTGACGGCACTTTGAACTCGATCCCTGCGAAACCCTACATTTCAGCAGGATAATGAACGACCGCATGTTGCAGGTCCTGTACGGGCCCTTCTGGATACATAAAATGTTCGACTGCTGCCCTGGCCAGCACATTCTCCAGATCTCTCACCAATTGAAAACGTCTGATCAATGGTTGCCGAGCAACTGGCTCGTTACAATACGCCAGTCACTACTCTTGACGAATTGTGGTATCGTATTGAAGCTGCATGGGCAGCTGTACCTCTACACGCCATCCAAGCTCTGTTTGACTCAATGCCCAGGCGTATCAAGGCCGTTGTAACGGCCAGAGGTGGTTGTTCTGGGTACCGATTTCTCAGGATCTATGCAACCAAATTGCGTGAAAATGTAATCACATGTCAGTTCTAGTATAATATATTTGTCCAATGAATAAGCGTTTACCATCTGCATTTCTTCTTGGTGTAGCCATTTTAATGGCCAATAGTGTACATCACAGCAACACGTCGACGACATTCTGTGCCCCGTTTTGTTTCCATTAATGGCAAGCTATCCTGGACTTACATTTCAGCAAGATAATGTCTACCCACACACGGCGAGAGTTTCTGCTGCTTTTCTTCGTTCTTGCCAAATCTTACCTTGTGTAGCAAGTTTGCCGGATCTCTCCCCAATGGAGAATGTTTGGAGTTATGCGCAGGGCCCTGCAACCACCTCGGGATTTTGCGGATCTGACGAGCCAATTTTGGCAGATTTTGGCACAATATCACTCAAGAGGACATCGAAAAACTCTATAGAATAATTGTTTACGTAAGGGCCATAGTTGGACCATGTGTTGTTGACTTTCTGTTTGTAGAGCTCTTTCTCTTGAATAAATCATTTAGATTTTCTGAAAGTGTAATCATTTGTTTGTATTTCTGCATCACGTCTATCAATTTCTGTCGCTTTTGGATAATTCCTCGATGGTGCGTCCTTTTTGTGTTAGAGTGTATATTGTTGTAGAATGAGAGAGGAAATAATTTAAGATTAAGGTACAGATATAAATGTAGGCAGAGATAAACGAAAATAGCTATGCAGATTATCACGCGAGAAAGTTGAAATGTAGTAATTAAAGATTTTTACCTAGATCTTAACCATACAACGAGAGATAGTATTTGTGAATAACTAATCTGTTTTGTGAATAATACCAGAGAGTAGAGAACAAACTCAAAGAAGTTACTCAAATGTGTAAGGTTGAGAAATATTCTTTAATACATAACACAATGCAAAAGAGAAAGAATCTGCCAGTGTACTGAGAAAGAATTTACCAGAGATGACGTAATAAAAGAACGAGTATATGAAACTAAGACATTATGAAGTGACATTTCACTAACGGAGCCATGGCTCATGTACACATGTAAGAAAACGGTAAAGTGCTTAGGGATTTAAAGGAAGATGTTCTTGATAAATGGTGTAGTGTTAGATTAAAATTAAAGGGGATTGGATAAAACTTAGTTTTTACCAGTGTTTTGAATGGCTGATATGTAATTGAATTTAGCAACTTCAAAATGAGTAAGTTAATAATTGAGATGGTCAGTCTATTAACTTCTTTGATATTTGTGTAATTGTGACGCTACAGAGATATGTTGTTAACTACCCTCCGTAAATATAACAAAAAGTAATGCTGAATTAGTATTATTTGTTGATAGGGACTTAGGGAGCACAGGTAAACGCAGTTTATATGGTGCATACTGAAGGGATAACTGATGTCTCCACTTCTTAGCCCTCCCCTACCAGCTGATGGCAGAAACGACATCAACCACTGTATACTCCTTCCATTTCCATAAGATAGTCGAAACTCTGCTAGTAAGGACACCCACCAATGTGCCTACCTTAGTTTATAGAAGAGTGAGCTCTCTGTACAGTGACCGAGCTTTTCTATCTCAGGTAGTAACTGATCTAAAGATGAGAGATAAATCAAAAGCTGTATCATCTATTATGAAAGACAATTAATGGAAAATTTTTCTTGTGATCAATAATCTTATGTACATTTGTATGTAGATATGTTAATTGTTGAGATTTCATGTAAATTGGAGACAGGTTTAAATTGTACTTCTAACTGCAGCGGTAGTAGATGTCTGATTGAGTAAAGCAGTAAGGGGAATCTTTTGGTCGTTGTAGTTAGAATTGTAAGCTATAACTAATCTCAAATTACTTGAACCACTTGCTTCCATAAATAAGTTTTCATCTCGTTTCCAAATTTTGTCACAAAAAATATAAGTTGATGTGAGAAAGCAAGCGCCTTAGCGGGGGAACAACGCTCCTCCTGTACCAACCTCCGAACTCAAATCCAGCACGAAGCTCTGTTTGTTTATGTGCCTGACATAGAGTTATACAACAGCGTAACATGAAACTACGATAGTTTTATAATTATGTGATTTGAAAGCAGAATGGTAAAGAAGAAAGTAAAGGTAGGGACTGCAGAGTTAAACCTTTGATAGTAAGTGTAATTAGATGTAAAAATATGATTTGGAAATATTATGACAAGTTTCCTTAAATAATTTTCGAGTTTTTAAAGGAAACATAAATTTAGGACTAGGCGTCAGAAAAAAGTAATATATTATTCAGAATATATGTACAAACTAGAATACAAACTTTACAGTACTATATTTTGTCTAGAGAATGATCTCGATATATTAAGTTTCAAAAAGATTGATGGACTTGAAATAGGATACAAAAATTACTGAACGGGCAGTTCATAGGATAAAGAACAAGTAAAGTTCCATTTAAAAAGAAATACAAATTGTACTTACTAATATACACAAATGAAACTGAAGTGAAATATACCTTACACAAGGACCTTCAGTAGGCAAAGTAAGTCAATGAAATCACAGTTGAGAAAGATAATAATAACTGACTATCCTAGGAGGATGCTTTTCGAGCACCGAGGCAGATACGCCGGTAGTTTAGAAGCCATATGAATCAGACCGCATCTAGGCCACAGAAACAACCTCACAGTTGCATCGAGGAGTCATTGGCATGGCTGAGGCAATAGCCGACCGAACAAATTAGGTTTGCGGGTTCCAGAAAATCAGCTGATAGCACACGAAACATAAATACTTGTGTACCATGAACATCAAACATTTATAAAAGATTACAGAACACAGAAGAAGATACACTGTAAGAACTTGAGACTAGTTGAATGCTAGAATAGTGCTAGTTGAGATTTCTTTCTATTCGCAAGGAAATTCTGACAATGTCACTTTCACGGGAAGTTGGAAAAGACAAAGGTAACAAATCAACCGCCGCTGCCAAACAAACGTGCTTTTGTCGGCTGGTACTCTTTGACAGCTGTGAAGTGTGAACACAGTAGTCGACGACCTTGATTGCTACATCATCCCCCTAGGAAGAAGCGGAGCATCATCCAAAGATCTTGCAGGAAAGTGCACTTGGCGTCCGGAGAGTGTTCTTCATTCGAGTAGCGTGCCTTCTTTGTGTGGTTGTACCTGGACCTGAGGCTGAAGCTGGTTTTGCGACACCAGTGTAGGTGTGACTCCTGGAAACACGTATGCACGTTTAATTCTATTGCAACTCTACCATTTAATAAGATATCCGAGAATGTTCTCCTATTTTGATGACTCGATCTGGTACAGTATATGAAGGCTGTAGCGATGGTTTGACACTTTCTGTACGTAACATGACATGCGTGATGTTTGCAGTTCACAATGCATGTAGGTAGGTGTCATCTGTGTGCAGTTGCTTGGTGCCGGAAAATGAGTGCTTTATGTTGCTTCGGGCAACAAATGAATTCTGATTGGCCGTGGTCGGGTATCTGTAAGGAAGTCGGATCGATGAATTCGCCAGGCAGTCGAAGTGCTCCACTTAACACGATCTCTGCTGATGATGAATCCAAATACCGTTTGCAAGTGGTGTGAATACAAAGTAAGTCCATTGGTAAAGTACTTGTCCAACTTGTGTCGTGACACATCAACACATCATTTGAAGAACAGTGTCGACGTCCAGTCATACCATTGTTCTTAGGACAGTAACTTATTGTCGAGTGATTAAGACCGTCGCAGACTTTACTGAGTTCAGTAAATAACTCCAACACGAACCGACATTTATGGTACGTGGTGTTGTGCAGAGGACAATCAAAATGTAAAACCCATTCTCAGTCAAAGGCAACGGCTAGTGTTCCTGCCAATATGTTATCAACCGGTATAGCTTCTGGTCAAGGGCTGAAACAATCATTTGCAGTCAGTAGATAGCGTTGACCACTGGACGTTGAAAGTGGCGCTACTGTGTCGATGTGAACATGATCGGAGCGTGTTGTCATGTTTGGAAAATCTCCAACTAGTGCATGCACGTTACCAGAATTCTTACTGTGCAGATATTGAAGGCACCAATGAGCCTACTCGTGACAACATCAGGCCAGACGAAATGTTACGAAACTGGCGAGTTGATAGTCTAACGCTAGGGTGCCATAGTTTACTGAGGCTGTCAAAAGCACATCTGTGGAATGCGCGTGGTTGAAAAGGGTGAGAACTTCCACTTGAAATATCTCAACAAAGCTTCACGTCAGAACCAGCAACTTCAACAAGTTGTAACTGAAGGTTGGGTGATGTATCATTCAGCAGTTTCCTGAGCTTCTCATCAGATTCTTGGGACTGATAGCTCTCTGGCTAGCATCAGCTACAATGCCAGATGCGCTTTCAATGCGGAATGTGCTAGGAGTGTAGTATTTGCTATGCCTTGCTTTGCCGCCTCAAAAACTGAGCTCATCACATCGGTCCAATGGATCATTGAATTCCTCTTGTCTTGTGTCCAGTAAGTGCTGCAGTCAGCGGTTCTTGCACCTGGGCTGAGCGAGGCAGATGTCGTCGGTAAAAATTCAATGACCCCAAGAAACGTAGTAGTTCTTTGATGGTTTCTGACCGTGGGATCTTCACGATGGCTTCCACTTTGTCACGTAGCGGCAATGAACCTGCTGAAGAAATTAGATCGCCTAAGAAGGTAATCTGTGACTTACCAAAGCCCAATTGCCAGTATTGAACACCACACCACGCTGTTCTACTAAGTGTTTGATAATTGACGCCAAGTGTTGTTGCTGCTGTTCCGCAGTGGCTAAAAAGACAGGGATGTCGTGTAAGTAGTCAAAACGGAGTGACAATCCCTGTAGGATGGAGCCGATGATCCATTGCCAAGACTGAGCAGTGTTACGAGAACCTAATGTCATATACAGACTTTCAGACAAGCTGAGTGGAGTGAGTACTGCTGTTTTCGGAATTTTTCATCTGCCACACGACATTGTGTTAAGAGTCTTTGTGCAGAACAGTGCGCTAAACACAGTTTCACCATGGAGTGTTGTAGACAGGGGTACTGCGTACCTGTCCGGAATGTCCTTCCATTACGTGCATGACAATCACCACATTAAGCCACGTGCCACACTCCTTTGGTGCTAGATGGAAACGTGATGATCACAAACAGCTCGAAGGGCGAGTAATATCTTCCCAGAGCATCGCGTGAAATTAAACTCTTGATAACGAGACGATCACGAGCTAAACGCCTGGAACAGCGTGAAACTGGTGGCCCATCGGTAGCTTTGATGTGATGCTTGATACTGTGGTGTACGTTCCTTGGGGAGACTGGTGGTCGCGTTATGGCTGGAAACTGGTCAAGCACCTCAGAGTATTTGCCTTCTACCACCTGCATCATATTGGCAATGTGTATCGCTGCACTGTATCAGAAATCCACCTGTCAAAAGTTCAGTGATACTGTTGACAAGCCTTGCGTTTGCCACATCAAGTAGACTGTAGTATTACACCATGGGATACTACGTAACGGTCGCTGCTAAGTAGTTTGCTCTTCTAAACAGCACTCCATCTAAGCAAACCAGTCGCCTCTGTAACTGTGGTTACTCATACTTTATGTGCTTGGCCTATGCATGGCAGTGTTTAAAAAGTATAGTTCGATACACTCATAAGGTCGAGCTGTACATGTCTGCTTTCATCTCTCGTAGCTAAATCACTGAAAACTACTATCACTAGCTGTGATCTTGGAGTCAAATAGTCTATGCATTGTCTAGAAATTGGAGTTAATGTAATACACAGAAATATAAAATGAAAGGTACATGAATAGTTTAATAAAAAGTGTTCTATTCTAAAGTCTCGATGTAGATGACAGAGAATCATGTTAAATAATGTTTATTCAAGAAAGGACATCTCAGATAAATGGGCAGTGGTCCTGTGATAGTTAAAATACAGTCAGAAAATACCCTTATCAAATGCAGTACAGTTATGTTGAGAGCGTTACAAGAATGGTAGCAAAATACCCAAACTAATTAGTCATCAAAGACTTGCGAAAACTAAGGCCATTTCATGATCACAATACATTAAATATTCACCAGCTCAAAACAGTTCAGAGTTCAACATGATGATTCGCATGTTAACACACACAGTACGAAGAATAGTAGCTCATACTGTCTATTCTGAGTTTCATATATCACACAGCAGAAGTCAGAGTCCTACTCTAGGGCACATTCAAACGTCTCGAATATAAGACCCTTCAGATGTTAAGGTGTGGTAGCGGCTGTTCACCACCCATAATCTAACACCTGTATGACCGAATCACACACTTTACGGGAAACAGGCCTGCCATCTTCAAGAACTTGACATTAATTGAGCAGAATTGCTTCCTTGATCTCTTCACTCCAAAAGACCCAGTCTCCACTTGACTTCCATACTGTTCAGCTGCTGTCTGCTTTTCCATTGGCTGAAGGCCACCAGCACCAAAAATACGTCGTTCTTAAGCCCTACAGACTTTATTTGATTCAACTTCATCTACATCTACATCTACGTGATTACTCTGCTATTCACGATAAAGTTCCTGGCATATGGTTCAATGAACCACCTTCATGCTGTCTCTCTACCGTCCCACTCTCTAACGGCACGCGGGAAAAGCGAGCACTTAAATTTTTCCGAGCGAGCCCTGATTTCTCTTATTTTATCGTGATGATCATTTCTCCCCATGTATGTGGGTGCCAAAAGAATGTTTTCGCAATCGGAGGAGAAAACTGGTGATTGAAATTTCATGAGAAGATCCCGTCGCAACGAAAAACGCCTTTGTTTTAATGATTGCCCCTCCAATTCACGTACCATGTCTGTGACACTGTCTCCCCTATTTCGCGATAATACAAAACGAGCTGCCCTTCTTTGTACTTTTTCGATGTCACCCGTCAGTCCCACATGATACAGATCCCACACCGCACAGCAGTACTCCAGAATAGGGCGGACAAGCATAGTGTAAGCAGTCTCTTTGATAGACCTGTTGCACCTTCTACGTGTTCTGCCAATGAATCGCAGTCTTTGGTTTGCTCTACCCACAATATTATCTATGTGATCGTTCCAGTTTAGGTTATCTGTAATTGTAATCCCTAAGTATTTAGTTGAATTTACAGCCCTCAGATTTGTGTGACTCACAACGTAATCGAAATTTAGCTGATTTCTTTTAGTACTCATGTGAATAACTTCGCACTTTTCTTTATTCAGGGTCAATTGTCACTTTTCGCACCATACAGATATCTTATCTAAATCGTTTTGCAAGTCGTTTTGATCATCTGATGACATTAAAAGACGGTAAATGACAGCATCATCTGCAAACAATCTAAGACGGCTACTCAGATTGTCTCCTATGTCGTTAATATAGATCAGGAACAATAAGGGGCCTTAACGCTTACTTGGGGAACGCCGGATATTACTTCTGTTTTACTCGATGACTTTCCGTGTATTACTACGAGCTGTGACCTTTCTGACAGGAAATCACGAATCCAGTCGCGCAACTGAGGCGATACTCCGTAGGCACGCAGTTTGATTAGAAGACACTTGTGAGGAACGGTGTCGAAAGCATTCTGGAAATCTAAAAATATGTAATCTATTTGACATCCCCTGTCAATAGCACTTATTACTTCATGAGTATAAAGAGCTAGTTGTGTTTCACAAGAACGATATTTTCTGAATCCGTGCTAACTATATGTCAATAAATCATATTCTTCGAGGTACTTCATAATGTTAGAATACAGTATATGTTCTAAGGCCCTACTGCAGATCGACGTTAGTGTTATAGGCTTATAATTCAGCGCATTACTCCTACTTCCCTTTCTGGGTATTGGTGTGACTTGAGCAATTTTCCAGTCTTTAGGTGCGGATGTTTCTATGAGCGAGTGGTTGTATATAACTGCAAAATATGGAGCTATTTTACCAGCATATACTGAGAGAAACCTGGCTGGTATACAATCTGGACCGGAGGCGTTGCCTTTATTAAGTGATTTAAGCTGCTTTGTTACACCGAGGATATCTTCTTCTATGTTTCTCATCTTGGCAGTTGTTCTTGGTTGGAATTCAGGAATATTTACTTCGTCTTCTTTGGTGAAGGAGTTTTGGAAAACCATGTTTAATAACACTGATTTAGTGGCACTGTCATCAGTGACTTCACCGTTGTTATCGCGCAGTGAAGGTATTGATTGTGTCTTGCCACTGTTGTGCTTTACGTATGACCAGAGTCTCTTCCGGTTTTCTGTCAGATTTCGAGACAGAATTTCGTTGTGGAAATTATTAAAAGCATCTCGCATTGGAGTACGCGCCATGATTCGAACTTCTGTAAAACTTTGCCAATCTTGGGGATTTTGCGTTCTTTTGAATTTGGCATTTTTTTTCGTTGCTTCTGCAACAACGATCTGACCCGTTTTGTGTACCATGGGGGATCAGTACCATCATTTATTAATTTATGTGTGTATATATTTCTCAATTCCTGTTGGTACTATCTCTTTGAAAACATTCCACAACTTTTCTACACTTAAATGATCAGATCGGAAGGAGTGAAGACTGTCTCTTAAAAACCGTTAAGAGCATTTTTATCAGCTTTTTTAAATAGATATACTTTGCGTTTCTTTTTGATGGTTGTAGGTGTTAGGTATTCAGCATAGCAGCAACTGCCTTGTGGTCGCAAATCCTTGTATTCGTCACAACACTCACTATTTGTCCAGGATTATTTGTTGCTAAAAGGTCAAGTATGCTTTCGCAACCATTTACGCTTCGAGTGGGCTCATGAACTAATTATTCAAAATAATTTTCTGAGAAAGCATTCAATACAACTTCGGATGATGTTTTATGCCTGCTGCCGGCTTTAAACATATAATTTTTTCAGCATATCGAGGGGAGATTAAAGTCACTACCGACTATGATTGTATGAGCGGGATACTTATTTGAAATGAGACTCAAGTTTTCTTTGAACTGTTCAGCAACCTTCTGAGTCGGGGCGTCGGTAAAACGATCCAATTAATAGTTTAGTCCGATTGTCAGGTATAGCCTCTACCCATACTATTTCACATGAACTATCTACTTCAATTTCGCTACAAGGCAAACTACCTCTGACAGCAATAAATTCTCCACGACCAACTGTATTTAATCTATCCTTTCTGAACAGTGTTAGATCGTTTAAAAAAATTTCGGCTGAACTTATTTCCGGCTTTAGCTAGCTCTCTGTACCTACAATTATTTGAGCTTCAGTGCTTTCTATTAGGGCTTGGAGCTCTGGTTCTTTCCCAATACAGCTACGACAGTTTATAACTACAATACCAATCGTTTCTACAACTACGTTACTGTGTTTTACTTGCCCACTTTCTGACAGACCCCCCTTCTGTGGTTCCCTGAGAGCCTGTAACCTAAAAAACCGCCCAGTCGCTTCCACATAGCTCCCGCAGCTGACCACTTTCCTGCACTAAACTAATACAATCCAAAAATATTTGAATAAAAGAAATAAACATTCGGTTACACTAAGATGATTTACAGTAAATATTAGTAATAGTTGGTTCATAAACAAATAAGCCAGCATTCTTGCGCAAGTGCACTAATGATAAATGATAACAGATTGTTGTTAAACATTATTTAAACAATTATTTATGCCTTCTTGAGAGAAGCGTTTTTTGGTTCTATTTTCAATGGTGGTGTCCACTAACACATGTAACTGATTCCTTTTAAATGAGCACATTTTTTAAATAGCACTTGCAATCAACATATAAATAAAGTTATTGGCAAAGGTTCATTAAATATACACAACTATAACAAAATAAGAGGTACTTATCATGTGTTCATTTCCTGTATAAATGCTAAACATACGATGTTCTGACAACCATTTGCATATTAAAAAATGTGCTAAGCATACGATGTTCTGACAACCATTTGCATATTAAAAAATGTAAAAGAAGTAATTAATCACGAAATAAAACAGATGCAGTTATAGCCGGCCGCGGTGGCCGTGCGGTTCTGGCGCTGCAGTCCGGAACCGCGGGACTGCTACGGCCGCAGGTTCGAATCCTGCCTCGGGCATGGGTGTGTGTGATGTCCTTAGGTTAGTTAGGTTTAAGTAGTTCTAAGTTCTAGGGGACTTATGACCTAAGATGTTGAGTCCCATAGTGCTCAGAGCCATTTGAACCATTTGAAGATACAGTTATATAGCTTTCAGAGATGGTGGCTATAGTGCAGTGTTATCATCTGAGACATCGTTTGTTGAAATCACATGAAGTGATTAAAAGTTGTGAATTCAGAGGTTCATTGTGTAAATGTTAATTCACTGTGAAATATTATCTTCCGTAGTTTTAAAAATTTTGAAATAATGTTGTGCCACTGCACGTGCTTCATTTTTCTGAGATCGCAGATGTATTCAGATTTGCATTAATATCAGAGTATGAGTTATTGTCGAATCTCAAAGAACTGTAAATAAGCCACCTTTGAGGTTGTCTGACACACCGCCATTTCTTGGAGCACCTACTGTACAAAGGCCACGCGAGTCACAGTCGTCCACATTCCCAGCTTTGGAATTTTCCCCATTTCCGGCTACATACTCCATATCTCTGCATATGTGCTCAACTCGAGCAGTCGCGCCACGTTCTCGTCCCGCCAATTCGTACACAGCCAAGGCAGCAAATCCAGTTCTCTTCAGCACCAGCGGTAAGTGGACGAAGAACTCGCCTATATAATTCGTAACGTCATGGTCAGGAAACCAGCTCCACTTACTAGGCCCGTGACGTCACTATCCGTAACATTCCAAGTGAAGGTACATTGCAGCCTCAGTTTCAGTGCAGTATCTTCCACATCGTATGTGGCTTTCGTTAGGCTGCTCGTGGCGGGAAGTCAGAATGCAGTTGGGGGCTGGTTATACAGGTGTGTCCGAGGGTAAATGCACAAATGTGAACCAGTATACAAACGAAATCTGCGTCCGGTCTTCTGATTTCTAATGCGAAGACAGTGAGATACAGTCCAGAAATAGGATGCGCCTATGTCGGACTGCCCATGCAGTTTGGGTAGACACAAAGTGGGCTGCGCTTGTGTGCCTCATCTCCAAACCGGTGATACCAGCTTACTGTAGAGGACTGTTCTGCGCCACTCATAACCGACTGGGTCGTCGTGGAACGGCTACCCGATCTTGTGCAATAATGTCCTGTGTCACTGCTGGAGCTATGACGACTCAGCAGCCTGCTCATCTGTCTAGTGAAAGCGCCGACCTTGTCTGACAGGTAATCATAATCCGCGCGCGTCACTGGCGATGACGAAGCGCTGTTGCACGGCGCTGCTACTGCACTGAGTGACAGCGGCGTTAATGCGTCTTGAATCCTGTCAGCAAGATCTGCGAGAGCTTGAAACAGCATTTCTGTCTGAGGTGCTATTATAGCTCTACCCTGGGCAGGAGAGCGGCGTGTATGGCAAGGTGTCTGGTGCAGTTCTTACGTCGACTTCTCTGCGTATGTCTTTCAGGTATTGTGATGGCTTCCTGTCTCCGAGGTCTTGCTGTGTTAGAACTTGATACAAGCGCTCTTCCTGTGATGCGGATACTAAGTAAATCAACTCTATCTGAGTTTGCAATAAGAATATTGTGCAGTGGGTGATGTAATTATGTCTTAGACTATAGATGCGTAGTGGTGGTCGAGACGACTGGCTACTAGAACAAATTTGGTTGAATTGGTAGTTATTCCTGCATAACGAAAGCGTATTTCTACCTATGAAGACCTAAACAATGGATTTGAGGCCACATTCGTAGCAGTTTCATGGCAAGTTGCGACACTGAAGGACCTCATGCACCTGCTGAATCTTGCATTTTTATAACTTGAAAAAAATTCTTTGTAAATTCTTGATAATTTGAATTGATTCTTCGGGTCTCCACAAGCTCATCACGTCGGGATCACAAATGTCGGCGCGGCTAATGCAATAACAGTCAGAACAAATTAAGTTTCGGGGTTCGAGCAAATGTGCCGAAACAGCACATGAAATATAAACACCATGACCATTAAACATTTGTTAGCGAATGCAGATCACAGAATACGATATTCTGTAAGAACGTGGGACTAGTAAAGCGCAATAATAGACATACGTCTTTATTCTCAAGGAAGCTCTTACGCTGCCACTTTCACAGAAAGTCGCAAAAACCAAAGGAACAAATCAACCCCAGATGCTGAATTGCTACAGCACCATTTTCTCATTAATTTTTGTTAACATTGTGTGCCGGCATCGGTCGGCAGGTCAGCACAGAACTTCACGATGGATTCTGTTGTGCTATTAGCAGCAATCACGAATGCAAGCCTCGTAAGGCTGTGTACGGACACCCTTTGAGGGACTGTGAGAAACTTTAAAATCCTACTGTATTAGAACTTTTAGAAACTGAACTTCTTTTGTGAACTGCAAGTAGTTAAATGCCTCGTCCGTTTCGGTCTAGCGCGTTTTGTGCACCGCCAATATTTTAAATCCATGTGATGAGTAGACTAATAAAAAACTATCACTCTTAGGGGAACTAAAGTACCTTTTCAAGTATTAAGAAACGGAATTTGTAGATAATGGAGTTTTGAGGAGATTTAGAGTCTGAATTGTGCTGGTGCTGAATTTTTTTTTTTTAATGTGATCTGTGAGTAAGTTATATGTACTAAATTACTGATTTTCGTATGCATATACAATTCTTACAAAAAATGAACTTTTAATTTTTCGTCGTTACTTCCTCACTCCCTTAGACCTTTTTTTCTTTATTGTTATTTTGCACCTCATACAAGGTGGTCTGGCAGCGAAAAATTTTACTCTGTCCTTCAGCCACAAGCAGTACAATAAAAGAGAAAATGAAGATGGAAAAGTACCAGACTGGTGGTTAAAAAACAGTAGATACAAAAAAACATGAAGCCGTTCACACTCAACGAGAAAAACAAGAAAACTGTCGGCACTATGCACAAACACTGATGATTTAGACGACAATGCGAACGAAGGAGCGTGGGCGTCGAAAAACGCTGAATCACAAACACGACGGCACATACACTAAACTGATGGCGATGATCTCTGGCGCGCGAATGTCCACTTAACGCGTGCGAGTCTGGGGACCTGCAAAGAGGGGGAGGGAGAGGGGAGAGCAGAGATGCCAATGGGAGGGGAGATAGGGGGAGGAATGAAGGTATGATGGGAAGGGGAAGCCTGGGGAAGGAGGTAGGAGGAAGGGAGGAGGGAGGGAAGGGAGAGAGAGGGGAGAGAGGGTGCCCTAAGGAAAAAACACAGGAGGTGGGAGGGGAGGCTCAAAGTTGATAAGAGGGGTAGATGGAGGGGAGGAGGGTATCATCAGGGAGAGGGAGCTGGCGGAAGCCACCTTGGGAGAGGGTAAGGAGAGTGGAGAGATGGAGAGCAGGTGGGACGTGGCAATACAGGCGCGGCAGCGGACAGGGGTGGGAGAGGATGGGAGAGACAAGCGCGTGAGGAGGATCGATTTTACAGGAGGTGTAGAGGATCCGTATCCGTTCGATGAAAAGGAGGAGGTGGGGGAACGGAATTAAGTCGTACAGGATCCGCGTGGGGGAGGGGAGACACTCCCTTAAAGTAGTGATTAGGAATTTATTTTTCAGCTACGGCGAGGTGAAAGTAGAGAAGCGGATTGTAAATTGCGAGTAACACGCTTAGGCTTAGGACTATTCTCCGATTGCTCATATACGTAATTCATGGACACGTGAGTCGTTGACGAGCACAATTATTGGAGATCGCCTGATCTCTCCACCTGCAATTTTTACGTGTACTCAAATAATCCTCCCACACTGTAAGAGCTACAGCTGAACACTGCTAACTCTACTGCAAGGTGGAGCTGACAACGCGTGTGTGACAGTGTGACAGATTGAGCGCAGCGCCTCATCGACTTCAACGACGGCTATTTTCAGCATTTATGTGTTGTTCATTAACGAGTGTCGATGCCTCTTCAGTTTCCTTGTAAATACTTTCCGGGCCTGTTTTATTTTACCCACTCCGTACTAGCTGCAGTTGTTCAAAATTTCTAAACTCTGAAGTTGTGGAGGACAGCAAAGGCGCATTATTTAGAGCTCATCCTCATCAGATCAGATGTTCACGTTCAAGTAGTTTGGGTGTGGGATTTATCGCCTCCCAGGATGTTGGGATCTTTAATTAAACGAGTAACTCAAAATTGCCGTCTAAAATGGTTTCATAAGCGTTTTCGTTCATTGTTATGGAAGGACATACTAACAATATTAAGAAACGACCGTCCAGACCAAAATAGAATCTGCACCTTGCATCACAATTGCAAAACATCTTGGTCAGTACGTCTCTTTCGGTTTCATTCACTAGGAAATGCGTATTGGGGTAAGGAGCAGCGTGAAAGCATATTCGTCGGAACACGTGAAGTTTTTCCGTGGGGGCCATCCAATTCGTGCGCCACTAATGTCTCGCCTTGTCTTCAGCCGTTTTGCAACAGCTTTACGTTTGACGATCCCACCACGGTTATTTTCATACACATTTTTGACACAGAAATACTGCAGCATTGTCAATATTTTGGCATATTTTTGAACATGTTGGTAAGTTTCAGATCGTTCAGAAAATTTTTAAGATAGTGTCTTACTGGCTGGTAGCAGAAGTGTATACTGATTTTTTAATATTATTTACAATTCTTTTTTTCTAGCACAGCTGTGTTTGTTGTGCCATCCTGCATTTTTAAATTTCCCACCTCTGCTATATGGATGATGTCATGAGGTCAATGGTTCAAATGGCTCTGAGCACTATGGGACTCAACATCTTAGGTCATAAGTCCCCTAGAACTTAGAACTACTTAAACCTAACTAACCTAAGGACATCACACACACCCATGCCCGAGGCAGGATTCGAACCTGCGACCGTAGCAGTCCCGCGGTTCCGGACTGCAGCGCCAGAACCGCACGGCCACCACGGCCGGCCATCAGGTCAATGTCAAAGTTCATAAATGACATCATGCATTTGCCCCAGAGTAGTAGATAACATAAAAGGCGCAGATCAATTTTGTATCTCGTCAGGACTTCAGCTGTTAAAAACGTCGTCTGGGCATCTGGATTTAGGATTTTCCCTAAATCATGTAAGGAAAGTACTGGTATGTTCCTTAAATTAGACCACAGACAATTTCCTTCCCCGTCTTTCCCCAATTGGTAAGTAGTGCTCAATCTCTAATGACTTCATCGCCATCAGGATATATAACTCTTACCTTCTTTGTGTGGATGTAGTAGGCAAACCACCCTGCAAGATACTTTCACCGTGAGTACTCATCGACGTGACGACGAGAACACGTGATTTAGAGTCTTGATGGCTAGATTGTTTGCCAATGTAACTGCGTTAAGTATTAAATCCGCCTACTGTGGTGTGTGACACTGTTGACGGTGTATCGACCACCAGACAGGGACGTCTGCTTAGGTGGACCTTCTTCCTTTTCTTGAGAGCATCAGTCGAAGTGCCGGTATTGGGTTTCTCAGTTTCACTTCTCTCTCCCATCATCTTCAACAACACTACACTCATCACAGTCACGCACTGATGCTAAACTGTTACAGCGGGGGCGGGAGAGCTGCAGTACACAGGGGAGAAGTGGACAACGAATACTCAGCAGGAAGCAGAACCCCTAGAGAACTTCCTTGTCAACTGTGTCATTTCACTAACAGACAACTCAAGTGGCATTATGTAAACAGAATGGTTAAATATGAACAGTTCAAGAGCACTATGGGACTTAACATCTGAGGTCATCAGGACCCTAGAACTTAGAACTACTTAAACCTAACTAACCTAAGGACATCACACACATCCATGCCCGAGGCAGGATTCGAAACTGCGACCGTAGCAGTGTCGCGGTTCCCGAATGAAGCGCCTAGAACCGCGCGGCCACCGCGGCCGGCTATGAACAGTTGAGAACAGCTGAAAATGTATAAGTGTTACGCTATGAAACTGTGTTATTAATAACGTGCGAACAACTCAGTTATGTTATAAATGTTGTAATGAACCGTTGTGATTTGAACACACAATCCTTTACGTACTTTGAAGTTTGTGGTCTTCATGTTACCTAACGATCTATCTTTAACATGGGTAAAGGTCTGAATACGAACGAATTCGCCCGAAACTAATCAAAATTATTTCTGATGTGGATGTCATTAAGACAGAAAAATAAAAAAAAAATGTAAAAAGCCAAAAGATTTGATTTCTCAGGTTTTATCGGCATGATTGATAAGTTGTGTACTTTCTGGAATGCAGCTGAGTTCTTGATTCCTCATATTGGCCAAATCTCCGGTTTGGGGAGGTAGACCTTTACGGAGAAATTGTGTCCAGTGTATTTCGTCCCCGCCCGCATCTCGTGGTCGTGCGGTAGCGTTCTCGCTTCCCACGCCCGGGTTCCCAGGTTCGATTCCCGGCGGGGTCAGGGATTTTCTCTGCCTCGTGATGGCTGGGTGTTGTGTGCTGTCCTTAGGTTAGTTAGGTTTAAGTAGTTCTAAGTTCTAGGAGACTGATGACCATAGATGTTAAGTCCCATAGTGCTCAGAGCCATTTTTGTATTTCGTCCCGAGCAACAAGGATAAAAAGTCTTCTGTGTAACGTTGAAGTCTATCTAGTCTCCGAAAGCCGAGTGCGTACCGCATTCCTTGCGAATGAGGTGTGTCTCAGATCAGCTCGCGGAAGCTAAAGAAGACGATCACCGAAATGTTGGCATAAAAACTGAATCAGTAACTCATCTGTACACTCGAAAGCACGCCTTTAAAGTTGTACGAAGTTAACACATTTGCTGTTAGCTACGTGTGGCATAAAATCTTATTATGTCCTTGGGCTAATGCATTCTTTGCCCATCAGTGTAAGAGTTCTAAAAGCTAAAGCCAGAAATCTGAAATACTGGCTTTAAACAGGAACGATGAATTCTAACTCCATAAATACTGCAGTAGAATGTGTTTAATGGCTGATAACGCAGTTATTCCTATCTCTCTTTAACACTGCGTGCTGATTAGTCTCTCGAAAAGTCACCGTGAATACTATGTTTCTAGTGGCTGTAAGTAAGAAAAAAAAATCTCGGTTACTTCTGAATGAGGTTGATGAAGTAGTGTTCCTGTTGAGCGACATTACCTAACCAAAAGATTAGAAAACTCAAAGAGCCAGTTTGCCACGGGTTCGACAACTCTGCGTTTCACTTGCGTTGTGGTTGGTTAATTCGGGGGATGGGACCAAACAGAGAGACCATCGGATTAGGGAAGGAAGCCGGCCGTGCCCTTTCACAGGAACCATCCCGGAATTTACCTGAAGCGATTTAGCAGAAATCATGGAAAACCTAAATCAGGATGGCCGATCGCAGGTTTGAACCCTCGTCCTCCCGAATGCGAGTCCAGTGTACTAACCACTGCGCCACCTCGCCCCGTCACTTGCAGAGTGTTTTCCGTCCAAGCATAGACATCTTCGAACGAAGAAAGTAGTATCTAGCAGACTAGTTATCTTATATCCATATAGACGTAACTTTGATTAAGTAATTAATCAGAGAACTGCCCACAGGTGTCCGTGCTGGCGTTATCTGCCGCTGTCACGTCGTCGGTTCTGGTGACGGTGAAGATCACTTGAAGTCAGTGCTTTCGTCAACCACGCGATTGTGTCAACAAATTCGCCAGAGTACGTCCCCAAATGTTCACTTAAAAATTCTTCAATTGCATATACCGTCATCATTTGTGATAATAAAAGAAAGTCCTGATCATGTGAATAACCTGTTATTTTCGATATATTTCTATTCTTTTCTTCGAGAAATGCACACCAAGACCTCACTTCGACACAGGAACGCAGAGACTATCTGTTGCGAAGATATTGTGACAAATATGTACATGGAACATGTAGGTTAGCTCAGTTGGGATGGTGTTTGAAAACTGGGAAAGGTTCAGTATTTGTTTTCACACTTTGTGCTTGGAGAGACATTTAAAAGAAACGCAACAAACAAAAGAATGCCCCACTAGCAGGTCGTCTCGTATTTGGCTGGGCTCTATAATGTGTCTCATGTCCAGCACCCCACTCTACCCTTCTGACTAAAGAATGAAATGCCTACTTTTTTCATTAAAAGAGAAAGAGAATGAAATGAAAAAGCATAAACTCTTCTTGGTGTGCTGGAAAGCTACTGGCAGGAGATATATTTCTATCTTATACTGATTTATTTGTGAATAGTGTTCTTAAATGAATGACGCTGTTGAATTTTCTGATATTGAGGACCATCTATTCATAAGAAGAAGGTATCTTCATACGCAAGGCGACTCAGCTATTTAATGCGTCAAAAACAAATATTTGCGGAATGTCATAGCTGTATTAGATATAGAGATAACAACATCAAGTTGGCTTTTGTTTCAAAAGAAATTCTGCTAATTTCTGCTTCCAGAACAGTCGGTCTGAAAGAAATAAAAACCAACGGTGAATACCTCTCCGAAACTAAAAAAAATTCAGACGAATTTCAATATATATCTGAGGGACTTCATGTTTTAAAATTTAGTCATTACAAAGGGATGATGTCAGTGAACAACGTAATACAGTTTGAGACCATATCTTCACATCTTCCAAAGAAATAACGTTAATTATGAATACCGAATTTTTTAAGCATTATTTACACGTGTTATGGTGTATACACACCGTTGCCCTAAAGTGAATTTCACGTTTTTGCTAAACGTAATATCAAGACAGCACTACACAAATTGCAAGACATCTTTGCGCCTGCTTTTCGGCCTTTGTCTGAGTGTATGTCTGGAGACAGGTGGACAACCTGGGTGGACGTTTGGGATGTTTGTACACCAGCTCTGGGACAACAAATTCTACATGATACTCAGGTCGCCCACAATAGCAGCTCTAGGGAGTTGGTCCACCAGCATGAAGTAAGCAAACAGACGGTGTCATGTAACCATCCGTATTGCCAACAATATGCACAAGCACTATCTTCCGCGGATTTTTCTCCACGAGAGTTGATTACAACAGGCCATCAACATTATGGAATTTTTATCGTTCGTACTTTTCAATGATGGAGTGACTTGGTGAACTTCAGAAATTTCTTCAGGGAACGATTGAATCGTAGCATCAGGAACGAATTAGCAACAGTATCTGTGAAGGGATTATTGGTAACCCAGTATCTCGGTTACTGGGAATTCCTGTAGAACAATCTACTTCTTTTGTGGAGAATGTGCTTTTATCTATAGACAGGTAACACAGGATGCGGCCCTTAAATCTGGACAAATTTATATTTGAGTTTCCCGCTATACGGTAGTTCCGCCGGAGGTCGCGATTGGAGTTCTTGAAAACCATAGACATCTAGTAAACAGTCAGAATCTCAAAATGGCCGAGATGTTACGGACAAGTGCGGATTACAACTGAAGAGCCGCGATTATCGAAAGTATTGGCGCTGGGTAACCGCCCACTGAAATAGTTCGATTCTTCGGGCACCCGACAGCAACTATTTACGATGTTGTGGCCAAGTATAATGCTTCGGAGAAGTCTGGGGAAGATTCCACTAAGTCGGCGAAGAGACCTTATTCTAGGAAACGCGTGTCACGATCTGAGGTAGTCACCGAAAAGGCTCATGTGCTGATTTCGGAGGACCCTGGACGGGGCAATCTCTGAGGAAATTCTAGATCTACATCTACATCTACATACATACTCCGCAATCCACCATACGGTGCGTGGCGGAGGATACCTCGTACCACAACTAGCATCTTCTCTCCCTGTTCCACTCCCAAACAGAACGAGGGAAAAATGACTGCCTATATGCGTCTGTACGAGCCCTAATCTCTCTTATCTTATCTTTGTGGTCTTTCCGCGGAATATAAGTTGGCGGCAGTAAAACAGTACTGCAGTCAGCCTCAAATGCTGGCTCTCTAAATTTCCTCGGTAGTGATTCACGAAAAGAACGCTTTCTTTCCTCCAGAGACTCACACCCGAGTTCCTGAAGCACTTCCGTAACACTCGCATGATGATCAAACCTACCAGAAACAAATCTAGCAGCCCACCTCTGAATTGCTTCTATGTCCTCCCTCAATCCGACCTGATAGGGATCCCAAACGCTCGAGCAGTACTCAAGAATAGGTCGTGTTAGTGTTTTATAAGCTGTCTCCTTTACAGATGAACCACATCTTCCCAAAAGTCTACCAATGAACCGAAGACAACTATCCGCCTTTCCGACAACTGCCATTACATGGTTGTCCCACTTCATATCGCTCTGCAGTGTTACGCCCAAATATTTAATCGACGTGACTGTGTCAAGCGCTACACTACTAATGGAGTATTCAAACATTACGGGATTCTTTTTCCTACTCATCTGCATTAATTTACATTTATCTATATTTAGATTTAGCTGCCATTCTTCACAGCAATCACAAATCCTGTCCAAGTCATCTTGTATCCTCCTACAGTCACTCAACGAGAATACCTTCCCGTACACCACAGAATCATCAGCAAACAGCCGCATATTGCTATCCACGCTATGCAAAAGATCATTTATGTAGATAGAAAACAACAGCGGACCTACCACACTTCCCTGGGGCACTCGAGATGATACCCTCACCTCCGATGAACACTCACCATCGAGGACAACGTACTGGGTTCTATTACTTAAGAAGTATTCGAGCCACTCACATATTTGGGAACCAGTCCCATATGCTCGAACCTTAGTTAGGAGTCTGCAGTGGGGCACCGAGTCAAACGCTTTCCGGAAGTCAAGGAGTATGGCATTCGTCTGATATCCTTCATCCATGATTCGCAAGATATCATGGCGCCAGTATTGAATGTCAAAGAGCGAACAATGGGTCGGACGGCAGAGGAGGAGCCCATTTGAGCCATTTAGTTCAGAACTGGCTCTCGGGTAACGTTGTCAAGTTCTGGTCAAAGGAGTTCTAGCCCCCGAATAGTCGGGATTTGAACCCCCTCGACTATTGTGTTTGGAGTGTAGTCGAGAGCGACCAGTAGGACGAGGCACCCTAATGTCGCATCCCAGTGTACCGCTATCCAAGCAGCATTAGCGATTGTGGACTGCGCTGTTCAAAAGAGTCCGTGCGATCACTTCAGGTCAAGATTGCAGGCGGTCATTGTGGCTGAAAGGGTTTACAGCGAGTAATACTACTCTTGAAAGATACCACTACTTATATGTAAGAGTATTTTCATTTTCATTTGTATTTTGGTTAAATAAATTTTCTTTAAGAAAAGGTTCATTTGTCCGGATACGAGCGCCGCACGCTGTAAGCAGATGTACGGTGGAGCATCAGCCCACTCCTGCAGTATTGTTCATCAACGTATCTGCAATCTCGGCGTCATCTTCTCAAGGAGATGGATAGCTCATGGAGGTGCTGATGCCGGATGACCCCGATCACCGGACCTAAACCTGCTTGATTTTACCTTGTGCGGGCATCTGAAATCTGAAAACTGTTATGTATACTGAACCAATTGCTGATGCGCCAGATCACTGAACAGGTTGTCCATGTAGCCTGTAACACCATTCGTCTAAAGCCGGAACATTCATGTTTGAACACATAGGACCAATCAAAATCGTGCCCTCGAAAGCCCCAGAGCGGTTTCTTATATAGCAGCTGAAAAATGTCGGTAATAAAATTTCTTCCCGTGCATATTTTCAGCAGAAAGTGGATTGTCAAAAAAAGGTAATTTAACAACACTATAACGACACGTATGACAATTATCTTTGTCAATGCTATGAAACTAAGCTGCCCAGTTAGGGCAGTCGGCAAAGTTTTGTGCAGTCTACTGGCGGTCACTGTCAGGGTCGGGGCCGGTCGGTGTGGCCGTGCGGTTCTAGGCGCTTCAGTCTGGAACCGCGTGACCGCTACGGTCGCGGGTTCGAATCCTGCCTCGGGCATGGATGTGTGTGATGTCCTTAGGTTAGTTAGGTTTAAGTAGTTCTAAGTTCTAGGGGACTGATGACCTCAGCAGTTAAGTCCCATAGTGCTCAGAGCCATTTGAACCATTTGTCAGGGTCGGACGTGTGACGCTCTCGAGCCATCTGGATATAAACAACGCTCAGCCACAGTTTACCGCGGATCGCGGTCGGACTTATTCCATCTTCAGATGTAATCAACACCACATGCGAACAGACACCAGGAAATACATGGTCAGATTCGGATTATGGTACGGGCAAGAGTCACCCCACATCGATACCATTGACTGTTGATGTGAGTACCCGAGTAGTTGCTTGGATGGTGCTGCTGATGTTTCTACTTCCACGGAAGACACGTATAAACAATGTGTGACTTAAACCGGTATGGGGCTGCACACCATAAATATGTACAGCTTGCCTTGTGGGACATCCAATGAGTCTACGAAACTGATGCTAGCAGCTTTTGGACCTGCTCTGAAAATACAGCGTGAGAAGTGGTCCACAAATAAACCTTTTAATGGATATAATAGTGTGTGAGCTGTGCGAATAGATTTGAAGGAGCGTATTCCCTCTTACTTAATTGCACAAGATTGTAGGGCTCTGATTACACGCGAGGATCACCCCTGCATTTTTGTGGCTTGCGGCGACCTACGAGCCTATTGCCCGGTTACTGCAGCAGCCAGACAAGCAGCCAACTCTCGTGAGAGCCTACAAAATCAAACTTTGCAGACAGACTCCTCCTATGCAACGAGCTTGATTAGTAGCCGACTGTACCGTCAGAGACGGTTGACTCACAGCAGTGAAACGCACCCATGACAAAATGACCCGCCACAGAGTCAACAGCCGCGCTGCCGCAGCACCCAGTTCTCCCTCGAGTAGCTCGGCGACCATCGCCACTTCTCCTCCACATCCAGCCACCTTGCAGGAGAAAACTGAGAGCCAAAATATACACTACTGGCCATTAAAATTGCTAAACCATGAAGATGACGTGCTACAGACGCGAAATTTAACCGACAGGAAGAAGATGCTGTGACATGCAAATGGTTAGCTTTTCAGAGCATTCACACAAGGCTGGTGCCGGTGGCGACACCTACAACGTGCTCACATGAGGAAAGATTCCAACCGATTTCTCATACACAAACAGCAGTTGACCGGCGTTGTCTGGTGAAACGTTGTTGTGATGCCTCGTGTAAGGAGGAGAAATGCGTACCATCACGTTTCCGACTTCGATAAAGGTCGGATTGTAGCCTATCGCGATTGCGGTTTATCGTATCGCGACATTGCTGCTCGCGTTGGTCGAGAACCAATGCCTGTAGGCAGAATATGGAATCGGTGGGTTCAGGAGGGTAATACGGAACGCCGTGCTGGATCCCAACGGCCTCGTATCACTAGCAGTCGAGGTGACAGGCATCTTATCAGCATGTTTGTAACGGTTCGTGCAGCTACGTCTCGATCTCTGAGTCAACAGATGGGGACGTTTGCAGGACAACAACCATCTGCACGAACAGTTCGACGACGTTTACAGCAGCATGGACTATCAGCTCGGTTACCCTTGACGCTGCATTACAGACAGAAGCGCCTGCGATGGTGTACTCAACGACGACCCTGGGTGCACGAATGGCAAAACGTCATTTTTTTTCGGATGAATCCAGGTTCTGTTTACAGCATCATAATGGTCGCATCCGTGTTTGGCGACATCGAGGTGAACGCACATTGGAAGCGTGTATTCGTCATCGCCATATTGGCGTATCACCCGGCGTGATGGTATGGGGTGCCATTGGTTACACGTCTCGGTCACCTCTTGCTCGCATTGACGGCACTTTGAACAGTGGACTTTACATTTCAAATGTGTTACGACCTGTAGCTCTACCTTTCGTCGATTCCTGCGAAACCCTACGTTTCAATAGGATAATGCACGGCCGCATATTGCAGGTCCTGTACGGGCCTTTCTGGATACAGAAAATGTTCGACTGCTGCCCTGGCCAGCACATTCTCCAGATCTCTCGCCAATTGAAAACGTCTGGTCAATAGTGGCCGAGCAACTGGCTCGCCACAATACACCAGTCACTATTCTTGATGAACTGTGGTATCGTGTTGAAGCATGGGCAGCTGTACCTGTACACCCCAGCCAAGCTCTGTTTGACTCAATACCCAAGTGTATCAAGGCCGTTATTACGGCCAGAGGTGGTGTTCTGGGTACTGATTTCTCAGGATCTATGTACCCAAACTGCGTGAAAATATAATCACATGTCAGTTCTAGTATAATATATTTGTCGAATGAATACCCGTTTATCATCTGCATTTCTTCTTGGTGTAGCAATTTTAATGGCCAGTAGTGTACATTTCCATAGATAATCGCACTTCTTACGAGGGAAACTCACCATCGCATCCCCCTCAGATTTAGTGGTGAGATGGCCCAGTGGATAGCCCGTCAGAAACTGAACACAGATCAATAATGAAAAAAGGAAGAACGTGTACCAAACTACGAAAACAGAAGCAAAATAGAAACAGTGAACTCCCCAGTCTCAACACGTGCAACAACGACAGAGATGGAATGGCGACGGCGTCGTGGTTATGTGGCTACAGCCCTGAGCTGCGAACGGGGAGATTCGTGTTCAAACCAACATCCTGTCCCACCTTTTTTTTTCACAAAATTATGAATTGTGCGTCAGATCATTGACGTGACTGTTCATCGAATTTGTATTTGTGTCTCTACCGTTGTGTATTTCGCTTCGCCTCTTTTCTATTTGTTTTGTTTTATTATTATTATTCGCGTAACAACTAATGTATGAGATAAAATATGTTACTACGAAAAGAGACCCGAAATACCTTTTAGTGATGCTGTGCTATGCCTTTCTTTGGATCATTAATTTTCAACAAAACAAAATATATTATGTTCTTATTGTTCTGGATCTGGATTTCTATTAAAGGAACATTTTTTCGTTACTGTAACTCGCCATAAAGTTCAACCTATCTTCCTTACTTTATAGTTATTGAAAAGGTTAATGAAAATTACTTCGTTATCAATACTGATGTTGCAGTACGCAATGATTGTTTAACATCATAATTTTGCAGTGGATTTTTGTTAACAGTAAAACAATAGTAAGTACCACGACTAACACGAGAACATGAGACTATTATCGGAGAAAAAAAGTTGTTTTTACTATAAGGTTGCCAGACCAGAACTACGCACAGCAAGATTTCTTTTATGTGATGAAAGTAAATTATCTTTTTGCACTGTTAGTAATATATTATCAGCAGCCCCCGTCAACCTGTAAAACACATCATAAAATCTGCTGCTCTGCTCTGCAACTTCGAAAGCTGAAAGAAATAATTTTTACTTCACTATTACCTGCCCGCTTCTTTGCGGTATGATAGATTTCATTTAATGAAATTTGAATGCGCCGCGGCAACGGCTCGTTCGTTCGTAGCGCAGCTCTGCACCACGAATAATATTTAACTAACTGAAAATGTCTTAAGGGGATGGGATAAAATACCAGGCAAGCTTATTATAAATCATAATGCAAGGTTTCACTAAGTAACTCTATTCAAAACATTTAAATATATTAATTATTACACACCTTTACAATGAGAACGTAATGGCGTACATCTCTCGATCTTGACAAAAGAATGCTACCCTAGCGTACACTATCACGTCACAGGCTATCCTACTCCCGTAACTCCAAGAAGACGACAGAGAAATTAATGTTCGTTCTGTATTATTTATACGAGTCCCATATTCTCATCTTTGTTTGATATTTAATAAGTATCGTCTGCGGCGGTTTCAGTACTCGCCGACACAGATATTATCTAAAATAGATAAAAAAAACAGTACATAATTTTATACAAGAACAAAACATGACACACAATGTTTTCTCTTTATTACATAATATGACTTTTGCTAAGAGACGTTACAATGCCCCCTGGCAGCAATTGACTAACGTTAAGAATGTTCGGCAATATGCTGCCACTAACGTCCGTTTTGTTACCTTATTTGGAATATTCACTGTTCACTTCTTTGCTCTTTCGCACTATAGTTTTAATTACACTCTTTATGGTTTTTTCACACTTTGCGAGGTGACCGTAAATCTAGTCCCAGGGTCATTACAGTTTTCTGGCTCCCCCATTCGGGCTACGTGCGGTCAGAAAACCTGGGAAAACTGCGCCGGAGCCATGCTCATCTCGCCTGGTTTGTCTTAAAACACAGTTTGATTGTTCATCAAAAAAGGTTGGAATTCATCCAATGTTCACAGATAACAAAGGTTATTTATGACAAAATGTTAAACTTTTAGTCTCCTTGTTAAAAATGTACCTTCTACACTCTTTCACATTCGTGATAATATTTGTGTTCTGTGTCACACTGAAAGTCAATCATTAAACAGTTTTACAGTAGTGTAATGGATTGTCTCTGCACTTACTCACGACAAATGTTCTACCATGGTATGGCATTCGTGTCAGTTTGCTTCACTAATATGACGAAAACACATAACATATATCATCGAACAAGTGAATGTTTTGAGGTTACACACAGTAAACTGAAGAAAAACCGTTTTTCACGAAATTTCGTGTCCTATAAATCATTTTCATGTTAGTACATTAACAGCGTAGTTGGTAATTTTCGGTTGAATGTCGACAATTTCGTACGGAGCGGGCGGCGCGAATCAATTGTTGCGTAGCGTCGTCTGGAACGCGGCGTGCCAACGACCGGCCGGCCAGTGTGGCCGTGCGGTTAAAGGCGCTTCAGTCTGGAACCGCGTGACCCCTACGGTCGCAGGTTCGAATCCTGCCTCGGGCATGGATGTGTGTGATGTCCTTAGGTTAGTTAGGTTTATTAGTTCTAAGTTCTAGGGGACTGATGACCTCAGCAGTTAAGTCGCATAGTGCTCAGAGCCATTTGAACCATTTTTGAACCGTGCCAACGACCGCTGGAATCGACGACCTGCTCGCCGTAACAGCGACGGAGTGTTGGGGTGGCGCCCGTGCAGTCGCGAACCGCGCCGAACCATTCACCAATGTCGGCGTGTTGCAGTTGTTTCCCGCGACCGGCTGGCTGGCGGCACGGCACCCGTCTCTGCTTCTCCGCATGGCTCCCCGTCACAACGCATGAAACAAATATTCCACAACGGTGTACTGTCTTTAAGGATACAGATTATTAGCTATGGAAGAAAATGCAACTTGGTTAAAGCGTTTATTGTTCAGTAAGCCGTCGTTTCGCTGGTATGCACAGGATGTTTTGTCGTGATAACGGGTTTCTTGTGGCTTCACAAGTGAATCGCATTGTGACACTGGTATTCAGGGTTCGTCACACGCACGTTGTACTACACACTTTCATTTCTTCTCACGGCCGATACGCTGCCAGAGCGTCTCTCAACACGCGAAAATGTTTCGGTTCATACACTGTAAACGTTTCCGTCGAGCGATGTTTGAATCGGCTCCGAACGGATCACTAACTACCGTTTTTACACACAGTAAATTTATGGTTCGTTGAGCACTGCACTATGACAGTTAGTCACTCAACACTTGACTTATACCGACGTATATATTGGTGCAGATACAACAGTCATTTTCTGTCCCTGCTACACACAATATTCCGTCCTTTCCTAGATTGTTTATGCACACAGTTTATTTTTAATGCATATCAACTGTTATTAGCATAATCACTCTCATCTACATTGAGTCTACTATGTTTACCATGTCATCACACACTTTTAGTAATCTTACTAGGTATATATGGCTCTTTTCTTTGTAATTAGAAGGTAAATTGACAGGTGTGTGATTTTTTTTTTTTTTTGCACATAGTTTTCATTTCCTTTTTTGGTGTAGCTTGCCAGGTTATCACCCATCTAGCAAACAGATTTTACCATGTGCATGACAACTGGACTTGGGCGTATTGCTCAATAAATACTGCATTTAGTATTAGTATTTTTTTTAAATGATCTGTCCTACAGGTCTACAGTGTAGTTGTCCTGTTTGTAGAAGCTTAACTCCAGTGAAGTGATCTCATATCGCTAGTGGTGTGCGTAGTTTGACGTTAGTAATTATGACAGGCAAAGTTGAGTGTAGATAGTAATTTTTAGTGTGCAGTGTATTGTAGATAAATTAACATATTTGTGTGCAAATGGCAAAACTGTCAGATCTTGTGTTCGAATAGATAATTTATGAATATGGTTAAATTGCGTAGTCAACGTCCGAGCAATATGGATACTGAGGAACAGCCATTAGTTAGTGCAGGAAATGTAGAAACGGGTGCATTAAGCAGTACAAGTACTCTCTTTGAGGATATACCATGCGAAAACGTGGGGGCAGGGGCACAGGAAGTGGTGCCACCGCCCACCAGTGCTCAAGGAGATGTAGATAAAGAAATTGCACCACCCCCAGAAAAGCAGGAACCAGAGAGTGGTAATCTGCCTGGTGGGTATTCACTTCAGGCGATATTAGAGCGCGTGCTGGATTACCAGTCAAAATTTGCACAACAACAAGCTGAAAAGGACGAAAAAATTGAGATCTTTCTCGCACAGCAAGCTGAGCGAGATCGCCAGCAAGCTGAGCGGGATCGCCGGCAAGCTGAGCGAGATCGCCAGCTAGAGGAAAAGTTTCTTGCCCAGCAGGCTGAGCGGGATCGCCAGTTAGCTGAGCGGGATCAGCAACTTGTGCAATCGTTAGAAATTATGAAAAAAGAGATTGACTGTATGAAACAGAATTATGAGTCGATGCCTAAGGCCGTGCAGGAGTTGACTGTACATGTCAATAACCTGCAAGTAGCAAACACTAACATTGTAGACGAGATAGGTGTCTTAGCCAACCGATTAGAAAAGCTAGAAATAGATTCCACACAGCTTGTAGAGAAGAAGTGGAACGAACAAGCGACTAAACTTGAAACCGAATTCAACTCTTGGCTAGAAGCAAAGGAGAGCGAGATCGACAAAAATATTAATTCTAAGGTACAAGCAGCCATGGCAGATAGAGATTCCGAATCGTTCAGTACCGCAGTAAATAGTCAAGTACAGAACGACGCGCAAACCATCAAACAACTACTCAGTGAGGATATTCCGCAGTGGCAAGTGAATATTAGCAAACGGATATCCGACTTGGAAAAGGGTTTAGCACAGCGCAGCAAACATCTTGAACATGAAACTGTGTCGCCAACAGCCAATGTTTTTGGCAACGCACAAACTTATACGCGACGCAACAATGGTAAATCTTTAGGCGACAATGCGAAGAGCTGTAGCTTCGGGTCGGAGCACACAGCCTATGTCCCGAGCACACCAGTATAGTCCAAAAATATTGGTTGAAGAAAGTTTGATCAAAAATAGGCAGTTTCAAACGTTTACTACTGGACGGAAGTCAGTACACCCAGTAGTATTCATAAAAAGCTTTAAAAATATCTTGCCTACTGTGTGGAACGAAGCACAGAAAATTCAATACGTAATGTCATTCATTCAGGGTGATGCAGCGTTGTGGGCTACGGAAGTAGCGGACAGCTGCATGACGTATGAACAGTTCGAAAGGGCGTTTTTGTCGAAATACTGGTCGCTTTGTATACAAGAGCGGCTAAGAAAAGAAGTATACAATCCCGAACCGTACTCACCCCGTCTTGGGAATTTGAGACGGTATTTCGAAAAGTATATAAACAAGACGCGCTACTGGGATGATCCTATCTCACCAAGAGACGTAATAAGACTCCTAAAATCACATTTACCCATTCATATCAAAGAGAAATTAATACACGTACCAGAGAGCGACATGGAACACTTCCTGTCTGTTCTAGATTCAATAGATTTAATCCAGGAAGACGTAAAAGCAGCGTGTGATCACTCATGGAACAATGGATCAGGGTGTAAACATGACAGAAATAATAGTGCACAAAACCACAATCATGGAAATGGTGGGGGTGGTAACAAGCGGCAAGAGCATTCGAAAAATGGTAATAATGGTAGAAGTCAGAACGGGTATGGGCAGCCGCCCCATAATAAAAAGCGTCGATTTGACGACCGGTACGATTCCGGACTGCCAGGGACCAACCGCTGGAAAAATGCGCGAGGTCAGTGGCATAGAAATTACATCGACAGTAATCGCAATTGGAATCAGAATCAGCGACCAAGCCCAGAACGGCAAGGTAATAACCGTTACGATAACAACAGACCACCACTGCAAGACACGCCTATTGCGCAGTCGTGGCGGCCTACAAATCAAAACGTACACATAGTAGAGGTCGCGGACAATAGCCGTCCAAATACCTCGCAAGCTAGCCATCCAACAAACTAGAATCGGCCACGATATGCTCTCCATCGCTGGCCGAGGGGTGGAGTGAGAGCAACACAAATGATAATAATATCCCTGGAATACATATGCTGCGATACAACGACGGTATCAGTATGGATAAAGATCTACTGACCGAACCGCATGAATGTAAGAAAGATAACAACGAAAATGTGCAGGCCATAATAGAAGCGAAAATCAATGATGTTGCAGTGAATATAATCATCGACACAGGTGCCTCAGTGAGTGTGATGAATACAGAATTGTTTAAAGCGCTGGGGAAGGGACGTAGCATACCGACTTTCCCGGTTAATAATTGCAAGGTGTCTGGAGCTATAAGTGCACAGAGCCAATTAGTTAAGTACCAGGTGCAGGTGGAGATTTGTAAGGAGGGCGAAGCCATAGTGAGCTCGTTCCTCATTGTTAAAGGGTTAAAGGTGGCCTGCATTCTGGGAGTAGATTTTCTCCGTGAGAGGGACGCAGTGATCGACCTCTCCTCGGGAAAACTAAGCATAGTTAATAAAGGTAGGAGGATTGAGTTGTCTATGATGAAATCGAAGGAGGTACTTGTGCCATGTTGCAACCGAATTAATATCAAATGTAGGAACCCCTGGGTACTACACCTCAATGATTATTCACCTGTGACGGATCTCTATTATCCGAGTATAGAAGATAGAAATTTTGAAACAAATGTTGATGCATTTCAAACCAAAGTACAGGAATCTGAAAGTTTAAGCAACATACAAAAACAACAGTTGCCGCAGCTGCTATCGGAATATACCATGGTATTTACCGACCGACCAGGAATAGTCAAGGGGTACCACTATCACATAGAGGTGATGCCCCACAAAACATACTGTCGCGCATCTTACTCCGTCCCTTGGTCGAGGAGGGAAGTAGTGGCTAAAGAGATTCGGAAGATGTTAGAGTGGGATATCATTGAGCCCTCTTTCTCCCCATACAGTAGTCCTCTTGTAGCAATGGCGAAAGCCAACGTAAAAATCCGGCTAGTGTTAGATGCGCGGGACATCAATAAAATTATTATACCTGTCAGAACTCGTCCAGAAAATTTAGATGAGCAGATACAAAAATTCCACGGAGTGCAGTACTTGACCTCGGTCGATCTTAAAAGTTCGTACTGGCAAATCCCACTTACACCAGAATCAAGGAAGTACACAGCCTTCATATTCGGAGGGCGAAGTTACCAATTCAAGGTACTTCCCTTCGGGTTGAATGTGAGTGCTGGAGTATTTATTACTGCTCTAGACACGGTACTGGGTCCAGATTTGTTAGAAAAAATCACAGTATATGTTGATGACCTTGTAATCGCTGCTGCTACTTGGTACGAACATAAGGAATTGCTGCACAGAGTATTAGAGAAATTTAAGCAAGCAGGTGTGACAGCAAATTTAGAAAAGTCAGAATTCGGACGCAATAAAATTAAATTTCTAGGTCACCTTATCACGCCGCTTGGTATCAGACCGTTGTTGTTGTTGTTGTGGTCTTCAGTCCTGAGACTGGTTTGATGCAGCTCTCCATGCTACCCTATCCTGTGCAAGCTTCTTCATCTCCCAGTACCTACTGCAACCTACATCCTTCTGAATCTGCTTAGTGTATTGATCTCTTGGTCTCCCTCTACGATTTTTACCCTCCACGCTGCCCTCCAATGCTAAATTTGTGATCCCTCGATGTCTCAGAACATGTCCTACCAACCGATCCCTTCTTCTAGTCAAGTTGTGCCACAAACTTCTCTTCTCCCCAATCCTATTCAATACCTCCTCATTAGTTACGTGATCTACCCACCTTATCTTCAGCATTCTTCTGTAGCACCACATTTCGAAAGCTTCTATTCTCTTCTTGTCCAAACTAGTTATCGTCCATGTCTCACTTCCATACGTGGCTACACTCCATACAAATACTTTCAGAAACGACTTCCTGACACCTAAATCTATATTCGATGTTAACAAATTTCTCTTCTTGTCAGACCAGACAACAAAAAACTAGAGGCGATCCGAGAATTTCCGAGCCCCCGAACTAAGAGACAATTGAAAGCGTTCATTGGACTTACGTCTTTTTTCAGAAGGTTTGTACCTAATCAGTTGTTAAATGACGAGTCATTGTTAAATCTACTGCGAAAAAATGTGCAGTGGGTTTGGACTGACAAATGTCAGCAAGCTTTCGAAGCAATTAAAACCGCCCTGCTGAATGCAAATATTTTACAGCACCATCTCTTTTCTGTTTGTTTTGTTTTATTATTATTATTCGCGTAACAACTAATGTATGAGATAAAATATGTTACTACGAAAAGAGACCCGAAATACCTTTTAGTGATGCTGTGCTATGCCTTTCATTGGATCATTAATTTTCAACAAAACAAAATATATTATGTTCTTATTGTTCTGGATCTGGATTTCTATTAAAGGAACATTTTTTCGTTACTGTAACTCGCCATAAAGTTCAACCTACCTTCCTTACTTTATAGTTATTGAGAAGGTTAGTGAAAATTACTTCGTTATCAATACTGATGTAACAGTACGCAATGATTGTTCAACATCATAATTCTGCAGTGGATTTTTGTTAACAGTAAAACAACAATAAGTACCACGACTAACACGAGAACATGAGACTATTATCGGAGAAAAAAAGTTGTTTTTACTACAAGGTTGCCAGACCAGAACTACGCACAGCAAGATTTCTTTTATGTGATGAAAGTAAATTATCTTTTTGCACTGTTAGTAATATATTATCAGCTGCCCCCGTCAACCTGTAAAACACATCATAAAATCTGCTGCTCTGCTCTGCAACTTCGAAAGCTGAAAGAAATAATTTTTACTTCACTATTACCTGCCCGCTTCTTTGCGGTATGATAGATTTCATTTAATGAAATTTGAATGCGCCGCGGCAACGGCTCGTTCGTTCGTAGCGCAGCTCTGCACCACGAATAATATTTAACTAACTGAAAATGTCTTAAGGGGATGGGATAAAATACCAGGCAAGCTTATTATAAATCATAATGCAAGGTTTCACTAAGTAACTCTATTCAAAACATTTAAATATATTAATTATTACACACCTTTACAATGAGTACGTAATGGCGTACATCTCTCGATCTTGACAAAAGAATGCTACCCTAGCGTACACTATCACGTCACAGGCTATCCTACTCCCGTAACTCCAAGAAGACGACAGAGTAATTAATGTTCGTTCTGTATTATTTATACTAGTCCCATATTCTCATCTTTCTTTGATATTTAATAAGTATCGTCTGTGGCGGTTTCAGTACTCGCCGACACAGATATTATCTAAAATAAAAAAAAAAAAACAGTACATAATTTTATACAAGAACAAAACGTGACACACAATGTTTTCTCTTTATTACATAATATGACTTTTGCTAAGAGACGTTACATGTAGTATGTTTGCAAGAGCGAGTTGCAACCAAGGAACTACCAAGTGTACGCACCTCATATTTGTTCTATACAAGTAACATATGTTATGACTCTTTTGTTCCGTTTTGGAAGTTTTGACTCTTGAATTCCTTTCTTGTAAAACAGTTCACACTCATTTATTTGTTGTTTTCATTTCTGTGAGAGGTTTATGCGGCATCTCTCCTGCTCTCACTGTTCATCACATTTACTATCGACTGTAATACATTCTTACCGCATGATTCATATTCTGCAACCAGTGCGCAGTATGACAGTTGCCAAGACTACAGAAGGAGAAGACACGTCAGTGAGGAGACGGACAGTTCCTAATTTGTGAAAAAGAAGAAATGGGGCACAAGGGAGGCCTGAACACGGATCTCCGCCTTGTCAGTCTAATACTTTACCCACACAACCACGACGCCATGATTCTTGCGATTCGCGCAGTGTTGCACATCTTAAGCTTGGATCGTTCGCTGTTTCTATTTCGTCTTCTTTTTAACAGTTCAGTACACCTTCTTCATGTTCTCATGCCGGCTCTGGGTTCAATTTTTTACAGGCTATCCACTGGGCCATTTTACCACTAAATCTGAGGGGGATGCGATGGGGTGTTTCATTTGTTAGAACTTAATCCTGTGGAAATCAGACGTCCTCACAAACACAGCCCTCTAAATTACTCCCTCTCTGGAGTTCTCAAATGGAAAAATTGATCCCGAAACATCGGAGGAAAATCGGCAAAAACAGGCAAAGTGGGACGTAGATGTCACAGGTCACCGACACAGAAGAACTAACGGAAATTCTAACAAAACAGTCACAATGATGAGGATTACGTCACTGTGTCCTCCACATCGATGCAACTGACACACCACTAGTAGAGCAACAAGGACGGCAAAGCGTATTGGTAGCGCGGGTTGCCTACATCAAGGGCACTTCCCTCCTCCTCGTTGCTACAGGTGCACTTTCAAAAATGGTTCAAATGGCTTTGAGCACTATGGGACTTAACTTCTGAGGTCATCAGCCCTCTAGAACTACTTAAACCTAACTAACCTAAGGACATGACACACATCCATACCCGAGGCAGGATTCGAACCTGCGACCGTAGCAGCAGTCGCGCTGTTCCAGACTGTAGCGCCTAGAACCGCTCGGCCACCCCGGCCTGCTACACTTTCAGGTCTCAGTTATTGGAATAGCCCCTCGAACTCTTATCAGTTTGATTTACTATGTGATTAAACTGATCAATTAATTATCCCCTCCCCTTCTGGTAAACCCACTCCCTCCCCCAGAAATTGGCGGGAAAAAGACTCAGTTCATCGGCCATTTGGAGGGAAATCAATTGCAGTTTATGGACAATCTATACAATATTACTTAACTATTTATGGCTGTGTATGGAATATAGTTTATCTATTTAGTAAAAGAATTTGTCAGGAAATCAATTACAATGCATTGAATATTGTTTAAACAATTTAAACAATGTGTGGAATATTGTTTATTTAAACAATTCATGGGATTCAAGGCAGTGAATGGAATATATGGAAACTGATGACTCTGTGGTGGAGAGGAAGCGTCTCATAACACGAAATTCAAGGGTATGTTGTTTATTTATAAAACCTTCAGTTTGCGGGGGTTGGATTTCTCTTGTTCATCATTGTCTGCTGTTTGGAGAGATGTAGGTCTTGTAAGAAGTATTTACATGGGGCAAACAAGTTGCATAACCTAATGTTCGTCACTGTACTCAGGATGACTTAACATAATGTTCGGACTTTTGTCGGCACTTAACCTATTGTTCTGTTAAGTGGTTTTCCATGTCACCTCCAGTTCAGCCATCTTTAAATTAAACTTGTTTGTTTTTCAAGTGTTAGATTTGTTGGGCCTTCAGCAAAATTATAGAACTAACTTACATGAGGCTTTCTGCCTTCTAAATATTCTGTTTTGAGTCAGAATTTTAAGTTAATGGCTTTCAGCCGTTTTTAAATTTAAGCGGTTGTGCCCTTAAGGCATTAGATAGTGTGGCCTATTCAGCCAATAACTAAGTTCAAAAATTTTTGCTGTATTGTTTGGACAACTAAATAAAGTTACATGTGTTTGAGTGTAACTGCAGCCCCCTTTCTACAATTCCAACTACCTATTCTGTCCTGCGGATTTAAGCAGGGCTTTCACAGCTTAACAGAACAATAGTTTAAGTGCCAACAAAAGGCCAAACATTATGTTAAGACACCCAGAGTACAGTACCAAACATTAGGTTATGCCCCACGTAATTACTTCTTACAATACCTACATCTTTCCAAACAGCAGAGAATGATGAGCAAGAGAAATCCAACCCCTGCAAACTGGATTTTTATAAATAAACAATATACCCTTGAATTTCCTGTTATGAGATCCTTTCTCCCAACGACAGAGCCACCAGTTTCCATATTTTCCATACACTACCTTGAATTCCAAAAATGGTTTAAATAAACAATATCCCACACATTGTCTAAATTATTTAAGCAGTATTACATATACTTTAATCGAATCCCCACCAAATGACCGATCAGCTGAGTCTTTTTCCCGACAATTTCTGGAAGGGTGTTTACCATAGGGGGAGGGGTTAATTAACTGATCAATTTAATTATGTAGTCAATCAAACTGATAAGACTGTGAGGAGCTATTCCAATACTTCAGACCTGAAAGTGTACCTGTAGCGGCGAGAGGTAGGGGATGGGTTGGAGGTTTCCTGAGGTATTTGGGGGCAGGGGTTAGCGGTGGGGAACAATAGGTTAAGGATCTGTCAATCAAAGGAGAACAGTAGGTTATCCCCTGACAACATACCTTCCCCTTATGTAGGCAACCCGCACTAAAACATGCGCTGGCGTCCTTGTTGCCCAGCATCGGAGCGCAGAACGAATGGAGATCAGGCAGTTTCTAAACCTAGACCACAACATTTCGTGGGCCGAAGATACCGAGAACTAACGGAATCGTCACTTGCAAACCTACAAATTCGCCAACTTAAATCTCAACGTTATAGCCGCACGTTCTGAGCGGGCTTGCCATGGTTCACGGGGTTCCCCCCATCAGAGGTTCAAGTCCTCCCTTGGACAAATATGAGTGAGTTGTCCTTAGCATAAGTTAGTTTAATTTAGATTAAGTAGTGTGTAAACCCAGGGAATGTTGATCTCAGCAGTTTAGTCCAATAGGAACTTACCAGAAATTAAAAAAAAAATTCAACCTTATAGTGTCTGATATCAACATATGAAGTTCCCATTAATATTTGTATGCCGCTGAAGCAGACGTGTTCCTTTATCAAGAAGCGACCAATAGCAAACTAACAATCACCTCAGGCTATGATGCATTTATCAATATTGTACACGATAGAAGCACTATGATCATGTTCAAGCAAGTAATCCCATGTACTCCTGATTCCCTCCAGGAAAGATACAGTCGCCCCCTTTCACGACCAGCTTTCGGTTAATGGAACAAGATTGAATAAGACGACGAAAGAGCATTAGTTTCGTGCACTGCAGCAAGAATAATCTGCACCGGTACGTTCTGTCCAAAATGTATCTGCAATCAAATGGGTTAAAACAAACGTCAATACCAAGCCGGTTTCAAAGTTCATTCCCGGGAGTATAGTGAGTCGCAGTGGCCCCGCTCTCACTTAATCACCACTATGGGAGCTCCCACTAAATCAGGCAGACTAATATAAAAGCATTCACTGCAGAGCTGTACACCGCTTCATATTTAAAGAAATCACAGGCGTCGCCCACATCGGGCCATAGGTAGGAGTACCTCAGTTAATAAAGATCAGCGACAAATTGAAGGAACAGAACGCTAATAGCAAGACTTACAACACAACCTTGAAAACGGCACCACGGTGCCAATCAACCGCCGCAGACCGACTAGCGGCATGAGATATGTGACTGGCATCTCTTTGGCAACTTCTTCACCATGACCATAAACTGCTTCAGGGTGCGATCAGAGTAGCGGATTTCACCACGAAAATCACAGTACTCATTCCCAAATCGAAGCACCAATCCAGCGCCATTGAGGGAAAATCAATGATGAACATTGTAGTCAACTGTACACTGAGGTGAAAAAAGTCATGGGATACCTCCTAATATTTTGTCCACCTCCTTTTGCCTAGCGCAATACAGCAACTCGACATGGAATGCCCTCAAAAAATCGTTGGAAGCCCCCTTGCAGAAATACTGAGCCTTGCTGTCCCAATAGCTCTACATAATTGCGAAACTGTTTCTGGGCCAGAAGTTTCTGCACGAACTGACCTCTGGACTATACCCCATAAGTGATCAGTGGGATTCATGTCTGGGTCGAAAAATCCTTCGCTCGAATTGTCCAGAACGTTCTTCTAACAAGTCGCGAACAACTGTGGGCCGGTGACACTGCGCATTGTCATCCATAAAAATTCCATCGTTGTTTGGGAACATGAAGTCCATGAATGGCTGCAAATGGTCTCCAAGTAGTTGCACATAACCGTTTCCAGTCAATGATCGGTTCTCTTGGACCAGAGGACCCAGTCCATTTCAGGTAAACACAGCACTCACAATTACAGAGCCACGACCAGCTTACACAGTGCATTGTTGACAGTCAATGGCTTCGTGAAGTCTGCGCAACACTCGAACCTTAACAATTTCGTGCTGTTAGCAAAGGTAGTTGCGTCTGTTGTCTGTTGCCACAGCCCAAATTTTGCCGGACCGTCTTACTGGATACGTTCGTCGTACATCATACATTGATTTCTGCGGTTATTTCATGCAGTGTTGCTTAGCTGTTAGCACTAACAACTCTACGCAAACGCCGCTGCTCACGGTCATTAAGTGAAGGCCTGGCGAACATATCACTCACATCGCGTTTTCAGATTCGGAAAGAGTTATTACCGTACAGATTATGGTTACCTACCACACGCAATACCTGTTCCCGGTTTCGCTCTACCTACGCTGACCTCATTGTCTTACGTATCAGCAGCTCGAGGTTATAAACAAATGAAACGCTCACGAAGCCAGTTTCTTTTCAAAGGGGGTTACAACAGGGTTGCACTTTATCTGTTAGTCTTATTGAGGTCAGCATGGAATGACATCTCCACCACATCAGGTTTAATGGTCTTCAAACAGTCGTCGATCCTACGCACATGATGCCACCTACATATCCCAAGATGACAGAGACACCTAGCTTGCCAACGAGATTCTAACTAATTACATTGGTACAGCGGTGCAGTCTTGAACGTTTGCAATTCTGTAATCTTACAATACGTCGGTGTTCACGCAAACAACAAACTGCTTGCTTGCCATGAGTAGGCACCTGCAAATAATTAGGGACGTTCTCTACTGTCTGTCCAAAAAGATACTGCCACGAGTTGTGGTTCAAGTAGTGTCTCTGTGGCGTAATGGTTGGCACCGCTGGCAGGAGCGCCATGGGTCGCCACTTCGAACGCTGCTACCAGCAATGATTTCTTATATTGTAGTGTTTGTAACTTCTAGAATAAATAGAAGCGTTCTCCGTCCAGGAGTTCAGTTCTGTTCTGCCTGTACGCTGGTGTTCATAATAAATATGCATTCAGTTCTACTTGTTGTATTTCGTTGACGACCTTGTTTTCGGACTTGGACTTCTTTGCATAAAGACGTGACACTGTTTGGTGGAGACTCTGGGTACTTTGGAACATCTACATCACCGCGGCTCCAATTAAGCGATGTAAAAGCGGTAGCTTAAACGAACAATAATCGGATTACAAGTAATACATCATTCTTAAGATTTGTATATTCAGGGTACCTGTGGAATCAAAAACAGTAACAAGGCAACTGCACACCCGCTATGCATCAGTTTTTTCCGGAGACGGTGGACAAGACCCAACGAAATAGCTGAAAAGGTTCGGCCGAGTCGCCGAATGCAGTAGGCCTGACGAACTGATGCGTTTGGCAAATGTGTGCTTTTACTTGGGCGGCACACTCCAGCAATGGTTCGTAAACAACGAAGAGAATGTAAATAAATGGGATAAATTCGAAGCTGAAATGAAGAAAACGCTTTACGTTAATCAGAAGCAAGTCCACTTAGCAGAAGAACATTCGAAGAAAAGGTTGAAGGTCATGGGGAAACGACACTGTCTTACATACAAAACGTTTTAGCCCTATGCCACACTGCGACAAGTGCCGACCAAATATCACTCACACCTGATGAAAGGATTTGTAGAACACATGTAACAAGCTCTTCTCGTAATGGATGTCACAACGACGTAGGAATTCAAGTGGTGCCAGCGCATCGGGGAAATGCAATAGAAGAGAGTCGTACAAAAGAAATATAACCGTCTCCCAGTTGTGGTCCCATAGCCATTACGGAAGACAACCATCTCAGCTCTGTCATACACACATTATGAGAGATAAGATACAGTATTTTATGGCAACCAGGTCTGTTGGATATAGTAACCAAAAGATAGCAAGCATAAATGTCAACCGCATACGTCAGAAGGCAACAGATAACGCTGAATAAGACGTGTGTCAGTCTTTAGCACCCATCTCCGACACAAGTGTAACACGCCAGGAAAAATCGGCTCGGTCAGCTCACAATTCCGCGTCCGGCCATCCTGATTTAGGTTTTCCGTGATTTCCCTAAATCGCTCCAGGCAAATGCAGCGATGGTTGTAATTAGGCTGTTTAGGTTCTTATGTTGGTAACGCCATGTAGCGCTGTATATCAAAAACACTGACTGTGCTGCGTGAAGGCTGTGGTTGGTTTGCATTGTTGGAGTGATATTCGCCATTGTAAAATGGTTCAAATGGCTCTGAGCACTATGGGACTTAACATCTATGGTCATCAGTCCCCTAGAACTTAGAACTACTTAAACCTAACTAACCTAAGGACAGCACACAACACCCAGTCATCACGAGGCAGAGAATCGTCATTGTAGTGTTGGGCAGTTGGCTGTTAACAGCGCGTAGCGTTGCGCAGTTGGAGGTGAGCCGCCAGCAGTGGTGGATGTGGGGAAGTGAGATGGCGGATTTTTGAGAGCGGATGATCTGGACGTGTGTCCATCAGAGACAGTACATTTGTAAGACTGGATGTCATGAACTGATATATACAATATGAATTTTGAGCAATGTTAAGGTAAATACATTGTTTGTTCTCTATCAAAATCTTTCTTTTGATAACTGTGCCTATCAGTAGTTAGTACCTTCAGTAGTTTGAATCTTTTATGTAGCTGGCAGTAGTGGCGCTCGCTGTATTCCAGTAGTTCGAGTAACGAAGATTTTTGTGAGGTAAGTGATTTGTGAAACGTATAGGTTAATGTTAGTCAGGGCCATTCTTTTGCAGGGATTTTTGAAAGTCAGATTGCGTTGCGCTAAAAATATTGTGTGTCAGTTTAAGCACAGTCATGTATAATTATTCAAAGGGGACGTTTCATATGTCGACCCTTAGCCGAGGATACTTCACTGGAATCTTCTGATTTTTTCTTGTAGTTTGTGTGCCGGCCGCGTTGGCCGTGCGGTTCTAGGCGCTGCAGTCCGGAACCGCGGGACTGCTACGGTCGCAGGTTCGAATCCTGCCTCGGGCATGGATGTGTGTGGTGTCCTTAGGTTAGTTAGGTTTAAGTAGTTCTAAGTTCTGGGGGACTGATGACCTACGATGTTCAGTCCCATAGTGCTCGGAGCCATTTGAACCATTTTCTTGTAGTTTGTGTAATTACTGTAGCTTTTGTTTATTGCTAGCGCGTAATTGTAGAGAGAATCGCTTTTGTAGTTGCAGTCTTTCATTGTAGTACAGTAAAACAGTAGTGGCATGCATGTAGATTTGCACCAAGTATTTCGCAGCTGCGCTTGCGATTAACTAGATATTATTTTCAGTGCTATGTTAATGTGTTTTCTTATTTTTGCTCTTCAAATTGTGCTTTTCTGTGTTATAGTGTGAAATATTGTGACAATTATGGCGTGTGAAAAGGCTGCAAAGTAAGCTGAGAAATGACAGCGAAGACGAAAGCAGTGTGCTAGCGCCACCGTGTAATGAATTAACTAATGTTCAACATAGTAATTTGGTAATTGTGCATAGGGAAATGGAGCGGGCGGCAAACAATGGTGTAGACAGTGAAACAATTAGTGAACAGGGAAGCATGATCGATCGATCGGTCGGCAACAGCCCGCCTCAGGAATCGGGAATGACAGAACACAATCTAGCAAATACTGCAGATTCAGGTTTTGGGTCCTCACCGTTTTCTCAAATAAGTCAAGACACATTTTCTGCTTGTCAAAATGTGAATGTTGCCGGTGCAACTTCACTGCCGAAAAGCACTGAGGAACATGTTTCAGACACCAGTGCATTGTTATTACAGTTAATGCAACAAATGGGACAAAAACTACAAAGGTTGGACACAACGCTTGAACAAAATCAGAAACAAATGGGACAAAATCTTCAAACGTTAGGCACAATGGAACAAAAGCTTCAAACGTTAGACTCAGTGGAACATACGCTTGAACAAACACGCGAAGATTTAACTACTGAGTTACATAAAATCGAATCGAAATGTCAAAAAGTCTGTAATGACGTAAAAACACAAATTTGTGAGCATTTCCAACCTATTTTTTCGCGGCATGAAAATACAGTACAGAATCACGAAGCAGCCATAAAAGAACTGCAAACTATTGTTCATGAAAATCATGAGTCCTTGCAAGCTAAAATTGACACAGTTGCATCTACCGATTCGGTTACGCAACTTGCAAAAACTCAGGAAAACTTAAAGGACACAGCAGATACGATTTCAACACAAATGGACACTCTGAAACTTGGTTCAGAAAAACACACTGAGGAAATAAGTACACTATCGGAGAAAGTAGCCGAACTTTTGGATCAGTTCACTAACTTATCAGCAAAGGTAGATGATGATCTGAATGACACAAGACCTGTAGCCATCGCTGACACAGAAGAGTATGAACAAATTAAGGAATTCAGACAAAATCAGAATCAAATTAATACGCAACACAAAAGAGAAATCCGGGAAGTACAAGACCAGTTGGCACAAGTAATACAAAAATTACGTATTTCAGAGGACACTCGCGCTCCAACACGGGAAGAGGGACTTAGAAATACGGAAAAGCCACAAAATAATAACACAGGGCATTTCGGAAATTATGAAAGAAATTGGTAAGGTGCACCGAATTTTGAGATGGAACCGCCGACACGACGTAAGAATGACCGATATGCTAGTCGCCGACACGATGATTTTGACTATAAGCTGTTTATTAGTACATGTAAATTCAAAACATTTAAGAATTCTCGCAACGACATTCATCCACAAGCGTGGCTCCATCAATTCTCTCATTGTTTTCCTCCCAACTGGTCATTAGAGCACAGATTAGAATTTATGTGTGGCTACTTAGAGAATGTACCAGCTGAAAGAATGCGATCGGTCATTCACGATTGTCACAGTGAAGGAGAATTTTATCATGCCTTCCTCTCAGCATATTGGTCTCGAGCTACACAAGACCGAGTAAAACATAGCATCATAATGATGAAACATTTCGAACAATCTGAATTTTCCAGTCTTGTGAAATATTTTGAACATACGTTGCACAAGAATCAGTACCTGTCAAACCCATACAGTCCCTCAGAACTCATCCGCATTTGCTTAATCAAATTATCTGAACATTTATGACATATTATTTTGGCAGGACGTTGCAAAGACGACATTGAAGCTTTTCATGGACTCTTACAAGAATTAGAAATTGACACTGACAATAGCAGAACGCGAAAACAGGAACACAACAATTACAGGTCACGTCCGTCGCAATTCCGCGATGAAAGAAATAATAACTGGACACGACAAGGCTATTCTCACAACACAAATCGTGACCAAAACAGATACCACCCATATGACAACCGTTGGCAGACTAGTAATAATTACAGGGAAAGGTCACCTCTACGTGGTAGTGACTATCACAAAGACAATCAGAGAAACAGACAATATGGGAACCAAAATAATTATTATCAAGGGAGACAGAATAGTCGCGATGGTCCAGCGCGCAGTTACGATTCATGGAGAAATTCTCCACCACGTGACCAACAAGAAAGAAACTATGGAATCTACCGACATGACGACAGACGATATGATCGTAACGACAGACCTGAATTGCATCAGAACTGGCGGGATTCCAACAGCGCAGGGCCCTCTCGACAAGCTGAATTTGTAGGAGTTAGGTCTCCAAATCCCAATAACGACGCGCGCCATCAAAGAGACAATAGGCAATGACTCATACCGCTGGCAGCCACAAAACATACTTATGAAACTGACGACGCAGCTAATCAAACCTGTTTTTATTTCATTGTACTCACCACGTTGTAACCCGTCTGAATGGATTATGTAAGAAATCAATAAGCTTTGCAGACTTTATTGTCACAGAAAGCATCAGTATTGGGACAGATATTTACACTTATTTCAAAACATGCTGAATGAAATGCCTCATGACTCCACTGCTTTACCACCTATTCTTGTACTGAAGAATGAAGAACCACCGAACAGAATCAGAGAGCTTGTACCTTTCCCGAATACACATAAATTTTGTTGTCTATTAAAAATATAAAATCTGCAGCAGACAAAAGGAGAAAACTACACGGTAAAGCAAATGCAAAGAAATTATATATTGGTCAGAAAGTTCTCATTAAAACTCATTCATTGTCACATAAGAAGAAACATTTGAGTCACAAATTCTTTCTAGTTTACAATGGACCTTACAGAATCTGACGTATACCACATGATAATTGCATTGAAGCTGAAACTCTGCATACCAGGAAGAGTAAAGGTTTACACCACATTTCACATGTAAAATCGTTTATTGAAAAATAATCTGTTTTTTAACTTAGTCTTTGCCATAAAACTTTTCACTTCACGCTACTAGTACAATTTGTCACACTGAGAAACTGTTTTTATGCAACAATGTTTTGAAGTTAACTATCCAGTCTAGAACCTAGGGAACATTTTTAAACAGAAATTACGAATGTATTGTTATAGTGAACAGACAACACAGTGTTGTTATTTGTACATTCTTGCTTGTTAGTTGCACGATTATGTAACGACTATCAGGCTTACATAATTAGAACATATACTGGTACTGCTAATGAGATTTTAGTGCAACATTTTGGTTTACTTGAAAATACATTCTGGATTTAAAGTACTTTCTGCGAGATACCAGATGACACAGTGGTTAGTTTATGTGATAGCTACACGATTATATCACGACGCTACTAATGAGTGACAATTTACAATGTTACTTTTGCGGTGTTTCTATTTTATAACTGCACAGTTTTTCTGAATTCTTCTGGAAAGGAAAATATATTTTAGTAGTAACTTTTGTGGTATAGCTACAACGAGACAGCCTTTTCTGTAGCACAACAATACGTTACAGTGTAGTACTTTCTTGATCACGGTACTGTACGTAATAACTACAATATCTACACGCATAGCATTTCGCTTTTGTTTATTACGAGGTAAGTACATTGACTTCCACAGAACTTTGTAAAGATGTTTAGACATTATTTATTCTGTTCTGTTTTAATGCTCATGTGTGTAATCATTGTTTAGAAAACTATTCTCATTATTTTATTTATTTACTTATGTCATAATTCCTGTAACACTGATGTATCTGTTTATTTCCATTCTTTAATGATGTATTTTGTACCTTTGTTATTGTATTCTCATGTTGTAAATTTATAATTGTATAGACACCAGTTCTTCAAATTAAGTTTCGTTTCACCGCACACGTTTCTGTTGGTCATACTATATGCACAATTAGTGAAAAAAAGAGGACTGTTAGTGTTTGCACGTGTGTTAATAATTCAGCAAGGGACTGGTTAACAGCATTGCTGGTTCTAAGGACAATTCCAAAAACTTTGTGAGTGCACAAGTGGTGGTTTATGGAGTTGCTATATTATCCGCAAGACTCTTCAATGGTGATTGTGCACTCGCACAGTCACAACAGATGGCTGCTGGCCATCTCTACAAGGACTACAGTGTGTGTGCATCTTTGATGACCCACCAATACCATTATTTCTACAAGAACTACAGTGAGTCTACACCTTTGCTGACTCACCAGTACCATTATTTCTACAAGGACTGCTGTGGGTCTGCACCTCTGGTGGCCCACCAATACCATAATCTCTACCAGGACTACAGTGGGTCTACTCTGTGACGACCTATCTACCAATATTCTTCAAAACTTCGACTGACTCTGCTGTGGGTTTGCTCTGTTGTGGACCAATACCTGTCTGCATGTCGAGAGTCAGCACTGTCTTTCCGTTGGAAGGGCAACACTACTTCTTCAAGACTGCATGGAAATCCACTACTTCCGTGTGTATTTTCTTTTACTGCTCAGACTTTTAAAAAAACACTGCTATTTTACTGTGATGAACGATCAAGACTGTCTTTATGGACTGTGAGAAAATTTTATCTTTTGACCAACATTGTATCAATAAGTGTGTGCATTTGATTTCTTTGTTATTGTAATTGTAAAAAAAAATTAACAAATATATATTGGCCAGTGCCCAAAACCATTTGTAAAATTTTTTGTGGGGAGCATGGGGGCTATGTAAGTAGGCTGTTTAGGTTTTTATGTTGGTGACGCCATGTAGCGCTCTATATGAAAATCACTGACTGTGCTGCGTGAAGGCTGTGGTTGATTTGCATTGTCGGAGTGATATTCGCCATTCTAGTGTTGGGCAGTTGGCTGTTAACAGCGCGTAGCGTTGCACAGTTGGAGGTGAGCCGCCAGCAGTGGTGGATGTGGGGAAGTGAGATGGCGGATTTTTGAGAGCGGATGATCTGGACGTGTGTCCATCAGAGACAGTACATTTGTAAGACTGGATGTCATGAACTGATATATATATAATATGACTTTTGAACAATATTAAGGTAAATACATTGTTTGTTCTCTATCAAAATCTTTCTTTTGATAACTGTGCCTATCAGTAGTTAGTGCCTTCAGTAGTTTGAATCTTTTATTTAGCTGACAGTAGTGGCGCTCGCTGTATTGCAGTAGTTCGAGTAACGAAGATTTTTGTGAGGTAAGTGATTTGTGGAACGTATAGGCTAATGTTAGTCAGGGCCATTCTTTTGTAGGGATTTTTGAAAGTCAGATTGCGTTGCGCTAAAAATATTGTGTGTCAGTTTAAGCACAGTCATGTATAATTGTTCAAAGGGGACGTTTCATGGAACCTTTGAAAGGGCACGGCCGACTTCCTTCCCCATCCTTACCTAATCCAATGAGACCGATGACCTCGCTGTTTGGTCTCTTCCTCCAAATAACCCAACTCGGTCAGCTCGGACTTATTCCGCAGCCGTCAAATGACAAGCAAGCACCCAACCATTCTAGGAACAACCAGCACCTCCGCTAAATATAACGCCCCACCAAAGAACAGACATTTGGATGACACAGCACAACTCGCCAGCGTATTTCTACTGTGGACACCCTGGACACGTTATCCGTCATTGCAGTGAAGAAGACGAGTTTCCGACGCTAGTAGGCCGAGGTTCGTTACACATAACGACAGCTCCATTCACACCAGTCAACTGATGAAATTTATAGTCCACCTGTCAGACGAAGCGCATCGCCGTACACTGGACTGCTGTAGATCGCTCCCCAACACGTCCTAGGCGTTCCCCGTCACTGAACAGAACCCCTCTGCCAGCCATCGGACTCAAGAAAACGTAGTGAGGTGACCATCTATGGAGGTGACGCCGCCACAGTTGAAAATCCTCCATGGACGCCAGTCACCAAGATTTCAGGAAATGTCAATGACATCACTATTGACGGCCAACATCTGTGGACGCTAGTAGACTTATGGTTTTCCTTTTCCGTAACTTCCCGTCGTCAAGTAGATAAGACTATGTTCCGTGATACGAAAACGCTTGAGCTGAAAGTCGCAAATAGGAAATACGTTCAGTTAACACGAACATGTGTTACACCGAACACAGCCCTTAGAATTTTCCGTTTTAGTGGAATGTAGTCATCAAATTATTCTCAGGTGGGACTTCCTGCAGGAATCACAAGCTGTCATACACGGTGGGAGATCAGAGCTCATGACTAAAAAAGCTGTTCCAACAAGCACACATAATAAAGAATGTTCTGGGCAGCTGTTCGCTGTTGAAGACGTTGTTATCCCGCCATATAATCAACTAGACGAATTCATATCGTCAGCCGAGATGCTCAGTCAAACTGTGAAGCTTTCGTCAATTCATGCTGACAACAGAAATTTGCACGCCACAAATGATTGAAGGTTGTCGAGTAGAGCATTGTATCTCAAATTACCATGAGCAACCAAAACTCATTCCTAAAGATATATGCATAGGGGCAGCCGATTCCGTCCAGGAAAGGCAGTTTAGTGCCATTGCCGAAGAGTCGCGCTCCGCTACCACTACAGACGTCCGCCCCGATAGCTGACTGGTCAGCGTGACGGACTGCCGTCCTAAGGGGCCCGGGTTCGATTCCCGGCTGGGTCGGGGATGTTCTCCGTTCAAGGACTGGGTGTTGTGTTTCTTCATCCTCATTTCATCCCCATCCGGCTCGCAGGTCGCCCAGTGTGGCGTCGAATGTAATAAGACCTGCACCAAGGCGGCCGGACCTGCCCCGTAAGAGGCCTCCTGGCCAATGACGCCAAACGCTCATTTCCATTTGCCACTACATACAACTCGGAGGAGGAAGGCACCATCGAACGGGCAGTACGATCTGGCCTGCCCGAGGAACAATGTCGTCTAGTTGTAGCTATTGTGCACCACTTTGAGGGTGCCTTTAAATTCGCAGTGACCAAGCAGCCTAACGCCCCACCAACATTGGGGATAATCCACCAATCAACCAGCGCTCGTATAGGGTGTAGCCGATTGAAGGACGGATAATCTAGAAGGAAGTAGTAAGATGCTACAAGATACACGTCACTGAAATTCTGAAATTTCAGAGAGTCCTTAGTCCTCTCCTGTGGTCCTTACCATGCAAGTGGATAGCACCTAACATTTCTACGTCCAGGTGGCGTCTTTCCGATATGGAAAATATTTTTTATTTTAATAATCTGACTTTAAAGGTGACATGATACATGAAAAAAAAATCTGTTTGGAAAACGTCCAAATATTTCGTGAGAGTAAATATCTTAAGTATTTCAGAACAGTGTAACTTACATTACTGTAAATATTTTTTTGCTCTGATTGTTGCCAGCATCATATATAAAGTACCTGGGAAGCAGGTTGCTAGCCTTACTTGCCTCGGGTCCCATTGAGTTTTACCCCTAACGGTTGAGTGACTAACTTGTGGATTTGGTAATCTTTGCCGTCTGAGCACAAAGGTGACCACGACTCAGAATATGTCCGAGATGCCCAGCCTTATTCCAAAGTAACTGGTATCCGGACTGTAAGGACCACTTACTTGGCCACTCATACGTTGCCCATGGTTTATGAACTAGGACATGGTAACAGGAACCCACACCATGAAGCACCACTGTAAATATTATTAAATAAAATAAACGACTATGAGCACCTACGCAGGTACAGATTACACATCACACTTGCAACTGTAGAGTCTACAGAGAAGTAACCGCTGCTACCGTTACCTATATTTTTCTCCCTTTGAGACTTCAATCGCACACGGGACATGATGCCACTACCTTGCTTGGAAAGCATTAACTTACAACAAATATAAATAAAGATAAGTAGCCACATACGCCATGCCAACTACAAAGAAATAATTTGAAACCCATTTTTTACCTTTTGAATAAATTCTTGAATTCAGCATAATAAGCAATCAATGTTTTAGATAGACTTCGTTACGCCTCTTGAGCATATTCCCTTTAGTGATGTACGTTACATAAGTTAGAATCCAAAATAATTCAGAGCTACGTGATACACGTCAAACTCTACAGACTGGCACCAGAATTAGAAACCTAAAACATTTTTCCACTAGACAAAAAGAGAATGAAATTGTGTCAGGCCTCTAATTACATTTCTGGGTACCTATCAGTCGCGAAAATTTCACTATTAGTTACATAAAGTATTAGTTGAGTTCTGAAATCACACTGTCACAAGTGTTGAATTGTGTTTTGTACGATAACAGTAAAAGAAACATGTGTACTGAATTTTTCGCGCCTGTCGTGTAAAAGTGGCCCTAGTAGCGGCACAAGAGTTTGCCTCAGAAACACGCTGTAATGGTCGTGAACGTTTGTTACCTTTGAGACTGGACGTCGTGAGATGATGTTAGTCAAGAATGCCTTCAAGGCGACAAAGACGCCATTATCAACACCTCACTGAGCACGGCCGCCTTCCTTCCCCATCCTTCCCTAATCCGATGAGACCGATGACCTTGCTGTCAGGTCTCCTTCCCCAAACAACCCAAACCCAACACCTCACTGAGTTTGAATGAGGTCGTGTGATGGGGCTACGAAAAGCTGGATGTTCCTTTTGTGATACTGCAGAAAGGCTTGGCAGGGATGTAACCATTGTACATGCTTACTGGTAGCGGTGGTCTCGAGAATGCATCGTCATAAGAAGGCCGGACGGCCACGTGACTCTACCGAGAGGTAAGACTATCGTGCTCGGCGTACGGCTCCGGAGCATCGTACTGCATCTGCAGCAGCAATCTGAGCAGCAGTTGGCACGAAACTGTCACAACGAACTGTTACAAATTTGTTACTTCAAGGACAGCTCCGAGCCAGACGCCCTGCAGCGTGCATTTCACTGATACCAAACTACCGCCATTTGCCAACTGAATGGTGTCAAGTGAGAGCTCATTGAAGGGCAGGGTACTGACCTGGTGTGCTTTCTGATGAAAACTGGTTCTGCATCGGTGCCACTGACGGCCGTGTGTTGGTTAGGAGGCCGTCTGAGGCGTGCAACCAACCTGTCTGCCTGCTACACACACTGGAACTACTCTTGGAGTCGTCGTCTGTATCACATCAGGAGCACTTTCGTGGTTATCCCACGTACCCAGACTGCAAATCTAACAGCCAGTTTGGTGATTCGACCTACTGTGCTGCAATTCATAAGCTGCATTCGAGGGGATGTTTCCCAACAGGTTGACGTCCGCCCATATACTGTCGTTGTAACTCAACATGCTTTACAAAGTGTCAACGTGCAACCTTCGTCTGCTCGATCCGTAGATCTGTCTCCAACCGAGCACATATAGGACATCATCGAACGAGAACTCCAGCGTCATCCACAACCAACACGAAGCGTCCGTCCGTGTATTGACCAACCAAGCGCAAGAGGCTGGAACTCCATCTTATAAACTGACATCCGGCAATTTTGTAACGCAGTGCATGCACGTTTTCATGCTTCCATCCAACCTTCCGGTATTACAACGGTTATTAATGTACCAGCATTTCACATTTGCAATGGCTTACCTTGTGGGTACATTAACTTGTGATCTTGGCATGTTAATCACTTAAATACATTACCTAGAACAAATGTATTCCCGAAATTTCATTACTCTACATTAATAATTTTGTGGTGTTCCGATTTTCTTCCGTCAGTATGTGTAGGTCGGCCGGCCGCGGTGGCCGAGCGGTTCTAGGCGCTTCAGTCCGGGACCGTGCGTCTGCTACGGTCGCAGTTTCGAATCCTGTTTAAGTAGTTCTAAGTTCTAGGGGACTGATGACCTCAGATGTTAAGTCCCATAGTGCTCAGAGCCATTTTTTGTGTGTAGGTCACGTCATTGACTGATCAAGCACATGTCTGTGGCAGTTAACGGATATGTGCTGGCTTGTAGCTTCAAAGGATTCTGACGGCACGTCATGTTAAAACAAATTCCGAATGCGCGATGTCTCGGATCCTGGTACAGCGATTATTGGTGCAGTCTGGGACTGCCGCTTGACTACCTAGCGCACCAGTGGTGCGGCTACACATATTTCATATTCTTAACAATGTTCTCATTGTGGGTTGATCGCATACGCTGTTCATGTGGCTTGCAATATCCAGTGATTATACAAATGGATGACGTGCTCTTCCGGACTAGAGACCGTTCAGATAGAGCCACTCAGCCCTTTTCGGATAGCTCCTTGCACAAATCTGGACAGACTCAGCGATCATGATGTTCACAGCAGCAGTAGGCATTCATATGCGCAGTGCAAATGATAATTTTAGTACAGTTTGCTTAACACGTACGAAGTTAATAGGAATTTATAATGGTGAAAATTTAGCGAAGTGAAAATAAGCTGTGGAAAGTGATGAGCGCTGCAGATTATTACGTCTTTTTATCACCTAAACTGTGATATTCAAGTCATATACTCAGTGACTAGTTAGTCCCGAAAACTGGCATGCAAACTTCCGTTTCCACACATTATAACAGCTAGCCATTAATTTCACCGTTTTGGTTACACTAAGATAACACTGACTCTATGAAATTAAATTCTCTGACATTGTTCCTCGTTCGCGCCCTGCATCTTAACTGATTATCGGGTGGGGGTTTAGCTCACCTGGATGTTTCGTGGATGTCGTTTGTAGATATTGATGTTCCCATTGGATTCTTCTTCTCAGCAGGTCGCGACTTCGTTGCTCCTATACTGAATGGTGCAAGGGCAAACAGTGGTGCAAAGTAAAATTCTAGTTATGACTAGGCCGAAGTAAAGGAACGGAGATTGACTTAGTATGCCACAAATACCTCTTTAAATTTATGCAGACTTTGCCGTGAGCAGCCTGCAGACGCACAGAGCCAGTACTAGTAAATTTTGTAACTTGCAATATTTCCTGAACATAACGTATAACTGTCGCATTGCACGCAATAAACTTTAGCATTTTGTTCATATATCTTCCGGTAATATCACACGAAGCATTTCAGTGTCACTCATTGTCCTATCACTTACAACATACATCTTTGTCCCGATCGCGACTCCTGCAAACCTTTAACCACCGTTTCGCACCTGTCTCCTCCTGCTCGCTTCTGATTGGTCCATCTCAACATCTAATAAAAGGTCGCCTTAATTAAAACATCTAACTTTTCTCATAAAAATTATTGTAGTTGTGGAAATTATCAAAATATTGTTATCATTACAAGTAAGATCACTGGTATGGTTGGAAGTTAAAATTTAATAGTAATCTGCAAACGCAAATTATGAGAGACATGCGGCTTGGTGCCCCGTCCGAACGGTTACTCCCCACTGTTCCAGCGTAGGAAGCCCCTCGAACTTTCAGTGTTCCCACACTTCGTGACCATCTGGCGTCTCGTGGTGTGAGATCAACTACCGGCTACCTGCTATTGGTACAGCTCTGCTCTGTACATTGCAGCCTGTAATGTAATGTAGGAATAAAAGTGGGTCGCAATGTGGCATTCATGCCACCAATTGAATCTTGCACGTTGCGAAGACATCGTTATTTTGCGAGATATACACTCCTGGAAATTGAAATAAGAACACCGTGAATTCATTGTCCCAGGAAGGGGAAACTTTATTGACACATTCCTGGGGTCAGATACATCACATGATCACACTGACAGAACCACAGGCACATAGACACAGGCAACAGAGCATGCACAATGTCGGCACTAGTACAGTGTATATCCACCTTTCGCAGCAATGCAGGTTGCTATTCTCCCATGGAGACGATCGTAGAGATGCTGGATGTAGTCCTGTGGAACGGCTTGCCATGCCATTTCCACCTGGCGCCTCAGTTGGACCAGCGTTCGTGCTGGACGTGCAGACCGCGTGAGACGACGCTTCATCCAGTCCCAAACATGCTCAATGGGGAACAGATCCGGAGATCTTGCTGGCCAGGGTAGTTGACTTACACCTTCTAGAGCACGTTGGGTGGCACGGGATACATGCGGACGTGCATTGTCCTGTTGGAACAGCAAGTTCCCTTGCCGGTCTAGGAATGGTAGAACGATGGGTTCGATGACGGTTTGGATGTACCGTGCACTATTCAGTGTCCCCTCGACGATCACCAGTGGTGTACGGCCAGTGTAGGAGATCGCTCCCCACACCATGATGCCGGGTGTTGGCCCTGTGTGCCTCGGTCGTATGCAGTCCTGATTGTGGCGCTCACCTGCACGGCGCCAAACACGCATACGACCATCATTGGCACCAAGGCAGAAGCGACTCTCATCGCTGAAGACGACACGTCTCCATTCGTCCCTCCATTCACGCCTGTCGCGACACCACTGGAGGCGGGCTGCACGATGTTGGGGCGTGAGCGGAAGACGGCCGAACGGTGTGCGGGACCGTAGCCCAGCTTCATGGAGACGGTTGCGAATGGTCCTCGCCGATACCCCAGGAGCAACAGTGTCCCTAATTTGCTGGGAAGTGGCGGTGCGGTCCCCTACGGCACTGCGTAGGATCCTACTGTCTTGGCGTGCATCCGTGCGTCTCTGCGGTCCGGTCCCAGGTCGACGGGCACGTGCACCTTCCGCCGACCACTGGCGACAACATCGATGTACTGTGGAGACCTCACGCCCCACGTTTTGAGCAATTCGGCGGTACGTCCACCCAGCCTCCCGCATGCCCACTATACGCCCTCGCTCAAAGTCCGTCAACTGCACATACGGTTCACGTCCACGCTGTCGCGGCATGCTACCAGTGTTAAAGACTGCGATGGAGCTCCGTATGCAACGGCAAACTGGCTGACACTGACGGCGGCGGTGCACAAATGCTGCGCAGCTAGCGCCATTGGACGGCCAACACCGCGGTTCCTGGTGAGTCCGCTGTGCCGTGCGTGTGATCAGTGCTTGTACAGCCCTCTTGCAGTGTCCAGAGCAAGTATGGTGGGTCTGACACACCGGTGTCAATGTGTTCTTTTTTCCATTTCCACGAGTGTATATATATATATATATATATATATATATATACATATATATATATATATATATATATATAACTTGTTTTTTTTCCCCGTCTGTTCATATATCTTTGATGTTGTAGCGCATTTTTTCTTTTGTCCTGTAATATAGAGATAAACGTTGGTTTCTAGATGTAATATGTAACTGGAAATTATTTCTTTTTTGTAACTAGATATATATGTTTAGAGTTTATTGATTGTGGAAAGCTTTAATTTTTTTTGTTTATCATTTACTGTAATAAGTTTGGTAGAAAATAGTGGTGTGAAGATATATGTAATTTACTTTGATGTTGTATAAACTGTGGGCGAGAGTATTGAGGAAGAGAGAGAGCAATATCGATAGTCAATCCAACAAAGGTGGTTTGTGTTGTTGGGTAGCTAGCGAGGCGGACAAGTGTTTTACTGTGGGAGTTGTGTCTTTTACAAACTGGTGAATATTGAGTTTAGTGGCAAGCGATGTACGTTTTGAATGACTGTTTTATACCAGTACGTGATATGATAATAGTGAGTGTAGAAACTGGGCGAAGTAAATACTGAGACTGTGCCGTGAGACGAAGTAACTATGACAATGCAACCGAGAATGGGCGGCATTGTAGCTCTGTGCCTGTGAATTGAACTGCACTTGTATTTTGACTGTGTTTTCGTACACTCAAGTACTGTGAACTTATATTTATTTGCGATTCGGTGATCCGTCGGACGCCTATAATCAGTAACAGTCGTTCTGAACTTATGCGAACTGTCTATTGTGTGTGAGTACATTCCCGCCCGGGATGGTTTTTCGCGATCGCGACAGTCATAATACGAATTGACTTTCTATAGAATTCGCCGTCGGCAAGTTTTATAAACCGTGTGTGGCATAAGTAAACTTAAATTGTGTGTGCCAGAAACATTAATACTGTGCACATACGGACATCTGTAACAACAATTACTGTAACAACAATTACGTCGACCAACCTGTGGCCTGCAAAACGCCACTGTAATCAGATTTGCAGCTTAATGAATACCACCACCCGCCCGATTCTTTAGAATAAAAGTGTTCCCCACGAACTGGTGTGTTCTATGTAGACATTGTTGACTTTCATTAGCAGTAGCCATTTCCCTTTTCACTATTTCCATTTTTTTAAATTTTTTTTTACATTTTAAATCCGCTGCCGCTGCATGTGTATTTTATTATAACTTTTGGAGGGTATGTGTCTAAATTCGTGTGCCGTTAGCATTTTCCAGAAGTATTGTAATGCTTTGCTACTTGGACAAGGGCGCCCGCCATTAATTTCTTAAACGTCGACCAATGACAGTGAAGCTCGCCTGCTATTGGTGCTAACACTCTATAGTGGGTAATTCAAAGGTGGATAGCTGTCAAACCACACGGGTTGTGATTACTTTGAATGAGAGTCGTGTAAAATTGTGGGTTCATCACTCAACTTTAGTGTTCTTTTGTTTATTGATGTGAAAAACAAACTTTTTGTCAATGACCTTAAATCTTATTTAGTATGGTTATTCTATGCTAAACTGGGATAAATGCAGGGTCAGATATTGTGTGGGGAAGTAAAATTTGAAGAAACGTCTATTTGGATACGACTTGATTTGGACTGCATTAGTTAACACGGTACTTTTCGGGTATTTTGGCAATACTTAGTGACAGGGTATAATCGCAGTCGTCACATATGGCAACTGTGGAGTGACAGGACAGGGTATTTTGACGCTGTCTTAAAGAGTTGCAGTCTTCGGATCTCAGTTTCAAAAATTTTGATACTTAGTGGGAGTTTTTTGTTGGTGTTAGGATCATAAAATAGACAAGATGACTATTAAAGAGGATGAACGTGTTGCTAATTTTAAAGTGTGGGATGACGATATAACCTCCCCACAGAAATTTTAAATAAATAACATGAATAATACGATTATGATTCTATTTAGTGTAACCTCCGAACAAAATTGGTCCCCATTTATAATCTCCGTACAGAAATGCATTCACATTTAATGTACCCACAAAATTCTTTTCTCATTTAATGTAAGCTCGAAACAGAAAAATTCCTAAACCTTGTAATAAAAAAATAAATTCATAACCTGGTAAATTTTGGACGACAACAGTGCTGTGTCATGGCCCTGTAAGATCATTTTGAATAAAAAGCAAAAATTCTTACCTCAATAAAGTCGCCAACTATCTGCTCTTACAATAACCTTTTCCCGGCACAGCTTTGTGCAATGCTGGCCGATAGATTTGTCATTTATGAAAGGAAGCATCTGATTTTTCTTTTGGAACAATCGGAATGATCATGGATTGGAGAAATTAGTAAATTCTTTAAATTGAAATGAATGCTTGTAAAAAAAATTACTTTATATCACAAAGATTATTATTAGGACATTTTTAAAAGATTTACATGGGAGTTCACATAACATTATTAGATATGCGCGAGGCTGCTTTTTACCTTATACAATAATTCTCAGGCTCCAGCATGGCTGCACCGCGACTGGCCCAGCCAACATGATACACCAGACCAGAGCAGAGCAGACTCCACACTAGCGCAGACTAGTGCAGACTAGCGACTGCTACAGCTACACAGTACCTACTCAGTCAACACTGCTCTCTGGTCATCGATTCTCTTATACCTTGCATATCGCAGGCAGAGCATGAGCAATACATCGAAATTACATCTGCTCGGACCTCTTACATAAAATTACATCTGTATTACATCTGCTCGGACCTCTTGCATAAAATTACATCTGCTCGGACCTCTTACACAACCCTCCACTGGGGGGGCAAAAATTTGGCAGCGATGGTGAGTCAAATGGACTTTCCATGAGCAACAAATTTTTCTTTATTAATTAAGTTTACAGTCACAGAGTATATACATATATATATAAGTGCAGAACATGAAATGAAATAGAGTGCACATGCACTGAGTACAGAACATATCAAGAAATCACAAAATGTGTACGCAATAAGTACAAAACATATTAACAAATGACATAAAGTGCACACACACTGTATACCTTTTTACCATTTTACAAGAACTAGGATACGCAATGAGTACAAATCATATTAACAAATGACATAAAGTGCATCACACTGTAGTACAGAAAATATCAAGCAATGACAAAATGTATACGCAATGAGTACAAATCATATTAACAAATGACATAAAGTGCACACGCACTGTATATATTTCTACCATTTTACAAGAACTAGTATATGCAATGAGTACAAAACATATTAACAAATGACACAAAGTGCACACGCACTGTAAACATATTAACAAATGATATAAAGTGCACACGCACTGTATATATTTCTACCATTTTACAAGAACTAGCCAAGGAAAGGTAAGGATTGCATCATGGTTGTAGCACAGTAGGTTGCATGTAGCTGCACTGAAAGTCCATATCTTTCTACAGAAGCACAACACCAAATGAGACAATCTGATGTTCTCTTCCCTGAAGTATTAATCAGTGTATCCAAGACACTGAAATGTCGTATTAATATTCAATGTTATCATTTGGTAGTACATGAGGTACACCAAACAGTGGAACCATAATAACATCATTGTTCAAGGTGGTGGACACCATGATGTGTCAACACCACACTCTTTCACCAACGTAGAATTAGTGCACAAACCATGATCATAAGGATAGACAGGACAAACGGATATTGCAGTAATTTCTGGTAATTAGGTCAGAAGGTGAAGGACATTAAGTCTTATGCTAGTAATCATTGAGAATTACACTAGTCTATCATCCGATTTGAGTAATTGGTGGCACTCATTGCCTAGTTACTAAACATTTCTGTACTATGTATGAAGTATTACAGAATATTATTCATAAGTCATCTGATTACAGTGAACATTGGCACTCATTGGCCAGTTACAAATCATATTTATGCATTGTTCAGAAGTCATCATTCAAAGCAAGAGTTAGTTAATGGCATACCATTTACATAATTCATCTTGTTATAGTAATCATTGGCACTCATTGGCCAGTTACAAAACATTTTTATGCATAATTCAGAAGTCATCATTCAAAATAAAAGTTAATTAATGGCATAGTATTTACATAATTCATCTAATTATAGTAATCATTGGCACTCATTGGCCAGTTGCAAAATATTCACATAGTTTTATTAAACATTATTCAGTATTATTCAAAAGTCATCATTCAAAATGAGAGTTAATTATTGGCATAGCATTTATAGAGTATAACAAAAATATTATTTACAGAAATTATTGGCATAGCATTTATACATTGTTACAAAACATCATTCAGTATTACTCAGAACTCATCATTCAAGTGACATAGGACATATTTAAAAATGTAATTCACTGTAACTATTATGCAAGGTCTGTGGTTAGAAAACATCATTCAGTATTACTCAGAACTCTCTTAAACTGGTAGCATTATTTGGGACTGGTAATACTTTTTTTTGTGCTAGCAATGCATTGCATTGGGATCGATAATTAATTGCTGGGGCATGAAAATATTTACTTTTGACTTATTGCTGGAAATAAGGATTATTAACATCATTTGTCATGAGTCAGCTGTAGCAAGGTTATGAAACAAGTAGAGTATATGTGATCACATTCATGAATGACACACACAAATGGGTAAAAAATGCAAGTACTAGAACAGGTTGAATAATTAACTGCTTATAGCACATTAATCTCATGAATAGCTTCTCCTAGAAAAAAAATACAAATTGGATTATTAAGCTGAAAGAAGAAACGCATATTATGCTGAAAAGTAGTGAACTTCAAATTAACAGGTAATGAAACGTGTACTCAATATGTATGTGCTCTAGCTGTCCTTTCCAAAACATTCAGTCATTATACAATGCGACATAAGACATACTGTCAAAACGAACTGCAACAAATACTTAAATAACTACATAGCATCTCTTAACTAACAGTAAATATATAAACTTCATCATTATTCTCATCTGCAAGGAAAAACTTCATTATTCATATTACCATAACTTCATTACTATCATCACCTGCAAAGAAAAGCTTCATTATTCATTAGCATATTCTTCATCACTATTCATCATCATTCATTATCATCAGCAAAAAGACACTTCATTGTTCATTATTCATATTACCATTTACTTCATACAACTTTTCATAGTATACAGTTTCTTATTTCTAGCATATTTCATCACTAAAACTAAGATGTGTAGTTCTGTCTGACAGCCTGCATCAATCGCCTCGTATTCTGAAAGAAAAAATTAGTTAAGACTGCTATCATACGATGTGTATAGTATATTCTTGTTAATGTTTGTTAATTCTGATCCATTTACTCTTCGTGACGAGGTATTGCATCTTCTTTCGTTCATTCCGAAGGTGAAATTCCCATTTCATAGTAATCCACTGTGGTTTGTTTAATTTGTTTCTTTTACACGTTATTGCTTTCTGAAAATGATGAATAAGGATTAATATCTTGCATTTAAATCATATACCCATTAAATAAAAACTGTTTCTAGTGCATAGCATGACAGAAAACGTATTAGGTCAAAAACATAGAGAGTGTTCGGGTGCAAAAATGTACACAGAGTATCATAATGTAGTAGCAAAAAAATTTAAAATAGTCACGATGTTGAGATATCATAAGGCAAAATGTCAAAGTCAACTGGTGTTTGTTATATCTTAAAGATTTCATAGTGCATACAGACAAAACAGGAAAACAATCATACGTACACGAAAAATGGAAAATGTGCACGGTCTGATGTGTAACGACAAGAAAAGCGACCTGCTAACCTTACTTTGCCGGGCACTTGCAAGAAAAAATATGATAATCATCAGTAAGTAGTCACATAAATATAATTGCATTAGTGGTCATATAAAATCAGGAAATGGCATTACAGTGTGATAAATCATAAAGTATGTTCGTTCAATAAAGGGTTTAATATTGGAGACATGGTGATTGACTTTACTTTTTCTGGTTCTCAGAGTTTCGACGTGTACTACATTGGGGTGAGGAATGCTGCGAATTCGATATGGACCTGCGTATAGAAGCTCAAATTTACTACATCTACTCTTTCCTCTGTTGGATAAATAATGTGTGCATACTAATATCTTCTGTCCAATGTGAAAGTCACGGCGTGTACAAACCTGTTTTTGCTGTCTTTTCCGGCGCTCTGCGGCACGTTTGATGTTGTTCAGCGCAATGTCAATTATTTCATGGTGTCGCAGTCGACGAGATGTAGGAAAGGATACTAATTCTTTAATTTTGTTAGGTGGTTCAACTTTTTCAGTATAACAGTCGGAGATAGCATAGTAGATTAATTTGGTATGAAATTAATTACATCCTGGAATGAGAGTATGTGTGTGCCCAATCAATATGTTTTTTATGGCAGTATATTCTACACAGTTTACCAATTTCTTTCATTAGTCGTTCACAAGGGTTCGAAGAAGCGTGATACTTGGATATATAAATCGGAGAAATGTTTCTATCTCGTAACATACGTGTCCATATAGCAGACCGAAACTGTGATCCACTGTCGGAAATTACTTTCAATACATGCCCTACGTGAAATAGAAAATGTTTTACAAATGCTTTCGAAACAGTTTTAGCAGTAGCTTTGCGTAACGGAGTGAAGGTAACAAATTTTGAAGTGAGTTCAACAGCGACAAAGATGTAGCAAAAACCTCTATTAGTTCTGGGAAGCGGACCAAAAATGTCTACAGCGGCCATGTGTCTCAATTTAACAGGTACAATGTGATGTAATGGAGGAATATGTGAAATCGTGTCTGACTTAGCTTTCTGGCAGATTTTACATGACGCTAAAACTCGTCGAATACGTTTCTCCATGTTGGCAAAATAACAGTTCTGTCTCAGTACAAGAAAACATTTTCTGGCTCGGTAATGTGCGTAACTTAAATGAGTATACCAAATTAATTTGTTAACAAGCTCGTCAGGAATACATAATAACCAATTGTTGCTGTCAGGGTGAGAGCGGCGAAACAGAATATTATTGCGTACAGTGTAATGGTTTCTAATGGTAACATTATTCCTATCTTGCCAAAGGTGTTTAATTTCTTTCCATACGTTGTCTTTACTCTGCTCTTGTGCTATGTCTCGTAATGACGACGAAATGAAATTTTCAAATGCAACTTGTTGAATATACATAACGCTGAAATTTGCTTTGCAGAAGTTGGTTGCGATGTCTTGCTGATTGTTGCTGAGAGAACGGGATAGTGCGTCTGCTACAATATTTTGTGTACCGGGAATGTGAACAATTGTAAAATTAAATTCCTGTAAATAAAGTTTCCATCTGCTTAATCTGTCGTGTGTAAATTTAGCGGAAAGTAAAAACTGGATAGCTCTATGATCTGTGTAAACGGTCGTATGTCTTCCATAAAGAAAATGCCGAAATCTCGTAAATGCCCATACAACACATAATGTTTGAAGTTCTGTGACAGAATAATTGCGTTCAGCAGGTGACAGAATGCGACTCGCAAAGTCGATGTTTTTAATTACTGTAGTACCATCTTCTTCAATTTCCTGAAAAATGTGTACGCCTAAAGCGGTGTTAGAACTGTCGGTGGCAATGGAAAAATTTCTAGTAAGATCTGGATGTGATAAAAGTGGTGCATTCAACAAAGCTTCTTTCAGATTCACAAATTCAGAATGTGCTTGGCTATCCCAGGACCAAATAGTGTTTTTACCCGTCAATTGACATAATCTAGGGGTGTCTATAAAGCAGAGTAATGAAAAATTTACGAAAAAAGTAAATTAAACCCAAAAAGCTGCGTAGTTGTTTCTTCGTCGTAGGAACAGTAATGTCATGTAAAGCTTGAAGTTTTTCCGGGTCAGGCGCAATGCCTTCTGCTGAAATTACATGTCCAAGAAATTTTATAGAAGTTTTGCCAAAGTGCGATTTACTAAGATTAACTGTGAGTCCTTGTGCACGAAAAGTTCGTAACAGTTGTTCAAGAATCAGATTGTGTTGAGACCAGTTAGCTTCTGCAATAAGAATGTCGTCTACATACGTTGTGATTCTGTCTTTTATGCAAAAGTGTGTATCGGATGTCGTCAAAACTAATAACATTTTCATGAACAAGATTCTGTGTGTCAAAAGTATGGCTTACGTTGCTGGAAGATGCAACCTGTACTGTTTCTAGTCAAACTCTATCTGACGTGCTATTATTTGCGGGATGATGCTGTGGCATTTCAACTATTTGTACTGTTCTATTATTTCGTCCTGATGCATTAGGTTCGGGATGATACCGACTGTCTGGTTCATTCATGATAATCTGTTGTTGCGGATGATTCTGTTGCTGGTAAGACCGACTGTTACGCTGAAAATTGCGCTCATTACTTTTACGTCTGTCATGATAGTCATTTCTATACGGTGCATTGCGATATGAGTTGAAATGGTGTGTTTTCGGTATGTAGTTATTTCCTTGTTGCTGTACGTTACTATTTGGTGTGGCCGACGCTATACGTGCAGGCGGCGAAACACTAAAGCTTGGTTGACTTTGCAGACTACATTGTTGGTTAGGTATGCTAAGGGGCTGGTTTTGTTGTTGTTGTTGGGAAAAACCTCTATTGTTATCAAAGTGTTTCTGCTATTGCAGAAAATTTTGTACATACTGATGATTACCATTTTATCTGTTATTAAAATTATGCTGTTATTTCTTGTCATTTCGGGAGTGTCTAATAAAAACTGTCACTTTCGGTAAACTTGTCATATCAGGTTTTCATTATTCATTCTTAATCCTAGATAGATCGATAGTTGAAGAGCTGTTTTGATAGATATAAAGGATAGTAAAAGAGAAGGCAGCAGTGCAGGAAACTAAAGATGAAACAGCACTACTACGGCTCAGGGCCCTGTGCACGCTACGGCACATATTCATCGAAGCGTAATTAATCCCCTGAGGTTTCTTACGCGCTGCAAATAAATTTTAGTTTCTGGGTTACAGGCAATGCCGATGAAAATTCAAAAGCAAATTGTTGTATCCAGTCCAATTCTAGTTTCTGCATTACAGGCAATGCTGATGAAAATACAAAAGCAAATTGTCGTATCCAGTCCAAAGCGTGTACCTGTGCTCTGTCATTTTTAAATACCTTAAATTTTTTCACGGATAAAAATTGCTTATAATCAACGTTATCGTCTCTGAATGTGTGAACAGGTTCAGGATTGCATGAGAATCTATTTGTCTGTGTCTGTTCGGATTCTAAGTCACATACTCTCTGTAAATTACCTAAATTATACGTGCTGTGTGAGTGTGAGAAATGTTCGGAATGTGGCGTATGCTGTGTCGTGTTAGAGGCTGAAACATTTTTTATCTCTATCACTTCTTGCTGTAAAGTTGATAATTTTCTACGTAATGTATTATTGGACGAACCTATCTCACTGATCGTCTGCTGTAAATTTTGGAATTCGGGTGTTTGATTAAACGAAACTGGTGACGTATCGTCTGATTCGGTGTCATTATTATTTTCGATAACGTCAATACGACTGGCCAATTCATCATATTTTTCAGTCAGTGCTTTTACCTGATCATCGTTTTTATTATCACAAGCATTAATTTGTTTTTGTATTTTACGTGTGGTTTCGTTCAATTTTTTGACGTCTGCTTTGATGGCATCGGGATCCTGTATTAGTTCCAACTTTTCAAGTCTGTTGGTCATTGTCTGAAAGTCTAATGTGTGTGTGTCTGTTTTTGTTTTAAGATCGGAGATTTCATCATGCAATTCGGTGTTCAACTGTTTGATTTCGTCTGATACTGTAGCAATATTGTTGTCTATATATGTTTTTGCTTTCGCAACAATTTATGCTTATCTTCCTGTCTCTTTGCAGTAATTGTTTCCATGACTTGTCGCTTTACTTTATTCTGTTCCTGTATAAATTTACTGTAACGCGTTTCACTATTTTGTAAGTGGTGATTAAAACGTTCGTCAATTTGGCTGTTCTGTTGGTCAAATTTCGTGTCTACTTTCGCATCCAGTGTGCGTGAAAGTTCTGCTGACATTAATTTAAACTCGTCGCGTAACTGTGTTGCGTTTTAAAAACATTGTTTAGCGACTGCACTAATTTCATCTCTAAGTAATTTAGTTGTGGCTGCATGTGTATTACTTAATTCTTGTGCCACAGATCTAATTTCTTCACTACTCTTCCTAGCACAAGCCTTAATTTCCTCACGTAATTGTTCTTTAGTATCATGACATTGCACGGCAACGGCTGTAATCTGTTCACTAAGCTGTTTGAAATTGTTGTCTTGTTTTTCATTCGACTGTTTGGAATTGTTGTCTAGTTTTTCATTAAGTTGTTTGTAATTGTTGTCTTGTTCTTTCTTAGACTGTTTAAGACTTTCACTAAACTGTTTGAAATTGTTGACTTATTTTTCATTGTTTTCATTAATTTGTAGCAATAATGCCATAATTTGATCCAAGCCAAAATTAGCGACTCTCTTCTCTGAGCTGTGTGGTGGTGTGTCTGCATTTGTCACGTTTTATGTAACCATTTGGTCATTCTCTGATTCACAAAAAGGTTTGCCAATCGCATGTGCAGTCTTGGTCACTACACCAGAATCACATAAATCGGACGTGTTTTGTGAATATTGTTCACTTTCGTTAGAAACAATTATCTGTTCACTACATAAATTTTGCAAGTTATGCGTGACAAACTGGGCAGCGTTCATTGTATCAGAACGTGCCGCGTCATCAATTGTCGTTAAATTAAGAGAGGACACAATTGAATTTGTTTGCTCATCATTAGCATTAAAATCATTACTAGTGGTTGGTACGCACTGATTGTCTGTAAATGGAGGATTATCATTATTACACTAAGTGTCGCAAGTATTATCGGACAAATTATTCGAGTCGGCTATTTCACTCATGGCACATCGCGATGTACTGTTAACAGTTTTTCGCGGCATTTTTCACAAATCAAATTTAAGCACAAAAATGAAACAACGACAAAGAAAAAATTGAACAAACAATTACAACAAAAAGCAATAAATTGCCAATGATCTGTGAAAGAAAGAGTGACAAATTAGTAAATGCGTTGCGCCAGATGCAAACTACATTTAAGTAAATAAGAGTAGATATATGACTACTTCTCAGAGATTCACAAAGAAATACGATCCTGGGTGGTTGTCGCCAAGTGTAACCTTCCCACAAAAAGTAATAAAATAATAAAATAAATATTATGGATAGTGATTCTAATTTTAGTATAACCTCAGAACAAAACTGGTTCCCATTTACAATCTCCGTACAGAAATGCATTCACATTTAATGTACCCACAAAATTCTTTTCTCATTTAATGTAAGCTCGAAACAGAAAAATTCATAAACCTTGTAATAAAAAAATAAATTCAGTAACCTGGTAAATTTTGGACGACAGCAGTGCTGCGTCATGGCCCTGTAAGATCATTTTGAATAAAAAGCAAAAATTCTTACCTCAATAAAGTCGCCAACTATCTGCTCTTACAATAACCTTTTCCCGGCACAGCTTTGTGCAATGCTGGCCGATAGATTTGTCATTTATGAAAGGAAGCATCTGATTTTTCTTTTGGAACAATCGGAATGATCATGGATTGGAGAAATTAGTAAATTCTTTAAATTGAAATGAATGCTTGTAAAAAAAATTACTTTATATCACAAAGATTATTATTAGGACATTTTTAAAAGATTTACATGGGAGTTCACATAACATTATTAGATATGCGCGAGGCTGCTTTTTACCTTATACAATAATTCTCAGGCTCCAGCATGGCTGCACCGCGACCGGCCCAGCCAACATGATACACCAGACCAGAGCAGAGCAGACTCCACACTAGCGCAGACTAGTGCAGACTAGCGACTGCTACAGCTACACAGTACCTACTCAGTCAACACTGCTCTCTGGTCATCGATTCTCTTATACCTTGCATATCGCAGGCAGAGCATGAGCAATACATCGAAATTACATCTGCTCGGACCTCTTACATAAAATTACATCTGTATTACATCTGCTCGGACCTCTTGCATAAAATTACATCTGCTCGGACCTCTTACACAACCCTCCACTGGGGGGGCAAACATTTGGCAGCGATGGTGATTCAATTGGACTTTCCATGAGCAACAAATTTTTCTTTATTAATTAAGTTTACAGTCACAGAGTATATACATATATATATAAGTGCAGAACATGAAATGAAATAGAGTGCACATGCACTGAGTACAGAACATATCAAGAAATCACAAAATGTGTATGCAATAAGTACAAAACATATTAACAAATGACATAAAGTGCACACACACTGTATACCTTTTTACCATTTTACAAGAACTAGGATACGCAATGAGTACAAATCATATTAACAAATGACATAAAGTGCATCACACTGTAGTACAGAAAATATCAAGCAATGACAAAATGTATACGCAATGAGTACAAATCATATTAACAAATGACATAAAGTGCACACGCACTGTATATATTTCTACCATTTTACAAGAACTAGTATATGCAATGAGTACAAAACATATTAACAAATGACACAAAGTGCACACGCACTGTAAACATATTAACAAATGATATAAAGTGCACACGCACTGTATATATTTCTACCATTTTACAAGAACTAGCCAAGGAAAGGTAAGGATTGCATCATGGTTGTAGCACAGTAGGTTGCATGTAGCTGCACTGAAAGTCCATATCTTTCTACAGAAACACAACACCAAATGAGACAATCTGATGTTCTCTTCCCTGAAGTATTAATCAGTGTATCCAAGACACTGAAATGTCGTATTAATATTCAATGTTATCATTTGGTAGTACATGAGGTACACCAAACAGTGGAACCATAATAACATCATTGTTCAATGTGGTGGACACCATGATGTGTCAACACCACACTCTTTCACCAACGTAGAATTACTGCACAAACCATGATCATAAGGATAGACAGGACAAACGGATATTGCAGTAATTTCTGGTAATTAGGTCAGAAGGTGAAGGACATTAAGTCTTATGCTAGTCATCATTGAGAATTACACTAGTCTATCAACCGATTTGAGTAATTGGTGGCACTCATTGCCTAGTTACTAAACATTTCTGTACTATGTATGAAGTATTACAGAATATTATTCATAAGTCATCTGATTACAGTGAACATTGGCACTTATTGGCCAGTTACAAATCATATTTATGCATTGTTCAGAAGTCATCATTCAAAGCAAGAGTTAGTTAATGGCATACCATTTACATAATTCATCTTGTTATAGTAATCATTGGCACTCATTGGCCAGTTACAAACCATTTTTATGCATAATTCAGAAGTCATCATTCAAAATAAAAGTTAATCAATGGCATAGTATTTACATAATTCATCTAATTATAGTAATCATTGGCACTCATTGGCCAGTTGCAAAATATTCACATAGTTTTATTAAACATTATTCAGTATTATTCAAAAGTCATCATTCAAAATGAGAGTTAATTATTGGCATAGCATTTATAGAGTATAACAAAAATATTATTTACAGAAATTATTGGCATAGCATTTATACATTGTTACAAAACATCATTCAGTATTACTCAGAACTCATCATTCAAGTGACATAGGACATATTTAAAAATGTAATTCACTGTAACTATTATGCAAGGTCTGTGGTTAGAAAACATCATTCAGTATTACTCAGAACTCTCTTAAACTGGTAGCATTATTTGGGACTGGTAATACTTTTTTTTGTGCTAGCAATGCATTGCATTGGGATCGATAATTAATTGCTGGGGCATGAAAATATTTACTTTTGACTTATTGCTGGAAATAAGGATTATTAACGTCATTTGTCATGAGTCAGCTGTAGCAAGGTTATGAAACAAGTAGAGTATATGTGATCACATTCATGAATGACACACACAAATGGGTAAAAAATGCAAGTACTAGAACAGGTTGAATAATTAACTGCTTATAGCACATTAATCTCATGAATAGCTTCTCCTAGAAAAAAAATACAAAATGGATTATTAAGCTGAAAGAAGAAACGCATATTATGCTGAAAAGTAGTGAACTTCAAATTAACAGGTAATGAAACGTGTACTCAATATGTATGTGCTCTAGCTGTCCTTTCCAAAACATTCAGTCATTATACAATGCGACATAAGACATACTGTCAAAACGAACTGCAACAAATACTTAAATAACTACATAGCATCTCTTAACTAACAGTAAATATATAAACTTCATCATTATTCTCATCTGCAAGGAAAAACTTCATTATTCATATTACCATAACTTCATTACTATCATCACCTGCAAAGAAAAGCTTCATTATTCATTAGCATATTCTTCATCACTATTCATCATCATTCATTATCATCAGCAAAAAGACACTTCATTGTTCATTATTCATATTACCATTTACTTCATACAACTTTTCATAGTATACAGTTTCTTATTTCTAGCATATTTCATCACTAAAACTAAGATGTGTAGTTCTGTCTGACAGCCTGCATCAATCGCCTCGTATTCTGAAAGAAAAAATTAGTTAAGACTGCTATCATACGATGTGTATAGTATATTCTTGTTAATGTTTGTTAATTCTGATCCATTTACTCTTCGTGACGAGGTATTGCATCTTCTTTCGTTCATTCCGAAGGTGAAATTCCCATTTCATAGTAATCCACTGTGGTTTGTTTAATTTGTTTCTTTTACACGTTATTGCTTTCTGAAAATGATGAATAAGGATTAATATCTTGCATTTAAATCATATACCCATTAAATAAAAACTGTTTCTAGTGCATAGCATGACAGAAAACGTATTAGGTCAAAAACATAGAGAGTGTTCGGGTGCAAAAATGTACACAGAGTATCATAATGTAGTAGCAAAAAAATTTAAAATAGTCACGATGTTGAGATATCATAAGGCAAAAAGTCAAAGTCAACTGGTGTTTGTTATATCTTAAAGATTTCATAGTGCATACAGACAAAACAGGAAAACAATCATACGTACACGAAAAATGGAAAATGTGCACGGTCTGATGTGTAACGACAAGAAAAGCGACCTGCTAACCTTACTTTGCCGGGCACTTGCAAGAAAAAATATGATAATCATCAGTAAGTAGTCACATAAATATAATTGCATTAGTGGTCATATAAAATCAGGAAATGGCATTACAGTGTGATAAATCATAAAGTATGTTCGTTCAATAAAGGGTTTAATATTGGAGACATGGTGATTGACTTTACTTTTTCTGGTTCTCAGAGTTTCGACGTGTACTACATTGGGGTGAGGAATGCTGCGAATTCGATATGGACCTGCGTATAGAAGCTCAAATTTACTACATCTACTCTTTCCTCTGTTGGATAAATAATGTGTGCATACTAATATCTTCTGTCCAATGTGAAAGTCACGGCGTGTACAAACCTGTTTTTGCTGTCTTTTCCGGCGCTCTGCGGCACGTTTGATGTTGTTCAGCGCAATGTCAATTATTTCATGGTGTCGCAGTCGACGAGATGTAGGAAAGGATACTAATTCTTTAATTTTGTTAGGTGGTTCAACTTTTTCAGTATAACAGTCGGAGATAGCATAGTAGATTAATTTGGTATGAAATTAATTACATCCTGGAATGAGAGTATGTGTGTGCCCAATCAATATGTTTTTTATGGCAGTATATTCTACACAGTTTACCAATTTCTTTCATTAGTCGTTCACAAGGGTTCGAAGAAGCGTGATACTTGGATATATAAATCGGAGAAATGTTTCTATCTCGTAACATACGTGTCCATATAGCAGACCGAAACTGTGATCCACTGTCGGAAATTACTTTCAATACATGCCCTACGTGAAATAGAAAATGTTTTACAAATGCTTTCGAAACAGTTTTAGCAGTAGCTTTGCGTAACTGAGTGAAGGTAACAAATTTCGAAGTGAATTCAACAGCGACAAAGATGTAGCAAAAACCTCTATTAGTTCTGGGAAGCGGACCAAAAATGTCTACAGCGGCCATGTGTCTCAATTTAACAGGTACAATGTGATGTAATGGAGGAATATGTGAAGTCGTGTCTGACTTAGCTTTCTGGCAGATTTTACATGACGCTAAAACTCGTCGAATACGTTTCTCCATGTTGGCAAAATAACAGTTCTGTCTCAGTATAAGAAAACATTTTCTGGCTCCGTAATGTGCGTAACTTAAATGAGTATACCAAATTAATTTGTTATCAAGCTCGTCAGGAATACATAATAACCAATTGTTGCTGTCAGGGTGAGAGCGGCGAAACAGAATATTATTGCGTACAGTGTAATGGTTTCTAATGGTAACATTATTCCTATCTTGCCAAAGGTGTTTAATTTCTTTCCATACGTTGTCTTTACTCTGCTCTTGTGCTATGTCTCGTAATGACGACGAAATGAAATTTTCAAATGCAACTTGTTGAATATACATAACGCTGAAATTTGCTTTGCAGAAGTTGGTTGCGATGTCTTGCTGATTGTTGCTGAGAGAACGGGATAGTGCGTCTGCTACAATATTTTGTGTACCGGGAATGTGAACAATTGTAAAATTAAATTCCTGTAAATAAAGTTTCCATCTGCTTAATCTGTCGTGTGTAAATTTAGCGGAAAGTAAAAACTGGATAGCTCTATGATCTGTGTAAACGGTCGTATGTCTTCCATAAAGAAAATGCCGAAATCTCGTAAATGCCCATACAACACATAATGTTTGAAGTTCTGTGACAGAATAATTGCGTTCAGCAGGTGACAGAATGCGACTCGCAAAGTCGATGTTTTTAATTACTGTAGTACCATCTTCTTCAATTTCCTGAAAAATGTGTACGCCTAAAGCGGTGTTGGAACTTTCGGTGGCAATGGAAAAATTTCTAGTAAGATCTGGATGTGATAAAAGTGGTGCATTCAACAAAGCTTCTTTCAGATTCACAAATTCAGAATGTGCTTGGCTATCCCAGGACCAAATAGTGTTTTTACCCGTCAATTGACATAATCTAGGGGTGTCTATAAAGCAGAGTAATGAAAAATTTACGAAAAAAGTAAATTAAACCCAAAAAGCTGCGTAGTTGTTTCTTCGTCGTAGGAACAGTAATGTCATGTAAAGCTTGAAGTTTTTCCGGGTCAGGCGCAATGCCTTCTGCTGAAATTACATGTCCAAGAAATTTTATAGAAGTTTTGCCAAAGTGCGATTTACTGAGATTAACTGTGAGTCCTTGTGCACGAAAAGTTCGTAACAGTTGTTCAAGAATCAGATTGTGTTCAGACCAGTTAGCTTCTGCAATAAGAATGTCGTCTACATACGTTGTGATTCTGTCTTTTATGCAAAAGTGTGTATCGGATGTCGTCAAAACTAATAACATTTTCATGAACAAGATTCTGTGTGTCAAAAGTATGGCTTACGTTGCTGGAAGATGCAACCTGTACTGTTTCTAGTCAAACTCTATCTGACGTGCTATTATTTGCGGGATGATGCTGTGGCATTTCAACTATTTGTACTGTTCTATTATTTCGTCCTGATGCATTAGGTTCGGGATGATACCGACTGTCTGGTTCATTCATGATAATCTGTTGTTGCGGATGATTCTGTTGCTGGTAAGACCGACTGTTACGCTGAAAATTGCGCTCATTACTTTTACGTCTGTCATGATAGTCATTTCTATACGGTGCATTGCGATATGAGTTGAAATGGTGTGTTTTCGGTATGTAGTTACTTCCTTGTTGCTGTACGTTACTATTTGGTGTGGCCGACGCTATACGTGCAGGCGGCGAAACACTAAAGCTTGGTTGACTTTGCAGACTACATTGTTGGTTAGGTATGCTAAGGGGCTGGTTTTGTTGTTGTTGTTGGGAAAAACCTCTATTGTTATCAAAGTGTTTCTGCTATTGCAGAAAATTTTGTACATACTGATGATTACCATTTTATCTGTTATTAAAATTATGCTGTTATTTCTTGTCATTTCGGGAGTGTCTAATAAAAACTGTCACTTTCGGTAAACTTGTCATATCAGGTTTTCATTATTCATTCTTAATCCTAGATAGATCGATAGTTGAAGAGCTGTTTTGATAGATATAAAGGATAGTAAAAGAGAAGGCAGCAGTGCAGGAAACTAAAGATGAAACAGCACTACTACGGCTCAGGGCCCTGTGCACGCTACGGCACATATTCATCGAAGCGTAATGAATCCCCTGAGGTTTCTTACGCGCTGCAAATAAATTTTAGTTTCTGGGTTACAGGCAATGCCGATGAAAATTCAAAAGCAAATTGTTGTATCCAGTCCAATTCTAGTTTCTGCATTACAGGCAATGCTGATGAAAATACAAAAGCAAATTGTCGTATCCAGTCCAAAGCGTGTACCTGTGCTCTGTCATTTTTAAATACCTTAAATTTTTTCACGGATAAAAATTGCTTATAATCAACGTTATCGTCTCTGAATGTGTGAACAGGTTCAGGATTGCATGAGAATCTATTTGTCTGTGTCTGTTCGGATTCTAAGTCACGTACTCTCTGTAAATTACCTAAATTATACGTGCTGTGTGAGTGTGAGAAATGTTCGGAATGTGGCGTATGCTGTGTCGTGTTAAGAGGCTGAAACATTTTTTATCTCTATCACTTCTTGCTGTAAAGTTGATAATTTTCTACGTAATGTATTATTGGACGAACCTATCTCACTGATCGTCTGCTGTAAATTTTGGAATTCGGGTGTTTGATTAAACGAAACTGGTGACGTATCGTCTGATTCGGTGTCATTATTATTTTCGATAACGTCAATACGACTGGCCAATTCATCATATTTTTCAGTCAGTGCTTTTACCTGATCATCGTTTTTATTATCACAAGCATTAATTTGTTTTTGTATTTTACGTGTGGTTTCGTTCAATTTTTTGACGTCTGCTTTGATGGCATCGGGATCCTGTATTAGTTCCAACTTTTCAAGTCTGTTGGTCATTGTCTGAAAGTCTAATGTGTGTGTGTCTGTTTTTGTTTTAAGATCGGAGATTTCATCATGCAATTCGGTGTTCAACTGTTTGATTTCGTCTGATACTGTAGCAATATTGTTGTCTATATATGTTTTTGCTTTCGCAACAATTTATGCTTATCTTCCTGTCTCTTTGCAGTAATTGTTTCCATGACTTGTCGCTTTACTTTATTCTGTTCCTGTATAAATTTACTGTAACGCGTTTCACTATTTTGTAAGTGGTGATTAAAACGTTCGTCAATTTGGCTGTTCTGTTGGTCAAATTTCGTGTCTACTTTCGCATCCAGTGTGCGTGAAAGTTCTGCTGACATTAATTTAAACTCGTCGTGTAACTGTGTTGCGTTTTCAAAACATTGTTTAGCGACTGCACTAATTTCATCTCTAAGTAATTTAGTTGTGGCTGCATGTGTATTACTTAATTCTTGTGCCACAGATCTAATTTCTTCACTACTCTTCCTAGCACAAGCCTTAATTTCCTCACGTAATTGTTCTTTAGTATCATGACATTGCACGGCAACGGCTTTAATCTGTTCACTAAGCTGTTTGAAATTGTTGTCTTGTTTTTCATTCGACTGTTTGGAATTGTTGTCTAGTTTTTCATTAAGTTGTTTGTAATTGTTGTCTTGTTCTTTCTTAGACTGTTTAAGACTTTCACTAAACTGTTTGAAATTGTTGACTTATTTTTCATTGTTTTCATTAATTTGTAGCAATAATGCCATAATTTGATCCAAGCCAAAATTAGCGACTCTCTTCTCTGAGCTGTGTGGTGGTGTGTCTGCATTTGTCACGTTTTATGTAACCATTTGGTCATTCTCTGATTCACAAAAAGGTTTGCCAATCGCATGTGCAGTCTTGGTCACTACACCAGAATCACATAAATCTGACGTGTTTTGTGAATATTGTTCACTTTCGTTAGAAACAATTATCTGTTCACTACATAAATTTTGCAAATTATGCGTGACAAACTGGGCAGCGTTCATTGTATCAGAACGTGCCGCGTCATCAATTGTCGTTAAATTAAGAGAGGACACAATTGAATTTGTTTGCTCATCATTAGCATTAAAATCATTACTAGTGGTTGGTACGCACTGATTGTCTGTAAATGGAGGATTATCATTATTACACTAAGTGTCGCAAGTATTATCGGACAAATTATTCGAGTCGGCTATTTCACTCATGGCACATCGCGATGTACTGTTAACAGTTTTTCGCGGCATTTTTCACAAATCAAAATTAAGCACAAAAATGAAACAACGACAAAGAAAAAATTGAACAAACAATTACAACAAAAAGCAATAAATTGCCAATGATCTGTGAAAGAAAGAGTGACAAATTAGTAAATGCGTTGCGCCAGATGCAAACTACATTTAAGTAAATAAGAGTAGATATATGACTACTTCTCAGAGATTCACAAAGAAATACGATCCTGGGTGGTTGTCGCCAAGTGTAACCTTCCCACAAAAAGTAATAAAATAATAAAATAAATATTATGGATAGTGATTCTAATTTTAGTATAACCTCAGAACAAAACTGGTTCCCATTTACAATCTCCGTACAGAAATGCATTCACATTTAATGTACCCACAAAATTCTTTTCTCATTTAATGTAAGCTCGAAACAGAAAAATTCATAAACCTTGTAATAAAAAAATAAATTCAGTAACCTGGTAAATTTTGGACGACAGCAGTGCTGCGTCATGGCCCTGTAAGATCATTTTGAATAAAAAGCAAAAATTCTTACCTCAATAAAGTCGCCAACTATCTGCTCTTACAATAACCTTTTCCCGGCACAGCTTTGTGCAATGCTGGCCGATAGATTTGTCATTTATGAAAGGAAGCATCTGATTTTTCTTTTGGAACAATCGGAATGATCATGGATTGGAGAAATTAGTAAATTCTTTAAATTGAAATGAATGCTTGTAAAAAAAATTACTTTATATCACAAAGATTATTATTAGGACATTTTTAAAAGATTTACATGGGAGTTCACATAACATTATTAGATATGCGCGAGGCTGCTTTTTACCTTATACAATAATTCTCAGGCTCCAGCATGGCTGCACCGCGACCGGCCCAGCCAACATGATACACCAGACCAGAGCAGAGCAGACTCCACACTAGCGCAGACTAGTGCAGACTAGCGACTGCTACAGCTACACAGTACCTACTCAGTCAACACTGCTCTCTGGTCATCGATTCTCTTATACCTTGCATATCGCAGGCAGAGCATGAGCAATACATCGAAATTACATCTGCTCGGACCTCTTACATAAAATTACATCTGTATTACATCTGCTCGGACCTCTTGCATAAAATTACATCTGCTCGGACCTCTTACACAACCCTCCACTGGGGGGGCAAACATTTGGCAGCGATGGTGATTCAATTGGACTTTCCATGAGCAACAAATTTTTCTTTATTAATTAAGTTTACAGTCACAGAGTATATACATATATATATAAGTGCAGAACATGAAATGAAATAGAGTGCACATGCACTGAGTACAGAACATATCAAGAAATCACAAAATGTGTACGCAATAAGTACAAAACATATTAACAAATGACATAAAGTGCACACACACTGTATACCTTTTTACCATTTTACAAGAACTAGGATACGCAATGAGTACAAATCATATTAACAAATGACATAAAGTGCATCACGCTGTAGTACAGAAAATATCAAGCAATGACAAAATGTATACGCAATGAGTACAAATCATATTAACAAATGACATAAAGTGCACACGCACTGTATATATTTCTACCATTTTACAAGAACTAGTATATGCAATGAGTACAAAACATATTAACAAATGACACAAAGTGCACACGCACTGTAAACATATTAACAAATGATATAACGTGCACACGCACTGTATATATTTCTACCATTTTACAAGAACTAGCCAAGGAAAGGTAAGGATTGCATCATGGTTGTAGCACAGTAGGTTGCATGTAGCTGCACTGAAAGTCCATATCTTTCTACAGAAACACAACACCAAATGAGACAATCTGATGTTCTCTTCCCTGAAGTATTAATCAGTGTATCCAAGACACTGAAATGTCGTATTAATATTCAATGTTATCATTTGGTAGTACATGAGGTACACCAAACAGTGGAACCATAATAACATCATTGTTCAATGTGGTGGACACCATGATGTGTCAACACCACACTCTTTCACCAACGTAGAATTACTGCACAAACCATGATCATAAGGATAGACAGGACAAACGGATATTGCAGTAATTTCTGGTAATTAGGTCAGAAGGTGAAGGACATTAAGTCTTATGCTAGTCATCATTGAGAATTACACTAGTCTATCAACCGATTTGAGTAATTGGTGGCACTCATTGCCTAGTTACTAAACATTTCTGTACTATGTATGAAGTATTACAGAATATTATTCATAAGTCATCTGATTACAGTGAACATTGGCACTCATTGGCCAGTTACAAATCATATTTATGCATTGTTCAGAAGTCATCATTCAAAGCAAGAGTTAGTTAATGGCATACCATTTACATAATTCATCTTGTTATAGTAATCATTGGCACTCATTGGCCAGTTACAAACCATTTTTATGCATAATTCAGAAGTCATCATTCAAAATAAAAGTTAATTAATGGCATAGTATTTACATAATTCATCTAATTATAGTAATCATTGGCACTCATTGGCCAGTTGCAAAATATTCACATAGTTTTATTAAACATTATTCAGTATTATTCAAAAGTCATCATTCAAAATGAGAGTTAATTATTGGCATAGCATTTATAGAGTATAACAAAAATATTATTTACAGAAATTATTGGCATAGCATTTATACATTGTTACAAAACATCATTCAGTATTACTCAGAACTCATCATTCAAGTGACATAGGACATATTTAAAAATGTAATTCACTGTAACTATTATGCAAGGTCTGTGGTTAGAAAACATCATTCAGTATTACTCAGAACTCTCTTAAACTGGTAGCATTATTTGGGACTGGTAATACTTTTTTTTGTGCTAGCAATGCATTGCATTGGGATCGATAATTAATTGCTGGGGCATGAAAATATTTACTTTTGACTTATTGCTGGAAATAAGGATTATTAACGTCATTTGTCATGAGTCAGCTGTAGCAAGGTTATGAAACAAGTAGAGTATATGTGATCACATTCATGAATGACACACACAAATGGGTAAAAAATGCAAGTACTAGAACAGGTTGAATAATTAACTGCTTATAGCACATTAATCTCATGAATAGCTTCTCCTAGAAAAAAAATACAAAATGGATTATTAAGCTGAAAGAAGAAACGCATATTATGCTGAAAAGTAGTGAACTTCAAATTAACAGGTAATGAAACGTGTACTCAATATGTATGTGCTCTAGCTGTCCTTTCCAAAACATTCAGTCATTATACAATGCGACATAAGACATACTGTCAAAACGAACTGCAACAAATACTTAAATAACTACATAGCATCTCTTAACTAACAGTAAATATATAAACTTCATCATTATTCTCATCTGCAAGGAAAAACTTCATTATTCATATTACCATAACTTCATTACTATCATCACCTGCAAAGAAAAGCTTCATTATTCATTAGCATATTCTTCATCACTATTCATCATCATTCATTATCATCAGCAAAAAGACACTTCATTGTTCATTATTCATATTACCATTTACTTCATACAACTTTTCATAGTATACAGTTTCTTATTTCTAGCATATTTCATCACTAAAACTAAGATGTGTAGTTCTGTCTGACAGCCTGCATCAATCGCCTCGTATTCTGAAAGAAAAAATTAGTTAAGACTGCTATCATACGATGTGTATAGTATATTCTTGTTAATGTTTGTTAATTCTGATCCATTTACTCTTCGTGACGAGGTATTGCATCTTCTTTCGTTCATTCCGAAGGTGAAATTCCCATTTCATAGTAATCCACTGTGGTTTGTTTAATTTGTTTCTTTTACACGTTATTGCTTTCTGAAAATGATGAATAAGGATTAATATCTTGCATTTAAATCATATACCCATTAAATAAAAACTGTTTCTAGTGCATAGCATGACAGAAAACGTATTAGGTCAAAAACATAGAGAGTGTTCGGGTGCAAAAATGTACACAGAGTATCATAATGTAGTAGCAAAAAAATTTAAAATAGTCACGATGTTGAGATATCATAAGGCAAAAAGTCAAAGTCAACTGGTGTTTGTTATATCTTAAAGATTTCATAGTGCATACAGACAAAACAGGAAAACAATCATACATACACGAAAAATGGAAAATGTGCACGGTCTGATGTGTAACGACAAGAAAAGCGACCTGCTAACCTTACTTTGCCGGGCACTTGCAAGAAAAAATATGATAATCATCAGTAAGTAGTCACATAAATATAATTGCATTAGTGGTCATATAAAATCAGGAAATGGCATTACAGTGTGATAAATCATAAAGTATGTTCGTTCAATAAAGGGTTTAATATTGGAGACATGGTGATTGACTTTACTTTTTCTGGTTCTCAGAGTTTCGACGTGTACTACATTGGGGTGAGGAATGCTGCGAATTCGATATGGACCTGCGTATAGAAGCTCAAATTTACTACATCTACTCTTTCCTCTGTTGGATAAATAATGTGTGCATACTAATATCTTCTGTCCAATGTGAAAGTCACGGCGTGTACAAACCTGTTTTTGCTGTCTTTTCCGGCGCTCTGCGGCACGTTTGATGTTGTTCAGCGCAATGTCAATTATTTCATGGTGTCGCAGTCGACGAGATGTAGGAAAGGATACTAATTCTTTAATTTTGTTAGGTGGTTCAACTTTTTCAGTATAACAGTCGGAGATAGCATAGTAGATTAATTTGGTATGAAATTAATTACATCCTGGAATGAGAGTATGTGTGTGCCCAATCAATATGTTTTTTATGGCAGTATATTCTACACAGTTTACCAATTTCTTTCATTAGTCGTTCACAAGGGTTCGAAGAAGCGTGATACTTGGATATATAAATCGGAGAAATGTTTCTATCTCGTAACATACGTGTCCATATAGCAGACCGAAACTGTGATCCACTGTCGGAAATTACTTTCAATACATGCCCTACGTGAAATAGAAAATGTTTTACAAATGCTTTCGAAACAGTTTTAGCAGTAGCTTTGCGTAACGGAGTGAAGGTAACAAATTTTGAAGTGAGTTCAACAGCGACAAAGATGTAGCAAAAACCTCTATTAGTTCTGGGAAGCGGACCAAAAATGTCTACAGCGGCCATGTGTCTCAATTTAACAGGTACAATGTGATGTAATGGAGGAATATGTGAAATCGTGTCTGACTTAGCTTTCTGGCAGATTTTACATGACGCTAAAACTCGTCGAATACGTTTCTCCATGTTGGCAAAATAACAGTTCTGTCTCAGTACAAGAAAACATTTTCTGGCTCGGTAATGTGCGTAACTTAAATGAGTATACCAAATTAATTTGTTAACAAGCTCGTCAGGAATACATAATAACCAATTGTTGCTGTCAGGGTGAGAGCGGCGAAACAGAATATTATTGCGTACAGTGTAATGGTTTCTAATGGTAACATTATTCCTATCTTGCCAAAGGTGTTTAATTTCTTTCCATACGTTGTCTTTACTCTGCTCTTGTGCTATGTCTCGTAATGACGACGAAATGAAATTTTCAAATGCAACTTGTTGAATATACATAACGCTGAAATTTGCTTTGCAGAAGTTGGTTGCGATGTCTTGCTGATTGTTGCTGAGAGAACGGGATAGTGCGTCTGCTACAATATTTTGTGTACCGGGAATGTGAACAATTGTAAAATTAAATTCCTGTAAATAAAGTTTCCATCTGCTTAATCTGTCGTGTGTAAATTTAGCGGAAAGTAAAAACTGGATAGCTCTATGATCTGTGTAAACGGTCGTATGTCTTCCATAAAGAAAATGCCGAAATCTCGTAAATGCCCATACAACACATAATGTTTGAAGTTCTGTGACAGAATAATTGCGTTCAGCAGGTGACAGAATGCGACTCGCAAAGTCGATGTTTTTAATTACTGTAGTACCATCTTCTTCAATTTCCTGAAAAATGTGTACGCCTAAAGCGGTGTTAGAACTGTCGGTGGCAATGGAAAAATTTCTAGTAAGATCTGGATGTGATAAAAGTGGTGCATTCAACAAAGCTTCTTTCAGATTCACAAATTCAGAATGTGCTTGGCTATCCCAGGACCAAATAGTGTTTTTACCCGTCAATTGACATAATCTAGGGGTGTCTATAAAGCAGAGTAATGAAAAATTTACGAAAAAAGTAAATTAAACCCAAAAAGCTGCGTAGTTGTTTCTTCGTCGTAGGAACAGTAATGTCATGTAAAGCTTGAAGTTTTTCCGGGTCAGGCGCAATGCCTTCTGCTGAAATTACATGTCCAAGAAATTTTATAGAAGTTTTGCCAAAGTGCGATTTACTGAGATTAACTGTGAGTCCTTGTGCACGAAAAGTTCGTAACAGTTGTTCAAGAATCAGATTGTGTTCAGACCAGTTAGCTTCTGCAATAAGAATGTCGTCTACATACGTTGTGATTCTGTCTTTTATGCAAAAGTGTGTATCGGATGTCGTCAAAACTAATAACATTTTCATGAACAAGATTCTGTGTGTCAAAAGTATGGCTTACGTTGCTGGAAGATGCAACCTGTACTGTTTCTAGTCAAACTCTATCTGACGTGCTATTATTTGCGGGATGATGCTGTGGCATTTCAACTATTTGTACTGTTCTATTATTTCGTCCTGATGCATTAAGTTCGGGATGATACCGACTGTCTGGTTCATTCATGATAATCTGTTGTTGCGGATGATTCTGTTGCTGGTAAGACCGACTGTTACGCTGAAAATTGCGCTCATTACTTTTACGTCTGTCATGATAGTCATTTCTATACGGTGCATTGCGATATGAGTTGAAATGGTGTGTTTTCGGTATGTAGTTATTTCCTTGTTGCTGTGCGTTACTATTTGGTGTGGCCGACGCTATACGTGCAGGCGGCGAAACACTAAAGCTTGGTTGACTTTGCAGACTACATTGTTGGTTAGGTATGCTAAGGGGCTGGTTTTGTTGTTGTTGTTGGGAAAAACCTCTATTGTTATCAAAGTGTTTCTGCTATTGCAGAAAATTTTGTACATACTGATGATTACCATTTTATCTGTTATTAAAATTATGCTGTTATTTCTTGTCATTTCGGGAGTGTCTAATAAAAACTGTCACTTTCGGTAAACTTGTCATATCAGGTTTTCATTATTCATTCTTAATCCTAGATAGATCGATAGTTGAAGAGCTGTTTTGATAGATATAAAGGATAGTAAAAGAGAAGGCAGCAGTGCAGGAAACTAAAGATGAAACAGCACTACTACGGCTCAGGGCCCTGTGCACGCTACGGCACATATTCATCGAAGCGTAATTAATCCCCTGAGGTTTCTTACGCGCTGCAAATAAATTTTAGTTTCTGGGTTACAGGCAATGCCGATGAAAATTCAAAAGCAAATTGTTGTATCCAGTCCAATTCTAGTTTCTGCATTACAGGCAATGCTGATGAAAATACAAAAGCAAATTGTCGTATCCAGTCCAAAGCGTGTACCTGTGCTCTGTCATTTTTAAATACCTTAAATTTTTTCACGGATAAAAATTGCTTATAATCAACGTTATCGTCTCTGAATGTGTGAACAGGTTCAGGATTGCATGAGAATCTATTTGTCTGTGTCTGTTCGGATTCTAAGTCACGTACTCTCTGTAAATTACCTAAATTATACGTGCTGTGTGAGTGTGAGAAATGTTCGGAATGTGGCGTATGCTGTGTCGTGTTAGAGGCTGAAACATTTTTTATCTCTATCACTTCTTGCTGTAAAGTTGATAATTTTCTACGTAATGTATTATTGGACGAACCTATCTCACTGATCGTCTGCTGTAAATTTTGGAATTCGGGTGTTTGATTAAACGAAACTGGTGACGTATCGTCTGATTCGGTGTCATTATTATTTTCGAAAACGTCAATACGACTGGCCAATTCATCATATTTTTCAGTCAGTGCTTTTACCTGATCATCGTTTTTATTATCACAAGAATTAATTTGTTTTTGTATTTTACGTGTGGTTTCGTTCAATTTTTTAACGTCTGCTTTGATGGCATCGGGATCCTGTATTAGTTCCAACTTTTCAAGTCTGTTGGTCATTGTCTGAAAGTCTAATGTGTGTGTGTCTGTTTTTGTTTTAAGATCGGAGATTTCATCATGCAATTCGGTGTTCAACTGTTTGATTTCGTCTGATACTGTAGCAATACCGAGCGAGGTGGCGCAGTGGTTAGCACACTGGACTCGCATTCGGGAGGACGACGGTTCAGTCCCGTCTCCGGCCATCCTGATTTAGGTTTTCCGTGATTTCCCTAAATCGTTTCAGGCAAATGCCGGGATGGTTCCTTTGAAAGATCACGGCCGATTTCCTTCCCAATCCTTCCCTACCCCGAGCTTGCGCTCCGTCTCTAATGACCTCGTTGTCGACGGGACGTTAGACACTAACCACCACCACCACTGTAGCAATATTGTTGTCTATATATGTTTTTGCTTTCGCAACAATTTATGCTTATCTTCCTGTCTCTTTGCAGTAATTGTTTCCATGACTTGTCGCTTTACTTTATTCTGTTCCTGTATAAATTTACTGTAACGCGTTTCACTATTTTGTAAGTGGTGATTAAAACGTTCGTCAATTTGGCTGTTCTGTTGGTCAAATTTCGTGTCTACTTTCGCATCCAGTGTGCGTGAAAGTTCTGCTGACATTAATTTAAACTCGTCGCGTAACTGTGTTGCGTTTTCAAAACATTGTTTAGCGACTGCACTAATTTCATCTCTAAGTAATTTAGTTGTGGCTGCATGTGTATTACTTAATTCTTGTGCCACAGATCTAATTTCTTCACTACTCTTCCTAGCACAAGCCTTAATTTCCTCACGTAATTGTTCTTTAGTATCATGACATTGCACGGCAACGGCTGTAATCTGTTCACTAAGCTGTTTGAAATTGTTGTCTTGTTTTTCATTCGACTGTTTGGAATTGTTGTCTAGTTTTTCATTAAGTTGTTTGTAATTGTTGTCTTGTTCTTTCTTAGACTGTTTAAGACTTTCACTAAACTGTTTGAAATTGTTGACTTATTTTTCATTGTTTTCATTAATTTGTAGCAATAATGCCATAATTTGATCCAAGCCAAAATTAGCGACTCTCTTCTCTGAGCTGTGTGGTGGTGTGTCTGCATTTGTCTCGTTTTGTGTAACCATTTGGTCATTCTCTGATTCACAAAAAGGTTTGCCAATCGCATGTGCAGTCTTGGTCACTACACCAGAATCACATAAATCTGACGTGTTTTGTGAATATTGTTCACTTTCGTTAGAAACAATTATCTGTTCACTACATAAATTTTGCAAATTATGCGTGACAAACTGGGCAGCGTTCATTGTATCAGAACGTGCCGCGTCATCAATTGTCGTTAAATTAAGAGAGGACACAATTGAATTTGTTTGCTCATCATTAGCATTAAAATCATTACTAGTGGTTGGTACGCACTGATTGTCTGTAAATGGAGGATTATCATTATTACACTAAGTGTCGCAAGTATTATCGGACAAATTATTCGAGTCGGCTATTTCACTCATGGCACATCGCGATGTACTGTTAACAGTTTTTCGCGGCATTTTTCACAAATCAAAATTAAGCACAAAAATGAAACAACGACAAAGAAAAAATTGAACAAACAATTACAACAAAAAGCAATAAATTGCCAATGATCTGTGAAAGAAAGAGTGACAAATTAGTAAATGCGTTGCGCCAGATGCAAACTACATTTAAGCAAATAAGAGTAGATATATGACTACTTCTCAGAGATTCACAAAGAAATACGATCCTGGGCGGTTGTCGCCAAGTGTAACCTTCCCACAAAAAGTAATAAAATAATAAAATAAATATTATGGATAGTGATACTAATTTTAGTATAACCTCAGAACAAAACTGGTTCCCATTTACAATCTCCGTACAGAAATGCATTCACATTTAATGTACCCACAAAATTCTTTTCTCATTTAATGTAAGCTCTAAACAGAAAAATTTCTAAACCTCGTAATAAAAAAATAAATTCAGTAACCTGGTAAATTTTGGACGACAGCAGTGCTGCGTCATGGCCCTGTAAGATCATTCTGAATAAAAAAGCAAAGATTCTTACCTCAATAAAGTCGCCAACTATCTGCTCTTACAATAACCTTTTCCCGGCACAGCTCTGTGCAATGCTGGCCGATAGATTTGTCATTTATGAAAGGAAGCAACTGATTTTTCTTTTGCAACGATCGGAATGATCATGGATTGGAGATTAGTAAAATCTTTAAATTGAAATTAATGCTTGAAAAAAAATTTCTTTATATCACAAAGATTATTATTAGGACATTTTTAAAAGATTTACGTGGGAGTTCACATGACATTACTAGATATGCGCGAGGCTGCTGTTTACCTTATACAATAATACTCAGGATCCGGCATGGCTAGCGACTGCTACAGCTACGCAGTACCTACTCAGTCAACACTGCTCTCTGGTCAGAGATTCTCTTATACTTTGCATATCGCAGGCAGAGCATGAGCAATGCATCGAAATTACATCTGCTCGGACCTCTTACAATAAATTACATCTGTATTACATCTGCTCGGACCTCTTGCATAAAATTACATCTGCTCGGACCTCTTACAACGAGCAAGGGAAAATAAAGAACAAGAAATTGCTATAGAAAAGGTGGAAAAGGATACAGTAATTGAGACAGAACCAGAGGTTGATAAAGATGTAGATGGAACAGGAAGGGTAAAAAGTATGTTTGCTGTACTGTTAGCGGAAATGAGAGGAATGAATGAGGGCCATAAAGGTTTAAGAGAAGATATAGAGGGTATAAATAAAAAAAATGGAAGCTGTTAGCAAATCACAAAAGGATATGGGAGAAGAACTAAAGAATTTAGATAGGAAATTTGAACAAAGGTTTGAGGATTTTAAAAGGGAACTAGATGATGGGATAGAAATGAGGATTTCAAATATAAAGTTGGATATAGGCAAATATTTTAACAAATTTAATGATGATGTTAAAGAGACATTTGAAGAAACTGAATTCGAGCTGATGGAAAAGCAAAAGAGTTTTAGGGAGGAGGTAAATGGAAGGGTAGATTGCTAGGATAAGAATATTGTAGCACAGGCTAAAGTGTGTGACAAAAGATAGACAGAAGTGAAGGAATATTGTGATAGAATTTTATAGGAACATAGTAAGGAAGCTCAAGTAGAAGTGGGAAGAATCAGGGAGTCCACTTCTGTGATTGAGAAAAGAGTAGGAACTTTGGAAAGAAAAATAGAAGATAGGAATTGTACAGCTCCATCTGTGGTAGTACATATGAGAGATGGTAGTACTTGTAACAATATAGTATTTGATCCTAAAGGCAACGTCCATCCAGTGGCTTTTGTGAATAGTTTACGAAGTCAGTTTACTGTAGAGTGGAATGAGAAAGATAAATTAAGGAGGGCAAGTACATGTTTAAAGGGTGAAAGTTTAGATTGGGGATCAGATGCACCAGATAGATATGAAACTTTTGAGGATTTTGTGTCAGCTTTTCTAGCACAGTACTGGTCTAAAGAAAAACAGAGTGATGTAATTGCGGCTTTTAAGAAGGCACCGATACAATAGAAGTATTGACAGGGAAGTTACCTCCTAATAGGAGATGTGAATTAATCGGGCATAATAATAATCTGAAAGATTTTCTGAATAGGGTGAGAGATGTGGATAGATGGCAGACAAATTGTTGTTTTAATGTAAATAGAGATTCTTGGAGGTACCAAGAGAACAGGGAACAGAGCAGTAGAGTGAATCAGGTAAATGTGAGAGGTAGGGGAGAAAGAGGTCGAGGGAATTTTAGGGGTAATGGTAGAGTTTGTGATAGGAGAGGAAGTTTTAATACGGGAAACGGTACACTGCAACAGTAAGGGCCCATGCTGGGGCGGGTCAAGTATCAGGGCCTACCAATGTTGCCAGTTGCCACAATGATGTCAGATGTTTTGTGATGCACAGTAACATTAATACTAATCATGGTGATAGGGGGTGTGGAAGTCAGAACTTAGTAATTGAAGAGGTAGGGCCCAAAATTAAGTGTGGGAATAATATAGAATCGGGAGGTTCATGTATGGAGGTATTTTCTCATATGTATGATGGAGTTACAGAATATGAAAAGGAGCAAATAGACAGGGAGAAGGAGAATGAAGTGATACAAATGGAAAGTATTGAAAGTGAGGAGGAAGAGACAAGTAGTGGTAATAGTGACAGTGAAGGGGGAGAAGAAGTGGTACCAGAGGATACGTTTCTTTTCCAGAGTAATTTGCATAGGAGTAAAGGGGAAGGGAATGGGCCAGTTTCTGAAGTTATTGAGGGAGAGATTTCTACCGATTCCTTGAACCATGGTGTAGATGCTGATGAGGAGGAAAAAATTGATGTGTTTATTATTGGCAAGGATAAGGATATGGCAACTTGTATCGAGGAGGAAGAGAGTTTATGTGCTATTAGAAGGGAGTCAAGAGAAGAGGAAAGCTCAGAGATAGGTTGTAGAAAATGGGAATATGATAATATTGAAAGAGATTTGTTACATGAAGGTGAAGATATGGGGGATATTAAAGCTGGGCAACCTTTTGTGAAAATGAAAACCTATGGTAGGGAACGAAACGCTCTTTTGGATACAGGTAGTGAAATAAGTGCTGTATCAGAGGAGTTCTATAACTGTATAAAGGAAGTTAATGAGGTAATGGACGTACCTGTGTTGGGGTTAAAAATAATGGGTGCTACGGACAAGTTGAGCAAAGCGGTCAAGTGACAGATCATCTTAGAATTTGAACTTGGAGGCATAAGCTTAGTACATAATTTTTTTGTTGTTCCTAGGCTCAGTGTGGAAATTATCCTGGGCATAGACTGGATCACAGAGTGCAAAGCAGGAGTAAATTGTGGGGATGGTTTTGTTACTATTTATAATGAAGGATTAGAAACAAGTGTGAAATTTGATGGAATGATAGTGGTTAGCAATGATTTAGTTGGTCAGTTGAAAATGAGAGTGATGACAGTAGGAGTCAATATGAGAGATTTAGAGTTGAACTTGGATTATAGAGGTAGCAGAGAGGAGAGAGAGATAATGGAAGAATTGAAGAACCAGACAGACAAGGTACAAGGGCTAAGTAAACAACAGAAAGAAGAGTTAAGGGAAGTATTATGGATAAATAGAGAGGTATTTTCAGACAGACCTGGTAAAGTTAAGAACTTTGAGTGCAAATTAGATGTGAACCCTTTGCAAGAAAGCCATTTTCTATAGCATTTGCGTTGAGGGTAGCTGTTCATGAAGAGATTGAGAGAATGGTAGACTGTGGAGTTAGAGCATTGTTGACATAGTGAATAGAGAGACCGATCGCCCCGAAAACATGGACGGGATATTACAGAAGTATTATACTATGAATTACATGAGTAGCCTCGATCTCACGGCCGGGTACTGGCAGGTTCCACTTGCGGAGGAGTATAGGAAGTATACGGCCTTTTTGGTAAAAGGGAAATGTTACCAATATACTGTAGTACCCTTTGGTTTGAATATTAGTGTGTCCGTATTCATTCGAGCTTTAGACCAAGTCTTGGGACCAGAGTTGAGTTCTAAAATGACTGTGTACCTAGATGATTCGTTGATTGCCACCGAGTCATGGGAAGAACATTGTAGTGTATTGAATGATGTGTTTCAGGCTTTGAGAAAAGGGGGCGTGACCCTTAGACTTAAGAAATGTGAGTTTGTGAGAGGAAATAAAGTTTTTAGGTAGAATCTTGTCTACTACGGGTATCAAAGTTGATCCTGAGAAGATCAAAGCTGTTAAAGAATGCCCATCTCCGAAGAATCGAAAACAATTGAAGTCCTTTCTCGGTTTGTGTAACTTTTATAGAAATTTTGTATCAGGACAAGTATTTAACAATCGAAGTTTAAATAAGTTATTGAGTCCTAAAGTTCCATTTGTTGGGACCAGTGAGTGTCAGGAAGCTTTTACGCAGCTTAAGGGAGCTTTAAAAGAGGATAGAATTTTGCAACATCCTGACCTTATTAGACCTTTTTGTTTGGGGACTGATTCTAGTGGATATGGTATTGGAGTAGAATTATTTCAGGATTTTGGAGAAGGTGGGAAGGAAGATCATAGAACAATTGCATTTGTGAGCAGGTCATCAACTAAGTATGAAAATAATTATAGTGTGACAGGAAAAGAAGCTTTGGCGATAATCTGGGGATTCAGAAAATTTAGGGATTATGTGTGGGGAAATAAAACCATCGTATATACTTATCATAGGGCTTTGATATTTTTCAAGAAATTTAGGTTGGTGCATACTAGGTTGACAAGATGGGTAGTGTTCATGCAACAGGTTGAATTTGAAATCAAGTATGTTAAGGGTACTCAAAATAAAGTTGCAGATGCATTATCCAGATTACCTTTAGGGGAAAATGGGGAAATTGGACAAGATATAGATGAAGAGCATGTGAAATTATTCTATATTAACCCTAGGACGCATGGTGCCGAAAACACACTTGAATGCATATGCAGGGTCTCCAAGGCCCGGCCCTAATTTAAAATTTTCCTCTTTTCATATAATCATTCTTTGGAGTTAAATTTATTTCTGCCAAATTTATTGTCATATTGAAAAATTCGTAAGATACAATAACAGGATCTGGTGGGCCTGATTAACATTTTAATAATTTAAAAAAAAACTCTAAACATTTTATAACATTTATTACAACCAATTTCTTCAATTAAAACATATTCATTATTCACAATATTATGTATATAGGCAATATTTTGACAAAAAGTTATCATTCATTGTTCACATAAAATTGCATTTTTCTTAGTTTTCAACATGTGACAAACAAGAAGCACAAAGAACGCCACTATGTTCCTTACAAATGTTGGTTTTACACTTAATGCATGTCATAGCACTTTTCCTGTGTTTATTATGTGGACAATAATTGCATCATCTTCTTTTTCCTGAAACAGGAAGTTGGTTCAGCAATATGACATATTTTTTGAACACCACATCTTTGCGTGACATGAACGATTTTCTTTGGAAGATTAGGGATCTGAATACGAAGTTCCATTAGTGGTCTTACCATTTCCTCTGCTAAATCTCTTAGGAACAAACGCCTTTTATCACTTCTTCCACTATGGTATGTCAGATGTTGGGCGAAAAATAAAATTTCAATGTTTATTGCTGTGACGTCCATCATATTCATCCATAATGCAAATGGCCATCTTCTTGTTTGTCTCTTGCAAGTGTAATAACGAATTTTCTGGTCCATTTGATCTACTCCACCCTTCATAGACTTATAGAACTTTATCATATCTGATTTCTTTTTTGGATGAGTTTCATCAATGTTTGTGTCGTGATGCATTGTGCAAATGAGAACTACAGACTTTTTATTTTTGGGAACATAACTCATCATTGCAATGCCACCTCCAAATGCAAACAAAGAGGAATGAATCGCTCTTGAGGCAAATGGTTTCATCTCGCTAGGAATTTCTGGTTTATTTTGTCTGATTGTTCTCACCACTGTAATTTGCTTCTGAAGCATCTCTTCTGCCAGCTGCACACTAGTGAAGAAGTTGTCATCAGTAATATTTTTTGACGATCCTTCAATGCTTTTAGCAAGATCTTTGACCACATTCAATCCAAGGTTTTTCTGAATAGGTTCATGGGGCTTCCTTGCTGTGTAAAAAATTCCGTCTAAAGCATATGCAGATGTAGCATCACAAAACCAAAATATTTTTATGCCATACTTGGTTGGTTTAGAGGGCATATACTGGGTGAAGCTGCATTTTCCACGGAATGGGACTAGCTGTTCATCAACTGTGAATGAATCATTGGGAATCATTCTATTTCTACACCTGTCAAGAGATAGTTCCCATACATAGCGAACAGCTGCAAGTTTGTCATCTGCAGATAGAGCTTCATGGGTACACATGCCATCAAATATAATCATTCTCCTTATATCCTCGAATCTGTTTACTGACGTGGTGGCCTTATATGTAGGATTTGCCTTTCCATCCAAGAATAATTCTCTAATAGGGACATCCCAACTCTTCTCAACACCAGAAAGCAGTAAAAGACCGAGAAAACCCTCCATTTCAGCAAGCGAAACGTTTTTCCACGTTTTACCACGTAAAGCAGCCACTCTTCTGCCTTCAATATTTGTGCAGTTGATGATTTCCTCTAGTATTTCCTTCGACTTGAAATAGTCCCAGCCATCCTCAGGTTTACAGGTTTTCAAACCACGGGCTGGACCAGGTGCCTTCTTTACGATATTATCGACAGGCGTACGAAAAGTTGCAGGAGGAACTCATTTCCAAATCGTTCAATTCCGACTGTCGAACAGCAGCTTGTGCAGCACTAAACGAGTCATACTCGTAACACTATGGGCCTTGCAGCAACAAACAAACTACAGTAACAATGAGGCTGACAGGAGCAGCACAGGATAACAATACTATGCAATAATAAAACATTTGATACCAAAAAGATCAATAATACACCGACATCGTCAATATGTGAAAGTAGTGTGTATTACTTTTTAGTTATACTATTACTGCTACAGCTACTGCTGCTGTTGGCACTCCTGTTGCTGGAAATACCACTACAGTTATTGTTGAATTAATAACTGCTCCCAAACAAATGTTGAAGACAGTATAGGCTAAATAACATTTATAAATGTGCGAGGGCTTCTGAAGCCCTGCTTGTGCATTCATGGTGTATGGGTAAATGTATTGAATTACACCAAAAAGTTAAAAAGGTATCTCATTTAGACTTGATAGGTGCTATGTCACAGTGTTAATGAAAGAGTACTGGAAAACAGTTTGAAATCAAACAAAAAATTACAGAACTTTTTTAAAAATGAAGACATACAAGGGCCTCGAAGGCCCTTATACGCATCCTAGGGTTAAGGGAGTTCAAGGGGAAAAGAAAATAGAAAATATATGTAGATACATGAGGAAGTATCAAAACCATCATGAGATCTGGAAAATGATTAAGAGAGAGTTAGATATGCCAAATGGTAATGATAAACTGCCGAAATACTATAAAGTGCATGGTGGAATCTTGTTCAGGCGAACTAATGACAGTTCAGAGGATTGGAAGGTGCGTTGGCCTAGTGACTGCATTGATGAAATAATTGAGTACATTCATTTGAGTTTTGGGCATATAGGTGCAAGGAAATGTATACAGAAACTAAGAGAATGTGTGGCCTTTGACAACATGGTAAAAAGAGTAAATAACAGGATTAGGACATGTGATAAGTGTCAGAGAGCCAAGGTTACAAATCAGACATGCCGGCTTCCTATGCAGAATGTAAAACTTAATGATTTGATGGAGTTATTAGCTGTCGATTTCTATAACCCTTTGCCAAAGAGAAAAGGAGGTTTTGCCTACATTTTTGTGGTATTGGAAGTATTAATCTATATTTAATAGGTTGTACCCTTTGTGTAAAGCCACTGGTAGGGCGATTCTGACTAAACTTGAAAAGGACCATTTTGTAAAATTTGGTAAGCCAAAACCAATACTTTCTGACAACGGATCCCAGTTTACTAGTAAGCATTGGAAGGAAGGTCTTACTGACCAGGGAATAGCGGTAATGTATACATCAACTTACCACCCAGCCGGGAACACTGCAGGGTGCTATATGAGGGAAATAGGAAGGTTATGCCGCACATATTGTAGTAATAATCACAGTTCCTGGGTTGATGTTGTGGAAAATATTGAGGATGTAATGAACACAGTGCCTCATGATGTACCTGGGTTTACCCCATATGAGATTATGAAGGGAGAAAGATCCTTGAGTTTTGTAGAGGAGAAGTTGTTGTTTGCACCGAGGGATGAGTTAAGTTGGGATGAGAAGAAGAAAAGACTGAGAGAATTAGTGGAAAGAGGTTAGAGGAGAGGAAGAGACAACATGATAAAAAATTAAAGAAGGTTGAAATTAAGGTGGGAGACTTGGTATTGGTGAAGACTTATGAAAAATCTAAGGAGATTAACAATGAGATATCAAAGTTTTTGGGTGTGTTTAAAGGTCTGTTTGAGATAGTGGGTATACTGCATCCGAATGCTTATTATCTGGTGTATCCAAAGTCGAAAAAGAAGTTTGGTCTGAAGAATATAGTAGATGTGAAACCATATAAACCCAGGGCATGAGGTTTGGGTGATGAACCCATTCTCCCTTTCCTTTTACAAATCTCAACCAGAATTTGATGAACTGAGGAACATGTTTAAGGAGTATAGGATTATATTAGTCGCTATAGGCAATCGAATTTGAGTTGTAGAATCAATTATTTGAGTACATTAAAATACACAGCAATATAAAAGACTCGATAATTTAGAGCCATAAATTTTGTGTGGGAATATGACTTGTTACAAAGACTCAAAAGTATGTGATAAAAAGTAATGTATACAGTGAGGAATGGATTAACGAGATTAGTCTTCAGTGATATTGTATAATTTTGTTGTAATTATTTGTTTATATGAGAATTTTTTTTAAAAATTGTTACTGCTCACACATTTCTTAGTGCTGAATTCAGAATATAAAATAATCATTCATTTAATTGGTTTGCTTAATTGAAATGATTATTCTGTAGGAATTTTGTTGAATATTGTTTTCATGATTGTCAGGTAGATTATATGGTATTAAATAATATAAGAAATTACTGTGGTAATATTTGTAAATAGAAGCTTTGGATAAGTCAAGTCAACATATACCAAAATATTATCTAGTTTTATGAAGTCAGTTGTCTCATATGGGTCAAAGACATTTTATCTTGAGAGGTTTTTGGGAACATCTCATGATAAAATGGGGGGCACATGTGAAGACATCGTTATTTTGCGATATATATATATATATATATATATATATATATATATATATATATATATATATATATATATATCCTGTTTTTTTCCCTGTCTGTTCATATATCTTTGATGTTGTAGCGCATTTTTTCTTTTGTCCTGTAATATAGAGATAAACGTTGGTTTCTAGATGTAATATGCAACTGGAAATTATTTCTTTTTTGTAAGTAGATAAATACGTTTAGAGTTTATTGATTGTGGAAAGCTTTAATTTTTTTTGTGTTTATCATTTACCGTAATAAGTTTGGTAGAAAATAGTGGTGTGAAGATATATGTAATTTACTTTGATGTTGTATAAACTGTGGGTGAGAGTATTGAGAAAGAGATAGAGCAATATCGATAGTCGATCCAAGAAAGGGCGTTTGTATTGTTGGGTAGCTAGAGAGGCGGACAATTGTTTTACTGTGGGGGTTGTGACTTTTACGAACTGGTGAATATTGAGTTTAGTGGCAAGCGATGTACGTTTTGAATGACTGTTTTATACCAGTACATGATATGATAATAGTGAGTGTAGAAACTGGGCGAAGTAAATACTGAGACTGTGCTGTGAGACGAAGTAACTATGACAATGCAACCGAGAATGGGCGGCATTGTAGCTCTGTGCCTGTGAATTGAACAGCACTTGTATTTTGACTGTGTTTTCGTATACTCAAGTACTGTGAACTTATATTTATTCGCTATTCGATGAACTGTCGGACGCCTATAATCAGTAACAGTCGTTCTGAACTTATGCGAACTGTCTATTGTGTGTGAGTACATTCCCACCCGGGATGGTTTTTCGCGATCGCGACAGTCATAATACGAATTGACTTTCTATAGAATTCGCCGTCGGCAAGTTTTATAAACTGTGTGTGGCATAAGTAAACTTAAATTGTGTGTGCCAGAAACATTAATACTGTGCACATACGGACATCTGTAACAACGATTACGTCTACCAACCTGTGGCCTGCAAAACGCCACTGTAATCAGATTTGCAGCTTAATGAATACCACCGCCCGCCCGATTACGAGGAAAAATCATCAGCTGCAATCACACGACCGTGGGAGCAGATCTCAGCGTGTCACCAGGACCAGCCAGCTGCCGTCGATATCGCGACCATCGTCACAACACACAAGATAAGATTTAAAAGCAGCGCTCTCCTCTCAGAGTCTCAAAAATATTGAAAACAATTTTATTTTCCTTTTGGCTGACATACACATAACATTTGTCTTCTTTAGAATAAAAGTGTTCCCCACGAACTGGTGTGTTCTATGTAGACATTGTTGACTTTCATTAGCAGTAGCCATTTCCCTTTTAACTATTTCCATTTTATTTATTTATTTTTTTACATTTTAAATCCGCTGCCGCTGCATGTGTATTTTTTTATAACTTTTGGAGGGTATGTGTCTAAATTCGTGTGCCGTTAGCATTTACCAGAAGTATTGTAATGTTTTGCTGCTTGGACAAGGGCGCCCGCCATTAATTTCTTAAACGTCGACCAATGACAGAGAAGCTCGCTTGCTATTGGTGCTAACATTCTATAGTGAGTAATTCAAAGGTGGATAGCTGTCGAACCACACGGGTTGTGATTACTTTGAATGAGAGTTGTGTAAAATTGTGGGTTCATCACTCAACTTTGGTATTCTTTTGTTTATTGATGTTAGAAACAAATTTTTTTGTCAATGTCCTTAAATCTTATTTAATATGGTTATTCTATGCTAAACTGGGATAAATGCAGGGTCAGATAGTGTGTGGGGAAGCAAAATTTGGAGAAACGTCTATTTAGATACGACTTGATTTGGACTGCATTAGTTAACACGGTACTTTTCGGGTATTTTGGCGATACTTAGTGACAGGGTAGAATCGCAGTCGTCACAACGTCAATGAGCGTCTAGTTAATGAGTGTTTAACTCTCGAGTTTGTTGAGAGGTTATTCCTTAGTGTTCAGTCTTTACCAGTTTTAATTCAAATGTTTATCAATTCAATTCACTAACATCATTGAATTAGCATCGCTAAATAAGTCACCAACATTGATGAACTAGGTTGCTAGATAATACGTATTCCTGAACATAATAAATTGTTTATATTAATTAAGCACCTCTGCATACACTTAGGATTTTTATACAATGATAACAGTCTATTCCGCCGGTAGCTGACGCATGAACACCTAAGCACAAACTGATCTTGAAACAGTGAACAATACGAAATCCTCCTACGACAACACTGTTGAGTTTCCTGCAAATGACATAGGGTAATAAACAGAAGAAAGACAGACTGAAGCACAGAAAAGCCATGGAATTAGATCAAGGACACTGCGCTGACTTATTTATCAATGGTAGGCAATGAAAACCTCGTAACGCCATCTGTCTGTGAAAACCTTGTAATTCCTGAAACCAGTAATTCCATTATCAAAGAGAGGTTTGACAATGAATTAATTTCTCTAATCTGACAACAGCTAGGCTTCTAATGTATAGCTACAAGTGTAGCAACGATATCTGTATCACCTTCCATAGTCGTATTTTTTAAGAAACGATTTTCGCTTCCCTGTAAAATGGAGATACGGGGTATTCGTTGCCTACCATTGACATATGAGCCCCAGTTGCTGATTCACAGTATGACTAACCCAGCGCGATTTAAAATGACTAACTGGATAGCAATGAAATGTAAATATAACTGAAGAACCTACATATATATTTACATTAATATAATAAGTGTATCACAAATGAAGTGTGATCTAAGTACTACCAGGTTGATTCTGTCATCACATTTATACGAAAACGTAACTAACCTTTTCCAATCCATTAATTTTTAATATCTACTTTGGATGCCCCTGATGTTCACATCCTCTTGGTGAAATTGTATAAGATTCTGATAGGGGTATAATCCTTTTACTATCCCTGAACCTGGGTTTGCTAAGCAATAACAATAATAGATTGCTATAAATAACAATAAGTAATATATTTTAAGTACATCTATGGCTACTGCTGAGAATTTAGGACGAACTAAAAAGGAATAATTCGGAAAATAGTTTTTTCCTTTTGAATAAATTCTTGAATTTGGCATGATAACCAATCGATGTTTCTCATAGGCTTACACTACTACAAGAAAGAGTAAGCGACGAGAGTTCTCCACTAGAGAAAAAGACGCATTAAATTGTTTCAGCGAGTTCAGCTCACTAGTAACATCTCAGAAAATCACTTCTCAGACATGTCAGTGTTTGTTACATAAAGTATTATTTGAGGTTTGACACGACATCAGTCACTGATGGATGAACAATATCACCCATTGCCATCATTGATGACACCCTAGACAACTGAAAGGAACAGAGTTTCTCATCTATGGAAAGCAGACTGGCTATTAGCAAATCAAAGTTTACCAGACTGACTGGGAAACGATTGCCTTCATAACACTACATGGTCTCTGTGAGTCTATATTTCTGGAGTTTGGACAGTGTAACGCCCCAGCCACCTTTGTACGACAATCTGTCTTGCCACTTGAAATTGATGATTTGACTTTTTTATCTAGATAACGCTGTCGTTTATTTGAAGACATTTGTAGATCTAGGCCGCCCGACAACTGCGTTGAAATGTTTTTGGACTCTGTGCCTCTGTACGAATCTTAAAAGAAGCTTCTTCATTGCAGAAGAAATAAAAATCTTGGAGCACGTAGTGAATGGCGATGGAGTCCAGCAATATCCAGAGAAAGTAAGAGCAATCACAGATTTTCTGACTTCTCGCCATATTCGTGATGTGAGAAGTTTCCTCAGAATGTGCTTGTAACATCAGCGATCTGTAAAGGAACCGTGTACCAAGGCACATGGACTGCAAGAATTACTGCAGGGAATCGCCAAATTTTCCTGGAGGGAGGTGCAAGAAAGATCTACCCGTGTTCTGAAGGACGCGCTAACACCTTCTTGCGGCCTAATATCGTACGATAAGAAAGCTGCACAGAAATTTATATTGGCGCTAGTAGTTACAGAGTAGGTGCAGCTCTAATGCCAGTTCAGGAACGTGCTGAAGGGTGCTTCCACAGTACACTCCAAGCCTGAGACAAACTACTGTATGACTGAGAAAGAGCGCCCTACGGTTATTTGCGCCATAAAATTTTGACCGTATTTATTCCTCAAACTATTCTATGTTGTGATAGTCTACCACTCTCTATGCTGATCGACTATCCAGTTCGGTCTGCTGGCGAGATGGGCACTGAAGCTTCAGGGCTACTACATCACAAACACAAGGACACTAAGTGCCATTCAAGGAATTCTTTGGTAGAATGCAACAGCATGGTTGAAATCTCAGTCAGCGCTGCACTAAACGTCATGGTTGGTAAATAGAGGGAAGATCCAATACTGATGAATACAGCAGAAGCAATTAAGAAGGAAGGAACATCATCACAGAATTCCTTTTAATAAACAGAACATCATATAATTTAGTGAGGTGGAAATGGTTGACCATCATACTACATCATCTACAGCCGTCTATCCCAAAGTATTTACGTGACGCTCCCACGTCCGGTTGTCTGGAATTCTCGACGACTACAAACATGATCAGATCCAGACATGAGTGGGCAGGTGTTTACCGATCAGTGAGCCATTGTAAGGAATGACAGTGATTGAAGCGTGTGTCGCAATTCACTCCCTGGCATCTGGTACCAATTCAGTCTGCTACAGCACCATTCCACAAAAATAGAATTGACTTCTTGTGGAGGTTTCTGCAATCAAAAAACGGTCTTCAGTGGTGGTCTAAACTGACTATCTTACACAAAGCTGTGTGAACTGCAAAACCTCCATAATTTACAAATTTCCTTGTAGAAAACACCATTTTGAAACATGGATTGCCTCATATGATGAGCTCCGATAGTGGAAACGTTTTCAAAAAAATGGCTCTGAGCACTATGGGACTTAACTTCTGAGGTCATCAGTCCCCTAAAACTTAGAACTACTTAAACCTAACTAACCCAAGGATATCACACACATCCATGCCCGAGGCAGGATTCGAACCTGCGAGCGCAGTTGTCGCGAGGTTCCAGACTGTAGCGCCTAGAACCGCTCGGCCACCATGGCCGGCGAAGCGTTTTCCAGTAGAGACCAGTATCATAGATAATTTCACGTTGTGACATTACCCACTGGGTGACAGCTACCTACCATCCACAGACGAATGTCGTCATATAACTTGTTAGTAATATGTGGGCAGATATGGACTCGATATATGATGATGTCAAACAGAGAGATTCCGATATGATACTGTCTGTCATGGTATTTGCATATAACATAGTGAAGCATGACACTATGGGGTTAACACCGTCCTTTCTGCTCTGTGGTCACGAGGCAGAAACGACAATGGATACACTGTTCCGGTTTCAGGTGGATGATACTCATGGCGACTACGTAAAATGTTTTATCACCAGGACCGTATAATTGAGACGACTGGGTTGTATACCAACCCTAGACGCCCAGGTGAAGGACCGAGAACACTATAACATCGAACACCAGCCAATAAGATACAGCCTGGGGCACTTGGTAACGAGTTTTAGGCCTGTGGGGAAAGTAAGACGGTTGGAAAAGTTGCTAAAGCACAATTCTGGGCCGTACCATTTTTCATCGCTTGTTGGACGTCGCTTACGAAGTCAGGGATTATGACATTTCATTATTATTATTATTATTACAGGATTAATCAATACAAAGATTAATTAATAACAACATCTTGTTGTATTCCTGTTATCCTCCCCAAGCCTCTTTATCCAGTGCATCTTCCTTGTCGATGCTGCGATGCTCCATAATTCCATTGATGTGGACTGTCCAAGAATGTCGTGGTCTTCCGCGGTTACATCTGCCAAGTGGTTTTCATTCATAAACTTTCTTTGGCCACCGATGATCTGGCATTCTCATCATGCATCCGTACCATTTTAATGATTTTCTTTCAATTCTATCTATCACTGTATCATTTGCCTTCATTCTAGCTCTTACTTCATCATTATTTTTTCTTTAAATTCTTTGGTACCGTGGCACTCCTACACAAATAATCCGTTTCCGCAGCTATTTGTCTTCTTTTGAGATCTGCATTTAAGACTGATAGTTCTGATCCATAGCATAGCACTGATCCAACCATTATCTTACTTGCTCTTTTCTTACTGCTGCTGGAAATATTCTTGTCCGAGCAAAAAGAATTCATACACCGTAACTCTTTTCTGCTTTGCTGTATGTCCCAATCCATTTTTATCAATATGTGCCCTGACACATTTTAATTTCTCTACTTGTCTCATAACTGCTTTGTCATTTATGTGTACTTCAGATTTAGCATCACTGTTTACCACCAAATACTCTGTTTTTGTTAGAGTCATTTGTAGTCCCCACCTGTTGTATTCCTGATATAACCGTCGTATCATGATCTCAAAGTCATAATCATCTTGTGCTATAATTGCTTGATCATCAGCAAAACTTAATGAAAATATCTGTACATCGTTGACAGTGACTCCCATTCCTCTGCAGCTCTTCTTTTAATTTTGGAGAGCCACTTCTACATATAAACTGAACAATATTGCTGACATATTGCAACATTGTCGCAAACTTTTAGTGAGATTAATAGGTTCTGATGTCTTTGAACCTCGTTTAATCTGTACCACATTATCTATGTACATTTCAATAATAATGTGTAAAAGGTGATCATCCACATCTATATCTTTCATGGCTTCCCACATCTTAGATCTAAGGCCTGTACCTCAAGCTTTTGCTAAATCTGCAAAGGCAATGTGTAGCTCCTTCCCTACTGCCTTATTGAAGGTACCTTCAGTACTGGGCGGGAGGGTTTGCGTGCTCCAGCGAAGTTGAGGGCTATGCCAGCGGTAGCGTAGCTACTGGCAGGGTCACCCAAGCTGGACAGGCCTCTGTGGAGGAGCCAGACGATATGTGTCCCACCTAGGGAAGGGGGTTCTCTATAGTCATGGTGAAGCCAACCCTCCTAGGGGAGTAAATACTGATATCAAATCTTGGTCCTCCAAGTTGGGAGTTGGGTCATTGGGCCAGCACCCTATTATCGACAAAAAACTTGTACAAGCTCGAGAATCTGAAGCGGAGCTTCGGAAATCGGATAGAAACTCTTTACAATTATTGACAAGGCAAAAGACATTGAGAGTTGGCACAGGGATTGTTAAAAGCCTTACAAATAAACACACCGATATAGAGCTCGACATTTCATCAAGAGGTTAAATGTGTAGAGACGTTGTGGATGTCCTCTGAATGAAGCCCTGGTACAGCGTTGTGAAACAGATCGATCATGCAGATTCATTCAAGGAAACTGAAGACGCGCTCGGTGACTGTGAAGCTTCGATGGGAGGATCTAATTTTGATCCTGGTCATAGTGAGGAGGATGTGACAAGACGACCAGAACTTGGTGATCCACGAGTGCTGCCATAGAGATGACCATTCACAAAATCTAGATCCAGCGGGCTGTAGCTGCCTCCAGTGAGGAGTTCAGAAATAGTGGGCTTCTGATTCTCCTGGGGTGAGAGTAAAGCCACAAGGCGTGGTTCATGCAGTGTGCAGAGCAGTTAGTGTATCTGGCTAGCATGCCACTGGTCACCAGTCAGTGGGTTCTAGAGGTTTCTTATGTTTGGGAACGTGTGCATACACTGTAATATCCGATGTCTGTAAAATCAGAATCACTCTCCATCCAGGAGTTCAGTTGTGGTCAGACTGTACGTTGGTATTCCTAATAAATGTGCTTTTAATGCTAAGTTTTGTAATTCATTGACAACCTTGCTTTCGCATTTGGACTTGATTGTGGTTACGTTGTCGCCACTGGAAAGTCTTCTTCGTCAACCAATACAAAATACACTATGCGACTGCATCATATATTAGCTGTGCTGCCTGAGCCTTACGCAATCTCTCAAGAAATCCTGGTCTCAACATCTTGTTATGTCTGGCAATACAATCTATTTAAAGTACCTTTCAGAGTAACCTCTTCATTCAACAAATTAGGGGAATTTGAACTTAACGGCGTTTCTCCTTGATAGGTCGTACAAAATTATCAGTGATACTAACGACAGCGTGACTAAATGCCTTATGAATCCTTCCGCCACGGAATCGATACATCGCTGCCTCCACAAGTCGCTGCTAAAGTTGTACGAGAAAACATACCCACCTACTAACAAGCCTTGAAATAACTCGGCGAGGCAGTGCTTCACAGCATCACGCCATTCATGAACATTATTCGCTCAGTCCTCTTCCGCTACATCACCTAACAACCAAGTTCGCGCTGCTCAAACTGCCCAGGTTATGTAGCAACGTATTCCATCAAATAATATCATCTTTTATACAGGCATCTTGGTATGAAGTCGTCACCAACAACGTGCCTACACGTGAGAAGTTGAATCGAGCCAAAATTTCACAAAACCCGCTCTGCAAGCATTTTGAAATTCGCGATACCATCGAATATCGATTCTTGCGTCGTGTCCAAACTGTCATTTGGAATTAAACGCAAAAGAAGCTGGGTCTCATCAATAGGACTACACCTCTCACAATATTGACATCACGTTTGTTGCAGCTGGACAGGGAATTCTTCCATCCTACCAAATGTTACAGCTATGTTTGGTGGCTGGGCATTTCGTGTACAGTGCCATATAGATTGCACAACCCGAGCTTGGAGACTTCAGGGCTCGCCTTGAAAATCACCATTGGTATCTAGGAAGGTCTGCGAACGTGATGCACGACCAAACACTGTCTCTCTCCATGCACACAATGTCCCCAAACCCTTTTGTAAACTACAGCAGAAATTATCGACTGTAACATTTAGTATAAATATCTGACAATACTCAGCTGGAGAGTAATCATGAATTCAATGTAAAGTAAGCTTCCAATATAAAGTTTTTATTGCCTTGATTGCATGTAGATACACTGAGACAGTTTCAGCAGGGGCAAGCTGCCGTCTTCAGGCTTTCAAGATTATAAAAATTACAAAAATACAATGAAGAGCCAAAGTAATTGGTACACCGGCCTAATATCGTGTAGGGGCCCCGTGAGCACGCAGAAGTACTGCAACACGACGTGGCATGGACTCGACTACTGTCTGAAGTAGTGCTGGAGGGAACTGACACCATGTGTCTTGCAGACCTGTCCATAAATCCGTAAGAGTACGAGGGGTGGAAATCTCTTCTGAACGGCACGTTGCAAGGCATCCCAGATATACCCAATAATGTTCATGTATGAAGAGTTTTGTGGCCAGCGGAAGCGTTTAAAGGTAGAAGAGTGTTCCTGGAGCCACTCGGCAGCAATTCTGGACGTGTGGGGTATCATTGTCCTGCTGGGTTTGCCCAAGTCTGTATAATTATTCACAGAAAATACAGTCAAAATTTATTGAAAATTAAATGAAGGAGAACTCATTCAACTTATTAATAATTACAGTGAGAATGATCTGGATCATAAAATTGTAAAAGAACATTGAAACACGTCTAAAAACATTTAAACAAAATTTAAAATTTAATAAACATAAATTATAAAAATATCTTATTAAAAACAATAAAGATAATATTAACAGTAATAAAGAACTGGGCCACAAAACAATAGAAGATCATCAAAAATTTGTAAAACAAGAAATTTAAAAGGATACTCTAAACTTAATAAAGAATTATTAATTAATGTTATTGAAATTAATAAGAACTTCAAGAAATATGAAAATCAAGAAATTGAAAAAACTATTCTAAACTTAAAAAATAACATAATTAATGATATTGAAAATAATAAGGATCATATCAGTAATAAAAATAATAGATTGGAGTGTGAAACATTTAAAAAAACTTCGAAATATTTGTAAAACAAGAAATTTAAGTGACTATTCTACACATAATAAACAACAATTACTAAACGAATTGAAATATTTTAAAATAATTATGCCAATAATAATGGTAATATTAATAAGAACAATGAAACGAGGTGTCAATAGCTTCTAGTAAATAAATATCAAGAAATTAAACAAAAAGCTTGTCAGAAAATTTTTCAGGTTACAGCTTTCGAAAACTTGTTGATAACAAATGTAAAACAACTAAATGAGTTAATAGAAGAGATACAGCTTTTAAATCTAGATTAATAACTTATGAAAATAATAATACTATAATATTGTCGAACTACATATTCTTTAAATGAAATTTAAGAATAGTAATCAATAATTTTAAAAAGTTTTGATACAAAAGAGATCAATTAAAGTTAATGTGAGATTCTATAGTACTTTCAAGAGACACAATGATATACAAGAATGTAGATTTAAAGCAAAAAAAAGTTTTATTTCAAAACAAATACGGAAAGGCATTACCAAAAGTCAAGAAATACATTCTTAACTGAAATGGAATAAATTCAACGAAAACAATTTGGTTGGGCTTTATATTCTATAGACCATTGAGAATTATGTGTTAATAGACAAAATGTAATTTCTGGTTCTGCATACATTATAATTAAATAATTAAATATAATTAAACATAATGTACAAAATAAAAGGTTTTCTATATTCAAAAATAGCTGCTTTCTATCTAGCAGATCATGATGCAAAAAGAATTAATAAATATCAAAATACCAGTCTAGAAATTGATGCAGTTTTGGAAAAAGAAGAAATAGATTGTGTTTATTAATCAATTATACCTTCTAGTTATAAATGGGATAAACATAAAATTAGAGAAGAAACAGATAACTGTAAAAATGAAATAAATAATTTACAGAATTTAAGTAAAAATCATAAGCATGTTGATAACTTAGGTGATACTATTAATATTTTAAGATGGGCTTTGTATTTAATGAGACAAAATGTTGTTCCACCAACAGAAAATCAGTATTTGGATGAAAATCTGATCTTTTAAAATTAATTGATTACAGTATTACATGTAATTGTTATGGTATTTGAACACAAGCTAAGAATTCTCAAAAACAAATAAGTACTAATAAAAATAGCCATCCAAATTGTGAAGTGATGGTCATTGTTAATCAGGATCCTACTTCGATAAACGTATACCAAACAATGAACGAAATACTGAATATTGTTTCAGTATTTTTGATAACTACACACAAGAACAATTGATTAACGATATGATTAGGATTCATCAATAAGACTGAAACTGCAATAACTTTTTATTAATTAAATTCGAATATAACATTGATAACGATTTTTAGATTTATTTAAAAAGAAAATGTACCAAAGGCATTTGATTCAATCAACTCATATTTAAAAATCTCCAATAATTCCGACCATATATCATTCTAATTAACTTTTATCTTAATATCAAAATATGCACTGCCTTCTCTAATAAAACAATTAACAAAATTAATATTGGAATCAATGCCAAACAACTTCAGATTATTTATAATTACTTCGATTTGGGTATACAAAAATTTTATATAATAATTATATTTTTACCCACCCAACTGTTATATTCATTATCCGATCATAACCATTTAAGATAAGCTTATCTCCTTTCTTTCTTAGCACCTGTTCAACAAAATACACAGAATAATTTCTTTTTGTAGATGTTGTTCATAAAAATTTCCTTTTGCTTATTCTCCATCCAATGGCTTCAGTTTGTAAAATGAATAACATCTTCAATTACAAAACTCTCTAATGACCAATTAACTGTATAACTTTTTCAAAAATTTCTTTATGTTTACAAATTCTTACTTTATTGCCAATTGTGTATTTAGGCTTGTCTTTTGATCTTAAAGATAGTTGGCTTATACTCTTTTCATTAACTTATTTTGGCTTTATTTTCAACCAATTTTGAGACTATACCTTACCATTTATAATTACGTGAAGAGCAGATCTCTTCCACACTTCTTCTTTAATGTTCTGTATTAATCTTTCTACAACAGTTTCTCTCAATCCTGTGAAAACAGAATAGTGATTAATGCTACATTTTTCATTAGTTCTTGGAAATCTTTAATATAAAATGGTTTTCAAATATCCATTAAGAAATTTTTTGCACTTCTTTCTCCTTTTTTTAAGCATCAGTCACATTTATGCCTGTTTTATCTTCAACAGGAATATTCCAAACAAATTTTGTGAAGACATAGATTATGATTAGTAAATATTTACACTTTATTTCTGAAATTCCTTTTAATTTTCCAGAATCCGTTTCTATTAGATCTGCTTATCATAAATCATCTATACCGAAATAAACAACATTTCTTTTTTAAATCTTTTCTCTTTGGTTCATGTAACATATTAATAACTTCTTCATTATTTTTCAGACCATGACCTACAAAAGTTTTTAAGAAAAATACTCTTTAGTCTTGCATACTGTGCAGAGACCATCAATGCTCTACCTTCAATTTTTAGTGTCACTTCTTTGAGGGTGATCAATCTCAGTAAATGTTCTGCACTTCAATCCTGAGATGTCTCTCAGTTTCTATAGATCAAATTTTACACTATTTCACCAAGTATAATTAACGTTACACCTACAGGTATAGTTTTAACAGAATTGTTTAATTTAATGGTAAGAAATCTTGATGTATGTTCGAGTTTCATTACTACATCATTAGTGGTCACTTAGTAAACTTTGTCAAAAAAACTTCGCTTAATATTAAATTTTAATTTATATTTTGACCAGTAATAAGAACTTTATTATAATAAAATCATGCTCGAAATGAAGAATTTTTTGGTCATCTCATTTTGTAATGGAAATCTGATTGTTTGTTTATCACAGATTTTTTCGCATTTCTATTTAATATGTCAAATTAAATATATTATTGCCTCTTTGGTTTCTTTGCTTTAGAGTAATTTTGTAGTCACAGACTACCAAGTGTAAATTCATGCTTGATGACATAATTATTGAACAGTGTGATAATATTTGTGTAATTGGCCTTTGTGACAAGATACTTTAATCCATTTTTTTATATTGTTTAGTGACAGCATTATAACCAGTTATTGGATCTTTTATATTGACTTATCTCCTTCTTTATAACTAATATAATGATGTTGTTTCATAAATTTTACTAAATCAAAATTTTTAAGCACTTTTCAATTTTTGGGTCGAATGACACTGTAGTCTGTTTTTTTCTAATTGTTGCAAATTATTTGGTAGCCTTTAGGTTGTATGTTGTTTCCAAAACTGTCCATTTAATTTTTTCATAATATCTTCAATGTATAATTACCTGAGAACAGCTTTAGCACAAATATACACAAATGCCTGCATATGATTTCATTAAAATATTGTATTCGCTGTCAGGTATAAAAGAGTTCATTTTAACCAAGATATTTAACCAGTTCTTTGGTAATATTTCCTCCAAATGAATCAAACACAAGTTTTTAATCATTATTCTTATAATAATATATCCAATGAGGGCCTATAGTATCAGAAATGTCGAAATTACATGTTACTGATTCATTTTCTCTAGAATCAAATATGATAGTGGTTAATTATATTTTTTGATTTATTTGGCAATTTCTTTTTGTAGTGACTCCAGCGCCAGTTGCAGACACCTCGTCCATTGCTAAATTATGCTTGTTTGAATATTGTAATTCTATACCATATTTTTTTCTTCACCATTACTGCTTTTGCAATAGCAGCCACTCTGCCTGCTAATGAATCCAGAATAGCTATATATGGTAATGCTGCCAAACATAATGGAAGAAATCCTCCATTGTGGCTTTTGATTCTCACCCTTCTTTCTTTTTTGTTAGGTATTGGAAAATCTTTTTCTCAATAGGTATAACTAATCTCATGAGCAAATTTCCACCTGTTTTCTTATATCTCTTTCGTTTTGGTGTATCAGTTAAAAAAACTGGCAATATTATCTAACTGATTACTAATGTGTTTAATTTTAATTGCCTTTGATTTAGTCTTGCCACTAGATAGCAAAATCTAATCAATGCTGAAGTTATTACTTATATACATACAGAATTTTATAAAGATTAATATTTTTATAGTCCCAAACCATTACCATCAACATCTAAATCCATACTAATTTTCTATTTCCTTACATGCATGTGTTCTCTAACTGCTGTAGCACCTAATTTTTCTCCAGTTGATACACCAGAAGCACACATTCTTTCTTTTGTAACTGGCTAAAGTTCTGTATCTGCCTCATGGTTTTTTTGAAAATTTTTACTATCTCTATAAGCAATATCAAGTTTTTGCAAGCATCTTCTAGTGGATTTATTCTTTTATCACCTCTAGTTAATCTTTCTTTTAATTTTGTTACTGGACCACCTAAATTATTGCCATGGAGATGTGTTTTGAATGGTAATTTATTAATTAAAGTGCTAACTAATCGTTTTTCATATTTTTTGATTCTTCTAAACCGTGTGGTGAACTATTCAAAAATTTAATCAGATACAGTAATTTTTTTGGATTGTTGATCATGAAACCACTAAATTAATTTGTTAACATTTGTGTTATTCCCACTTTTTCTTTGTGATAATTTGTATTCTCAACTATTTTTTCTCCATGAATAACTGCTAAATTGTTGTTTAAATCTCTAATATAATTCATTCTAATACAGTCAACTGCTTTTTCTGTATGGTTTTTTTACTAAGCCATCACCTCTTTTCGCATCCTCACTTTGCAGTGAATCCTCTACATTTCTTTGTCTCCATGCTGGGAAAGCACAGGAATAGTTTCTTTTATTAAGTATTTATATTTATTATCTTTACAAACCTTTATTTTATTTGGGTTATTATCAGAATGTAATGCCCCTGAATGGTACAATATATCTACATAACTTGATGAGTCAGAACTAGTAAAGCTGGTAATGATGTCATCCATAGTAAACTGTTCTTTACTTAAGAGATTCAGTAATCCATCTGATCCTTCATATGTCCTTTCGCTAGTAGTCCATTTATGTACATGAAATATTACTGTCAATTTAAAAACGAAAGTACCAACAGGTCTGAGTCCAAAACCTGTATCTTTACTTTGGTTAATAGTTTTCTTCTATAGCTTTCAGAACATCATCACCTAAACCTCTGATTCATTGTTTTACTTTTACGACTGCATCAATAAGTGGCTGATCTTCTTTTTTACATTTTTTGTGCTCTGTTATATTATTTTCTGTGTTGTTTAACAACTTCTGGATCATACAACACAGTGCACCAAGTCCTTTTGAACTATCGTATTTAGCAAACATTTATTAACGATAAAAAGACATTAATAACCCATATTTAACGTTTAACACTTATGTTTAACGTACGATATTTAAATTTATGTTTAATTTTTATGGTTGACGTTAAATGCTTTGTGTTTAATGTTTATCATTATATGTTTAACGTTTATTTTTAAGATTTAACGTTTATTGTTATTTTTAATGTTATGTGTAATGTTTACTTTCATGTTTATATTTTTAAAAAGTTTTTAATCTTATCTCTATACTTAATGTTACTATTTTTCTTGTCATATCTGTTGTAATAAAACCAAATTTGTCTTCACTACAACATGTAGTACACATTTATTTAAAATCATCAATTTTAAATCACCATAGACAAACTTTTTATAAATATTATTTTAATTTGTATTGTCTTGTCTAAAAATCCTTTAATATTTATGTTATCTCTTACTAATTTAATTTTCAGTATTATTGGAACTGATGGTACATATTATCCACCATAATTATCCAATAGTAAGTTGTTTTACAACTGTCTGCAAAAGCCGTTTGATTTTAAAGAAAGGAAAGAATATTTTGCCTAAGATTGAGTACCTTTTCATTTCTCCATCTGTTCTTATGCGATTGAGTTCATCTGTAGCCAATGAGTTAGTTTTCGAAGGTCATATCGTCAATAATGGATAGATAAAAAGTAAGGAAAATTATGTTCTCTTTCCACTAGATTTGTTTCTACAGGTTTGAGATGTACTCTTCCTATACTCTACGATACACAGTCACATCACCAACAAAATCAAATTTCACATGAATCACATGACCACAAATAAATATAGACAAGGTATCATGTTTTGACAATTTACACAAATGTCTCACATGATCACACATAATTTTATGAATACAGTAATTAGCTGAGGTGTCACTCATTGTAGCAGTGCGCATTGAGCTCCCTGACTCCTCTATGGCTAAACACAGTAGTTATGCAATCGATCAAATCACACTCTGTGGCCGATGACATTGGCCGCTATCGCTTGGTGGCAGGATGTGTACTCACTAGATATACTGAGTATGTATCTGGAATGGCTACCACTGCACTGCCTTGTCTGAGTCTAATCCATAATTAGTCGCAGATGTAATCACATTTGCACATTCCTGAATAAGTCATGACTCTGCAAAGGCAGTGGTCAGTCGGCAAGATGCCTTGTTATCATGTGCATCATGCATATCACTGGTGTCCTACCATATAAAAAAACTGTTCTCGATATTGAAAGAAATTACAGTATGAATGTGAACACACTGAAAGTTACCAATGCTCTGCATAGGCCTGTTGTTTTTCATGATGGGTGAGTGGAATTTGCACTGACAAATGTTTCAGAAGTAGTAGGCCAGGACTGCAGACTTTGATATATCTTACTTTTCCTCTGTTGTATTCCAAATGAATCGGAAAAATAATCAGCTGATTGATTCTCTTTTATTTAGTCAGGTTGAATTACATAATATATATAAAAGAATCATAGGAATGAAGTTTATCCTCAAGAAATTTTGGAATCTAGGTCTACCAACTAATTTTTGGAAGACTTATGATTGTTCCCGAGATCTTCAGTATGTCACACAATTATGCAGTGGTGTCAATGTAAACCCATTCAATTTTATTGAAAATTGTCCTATTTTTTTGTTTAGCTACCCAGAAAACTGCTATGGAATTCTGTGCTATGTTTAATGATAAATTTCCTAATAGCACACTTGCTTACGTAATTATGCATGCTAAAAAAGAAATTTAACTTATGATGTACAGCACCAAATATTAACTGAGAATTCTTAAACTAAAGTAACTAATATCTTACTTATTAAATTTTATTCCATTTTATTTATTATAATTTCTTTGTATAGCTCTTTTATGGTGTTTATGTTAACAGTTCGAATTTTTAAAATTGGTTAATATTTGAGTGAGAAATTAAGAAAGATTATTTTGCCCCTTTTCCCTGTGAGTTTTGCAGCCCAACTTCCTTCCATATATCGTGGGTAGCCATAGGCTCTGTCCAAAATGGAATCCATATTCAGTTATTTCCAAAAATAAGAAATCTACATTTTCATATGTCAAACGGTACACTTGAAGCTTCTTACATCTGCTAAACTGTATGGTTGATGCATATTGTGTGTGAAACTGTACATACAGTCATGCCATCCGTCTTCTCAGTGCTCATTCATGAAACCACTAACTGATGGCATCACATGTAGAAATTGTTCTCAAATCAACTGTGTCACTCGATTACCAATTTAAATACTGTTTGTGAAAATGACTTCCTTGCCCTGCAGGACAAAGCTGAATGCTATAACAACTGGGTGACCACCCATTTCTATTGTATTTGCTGTCCATCCCCTGCTGCAGCTGATCAAGGAAGCTCTTCCATCTACACCCAGATGTACATACAAAGATGCAGGCAACCAGAAGATGGGTGGATGGACATAACAACCAAAGTCGCAGTCCAACAGCGATATACAGCACAAATAAACCCAATGGGGAAAAATGAAATAAAGAGGGTACCAACAAAGAAACGCTCTGGGTTTCTCCTGGAACCAAAGTTTTGCACATTTTGAGAATGAATTTATTTGTTAATCTTATTAAAAATTTTCTCACAGTTGAAGCAATTTTTAAATATATAAATAGTGATACAGTTTTTCATATATAAATAAAACAAAAAACCGTCAGCAATAATATTGAACTGCTTTGAAATGAGCTTATTAGTTTCAATAATGGCTCTACAGACAGTCTTACTAAATTTATAGATTAAAAAAATAAATGTTATAATATTTCAAATGTTGGACTTTTACCAACTGAAGTTCATAAGAAAGTTACATTAATTTTAAATGATAAATATAAAATTATTCTTCCAGGTCGTTATACAAAAACCATTTTAGATGATGAAGAAAAACAAGAGAATCTTGTTGATATAAAATTTTTATATTGATGTTATCAATTTTGACAAATACATTGTAATTTGTTATAAGACAAATTCCAATACATTTTATCCCCAGCGAACCTCTGGTCCTGGAAACCCAGAATGAATTTAATAAACATAATTTAATTTACTAATTTTTATCAGTTGTTATCTCTTAATATTAAACACAGTGTTGTTACGGCTTTAGAATCGGGAATTTTTAGTTTTGGAAAACAGTAAATCTAAAAATTACAGTTTTTATACATTGAGCATAAATATAAAATAGCTTTTGTTTCCTGATCTACAAACCTTGGATTAAAACTAGTCACCTTCTTGTTTCCTACAATACAACTCTCGGCTGATAACTCAGATGATGATTTCATGAGCATTTTTTGCCTGTGCTAGAAACCCCAGGGAAGAAGCAAACCTAAAATTCGACTAGGTTCCACAGCTTATAAACCTACAGATAATATCGGTAGCAGTCAAGTGCAATCACTTGATTATGACGATATATTGGCCTACTGATCGAAGAATGGGACACAAGACAGGAATATGGTTTGTATCCAATAGTAGACCTCCTAATAGGCAAAGTAAATGTAGAAGCTTTTTTGGGTAGTGGGTTATTTCTCAATTGTTATAAAAACAGGTGTGAAGTATGTAAGTACACAAAAGTGTTAAAGACACAAAAAACAGAGATACAAGGAGCAATCTTGGTGAAAAGGATTGACATAAAAAACAAATCAGGCAGTAATTTATGTGTCAAAAACACAAGCTTGCTATAGATACGTTTGTGGTGCGTAACTTAGTGACACATATCATTCTTTGAGTGGATTACCTAAGCTAACAAAATGCCATAATGGACGTGAAACGTGGTGTAGTAATGCTAGATGAAAATGGAGAAATCGATATCAGATTTGATGAGAAAGCTGCGAAGGGACAGATACCTTCTCTAGCTGCCTAAAGCTACTAGCGAAAAATGCAGGAGATGATTTTATAGAACAACACTCATGGTACAATGGAGAGAGCAACAATAATGTGAGGAAAGCAGCAGCAATGACCAAAGTCCATCAGTCTATTGATGTGAAATTAACAGAAATCAACGATGTAGATAAAGCAGAACTAGAAGGAATATTAAGGCGCTATGCCGAAACCTGGATCAATAAAGGATTCCAGTGCTGATTCCAGATCAAACCACACAAGCTATTCTGTGTTCCACCCTATGCTATCTGTTATTGTTACAGCTGCAAAAGATGATGGACAATGGAGGACTGAACAAGCATCCTCCATTTATAAAAGTCCGTTACGAGTTGTAGACAGACGGGACGCGAGTACCGCCTAGTCCTCATTGTAGAAGCGATGGGCCATTCAGAGAAATTAGAATAAGTGTTACAGAAATTCCATGGTTTAGGGACCATTGTAGATGAGAGCCTTGGGCCAGAATTATGTGTTTTGTTCATGACATCTTAACAGGAGAGAGTAACTGGCGATGGCACAACGAGGTGTTTGGTGCGTTACTTGACGTGATCAATGCACAGAGAGTAACTGTTAATATTAATAAGTCCATTTTCTAGGGCACATCATCCCAGGAGAAGAGATAGCACCAGACTCGGAGAAATTTGAGGTGACAGCTGAATACAGCATACCTCAAACAAGACAACAGCTTTGAAGATTTTTATACTACATTTGTGTATGTTGAGAAACTAGCCACTACTAGACTGTGTACCATGACAAGGACAAGACGCCAATTCTGTGGGATGATACTGCAGACAGAGAGTCCCATAGCTGGAAGGTGGCTCCGGTGGCAGTCGTAATCCTATCACATCCAAATTTGAGCAAGGGCTTCTCCATGGCCACAGATAAGTCTGAAACAGGACTTGGTATGCTATTCTTCCAGGAGTATGAAGAAAGTGAGAAGATGACAAACAAAACAATTGCTTTCTGAAGCCATGTGCTCACGAAGTGCAAGCGCAGCTATTTGGTTACTGAACTGGAGACCCTAGCAGTCATCTGGGGATTTCAGAAATTCCAGTATTTTCTCTATGGGAAATAAACTAGAGTCTGTACTGACCACAAGCCAATTGTTAACGACCACAAAACTCATGAGTGGGAGACTGGAGCACTGGATTTCTAGACTCCAAGAGTATGCTTTTACAGCAGTTTACGTCCAATTCCCAACAATTGTTAGTGCAGATGCTCTGTCTTGGTCACCTATCGGAGCAACGAACCAAAGGGAGAAGCCATTTAAGCTGAGTCTTTTTCAGTTTATTACATTAAAAATGTGACTTTTGAAAACTTCAACGTGGCATCGACGAAGAACACACGTGCGGAACAGGTTAAAGACCCACATTTCCTCAACATAAAGACAAAGTACAAAGATAAGACCCAGACACAAACCATGCCGTGCAATTTGTTATGTATTCTTCATTCAAAAGGTCGACAGCACTCTCTGAGTAGTGTGTGTGCCAGAAGGACTGAGCAACGAAGTTATTTAGTACATACACCTCAGCTGTGTACACTTTGGTGCCAAGGAGTGCTTCCTTAAGGTAAAAGGACTGCGTCATTTTCATAATATGGAGAGGTGAGTGCGGAAGAAGCTGGTAGTAGGTAAATAATGTCAGAAGGTTAAAACCATAACAGCCTAAACAAAGGCACCGATGCATCCCCTTGTGCCTTCCAAATTAAAGGAAACAGCAGCATCCGATCTCATGGGTCGCCTACCCCATACCTCAAGTGTGTTTACGTACACTATGGTGATAGTCGAATTGATATCAAAATACGTGATGCTCACACTACTCAAAAGGCAACTCCTCTTCCATAAGGAAGGAATCGTGGAAAACTCTCTTAGGCAAGTGGGACGTGTAGATTATATTCTGTCTGAGAAGACGCAGAGTGAAACTTCCTGGCAGATTAAAACTGTGTGCCGGGCCGAGACTCGAACTCGAGTCCAGCACACAGTTTTAATCTGCCAGGAAGTTTCATTTCAGCGCACACTCCGCTGCAGAGTGAAAATCTCATTCTGAAGATGCACAGTACCGTTCACAAAAGTGGCAGGTCACATTGAGGAAACATAACATCAAGTCGGAATGCTTCAGTAGGTACCACGTAAGTTCCAGTCCTCACAAACGCAGTATGGAAAACTTATGGAACTTTGTAGGACATACTGCAGCAAGAAGCATGTGACCCAGGTCGTGTACTCGTACTTGTGAGATTTTGAGGACTCCATAAATGAGCTGCTCCACAGCAATACACGTTTCCCACCACTGACAGTATTAAAAAATAAACATCCACCTCAGCTGATACGAAAGATAGTGGACTTGCCTCCAAGCTCACGACTATGACATGCTGAAATCCACAATCTAATGATAGCGGACGAAAATGGAAGGAGAGAGCACATAAGACAGCAATTGTGAGACAGTTTAACATAGGTCAGAAACTCCTGGTAAAATCGCATAGTGTCCGGGTAAAAACGAAACAGTATGCAACAAATTACTTTTTGATTACTGTGGTCCATTGCGGGTGCGACACATTGCCCAGAATAACTCGGTGGAGTTAGAAAGTATCAAATCAAGTAAGTTCTTAGGAGTAAACCACGTAAGCTACCTTAAGGCATTCTTAGAATAATATGTGTAAAAGTAAGAAATTGTAAAAATAGTGGAGATTCTGTAAATATAGAATAGAGCAGAATGTAATTTGCAGCTTCACAAAGAAACAAGAGAAGGAAAGCTTAGTATCAAAGTAATTGTTCAATCTATCTCTTTTAAGATAGCATTGGAATAGGCAAAAGGTTCGTTTGTAGCAAATCATATCTGAGAACGAAGCGGAAATGTCCTGTACAAGAACCGGAAACAGAACCCAAACTTGACAAGTGGTCATGTTTTCATTGTCGTGATAATCAAGCTCATAACTTACACTGCCGAGAAAATGTTTGGTGGATTAACTGGAGCAACGTATGAAGCATTAGACATCAGATAGGATGGTGTGTAAGAGGGCCACATGTTGAAGAGAAAGATTCATAATAAATCTTCCTTGTGACAATGTCTTCAAAAAGAGGTGTCAAGATACATTGTGCACCTGAAAATTCTGTGTTTGCAACGGAGGGAAAGGTTTGTCGAACTTAATGGTTGACAAATTGTGGGTTTGCTGTTTTGTGGCCATGTCAGTCCGACTTGTTTATTTTTGTGGTTAGTTCTCCCTGTCAGGCTAACATAGAAGGCCAAATTATATAGATGAAGAGGGCTCAATACAGGCGTAAGATCAATATTTTGTGCTGTTTGTAGAGAGGCTTTGGCACATTATGAGCGCTCGAGCAGAGGCCATTCGAGGGATGGGTCGATCACCAAATGGAGCTGGAGAATGTTTAGAGCTGGAGAATGTTTATTGAAGTTGCAAACCGAAAAGATGTATTGGGTGGAGAAATACGTGTAGGGCTTTGTCACAATTGTTTTATGAAAAATAAGTGTCCTACCACTAATGATCAGCCAAATATCATCAGATGTACAAAAGTAGAGTACTAAAAAGTTGCACAGGAATAAGAAATAATAATGATAAACAGATGATGGCGACAGCCAAATGAGGACATCGGGTTTAGCAGCGTCCTCAAACTCAGCAGCGGAGATCAATAAAAGGGAGTTAGATAAGGTATCTTAGTACTTTCAACTAACTGAAGCGGTGTGGATAGTAGGAAGCAAACACTACTAAACTAGTAAAACAAATAGTAACTATACATTTGCATGCTTGCTGTCCAAGCACTAAAAGCACTAAACCACAGTAAGGGTGAGGAAGCAGACGCCTGTGGATGGTCGCCGAACCGGCCGAAGGAGACGCCTGGCCACGTGGGGAATCGACAATGCGGTATGTATGGGGAGAGACGCGCTGTTCTCTGTGCTAATCTGCAAGTAACATGGTACCTCAGATGCACAAGTCTTACTTCTCTTCGTGGCACCCTATCCAGGGCAGCAACTCACTTGTCGTCTGCACCAGCCACATCAGGAGGGGTTATTAGTTCATTAATTTTACTGGTTGATATTGAACAGCTTCACATGGACAACTATAGAACTGCATTCTTTGTGAAAGTAATTTCTGCGCTAGCTAGGGTAGTGAAAGAGGCTGAGGAAGCGACGGAGTTGAGACAGGTTGGGGCGAGCATGGAGATATTCTAAGAACCTGAAGAGCAGAATTTTTACAGCCCGTCACTAAGTCGTCCTTTGGAGCAGCCCAGCGAACGCTGGCTTCTGTTATTAGGGGTGCGGGCGAGAGTTAAAAGGAGGCAGTAAACAGCTACAGTTTTTTCCACCCTATCGGAATGTGTCTCCTGTCACCACACAGACGCACGAGAGGCAATGGTTAAAAATGCTTCCCATGCAGAACGCGGGTGCCTGTTTCCCGGTGGCACTTTGACTGGCTAAGCCCTTCGGGCGGACGTTATTTGAAACTGTTCCAGAAGCTTCCAGAACATTTCTGTAAGAACCGCTCAGGTTGGCCTGCGCTTTTATGTCTAGAAAGAGCGGGAGGAAATCAAGTTGTAACGAAGGCTGTCATTGGCTTAGTCAGGTCTCCACATTAAAGAAGCAAGGTTTGCTAATATCGAGGCAGAAGATGTCGAGGACCATTATTCGTTTGACACATTGCTGTAAACGAGTTCAATGATCACTCTCAAACTTAAGCTGATCGATTGTGATACTTGAAGCAGAATTATTTTGTTTCTCTGTGAGCTGAGGGGCAAATCTGTGCTTCTCCGCGAAGCCTTAGGTATTCTGAAGCGCTCATTTACGACTACTCACTTGAGTGAAGTGTCTGCACCTGGCAAGTCTGCTAGCAGATAATCTTGACTCGTGGACTCTGTACTTGAGTAACCGCGAGGTTTGCCGCGCCTTGCCACGGTTCGTGCGGCTTACCCCCGTCGGAGGGTCGTGTGTTACCTCGGGCATGGGCGTGTGTGCTGTCCTTAGCGTAAGTTAGTTTGTTAGATTAAGTACTGTTTAAGCCTAGGGACCGATAACCTCAGCAATTTGGCTCCACAGGAACTTACCACAAATTTCCAAATTTCTAACTTCGAATGCAGGAGCTTGCGAACACAACCATACATCCACTGTGTAGTTCAATTCACATTTTCACAACACGCATCATCTTCACGCTGGCCGCAGGCTTCCGCAGATCGACGCAGCAGATATGTTCTCCACTCGACAATTCATGGTGACATACGCACCACGCCTTAAGGAATAGGGAACCGTAATGAGAAACGTGTACAGTTCCACTAGATTGTTCTCTGAGCTCTCTGTTGTCAGCGCCAGTGAAGGTCGAGGTTTTTGCTAACAAACAGGCTGGACAGTATCAATGTTCCCGTCCGTCTGAGGGGCAGGTTTTTGTATTCTGAAGCGCGATTTTTGGCCAGAAGATAAGTGTTGAGCCAATCTTTTAAAAGTAGCCTAACCCATAGATTTAATTCAGTGTTGTAATTGTACCGATTCTGTTTTGCAATTTCCTTGATTCTTTGTAATAAATATCTTTATAGTATTCTGCAATTTTTACTTAGCTAGAATTTGTCTTTACCTCACTAACCTTAAATAGGTTATTTAAAAACATTGATCAATTAGAATCAGCTAAATAATTTTTGTGTAACGTCTGAGGTATGTCTACTATAGCAGGGCTATCCAGACACAACATCAAAATAACCACGCCCCAACCAGTGTTACACAGCAAATACACAAATTCCAGGATATGTCTAAAATAAAATTACCTCATCTTGACAGGAGAGTAAACCATCAAAAATATAACTATGTCCTCATGGTAACACAGAGTCATACAGGTGTTCATACAGGTGTGTCACATCAAGAAGTGTGGCATGTGTCTGAGTTGACTGCTGGCTACACTGCCGAATATCATTTCCTATAATAGAGTAATACATTGGAGTGCCACCAGATGGCAGCAGTCTCACGAATAATAATAAACATTCGGTTTTTAATAATGTATACGTACATGTAGCAGTATATAAGACATTATAATGTGAATCATTTCTATGAAATGGAAAGTATAATAGGTAATAAAATTTCGTCAGCTTTTAAAATCGGAAACCTTTTCTCAAATAAGCCAGTTTACACTAAAGATTTGTTAAAGGTTGAATGAACGACATCAGTTGGAACAAAATATATATAAAATTAAAAACTATAAGAATCGTCACTTTATAGGATAAGTATAAGTCAGTGTGTGTAGGTTTGCGGTACACACTGTCTCTAAATGGGCCATCAGCCTTCCTCTTGACTAATAGATCCATCCTTCTTCAGTTCCACTGCGAATGTTATATTCGGGTATCGTGAATTCAGATGTTCCAGAAAATCGTCTAGCTTCCCCTCTCATGGGGCCAAATAACAAAGGTATCATCAACATCTGCAAGCCAACAGCTGTCACCATCCGGCACAGACGAATGGAGTGCTCAAAACTTGAAAGGTCTCTGTTGGATTCCTTTCATGTTTAATTTCTTAAATCTGTTGCCATTTATGGAATAAATTCCTCTTCTAAATGTACTGTGGCGTTTCTGACTATCTGGGAGGAGACTGAGCAGTGGAAAGTGTTACTTTTACACATAAACAAGAACGATCTGTCACACTACTACACTTTAAAGCACTGTTTATATGTAATTCTTATATGTAATTCATGTCACACAGTCTCATACGGAACCTACATCCGCTTTCTTTTATATACTGTATATGATAAGATACTGTCATCCCCCTTCCCTTTTGTGTGAGAGGATGAATGAGCATATGTATTTCTAGTTGCATGCTTGAGGGTAGCAGACAAGGCTGTCTGCTAGAGAACAGTAGGACCAACGTCGGAACAGGCAGCTACGCTTCCTAAAAGCAAAGAGGTTTCTATCCTTAGTATGGTCCTGTCCGTCCGTTGTCATGTTGGTATAGGAAGCTGCCCCTCTGGCCACTTCCGTTGGTCTTTGTGAGCCACCCCTCAGGAAGCACGCTCGGCAGTAGGGCAGTTGCAGTGTGGCCGTGGCGAGCATCTGAAGTGGTAAGATCTCTGGCTAAGCGCGTGGCTGTTAAGTCCGTAGGACAATGGATTTCTTAAGTTCAGCCTAACTGAAAATTTAATCACTTTTATTTCGGGTTTAGGTCTAAAATATCCGATGTTATCTTAAATTGCAGCGCAGTGTAATTATCGTGTGAAGTTCAGATTATTTTTCGGTAGTTGCTTTGTTACTACTTTGTGAGTAAAGTGGAACCACGTGTTGATCAGTAACTCTAACTAAGTTCATCAATCTTAAATCCGAATGTGCGTGAGATTATAACGTCTCGTCTTGAGAATATTTTTTTAATATAGCAACTTTTCTTTATGCTTTTCTTTATGTTCAACCCACGTGGGGTGTACTTTGCGAGACCAGTACCACGTGCTTATATAACTGTTTGACCCATCAGGTTAATAGTAAGACGTTAGTAACCAGTTCAAGGTTTTTCTTTTGTCAATTGCTTTTCGATCTAATTTATTTTAATTATCAAAATTATTGTGGAGTTGTACGCTTTGTGTAAACCAAGTTGACCACGTGAAGCATGTGGTGTAATCATCAAAGTAGCCCTCAGCTATTCTTTTTGCGAAGTCTTCACAAAGAGTTAATATGAATTTAGTATACCAGTGTGTGGTAATTACATGACGGACAGGATTGTGGTATGAACGTAATTTCTTTGGGTAAAAACTGAATCTGTTGGTTGTGGTTAATTTCTTCTTGCTTATGTTTCAATGTTCTTCGTGTGTTATTTTATGAATGGAGTGTTGTATACAGTTTTCCAAATCTTGGCTCCATATTTTATGTGTTCCGTAAGATTACAATCTCACATTCTTTTCAATCGTAAATAAGGCACCAGCTCAGTTATAACTCACGTATAATATGCTGAAATTTCAATGAACAATCTTAAAATAAATTTCCAAATATAAACTGATTTCTTTCTTTTTATTTAAATTCTCCTTTTTATATATATATTTTACCGGTTTTGTATGACTATTAAAAGATTATCATTAATGTTAGTCGGCGTGGTAAACCTAGACTAAATATCTGATGAAACAGTTGCCCAGTAATCCACGGTTAACGTCCCCAGACAGATCACAGTTTTAAACCGCTTTTATTGACCATCAGTACGCTATCAGCATAGCAAATTAAAGTTACAATATTACACATGGCGACCCTGTTCTGTGATTCCGCTAGACTCTGGAATCTCTGAAATGTTAGATTGCGAGCGTGTTATAATCTTAATTTTTTTTCCCTACAGCGCTCAAACAACTTCTGCGTTGTTTCCGAGCAGACTTTCAAAAGATTCACGGCGTTGTTGATCGGCGTTGCGTTGTTTGTCTTGTTGTGTTTTTTTATATTTGTGTGTTTTATATGTCTGTGTGTTTTTTTATTCTCGCTTGTAAATTCCACTGTTTCGATCTAAGATAAAAATTTGTTTTGCGTGTGAAAAAGTGCGTACTAGTTTGGGTATCTTTCGTGTGACTGTCGTAATTTTTGTGGGACACATTTATTTTGATTAGTGTGTCGCATACCGGTTATAAATTGCACTAATGCAGACACGTAACCAAACTAAAAGTAAGCGGTCCGACAACCTAACCAACATGGACCAAGGGGATAATTTAATTTCGAATGTTAACGCGTCGGGCGGTTCCGAAAATGCAATGGGGAATACTTCAGACGAAATGCAAGACAGGACGAACGGGCTCACATCAGAGCCACAAATTAATTTGCCTCCAACTAACCAAATTGATTTGGCAGAACTCAGGAAAGCCTTATTGCAACAAAATAAAGAATCATTTGAAAAATCGTTCCGAGAACAAAAAGAATCATCAGAAAAATCGTTCCGAGAACAAAAAGAATCATCCGAAAAATCGATCCGCGAGCTAGGCGAACAAATGACGCAGAAATCTGAAAAATCGATCCGGGAGCTAGGCGAACAAATAGACGAAAAACTAATGCAGCAGACAAATAAAGTCGACAAGTCGATGCAGAGAGTGTCCGATGATATCTCACAAAGAATAAACAATCTGGCAAGTGAGATAAAAAGTGATATTATGAAAGAATTAGGCCGTACATTTGAACAAATCGATGATCGTCTGCAAGCTTTAGAACAGAGCAAGCGGAGGGGCGATACCGAATCTAAAGAAAGCGAAGAACGGCTACTTAGGAATTTCCAAGAGCTGCGGGAAGAATGCCAAAGGGAACACCAGCAGGTAATCTCGAGGCTCCAAGAGGCGGAAACGCATTGTCCCACGTCCGTTAGCAACACAATAGCGGCCAACAGTTTAGCGATCCACGCGTTGGAACAGCAAATAGAACAATTGAAGCAGACTGGGGCGGAGGACAAGAGACAAATTGATGATAAGATTGCGGCATTAGCGGACACTGTAGGCACGATGAAGCTGACGGAAAGCGAGAACAATACTACACCGGTAGCGGCCGCAGAGACCGAAGAAGTGCGTTCGCTTCTTAGATTTCAGAAGGGACAGTTCGAAGTGAACAGGCAAAACAGAGCTGTAACAGGCGAATTACAAGAACGCGTGGCGCATCTGGAAAACCGCATGGCGTGTGATTCCGAACTCGCCAATAGCATCAAAAATAGCCGTACGAACAGTGCAGAGAGGGACTCCGGCCACGAGGGAGATTTTGACGACAGGGAAGAATGTAATTTGAGGGGCAGACATGAGAATAATAGAAACATTCAAGGGCCTCGCCAGGAGAAAATGCGGGGATTTGATTTCAAACATTTCCTTACGGTGAGAAAGTTTGAGATATTCCGAAATTCGCAAAAAGGAATACATCCACGAGCATGGCTCGAGCAATTTGAGTTCTGTCTTCCTCCCGACTGGGCAAGTTCACATAAGATAGAATATATGTGTGGCTATTTGGAAGGCGAACCGGCGATTCGCATGAGGTCGGCAGCGCGTCACTGCAACTCCACTCGGGAGTTTCGACAAGCCTTTCTGTCCGCCTATTGGTCGGAAGCGGCACAAGATAGGGTCAAACATGGCATAATTATGCTGCCAAATTTGAACCAGTCTGGTTTCGGCAGCCCTGCACGTCTATTCGACCACATGCTGCAGGCAAATCAATTTTTATACGACCCATACGGGCCTGCAGAACTAATTAGGATATGCATCACCAAATTGCCGATGCACTTGCGGCACGTCATTCTTGCGGGACGATGCAAAGAGGACGTGGAAACGTTTAAAACACTTCTCCAAGATTTGGAATATAATACAGCAGAATGCCCGCCTAATCAGGCACAAAGTTATTACGGGGTACAGCAGCGCGATCGCAGTCGTGGCCGTAGTACTAATCAACGGCGTGACTGGTCGTCGCGACGCGAACGGAACAATAATCGGGACCGGCCGTATAGAAACTGGGGTGACAGTCGCGAACACAGGTGGAACAACAGAAATGATCGAGGACGTAGACAGAATCGTGAACGGAACAGTTACGGCAACCAGAATCGATATCACGGTGAACACGGTGGGAATAGGACTGTAGGCGGAGCACCTCATGATGTTGAAATTCGGCCGGCTAACCCTAGACATAATCCAGCAAATGGAAATGAACAAAACCGGCAATGACAAACGATCAGCGCAGAAGGCGCCCAATCGGAACAAATGAGCGACATGGCAAAGGACTGCATACGGTATATAGAGAGGGAAGATATTAGAGAGGATTTGTTGCAAGAAACTACGAGTGCTAAAATTTCTGGCATAAATCCAGTCGTGACAGTTGCAGTAAACGAAATATGTTTTAAGTGTGTCATTGACACTGGAAGCCCTTTCTCGATAGTGAGCGAGGCAGCATTTCAAAAATGCGAAGGGACTGGGACTTGGCCCGTTTTTCAAGTGCGAGGAATAAAGGTGAAGGGCGCAATCTACGGTAAGAGCATAGAAATCCGAAGGCAGACTCGGCTTAATTTTACCTGCCAGGGAAGAGAGTTTGAGTACAATTTCTTTGTGCTCCCAATGCTGAATGTGGCAATGATTTTAGGAAATTACTTCATGAATGCCCACCATGCAGTAATTGACATGGGTGGAGGAGTAATGACAGTTCATGTTGGGGATCAGCCAATTAATTTAGTATTTGATGAATGCATATTACGTGCCGAATCAGAAATTAGTTGCCTAAAATTTCAAACTCAAACCGAGTCGCAACCCAGACTGGAGCTACTCGTGAACTACGTAAGTGAGTCGTGCTCTACGTCTGGTGAGCAGGGAAAAGATGTTGCTTTTGCTGATGCACTGAGAAGGAGCATCGCGGGTGTCAGAACCACGGACAGGGAAAAGGATAAATTGTATTGCCTACTTAGGAATCATGAACGGGTATTTTCTGAGACTCCCGGGGCGATTAAGGGTTTTACTTACCAATTCAGGGTACGTGAACATCAGAAGTTTTCTGTTAGACCATACCCTATTCCCGTGGCATATAAAGCCCAGGTGGAGAAGGAAATAAACAAGATGTTAGAACAAGGAATAATTGAGCGGGCAGTAAGCTCGTACAACTCACCCTTGCTTGTCGTGCCAAAACGCGACAACTCGGTTCGTTTGGTGCTAGACTCGAGACAGATAAACACAATTATTATGTCGGAAACGGACAGGCCTGAGAGCCTTGAGGAACTCTTACAACGTTTCCACGGGGTAAAGGTACTATCATCTGTCGACCTCCGTTCGAGTTTTTGGCAAATCGTGCTACACCCATCTTGCAGATTATATACTGCGTTCCTGTGTTACGGAAATTGTTTCCAATTCCGGCGCCTCCCGTTCGGACTAAATGTCTCATCAGCTGCTTTTATAAGGGGATTAAATAGCATTTTACCTGATGATTTGAAACAGCGAGTGACAATTTACGTGGATGACATATTAATTGCGGAAAAGTCGTGGGAGGACCATAATGACGTTCTGAACAGACTACTGGATGTTTTTGAGAAGGCAGGTGTAACAGTCAACTTAGATAAGTCACAGTTCGGACGAGAGAACATAAAATTCTTAGGCCATATTGTCTCAGCAAATGGAATACAACCTGACCCGGAGAAAATTGCGGCGATAGCGGAGTGTGCAATGCCGACAAATAAAAAACAGTTGCGCGCATTCTTAGGCCTGTGTAACTTTTATAAGCGATTTATAAATTTTAGTGTACTTGGTACACCCCGTCTATGTGGACTAACAGGGAAGAACGCTTTGTGGGTCTGGGATCAAGAGGCACAGGATGAATTTTATAAATTGAAAAAGGCATTGGTAGAGGCTCCCATCCTCGTGCATCCCGACCTGACACAAGAATTCTGTTTAATGACGGACAGTTCCTTGTCAGGATTAGGTGCGGTACTGTTTCAAACGGAAGGAAATGATGATATTACAACTTGGAAAACAATCTCGTTTGGGAGCAGGGTGCTCTCTCGATGTGAAAAAAATTATTCTGTGACGGAACTCGAAGCACTCGCGATAGTTTGGGCATTCTCAAAATTTAGGTATTTTTTATTTGGGAGGACCACCAAGGTGTACACTGACCATCGTGCACTCCAATTTCTTATGAGCACAAAAATCACGCATGGGAGACTAGGACGCTGGGCACTATACCTACAGGAATATAACTTCACTGTAGAATACATTCCTGGACAAAAAAATGTAATTGCTGACGCTCTATCGCGCATTCCTATAGGTTTGGTTCACACAGAAGAAAGGGAACTGGGTGAAAATAATTTTAGCATCCTATACTTACAGAATGTAGCGTTCGAGAATTTTGTTACCACCTCTTTAGGGAGTATAGCGGACGAACAGGATAAGGACGCAGTATTGAAAGATATAAAGACGAAGTGGGAGGACAAGGAGAATGTAGGAATACGCCAGTACTACTTAGTGCGCAATAGAATATTATTCAAGAAACGAGCCCCGGACGACTCCAGATGGGTGTTGGTGATTCCGGAGGAACTCGTAAACAAAATTATATGGTACATACACTTGAGTTATGGTCACTTCGGAGCACAGAAATGTTGTGAAAAACTGAAAGAGACATGCTATTTTAATAACATGCTACGGCGTATTCGTGGTGTACTTAGAGTGTGCGGACCTTGTCAGCGAGCAAAGGCGGCCACAGTGACTTATGCTGCATCATTGCACCCGATAATACCAAGAAAACTTAGTGACCTCGCGGCCGTGGATCTATTTGGGCCACTAATAAGATCTAAAGCAGGTTTTGCATATGTTTTTGTAGCGGTGGAGCTAACCTCCAAGTTTGTGTGTCTGACTCCGTTGAAGCGAGCCACAGGAAGGGCAGTGGCAACTGCATTTGCAAAGCAGTTTCTGCATGAAGTTGGGAGCGTGAAAAGGGTTATCTCGGATAATGGACCACAATTTAGATCGCAATACTGGCAGCGGATGCTTCGAAGAAGAAGAATTAAACCTATATATATATATCTCTTTCACCCCAGCTCGAACCCCAGTGAGCGTATTATGCGTGAATTAGGAAAATTATGTAGGTTATACTGCAGTCGTGATCACCGATCGTGGGACATACACCTAAAAGGATTTCAGAACATAATTAATGAGTTGCCTAATACGTCAACAAAGCTTCCGCCAATCACTGTGCTAAAAAACAAGGAGCCCCCAAGCAAATTCAAAGAGGTGGTGCCTTGGCCACTAGAGCCGAGACTACGCCGGAACGCAATTGTTGACTTAGCTTTACGCAACATCAAGCGTGCAGCAGAAGCCAGAGTCAAGGCGTATAAGAAACACGTGAGAAAAACAGTGTTTCATGTAGGACAAAAAGTTCTTATCAGATCACACAAGCTGTCTAACAAACGGTCAGGTGTCTGCAAGAAATTTTTTAATCTCTTTAACGGCCCGTATCGGATAAGGAAGATTCCCCATAAAAACGCCATAGAAGTGGAAACTCTTCGATCGAAGAAATCAAAAGGACTACACCATGTGTCAAACGTAAAACCATACATTGAGTAGAAAGAGCAGTGAGGAGTAGAGAGGACGGTGAAGAGAGACAATTGATTAGTTTAAATTTGTAACATGCATTTTGAATAATATGTTGGTAAAAATAGTGATAAAGATGTTTCTATGTGATGGATTGAAGTGATGTTTTAATTTTTTTTCTTGTGCAATTAGGATTTAGTTTGATTCAAACGTGAAGATAAAAGGTTTCTTTGTGAACGAGTAAAATGCTGTATATGTTTTTTTTGTGTGTGAATTGAATGGAGTCGCTCCTGAGAGAAGCAAGATCGTTGCTGAATTAGTGCATAAACTCAGGGGAATATCCGATCTGTGGGTATTATGGGTCTGGCAAACCCAGGTCCCCAGCTGTTAGTAGCCTTGTTTCCGATTTTCTGCTTTCAGTGCTACTATCTATCTATTACTATTCTATATCTGTCAGTATAAATGAGGATCTCTTACTATAGTATGCGTGCTGTATGAATATTTTAAGATAGGAGAACTCTGAGAAAGGAATGAGTAAGTTTGGAATCTTGAAAACAGGATGCGATAATACGATTGTTGGCTTCCAATATGCGATGATATGTTAATATTGATGATATATGTCTTTTTTGTTCTTTATAGCTGCGTACGTAAAGTGCTGTCTGTGGATTTCGTAAGTATATTGATTCCCTTCAAGGTGAAAGAAGAATTGTGGTTTGTGTAATTTACGTGGCTCTGAAACATTATTGTGGTAGTCAAATACGAGCAGCTTTTCAGCAAATGGAGAATGGAACGGAAATATGGATCCTTTTTGTAGTCTTGATTGATGTTGAGCCAAAGCCTAAAAAAATTATTCTGCGTTAATACTTGTCCTAGAAAAGCGACGTTTATGTGTTTTGCTGATGCTGTGAGCATTACAGCTTACTGTTTTCGCTGGTGCGGGATGCACTGCAGCCTATATGATTGGTACTGAGGAAATTTCCCTCTTGAAAGTAGAGGATGATTAAATAATTTTGATTATGGGAACGAAGGAAAGCTTGGTTTAAGGTAATAAGGATAAAGCAAAACATTTGTCATTTAAACTACAGGAGGATTCGGATCTTTTGTGTCTGTTGTAAGTTCAATACGTTAAGATGATACTGTTTTACAGAATAGAGATGACCACAATTTTGCCATTCATGAGAAATGAATCCAGAATAACCACCACAGGCGAAATAACTGATTTGGAAGCGAAAGGTAACGTAAAGAAGGAACGAAATCGCAGCAAAATGGGTAAGAAAATGTAATATAACCTGTATAATGCAAATATTTTTAACCTTCTCAGAGTCATCTGCGTGATTAATTGTTGTGATAACGTAATTTTAGGTGAAATTTTCTTACTGTTTTATGTGTGAATATATGAGTATGATAAATGTATAATTGCGAGTCTCTTTTCAGGTGTGCGAACTGGTATAAATGTTTTGGCGTGTAAATAACCATTGTTCTTTTTAATGTGTATGTTTAAGGAAAGTTCTCCATATTTATCATGTGACAAGACGTATGCCGCGAGCGTCAAGAAGAGGACGAATTAGAACAATGTTGTAGTGGTATATACACGGTGTTGAAATAGCATTGAAGTAGCTTATTGGGTTAACTAGTAGTGGATAGAAGTAGAATATTGAGTAATGCATGTTTATGGGTAGTTAGTTTGTAGAATAGACAACAGGTGTGCATGTATGTGTGTGTAAATAACATGTGAACCCTATGCTGTCCTGACCTATACTTGCACAAGGCATAATCCTATTCATTTTAGTGAATTAATAAATAGCATTTGATTTATTAAAACGTAAGTGAACCACATTAGTGATGTGGATTTAAATATTATATTGTCAGTTCATTTAAATTTTTATTTTTATACTGTCAAGTCATTTCACTTTTATTTTTTTTACATTGTCAAGTCATTTAAATTTTATTTTATATTGTCGATTCATCTAATTTTTTATTTAAAAAAAATATTAAGTCTCACTTTGTTCTTAAAAATTGTGAAAGACAATACTAAGTGGTATTATGTATGACATTGTGTAATCACATAAGCATGATGAAAAATTTCTGTGAATGCAGTTGAGAACGTGAAAGCGAACCGGCAAAACTCTTAAGAGACAGCGGGAGCAGCCGAACTAGTTGTAAACTGGCGGGTTTCCCAGCATGACACGCTGTCAGCCACGCCACTTTGGGAGCGCGGCCGACAACAAAAGAAGGTACGCGGCAAACACCTTCCCTTGTACCTGGAGCTAATGGGCGGCCGCCCCGGGCGACCCTTCCTCGAGGCGATGACCTGAGTTGGGCGAGCGGTCCACCGCGCGGAAATCCATCTGCTGGCAACGCACCACATGCACGCGACCGTGACGAGACGGCCGCGGTGAAACAACACAAGGGGCGTGGAGCCTTTTGACAGGTACTGCCCAGAGAAACTTGCAGACGTCAACGACGCCTATCGACATTTCCTGATGGATGCCTACTGTCAAGCAACAGTAAATCATGGTTCGATGTTCTCTGGTCGCTAAGGGTGGCACAGAAGAAGAGCCACTAAGTGTCATCCTTGCCCAGGAATATCAAACCGGCGAGCCAATTGAGGATAACCCAAGAATGTAACAACACAAAGGGCGTGGAGCCTTTTGACACATACTGTCCAGAATAACTGGCAGACTTCAATGACGCCTATCAACATCTCCTGACGGATGCCCACTGTCAAGCGACAGTAAATCATGGTTCGATGTTCTCTGGTCGCTAAGGGTGGCACAAAAGAAGAGCCATTAAGTGTCATCCTTGCCCAGGAATATCAACCTGGCGTGTCAAACGAGGATACCGCACGAATTTGACAACACAAACATGGAACCAAATCGAGATGACGTGACACGGGAGAAACTTCATGAGAGGGCAGAGACGGCGGGATCGCACGCAACAGATGGACAAAAAAATCCCTACTGACAGCTGCGGCGACGAACCCCCCCTCTTTCCCCTATATTGTGCCTCGGAACAGTGGAAGTACTGAGTGTGTCAGTGAACAGTGATTATACGGTTCTTAGTCCAGTGCATATACGTGTGTTTCTGTCAGAGAAACTCTGACTCGTGTGTTTTGCAGAAGTTCGATTTATTGGTGTTTATTAGACTGACTCTTGTATTTTGCAGGTGTTCTATTTATCTTTTTTAGACTTTGACTCTTGTATTTTGCAGGTGTTTTATTTATAGGTGTTTTTTTTTTGTTTTAGATGTTGACTATTGTACTGTTTTATTTATCAATGTTTGTTTTTGTGTGATGTATTAGATTTGTGATATTTTGTTTCGTAAATTCATTGCTGTGGCATTGCTTCGTTTATCAGTCAGATAGCTTTTTATTCTCATTGAACTGTGATCGATTAGCCTTTGCATGGGGCATATTTACTGTGAGGAACCCCTTAAGGGTAACAATCACATAATTATTGTAGTTTCAGTATAATAACACAGTGCTCATTGTTTGCTAGCTAATTAAAATATAGTAGAGTGATTAAATGAGTGCCACATAGTTATTTTAACTCTACAAATTATTAGTTTTATACGATATAGAATTTTTTTGCGATAACCACTTTGTAAAACATGTTTTTTCTCTTATCATTTTGTTGCTTTTGCAGATTGTGCATTGTTATGTTCTGCTTTTTAATACCGATGTTATTTGATGTTCTTTTTTTTAATTGCTGTGGCACCTTTGCATTTTCATAAATTTTGCTTGTTAATAAACAGTCATAAATTTTCCTGTGATCAGTTGGCTCTTGCAATGAGCAAATACTGGTGAACTCCATAAGAGTAACAACCAGAAATTGTTTTCATATTAATGACACAGGAACCATTGTTTTTACTTGCTGACCGAATTAGGTCTACACTACCTTTTAAATAGGTGTCACAGATTGTGCTCTTTTTTTTCTGTTTGAAATTGGTAGATTCTAAAGATGTGTTGAAATTATTGTGTTTTAGCAAGTAGCTGGTGTCCTTTTACCTTTTCTTTTACACTTTTGGTTTAAGTAGGGTGTGAGAAGCCTGCTTGGGAATGTCCTAGCATGGCCAGAAAATTCCCTGCACAGTCTTTTCCCGGAGCGTTGGGGTTATGAAAGGTCTCTGTTGGATTCCTTTCATGTTTAATTTCTTAAATCTGTTGCCATTTATGGAATAAATTCCTCTTCTAAATGTACTGTGGCGTTTCTGACTATCTGGGAGGAGACTGAGCAGTGGAACGTGTTACTTTTACACATAAACAAGAACGATCTGTCACACTACTACACTTTAAAGCACTGTTTATATGTAATTCTTATATGTAATTCATGTCACACAGTCTCATACGGAACCTACATCCGCTTTCTTTTATATACTGTATATGATAAGATACTGTCATCCCCCTTCCCTTTTGTGTGAGAGGATGAATGAGCATATGTATTTCTAGTTGCATGCTTGAGGGTAGCAGACAAGGCTGTCTGCTAGAGAACAGTAGGACCAACGTCGGAACAGGCAGCTACGCTTCCTAAAAGCAAAGAGGTTTCTATCCTTAGTATGGTCCTGTCCGTCCATTGTCATGTTGGTATAGGAAGCTGCCCCTCTGGCCACTTCCGTTGGTCTTTGTGAGCCACCCCTCAGGAAGCACGCTCGGCAGTAGGGCAGTTGCAGTGTGGCCGTGGCGAGCGTCTGAAGTGGTAAGATCTCTGGCTAAGCGCGTGGCTGTTAAGTCCGTAGGACAATGGATTTATTAAGTTCAGCCTAACTGAAAATTTAATCACTTTTATTTCGGGTTTAGGTCTAAAATATCCGATGTTATCTTAAATTGCAGCGCAGTGTAATTATCGTGTGAAGTTCAGATTATTTTTCGGTAGTTGCTTTGTTACTACTTTGTGAGTAAAGTGGAACCACGTGTTGATCAGTAACTCTAACTAAGTTCATCAATCTTAAATCCGAATGTGCGTGAGATTATAACGTCTCGTCTTGAGAATATTTTTTTAATATAGCAACTTTTCTTTACGCTTTTCTTTATGTTCAACCCACGTGGGGTGTACTTTGCGAGACCAGTACCACGTGCTTATATAACTGTTTGACCCATCAGGTTAATAGTAAGACGTTAGTAACCAGTTCAAGGTTTTTCTTTTGTCAATTGCTTTTCGATCTAATTTATTTTAATTATCAAAATTATTGTGGAGTTGTACGCTTTGTGTAAACCAAGTTGACCACGTGAAGCATGTGGTGTAATCATCAAAGTAGCCCTCAGCTATTCTTTTTGCGAAGTCTTCACAAAGAGTTAATATGAATTTAGTATACCAGTGTGTGGTAATTACATGACGGACAGGATTGTGGTATGAACGTAATTTCTTTGGGTAAAAACTGAATCTGTTGGTTGTGGTTAATTTCTTCTTGCTTATGTTTCAATGTTCTTCGTGTGTTATTTTATGAATGGAGTGTTGTATACAGTTTTCCAAATCTTGGCTCCATATTTTATGTGTTCCGTAAGATTACAATCTCACATTCTTTTCAATCGTAAATAAGGCACCAGCTCAATTATAACTCACGTATAATATGCTGAAATTTCAATGAACAATCTTAAAATAAATTTCCAAATATAAACTGATTTCTTTCTTTTTATTTAAATTCTCCTTTTTATATATATATTTTACCGGTTTTGTATGACTATTAAAAGATTATCATTAATGTTAGTCGGCGTGGTAAACCTAGACTAAATATCTGATGAAACAGTTGCCCAGTAATCCACGGTTAACGTCCCCAGACAGATCACAGTTTTAAACCGCTTTTATTGACCATCAGTACGCTATCAGCATAGCAAATTAAAGTTACAATATTACACATGGCGACCCTGTTCTGTGATTCCGCTAGACCCTGGAATCTCTGAAATGTTAGATTGCGAGCGTGTTATAATCTTAATTTTTTCTCCCTACAGCGCTCAAACAACTTCTGCGTTGTTTCCGAGCAGACTTTCAAAAGATTCACGGCGTTGTTGATCGGCGTTGCGTTGTTTGTCTTGTTGTGTTTTTTTATATTTGTGTGTTTTATATGTCTGTGTGTTTTTTTATTCTCGCTTGTAAATTCCACTGTTTCGATCTAAGATAAAAATTTGTTTTGCGTGTGAAAAAGTGCGTACTAGGTTGGGTATCTTTCGTGTGACTGTCGTAATTTTTGTGGGACACATTTATTTTGATTAGTGTGTCGCATACCGGTTATAAATTGCACTAATGCAGACACGTAACCAAACTAAAAGTAAGCGGTCCGACAACCTAACCAACATGGACCAAGGGGATAATTTAATTTCGAATGTTAACGCGTCGGGCGGTTCCGAAAATGCAATGGGGAATACTTCAGACGAAATGCAAGACAGGACGAACGGGCTCACATCAGAGCCACAAATTAATTTGCCTCCAACTAACCAAATTGATTTGGCAGAACTCAGGAAAGCCTTATTGCAACAAAATAAAGAATCATTTGAAAAATCGTTCCGAGAACAAAAAGAATCATCAGAAAAATCGTTCCGAGAACAAAAAGAATCATCCGAAAAATCGATCCGCGAGCTAGGCGAACAAATGACGCAGAAATCTGAAAAATCGATCCGGGAGCTAGGCGAACAAATAGACGAAAAACTAATGCAGCAGACAAATAAAGTCGACAAGTCGATGCAGAGAGTGTCCGATGATATCTCACAAAGAATAAACAATCTGGCAAGTGAGATAAAAAGTGATATTATGAAAGAATTAGGCCGTACATTTGAACAAATCGATGATCGTCTGCAAGCTTTAGAACAGAGCAAGCGGAGGGGCGATACCGAATCTAAAGAAAGCGAAGAACGGCTACTTAGGAATTTCCAAGAGCTGCGGGAAGAATGCCAAAGGGAACACCAGCAGGTAATCTCGAGGCTCCAAGAGGCGGAAACGCATTGTCCCACGTCCGTTAGCAACACAATAGCGGCCAACAGTTTAGCGATCCACGCGTTGGAACAGCAAATAGAACAATTGAAGCAGACTGGGGCGGAGGACAAGAGACAAATTGATGATAAGATTGCGGCATTAGCGGACACTGTAGGCACGATGAAGCTGACGGAAAGCGAGAACAATACTACACCGGTAGCGGCCGCAGAGACCGAAGAAGTGCGTTCGCTTCTTAGATTTCAGAAGGGACAGTTCGAAGTGAACAGGCAAAACAGAGCTGTAACAGGCGAATTACAAGAACGCGTGGCGCATCTGGAAAACCGCATGGCGTGTGATTCCGAACTCGCCAATAGCATCAAAAATAGCCGTACGAACAGTGCAGAGAGGGACTCCGGCCACGAGGGAGATTTTGACGACAGGGAAGAATGTAATTTGAGGGGCAGACATGAGAATAATAGAAACATTCAAGGGCCTCGCCAGGAGAAAATGCGGGGATTTGATTTCAAACATTTCCTTACGGTGAGAAAGTTTGAGATATTCCGAAATTCGCAAAAAGGAATACATCCACGAGCATGGCTCGAGCAATTTGAGTTCTGTCTTCCTCCCGACTGGGCAAGTTCACATAAGATAGAATATATGTGTGGCTATTTGGAAGGCGAACCGGCGATTCGCATGAGGTCGGCAGCGCGTCACTGCAACTCCACTCGGGAGTTTCGACAAGCCTTTCTGTCCGCCTATTGGTCGGAAGCGGCACAAGATAGGGTCAAACATGGCATAATTATGCTGCCAAATTTGAACCAGTCTGGTTTCGGCAGCCCTGCACGTCTATTCGACCACATGCTGCAGGCAAATCAATTTTTATACGACCCATACGGGCCTGCAGAACTAATTAGGATATGCATCACCAAATTGCCGATGCACTTGCGGCACGTCATTCTTGCGGGACGATGCAAAGAGGACGTGGAAACGTTTAAAACACTTCTCCAAGATTTGGAATATAATACAGCAGAATGCCCGCCTAATCAGGCACAAAGTTATTACGGGGTACAGCAGCGCGATCGCAGTCGTGGCCGTAGTACTAATCAACGGCGTGACTGGTCGTCGCGACGCGAACGGAACAATAATCGGGACCGGCCGTATAGAAACTGGGGTGACAGTCGCGAACACAGGTGGAACAACAGAAATGATCGAGGACGTAGACAGAATCGTGAACGGAACAGTTACGGCAACCAGAATCGATATCACGGTGAACACGGTGGGAATAGGACTGTAGGCGGAGCACCTCATGATGTTGAAATTCGGCCGGCTAACCCTAGACATAATCCAGCAAATGGAAATGAACAAAACCGGCAATGACAAACGATCAGCGCAGACGGCGCCCAATCGGAACAAATGAGCGACATGGCAAAGGACTGCATACGGTATATAGAGAGGGAAGATATTAGAGAGGATTTGTTGCAAGAAACTACGAGTGCTAAAATTTCTGGCATAAATCCAGTCGTGACAGTTGCAGTAAACGAAATATGTTTTAAGTGTGTCATTGACACTGGAAGCCCTTTCTCGATAGTGAGCGAGGCAGCATTTCAAAAATGCGAAGGGACTGGGACTTGGCCCGTTTTTCAAGTGCGAGGAATAAAGGTGAAGGGCGCAATCTACGGTAAGAGCATAGAAATCCGAAGGCAGACTCGGCTTAATTTTACCTGCCAGGGAAGAGAGTTTGAGTACAATTTCTTTGTGCTCCCAATGCTGAATGTGGCAATGATTTTAGGAAATTACTTCATGAATGCCCACCATGCAGTAATTGACATGGGTGGAGGAGTAATGACAGTTCATGTTGGGGATCAGCCAATTAATTTAGTATTTGATGAATGCATATTACGTGCCGAATCAGAAATTAGTTGCCTAAAATTTCAAACTCAAACCGAGTCGCAACCCAGACTGGAGCTACTCGTGAACTACGTAAGTGAGTCGTGCTCTACGTCTGGTGAGCAGGGAAAAGATGTTGCTTTTGCTGATGCACTGAGAAGGAGCATCGCGGGTGTCAGAACCACGGACAGGGAAAAGGATAAATTGTATTGCCTACTTAGGAATCATGAACGGGTATTTTCTGAGACTCCCGGGGCGATTAAGGGTTTTACTTACCAATTCAGGGTACGTGAACATCAGAAGTTTTCTGTTAGACCATACCCTATTCCCGTGGCATATAAAGCCCAGGTGGAGAAGGAAATAAACAAGATGTTAGAACAAGGAATAATTGAGCGGGCAGTAAGCTCGTACAACTCACCCTTGCTTGTCGTGCCAAAACGCGACAACTCGGTTCGTTTGGTGCTAGACTCGAGACAGATAAACACAATTATTATGTCGGAAACGGACAGGCCTGAGAGCCTTGAGGAACTCTTACAACGTTTCCACGGGGTAAAGGTACTATCATCTGTCGACCTCCGTTCGAGTTTTTGGCAAATCGTGCTACACCCATCTTGCAGATTATATACTGCGTTCCTGTGTTACGGAAATTGTTTCCAATTCCGGCGCCTCCCGTTCGGACTAAATGTCTCATCAGCTGCTTTTATAAGGGGATTAAATAGCATTTTACCTGATGATTTGAAACAGCGAGTGACAATTTACGTGGATGACATATTAATTGCGGAAAAGTCGTGGGAGGACCATAATGACGTTCTGAACAGACTACTGGATGTTTTTGAGAAGGCAGGTGTAACAGTCAACTTAGATAAGTCACAGTTCGGACGAGAGAACATAAAATTCTTAGGCCATATTGTCTCAGCAAATGGAATACAACCTGACCCGGAGAAAATTGCGGCGATAGCGGAGTGTGCAATGCCGACAAATAAAAAACAGTTGCGCGCATTCTTAGGCCTGTGTAACTTTTATAAGCGATTTATAAATTTTAGTGTACTTGGTACACCCCGTCTATGTGGACTAACAGGGAAGAACGCTTTGTGGGTCTGGGATCAAGAGGCACAGGATGAATTTTATAAATTGAAAAAGGCATTGGTAGAGGCTCCCATCCTCGTGCATCCCGACCTGACACAAGAATTCTGTTTAATGACGGACAGTTCCTTGTCAGGATTAGGTGCGGTACTGTTTCAAACGGAAGGAAATGATGATATTACAACTTGGAAAACAATCTCGTTTGGGAGCAGGGTGCTCTCTCGATGTGAAAAAAATTATTCTGTGACGGAACTCGAAGCACTCGCGATAGTTTGGGCATTCTCAAAATTTAGGTATTTTTTATTTGGGAGGACCACCAAGGTGTACACTGACCATCGTGCACTCCAATTTCTTATGAGCACAAAAATCACGCATGGGAGACTAGGACGCTGGGCACTATACCTACAGGAATATAACTTCACTGTAGAATACATTCCTGGACAAAAAAATGTAATTGCTGACGCTCTATCGCGCATTCCTATAGGTTTGGTTCACACAGAAGAAAGGGAACTGGGTGAAAATAATTTTAGCATCCTATACTTACAGAATGTAGCGTTCGAGAATTTTGTTACCACCTCTTTAGGGAGTATAGCGGACGAACAGGATAAGGACGCAGTATTGAAAGATATAAAGACGAAGTGGGAGGACAAGGAGAATGTAGGAATACGCCAGTACTACTTAGTGCGCAATAGAATATTATTCAAGAAACGAGCCCCGGACGACTCCAGATGGGTGTTGGTGATTCCGGAGGAACTCGTAAACAAAATTATATGGTACATACACTTGAGTTATGGTCACTTCGGAGCACAGAAATGTTGTGAAAAACTGAAAGAGACATGCTATTTTAATAACATGCTACGGCGTATTCGTGGTGTACTTAGAGTGTGCGGACCTTGTCAGCGAGCAAAGGCGGCCACAGTGACTTATGCTGCATCATTGCACCCGATAATACCAAGAAAACTTAGTGACCTCGCGGCCGTGGATCTATTTGGGCCACTAATAAGATCTAAAGCAGGTTTTGCATATGTTTTTGTAGCGGTGGAGCTAACCTCCAAGTTTGTGTGTCTGACTCCGTTGAAGCGAGCCACAGGAAGGGCAGTGGCAACTGCATTTGCAAAGCAGTTTCTGCATGAAGTTGGGAGCGTGAAAAGGGTTATCTCGGATAATGGACCACAATTTAGATCGCAATACTGGCAGCGGATGCTTCGAAGAAGAAGAATTAAACCTATATATATATATCTCTTTCACCCCAGCTCGAACCCCAGTGAGCGTATTATGCGTGAATTAGGAAAATTATGTAGGTTATACTGCAGTCGTGATCACCGATCGTGGGACATACACCTAAAAGGATTTCAGAACATAATTAATGAGTTGCCTAATACGTCAACAAAGCTTCCGCCAATCACTGTGCTAAAAAACAAGGAGCCCCCAAGCAAATTCAAAGAGGTGGTGCCTTGGCCACTAGAGCCGAGACTACGCCGGAACGCAATTGTTGACTTAGCTTTACGCAACATCAAGCGTGCAGCAGAAGCCAGAGTCAAGGCGTATAAGAAACACGTGAGAAAAACAGTGTTTCATGTAGGACAAAAAGTTCTTATCAGATCACACAAGCTGTCTAACAAACGGTCAGGTGTCTGCAAGAAATTTTTTAATCTCTTTAACGGCCCGTATCGGATAAGGAAGATTCCCCATAAAAACGCCATAGAAGTGGAAACTCTTCGATCGAAGAAATCAAAAGGACTACACCATGTGTCAAACGTAAAACCATACATTGAGTAGAAAGAGCAGTGAGGAGTAGAGAGGACGGTGAAGAGAGACAATTGATTAGTTTAAATTTGTAACATGCATTTTGAATAATATGTTGGTAAAAATAGTGATAAAGATGTTTCTATGTGATGGATTGAAGTGATGTTTTAATTTTTTTTCTTGTGCAATTAGGATTTAGTTTGATTCAAACGTGAAGATAAAAGGTTTCTTTGTGAACGAGTAAAATGCTGTATATGTTTTTTTTGTGTGTAAATTGAATGGAGTCGCTCCTGAGAGAAGCAAGATCGTTGCTGAATTAGTGCATAAACTCAGGGGAATATCCGATCTGTGGGTATTATGGGTCTGGCAAACCCAGGTCCCCAGCTGTTAGTAGCCTTGTTTCCGATTTTCTGCTTTCAGTGCTACTATCTATCTATTACTATTCTATATCTGTCAGTATAAATGAGGATCTCTTACTATAGTATGCGTGCTGTATGAATATTTTAAGATAGGAGAACTCTGAGAAAGGAATGAGTAAGTTTGGAATCTTGAAAACAGGATGCGATAATACGATTGTTGGCTTCCAATATGCGATGATATGTTAATATTGATGATATATGTCTTTTTTGTTCTTTATAGCTGCGTACGTAAAGTGCTGTCTGTGGATTTCGTAAGTATATTGATTCCCTTCAAGGTGAAAGAAGAATTGTGGTTTGTGTAATTTACGTGGCTCTGAAACATTATTGTGGTAGTCAAATACGAGCAGCTTTTCAGCAAATGGAGAATGGAACGGAAATATGGATCCTTTTTGTAGTCTTGATTGATGTTGAGCCAAAGCCTAAAAAAATTATTCTGCGTTAATACTTGTCCTAGAAAAGCGACGTTTATGTGTTTTGCTGATGCTGTGAGCATTACAGCTTACTGTTTTCGCTGGTGCGGGATGCACTGCAGCCTATATGATTGGTACTGAGGAAATTTCCCTCTTGAAAGTAGAGGATGATTAAATAATTTTGATTATGGGAACGAAGGAAAGCTTGGTTTAAGGTAATAAGGATAAAGCAAAACATTTGTCATTTAAACTACAGGAGGATTCGGATCTTTTGTGTCTGTTGTAAGTTCAATACGTTAAGATGATACTGTTTTACAGAATAGAGATGACCACAATTTTGCCATTCATGAGAAATGAATCCAGAATAACCACCACAGGCGAAATAACTGATTTGGAAGCGAAAGGTAACGTAAAGAAGGAACGAAATCGCAGCAAAATGGGTAAGAAAATGTAATATAACCTGTATAATGCAAATATTTTTAACCTTCTCAGAGTCATCTGCGTGATTAATTGTTGTGATAACGTAATTTTAGGTGAAATTTTCTTACTGTTTTATGTGTGAATATATGAGTATGATAAATGTATAATTGCGAGTCTCTTTTCAGGTGTGCGAACTGGTATAAATGTTTTGGCGTGTAAATAACCATTGTTCTTTTTAATGTGTATGTTTAAGGAAAGTTCTCCATATTTATCATGTGACAAGACGTATGCCGCGAGCGTCAAGAAGAGGACGAATTAGAACAATGTTGTAGTGGTATATACACGGTGTTGAAATAGCATTGAAGTAGCTTATTGGGTTAACTAGTAGTGGATAGAAGTAGAATATTGAGTAATGCATGTTTATGGGTAGTTAGTTTGTAGAATAGACAACAGGTGTGCATGTATGTGTGTGTAAATAACATGTGAACCCTATGCTGTCCTGACCTATACTTGCACAAGGCATAATCCTATTCATTTTAGTGAATTAATAAATAGCATTTGATTTATTAAAACGTAAGTGAACCACATTAGTGATGTGGATTTAAATATTATATTGTCAGTTCATTTAAATTTTTATTTTTATACTGTCAAGTCATTTCACTTTTATTTTTTTTACATTGTCAAGTCATTTAAATTTTATTTTATATTGTCGATTCATCTAATTTTTTATTTAAAAAAAATATTAAGTCTCACTTTGTTCTTAAAAATTGTGAAAGACAATACTAAGTGGTATTATGTATGACATTGTGTAATCACATAAGCATGATGAAAAATTTCTGTGAATGCAGTTGAGAACGTGAAAGCGAACCGGCAAAACTCTTAAGAGACAGCGGGAGCAGCCGAACTAGTTGTAAACTGGCGGGTTTCCCAGCATGACACGCTGTCAGCCACGCCACTTTGGGAGCGCGGCCGACAACAAAAGAAGGTACGCGGCAAACACCTTCCCTTGTACCTGGAGCTAATGGGCGGCCGCCCCGGGCGACCCTTCCTCGAGGCGATGACCTGAGTTGGGCGAGCGGTCCACCGCGCGGAAATCCATCTGCTGGCAACGCACCACATGCACGCGACCGTGACGAGACGGCCGCGGTGAAACAACACAAGGGGCGTGGAGCCTTTTGACAGGTACTGCCCAGAGAAACTTGCAGACGTCAACGACGCCTATCGACATTTCCTGATGGATGCCTACTGTCAAGCAACAGTAAATCATGGTTCGATGTTCTCTGGTCGCTAAGGGTGGCACAGAAGAAGAGCCACTAAGTGTCATCCTTGCCCAGGAATATCAAACCGGCGAGCCAATTGAGGATAACCCAAGAATGTAACAACACAAAGGGCGTGGAGCCTTTTGACACATACTGTCCAGAATAACTGGCAGACTTCAATGACGCCTATCAACATCTCCTGACGGATGCCCACTGTCAAGCGACAGTAAATCATGGTTCGATGTTCTCTGGTCGCTAAGGGTGGCACAAAAGAAGAGCCATTAAGTGTCATCCTTGCCCAGGAATATCAACCTGGCGTGTCAAACGAGGATACCGCACGAATTTGACAACACAAACATGGAACCAAATCGAGATGACGTGACACGGGAGAAACTTCATGAGAGGGCAGAGACGGCGGGATCGCACGCAACAGATGGACAAAAAAATCCCTACTGACAGCTGCGGCGACGAACCCCCCCTCTTTCCCCTATATTGTGCCTCGGAACAGTGGAAGTACTGAGTGTGTCAGTGAACAGTGATTATACGGTTCTTAGTCCAGTGCATATACGTGTGTTTCTGTCAGAGAAACTCTGACTCGTGTGTTTTGCAGAAGTTCGATTTATTGGTGTTTATTAGACTGACTCTTGTATTTTGCAGGTGTTCTATTTATCTTTTTTAGACTTTGACTCTTGTATTTTGCAGGTGTTTTATTTATAGGTGTTTTTTTTTGTTTTAGATGTTGACTATTGTACTGTTTTATTTATCAATGTTTGTTTTTGTGTGATGTATTAGATTTGTGATATTTTGTTTCGTAAATTCATTGCTGTGGCATTGCTTCGTTTATCAGTCAGATAGCTTTTTATTCTCATTGAACTGTGATCGATTAGCCTTTGCATGGGGCATATTTACTGTGAGGAACCCCTTAAGGGTAACAATCACATAATTATTGTAGTTTCAGTATAATAACACAGTGCTCATTGTTTGCTAGCTAATTAAAATATAGTAGAGTGATTAAATGAGTGCCACATAGTTATTTTAACTCTACAAATTATTAGTTTTATACGATATAGAATTTTTTTGCGATAACCACTTTGTAAAACATGTTTTTTCTCTTATCATTTTGTTGCTTTTGCAGATTGTGCATTGTTATGTTCTGCTTTTTAATACCGATGTTATTTGATGTTCTTTTTTTTAATTGCTGTGGCACCTTTGCATTTTCATAAATTTTGCTTGTTAATAAACAGTCATAAATTTTCCTGTGATCAGTTGGCTCTTGCAATGAGCAAATACTGGTGAACTCCATAAGAGTAACAACCAGAAATTGTTTTCATATTAATGACACAGGAACCATTGTTTTTACTTGCTGACCGAATTAGGTCTACACTACCTTTTAAATAGGTGTCACAGATTGTGCTCTTTTTTTTCTGTTTGAAATTGGTAGATTCTAAAGATGTGTTGAAATTATTGTGTTTTAGCAAGTAGCTGGTGTCCTTTTACCTTTTCTTTTACACTTTTGGTTTAAGTAGGGTGTGAGAAGCCTGCTTGGGAATGTCCTAGCATGGCCAGAAAATTCCCTGCACAGTCTTTTCCCGGAGCGTTGGGGTTATGAAAGGTCTCTGTTGGATTCCTTTCATGTTTAATTTCTTAAATCTGTTGCCATTTATGGAATAAATTCCTCTTCTAAATGTACTGTGGCGTTTCTGACTATCTGGGAGGAGACTGAGCAGTGGAACGTGTTACTTTTACACATAAACAAGAACGATCTGTCACACTACTACACTTTAAAGCACTGTTTATATGTAATTCTTATATGTAATTCATGTCACACAGTCTCATACGGAACCTACATCCGCTTTCTTTTATATACTGTATATGATAAGATACTGTCATCCCCCTTCCCTTTTGTGTGAGAGGATGAATGAGCATATGTATTTCTAGTTGCATGCTTGAGGGTAGCAGACAAGGCTGTCTGCTAGAGAACAGTAGGACCAACGTCGGAACAGGCAGCTACGCTTCCTAAAAGCAAAGAGGTTTCTATCCTTAGTATGGTCCTGTCCGTCCATTGTCATGTTGGTATAGGAAGCTGCCCCTCTGGCCACTTCCGTTGGTCTTTGTGAGCCACCCCTCAGGAAGCACGCTCGGCAGTAGGGCAGTTGCAATGTGGCCGTGGCGAGCGTCTGAAGTGGTAAGATCTCTGGCTAAGCGCGTGGCTGTTAAGTCCGTAGGACAATGGATTTATTAAGTTCAGCCTAACTGAAAATTTAATCACTTTTATTTCGGGTTTAGGTCTAAAATATCCGATGTTATCTTAAATTGCAGCGCAGTGTAATTATCGTGTGAAGTTCAGATTATTTTTCGGTAGTTGCTTTGTTACTACTTTGTGAGTAAAGTGGAACCACGTGTTGATCAGTAACTCTAACTAAGTTCATCAATCTTAAATCCGAATGTGCGTGAGATTATAACGTCTCGTCTTGAGAATATTTTTTTAATATAGCAACTTTTCTTTACGCTTTTCTTTATGTTCAACCCACGTGGGGTGTACTTTGCGAGACCAGTACCACGTGCTTATATAACTGTTTGACCCATCAGGTTAATAGTAAGACGTTAGTAACCAGTTCAAGGTTTTTCTTTTGTCAATTGCTTTTCGATCTAATTTATTTTAATTATCAAAATTATTGTGGAGTTGTACGCTTTGTGTAAACCAAGTTGACCACGTGAAGCATGTGGTGTAATCATCAAAGTAGCCCTCAGCTATTCTTTTTGCGAAGTCTTCACAAAGAGTTAATATGAATTTAGTATACCAGTGTGTGGTAATTACATGACGGACAGGATTGTGGTATGAACGTAATTTCTTTGGGTAAAAACTGAATCTGTTGGTTGTGGTTAATTTCTTCTTGCTTATGTTTCAATGTTCTTCGTGTGTTATTTTATGAATGGAGTGTTGTATACAGTTTTCCAAATCTTGGCTCCATATTTTATGTGTTCCGTAAGATTACAATCTCACATTCTTTTCAATCGTAAATAAGGCACCAGCTCAGTTATAACTCACGTATAATATGCTGAAATTTCAATGAACAATCTTAAAATAAATTTCCAAATATAAACTGATTTCTTTCTTTTTATTTAAATTCTCCTTTTTATATATATATTTTACCGGTTTTGTATGACTATTAAAAGATTATCATTAATGTTAGTCGGCGTGGTAAACCTAGACTAAATATCTGATGAAACAGTTGCCCAGTAATCCACGGTTAACGTCCCCAGACAGATCACAGTTTTAAACCGCTTTTATTGACCATCAGTACGCTATCAGCATAGCAAATTAAAGTTACAATATTACACATGGCGACCCTGTTCTGTGATTCCGCTAGACCCTGGAATCTCTGAAATGTTAGATTGCGAGCGTGTTATAATCTTAATTTTTTCTCCCTACAGCGCTCAAACAACTTCTGCGTTGTTTCCGAGCAGACTTTCAAAAGATTCACGGCGTTGTTGATCGGCGTTGCGTTGTTTGTCTTGTTGTGTTTTTTTATATTTGTGTGTTTTATATGTCTGTGTGTTTTTTTATTCTCGCTTGTAAATTCCACTGTTTCGATCTAAGATAAAAATTTGTTTTGCGTGTGAAAAAGTGCGTACTAGGTTGGGTATCTTTCGTGTGACTGTCGTAATTTTTGTGGGACACATTTATTTTGATTAGTGTGTCGCATACCGGTTATAAATTGCACTAATGCAGACACGTAACCAAACTAAAAGTAAGCGGTCCGACAACCTAACCAACATGGACCAAGGGGATAATTTAATTTCGAATGTTAACGCGTCGGGCGGTTCCGAAAATGCAATGGGGAATACTTCAGACGAAATGCAAGACAGGACGAACGGGCTCACATCAGAGCCACAAATTAATTTGCCTCCAACTAACCAAATTGATTTGGCAGAACTCATGAAAGCCTTATTGCAACAAAATAAAGAATCATTTGAAAAATCGTTCCGAGAACAAAAAGAATCATCAGAAAAATCGTTCCGAGAACAAAAAGAATCATCCGAAAAATCGATCCGCGAGCTAGGCGAACAAATGACGCAGAAATCTGAAAAATCGATCCGGGAGCTAGGCGAACAAATAGACGAAAAACTAATGCAGCAGACAAATAAAGTCGACAAGTCGATGCAGAGAGTGTCCGATGATATCTCACAAAGAATAAACAATCTGGCAAGTGAGATAAAAAGTGATATTATGAAAGAATTAGGCCGTACATTTGAACAAATCGATGATCGTCTGCAAGCTTTAGAACAGAGCAAGCGGAGGGGCGATACCGAATCTAAAGAAAGCGAAGAACGGCTACTTAGGAATTTCCAAGAGCTGCGGGAAGAATGCCAAAGGGAACACCAGCAGGTAATCTCGAGGCTCCAAGAGGCGGAAACGCATTGTCCCACGTCCGTTAGCAACACAATAGCGGCCAACAGTTTAGCGATCCACGCGTTGGAACAGCAAATAGAACAATTGAAGCAGACTGGGGCGGAGGACAAGAGACAAATTGATGATAAGATTGCGGCATTAGCGGACACTGTAGGCACGATGAAGCTGACGGAAAGCGAGAACAATACTACACCGGTAGCGGCCGCAGAGACCGAAGAAGTGCGTTCGCTTCTTAGATTTCAGAAGGGACAGTTCGAAGTGAACAGGCAAAACAGAGCTGTAACAGGCGAATTACAAGAACGCGTGGCGCATCTGGAAAACCGCATGGCGTGTGATTCCGAACTCGCCAATAGCATCAAAAATAGCCGTACGAACAGTGCAGAGAGGGACTCCGGCCACGAGGGAGATTTTGACGACAGGGAAGAATGTAATTTGAGGGGCAGACATGAGAATAATAGAAACATTCAAGGGCCTCGCCAGGAGAAAATGCGGGGATTTGATTTCAAACATTTCCTTACGGTGAGAAAGTTTGAGATATTCCGAAATTCGCAAAAAGGAATACATCCACGAGCATGGCTCGAGCAATTTGAGTTCTGTCTTCCTCCCGACTGGGCAAGTTCACATAAGATAGAATATATGTGTGGCTATTTGGAAGGCGAACCGGCGATTCGCATGAGGTCGGCAGCGCGTCACTGCAACTCCACTCGGGAGTTTCGACAAGCCTTTCTGTCCGCCTATTGGTCGGAAGCGGCACAAGATAGGGTCAAACATGGCATAATTATGCTGCCAAATTTGAACCAGTCTGGTTTCGGCAGCCCTGCACGTCTATTCGACCACATGCTGCAGGCAAATCAATTTTTATACGACCCATACGGGCCTGCAGAACTAATTAGGATATGCATCACCAAATTGCCGATGCACTTGCGGCACGTCATTCTTGCGGGACGATGCAAAGAGGACGTGGAAACGTTTAAAACACTTCTCCAAGATTTGGAATATAATACAGCAGAATGCCCGCCTAATCAGGCACAAAGTTATTACGGGGTACAGCAGCGCGATCGCAGTCGTGGCCGTAGTACTAATCAACGGCGTGACTGGTCGTCGCGACGCGAACGGAACAATAATCGGGACCGGCCGTATAGAAACTGGGGTGACAGTCGCGAACACAGGTGGAACAACAGAAATGATCGAGGACGTAGACAGAATCGTGAACGGAACAGTTTCGGCAACCAGAATCGATATCACGGTGAACACGGTGGGAATAGGACTGTAGGCGGAGCACCTCATGATGTTGAAATTCGGCCGGCTAACCCTAGACATAATCCAGCAAATGGAAATGAACAAAACCGGCAATGACAAACGATCAGCGCAGACGGCGCCCAATCGGAACAAATGAGCGACATGGCAAAGGACTGCATACGGTATATAGAGAGGGAAGATATTAGAGAGGATTTGTTGCAAGAAACTACGAGTGCTAAAATTTCTGGCATAAATCCAGTCGTGACAGTTGCAGTAAACGAAATATGTTTTAAGTGTGTCATTGACACTGGAAGCCCTTTCTCGATAGTGAGCGAGGCAGCATTTCAAAAATGCGAAGGGACTGGGACTTGGCCCGTTTTTCAAGTGCGAGGAATAAAGGTGAAGGGCGCAATCTACGGTAAGAGCATAGAAATCCGAAGGCAGACTCGGCTTAATTTTACCTGCCAGGGAAGAGAGTTTGAGTACAATTTCTTTGTGCTCCCAATGCTGAATGTGGCAATGATTTTAGGAAATTACTTCATGAATGCCCACCATGCAGTAATTGACATGGGTGGAGGAGTAATGACAGTTCATGTTGGGGATCAGCCAATTAATTTAGTATTTGATGAATGCATATTACGTGCCGAATCAGAAATTAGTTGCCTAAAATTTCAAACTCAAACCGAGTCGCAACCCAGACTGGAGCTACTCGTGAACTACGTAAGTGAGTCGTGCTCTACGTCTGGTGAGCAGGGAAAAGATGTTGCTTTTGCTGATGCACTGAGAAGGAGCATCGCGGGTGTCAGAACCACGGACAGGGAAAAGGATAAATTGTATTGCCTACTTAGGAATCATGAACGGGTATTTTCTGAGACTCCCGGGGCGATTAAGGGTTTTACTTACCAATTCAGGGTACGTGAACATCAGAAGTTTTCTGTTAGACCATACCCTATTCCCGTGGCATATAAAGCCCAGGTGGAGAAGGAAATAAACAAGATGTTAGAACAAGGAATAATTGAGCGGGCAGTAAGCTCGTACAACTCACCCTTGCTTGTCGTGCCAAAACGCGACAACTCGGTTCGTTTGGTGCTAGACTCGAGACAGATAAACACAATTATTATGTCGGAAACGGACAGGCCTGAGAGCCTTGAGGAACTCTTACAACGTTTCCACGGGGTAAAGGTACTATCATCTGTCGACCTCCGTTCGAGTTTTTGGCAAATCGTGCTACACCCATCTTGCAGATTATATACTGCGTTCCTGTGTTACGGAAATTGTTTCCAATTCCGGCGCCTCCCGTTCGGACTAAATGTCTCATCAGCTGCTTTTATAAGGGGATTAAATAGCATTTTACCTGATGATTTGAAACAGCGAGTGACAATTTACGTGGATGACATATTAATTGCGGAAAAGTCGTGGGAGGACCATAATGACGTTCTGAACAGACTACTGGATGTTTTTGAGAAGGCACGTGTAACAGTCAACTTAGATAAGTCACAGTTCGGACGAGAGAACATAAAATTCTTAGGCCATATTGTCTCAGCAAATGGAATACAACCTGACCCGGAGAAAATTGCGGCGATAGCGGAGTGTGCAATGCCGACAAATAAAAAACAGTTGCGCGCATTCTTAGGCCTGTGTAACTTTTATAAGCGATTTATAAATTTTAGTGTACTTGGTACACCCCGTCTATGTGGACTAACAGGGAAGAACGCTTTGTGGGTCTGGGATCAAGAGGCACAGGATGAATTTTATAAATTGAAAAAGGCATTGGTAGAGGCTCCCATCCTCGTGCATCCCGACCTGACACAAGAATTCTGTTTAATGACGGACAGTTCCTTGTCAGGATTAGGTGCGGTACTGTTTCAAACGGAAGGAAATGATGATATTACAACTTGGAAAACAATCTCGTTTGGGAGCAGGGTGCTCTCTCGATGTGAAAAAAATTATTCTGTGACGGAACTCGAAGCACTCGCGATAGTTTGGGCATTCTCAAAATTTAGGTATTTTTTATTTGGGAGGACCACCAAGGTGTACACTGACCATCGTGCACTCCAATTTCTTATGAGCACAAAAATCACGCATGGGAGACTAGGACGCTGGGCACTATACCTACAGGAATATAACTTCACTGTAGAATACATTCCTGGACAAAAAAATGTAATTGCTGACGCTCTATCGCGCATTCCTATAGGTTTGGTTCACACAGAAGAAAGGGAACTGGGTGAAAATAATTTTAGCATCCTATACTTACAGAATGTAGCGTTCGAGAATTTTGTTACCACCTCTTTAGGGAGTATAGCGGACGAACAGGATAAGGACGCAGTATTGAAAGATATAAAGACGAAGTGGGAGGACAAGGAGAATGTAGGAATACGCCAGTACTACTTAGTGCGCAATAGAATATTATTCAAGAAACGAGCCCCGGACGACTCCAGATGGGTGTTGGTGATTCCGGAGGAACTCGTAAACAAAATTATATGGTACATACACTTGAGTTATGGTCACTTCGGAGCACAGAAATGTTGTGAAAAACTGAAAGAGACATGCTATTTTAATAACATGCTACGGCGTATTCGTGGTGTACTTAGAGTGTGCGGACCTTGTCAGCGAGCAAAGGCGGCCACAGTGACTTATGCTGCATCATTGCACCCGATAATACCAAGAAAACTTAGTGACCTCGCGGCCGTGGATCTATTTGGGCCACTAATAAGATCTAAAGCAGGTTTTGCATATGTTTTTGTAGCGGTGGAGCTAACCTCCAAGTTTGTGTGTCTGACTCCGTTGAAGCGAGCCACAGGAAGGGCAGTGGCAACTGCATTTGCAAAGCAGTTTCTGCATGAAGTTGGGAGCGTGAAAAGGGTTATCTCGGATAATGGACCACAATTTAGATCGCAATACTGGCAGCGGATGCTTCGAAGAAGAAGAATTAAACCTATATATATATATATCTCTTTCACCCCAGCTCGAACCCCAGTGAGCGTATTATGCGTGAATTAGGAAAATTATGTAGGTTATACTGCAGTCGTGATCACCGATCGTGGGACATACACCTAAAAGGATTTCAGAACATAATTAATGAGTTGCCTAATACGTCAACAAAGCTTCCGCCAATCACTGTGCTAAAAAACAAGGAGCCCCCAAGCAAATTCAAAGAGGTGGTGCCTTGGCCACTAGAGCCGAGACTACGCCGGAACGCAATTGTTGACTTAGCTTTACGCAACATCAAGCGTGCAGCAGAAGCCAGAGTCAAGGCGTATAAGAAACACGTGAGAAAAACAGCGTTTCATGTAGGACAAAAAGTTCTTATCAGATCACACAAGCTGTCTAACAAACGGTCAGGTGTCTGCAAGAAATTTTTTAATCTCTTTAACGGCCCGTATCGGATAAGGAAGATTCCCCATAAAAACGCCATAGAAGTGGAAACTCTTCGATCGAAGAAATCAAAAGGACTACACCATGTGTCAAACGTAAAACCATACATTGAGTAGAAAGAGCAGTGAGGAGTAGAGAGGACGGTGAAGAGAGACAATTGATTAGTTTAAATTTGTAACATGCATTTTGAATAATATGTTGGTAAAAATAGTGATAAAGATGTTTCTATGTGATGGATTGAAGTGATGTTTTAATTTTTTTTCTTGTGCAATTAGGATTTAGTTTGATTCAAACGTGAAGATAAAAGGTTTCTTTGTGAACGAGTAAAATGCTGTATATGTTTTTTTTGTGTGTAAATTGAATGGAGTCGCTCCTGAGAGAAGCAAGATCGTTGCTGAATTAGTGCATAAACTCAGGGGAATATCCGATCTGTGGGTATTATGGGTCTGGCAAACCCAGGTCCCCAGCTGTTAGTAGCCTTGTTTCCGATTTTCTGCTTTCAGTGCTACTATCTATCTATTACTATTCTATATCTGTCAGTATAAATGAGGATCTCTTACTATAGTATGCGTGCTGTATGAATATTTTAAGATAGGAGAACTCTGAGAAAGGAATGAGTAAGTTTGGAATCTTGAAAACAGGATGCGATAATACGATTGTTGGCTTCCAATATGCGATGATATGTTAATATTGATGATATATGTCTTTTTTGTTCTTTATAGCTGCGTACGTAAAGTGCTGTCTGTGGATTTCGTAAGTATATTGATTCCCTTCAAGGTGAAAGAAGAATTGTGGTTTGTGTAATTTACGTGGCTCTGAAACATTATTGTGGTAGTCAAATACGAGCAGCTTTTCAGCAAATGGAGAATGGAACGGAAATATGGATCCTTTTTGTAGTCTTGACTGATGTTGAGCCAAAGCCTAAAAAAATTATTCTGCGTTAATACTTGTCCTAGAAAAGCGACGTTTATGTGTTTTGCTGATGCTGTGAGCATTACAGCTTACTGTTTTCGCTGGTGCGGGATGCACTGCAGCCTATATGATTGGTACTGAGGAAATTTCCCTCTTGAAGGTAGAGGATGATTAAATAATTTTGATTATGGGAACGAAGGAAAGCTTGGTTTAAGGTAATAAGGATAAAGCAAAACATTTGTCATTTAAACTACAGGAGGATTCGGATCTTTTGTGTCTGTTGTAAGTTCAATATGTTAAGATGATACTGTTTTACAGAATAGAGATGACCACAATTTTGCCATTCATGAGAAATGAATCCAGAATAACCACCACAGGCGAAATAACTGATTTGGAAGCGAAAGGTAACGTAAAGAAGGAACGAAATCGCAGCAAAATGGGTAAGAAAATGTAATATAACCTGTATAATGCAAATATTTTTAACCTTCTCAGAGTCATCTGCGTGATTAATTGTTGTGATAACGTAATTTTAGGTGAAATTTTCTTACTGTTTTATGTGTGAATATATGAGTATGATAAATGTATAATTGCGAGTCTCTTTTCAGGTGTGCGAACTGGTATAAATGTTTTGGCGTGTAAATAACCATTGTTCTTTTTAATGTGTATGTTTAAGGAAAGTTCTCCATATTTATCATGTGACAAGACGTATGCCGCGAGCGTCAAGAAGAGGACGAATTAGAACAATGTTGTAGTGGTATATACACGGTGTTGAAATAGCATTGAAGTAGCTTATTGGGTTAACTAGTAGTGGATAGAAGTAGAATATTGAGTAATGCATGTTTATGGGTTAGTTAGTTTGTAGAATAGACAACAGGTGTGCATGTATGTGTGTGTAAATAACATGTGAACCCTATGCTGTCCTGACCTATACTTGCACAAGGCATAATCCTATTCATTTTAGTGAATTAATAAATAGCATTTGATTTATTAAAACGTAAGTGAACCACATTAGTGATGTGGATTTAAATATTATATTGTCAGTTCATTTAAATTTTTATTTTTATACTGTCAAGTCATTTCACTTTTATTTTTTTTACATTGTCAAGTCATTTAAATTTTATTTTATATTGTCGATTCATCTAATTTTTTATTTAAAAAAAAATATTAAGTCTCACTTTGTTCTTAAAAATTGTGAAAGACAATACTAAGTGGTATTATGTATGACATTGTGTAATCACATAAGGATGATGAAAAATTTCTGTGAATGCAGTTGAGAACGTGAAAGCGAACCGGCAAAACTCTTAAGAGACAGCGGGAGCAGCCGAACTAGTTGTAAACTGGCGGGTTTCCCAGCATGACACGCTGTCAGCCACGCCACTTTGGGAGCGCGGCCGACAACAAAAGAAGGTACGCGGCAAACACCTTCCCTTGTACCTGGAGCTAATGGGCGGCCGCCCCGGGCGACCCTTCCTCGAGGCGATGACCTGAGTTGGGCGAGCGGTCCACCGCGCGGAAATCCATCTGCTGGCAACGCACCACATGCACGCGACCGTGACGAGACGGCCGCGGTGAAACAACACAAGGGGCGTGGAGCCTTTTGACAGGTACTGCCCAGAGAAACTTGCAGACGTCAACGACGCCTATCGACATTTCCTGATGGATGCCTACTGTCAAGCAACAGTAAATCATGGTTCGATGTTCTCTGGTCGCTAAGGGTGGCACAGAAGAAGAGCCACTAAGTGTCATCCTTGCCCAGGAATATCAAACCGGCGAGCCAATTGAGGATAACCCAAGAATGTAACAACACAAAGGGCGTGGAGCCTTTTGACACATACTGTCCAGAATAACTGGCAGACTTCAATGACGCCTATCAACATCTCCTGACGGATGCCCACTGTCAAGCGACAGTAAATCATGGTTCGATGTTCTCTGGTCGCTAAGGGTGGCACAAAAGAAGAGCCATTAAGTGTCATCCTTGCCCAGGAATATCAACCTGGCGTGTCAAACGAGGATACCGCACGAATTTGACAACACAAACATGGAACCAAATCGAGATGACGTGACACGGGAGAAACTTCATGAGAGGGCAGAGACGGCGGGATCGCACGCAACAGATGGACAAAAAAATCCCTACTGACAGCTGCGGCGACGAACCCCCCCTCTTTCCCCTATATTGTGCCTCGGAACAGTGGAAGTACTGAGTGTGTCAGTGAACAGTGATTATACGGTTCTTAGTCCAGTGCATATACGTGTGTTTCTGTCAGAGAAACTCTGACTCGTGTGTTTTGCAGAAGTTCGATTTATTGGTGTTTATTAGACTGACTCTTGTATTTTGCAGGTGTTCTATTTATCTTTTTTAGACTTTGACTCTTGTATTTTGCAGGTGTTTTATTTATAGGTGTTTTTTTTTGTTTTAGATGTTGACTATTGTACTGTTTTATTTATCAATGTTTGTTTTTGTGTGATGTATTAGATTTGTGATATTTTGTTTCGTAAATTCATTGCTGTGGCATTGCTTCGTTTATCAGTCAGATAGCTTTTTATTCTCATTGAACTGTGATCGATTAGCCTTTGCATGGGGCATATTTACTGTGAGGAACCCCTTAAGGGTAACAATCACATAATTATTGTAGTTTCAGTATAATAACACAGTGCTCATTGTTTGCTAGCTAATTAAAATATAGTAGAGTGATTAAATGAGTGCCACATAGTTATTTTAACTCTACAAATTATTAGTTTTATACGATATAGAATTTTTTTGCGATAACCACTTTGTAAAACATGTTTTTTCTCTTATCATTTTGTTGCTTTTGCAGATTGTGCATTGTTATGTTCTGCTTTTTAATACCGATGTTATTTGATGTTCTTTTTTTTAATTGCTGTGGCACCTTTGCATTTTCATAAATTTTGCTTGTTAATAAACAGTCATAAATTTTCCTGTGATCAGTTGGCTCTTGCAATGAGCAAATACTGGTGAACTCCATAAGAGTAACAACCAGAAATTGTTTTCATATTAATGACACAGGAACCATTGTTTTTACTTGCTGACCGAATTAGGTCTACACTACCTTTTAAATAGGTGTCACAGATTGTGTTCTTTTTTTTCTGTTTGAAATTGGTAGATTCTAAAGATGTGTTGAAATTATTGTGTTTTAGCAAGTAGCTGGTGTCCTTTTACCTTTTCTTTTACACTTTTGGTTTAAGTAGGGTGTGAGAAGCCTGCTTGGGAATGTCCTAGCATGGCCAGAAAATTCCCTGCACAGTCTTTTCCCGGAGCGTTGGGGTTATGAAAGGTCTCTGTTGGATTCCTTTCATGTTTAATTTCTTAAATCTGTTGCCATTTATGGAATAAATTCCTCTTCTAAATGTACTGTGGCGTTTCTGACTATCTGGGAGGAGACTGAGCAGTGGAACGTGTTACTTTTACACATAAACAAGAACGATCTGTCACACTACTACACTTTAAAGCACTGTTTATATGTAATTCTTATATGTAATTCATGTCACACAGTCTCATACGGAACCTACATCCGCTTTCTTTTATATACTGTATATGATAAGATACTGTCATCCCCCTTCCCTTTTGTGTGAGAGGATGAATGAGCATATGTATTTCTAGTTGCATGCTTGAGGGTAGCAGACAAGGCTGTCTGCTAGAGAACAGTAGGACCAACGTCGGAACAGGCAGCTACGCTTCCTAAAAGCAAAGAGGTTTCTATCCTTAGTATGGTCCTGTCCGTCCATTGTCATGTTGGTATAGGAAGCTGCCCCTCTGGCCACTTCCGTTGGTCTTTGTGAGCCACCCCTCAGGAAGCACGCTCGGCAGTAGGGCAGTTGCAGTGTGGCCGTGGCGAGCGTCTGAAGTGGTAAGATCTCTGGCTAAGCGCGTGGCTGTTAAGTCCGTAGGACAATGGATTTATTAAGTTCAGCCTAACTGAAAATTTAATCACTTTTATTTCGGGTTTAGGTCTAAAATATCCGATGTTATCTTAAATTGCAGCGCAGTGTAATTATCGTGTGAAGTTCAGATTATTTTTCGGTAGTTGCTTTGTTACTACTTTGTGAGTAAAGTGGAACCACGTGTTGATCAGTAACTCTAACTAAGTTCATCAATCTTAAATCCGAATGTGCGTGAGATTATAACGTCTCGTCTTGAGAATATTTTTTTAATATAGCAACTTTTCTTTACGCTTTTCTTTATGTTCAACCCACGTGGGGTGTACTTTGCGAGACCAGTACCACGTGCTTATATAACTGTTTGACCCATCAGGTTAATAGTAAGACGTTAGTAACCAGTTCAAGGTTTTTCTTTTGTCAATTGCTTTTCGATCTAATTTATTTTAATTATCAAAATTATTGTGGAGTTGTACGCTTTGTGTAAACCAAGTTGACCACGTGAAGCATGTGGTGTAATGATCAAAGTAGCCCTCAGCTATTCTTTTTGCGAAGTCTTCACAAAGAGTTAATATGAATTTAGTATACCAGTGTGTGGTAATTACATGACGGACAGGATTGTGGTATGAACGTAATTTCTTTGGGTAAAAACTGAATCTGTTGGTTGTGGTTAATTTCTTCTTGCTTATGTTTCAATGTTCTTCGTGTGTTATTTTATGAATGGAGTGTTGTATACAGTTTTCCAAATCTTGGCTCCATATTTTATGTGTTCCGTAAGATTACAATCTCACATTCTTTTCAATCGTAAATAAGGCACCAGCTCAGTTATAACTCACGTATAATATGCTGAAATTTCAATGAACAATCTTAAAATAAATTTCCAAATATAAACTGATTTCTTTCTTTTTATTTAAATTCTCCTTTTTATATATATATTTTACCGGTTTTGTATGACTATTAAAAGATTATCATTAATGTTAGTCGGCGTCGTAAACCTAGACTAAATATCTGATGAAACAGTTGCCCAGTAATCCACGGTTAACGTCCCCAGACAGATCACAGTTTTAAACCGCTTTTATTGACCATCAGTACGCTATCAGCATAGCAAATTAAAGTTACAATAATACAAACTCTAGTCCACAGAGCACATACTCTGTCAGATCCCGACAGTTTGGCAATGGAACTAGAACCCTTACAGTCGGTGTCAAGCAAGAATGGATTCTCATCTAGAGACATCCAGAAGGCACTTCGATCTGACAGTCAATCATAGGATCCAGAAGAAGAACCAGAAGAGGCGAAGAGGCTGGCATACTTGCCATATGCTGGACTGAACTCTGCTAAGATCAGCAAAGTTCTCATGAAACGTGACATCAAGAGCGTATTTTGCCCACCCACTAAGACTGGGAGAATGTTTGGGAATGTAAAGGCTGACCTGGGGTTACACATGCCAGGAATTTACAATATACCATCAGAGTGTGGGATGCCATACATCGGCCAGACCACCAGGACTAAGGACATCAGGTGTAAAGAACACCAGAGGCACACCAGACTCAGACAGGCAACCGAATCAGCCATAGCAGAACGCTATCTACAGCTCATTCACTTGATGAACTACAATGACACCAAGACTGTCATAGAGACCCATAGATATTTCTACAGTGTCATAAAAGAGTCCATCGAGATCAAGATCACGGAGAATCTCATCAACCGTGACACCGGATACCAGCTCAGCAAGGCCAGGAATCCGGCTTTTGAACTTCTGAAAACTCAATGCAAAACAAATCGAGGTTTCAAGAGAAACAGGAGTGGGCACCGAGAAAACAGCCGCGAGACAGAACACCAGACACTGCAGATTTCTCCTGATACTCCTGAGATGACGAACATGACCCTAGAGGCCGGCCAAATCGGGCGCGGACGTCGGTCGGAAAACCAACGATCAGAGGGAACCATAGGAGACGTTCATGGCCGGCGCCGATCATGAACGAAACTTTCGATGCTGTGCGGACCATTTACGAAACGCACAGCAAGAAACAGAAGTGGAGATCAAGAAAACAGCCATGACACAGAGCACCAGACACTACAGATGACGACCGCGACCCCAGAGAGCGGCTGAGCCGGGCGCGGACGGCAGTCGGAACACCAGCGATCAGAGCCACGGGAGCCGCGTCTGGCGGGCGCGGATCGCGGAGGGAACACCCGACGCGGCGCGGACCGACTAGGGAGCGCCCAGCACCTTATATGCATAAAAACTGGACTCGATCCACCCAAGGACCATTCTCGGGTAGCACCTGAAGAAGACAGCGAGTTACACCTTCGAAATATAGTGCGATAACGACGCGAACATCCGGCAGAAGTCCCGTTTTTTTCAAATGTCAACACATCGCCGGGAAAGCCTGAAGAATTACAGGAGTATAGCTGATAGATTTATGGAAAGTAGAAGAGTGGCCAAAGTGAAGAATTCTAAAAAGAGGAAACGGCACTACCGCAGCTCAAGGCCCTGTAATCACCAACTGTATACTCACAAACTATTAGTGAGTCGTTTGAGGTTCATTAATGTCGACTACTGGACTCATGGCTTTCGCCATGGTTTATGTCATATTGCTTTTCACCATTACCTGCATTAGTGTTTGTCACGTGATTTTTCACGGGGTATATATTGTGTTCAGCACAGTCCCTTAATATGACTGTTTCTTGATCGTCAACACTTGTCTCACATCTTTTCTTTTCTAACGCTGATCTTATGACCTGAATTACACAATGCAATATCTCTATACTCTCCTCAATCAGTGTCATGTTATATTAGATTGGACATACCTGCTTCACTTTCTTTGTATTCTCTATATTCTTGCCCTTGTATACATTGTTACCCTCATTATTTTCGAATGTACTTAGGTTTAAAAATTCATCGTTCCAGGGCTCTACCCTTGGATTGCCAAGCCGATCAAGGTGTGTGCATTGAGGACTACTACTCTGGAGTGCAAGACGTTGCCCCTTTCAGAATTTATAGGGGTTCTACTCTTGTTCTGATCAACCCAGGGTCCTTGATTCATCCTTCTTACCTGTACTTACAGCTCGTAGGTCGTCGTCAGATACAATAATTACCCCATTTTTGTCATCACAACTACGCTTCTCTTCTTTTAAATGTGTTCTCTCTTCATATCCCTTATCGAAGTCTGTTTTCCTGAGTCGCTTTGGTCTTTTTCTTGCGGTAGACTTAGGCACCCGTGGTCTAGGGGTAGCGTCTTTGATTAGTTGCCAAAACGTCCTCGGTCCAAGGCTATAATTTTGAAAATGCAATGGCGGGCTAAGACTTCCGGCATAAGGAGTCACCCTCATTCTGCCTACGGCCTTGCTCAATAGGGTGGAGCAGTGGACAGAGGTTCAGCAAACTCTCTTGCTTCTAGCGTGGGAAACCCCCCATATAATTCGGAATGATCAGCAATGGTCAACGGCATGAAGTTGCAGAAACTAATGAAAACCACTGCGTTAAAGACACATAGCGTGTATCCACAGGGCATGAGGCCTGTAATTGAAAAAGTGTCTTGATCTCTCCATTGGCATAACATTCCGGACTAGTCCACCACTCTGATCTCCGGGAGGGGACTGCCAATGGGGCAGTGACCATGAGAAAAACATTGAATAACCTGCGAAAGGACAACGTTCCACGAGTCAGAAGTTTGAATGTGGTAGGAAAGCTAAAAAATCTGAAAAGGGAAATGCTAAGGCTCAATCCAGATATAGTGGGTGTCAATGAAGTGAAATGGAAAGAAGACAATGATCTCTAGGGTCAGACGAGTATAGGGTAATATCAACAGTAGTGAAAAATGATATAACGGGAGTAGTATTCGTTACAAATAGGAAGGTTGGACGGAGAGTGAATTACTGTGAACAGTTCAGTGAGAGTGTTGTTCACATCAGAATCGACAGCAAACCAACACCGATAACAATAGTTCGAATATATGTGCCAACGTGGCAAGCAGAAGATGTAGAGACAGAGAAAGTTTATGAGGATTCTGAAGCGGTAATTCAATACGTAAAGGGATATAAAAATCTAATAGTCATGGGGGACTGGAATGCAGTTGTACAGGAAGGAGTTGGGAAAAGGATTATGGGAGAACATTGGCCTGGTATTAGAAATGAGAGAGGAGAAAGACTAATTGAATTGTGAAGTAAATTTCAGATGGTTGTAGCGAATACAGTGTTCAAGTATCACAAGAGGAGGAGGTATACTTCGAAACGGCCGGCCAGTCTGAGATTCCGAATCAGATATTGGATTGTGAGTCATACTGGGGGCAGATATACTCTCACATCACAATTTAGTAATGGTGAAGAGTAGGCTGAAATTTAACAGACTAATCAAGAAGAATCAATGTGCAAAGAAGTTGGATACGAAAGTACTAAGGAAAGAAGAGGTATGTTTGAAGCTCTCTCAGGCTGTAGATACTGTAATAATGAGAAGCGCAGTAGGCAGTTCAGTTGAAGAGGAATGACATATCTAAAAAGGGCTTTCACGAAAGCTGGAGGGAGAAACGAGGAAAGATGCTACGAAGACGTAATGGGTAAAAGAAGAAGTACTTCAGTTAACTGACAAAAGAACGAAGTACAGAAATGTTCTGGGAAATTCAGGAATACAGAAATACAAGTCACTTAAGAATGAAATAGATAGGAAGTGCAAGGAAGCTAAGGCGAAATGACTGCATGAAAACTGTGGATAAGTGGAAAAAGAAATGTTATCGTAAGGACTGACTCAGCAAATAGAAAATTCAAAACAACTTTTGGTGAAATTAAAAGCAAGAGCAGTAACATTAAGAGAGGAGTGGGAATTCCACGGCTAAATGCAGAGGAGAGAGCGGGTAGGTGGAAGGAGTACACAGACGACCTCTATGAAAGGGAGGACTTGCCTGATGACGTAATGAAGAAGAAACAGGAGTCGATATGGAAGAGATAGGGGATCCAGTGTTACAATCAGAATTTACAAGAGCGATGGTAGACTAAAAACCAAATAAGGCAGAAGGAATATATAACTTTCCATCGGAATTTTTAAAATTGCATACCACTCTCATTGTTCCCTCTTGGTTATTACACATACTGTGAATTACCTGTCTTTCCCCATAACTTACCCATATGTTTCTAATGGTTTCGAACATGTTGCACAATTTGACATATTCGAACGCTATCTCCAGATTGCATACCATCACACTTTCGCAAAAACAACGTCCACAAGATTCCCAAAGCCGCAAGGGAGACAAGTGCGAGGATTAGCGTTCAATCAGCTTAACAGTTCATGCATCCAAGTTACTGACAAAAATGGTATACAGACGAACGGAAAATAAAATTGAAGATCTGTGAGGTAACGATCAGTTTGGCGTTAGGAAAAGTCAGGACACCAGAGTGGCAGTTCTGACATTGCAGTTGACAATGCAAGCAATGAAGAAAAATCAAGTTACTTTCACAGGATTTATCACCTGGAGATAGCGTTCGAATATGTCAAATTGTGCAACATGTTCGAAACCATTAGAAACATATGGGTAAGTTATAGGGAAAGACAGGTAATTCACAGTATGTGTAATAACCAAGAGGGAACAATGAGAGTGGAAGACCAAGAACGAAGAGGAGGGATTAAAAAGTATGTAAGACAAGGATGAACTCTTTCTCCCCTATGATTCAGTTGATATGCCGAAGAAGCAATGACAGAAGTAAAAAAGAGATTCAAGACTGGTGTTAAAATTCAAGGTGAAAGGATATTGATGTTGAGATTCGATGATGACATTATTATCCTCAGTGAAAGTTACGAAGAATTACAGAATATCTGTTTAATAGAATGTGTAGTGTAATGTGTACAGAAAATGGTTTGAGAGTAAGGGGACGAAAGTAATGAAAATAGCAGAAATAAGAACAGCTAGAAACTATTTGCTATAATTGGTGATCACGAAGTAGATGCAGTTAAGGAATTCTGCTACCTAGACAGCAAAATAACTCATGATAGATGGAGTAGGGAAGACATAAAAAGCAAACTAGCATTGCAAAAAAGATGTCTATTAATATCAAACATAGGTGTTAAATTGAGGAGGAAATTTCTGAGAATGTGCGTTTGGAGCACAACATAGTACGACGGTGAGGCATGGACTTTGGGAAAACCACAACAGAAGAGACTCGAAGCATTTGAGATTTGGTGCTACAGAACAATGTTTAAAATTAGGTGGACTGATAAAGTAAGCACTGAGGAGTTTCTCTGTAGAATAGGCGAGGAAATGAGTATATGGAAAACACTGAGAAAAAGAAGGGACATGATGGTAGGATATCTGTTAAGATATCAAAAAATAATTGCCATTGTAGAAGAGGAAGCTGCACAGGGTAAAAACTGTAGAAGAAGACTGAGATATGGATACATCTAGCAAACAATTGAGTATGTAGGCTCAAGTGCTCCTCTGAGGTAAAAAGGTTGGCACAAGAGAGGAATTCGTCGTGGGTCCCATCAAAACAGCCAGAAGGCTAACGACTAAAAAAAAGTAGTCTGTGCCAACAACTACGATACGTTTTTAAATCGATAATATTATATAACCCCTTGCTCTGTTTTGTTCTTGGTGTGGCCACTTCTCTTGCATTAGGATGAGCAATATCAATTACTTTAAATGGACCCTGACATACTTGGCAAAATGTTTTAATCTCTGCATTGTTCTTTGATAACTTGCATCAACTTTTAACTAGCACCAAACGAAACGAAACCTGTCTTTTTTCTTTGTGATTCCTTAATTTACTCTTTCCTGCCGTGGCTGTTATGCGCTGTAATGCCAAAGCTCTTATTTAATTTATTGTTGAATTCTGATATAATGGAAAGAATAATGACTCAATTTTGTTGTTTCTTGGCTGCTTTCCTGTTAACAGTCGCGCAGGGGATATTCCTGTTGTCAAGTATGGTAATTCATTCATTATCTCTTCGATATTGTTATTGTGATTCTTTGAACAATATGTTCGGCGTAGCCTGTTTACCTCCCTCATTATTCTTCCTGAAGGTTTCAGGGACGGGTGGCCTTGCAAAATGTAGATAAGTATTTGGTCCTGATTCTCCAATGTCACTTTCCATCTTTGACAGTGAAATTGTGATACGTTACCTCTTATGAAGTATGTTCGTTTACATACATTGTTCAAAGAGTCATTCCTATTCTTGTTTGTTAATATTCTCCCAGAGACTGTCCTTCAGGGATGTAATTTCACAAGTTTAGAACAAATCTAGAATTCTCCAAATATATATACATATTCCCCTTGTGTCTCCGGGAGTGACCAGTTTAACTCCATTCAGAATACAGGATAAATGCCTCCTTTTTGATTGTAGCATAATGTGTTTGTAGGCGAGCTAATCGGTCAGCCAGTATTGGTAAGAGTTGAATTTGTTGTACGGCTGAAAGCTAGGAGGAGCAGCTAGTTGACCATTTCCGGCCAGCCAGGTGCAGGTGCGTCGCTAGAAATGGAGAAATCCCGGAGATGGGAATTTGTGCAGAATATGCTCCAGGAAACGGCGGAGTGTCAGATAATCTTAAAGAACGCCAAGTTACAGCTCTTTGACATTAGACAACAATTCACATCAGATATTGATGGAAATCTGAATACATTTGCGATTTCAGAAAAATGAGTTGCATCCAGTGATGCAACAACATTCCAATATCCATAAAACAACATGAGTGAAAATTTCACAGTGTATATACATTTACACAATGAATCTCTGTATTAAGAATTTTTAAATGGTTCATGCCTTTTCAACAAGTCATATTTCTGGCGATACAACTGCACTACAGCTATCATCCCTGAAAGTTGTGTAATTGTATTTTATTTGTTTATTTACAGTTTATTATATATCCCTTTCACTATGCAAATGTCTGTCAGAACATCGCACTCTTCACATTTACACAGCAAATGAATTCAGCATGAATTACTCATATTTTGTCACACTTAAGTTTTTAGTTAGTGAATAGTTTGCTATTTTGTCAGTAACTTTATTTAAATGTTGACTGCAACTGCTATTAAAAAAATGTGCTAATTTAAAAGAGGTTAACTGCCTGTGTTAGTGGACACCATCTTTGTAAAATAATGCCAAAAGGCACTTCTGACAAGCACAACTAAATAATTATTTAAACTATACTTAACGACAATTCGTTGTTATTTAATGAGAGCGCACATGTGCAACAATGCTGATTTATTTATTTATAAACCAACTATTACTTATATTTACTGTAAATTTTCTGAGTGTAATCGAATATTTATAACAGTTATTTTATTTAAATATTTTTTATTAATTTAGAGCGGGGAAGTGGTCATGCTGAGTCAAATCATGTCTTTAGAGCCTGAGAACGATGTATTTTTGGTGGGGATGGCCTTCACCTAATCATAATTGGACAGTGGGGAAGACTATTGAAGTCAAGTGGAGACTGGGACTCTTGGAGCGAAAAGCTCAAGGAAGTGAATCGGAACACGTTTATGGGAGTTCTGGAAGGAGGCAGGCCACTCAGCAGTAACATGCGTGATTCGGTCGTCTAGGTGATTGATTCTGGGCGGTGAACGGCCGCTACCATACTTTAACTTCAGAGAGGACTTTTTATTTCGAAAGGTCTGAATGTGCCCCAGAGTAAAACTCTTTTTCCGCTTGAATTACGGAACTGAGGATAGAAGAGTATGAACTACTATTCTTTGTATCGCGTTTGATAATTTGTAAAACACCATGTTGAAGTCTGAAGTGTTTTGAGCTGGAGAATATTACGTGTGTTATAATTGCGAAATGGCTTCAGCTTTAGCATATCCCTGAAGCTACCATTCTCGTAATGGTCTCCACGTAACTTTCCTGCATTTGACAAGGATATCTTAATTGACCATCGTAGGTTTCACTTCCCATTTATTTAAGATGTCCTTTCTTAAATAAATATTATTTATCACGTTTCTCTGTATGTACATCAGTTACACACTTTATTTGTTCATGAGACCCAGAAAATATTAGATACAGGCTCCCAGGTAGATGCTATTTTTCTTGACTTCCGGAAGGCGTTCGATACAGTTCCGCACTGTCGCCTGATAAACAAAGTAAGAGCCTATGGAATATCAGACCAGCTGTGTGGCTGGATTGAAGAGTTTTTAGCAATCAGAACACAGCATGTTGTTATCAATGGAGAGACGTTTACAGACGTTAAAGTAACCTCTGGCGTGACACAGGGGAGTGTTATGGGACCATTGCTTTTCACACTATATATAAATGACCTAGTAGATAGTGTCGGAAGTTCCATGCGGCTTTTCGCGGATGATGCTGTAGTATACAGAGAAGTTGCAGCATTAGAAAATTGTAGCGAAATGCAGGAAGATCTGGAGCGGATAGGCACTTGGTGCAGGGAGTGGCAACTGACCCTTAACAGAGACAAATGTAATGTATTGCGAATACATAGAAAGAAGGATCCTTTATTGTATGATTATATGATAGCGGAACAAACACTGGTAGCAGTTACTTCTGTAAAATATCTGGGAGTATGCGTGCGGAACGATTTGAAGTGGAATGATCATATAAAATTAATTGTTGGTGAGGCGGGTACCAGGTTGAGATTCGTTGGGAGAGTCCTTAGAAAATGTAGTCCATCAACAAAGGAGGTGGCTTACAAAACACTCGTTCGACCTATACTTGAGTATTGCTCATCAGTGTGGGATCCGTACCAGATCGGGTTGACGGAGGAGATAGAGAAGATCCAAAGAAGAGCGGCGCGTTTCGTCACAGGGTTATTTGGTAAACGTGATAGCGTTACGGAGATGTTTAACAAACTCAAGTGGCAGACTCTGCAAGAGAGGCGCTCTGCATCGCGGTGTAGCTTGCTCGCCAGGTTTCGAGAGGGTGCGTTTCTGGATAAGGTATCGAATATATTGCTTCCTCCTACTTATACCTCCCGAGGTGATCACGAATGTAAAATTAGAGAGATTAGAGCGCGCACGGAGGCTTTCAGACAGTCGTTCTTCCCGCGAACCATACGCGACTGGAACAGGAAAGGGAGGTAATGACAGTGACACGTAAAGTGCCCTCCGCCACACACCGTTGGGTGGCTTGCGGAGTATAAATGTAGATGTAGATGTAGATGTAGAATAGAACCTTTTTATTAAATTATTGATTTATCTTTTATATTTCTGTGCATTTTATTATTTCGCAATTCTAGCCAATGCATAGACTATCTGACTGCAGGGTCACAGCTACAGGTTGTTATTTGTAGTGAATTAGCTGCGGGGTCTAAAAGCAGACGTGCACAGTTCGACCCTATGACTGCATCGAACCGTGAATAGCCCATCTACCTACGAGCAACACCAGGCAAAGTCGCAGCTGGTTTCCTCGTATAAGATGCTGTTCAAAAGAGCAACCACTTGGCTGTTACCATTAGGCACCATCGCAGGGTACATATTTCACTGCATAGTTTTTGAAATTTTTCACATCCTTCAATAATCATCTTACTTTCCACAGTGTTAAAGAATGCAGGCCTCCCTGACCTCTTCAATACCGTTCTTTACACTGAAATGTCCATAACTAAAACGTATCTTTAAAATTTAGTTATCTTCTCCCTTGTCTGGCCAGCAAACTTTCCAATTACTTGAGGCAGTATCTGTCCACAGAATAAAATGCCCTTATGTACTAAATAATATTATCGTAGTGTAATTCTTTCTTGTCCTCCCAATGTTGTTTCACAATTCTTAATGTTTCGACAGCATTTTGCTCACTAGGCATATTTTGATTGATCTTTTTGATGTGGTCCTCATATTTAAGTCCTTTGATGTATTTCATGTCTTCTTTGGGTCTTGCTCTTTCTTATTGTTTATATTAATATCATATAATTCCACTGGTGGACTGTGCAAGACGTCAGCTACAAGATTTTCCTCCTGTGGTACTTAAATCATTTCGAAATCATATTCTTGAATCACTAGTGCCCATCTTGTCGATGGTCTAGGTGTTACCTTACAGTCTGTCTAGAAGGCCAGTGCCCTTCGTTCTGTATACATGTACATTTTTTGTCCCACAAGATAGTACATAAATTGAGCAGATGTCCATACTATTGCCATAGCTTCGTTTTTCATTACTGAGTATTTCTTTCTCATTTGTTAGGGATCCTGTTCACAAAGGTATTGCTTTTGATTTCTTTATAATGTGGAATAAACTGACACCAATTTTATAGTAACATGCATCTGTCTCTAATCAAAAACTGTGGTAGTTCAGAGTTTGATAATGTCATGTTCCTTGTTAGGCCTTCCTTAATTTCCTGAAATTCTTTTGTACATTCGTCAGTCCACACCCAGACAACATTTTTTCCTGGTTAATTCTAATAGTGTATTCGCATTTAATGGTTTATCTTTCTAAGACTCCACATAGGCCAAAGAAACCCTTTAGTTGTATTGTGTTCATAGTCTCAGGAAAGTCCCAAATAGAGTCCATTTTCTTCAGCTCTAAGTCTTATCTGTAATGCTGTTATGTCCTAGGAATTTAATTTCTTGTTTGTCAGTCTTCAACATCTTAAAATTTGCTGTACTCCCTTTTTTGTGTATGTTGATAATACTTCGTCTATGACTTGGCTCTATTGGCTCAAGCTCTTTGTAGGAGTTAGTATATTGTCTATGTGCCTTTTCCAACAATTTTTCATCTAACATTTTGTCTAGCATGCAAATAAAAGATGAAGTTGATGTCGTAGGCCAAATACTAATACCTCGAATTGCTATCCTCTCCCTTGGTATTTAGAGGAAGGGCTTGTACCTTGAGCATGTTTCTTTTTAGATCATCATAGCAGACTCAATAATTTGGTTTTTGATGAGCTTATTTAACCATTTCTTTACTTGTCTTATTTCCTGTCAAATGAATCATAACACAAAATCAATTTAAAGTACTCTTTGTTGTAAAACAATAGGCCTGAAATTCATATAAATAAATATTTAAAAGCAAGAAATTACTTTTATTGTTTTACGCCCCTATAGCATTTCTGTAATGTTAATCTCTATTGCCATATCGCTAATGTCGGTTACGAAGTTTTGTTCAATTCTGATTGACTGATTGATGTTGTAGTCATGAAAATAAAGTGGAAATCTTAATTTACCATTCACTCTAATGCTGGTTTTGGAAGTAATCTGAATATGCTCTTATGAAATTTCAACTAAATCATTTGTTAAAGGTGATACAAATGTTTCACTTACTCTTCCCTTTTACAGAAATTTCTCAACTGGGCCCACAAACGTATTTTTTTCATATTTCACCAAAACCCATGGTCCAGAATATAATGTTTTAATGCTTCATGAGAGTCTGTGCCTACTTCAAATGAAATATCATCAGCTTCATTTTCTTCTGCCTAGATTTTCAATACGAAGATATTTCAGATTCATGTCACTGTCACTAAAATCACACAAATCAATTGAACTAGATTCACTGTCTGATGTACAGTCATCTATAATTTGCTCCTTAGTATTCCTTCTTGCTGCTGTTAAAGCTACTTTGTCTAATATTGGTTTCAAATTGTTGAAGGACATTGCGACATTCTGGCTATTAAAACTTGTTGAACGAGCTTGCCTCATTGCTTGAGGTGTCTTAGGCTTAATCCTTCGTGGGATCCTATGAAGCCTACATAGCATTATTTCTAATCTCTCCATTTTTTCTCAAGATAGAAGTATGTTTTATTCTGCGACATACCAAAGCGAACTTTCACGTTTCTTAACTCAGATTGAGACAATCCACAATGCATTCTGGAGGCTTTTATGAGTTAGTCAGCCAATTAATTTTCTTTCCTAAGACTAAATATCCATTTAACTACAGAATTTTTGTAAGAAGTATAATATTAGAAATTTCTTCATTATGATTGTAGAGTGGTTCTTGAAAGCTCGAAGTCTTTCACTGTATTTCTCACTGCTAGTCCGGCTTCCAAAACAGCTGCAGCTTCTTTAGGAGCTTACAAAGAAATTGGTGGTATTGCTTTACCCCTCTTGGTCCTTGACATTTATCGAAATCAACACTGCATTTATTGTAAGAACTATGTATCTAATAATGAATTGTACCTTTCGCCATGATCACAGTGCAGTACCACCAATTGCCTCAAGGTACAATTTAGCTCCCACTTTAATAAGAGATAAACATAACATAAATTAATAAAATGGTGGGAAAATTCACAGCATGGCTGTTAAGATAAATGTCTATTGTCATTATTTACCACATAGGTTCAATTTTATTTCTACATATACAGCTCGAATAATACTGACTCAAAGCAGAAAACTTGCTTTGGTGACATAAACAACGATATGTGTAGGAAATTTGAATAGCTATCCCTTGCTCCTGTAACACTTGTATCACAATAGGAACCCTTTGGTGTGCAAAAGACTTAAGGTGGAGCTTCAAATCCAGAGACACAAGATTTACAGCACTATCGTATTTCTCTGCCGATACTGGGCAATCGACTTCCACGTACAGCATCTGATCTGTACAGGAATATACGTAATGGATGTGGGAGTACAGGTCGTAGGCACATGGTTGACGCCAAATTGAGGTTTGAGTCTGGCCATGAGTCGTGCACGGATAGACAAATGGTAAGGATACCGTTCGTGATAAGCGGGAAATCCGGGTTCAAGTCACGGTCCGGCACAAATTTTCATCGTCGTCATTCCATTCTACAGCTGATGGTTGTTATTCGCAATTGCGAATTCATGTAATGTATTTCAAAACGGCTGTGGTCGCCGCAGTGCTTGTCCAAAAGGACTTTGTGTCGAATCAGAATAACATAGACACTGCAATATCGTAGTACTTCTTTGTCTACCAACAGTATATTTTTCAGAACTGTTATATAGTTGTAACAGTTGGGGGCTACCTTAAATCTTTTTATAACCTTACTCAACTGGTCTTCATTATTTACTGTTGATATACCTGTTCAAATGATAACACATTAGTGGGTTTAAAAAAAGACATTTCTTTGCCTGTTTCTCTTGCATCCCATTACCTCCATGACAGTGTTTCCCTCTGCTCTGTCTCCATCTGTGGATACTGTGCTTGGTCTAACATGTACTACCTCTGTTTCCAGGACTAGTCAATATACAGGTTGTTTCAAAATGAATATACCGCTTTTAATACTTTGTAGCATTTATTATATTCAACTTACAATTATAAATAGTACATCAAATGAAAGAGCAACTCAAACAGTTTTTCTTACAACAATTCAATATGAGCATTATTCGTCACACAGCACACAACGACCTGATAGGCGTGTTCTTCCCAAACCTTGATGGGTGTGCCTGGGGCTGGTATTGCAACTGCTTCACTCCTGTTTCTGAAGTCAGGAGCTCCAGCTTGTAGCGGAGGTGCATACATATCATCCTTTATGAACTCCAAATGTAAAAGTCATTTGACACAGATCATGTGACCGTGGAGGCCATGAGAAACAAGCTCTCTTATCCCGCCCTTGCAGCCTTTAACCAGTTGTCAGTGTGTCATGCCAGTGACATGGCGCGCCATCTTGCTACCAAATAAAATTCTGTGGTTCCGCTTCTTCCAGTGTAAGGAAAGAGACATAGGTCTAACGCATCAACATAAGAAGCATCAGCTACAGATGCTGCACAGCCAAAGGAAGGATCCTAAACTCTCCACTGGGATATGACATAAGAAACATTTAATTTAGGGGAGTCTCGTTGCAACTGTACCATCTTTTGGTGATTTGGTGATCCCTAGATACACACATTATGTGTGTGTTCACATTTCCACTTAGGTGAAATGTCGAGTCATCACTGAAGAGGACATGATCTAGAAAAACTTCATCGCCATGCATCAACGTTTTGTTTGCAAGTTCGTATGTAAACAGGCTTTGCAGCTTGTAACCGGTTTACAAATAAAAGTATCTGAGCTGCTCTTTCATTTGATATAATATTTATAATTGTAAGCTGAATATAATAAATGCTACAAAGTATTAAAACCGGTATATTCAATTTGAAACACCCTTTAATTAGTTGTGTTAGTCTCCGAGTCAACACACACCTCTTGACACCTTTGTGCATCTATATTTTCCCTGTTGACTAATATCTCATCATGAATTATGTTTTCTTCCTCGTTCCTTATTTCACTGTGCTTACAAAAAAAAATGGTTCAAATGGCTCTGAGCACTATGGGACCTAACTTCTGAGGTCATCAGTCCCCTAGAACTCCGAACTACTTAAACCTAAGTAACCTAAGGACATGACACACATCCATGCCCGAGGCAGAATTCGAACCTGCGACCGTAGCAGTTGCGCGGTTCCAGACTGTAGCGCCTAGAACCGCTCGGCCCCCCCGGCCGGCACTGTGCTTACATTTTGATTTACTACTTACTGTCTCAGAGGTTACTTACTGGTTTACCATTGTTACCTGACAACTAGTCTCAATACTCTTATTCTGTACCACATTCTGGCTCATCACTCTATCAATCTTTTCCCTTTCTGCAGTAGCAGTTTGTTTTGTTTGGGCTAATTAGCTGACAACTATGCTCTTTGTTCTCATTATATACTACATCATAGCTTATCAGTGTGTCAGAATTTTTAATCTCATCTACAATCTCATCTACATTTACTACCTGAGATCTATACTCTCTGTTCTCAGAGCTTGGCTGGTCACTACCCTCAAGACTATTCCTGTTCCCTAGCTTCTCAGTAAAATCAATAATATTCCTCTTCATCTCTCCCTGTTCTGTAATACTCTCATTTTGTCATTTAAAGTCCTTATCTAATACTTCCCTAATCTCTTCATGATGCTCTTCAGTCCCATTAATAACAATAATACTTTCATCTTCCTCATTACAATCCTCATCTTCTAATTCATTGTCCTCCATATTATACTCTTCAATATCAATAATAACAATATTTTCTTCACTCCTACTAATAATATTATCTTCCCGCCCTTTATTACTCACATCTTGATTTTGATTACTCTGCTTAACCTGCCTTTTACAAGTAAGCACCCTTGCACTTTTTGTTCTAAGCTTCTTAAACAAATCACCTCCGATCTGTTTCATTTCTTTGTTAATCTCTCTATCTTACAGAGCATCCTCCAGTAATATCCTTAATTAACATACTAAAGCTCTGCCTCTGTCTGACAATCTCTTGCCTTAACTCAGCTTCTAGTCCTCACATATTTCCTTCAAGTTCTAACATTATTTCAGCTTCAATTAACTTTGTCTACGTGCCTCGACTCATTATTAGCCACATTCCATGAGTGTGTCTGTCTGTGTGTGTGCGTGTGTGTGTGTGTGTGTGTGTGTATTTCTAAGGGACGAAACAGCTGACGTCATCGGTCCCTAGACTTACACACTACTTACGCTAACTTAAAACTAACGTATGCTAATAACAATAACACACCCACGCCTGAGGGAGGACTCGAACCTCCAGCGTGAGGGACTGCGCAATCCGTGACATGGCGCCCTAAACAACGCTGCCACTCCGCGTGGCATTCCATGAGAACATTTCTGAAACCTATGTGAAGGCCGAGTGCCTTCCATCTGTGACTCAGCAGTGTTACTTACAGTGGCAGGAATATTTTGACTACCGTCGTTCTCCTCTAGCAAAGTCTCTCCAATATTTTCCTAATGTACTATATTTATTGTATTGGTTGGAATGTTTTCTGTGTCAACAAACATATTGACAAGGATACAGGATAGAAAGCAGTGTAAATTAGACACTCTCGGGGTAGTGAACACATTCTTGTCGCTGTTTCCCCCTCGAGATAATTGTGCATAAATTTAATTTGTGAACAATTAGCCATGCAGGCGGAGGAGAATAATCAAATTGTTGTAGCCACTCTCTTGGGTGAATCATGTTACCAACATTTCGGAAAATTTTAAACTTCCTAGCAGTAAGAAAATGCTTGTAATGAAGTCCATCATTCTTGTCTGTGCAGGAATTTTCCGTCGCACCAGAAGTTGCTTCTCAGCTATTTCGTATCTGAAAAGTATTACATTAGTCAGTGAGTTTTCCCACAATCTATGAGTTTCCTTGTTCATCATAATGTCCCTCCTTATCATGAGTCACCTGGTTGAATTTCTTTTCAGCATGAGAAAGCTGTTGGTGAAACTTCTTAACGTATTATTTATGGTGCTGGTTGACTGTCACTTGACCTTGTTTAAAACGTTGCAACTATTGAACTTTCTCACAATCGGTAAAATGAACTGAATGAATATCATCAGAATTTTCATAAGAATTGATGGACAGTTGTGCTATGCTTACAGTAAGTTCATCTACTTGTGTTCTAACGAAGCTCAAATGTTTATTAGCGTTTGCAGACTCAGTTTTCGATTGTAGTTCGAATGTTTCTAATTCTTGCATACGTGCATTTTACTGATTTCCTAGTTGCTTCAGCTACGAAATTTCAACTGTTTCTAGGTATTCAAGTCCAGACTCTATTTTATTTATCTCAGGCTTGAAATCTTCACGTGACCTCTTTACAAATCTGCTTTGATAACTCGCTAAAGTTAACCAAAATTTGATCTCTAATTTTTTATTATTCTCTTCTAATGTCCTATCATTATTCTCTTCTAACCTCTTAACAATGATCTCTTCGTGGGTTTTAAAATTATCTTTCTGGGTTCTAGCACAGTTTTCTTCAAACCTCTTAAAATTCTCTTCCTGCTTTTTACTACTTTCTTCAACATCTTATTTAATCTCCTTTGTATTCTCTGCTTGCTTTTTGATGCTTTCATCCATTTTTATTCAATTCTGTGAATAATCTTAGCTTATCATCCCTGCTCCCAGTTATAGGATCACTATTTAAAGAGGAAAGGGTTACTTTATTACTAAAAGATGGAGAAGCTGTGTCAGTTTGCATTGTTGTCGTAATGCAATTAATAAATCTTCAATTGCTGGGCTAGAGTATTGTAACAGATTACATCCTACAGAATTATTCCCAACTATAGAATCTCCTACGTCATTCTGATGTTCGTCTATAAATGCTGAAAGGTTGATCCTTTGATCATGCCTTCCTTCCTTGAATCACTAATCTGGGAAGGCCTCTATTCACTCATCTTTTCAATAAATAATAATTCGTTGGAAGCAGCTTTCTCAATACCACCAACACCTAATGTGGATCTAGTAGTTCTTGACATGTTAACACAAATGTATAAGAAACAACGAATAAAAAGCACAAATATTCTAACACAATCAGAGAATACTTTCTATACCAAATAACTACAGAAACCGCACAAAAATATGCAGCATGCAACACTTCTGTTACTAATAATGCATGAAAATAAGAAAAAAAATAACAAAGCGCATCAATAATCTTTCATTGTGAATGCAGTTGCAGAGAGTGGCTTTTCATCTGATTACAGAAACAAGAGCTACCAATAAGAGAATAGAGGTCGACTGTTGGAAACTGAGTGTGACAAAGCCTCTCCCTTGCAAACTGAAAGCAAGTACTTCTGAATTCTGATCTAGAATAGCCTTAGGCACCCTGCTTTCGAACACTTAGTTAGCTATGTGAATTACTTTTCTAAATTGCAACTGTCTATCTCCAAATGAGACTGAATATAAAGAACCATTATCGGTAATGCTCAGAAAGGTTTTGACACAAAACAATCACACACAATGGTTAACTGTTACTTAATGAAAACTGTAACTTGTAAAAATGCTAAAAATGCATCTGCTGAATTAATATGAAAACTTTGCAAATAAAAACTGTTCCTAAAGTCGTCTCAGATGTTCGATTAGGCCCTACCACAGACTCTTACCTTTGCAATGCATAAGTCGGTTCTACTCAGTCATACTGCAACACTATGAAGTGGCGAACTGTGTGTACCTGAAATAAATCACTGTCCTGCAAACTGCCATATCTTACTTTATTTTAAGCTGCTTTAGTACATTAAACTTGTGTAAACTTTTTTATTTAATGCAGTTCACTGTCCACGCAATAGTGCGAGGAGTGACAGTGCAAATTTTACCAGATTTAATTTTCATGTAAGAGGGAGGATTAGCTTCAGTGAAATATTTGTAAATGAATAAAAGGATATTTTGTAACTAGATTACATCATTTTAATGACATGAAAGTGACTCATACTATCATGAGCCACAAATTTTCCTCAGCAGCATTGACATATACGATAAAAATTACTTTTACACACAATATTTAAATTACTTAAGATTTACTCTTTGCTTTCCTAATTAAATACTTTTAACCAAAAGTGGGGGAGAAAGATAATTACACTCCTGGAAATGGAAAAAAGAACACATTGACACCGGTGTGTCAGACCCACCATACTTGCTCCAGACACTGCGAGAGGGCTGTACAAGCAATGATCACACGCACGGCACAGCGGACACACCAGGAACCGCGGTGTTGGCCGTCAAATGGCGCTAGCTGCGCAGCATTTGTGCACCGTCGCCGTCAGTGTCAGCCAGTTTGCCGTGGCATACGGAGCTCCATCGCAGTCTTTAACACTGGTAGCATGCCGCGACAGCATGGACGTGAACCGTATGTGCAGTTGACGGACTTTGAGCGAGGGCGTATAGTGGGCATGCGGGAGGCCGGGTGGACGTACCGCCGAATTGCTCAACACGTGGGGCGTCAGGTCTCCACAGTACATCGATGTTGTCGCCAGTGGTCGGCGGAAGGTCCACGTGCCCGTCGACCTGGGACCGGACCGCAGCGACGCACGGATGCACGCCAAGACCGTAGGATCCTACGCAGTGCCGTAGGGGACCGCACCGCCACTTCCCAGCAAATTAGGGACACTGTTGCTCCTGGGGTATCGGCGAGGACCATTCGCAACCGTCTCCATGAAGCTGGGCTACGGTCCCGCACACCGTTAGGCCGTCTTCCGCTCACGCCCCAACATCGTGCAGCCCGCCTCCAGTGGTGTCGCGACAGGCGTGAATGGAGGGACGAATGGAGACGTGTCGTCTTCAGCGATGAGAGTCGCTTCCGCCTTGGTGCCAATGACGGTCGTATGCGTGTTTGGCGCCGTGCAGGTGAGCGCCACAATCAGGACTGCATACGACCAAGGCACATAGGGCCAACACCCGGCATCATGGTGTGGGGAGCGATCTCCTACACTGGCCGTACACCACTGGTGATCGTCGAGGGGACACTGAATAGTGCACGGTACATCCAAACCGTCATCGAACCCATCGGTCTACCATTCCTAGACCGGCAAGGGAACTTGCTGTTCCAACAGGACAATGCACGTCCGCATGTATCCCGTGCCACCCAACGTGCTCTAGAAGGTGTAAGTCAACTACCCTGGCCAGCAAGATGTCCGGATCTGTCCCCCATTGAGCATGTTTGGGACTGGATGAAGCGTCGTCTCACGCGGTCTGCACGTCCAGCACGAACGCTGGTCCAACTGAGGCGCCAGGTGGAAATGGCATGGCAAGCCGTTCCACAGGACTACATCCAGCATCTCTACGATCGTCTCCATGGGAGAATAGCAGCCTGCATTGCTGCGAAAGGTGGATATACACTGTACTAGTGCCGACATTGTGCATGCTTTGTTGCCTGTGTCTATGTGCCTGTGGTTCTGTCAGTGTGATCATGTGATGTATCTGACCCCAGGAATGTGTCAATAAAGTTTCCCCTTCCTGGGACAATGAATTCACGGTGTTCTTATTTCAATTTCCAGGAGTGTAGTATGCTGAACACGTGATTGACAATTCACTCTGGATACCAACACATACATAATATTAAACACAATGAAATTTTTACTCTTCAATAATTACTCGGGTAGTGCTTGTAGCAAATAACACTTAATGAAAATTATCTTTTTCCAAACTAGCCGTCTCTTTACAAAATTCTCTTACGAATGCTCTTTAATCCGCAATTACACATCAGGTGGCTTCTCAAATTAAATTCATTCTCTGTGCTATACACCCGCCATATAAGCTCCTGCATTCGGGAGGAGGACGGTTCAAACCCGCGTCCGGCCGTCCTGATTTAGGTTTAATGTGATTTCCCTATATCGGTCTAGGCAAATGCCGGGATGGTTCCTTTGAAAGGCACGGCCGATGTCCTTACCCAACCTCGACCTAATCCAACCATGTGGTCCGCTCTAGTGATCCCGATGTCGGCGCGACGTTAAACCCTATCATCCTTCCTTCTTTGAAGCTCGTCGCTTTGCCATGACTCAGTATTGTCTCTCCCTCTCTGTAACTGACCCAGACACACGCTCAAGTTCTACTCAATAATACAACTTCTGGTAGTCAAAGACTACATAACATTCATGTGTTCAGGCATGCAAACACGATTCTGTTTGCAAAACAGTCAAAGAACCCGCTATGATGCGCGACAGATACAGCTTTCAGGTTTGCTCGTATACGCAGTAACACCAAGCACCGGCCAGTAGGATACAGACTGGGTGGACTTGGTATGGATTTTTACGTTTGTGCCGAAAGCGGGACTACTGAAACTTTTTACTAACGGGCTGCAGTAGGACACGTCATATCCTTCATCGTTTGTAGGACGTCGCATATAAAACTGAGAATTATAACCCTTCATGAAGGAGACAAAAGCGGAGAGAAGTCATCCATGTCCTCTGTACGAAGCCCTACTACAGTGCAGAAGCGCAGATCGACAGATGGAGGTTCAATGAAACATGAAGGCCCACTCGATGATTGCAAAGCATCGGCGGAATCGGCTACCTTCGAAGCTCATCATAGTGAAGACGATGTAATGACACGACCAGAACGTAAGGATCCACCAGCGCCGCCATACAGAGGACCACTGACAAGCTCTAGATAGTCAGTGCTGTAATCGGCTCCAATGAGTACTTCTGAAATGGTGGGTCGCTGTCTCTCCAGAAGTGGGAGAAATGTCGCGGCCTTTCACCAAGTTAAATATCTACATTTTCTTTACAAGTGACCTGTCGATGTAAAAGTACAAAAATATCAAACGATGAGAAAATGGTTGGAGTGCTGATGGTTACCAGTTCAAATCCGACGACCAGGCGTTATTTAGTGTTTACCATTTCACGATGTTTCTTGAAATATCTTACTTTGCTTATGTTTGTATATTGTGAAATTTTTAATGTTTGTACGAAAATCGGCGTTCTGGAATATTCGATGTTCGGATAAATAGCTACCCTCTCCATCCAGGAGGTAAGACCAGTTCTCACTGTGCGTTGGTGTTCGTAACAAACGTGCTTTCAGTTCTGACTGTACATCTTTGACGACCCTAGTTTCGAATTTGGACTTGAGTGTGGTCACAACGCATCGATATTTTAGTTAACCTTACACCACATTCTTACTGAACGCTTCAGTGGGATACTTTTTTTGTCAAAGTTGCATTGAGGCAGGAACTTTATTGCATAGGATAGTACTGAGAGACAGTTTGCAACGTATCGTAGCATTGGCGACTCCATGGCGTGTTGTGTGCACCACGACCAAATAGTGGAAAGAATTGGAAGGAAAATCAGCATTGGCCGTATTTTGTTGTTTTATTGTCAGCAAAATCGATTTTCGGTCACTTAGTGACCATCCTCAACTTGTGATTTTCGGTTTTATGCTCTCTGTTCATTATGTGAAAATTTTTAACTACTAGCACTGAGGATGGTCACTAAGTGACCGAAAATCGATTTTGCTGACAATAAAACAACAAAATACGGCCAATGCTGATTATCTTTCCAATTCTATGGCAATGCTTTTCGATGAAAATAATTCTTCATAGCCATGTTTAAAACACTTTTTAATTTACCTGTATAGTTATGAAACTAACACATTGTGTTCCAAGATAAGTTTCATCACTCTAGGACCTATATCGCCAAAATCTTTGGATATTTCTCGTTACGAAGACAGTCGTCACTGACTGTTCAGTTTGGAGGAGGTAGCACCACTTCACATGGCTGACACCGACTGCCAGCCACACCTCTCCGTTGGCAGGAGGAGAAGGCACAGCGCCATCACGAACAGACGCAGCGACATCAACGCCATTGCTCCTGTGGAACCCGTGGACTCGTCACGCAGCTCCAGTCCCTGAAATAATTTTTCGAAACTTGATTGGGTGCATCTTCAAATTCTCACTTGGTAGACAACAAAGCAGGTCATATAGCGAAACAAATGCAGCTGTTTTCACAAGTTAACTCAAAACCAGAAAAATTTACTAATGAAAAAGTATTGAAATTCACAATATTCACATAATTTGAAGAACACAGAAAATGATCTAGATAAAGGGCGAACTCCAAGCTTCGAACAAAACATAGTTGCGTTCACACTTGAGATATGTTTCAACTGAGAAACGCTTATCTGTCAGTTTGACACAGTGCAAATGGCAAGTGCCATGTGGGAGTCTTATTAGTCTGCGCAGGAATCCAGACCATTTGGATATAGTGATGTGTGACATTAATTATGATGTCTGTGAGATATGCAAACGTTGAGTACTAATCTTCTTGCGAATGGTGTTTCCAAATCTCAACATGCATATCTCTATTACCACTGCATACCCCGCAGTTTTTAAATAATTCCCGAATAAAATGATCAAGTCTACAACCACAACAGATACACTGCACAAGCCAATGAGCAGTGGTCGGCGATAGGTACCCTTTTCTGCTCCTGCAAAGAGGGGAAACGATAGCCTACATGCCCTTCTGCGAACTCAAGTCAACATTATTCTCTCCTTATGGTTCTTGCGTGACGTAAACTTTGAAAGCAGTGGAATCATACTATTGTATGGCTAATATATCGGTTCTTTAACCTTCCTCAACAGCCATGGAGGTACTTTCCGTCTTTGCAACTAACTGAAAGGCAGTTTGTATTTTGCAATACGCGTTTCACTTATTTTGTTTATGAAACATTTTCAGTGGCCTGACATACATGTTTGTTTTATCTACAGGGTGTTCATTCATTTTGCTGAAGACATTGAAATATCTCGATAACTACTCTTTGTATAAAAATACACTACTGGTCATTAAAATTGCTACACCAAGAAGAAATGCAGATGATAAACGGGTATTCATTGGACAAATATATTATGCTAGAACTGACATGTCATTACATTTTCACGCAATTAGGGTGCATAGATCCTGAGAAATCAATACCCAGAAAAACCACCTCTTGCCGTAATAACGACCTTGATACGCCTGGGCATTGGATAGCGTGTACAGGTACAGCTGCCCATGCAGCTTCAACACGATACCACAGTTCATCAAGTGTAGTGACTGACGTAATGTGACGAGCCAGTTGCTCGGCCACCATTGACCACAAGTTTTCAATTGGTGCGAGATCTGGAGAATGTGCTGGCCAGGGCAGCAGTCGAACATTTTCTGTATCCAGAAAGGTCCGTGCAGGACCTGCAACATGCGGACGTGCATTATCCTGCTGAAATGTAGGGTTTCGCAGGGATCGAATGAAGAGTAGAGCAACGAGTCGTAACACTTCTGAAATGTAACATCTACTGTTCAAAGTGCCGTCAATGCGAACAAGAGGTGACCGATACGTGTAACCAATGGCACCCTATACGATCGCGCCGGGCGATACGCCAGTATGACGATAATGAATACACGCTTCAAATGTGCGTTCACCGCGACGACGCTAAACACGGATGCGATCATCATGATGCTGTAAACACAACCTGGATTCATCTGAAAAATGACGTTTGGCAAAACGTGCACCCAGGTTCGTCGTTGAGTACACCATCGCAGGCGCACCTGTCTGTGATGCAGCGTCAAGGGTAACCGCAGCCATGGTTCCCGAGCTGATAGTCCATGCTGCTGCAAAACGTCGTCGAACTGTTCGTGCAGATGATTGTTGTCTTGCAAACGTCTCCAGCTGTTGACTCAGGGATCGAGACCTGGCTGCACGATCCGTTAGAGCCATGCGGATGAGATGCCTGTCATCTCGACTGCTAGTGATACGAGGCCGTTGGGATGCAGTACGGCGTTCCGTATTACCCTCCTGAACCCACCGATTCCATAGTCTGCTAACAGTCATTGGATCTCGACCAACGCGAGCAGCAATGTCGCGATACGATAAACCGCGATTACGATAGGCTACAATTCGACCTTTATCAAAGTCGGAAACGTGATGGTAGGCATTTCTCCTCCTTACACGATGCATCACAACAACGTTTCATCAGGCAACGCCGGTCAACTGCTATTTGTGTATGAGAAATCGGCTGGAAATTTTCCTCATGTCAGCACGTTGGTGTCGCCACCGGCGCCAACCTTGTGTGAATGCTTTGAAAAGCTAATCATTTGCATATCACAGCATCTTCTTTCTGTCGGTTAAATTTCGCGTCTGTAGCACGTCGTCTTCGTGGTGTAGCCATTTTAATGACCAGTAGTGTAATTATAATTCCAATTTGTTTGCCCCGGAGGGGGACATTCCATGATGCCACACTCAACCCGCCATCCACCCAGTGCGTTGGTTGGGGCGGCAAGGGGAAGGCAACTTCGAAATCCTCAATGGGAACCCCCGTTTTTGGTTGCAGATTACGATTCTATGGCAAAATCTAGATATTCTACGTTTTGTTTGAAGTATTTTCTTCGTTTCACCACAGATAGCGCTGTAATCGGAGGAATAGAAATTGGTACACAATCGCAATTTACGACGTGCTACTCATCGAGCCTTGAGTATCCAATGACACGTGGGGACGCGCCTCAGCGCTGCGAGGGTAGCGCAGGCCGGTATTTCTTATTGTCAACGTTTTATCCCTCCGAAATATCGAACATTGGATTACACGACGCCCCACTATGGCCGTGTAACGAACTACGACGTATCGTAACAGACAGTAAACTGCGATCGGAGCTCGTGAGTGGTTCAGACGTAGAGCAGATAGTGGCTCCAAACGTTACTATACTTGCGCTATGTTTATTGCCTACACACCTGCCTATCACTTGGAGAACAGACGTGGAAGTGTACGATGAATTTCGCAATCACGAAGAAACTGGGCGAATGTGTTAGCCTCAGGTAGGAGAGTAAAGTGTATGGATAAAATTAGACCCCGAATTTCTTCCTCGACTGCTACCCCTCTCCTCTCATCCCCTTCATCCCCTCTCCCTCTCTATTGAACATGCCCTCCCTCTGCCTCACCACTCTCTTTCTCTCCGCTATACCCTTCTCCCCATCGTCTCCTGTTCTATTTAGTGTCTGGGAAGCAGGCCAATTAGCGACATTCTAAGTCGACTCCTCTACAGTAAACACCCATGTTTACCTCTCTAGGTCACACCTCAGTGCTTTACTTCCATATCAGGTCCTACAGTCACAATTTTCAACTCCTCCCTAAGCTAAAGTTTTTCATTTAATTTCTTTGAAATAGACCAACTATAGAGATTCCTTAGGCAAGGACGGATGGACATGACATCATTATCGTCCAACAGCCATGATATTTGTGGAATGTCTGCACGTCATCAGACATATTTGCACCTTCGCCAACAGTTATTTATTTTCCGTACCCTGAGGAGATTAAAATACTAAAACCTTATGCTACCAGCAGTTTGAGAGGATATTGTTGTCTTACTTTTGATTATTTTTTTTGTTTTACATATAGCTATTGTGAGCTGTACGTACCTAGGCATATGTATATGAAACTTTCTGGCATCACAAACTGATAGTAGCTTCATTTTCTATTCTGATATTTAGGGTAATATAGCTTTGAAGTTACAGTCATTTCCTTAGCTAAATCAGTAATCTACTTCGGTTTGTTGAAAGTGATCATCATATTTGAAAGAAAGTCTAGGATATTTGTCAGTAAAATGTAAAACAGTTCGTTTACTTACTATATGCTACAATTTTGCGCTATTAAGTCACTACATTCTAAGTAAAACATATTGAATTTTGATGATTGTGTTATCTGTGACTTGAAAGACTTGTGTTAACGCATATAATGTAAAAGGAACGGTTGGTACAGATATGGAACTCCCATAACCTGAAATTTTTAGTAGTTTTCCAAGAACGGTGCACACCATCAACTGTCATTTAAGGGGGCAGATGATAACACACAACGTTCTACACTAGAAAAACACAAATGGCGCTGCTGACTGGCTAATACGGGTTTTTTATTAGTTTACTTATTGGATCTACTTGAGGAAATTTTCCCCTGGGATGGCTAAAATTTATTCTTATCTACGTGATGGACATAACTGTGTTGGCAAAAGAGGAAGAATGGCTGAAATATTAACAATAGTAATAACCAGTTGAATCACAGACCTATAAGTTATAGAAGAACACCCTCCTCTAACTACACAATAAGAGTAAGAGTTTGAAATTGCGCAAAAAGTGTAATTAATATCCGTTAGGCCCAAAGTACACTCAGTCGTTTGGTAACTTTCGTAATTGCAGCAGTGCATCCAGGTACACCATTTAATTTGTAAGTTGTCACAGCTTCTTATAAGAGGCAACTTATTTTAAATTTCAGCCCCCCGCTGTGGCCGAGCGGTTCTAGGCGCTTCAGTCCGGAACCGCGCGACTGTTGCGGTCGCAGGTTCGAATCCTACCTCAGGCTTGGATGTGTGTGATGTCCTTAGGTTAGTTAGGTTTAAGTAGTTCTATGTTCTAGGGGACTGATGACCTTAGAAGTTAAGTCCCATAGTGCTCAGAGCCATTTGAACCATTTATTTTAAATTTCCTCTGTGCTCTCTAGCTTATATTACTATATTTCGTGTGTGTTTGTGTACTCATCAGGCACCGTTCCGCGCTTTATTAACTATCTAGAGCATATTTCTGCCGTCTTTACTACCAATAAGAACTGAGATTGCTATGTTCAGTTGAAATTTCAGTTGGTGACCTTTCGCTCGCAGCTCCATGCAGTGCTGGCTTTGGTCATGCAGTTTGTGACCGTAGCCATTGGGCATCACTCTAGGGGACCAGATGTGGGAATCTGAGGGTCGTCCAGCACGTCCCATTTGTCCACCAATCGGTCCACTACTGTAGTCGCCCCAGGTACTGCCCAGACCAAGGATGACCGTTCATCAGTGGTCGAGTGGGAGGTCATTGCAAGGTAAGCAGTGAAAGACTTTCAGAGGGACCAATTGGAGGGCCTCCCTGGTTTATCTGATGAACAGGTGTCGGCGCTGTCTGTGACTGACCAATATAATAAGCCACGTGCAGTCGCTCGCCCTGTTCCAGAGGGAGCCTTTTGGCCCACAAGTTCTGGACACTCACTGAGGTTGGGATTACTGGTAATTGGGGGCTCCAATGTTTGGTGCGTAATGAGGCCCCTTAGGGATATGGATGACAAGAAGGGGAAGGAATGCAGTGTGTGCACTGTGTGCATGCCAGGAGGAGTCATTTCAGATGTGGAACGGGTGCGTCCTTTCTTCACAAACAGCACTGTGTGCAGCTCATGTTAATACTAACGATGTGTGCCACTTTGGATTGGAAGAGATTCCCTCTGGTTTTCGTTGGTTAGTTGAAGTGGTAAAGACCGCCAGTCTTGCTTGCGAGATGAAGGCCAAAAAATGGTTCAAATGGCTCTGAGCAGTATGGGACAACTTCTAAGGTCATCAGTCCCCTAGAACTTAGAACTAATTAAACCTAACTAACCTAACAACATCACACACATCCATGCCCGAGGCAGGATGCGAACCTGCGACCTTAACGGTCGCGCGGTTCCAGACTGTAGCGCCTAGAACCGCTCGGCCACCCCAGCCGGCGATGAAGGCAGAGCTCTCCATCTGTAGTATCATCGTTTAAGAACCGAGTGTAGGGTCTCAATCAGAGGCTCGGACGCTTCTGCGACAATGTAGGCTGCAGATTCCTCGACTTGTGCAGTAGGGTGGTGGTTTTTGTGTTCTGCTTAGTATGTCAGGAGTCCACTACACACAGTAAGTGCCTACATGGGTAGTGAAGGCAATATGGAGGGGACTGGGTGGCTATTTAGTTTAGACGGTCTTAGGAAACTACAGAAACGGTGTCAGCCTAAGAGAGTACGGGGCAAACACAAGACGAGGATAGACATAGCAACAATCGGTATTAGCTGTATTGGAAAGCAACCAGAGCTACAGGCGCTGATAGACAGCGCTAAAGGTCTAACTATTGTAAGTACAGAATGCTCGCTGAAGGCGGACATAAGTTCAGCCGAAATTCTTACCAAGAACCTAACGATGTTCGGAAAGGAAAGATTAAATACAGTTGGCGGTGGAGTGTTTATTTCTGTCAGGAATAGTCCTTGTAGTGAAGTTGAAGTGGATTGTTTCTGTGAGTTACTCTGGGGAGGGGTTAACTTGACAACCGGAATAAATCAATAATTTGTTCCTTGTACTGATCCCCCATTCGGATGATACAGTTTCCTAACATTACAAAGAAAACTTGAGTCTCGTTTCAAATAGGTACTCCACTCATACAATTACAGTCGGTGGTGAATTCAATCTACCCTCCATATGCTGGCGAAAATACATGGTGGTAGGCGTAAAACGTCGTTGGAAATCGTACTCAATGCTGTTTCAGAAAATTATTTTCAACAGTTAGTTCAGGAGCTCAATCGAAGTGTAAATCATTGCCAATACAAACTTGATCTTTAAGTAACAAATAATACTAAGCAAATAGGGGGCATCGTGATGGATACAGGGGGTTAGTGACCACAAGGTCCTTGCAGCAGGACTGGTGCTGTAACATCGAGACCCACAAAAGATAAACGCAAAATCTATTTTATCTATTTTAAAAAAATAGATAAAAGTTCGCTTGACGCCTTCCTAACGGACAGTGTCCACTCTTTCCAAACTAACTATATAAGCACAGACTAGATGTGATTTGAAGAAATAGTATCAACAGCACTTGGGAGATATATATCCCAAATAAATTAATAAGAGATGTCACTGACGCAGTTGATAAACAAAACAGGTCAGAACACTGTTGCAGAACCAACCAAAAAAATCCCAAATTTAAAAGAACGCAAAATCCCCAAGACTGACGAAGTTTTACACAAGCTCGAAATTTAGCGCAATCTTCAATACGAGATGATTTTCATAGTTTCCACAACGAACATCAGTTTCGAAATCTGACTGACAACCCAAAGAGGTTCTGTAAAGTACACAAGCGGCAAGACGCAGTCAATATCTTCACTTCGCGATAACAATGGTGATGTTATTCAAAAATGGCTCTGAGCACTATGGGGCTTAACATCTGTGGTCATCAGTCCCCTAGAACTTAGAACTACTTAAACCTAACTAACCTAAGGACTTCACACACATCCATGCCCGAGGCAGGATTCGAACCTGCGACCGTAGCAGTCCCGCGGTTCCGGACTGAGCGCCTAGAACCGCTAGACCACCGCGGCCCGCGGTGATGTTATTGATGCCTGTGTCACTAAACCAGGGTTAATAAACACGGATTTCCGAAACTCTTTCACGAAAGAAGACGAAGTAAGTATTCCAGTATTCGAATAAAGAACAACTAGCAACATGAGTAACTTAAAAGTAGATCTCCTCGGTGTAGCAAAGCCACTTAAATCACTTAATGAAGGCAGACTGTATACCACTTAAGAGTCCTATCAGAATATGCTGATACAATAGCTCCATACATAGTAGCCGTGTATAACCGCTCGCTCGTCGATAGATCCGCATGTAAAGACTGAAAAGTTGCACAAGTCACAGCAATACCCAAGAGAGGAAATCGGAGTAATCCACTGAATTACAGACCCTTATCACTAACGTCGATGTGCATTACAATTTTGGAACGTATACTGTGTTCGAACAGTATGAAGGACAGGGGATGTCAAACAGATGCCGTAGTTAGGTTTTTGATAACATTCCTCGCAAGTGACATCTAATCACATCGCGTGTCTATGGAGCATCGTCATATCTGTGCGACTGGATTCGTGATTTCCTGTCAGAAAAGTCACACGTCGTAGTCAATGACGGAAAGTCATCGAGTAAAACAAAAGTAATATCTGCGGTTCCCTCTGCTGTTCCTGATTTACATCAACGATTTAGGAGACAATCTGGCTAGTCTTTTTAAATTGTTTGCAGATGATGTTGTAAAGTCTTTAGATGAACAAAACCATTCCAAAATGACTTAAATAAGATATGAGTATGGTGCGAAAAGTGTCACTTGACTGTAAATAATGAAAAGTGTGAAGACATACACATGAATACTAAAAGGAATCCACTACATTTCGGGTACATGAAAAATCTCACAAACATGAGGAATGTAAGTTCAAGGATCACAGTCGCCAATAACTTAAACTGGAACAATTACATAGATAATGTTATGGGAAAAGCAAACCAAAGACTGTTATTTATCGGTAGAACACTTAGAAAATGCAACAGGTCTCCGAAAGAAACTGCCTACCGTGCACATCTCCATCCTTCCCTGGAATATTTCTGCGTGGTATGGTATCCGAATCAAATAGGATTCACGGAGGGCATCGGGAAAATCCAAAGAAGGGCAGCTCGTTTTCTGCTATCGCGAAACGGGGGAAGAGAGTGCCACGGATACGATACGCGAAATGGGGTGAGAACTTGCCATGGAATATCAAACACCAACTTTCTCCTCGGAATGCGAAAATATGTAATTGGCGACCTCCTAAACGTGAGCAAATGGTCATTATAACAAAATAAGAGAAATCAGAGTTCGCACGAAAAGATTTAAATGTTCATTTCTCCTGCACGCTTTCCGAGTGTGGAACGGGAGAAAAATAGCTTCAAGGTGGCTCGATATTCCTTCTACCAGACCCTTAATTGTGAACTGCAGAGTAATCATGTAGATGTAGACGTAGATATAACCGTAAATAGTGACTCTCAACCGAAACACAAAGCTAAGTTAGGAGCACAGGTATCTTATATAATGAAATTAAATGTTCAGATGTGTGTGAATTCCTAAGGCACCAAACTACTGAGGACATCGGTCCCTACTTAAACTATGTTATGCTGAGAACAACGCACACACCCATGCCCGAGGGAGGACTCGAACCTCCGGCGGGAGGGGCCGTGCAATCCGCGACAAGGCGCCTAGTGAAATTAGGCAACATTATGTTGAACTGAGTAGAAAGCTGCACATTTTGCACCTGCAAACGGCAACTTACCCCAACAGTTCTGCAATCCTGTGGCACACGGTACATAAAGCAGAATATAATATTGTGACCTGTGTGTGTATTGTGTATTGAACTAGGGACCTAGAAACGACGGACAGGCTTCATCCCGCCGTAGCCCTCATTGGTTGACAACCCCACAACACAGGCCACAGCAGTCCATCCACCCCACCGTCGCCCCACACCGAACCCAGGGTTATTGTGCGGTTCGGCTCCCAGTTGACCCCCCCCCCCCCCCCCCCGGGAATGCCTCGTATCAGACGAGTGTAACCCCAAATGTGCTTGGAGGTGTAACTGAGGCGGAATAAGGGGAACCAGCCCGCATTCACCAAGGCAGTTGGAAAACCGATTTAAAAACCATCCACAGACTGGCCGGCACACCGGACCTCGACGCTAATCCACTGGGCGGATAATGGGGTACCTGTAACAAGATTTATTTATCGCGTAGAGTGTACAAAGGCGTAAGTGTCTTCAGGGCTGCAGGCAGTGGCCGGGCGCAAGGGCACATGCCGCGAGAGAGTAATGACGCTTTGTCAGCGAGTCGCGACGTCGTCGCTGCAGGTCTGTGGCATGACTGTGTGCTGGGCTGGCGGCGGCGGCAGGCCAAGGAAGGCATTGGCTGCCCCCCCCCCCTTTCCCCCTTCCACGGTGACCCATTACGACTTCCACCTCAGCGCTCTTGAATGCAGTCCGTCGTGTGCTCAGTTGGAAACTGCCAACAGTGGCCCAGGATGTCCGCTGTCCCGACGACTAGCCCCTGGTCAGCCTCCATGGATCGACCAAGATTGCATCAGATGCTCACCAGTCGGCCAGGATTGCGCGAGGACGCTCATCACCTGGTCACTCTGAAGATGGCAGTGTGTAGATCATCTATGATGACCCAGTGATGAAGAAGGACTGGCCACTGACCAATCTTCTCATCTATGATGACTCAATAGGTAGCAACGGCAGACCGTGTGTGTAGTATGCTTCAGATTGACTGCCTCTCGCTATTGAAGCCAGCAAGCAAGTGGCAGGCTGGCCATTGCCTATCGGCCTGTCATGGTTTCACTGAAACTCAACCGATTGTCATTCTCTCTGGGTCTAGTAACGTGGACACAATGGCAGCACTGCAGACTATGTCCTTGAGCTCTAAAAGACTCTCTATTTCATGGGTCATGTAAGCGCCTATGATGTGGTTGTTGTGACTGTATAAATACATTTGTCCTTACTTATCGGACCTGTCAGTGCTCCTTGCCTTGGATCGCTAAGCTCGGTTCTGTCTACGTTAGATTTTGTGGTGGCATTTGAGTGGTGAAGTTACATAGTGTTACCTCACAGTCCCTTTTTAAGTAACACAGGAAAGGTTGCGTTTCTGTCTGCCTCATTCTGTGATCTGTTCCACTAGTAGCTTGTCTTGTTGAGATACTGATGGGCACATCAGCCCAGTAATAACTTACTTTGTTTTGATCTTGCTTGGTAAATCTTCAACAACATTTTAAGATTCCACAATAAAATTATTCAGCGGCGCGACAGTTCATCGCTGTTAAAAAAATTGTTTCTGTTTTGTCTGTATTTATTCTCTGCATTAATCTCGCAAATGTAATTTCATAACTGTACATGGTGCAAAACTTTGTAACTTATAGGGGCTGACTTTCATAGGCTGTTTTCCAATCACAGGCTGTTTCCCAGTTCTATATTATCATCCTGAAGTTTTGGCTTTCTGAGCACTTTTTACAGTTGCATTTCATTATCCTAATATTCCTTTCTTACAAGCTACAATAATTTACAGTTTCCTTATTTTAAATTTCTCGGTTTATGCTAGTTAACCACTCGACAGGGAACCACATTTCTGCATCCATTCTCCTGGTATTGCTGAATATGCTGCAGCATCGACCACATGGAAATGGTTGCCACCAGTTTGTCTAAGAAATGTACGAGGGTCCTTCGGAAAGTGAAGAACGTTTTGTTTTGACACGTGATCGCATCTCCCCACAGCCACCGCTGAAGGGCCACTGACCTCGGTACTCATCCGCTTCAGTTTGTCGGCAGCTATGATCCAATACAACCGCTTGCTGCTTAGATGTGCGACTTTAAAATGTATGATAAAATTGAATACTCCACCAAGTGAGAGGTGCAAAGTGTTATCCCCTTTTTAAACGCACAAAAAGTCGGACCAGTGGAATCTATAATGAAATAACTGGGTTTACGGTAATGCGATGAACGAAGCGTTGTTTGGAAGTTGTGTATCATGTTTAGTAGCGAACAGAAGAATATTAACGACGAATATCGATCAGCCCATACCTCACTGGTGATACAAAGCAAGGATTGAAACAAAAATCCAAGAAGATAGGTGTTTCACAATTAGTGAACTGCTCTCATTCTTTCCAGATAGTTCAAGGAATGTGTTGTATGAGATTGTTAGTGCAGACTTGGGCTATAAAAAGCGTGTGCCAGGTGGATGCCTCGAATTTTGTCGTATGAACACAAAACCAAACGAATGGCAGCTGCATTGACATTCCTCAGCCGATGTGAAAGGAATGGTGATGCATTTTTTAATCACATTGCCACTGGTGATGAGACTCAGATAAAACATTTCATACCAGAAACAAAGCGCCGATCAATGGAGTAGTATCATTCGCAATCCCCAACAAAACCGAAAAATCAAAACCGATTTTGAGCAGCAGAAAGATTGTGGTTACAGTGTGCTGCTCAACCACTACACGCTTAGAGGTGAGACCATAAATACAGTAGCCAACAAGTGACGCGGAATGCTAAGCAGTGGAGTCGCCCTCCTTCACTTGCTTCAGCTGTCTCACATGAAAATGTTTCAACATCCGTCATACATGTTGTACTTAGCCTCAAATGATTACCACAAATTGAAAGATTTTTTGAGGACAGTGTCACGGAAGTGATGATGAACCTAAAGAAGCCGTTAAGCAGCGGTTCAACAACTTGGCAGCAACTGAGTATGCAGTAGACATAGAAAGCTGGTAATGCGGTACGACAAGTGCCTAAATATGAAAACGGTGACTACATAAAAAAGTAACTTGGGTATCAAACTGCATTTAAAATACAGTTTCGTTTAATTACACTAAATAAGAGCTTCTGGCAAAAGAAACGTTTTTTACTTTCTGAACATCCCTCGTATGAGATTAGGATTCAGAGTGTGGCTAAGGTAAGTTAGATTTTGCGTTAGCAGTATTTCTAATTATACTGGAGTACAGTCATATCATACTCGTGAGTGTAGCTGGGAGGCGAAAGTTCGTCTCGGCTACCTCAGGTGGTGCCATTCAACAACCTGCCAATACCACATAACTCGAACTCTATGATCCCCTGAGGTTTTCCTTCCATATAGTAGCTCATAATTACAGATCGTTGTTCAAAGACTGAGTATATACAATGCGATCCTGTTGTTGTGGTCTTCAGTCCTGAGACTGGTTTGATGCAGCTCTCCATGCTGCTCTATCCTTCATCTCCAAGTAAATACTGCAATCTACATCCTTCTGAATCTGCTTAGCGTATTCATCTCTTAGTCTCCGTCTACGATTTTGACCCTACGCGCTGCCCTCCAATACTAAAATGGTGATCCCTTAATGCCTCAGAATACGTCCTACCAACCGATTGCTTCTTCAAGTCAAGTTGTGCCACATTTCCCTTTTCTCCAATTCTATTCAATACTCTCTCATTAATTATGTGATCTACCAATCTAATTTTCAGCGTTCTTCTGCAGCATCACATTTCGGAAGCTTCTATTCTTTTCTTGTTTCAACTATTTATCGTCCACGTTTCACTTCCATACAACGTTATACAAATACTTTCAGAAACGACTTCCTGACACTTAAATCTATACTCGATGTTAACAAATTTCTCTTCTTCAGAAACGCTTTCCTTACCACTGCCAGTCTACATTTTATATTCTCTCTACTTCGACTATCATCAGTTACTTTGCTCCCCAAATAGCAAAACTCATCTACTACTTTAAGTGTCTCGTTTCCTAATCTAATTCCCTCAGCATTACCCGACTTAATTCGACTACATTCCATTGTCCTCGTTTTGCCTTTGTTGATGTTCATCTTATATCCTCCTTTCAAGACACTGTCCATTCCGTTCAGCTGCTCTTCCAGGCCTTTGCTGTCTCTGACAGAATTACAATATCATAGGCGGACCTCAAAGTTTTTATTTCTTCTCCATGGATTTTAATTCCTACTCCGAATTTTCCTTTTGTTTCCTTTACTCCTTGCTCAATATACAGATTGAATAACGTCGGGGATAGGCTACAACCCTGTCTCACTCCCTTCCAACCACTGCTTCTCTTTCAAGTCCCTCGACTCTTAGAACTGCCATCTGGTTTCTGTACAAATTGTAAATAGCCTTTCGCTCCCTGTATTTGACCCCTGCTACCTTCAGAATTTGAAAGAGAGTATTCCAGTCAACATTATCAAAAGCTTTCTCTAAGTCTCCAAATGCAAGAAAAGTAGGTTTGCCTTTTCTTAATCTATTTTCTAAGACATGCCGTAGGGTCAGTATTGTCTCACATGTTCCAACATATCTACGGAATCCAAACTGATCTATCCGAGGTCGGCTTCTACCAGTTTTTCCATTCGTCTCTAAAGAATTCGTATTAGTGTTTTGCACCCGTGGCTTATTAAACTGATAGTTGGGTACATCTGTCAACACCTGCTTTCTTTGGGACTGGAATTATTATATTCTTCTTGAAGTCTGAGGGTATTTCGCCTGTCTCATACATCTTGCTCACTAGATGGTAGAGGTTTGTTAGGCCTGGCTCTCCCAAGGCTGTCAATACTTCTAATGGAATGTTGTCTAGTCTCATGGCCTTGTTTCGACTTAGGTCTTTCAGTGCTCTGTCAAACTCTTCACGCAGTATCATATCTCCTATTTCATCTTCATCTACCTCCTCTTCCATTTTCAATAATATTGTCCTCAAGAACGTCGCCCTTGTAAAGACGCTCTTTATACTCCTTCCACCTTTCTGCTTTCCCTTCTTTGCTTAGAACTGGATTTCCATTGGAGCTCTTGATATTCATACATGATGTTCTCTTTTCTCCAAAGGTCTCTATAAGTTTGCTGTAGGCAGTATCTATCTTACCGCTAGTGATTTGCGCCTCTACGTTCTTACATTTGTCCTCTAGCCATCCCTGCTTAGCCATTTTGCACTTCCTGTCGATCTCATTTTTGAGACGTTCGTATTCCTTTTTGCCTGCTTCATTTACTGTATTTTTATATTTTCTCCTTTTATCAATTAAATTCAATATCTCTTCTGTTACCCAAGAATTTCTATTAGCCCTCGTCTTTTTACCTACTTGATCCTCTGCTGCCTTCACTGTTTCATCTCTCAAAGCTACTCATTCTTCTTCTTCTGTATTTCTTTCCCCCATTCTTGTCAATCGTTCCCTAATGCTCTCTCTGAAACTCTCTAAAATCGCTGGTTCTTTCAGTTTATCCAGCTCCCATCTCCGCAAATTCCCACTTTTTTTTCAGTTTTTTCAGTTTTAATCTACAGTTCATAACCAATAGATTGTGGTCAGAGTCCACATCTGCCCCTGAATATGTCTTACAATTCAAAACCTAGTTCCTGAATCTCTGTCTTACCATTATATAATCTGTCTGAGACCTTCCAGTATCTCCAGGCTTCTTCCATGCATACAACCCTCTTTCATGATTTTTGAACCAAGTGATAGCTATGATTAAGTTATGCTCTGTGCAAAATTCTACCAGGCAGCTTCCTCTTTCGTTCCTTACCCCAATTCCATATTCACCTACTACGTTTCCTTCTCTTCCTTTTCCTACTATCGAGTTCCAGTCACCAATGACTATTAAATTTTCGTCTCCCTTCACTATTTGAATAATTCTTTTATCTCATCATACATTTCATCATTCTCTTCGTCATCTGCCGAGCTAGTTGGCATATAAACTTGTACTACTGTGGCAGGCGTGGGCTTTGTATCTATCTTGGCCACAATAATGCGTTCACTATGCTGTTTTAGTAGCTTACCTGCATTACTATTTTCCTATTCATTATTAAACCGCCTCCTGCATTACCCCTATTTGATTTTGTATTTATGACCCTGTGTTCACCTGACCAGAAGTCTTATTCCTCCTGCCACCGAACCTCACTAATTGCCACTATATCTAACTTTAACCTATCCATTTCCCTTTTTAAATTTTCTAACCTACCTGCCCGATTATGATATTCCATGCTCCGATCCACGCTCTGATCTGTAGAACGCCAGTTTTGTTTCTCCTGATAACAACGTCCTCCTAAGTAGTCCCCACCCGGAGATCCGAATGGAGGACTATTTTACCTCCGGAATATTTTACCCAAGAGGACGTCATCATCATTTAACCATATAGTAAAGCTGCATGCCCTCGGGAAAAATTATGGCTGTAGTTTCCCCTTGCTTTCAGCCATTCGCAGTACCAACAGAGGAAGGCCCTTTTGGTTAGTGCTGCAAGGCCAGATCAGTCAGTCATCTAGATTGTTGCCCTTGCAACTACTGGAAAGGCTGCTGCCCCTCTTCAGGAACCACACGTTTGTCTGGCGTCTCAACAGATACCCCTACGTTTTGTGACCCTATCTTTTGAAAATAATCTGTGGTGCCAATATTTACTTCTGACGTTCTGTTTCCTTTGTGTTCCATAGAAGCAGTTGTATCTCACATGACTGTGGGTCAGTCTGCACTTCTCTGGTTGAAGAAATGGTGATATTTAAAGTGTAACATCGATATTGTGCGTTCGTCCCTACTACTGGCATTGGAACTAACAAGAATAAATTTGCTCTATCTGTATTTACTACCACATATGCTATGTGGTAAAATATTACTAAGTTTTTCTCTGACACTTCTGCTGCATATGGTAACTCTGCAGGAAATTCTTTTTTTGCTAGTTGCCAAGAATTGCTGTTTCAGCAGTAATACTGAGCTAAAATGTTTGTTTACCTCGTGGCAGACTTCTTCTTGTAATGACCTATCTTCAATTTTTGTGTCATTGAACCGATCTGCTAACGCTCGTAAGTTATGACTACTGCTAATTTGCTGTCCAGTAAGGTCAGTCGTTTTTGTATTTCTCCCAAATCATTGTTCACTGTTTTCACTGTATTCCAGTTATATTTGGCTAACTCCACAGTTAATTTGTGAACCTTATTTGTGTTGTTCAGAACACCTTGCTCTAAAGTCAACAGTTGCATTGTATGCCTTCCTAATCTAGCTCTGGTAGTACCTGCCAAATTTTGCACTTAACAAAGCATGTTATTCAGCTCCTGGAATTTACATTCTCGCTTTTCCAATACTGTTGTTAAGATTTTTCTCCTCCATCCGGCTAACCTCTTTTCCTATACGCTCTTTTCCTGTTAAGTAACATCTGTGGTACAATGCCAGAAATTTGCATCAGTTGACCTGTCATTTTGCCATATGACTACCTCAGTTCCTGGGTTTCACAATGCACTTCGCTGAAAATTTTATATGCTGTGCTTCCTTATGTAACTCAATGAATGCTTCTTATAATCTGTGAACTTTGTTTCTTATCTCCCACACATCAGTGATTAATCTCAATGTCCATTGATGACTCATCAGAAACACATCTAGTTGTCGAGAAAATAACACATCTGTCTCCAGTGGCTGAATGTAAAATGCATGCATTGCTTCTCCATCGATTCAGTGCACCAGCATCAGGATTATCACGATGCATCTAGTTGTTCCTGGTAGTTCGCCATTAACGAAAGGATCTTTTGTCATCACCTTTCTCCTCCAAAAACGCTTGTATACACTAAAACAACTAAGAAATACACATAATTACTATAGAACCACAACATCCCGTAGTACAACTTCAGAAAACCCTTGACAAGAATAGAACAATTCGTAAACATAACACAACCAAACTTGAATATTACTGTTTGTTGTGTGAGCTCAATGCATAGAGTATACTATGCGTTTTCTTGCTGTCTGCTAGTATACACTTCTGAACCTTTTTAGTCGTTTTCATGTCCCCTGAATCCATGGTCAGAAGTTGAGGTAATATATCCACCACTCCTATAAAGGGTTTGACTCTATTCGCATTGACAATAGATGTACTCCACATAACATTTATTGGAGAAGTCATCTCCATAACACGATAAACATCATGATACCTAGTGAAGAATTTTTTCATCTTTCTCTTTGGCATGTGTGGGTTGGTGAGTAAGGCCCATTGTTCCATCTGATACTGCAGTAGTTTTGCATGTTGTGCGGACTGTTCTTGTTACTCCAAAGCTTTAGTATTGGTTCACTTTACTTTCTACCATACCTCACATATTTATTTATTTATTTATTTATTTTTTTGCAAACTTATTAACTGAATCACCATCTGGTTTTAATTTAGATGTCATGACATCAAATGGAGATTGCATTTTTCCACCTTATTCCACCTCGAAAGGTGAGAGACTAGTGCAAGTACGCTGTTCAGACTTATATCTGCAAACTATGTATTGCAAATATGTACACCAGTTTGTATGACTGCTGTTAACATAAAAACTCAACGTTTTAGACTTTTCCTATGCACTTGTTCTATTCTGCCATTAATCTGTGGAGAGAATAGGGCTATACGTAATTTCCAGATACAAAGTATATGACAGAACTGTTTCATGAAGTCTGACGCAAAATTTGTGTCCTGATCTGTGACTTTGTTATCAGGTACCCCAAATTCAAGTATCGAGTCGTTAACTGAAACCTGGGCTACTGTGGTAGCCTGTTGATTATTAAAAGGTCCCTAAATATCAACTCCACTCATCTGAAAGGGTTTAAATGCCTCTGGTAGTCTTTGCATAAGGCACAAGACTCACCCTTCATATATTGCTCGAAATCACATTTACTTGTTTGCCACCAGAATGCTCTGCTACATACCTGTCTATTGATCAGTGTCCTCCATGACCTGACAACATATAATCATGCACCTGCTGCACAATTTTGTCCTTGAATTTTGGCAGAACCATTACATGTCATTCCCGTTTCTTCATTGTGTAGAGAAATCCGTAATTCATCACAAACTACAATTGTGACCTGAATGCCTGATAGTCTTTGCCAGCCACTTGTGCTCTCTACTACTTTATTAACTTTACCTAGTGCATTTAGCACTGCAACTTTCTTACTTAGCATATCGCCACTCGCATGCTGTTTAACCAGTTTGTGCACAACTCATAATCAAACTTGCTGAGTCTGAGCACTGTGTCTTGAGGTGACAGCTAATTCTAGCACTAATGTTGTGATCGACATTCTTGGGTCATATTGTGATCAGGAGGTAGAGCATAGAGTGATAATGATTGGTCCAGTGCACACCCTGAGGCATCAGTCATACAGTGGCACTTTAATAATATTTATTTATCACACAGAGTGTACAAAGGTATAAGTTGCTCTCAGAGCTGCAGTCGGTGATCAGACACAAGGGCACATGCCACCAAAGAGTGTTGACACCTTGTCAGCGAGTCATGACCACAGATTAGTGCCATGAGTGTGTGCTGGGCTGGTGGTAGTGTCAAAGAGAGCAAGACACTGCCAACCCATATGTTTAGAAGTGACCTTTTATGGCACCTACATTAGAGCTCCCACAGACAGCTCGTCATTTACTCAGGTGGCGACTGCCAAGTGGGGTCCAGGATGCCAGTTGTGAATACTAGGCCCTGGCCAACACCACAGATCGACCAAGACTACATCAGATGTTCGTGAGTCCGCTAAGTGGCTGCACAACACACCTTGGTTGGTCGGTGAGAAGAAGGCAACTTGCTGATCATCCACAATGACCCAGTAATGGAGGAGGGTTGGCTACTCACCAGTCTTCACATCCACGATGACTCAGTAGGCAGCGACAGCAGACTACAGCTGTGGTATGCATCAGGTTGGCTGCCTTTCGCTTTTGAAGTCAGGAAGCAAGTAATAGGTTGACCATCATTGATCAGCTTGCCATGGTTTCACTGAAACTCAAGAGACTGTTTTTCTCTCTGGTTCCAGCAACATGGACACAATTGCTGCATGGAAGAACGTGGCCTTGAATGTTGAAAGCCTCTCTATTTAAAAGGCGAAGTCTGCACATATGATGCAGTGGTTTTGAGTGTATGAGTGCTTTTGTTCTCATTTATCTGTCCCATCAGCACTCCTTGCCTTGCTGTGGTAATTCGGCAATAATTCTGGGTCGCTGAGCTTGGTTCTTTCGTGTCTAAATTTGATTTTATAGTAGCACTCGGAAAGTGAAGTTACATATTGTTACCTCACAGTCCCTTGTTAAGTAGCACAGCAGCTCTTATGTTTCGTTCTGTCCCATTCTGCAGTCTGCTTGTTGACAGACCAAGTGACACATGAGCCCAGTGGTAACCTACTCTGTTCTGAGCTTGCCTAGTAGAACTTCAACAAAATTTTATGACTGCGCAATCAAATTATCTTGCTGTGTAACAATAAGAAGATACTTCTGTAAATCATGGTAAGCAACACTCAATGGGAAACTGAGTTATTGCATGCAAATCAAAGTAAGTGGTGTGCTTTATTACGTTAATTGGTATCTTAAGGACAACAGCTGTATCTCGAAATTCAAGTGGCGACTTTGGCAGGGTGTGTGCGTTTACACAGTGATAACTGTCACAACCATGGGTGCCTGCAGTCATAACATGCCAGTGGTCGTGCCAAGAAAATGCTTCCCAGGATCGAAATGTATCAGTCCGAGGGTGATGTGGATACACATGTCTCCCACAAACATCTGCGTCTACATCTACGTAGATATTCTGCAAATCACAATTAAGAGCCTGGCAGAGGATTAATCGAACCACCTTCACAATAATTCGCTATTATTCCACTCTCGAACAATGCGCGGAAAAAGTGAACACCTATATCGTTCAGTGCAAGCTCTGGTTTCTCTTATTTTATGATGATGATCGTTTCTCCCCATGTATGGCGGCGTCAACAAAATATTGTCGCATTCTTTCGAGAAAGTTGGTGATCGAATTTTCGTGAGAATATCCGCCTTTGTTTTAATGATGAGCTCCCAAAATCCCGTGTCATGTCCGTGACACTCTCTCCCCTATTTCTCGATAATACAAAATGTGCTGCTCTTCTCTGAACTTTATCGATGTACACCATTAATCTGGTGAGGATACCACACAATGCAGCTGTACACCAAAAGAGGATGCACGAGCGTAATGAAGGCAGTCTTTTTAGTAGATCTGTTGCATCTTCTAAGTGTTCTGCCAATAAAACGCAGTCTTAAAGATCCTGCCTATCCTGAATGGAAACGGACATCAAAACGTGTTATTAATCAGGTAAATGTGCGTGTTTCTCTAAACAAGTAAACAATGTTAAGTCACATTGATCGCCACAGTTTTATGGATTTACTTGACAGTGTAATGCCAGGCATGTTAAGTGCCATCCTTAACAATTTTGATGTGCTGTAGTAAAGTGCTAGCATAGGTTTCTTATAAAGCAGTACCTACATCTTTATTCGTATTTGGAAAGCCATATGAACAAAAATCAATTACGCATTTACCTGCTTACAAACATTATTACTGCTTTTGTATATCCTATAAAACGTGGGTTGTGTGTATTTTACATTTGGTGTTTCTATGAGGGTGTTAAAGGGTACATACTACAAACTATTTTTTGTGCTTGAAATTATTCTGAGATATGTGGAGCTTATAGCTCCCAATTTAATAGGTTCAGAAGAACGTCATAGAAATGCCTTCTTCGGAACATGCACGAGGTTCAGACATTCTGCAAGGGAACAGTTGATGCAAATGATCAGTAGAGCCAACAGAGATGTTGGAAGTGTGTGATACATGGAAATATCCAAGAACAAATAAAGAAACAGATTAATGAAAGAAACGAATATAGAACATACAGGGGTATTGGGAGTATTGTTCTATGAGAGCATATAGGCCCTCCTCGTAAAAAGTGCTTCGAGCATAAAATTGAAGAAGACAAGCAAAGCATATTCAGAAACCTCTGGCAGGTAAATTTCTGTGATATGCAAAATGCGTACATATAAGGTTGTTTATTGCCAAGAAATGTTATCAGTAAAAGGATCTTTTACATAATATTTTGGCGAAGTTTTGCAGTAATGTTTCGTTAACTTGCCAAGCATGTAAAAAGTGGTAAGTCAATGGTAACTGATGTTAAGAGCACTCGATTTGCAAGTGTACAATGTTAAGGACCCACTGACGAAATTTTGAGAGTAGAATTGTTAATAGAATTTACCTTTTGAAAAATAGGTGAAAATAATGATGTGTCTCTATAAAAAGCAATATGTTATTACTGAGAGTTTATTTAAACTTAACTGTATGATTTCTGGGAACTACTAAAATGTCACTTACTCTTGTTTACAACTGCGGTCCTCATATAGCTAGTAGAAAAGACGTGTTTCACTGTAGCGAAGATGAACAAGTCCTCACACCTCTTAAAATTTTCGTTTCACTACACTCTGTTGCTTCAAATTATCGTTTCTGTCATATCCCAAAATACTGACCCGTCCTTCACCCTACTATAAATAAGGGCCTGTGTACTTCAAGAATAACACAGGCACATAAGCAATTTGCTATGTGAAAGCAATATGTAAAGCTAATAAGTGTTGGCTTCTCACTTATAGCGATGAGCAGTGCAATTGGGCTGTTTCTCCAAATATTTAGGCCTATTCACTAATTCATACTAAATGCAATAGTTAATCATTTAAGAAACTAATTAGTAGGGCTCCAGCATCTCTGATACCTGAAATTAGAATAATTCAGTGCCACACTGCTACCACATGTAACACAGCACCGACCAGAAACTCAAGAGTTATCGCCAAATTACATTACTCATATCCCGAGAAACTAACTAGATAAAAAAACAGCTTGCTGGATTCAGGCATCTGCCTCTAACCATGCCGCATAATACTTACACTTAATCATCATAATGACCTTCACCTCTGCTAGTGCTCTGTTTGGTCTCACATCAACAACATGGCGGCACCCTCTATTAAACACGTTCCAATGAAACATGAATATAGAGAAGGCTCTGTTCGTGAAACTGCTATGTTACACGTTTTGTTAATAAAAGACCGTAACATTCCTCATAAAAAAGGATGGAAACTACAATCTCGTGGAAAGGCTCCTATTCATACCACTATTTACAAAACCAAGCTTGTAACGTCAATTGTCTAACCCAATACCTTCAACATCCTTGCATACCATATAAATTTTAACATGGAAGAATTGAATGTGATCAGCTTTGACACCATGCAGTAATCACTCTCTAAATAATTAATAAGTCTCAACCTCTTCAAGCCTACACCACTTCATGTGAATATGTAGACTCACGCTGGCATGCGGACCGACACAAAACATGACCTAATTCATCTCTAATTGTAGAGCAGAATTCAGCACAGTAAACAAATAGTAATGGTATTGTCGGTAATCCTGCACATTGCATAAACTGTTCAAAACCATGGTTCTCCATCAAACTAACATCATTTCATCAGAAAAGCATGCTTCATCAACTACAGCTCCGCTACCAAACATATCTTAATGCAACTATAACTTTCCAACAAGTAAGCATTCTCTACTGCCCAAGCTCGTTATTACTTGATGGCCAACTGCTTATGAAAAAATATACTTCTAATGCAGTGGCTGATCAACGAGCTTATGAAAGCATCTGAATCGATACATACTGAAGCTAGTTAGTACTGGGTGCTTACAATTAAAGTGAGTACTCGTAGAGGACCGTGTGGGCCGTAATAATCTTATAGCAGCGAAACTTAAAAGATATTGTAATGTGTTAATGCAGAACCGATACACGCTGGAAAAAAATTAGTTCAAATTTTGGCCACAATCCGAAAATGCGGCACTGTACAGCATCTCGTCAACGTCTCTGGTGCTTATATAGAACAAATTGTGTAAGCAGCCGTTAGTAATAAAATCAATATTTTGCCTTTATACCTAGTTGGATCTTTTGTGCCCAGGTCTCGTTTCCAATACATTATATTTCTTGCATTCATAGCACCAAATTTGCACCTGATGGCCAAAATTGAAGCTAATTTTTTCCGGCGCAAATCAGTTCTACTTTAACACATTTAAATATCTACAAAATTTCATTGGCGACAATGGCCCTCTGTGAGTAACTCCACTTTAATTACAACCACCTAGTATCTTCGTGGTAGCAGTAAAATAAATATTGTGGTTGCTGAAAAAGGAAAATAGGTGGTGAGGAAAGAAAGCCAACAGAGAGACACCTTTCAACCTGTCATTTAAGAAAACATAATTTTTAAGGAATAAAAACTAATGAAAATCACAGATTCAACATTAAACAATCAAATATGTACCCACAAAAACACAGACTCAAAATATAGTTTTAAAAATATGCTGCTGCACTGATGCTCAGAAGCCAGTTGAAAACACATCAAATGTGAGAGGCGTCAGCGACTGGAAGGAAAGAAGCTGTGTCACGGACAAATTAACCCAATATTCCAGAGCAGCTGCAAGATCCAAGATTGTTGAGGCTCAATAAGGATTCCTTTAGTTGCTCTCCACATTGGCAGACATCTACGGTATTCTATACGAATTTGTCGAAGTATAATTTGATGAAACCGGGAGACCGCTTTGCACTCATGTGTAGGTGCAGGAACCCTAGAACATTATGCTTGTCTGGATAACAGAACAAATCAGGCCTAGTCGGACATCTCCAGGACTGTGGCCGATCTATTAATATTCAAGATCGATATACACGGAAGGAGCCATATAACTGGATCCGTGAATCAAATCGTCCTGCATCAGCTCTTGGTGGCCAGGCGACACAGACTGTGTGTATATCGATTTTACGACTATGACGAGTGGGGCCTGAAGATGGCATCAATGTAATGCCGAAACTGGTAGCACATAAAAGTTAATAAAATAAAATAAATTTCTACAATACATACGGCTGTTGGTAAATTATTGCATCAAGAAGTGTTGTGTTTGGTCATTTAAGGTTATATCAGGACAGTGGGCTAGATGTCTGTTGATTTTTAAAATCTCCAGCTACGTTCTTATTGAGTGAGCGTAGTTGTGATATCTCTGCTTACCTGACTGACAATCAGAAAAAATAATTTTGTACGCTCCACTCTTGGCCAGTAATTGTGTCTTATCTTCGCTATTCGAAATACAGTGGGCTAGGTGTATTTCACATAGTAAAAAATCCTATAGTTGCAGGATGTCGGTGTTTTTGGTACAAGCCGTGATCTGTCTCCTAGATACGGTATTGTACACTACTTCCAGCAGAAACTGGAAGGCTCAGCAGATGAGGCATAGAGGATGGGTACACCTTTCAGTTTTTGATTCCTAAGCAATATTTAATCTTAAATGCTCAAACACAGTGTAATATTTCCCCTCTGCTAAACTTCACATAACCTTCTCAGTTTACCAGTAATTCCTACTGTGTCTGTTCCTTCATATTGTGTCATTTTCTTGTGTTTATTAATTCTTTGTTTTATTGAGATTTCCTATGTACTCCTTATATTCTGTAGTTGTTGTTGTTGTGGTCTTCAGTCCTGAGACTGGTTTGATGCAGCTCTCCATGCTACTCTATCCAGTGAAAGCTTCTTCATCTCCCAGTACCTAACTCTTAATACTTTTACAAATTGGTTCTGTGTCATTTTCCGAGTTTGATACCACTTGATACTTCTTAATTAATGTATAAGTATTATGTAGCACGGTTTTCCAGTTTAGTGTTAATGTTTTTCCTGTTTGCTCTCTTTACATGTATTGTTAGATCACCGTTTTACCTCTTAAATTGCATGACACCGCACTATCAAAGATGCCGTTTAGTGTTTGTTTGTGCCTCTGTCTAGATGTGTATTGTTCGGACATTAAATCGAGGCAGTTTTCGGTGGTGGGGTAACGGAGATGTTTTGATCTGTGCTTGCTGCAGTTACCGACGGTCGAGCCTGACCCACCACTTCTACACCGCTGTCAACCATTACCTAATGCCTCGCGTATTCTCCGCTTTGCTTTGCTTCATGATGTGTGTTGGTTGTTGCTCGTCTCGTATTTCGAAATGAGTGTAGTCGCTGCTCCAGATCCATCACATGGTTCGAGTATGACTTCCGCGACCCCTAAAAGGAAAGGGAGATTCGTAGTACGAAATGGTGCTCGTAAAATGATGCATAATGTGCTGTATTACTGCGAGGTGGTAAAGAAAACCAGAAGGCTGCTACAGTCTATCATCAGGCCCGTAAGAGAGCTGACACTTACAGCGGCAAAAATCTACGAACCTCAGATAGGATTAGAAAGTTTGCAAGCTATCATCCAGGCGAATCACCTGGAGCTACAGGAAAGAAAATGTCAGTTTTAGTTTAATTTGTACTGTACAAGTGTAAAGCTGTTTATATTAGACAATGCTTCCAACTAGGAACGTGCTAGGTTCAGATTACTTTATTTTTATTTTCTTTCACTTAATAAGAGCTGCAGTGATATTCAAGAAGAAGTCGACGACAGTGAATTAATTATAAGGAATACCATTGCGGAGTTCTACAAACTACAGAAAGAAGTTCCTAGCGTGGCAAAACTTCTTCCAGTGCTGCGTGAGAATATAAATTATTAAACTTTACTTAAGTCAATGAGGTTCGTTTGGAAATCCGTAATGAACAAACGAAATCTCTTGCTAGAACAAGGTGACAGTGTTCTTAGGCGGCCTCGTTTCCTTGCACATATGAGAAGCATTATGGAAGCTCAACAAAATATTTTTTATCTTGATGATTCGTGAATTGATAGCAATCTGACATGCGACAAATGCTAGGAGAGGCCACAAGATGATTGGGTGTTACGGCGTGGCTCCAGAAGGATGACAGTGGCAAGTGTTGGCTTGAAAAACGGGTTTGCGAAGCAAGCGCAGCTAAAATTCTGGACGAAATTGACACAAGGAGGTTATCATGGCCAAACGAACTCTGGGAATTTTCGAGAAGTGGTTTTCGGAGATGGTGCTGCGAAATCTTCGGCCAAATCCTGTCATTATTGTGTACAGTGCAACGTATCATTGTAGGCAGGTGGACAAAACACCATCAATATGCTGTCCAAGGGTGGCGATGATTGAATGGATGCGAAAAAGGAAAGTTAAATGCAATGACAGCATGACAAAGGCTGAGTTGTATGCCATTGTGTAGGCGAATAAACCGAGTGAAAAGATGAAAGTAGTAGACGATCTGGCTACAAGTGCAGGCCACACCATGGTTCACCTACCGTCGGACAATTGCGACCTTGCAGGGGCGAAAATTAGATTGTACATTAGGGAACGCAACGTCTCTGGAGACATGTCTCAAAAAAGTGTCAGACTGTACCTTCAATCTGTCACTGCAAACGACTGGGTAGAGGACTGCAGAAAAGTGCTATGATTACATGAGGCGAGATGGCGTAATGGAAATTGCAATTGACGATATTATAATACGTGCTAATGACTTCAGTGACGACTCATCTCATACAGACAGAGCTCGTCCCACACGGAAACAGCTGATAATGAGTCTTCACGTACCGACAAGGCCGAGAGAGACAGTGAAAGTGACTAAAATAAATCGTCAAACTGTTTCAGGCAGTATGTGAATGTTGTATATGTTGAATTACACTGGTCTTCTACCAGAAATTCTGTTTGCATTGTATTTATGTCATTTTTTGTAACTGTAACGCACTTCGTAGCGATAGATCGCTAGGCTGGTTTCGTAATTCGCTATCACCATGCATCAGATCTGCTTTCACTGAAGCACGAAACACGTGTGGGCTAGCTGCCCTGCAAGAGGGGGGCGAGACATGTCCCCCCGCACCTCTTTCTTCCCTCTACGGCCATAGTCCTCGTTTGTTTACACCCGCGGCTGACTGCCACGATATTGTGTCCGAGTAGTAAGATCTTTCCCAATGTTGTTTACAAACATTGTAATTTCTTTGGCGACAGTAGTCACTCGGCGTTAAATCCTGAACTTTCTGGGATCGCGGCTCGTGACGTCACGCCTCAGGTACTTAGTGCTGCCATTTCGTGAGACACGCAGTGAGTCGTCGTTAAGAGAGCCTGTATATAGGTCTCCTAGTCGTCTTTAGAAACAGAAGGTGGCCAACGCCATTACTCTGTGGCAGCCATGTTTCTGTCTAACTGCAGCGGACGATAGCGGAGTGCTAACCTATTTCTGCTTTGTTCATGAGAACAACTGAAGTAACAAGAACACAGACTAAAAATTTAGATATTTTAAGATTTGTTTTCCACGTCAGATGCAAGAAGATAAAACATGCAACATACTTCACGTCAGATAAGATAAAACCTCACAATAAATATTAATGTCTTAATTTAGACAGTAAATCTGCGTGTTTGCTACGTCTACTACAAATTTTAAATGCTAAAGTATTATCAAGGCGGTTTGTTCAGCAAAATACCTGCAAGCTCACTTTTGTTTACAGTAAACAGTGCCACCGCATCCAACTACAAATGTGAAAGAAAGGAATATCTGATCACAGTTTATCAGCGCCAACATTCAGTGGTAACAGCGAAACCGAAGCAAAGCCTAGTGTTCTGGATCGCGATAAAACTAAGACTGGAACTTCACATTAACTGCAAGCACTGGAGGGATACAGCGTTCATAGAGTCTGGTGGTCGTACGCACGAAATTTTAAAGAAATGTAGCTCATCAAAAAATCACGTTTCCATACTTGGTGGAATGAATTATGTTTCCATAAACAAACCAACAAGGTGACGTAAAACTTTGAGAGACATGGTGGGTAAAGTGAAAAATTAAACAAATATATTGACTAGAATCCCTCACTTTAATACGTAAAAAGTCAGAAGGCTGTACTCACAGACAGATCTGGTGCTCAACTGCAAATGCATTTTTCCTGGGTATTCTGTATCTCCTCTATTTATTGTGGAATCCCATTATTTCTTTTCTCTTCGTGCCGTGAAGAAACGAGCGTACAAAATGCACCAGTGTCATTCACGAAACATCCTGGCAGAATAATCTGGTGTTAACCTGCAAGGAAGTCTCACTTCAGCACACACTGTGCTGTAGAGTGAAAACTCTTACAGGTGTATTACTGATGGATACAAGTCATTTTACATATCTGTGTCAAATTTTGATTTGTTTCATGTGACACAGAATTAAAAATAAAACGACGTTATTTTCATTAGAAAATTATAATTAGGTATTTGTTTATTGACAAAAAATAGAATTTAAATAGAAGTTTAAAAAAAGTCTGAAAAGGAGGTTCAAACCTGAGATCGCTTTTCACTCCCTGACAGGTACCTGTTTAAATTTTTCAAATTGTTAGCAAGACCCGAAAATTATAAATTATTTGACTTTTAGAAACAAATTTTCGTAATTTATACACATTCAGTTACAGATAGCTGTTTACATTTTGCGAATTGTCTTGCCTTTAACGGGGCTTGCAATTTACCTCATTTTAGAGGCAAAGTTTTAGATTTCTTTTAATTGTATCGTACTGTTTTAGTTAACTGATGCCTGAGCACAAACTTCCGAATTCTATTAAGAAAGTAGATAAAGGAATTCGAACAGGGGCAGCCAAAAAGGTGACCTTGTCAGATAAAAGCTCACATATACGCTCACAGGCGTAAAATCGATACAAGCTGCTGTCTGACCAGACTTTAAACTCATGCAGAGAATGTAACAAATCCGACAATAACTCAAATACACTCCTGGAAATTGAAATAAGAACACCGTGAATTCATTGTCCCAGGAAGGGGAAACTTTATTGACACATTCCTGGGGTCAGATACATCACATGATCACACTGACAGAACCAGAGGCACATAGACACAGGCAACAGAGCATGCACAATGTCGGCACTAGTACAGTGTATATCCACCTTTCGCAGCAATGCAGGCTGCTATTCTCCCATGGAGACGATCGTAGAGATGCTGGATGTAGTCCTGTGGAACGGCTTGCCATGCCATTTCCACCTGGCGCCTCAGTTGGACCAGCGTTCGTGCTGGACGTGCAGACCGCGTGAGACGACGCTTCATCCAGTCCCAAACATGCTCAATGGGGGACAGATCCGGAGATCTTGCTGGCGAGGGTAGTTGACTTACACCTTCTAGAGCACGTTGGAAGCACGGGATACATGCAGACGTGCATTGTCCTGTTGGAACAGCAAGTTCCCTTGCCGGTCTAGGAATGGTAGAACGATGGGTTCGATGACGGTTTGGATGTACCGTGCACTATTCAGTGTCCCCTCGACGATCACCAGTGGTGTACGGCCAGTGTAGGAGATCGCTCCCCACACCATGATGCCGGGTGTTGGCCCTGTGTGCCTCGGTCGTATGCAGTCCTGATTGTGGCGCTCACCTGCACGGCGCCAAACACGCATACGACCATCATTGGCACCAAGGCAGAAGCGACTCTCATCGCTGAAGACGACACGTCTCCATTCGTCCCTCCATTCACGCCTGTCGCGACATCACTGCAGGCGGGCTGCACGTTGTTGGAGCGTGAGCGGAAGACGGCCTAACGGTGTGCGGGACCGTAGCCCAGCTTCATGGAGACGGTTGCGAATGGTCCTCGCCGATACCCCAGGAGCAACAGTGTCCCTAATTTGCTGGGAAGTGGCGGTGCGGTCCCCTACGGCACTGCGTAGGATCCTACGGTCTTGGCGTGCATTTTTGCGTCGCTGCGGTCCGGTCCCAGGTCGACGGGCACGTGCACCTTCCGCCGACCACTGGCGACAACATCGATGTACTGTGGAGACCTCACGCCCCACGTGTTGAGCAATCCGGCGGTACGTCCACCCGGCCTCCCGCATGCCCACTATACGCCCTCGCTCAAAGTCCGTCAACTGCACATACGGTTCACGTCCACGCTGTCGCGGCATGCTACCAGTGTTAAAGACTGCGATGGAGCTCCGTATGCCACGGCAAACTGGCTGACACTGACGGCGGCGGTGCACAAATGCTGCGTAGCTAGTGCCATTCGACGGCCAACACCGCGGTTCCTGGTGTGTCCGCTGTGCCGTGCGTGTGATCATTGCTTGTACAGCCCTCTCGCAGTGTCCGGAGCAAGTATGGTGGGTCTGACACGCCGGTGTCAATGTGTTCCTTTTTCCATTTCCAGGAGTGTACATTGTAGTAAATTTCAGGTCTCGAAAAAGAACAACGTGCTGAGTGTGACATCTAGTGGCGCCTAGGTACATGATGGCATGAAGCCACGAGCCACGACCCCAGAGAGCTCAGGATTTAAACACCGACTACAACTGTTATTTCAGGTTTGAAGATGGCCTTGTAAGCCGAAAACTGGTTAATACAATAAATTAATCCTGTAGAACACATTAATACAGTGCTCTTCATTTAATATAAAGGGTTATTCTAAATGACGGTCCCATTTTCAAAAATTCGTATGTATTCAAGTATGAATAAAAAATGAGCAAGCTTTATACCAATGAAAAGAGGAAGTTTCAAAGTTTTTAGCGGGCGGTGGCGGGCGGGTGGTGATGGTTTCTGAAGGAAGGTGTTTACGTCCCGCTTCTAACAACCACTCTGAACTATCTGCAGGACCGGATCACTGCTTTCGTGCAGTAAGTGTGTAAATCACAATATCCTTTTAAGTAAACTAGAATATTATAGTGTAACAGGAAATGCTGCAAAATGGTTCAAATCTTATATCTCTGGCAGGAAACAAAGGGTGTTATTAGGAAAGAGACATGTATCAAGCTATCAGGCATCATCCAACTGGGAACTAATTACATGTGGGGTCCCAAAAGGTGCCATTTTGGGGCCCTTACTTTTCCTTGTGTATATCAATGACCTTTCATCAGTAACATTACCAGATGCCAAGTTTGTTTTGTTTGCCGATGATACAAACATTGCAATAAATAGCAAATCAAGTGTAGTCTTAGAAAGATCAGCCAATAAAATATTTGTGGACATTAATCACTGGTTCCTAGCCAATTCTTTGTCACTAAACTTTGAAAAAACACACTACATGCAGTTCAGAACTTGTAAGGGGTGTCCCAAGAGTATATGTCTAACATACGATGACAAGAAGATAGAAGAAGTGGACTGTGTTAAATTCTTGGGATTACAACTTGATAATAAATTCAACTGGGAGGAGCACACCACAGAACTGCTGAAGCGTCTTAACAAATCTCTGTTTGCAATGCGAATTTTGTCAGACATAGGGGATATAAAAATGAAAAAGCTGGCATACTATGCTTACTTTCATTCCATAATGTCATATGGGATTATTTTTTGGGGTAATTCATCAAGCCAAGCTAAAGTTTTCCGGGCACAAAAACGTGCAGTAAGAATTATACGTGGTGTGAACTCAAGAACATCCTGCAGAAGCCTGTTTAGGGAACTAGGGATACTAACTACAGCTTCCCAATATATTTATTCCTTAATGAAATTTGTCATTAAAAATATATCACTTTTTCAAACCAACAGCTCAATTCATGGAATCAATACTAGAAATAAGAATAATCTTCAAAAGGATTTAAAGTCACTTAGTCTTGTACAAAAAGGTGTGCATTATTCAGGAACACACATTTTCAATAACTTGCCAGCAGCCATAAAAAGCTTAACAACCAATGAAATTCAGTTTATGAGAAGGCTAAAGGATTTATTGGTGGCCAACTCCTTCTACTCCAATGATGAATTTCTTAGTAAAACCAACTGATTTGTATATAAGTACAACATCACTTCTGCACAATTTCAGTGCAGTAATGTGTTCACTTAAAATTTGTGTGTCTGTGTGTGTGTGTGTGTGTGTGTGTGTGTGTGGTGTGTGTGTGTGTAAGTGTGTGTGTAAGTATAATCTAACTTCTGCACCATTTCAGTGCAGTAATGTGTTCATTGTAAATAAGTATTTCAGTAGTTGTATTACATGTTTATCACCTTATAAATAAATAAAAAACTTTTTTATTTTAAATTCAGTGCATTAGTATTTGTAAAATGACTCTTAGTGTTCATTAAAAAATGACGATCATTCCACTTGGGACCTGTGGAATGGTACATTAGCTTATTTGTTTTAGTTGTAAATATTTGTCATGTATTGTTGTTTTTCTGACATGTTCCACATCCTGGAGGACCTCCTCACTACGGATCAATTGGAATGAAAGTAAATCTAATCTAAAAAAAGAAAAAGTAACAGCAGATACGCTTTGGCGTGTGTGAGATGAGCTTGGCTACCGCTTCGATGTTTGCCGTGCAGCCAACGGTGGCCACATTGAACGTTTATAACATTTATCACATTTCTAACTATTAACTAGTTATTACGAACTATTTAATTACAAACTATTACAAATTGTTAAATTGATTAAACTGTTATCAAACATTATGAAAAAAACTTTGAAACTTCCTCATTTCAGTTGTATAAAGCTTGCTCATTTTGTGTTTGTACTTGAATAAATACGGTGTTTCGACAATGAGTCCATCATTTAGAATAACCATGTAATGTTTTTTCTACCAAGAACCGACGGAAGAATGAGTTAACAAGATACAGGTAAAATGTACCACCACAGTGCAGTTTGACCGTGTTTTACAGTAGACCACTGAGACAGAAAACAAAGTCAACACAACACGTTTGGTTTAACAAACCGTGTTTCCAAAGCAAAATTACAGCAAAATACGTCACCATAAAATCAAGAGGAACATCTACCGCTGCAAATCAAGCCACTGAAGTCTCAAGACATATTTGGATAAAGGAGCAACGTGATGGTACATATGGCTATCGCTTCGAAGTTGCATCCTTCTGAGTTTGATGTTGATGATTGCGAAATTCGCCAGTGAATAAGTGCTCTTATTCATAATATATTTTAGCTACCGAACAGGAAATTAGCTATGATTACTAATGGGAGTGCACCTCTAATCCCAAATTGCAAACAGGAGTTTTCCCAACGTGTAATTAACAGACAGAACCTGGTCATTTCGTCAAATGAACAAAAAATACTTGAGAAAGGTTTTAAACATGATCCTTCCCACCCTCCATCAGAAAAACAATGGGTTGTTCTGAAAGTAAATATAGAATATGCTCTGACTAAAGACACCACTGCAAAACATTTAGTTGTTCACGCTCTAAAGAAAAAAACAACATTTTCGTGTAACACCCCACAAGCTATTGATTTTGACTCCCTCGATACCTTTAAAAAAAATTACCTCAGCATGATATCAACGCACGAAATCAGACAAAAGCAACAGTATTATGCCTTCGAACAAACGTTTTAATGTGGACAAAGTTAATGATTTCCTGAGTCCCACATGCTTACAGGTCCTCCTTAAAGACCCCACGAAATTATTCAAAGATGATATTAAACGTACAACCAATTCATGCAAAAACAAATTTTCTGATTTTGAATCAAAGCTATTAAATAATATGAAATCATGCGTCCTAGAATTTTCAGGTTTCCTAAATTACGTTAACAAGATGTACCTATCGCTCCAGCTGTATCATTATTCAATGCTCCATCTTATAAACTTGCCAGTAAATTGGACACCTTTATCAAAGGCAAGGCTAAATTCAAATCAAACCATGAGATTTCGAACTCAGAGGACCTTTTCAAGAAGATAAAATATTTACTTGTCTCACACAGTGATAAATTAGTATCCTTCGATGTCTACAGTTTATTTTCCATCTTATCAGTAGAGGTATGCGTTGATATTCTCATAGAGTTGATGTACAGGTCTTATGTTAGTACTCTGGAACTGAATGATTTGAGACTGGCCACTCGGACGTGCCTAGCACAAATTATTTTCAGTTTCGAGGGACTCTTTATAAACAGTTTGATGGCTTAGCTTTGTCTTCCTCTCTTAATCCACTTTTGAATGAAATATTCATGGACCATTCTGAACAATACTTTTTGAAAAAAGAATTTTTGAATGCAAACATTAAATACTGATTCATATATGAAGATGGTGTGCTGTGTATGTGCACTGGCACTACAAGACAGCTCAACACATTTTTTCATAACTTAAATAGTGAAGATAAAAATATTCAGTTCACAATGGAAATTGGTAACAAATCCATAAACTTCCTAGATCTCACCACTGATATAAGTGCACACCCACATTGTTTCAAAATTTATAGAAAAACTACAGCTACAGACACAGTAATTCCTTCTTACAAAACCCAGTAACACTCATAAGCATCCCACTTATTGGTACCCCATCTCATATCTGTTTCCATGACCAAAGATGATTTCAAAGCAGAGTTACATACAGTAAAATTTACTGCATCAACAGATGGCTACAACCCCATCCTGACTGACCACATTTTGCACTGGAAACAAAACTGAAAGTTACACCAATCCTCTATGCTCCATTTGCTGCCCCTTCCATTGTCAGCGGGAAGTGGTGTACAATACCGTATCCAGGAGAGGTATCACAGATTGTTCCAAAACCACTGAAATCCTGCAATTGTAGGATTTCGTTCTATGTGAAGAACACCACAGCCATGTGTATTTTCAACATCAAAGATAGGACCCAGTTACTAGCCAACAATGGGGTACACAAAATTACCTGTTCTGATAGTAGTAAGTTTTATATTGATCAGTCATGCACACATGGCAACTAGGCTCACTGAACACGAACACATCTCGGGATTGCAGAATTCTGACTCCAAAATTGCACTGAATGATGGACATAGCTATTAGCCACAGTCCCATGTCCTTCACTTAGCAAATGTAGGCCAAAACCTCAATCTGCTGGAAACCTTGGAAATCAACAATCATCAAGCACACTGTCCTCATCTAATCTTAAATGACAAAACGCAGGTTAACACTTCCCCTATATAAACTTCACAATATCCTTTCAGTTTTCCATTACTTCCTACACTAAGTGCTGCTTCATATTCCTCTGTTTTTCTATATTTTTTTATTTCTTTTATCTTATTGACATTGTCAGTGTACTACATATATTATGTAGTTAAATCTGTTAATTCTTTCAATTCGTTCTGTATCATTTTCTATGTTTAATACCTCATGGTTCTGTCTCACCAAGTACTAATTTTATTTTATTTGGTTTGTTTATTTACTGTAAACTGTTATATGAGCCTGGTTTTCGAGCACAGTGTTAATTTTTCCCTGTTTGTTCCCTATATATTTATCTATTGTTCAGTTTTTGATTTTTTACGTTTCATTACCTCCACACTGTCCGAAATATCTTTTACTGAGTGTTTGTTCGTCACTCTAGAAGTGTCGTATACAAACACTGTAACTTATTTGGAGACAACAGTCAGTTAAAATCTGAAGGTGGCCTTGTAAGCAGAAAAATGGCTAATGTGTTAAATTAATCATGTTGAACACAAGCCATGTAGTGTTTTTCATTTATTATCGTATTTATCTTCCTCTTCTGTCATGGTTTTTTAATTTATTTTGTATTGCGCTATTTGAAGGGACTGGCAAAGAAAGTGCTAGCTCACAATAGCTCATTTTGCGTTACTGCATGTTATATATTTGGCTAAACTCAAAGACGAGGTCTGAAATACAATAACACTGAGCACTTTACATAAGAAACAGTTCTTTATAGTAGTACATAAGTATACATAAGAGACAGTTCTTTATAGTAGTACATAAGTATCTACTTGTTGACAGCATGTGGTACATTCGAAAACATGACAGATAACTTGATTAGACTAATCGTTACTAAACTGAGAGTCCCCAATTTCTTCTCGTGACTCTTTCATCTGTCGTCTATGTTCTTTGAAGATGTTAATAGTTTTGTACGTTAGATGGCAGTCATCCTTCCTCAGTTGCTATATCAACTATGTTTATCATACATATAAGTAAAACTGTTATTAGTCCCACAAGGTGGGGCAAAACTCTAAATTTATAAAAAATGCTATTTTACGTCAATCAGACACTGCTGGTTGATGTGGTGAATTATTCTGAAACACTTACTTAGTCAGGTGATGGGAGTCTGATTTTTGTACCCATGTTTCCCTGAACATTATTTGCAATAACACGTTTCCCACATCACATGAAAATACAGAATGTTTTACTTGGAACATAGTCGCTTAGTAGGGCAAAACTATAGCATATAGCAACTAAACAAACCGTTTTACACTCTGCTTGCAAATACCCAAGAGTCACTTTCAAAAACAGGGCGTCGCTTTTTACAAACCAAAATAAGTTATTGCTTTAGCTGTGAAAATATTTTCCTTGCAAAATGTCAAAGCATTAAATTAAGCAGTCATCTATTTGGAAATCCCACGAGGTCAATACACTTACGTTTATGTGCATACAGTAGTTACATCGAAATTAGAAACAGAGAGCAAGCCAACCAAAGAAAGGGTATGACAACCTAAATTTGCTAGAAAGAAAACGGACAATTACGGTTTTCCTATTGTGGAAAATTTATCATTTTCATTTTTCACCTAAAATGGTGAGTGATGCTGTGAATTGTTACTAGAAAACTTATGAAAGAATGTTAAGTGATGGAGGTTTGTCTAGAACGTCCGCTATACTCCGATTAAAATTACTCTCAGATTGACAGATGGCAGTGGTAGGAAGCTGAGTTGCCGGGTCGTACACCACATGCCACGCACTCAAGCGATCGATATTTATGTGCGCACCAAGAAAGAAACAAGTCGTTCATTTAGAGATTCTTCTCAATGTCTTCGTAGGTAGTGGGGAGGTCAGTGGTAGGACCCGCTGCTGCTGTAGGTTCGGCAGTACGTAAGATACCAAAATCACGTGTTACAGGCGAATAACAGCAATAAGATGAGCACTCAATTACAGACATGGCTCAAAGTAACAAATTATCTAAATAACTGGAGAAAACTGTAAGCGGTGAGAAAACTTGAATTTTTGACAACACACTAAGCCACAAACGGATGCACATAAGTTATATCTGATCACTTTTAGTATCGTCTGTGTAGTCACTAGAAACACTGTCATAATTTACACTACACATTCATTCTCCCACGCTTTCGTTATTACTTCCTTCGTGTGTCTTACAACAATACCAACCTGACGACCAACTTTGATTCGTAACGCCCTTTGTCAGTCTTTCCACTTCAGCAAGCTTACCTTTTTTTGTTGCTCCTTGTCACATAATCCTTATCTTGAGCCCATATGAGTTCATCTACATCTGCAGCTACATGATGATTACTTTGCAGTTCGCAGTTAAACGCCTGGCAGAGGGTTCACTGAACCACCTTCGAGCTATTTCTCTACCATTCCATTCTGGAACTGTCCTTGGGTAAAACGAATAATTAAATCTTTCTGCGAACTTTGATTTCTCTTATCTTATTATGAAGATCATTTCTCCCTATGTAGATGGACGCCAACAAAATTTTTACATTCTGAGGAGAAATTTTGCTGTTTAGAATTTCATGGGAAGATCCTGCCACAACTTAATACCCCTTTGTTTTACTGATTGCCACCTCAATTCGCGTATCATACCCGTGGCACTCTCTTTCCTACTTCGCAAAAATACAAAACGAGCTGCCTATCTTTGAACTTCCTCGATGGCCTCCCTCAATCCTATGTAGGTACGGATCCCGCACCACACAACAATACCCCAGAAAAGGGCGGGCAAGCGTAGTGTAACCATTATCTTTAGTAGACCTGTTGCATTTTCTAAGTGCTCTGCCAATAAATGGCAATCTTTGGCTTGCTTTCCCCATGACATTATCTATGTGACCATTGGTATTTAAGTTAATCATAACTGTAATCGCCAAGTATTTAATTGAATTTACAGCCTTCAGATTTGTGTGATGCACCGTGTAATATACATTTAGCCGATTCTTTTCAGCACTCATGTGGATGACTTCAGATTTTCCATTGTTTGGAGTCAATTTCAGCTTTTCGCACCATACAGCTATCTTCTTTATATCATTTGCAATTGGTTTTGATCATCCGATGATTTTACAAGATGTTGAATGACAGCGTCATCTTAAACAGTGTAAGAGGGCTGCTTAGATTATCATCCAAATCGTATTATGTGAAGCAGGAACTGCAGAGGGCCTATAACACTTCCTTGGGGGACGCCAGACATTATCTCTGATTACTCGATGATTTTCCGTCAATTACTATGAACTTTCTGATAGGAAACCACGAATGAAGCGGCATATCTGAGACGAGACTCCACAGGCACAGTATTTTATTAGGAGTCGACTATGGAGAATGGTAGCAAACTAAGCTAAACTGCGTCCGAACAGACCTCGGAAGGCCAAATGCAGTGACCGACCGCAATCTCGGGATGGCAGCAAAAGTGTTCTGGAAATCTAAAAGTGTGAAACCAATTTGACATCCCTGCCGATAGCACTATTTACTTCGTGAGGATAAAGAGCTACTTGTGTTTCGCAAGGACGATATTTTCTGAAACAGTGTTGGTTGTTGTCAATGAATCGTTTTCTTCGAGGTAATTCATAATGGTCGAACACAGTATATGTTCCAAAATCCTACTGTAAATCGACCTCAGTGATGTTGGTGTGTAATTCAGCGGATTACTCCTGTTTCCTTTGTCGGATATTAATGCGACTTACGCAACTTTCCATTCTTTAGGTACGGATCTTTCGACGAACGAAAGGTTGTATACGATAGCTAGTATGGAGCTATTGTGTCAGCATACTATGAAAGGAACATGACATACAATGCGTCCCGGAGGCCTTGCCTTTATTAACTGATTTAAGCTGCTTCGTCACACTGAGGTTACCTACTTCTAAGTCACTCAGGTTGACAGTTGCTCTTAATTTGAATTCTGGAATATTTACTTCGTCTTCTTTGGTGCAGTAATTTCGGAAAACCGTATTTAGCAACTCTGGTTTAGTGACACCGTCATCAGTAACATCACCATTCTTATCGCACAGTGGAAGGTATTGATTGCGTCTTGCTGCTCGTGTACTTTACGTACGACCAGTTATCTCTCTTTCGGTTTTCTGCCGGATTTCGAGACAGAGTTTCACTGTGGAAACTAGTAAAAGCATCTGGCATTGACGTTCGCGCTAAATTTCGAGCTTCTATAAAGATTTTCTATTCTTTGGGGTTGTGCGTTCTTTTAAATTTTGTATTTCAGTGGAATTCGCAGTGATATTATGGCAGTCTGATACTCTATGTACTTATTTTTTGCCCGTTCATCTGCAACATACAGAGGTAAACTTGGTTTATTCTGAGCCATGATGTACAATAATTCACCCTGTCGTCTGGTATCGGAATGTTTTTTTGTTGTAGCCAGCTGATAATATCTTGTTTTCTGGAAGTTACTGTAGACGCCTTATCAAGGATAGTCGAATAATAAGAAGGGTTCTCTATAACTTTTACTGATGGTTTGCTCATGTTTTTGATGGTTCTTTATATCAAAAAGAGTTACAGATCTGTTCACAGATTCCACTTCTGTATACCTTTGGCTAAGACAAATTATGACCTCTATGTTGTGAGAGTATAAGATGCAAAAGACTCCAAGCTTCCAAAAATAATTTGTGTGTTATCCAGTGATAAAAATTGTGAATCTGACATTTTTCTTTTAAAGGTTTTTGCGCAGATGCTAAAACTTTTACCAAAGATTAATTTCAGCAACAGGTTTACTTTTGCCTTGCTGTTGTTGTCATGGTCTTCAGTCCAGAAACTGGTTTGATGCAGCTCTCTATGCTACTCTATCATGTGCAAGCTTCTTCATCTCCAAGTACCTACTGCAACCTACCTCCTTCTTAATCTGCTTCATGTATTCATCTCTTGGTCTCCCTCTACGGTTTTTACCCTCCGCGCTACCCTCCAATACTAAACTGGTGATCCCTTGATGCCTCAGGACATGTCCTACCAACCGGTCCCTTCTTCTTGTCAAGTTGGGCCACATTCTTCTTCTACCCAATGCTATTCAGTACCTTCTCATTAGTTACGTGATCTACCCATTAATCTTCAGCATTCTTCTGTAGCACCACATTTCTAAACCTTCTGTTCTCTTCTTGTCTAAACTATTTATCGCCCACGATTTACATCATACATGGCTACACTCCAATACAAATACATTCAGAAAATAATTCCTAACACTTAAATCTATACTTGATGTTAACAAATTTCTCTTCATTAGAAACGCTTTTCTTGCCATATTCAGTCCACATTTTATATCCTCTCTACTTCGACCATCGTCAGTTATTTTGCTCCCCAAATAGCAAAACTCATTTACTACTTTAAGTGTCCAAAATTCATTTACTACTTTAAGTGTCTCATTTCCCAATCTAATCCACTCAGCATCGCCCGATTTAATTCGACTACATTCCATTGTCCTCGTTTCGCTTTGGTTGATGTTCATCTTAAATCCTTCTTTCAAGACACAGTCCATTCCGTTCAACTTCTCTTCCAGGTCCTTCGATGTCTCTGACAGAATTACAATGTCATCGGCAAACCTTGAAGTTTTTATTTATTCTCCATGGATTTTAGTTCCTACTCCAAATTTTTCTTTTGTTTTCTTTACTCCTTCATCAATATTCAGATTGAATAATATTGGGGATAGACTACAGCCCTGTCTCACTCCCTTCCGAACTACTGCTTCCCCTTCATCCCCCTCGACTCTTATAACTGCCATTTTGTTTCTGTACAAATTGTAAATAGCTCTTCGCTCCCTTTATTTCAGCGCTACCACCTTCAGAATTTGAAATAGTGTATTCCAGTCAACATCGTCAAAAACTTTCTCTAAGTCTACAAATGGTACAACCGTAGGTTTGCCTTTCCTTAACCTACCATCTGGTGAGCAAGATGTATGAGACCCTCTATACACTCCTTCCATCTTTCTGCTTTCCGTTCTTTGCTTAGAACTGGATTTCCGCCGGTCACGGTGGCCGACCGGTACTAGGCGCTTCAGTCCGGAACCGCGTGACTGTTACGGTTGCAGGTTCGAATCCTGCCTCGTGCATCGATGTGTGCGACGTCCTTAGGTTAGTTAGTTTTAAGTAGTTCTAAGTTCTAGGGGACTGATAACCTCAGATGTTAAGTCCCATAGTGCTCAGAGCCATTTGAGCCATTTTTTGAACTGGTTTCCCATCTGAGTTCCTGATATTCATACTGGTGGTCCCCTTTTCTCCAGCGGTCTCTCTAATTTTCCTGTAGACAGAATTTATCTTACCGCTTGTGATACATGCCTCCACATTTGTCCTCTAGCCATCCTTTCTTAGCCAGTTTGGACTTCCTGTCGATCTCATTGTTGAGACGTTTCCTTTTTGCCTGATTCTTTTAATGCATTTTTATATTTTCTCCTTTCATCAACTAAATTCAATATCTCTTCTGTTACCCAAGGGTTTCTACTAGCCCTCGTCTTTTTACCTACTTGATCCTCAGCTGTCTTCACGATTTCATCTCTCAAAGCTACCCATTCTTCTTATACTGTATTTCTTTTCCCTGTTCCTGTCAATCGTTCCCTAACGCTCTCTCTGAAACTCTCTACAACCTCTGGTTCTTTCAGTTTATCCAGGTCCCATCTCCTTGAAATGACACCTTTTTTGCAGTTTCTTCAGTTTTAACCCGCAGTTCATAACCAGAGTCCACACCTGCCTATGGAAATGTCTTACAATTTAAAATCTGGTTCCTAAACCTCTATCTTACCATTATATAATCTGTCTGAAACCTTTCAGTGTCTCCAGGCCTCTTCCACGTATACAACCTTCTTTCATGATTCTTGAACCAAGTGTTAGCTATGATTAAGTTACGCTCTGGGCAAAATTCTACCAGCGGCTTCCTCTTTCATTCCTTACCCCCATTCCATATTCAGCTATTAATTTTCCTTCTCTTCCTTTCCCTACTATCGAATTCCAATCCCCTATGATTACTAAATTTTCGTCTCCCTTCACTTTCTGAATAATATCTTTTACCTCATCAAACATTTCTTCAATCTCTTCGTCATCTGTGGAGCTAGTTGGCACATAAACTTGTACTACGGTGGTAGGTGCGGGCTTCGTCTTTATCTTGGCTACAATAATGTGTTCACTATGCTGTCCATAGTAGCTGACCCATGCTCCTATTTTTTTTATTCATTATTAAACCTACTCCTGAATTACCCCTATTTGATTTTGTATTTATAACCCTGTATTCACCTGACCAGAAGTCTTGTTTCTCCTGTCACCGAACTTCACTTATTCCCACTATATCTATCTTTAACCTATCCATTTCCCTTTTTACCTATATGCCCGATTAACGGATCTCACATTCCATGCTCTGATCCGTAGAACATCAGTTTTCATTCTCCTGATAACGACGTCATCCTGAGTAGTCCCCGCCCGGAGATCCGAATGGGGGACTATTCTACCTCCGATATATTTTACCCAAGAGGACGCCATCATCATCTAACCATACAGTAAAGCTGCATGTCCTGGGGAAAAATTACAGTTGTAGTTTCCCCTTGCTTTCAGCTGTTCACAGTAGCAGCACAGCAAGGCCGTTTTGGTTAATGTTACAGGGTCAGACCAGCCAGTCGTCCATAATGTTGCCCCTGCAACTACTGAAATAGCTGCTGCCCCTCTTCAGGAGCCACTTATTTGTCTGGCCTCTCAACACATACCCCTCCGTTGTGGTTTCACCTAAGGTATGGCTACCTGTATCACTGAGGCACGATAGCCTCCCCACCAGCGGCAAGGTCCATGGCATAGTTTATTGGGGGGGACTTTTGCCTTACTTGCATAAAAATATTTTTAATGTGGTGCAGTGCAAAAATCATTGCATCCCTCCCATCCCACCCCTTGCATCCTGCCCCGTCAGGCCACCTCCAAAGCCATGCAGGTACATGAACGTTACCTGGCAAGCCACCCTTATTCCGGCAGAATAGGCAACACAGCAAGGACGTGAAGCCTGACAAACAGCTGTGATTGGCTGACGGCTAATCCCTACCACCCGAATCAGTGAAATGTCAGTCACAAAGTAGGGTAATTTCAATTGGAGTATAGGCCTAAAATGGAAACTAATTTCTAAAAAGTCATAGACTTAGTCATATCCAACGGTCACAGGCGCTGCTTCCACAAAATGCCTCCATTCTTTTGTTCTGTGCTCTATTCCTCCAGGTATCTTCATTCCCCAAGGCTTCCAGATCCTTCGCCCGGTCGTCCATCCAGCGCTCCCTAAGCCGTCGTATGGGGCGTCTGGTGACATCAACGTCAGACATCAACTTGAGTTCACTATAAGCCCTCATAAGTTCAACTCGATTTCTCAACTTAAGGAAACACTTCATGACAATCGCTTCAGAACTGCTACAAATTCGTTGGGCAATAGACCGCGCCGCTTGAACTGTCAACACAACTGGCACTGCTAAGACTATCCTACGACTTCCACATCGTTGGCAACGGGTTATACACAATGCAGATGACTACTTTGAATGTCAGTAAAACTTTGAAACACATATCTATTTTGCATGAGCTGTAAATAACTAGTTGCCACTATTAAAGCTCCAACCCTCGTATTACAACAAAGTGGGTAGGAGTAACGCCATCTACATTCTGTATATAAGAAAGGGATACGCAGTAGATTTCTCATTCAGAAATCGCATTTGAATGGGGGTTCCTTGTTACCGTATCGTGTTATACCTCCTGTGAGAAGGAGAGGCGTCTGCCACCACGTATCGGGTTCGACAGCAGCAGGATCGCCGCCTATCGAGACAGCTGTTTATCGTGCCACGATCATGCTACTCGCGTTCATCAAGAGCTCGTGATTGCCGTGCAAATACGGATCGATGAGTTCAGGACAGCCACACTCAAAGCCATGTAGGATATCAGCTGCCTTGCGCGACAAACACCTAGGGACAGAGAGTTTATTTTCTGGACCGAGCAGGCTCGTACAACCATGTCACTTACATTAAGTGCGAAAAGGGGCCTGTTTGCAGTGAGTCAAAACTCGACACTGGCACTCCGACCCGAAGTGGTGCCACCACAGAAAACACTGGACGCAGGAGTAGCACCAAGTCGTGTATTTAGGTGAGTCGGGAGTGTTCGTAAATGGAGGCTCCGAGGAGAAAGAATGTGGTCAGGCAGCATCCGTCAGCGTCATAAGCGTCTAACATCTTGAGTCGTTGATATGTGGAGCCACTGCACATTCCTAGACTTGTAAAACTAACGTAGACTGTCATAAGTAAGCGTAGACTACGGTAGGTTTCCTTGTAGCTTTGTTCAGTTAAGGTCGTACCTGCGTTACCTGTATGTTAGGTGTGTTACATACCTGTCGGGCGTTACTTCATTATGATCGCTTTCTTTTTGAATGCGAGCAGTGTCTTATCAGATTCCCCTAAAAACCAGAAGTGGTGAGCCGTCTAGAAACTGAAAGAATATGTTAAGGGCCAGGTAACCTACAGAATATTTTTGTTGTACATAGGTATCCTCCTGTCTGTTACTTAAAAGTAAACAGTATTTATAGAAAACTTGAAACTGTCAGTGTTTAATTCATGTTTTATTCAGTATTGTTGATTTGAAACATGAATAAGAGGGATGGTGTTGCAGTTATAAAGAAAACAATACCTATTTATCATATACCGCTAGAAAACGCAATTTCTTCAACAATAAGGTAAAATAAAAAAAACACAAAACAAAAATATCTCACACATCGGTTCACTACTTCGTCTAACTTACATAAAACACGTTTCCGTTATTCAAAAATACCTTTATCAGTAGTAATGGGAAACCATTGACGTTGATCATGATGAAGTACATTTTATTGAAAAGAAAATAACAATAATTGTATATATATATTTTTGATGTTTGTGCATGTAAACTGTGCTTGCACCAAAAGTAATTGCTTGGTTACATAAAGGCGCAGAAGTTACGTTATCAAATAAGTTTTATTACTGATAAAATGCAATTTATATTCTGTAAGGATACAAACTACACAATGGTCTAACACTGAATGATGTACGGTTCTAATTATGTGCAAAACAACCAAACAAACAAAAATCAAGGGGAAGTCGTCGGCTCCCAGTTTCTCTCTTACACAAACATTTATAGCCCTACCCTATAACGCTGCCAATGCTACAGGTAATCCTACCATTTGCAACGTCATTTATGTAGTGTACCAAAACTACCAAACAGTGGTTTTGGTAGACCGCAACTCTAGGTACACCATATCCACGACCACCTCTGGTTTATCAAGTTGGTAATTTGTACAGCAGCCACTACATTCCCGACGTTATAATGCTGATGGCTGAGCCCTGTCTGCGAGGATTACGTTACGTTATCTTTCAACAACATAATGCAAACCGCGTGTTCCCCAACCTGTCCTCACCTACGCTGATACAGGTAGTGTTCGACTGTAGCTGTGGCCAGCATGTTAAAAACATGTGCTCATAAAATACTGAGTAAGTGGCGCGCCACCACTCGCCACCACTATGGTTGATGATCTCTGGTGTAATGTGAAGCAGCCTGGAGTGACTTAACATTATCTATCGTCCGGACTACGTTCGACTTGATACACGGTCGGGTTAGAACCACTGCCGCTGCCAAGGGGACATGTTTGCAACCTGTATATCCCAAATTGTCTACAAATTTAATCATGCATATTCCTACCATCTTGTTATTTCCCATTCTTGCTGATGCTGCAGTTTTAATGACCATGAATGTACACGATTAAACGCTAAAATCTATCCCTCTGCTTATAAGAAAAGAATAGTGAAGCAACCAACAATACTGACGGTGGCTAGCATTCGAAGTAACGGAAGGATAGAAGTAACGTGAGGATAGTGTTATGAAGCTTGTAACTGGATAATAATTGCGACGCACCTGTTTCCACATCTGGGTCCCCTTCACTGTACTGTTCCCGCTCTGGATACTATTCCCATACACTGTACTGTTTCCGAGGTAAGGTTTCCAGTATTCGTAGATCCTCGCCTCTGGGATGTTTTCCAGTAGCCATTGCCTGCAACAAAAGCAAAATGTTTATGTCTGTTATTTTAAACTTTAAGTGAGTGTGTTGGTAAATGTTAGTGGATCTTGAGTCATGTGTACTACCAGGTCTCATTAAACACGCATAAACGTGTTTCATAATTCGTCGAATGCTTTGAGGCGATTCTTTCATGTCTTCTTTTTTTTTTTCGACTCAGGGAAGGCATCAATAATAGAGAAGAGTGGAAGAGAGCGTTGTAGCGGATCCCCCATGCTATTCAACCTATGCACAGAGCACGCAGTAAAGAATACCAAGGAGAAATTTGGAAAGAGAATCAAAGTACACGGAGAAGTAATAAATACTTTACGTTAAGCTTATCCTGTATGGATACTGCAGAACATATGACTGTGTGTTACAGAAAACTGAAGAGTGTTACTTATAAAACAACTGTTTATTTTCTATAAATTAGTTTTCGACTCTTTTCAAGCACAGTAAGGTACCTATTTTTGTAGCGTGATGCTAGGTACTGGCGTTGCTACAAGACGACAAAAAACGCTTTAATATATCGCCAGGAGTGTTATACGGCAACCTTTTCGACATAACATTCCATATAGCTTTCATTCATGGTGATACATTAAGGGGTTTACTATCTTCTTGCAAGGAACTAAAAATAAATATGTAACTTCTACATGCCCCATCTGAAGATGAATCTGAACAGGCTCCGAAAATAATTAATCAAAATAAACAAATATTTCATTAGTGGTTCATAGAAGAAAATCACGCATTTTCTTGTCGCTGCAAAGCAACTAAGGACAATATGTACACACAAATAAAGAACTTAATGACGCCTTGTCAAGCATTTCCACTTGGTCTCCAGTACCACTTCAAGAAGATTCATCTCAATCTGTATAAAACTGTTGAAACCATCTGATTTAATAACCATTGTAAACGTAATTATCTTACGCCAAAGTGCATAACAGTACAAACTTTTCAACGAGTGTGGTGTCACTGTCCAATGCCCCCAACTCCGCGCAGTCGTTAAACTTCCTTATGTCAGTGTCAACATGTTTTTCGTTCCAGTTTCATAAACCCAATGTCGGCCGACAGTTTTTGTACTTCACCGGGGATGTCGTTGCAATATAATTGTAAATTACACCGTAGGAAATATTGCAACCGATCACAAGTGTTTTTGAAACGATTCTATTGTACCATTATTAGTTTCAAGTCTGACCGCACCGTCAGATGCTAACGTTGAACTTATCTGCAAGTTTTACATTTGTGTCCTAAATTTTAACAAAGCTTTCGTGATTGCATAGTTCACAAGAGGTTTTACGTTACCGTCCTAAAATACAACAAAGTTTTTGCGATTATTATTTTTATTTTATGGCCTTCACTGGACCACTCTAATCAAAAGGACTACACAGTTTGTTGTTATTCAATAATACAACATAGTTCAATAATAATTCAATAAGACAACTCAATTGTGCAGTGGTTATACAGGGATTATTATAATTTATTATTATACGAAGAGAGTTTTGCTCTTCTGTCTGCCCAATAGTTCTTCATTCTTTCAGATAGTTTCTTTCTTTCTTCCTCTGCGATCACTCTTCCCGTAGCCCTTTTATGGATCTCCGTTTATAGCCTGATTTGTCTGTCCTCTAGTTTTCTCTGTATTGTTTTTTAAGCATCTACTGTAATTTGAAGTTCTCTTATACCTTTCTTAATTTCTGTGATAGATTTAATGTTTCTCTTACTTTTTCACAATGTTTATCCTATTCTCTTACTAATTCCGTTTTCTGAGATTCTGAGCACATTATTCAAGAATAAGATACACTTCTTCCTAATTGTGCTCATTACTTATTCTATTTTCTTGTACACTGTTTTACTTAAAGCTATTCTCGAATACCCATTTACTTGATATTGTTTAGTTATGCAATTCCTAATTATTTTTCTATGTTTAGTATTTTGTCAGTTTCTGCTTCATGGATTGTTTTGAAGAAGGTTTCAGCTGCATAATTTATTTCTGGTTATGTTACTGTTTTATGACGTTTGAATTTTGCACCTCTGAATAGGTTTCTTTTTGTTGTATGTGTTTTTGATGATGTAATTTGTTTTTTTTTCAGTTTTTTATTCTATTTTTCCATGGTGGTTTCTCGCTTAGATTGTAAGTTCCGATTTCACCTAAATACTGTATTTAAATTCATCAATAATTTTTATTTCTTGTTCTCCTATTATAATTTTGTTTGCAGGTGGTGGGTCGGTTCGCATAACCCCTGCTTGTTCAAGTGATATTCCGAGCCCAATTTTCTGCGCTATTTCCTGTAATGATCTGACTTCTTGCCTGGTTTCTCGAACATCGTTGGCTAGGAGACCAAGCTCATCAGCAAATCTCAAGCAGTTCCAACTTATATCATTTTAACACTTCCAAATCTTACGTTCTTTGGGCTATCCTTGTACCACTCTCTCATTACGTATTCCAGGGCACAGTTGAACAGTAATGGTGATAAGCAGTCACCTTGTCTTAAGCCTCTTTCTACACTCCTGGAAATGGTAAAAAGAACACATTGACACCGGTGTGTCAAACCCACCATACTTGCTCCGGACACTGCGAGAGGGCTGTACAAGCAATGATCACACGCACGGCACAGCGGACACACCAGGAACCGCGGTGTTGGCCGTCGAATGGCGCTAGCTGCGCAGCATTTGTGCACCGCCGCCGTCAGTGTCAGCCAGTTTGCCGTGGCATACGGAGCTCCATCGCAGTCTTTAACACTGGTAGCATGCCGCGACAGCGTGGACGTGAACCGTATGTGCAGTTGACGGACTTTGAGCGAGGGCGTATAGTGGGCATGCGGGAGGCCGGGTGGACGTACCGCCGGATTGCTCAACACGTGGGGCGTGAGGTCTCCACAGTACATCGATGTTGTCGCCAGTGGTCGGCGGAAGGTGCACGTGCCCGTCGACCTGGGACCGGACCGCAGCGACGCACGGATGCACGCCAAGACCGTAGGATCCTACGCAGTGCCGTAGGGGACCGCACCGCCACTTCCCAGCAAATTAGGGACACTGTTGCTCCTGGGGTATCGGCGAGGACCATTCGCAACCGTCTCCATGAAGCTGGGCTACGGTCCCGCACACCGTTAGGCCGTCTTCCGCTCACGCCCCAACATCGTGCAGCCCGCCTCCAGTGGTGTTGCGACAGGCGTGAATGGAGGGACGAATGGAGACGTGTCGTCTTCAGCGATGAGAGTCGCTTCTGCCTTGGTGCCAATGATGGTCGTATGCGTGTTTGGCGCCGTGCAGGTGAGCGCCCATCAGGACTGCATACGACCGAGGCACACAGGGCCAACACCCGGCATCATGGTGTGGGGAGCGATCTCCTACACTGGCCGTACACCACTGGTGATCGTCGAGGGGACACTGAATAGTGCACGGTACATCCAAACCGTCATCGAACCCATCGTTCTACCATTCCTAGACCGGCAAGGGAACTTGCTGTTCCAACAGGACAATGCACGTCTGCATGTATCCCGTGCTTCCAACGTGCTCTAGAAGGTGTAAGTCAACTACCCTCGCCAGCAAGATCTCCGGATCTGTCCCCCATTGAGCATGTTTGGGACTGGATGAAGCGTCGTCTCACGCGGTCTGCACGTCCAGCACGAACGCTGGTCCAACTGAGGCGCCAGGTGGATATGGCATGGCAAGTCGTTCCACAGGACTACATCCAGCATCTCTACGATCGTCTCCATGGGAGAATAGCAGCCTGCATTGCTGCGAAAGGTGGATATACACTGTACTAGTGCCGACATTGTGCATGCTCTGTTGCCTGTGTCTATATGCCTTTGGTTCTGTCAGTGTGATCATGTGATGTATCTGACCCCAGGAATGTGTCAATAAAGTTTCCCCTTCCTGGGACAATGAATTCACGGTGTTCTTATTTCAATTTCCAGGAGTGTATAAGGAATGGCTCAGACATTTCTCCTCTAAACTTAACATTCGATTTGGTGTTGATCAGAGTAAGTCCTATTAATTTAATTACTTATGGATTGAGTCCCTAAGCCCTTAAAATTTTTAATACTGAAGGTCTATCGGGGCAGTTAAAGGCCTTCTCGAAATCTAAAAATGTTATTGCGAGAGATTTGTTCTGTTTCATGCAGTATACCACAATCAGTTTCAAACAAATGATCTGCTGCACACAGCTTCTCCAAGGTCTGAAACCTCGCTGGTATTCTCCTAACTCCTGTTCTAGCTGCTCCTTGATTTTTCCAAATAGGATGTTGGATAAAATCTTGTATGTGCAGTCTAGGAGAGAGATTCCTCTGTAGTTGTCTGGATTACTCTTATTCCCCCCTCTTCTGTAGTGGGTGTATGATGGCTGTGGTACAGTGTCCAGGTATTGTTCCTTTATCCAAATTTTTATTAGAGCCTTGTGTGAGAAGGTGTTGATTGTGTCACATGAATATTTCCACGTTTCAACAAAAACCTGACCTTCTCCATGTTCCTTAAAGTTTTTTTGTCCTCTGAGGACTCTTTCCGTTTCTTGGAAAGTTGGGAGGCATAATTTTTTGGTTCGGTTTTAATTGGGTTCTTTACGTCTATTTGTAAGAGTTCTTTGGGTTCTTCCAATTAAAAAGTTTATTAAATGCTTTTGGCACGATTTCAGTATTTTCTTTGTTACTGTGTGCTATTCTTCCATCTTAATCTTTCAGTAGTTTCGTAGAGGGCTCATTCCGTTGTAGTTCTTTCCCAAAGATATTGTAGTAGTTTCCAGAATTGGTCTTGTGGTAATTATGTTCTACAGAGTTTATTATGTCTTTATATAATCCTCTCTTAATTCTCCTAATGTTTTGTGTAAATTTTTTCTCTTAATTTTTGAGATAGATATCATTTTCTTCTATTTTGTTTGTTTGAAACTTTAACCATACTCGGTGTCTTTCTTCATGGAATTTCTCATAGTCTGGAATCCACCATGCATGCTTTCTTCGTCGGTACAAGGGAGCTAGATTCTGAGCTTCTTTTTCAAGACAAGGTACCAATTCTTCTACATCATCTACTATTTTAATGGTTTGTGTTATCTATTGGCATTTGTCTTTTCAATTAGCTGATTTTGGTCATACCTTCTTCTAGTTTTATTATTTTCTTCGTTATTTTCTTTAATGGAGTGAATTTCATTTTAATTTTAAGTACATAGTAGTCTGAACCTGTGTCTACTCCTCTCAACACTTTAACATTGTATATTTCCATAAGAAAACTTTTGTCTATACAGACATGATCTGGCACCCACTCCCCTACCTCCAGTCTGGATGTTTCCATGTTTTAAGTTTACTTGGCTTCCTCTTGAAGTAAGCTGTTAACTTTGAGTTTCTATCTGGTATCATCTTCATGATTGTTCAAAATATTTTGAAGTAAGCTGTCAGGACGGCAATCTAAAATACAGTGTTTGAAACGCTAATATTGCGAGAATCTTGTCGGCTTCTACTTAACCCTACCATATTTTCCCCGGGAAAATACAGGGACCCCTGAAAAAATGTGATAAACTAATCAGCAGTTTCTTAAATACTGTAACATGTGTGGGCCTCAGTATGTAAAACCCGACTCTACTTAAATTTCTTGCAGAAATTACGGGGAAGTATCAAGTCAACCCTCCATTATCGTAATTAATGTGAAAGGTCTGTGGTTTTATATTAAACTTCTTAACTAATTTTTTTTTCTTCAACGAAAGGTTATTTTTATATTATGTTGCAACAAAAGGTGCATTTGCGTGTCGACATAACAGCAGTGTTCACATAAATGACAACACACCACATCAGCTGCCAACAAGACTACTTAAACTTTGTAGTCTGTCTGCTCTGCCCACAGAAATCTCTAAAATGTTATAAGAATAAGTGGCAAAAGAGTCGATCCAGCACACCTCATTGCAAAAAATTGCAAAAAATTATTTGCTTTTTAAATTAGAGAGACAGTGTCAAGAATATTCAGAACGTATTTGTGTACCAGCTAAAATTCCGGCGATGCGGGAAACAGAAGCCAAAAAAGGGACTGTGCCGTTTTATTTACGAGACGAATTCCAGCTGGCAGGTGTGCTTCTATGTTCACTGACAACAGAGAAACAGGCGACAACGAAATTAAATTATTCTGCATTTCGTTCTTTGACAGCACAGTCACGTCGAGTAATACGAGTTGGTCGGTTCATCACTCTGTGTTTAAAGGACGATTACGTTGGCCGCCGGCTGATCATTAAAAATTGACACCATTCAGAACACCTATTGTCAACTGATCTCTGTTTGAGATTGTTGCCCCCCCCCCCCTTGCGACCACAAAGTTGTGACACTGTAATTGCCTGACGAAGTGTTGTCTTGCCTATGTGGACAGATGATTAACTGATTAAAAACAGTAATTTTACCTACGCTGAAATAAATTTTGCAGTACGAGTAATGATCAAAATTTTTTATTAATGTTGTGTATGTCAGTTTCTTTCCACCCACTGTGATGTACCACAACAGTATTAATTTAATTTCACATTCTTTGCGACGAATAAGTACTGCATTTGAAAATAACCGTTTCTCTACTGTGTATGTATGAATCTGTAATACTTGTGTGTCAAAATTTATACTACTGCAGCTGATCGGTATGCGTCGTGCATGCCTGTGTCTTCAGTGCTGGTATACAAACAATAAAATATTCGCCGTCTCATATCCTTTAACGACACAGTGGCCGCACCACTTACCATTCTGCCCCTGAGGTAAGTGGCAAATATGGTTTATAGTCGAATTGACATACGTCAATTCAAATTAAGGACAGCTTAAAATATTACTGTCTTTATATGTATATTTCTTTCTTATCCAGCAGGAGACCGAGCGAGGTGGCGCAGTGGTTAAACACTGGACTGGCATTCGGGAGGACGACGGTTCAATCCCGCGTCCGGTCATCCTGATTTAGGTTTTCCGTGATTTCCCTAAATCGCTCCAGGCAGATGCCGGGATGGTTCCTTTCAAAGGGCACGGCCGACTTCCTTCCCCGGCGTTCCCTATTCTGATGAGACCGATGACCTCGCTGTCTGGTCTCCTTCCCCAAAACAACCCAACCCTCCAGCAGGAGAACTGCACTTTTAAGATACTGTTAACATTTGCTAACGTTTCTGTATTTGGCTGTTAGTTTCGTTACAGGCCATCTGATCGCTAGAATCGGCCACCGTTCGCTCTCTCAGTATTACTGTGCAACAGGATCGTGCACTCGACTTCTGTACCAAATCAGTCATTTCAGGTAAGCGGTGAGCCTTTGCAAGAGACTCCTTCTTTGTGAGGATAAACTGCACCAAATCAGAACACCGGTGAAGGCACAACAAAAACGTCATTCCAAATTTAAACGGAAGCAAAATCCCAGAATTGGCGATCTTTTACAGAAGCCTGAAATTTAGAGCGAACTTCAATGCGAGATGCTTGTAGTAGTTTCCACAACGAAACTTTGTCTCGAGACCTGGCAGAAAATCCAAAGAGATTCTGGTCATATATAAACAGTGCTAGCGACAAGACACAGTCAATGCCTACTCTGCACAATAGCAATTGAAATACTATCGACGACAGTACTGCGAAAGCAGAGTTACTAAACATAGCCTTTCGACATTCCTTGACCAAATAAGACAAAATAAATATTCCAGAATTCGAGTCAAGAACAGCTGCCAACATGAGTAACATAGAAGTAGATATCCGTGGAGTAGAGAAGCATCTTAAATCATTTAATAAACGAAAGACTTCCGGTCCAGACTGTAAACCAATCAGGTTCCTTTCAGAACATGGTGATGCAATAGTTCCATACTTAACCATCATATGCAGCCTCTCGTTCGACGAAAGATCTATACTCAAAGACTGGAAAGTTGCACAGATCCCACAAATATTCAAGAAAAGCAATAGGAGTAGTCAACTAAATTACATGCCCATATCATTAACGTCGATATGCAACAGGATTCTGGAACATAATTTGTGTTCGAACATTGTGGATTACTTCGGAGAGAACGGTCTATTGACACCCAGTCAACACGGATTTAGAAAATATCATTCTTGTGAAACACAACTAGCTCTTTATTCAGGCAAAGTGTTGAGTGCTATTGACAAGGAATTTCAAATTGATTCCGTATTTCTGGATTTCCAAAAGGCTTTTGACACCGTACCCCACATGCGGTTTGTAATGAAACAGCGTTCTTATGGAATATCGCCTCAATTATGCGACTGGATTCGTGATTTCCTGTCAGAGAGCTCACAGTTCACAGTAGCTGACGGTAAATCATCGAGTAAAACAGAAGTAATATCTGGCGTTCCCCAACAATCTGGGCAGCCGTCTTAGGTTGTTTGCAGGTGATGCTGTCGTTTATCGTCCAGTAAAGTTATCAGAAGATTTAAAAAATTCCAAAACTATTTAGAAAAGATATCCGTATGGTACGAAAATTCTCAGTTGACCGTAAATAATGAATAGTGTGAAGTCATCCACATGAGTGCTAAAAGGAATCCGTATATCTTCGGTTACACGATAAATCAGTGAAATCTAAAGGCACTAAATTCAACTAAATACCTAGAAATTACAATTACGAACAACTTAAATTGAAAATAACACATAGGAAATGTTGTGGGGAAGGCTAACCAAAATTGCGTTTTAATGACACGGCACTTAGAAACTGTAAGAGATCTACTAAAAAGACTGCCTACCCTACGGTTGTCCGTCTTCTTTTAGAATACTGCTGCGCGATGTGGGACCCTTAATAGATATGACTGACGGGGTACATCGAAAAAATTCAAAGAAGGGCAGCACGTTTTGTATTAACGCGAAATAGGGGAGAGAGTGTCACTGAAATGATACAGGAATTGCCGGCAGCTGTGGCGGAGCGGTTCTAGGCGCTTCAGTCCGGAACCTTGTTGCTGCTGCGGTCGCAGGTTCGAATCCTGCCTGGGGCATGGATGTGTGTGACGTCCTTAGGTTAATTAGGATTAAGTAGTTCTAAGTCTAGGGGACTGATGACCTCAGATGTTATGTCCCATAGTGCTTAGAGCCATTTGAACCATTTGAAACAGGATTTGGGGTGGATATCATTAAAACAAAGGCGTTTTTCGCTGCGGAGGAATCTTCTCACGACATTTCAATCACCAACTATCTCCTCCAAATGCGAAAATATTTTCACGGCGCGAACCTACATCGGGAGAAACGATCGCTATAATAAAATAAGGGAAATCAGAGCTCGCGCGGAAAGATATAGGTGTTCGTGAGCGGGATAATAGAGAATTATCGTGAATATGGTTCGATGAATCCTCTGCCAGGCACTTAAATGTAATTTGCAGAGTAGCCATATACACTCCTGGAAATTGAAATAAGAACACCGTGAATTCATTGTCCCAGGAAGGGGAAACTTTATTGACACATTCCTGGGGTCAGATACATCACATGATCACACTGACAGAACCACAGGCACATAGACACAGGCAACAGAGCATGCACAATGTCGGCACTAGTACAGTGTATATCCACCTTTCGCAGCAATGCAGGCTGCTATTCTCCCATGGAGACGATCGTAGAGATGCTGGATGTAGTCCTGTGGAACGGCTTGCCATGCCATTTCCACCTGGCGCCTCAGTTGGACCGGCGTTCGTGCTGGACGTGCAGACCGCGTGAGACGACGCTTCATCCAGTCCCAAACATGCTCAATGGGGGACAGATCCGGAGATCTTGCAGGCCAGGGTAGTTGACCTACACCTTCTAGAGCACGTTGGGTGGCACGGGATACATGCAGACGTGCATTATCCTGTTGGAACAGCAAGTTCCCTTGCCGGTCTAGGAATGGTAGAACGATGGGTTCGATGACGGTTTGGATGTACCGTGCACTATTCAGTGTCCCCTCGACGATCACCAGTGGTGTACGGCCAGTGTAGGAGATCGCTCCCCACACCATGATGCCGGGTGTTGGCCCTGTGTGCCTCAGTCGTATGCACTCCTGATTGTGGCGCTCACCTGCACGGCGCCAAACACGCATACGACCATCATTGGCACCAAGGCAGAAGCGACTCTCATCGCTGAAGACGACACGTCTCCATTCGTCCCTCCATTCACGCCTGTCGCGACACCACTGGAGGCGGGCTGCACGATGTTGGGGCGTGAGCGGAAGACGGCCTAACGGTGTGCGGGACCGTAGCCCAGCTTCATGGAGACGGTTGCGAATGGTCCTCGCCGATACCCCAGGAGCAACAGTGTCCCTAATTTGCTGGGAAGTGGCGGTGCGGTCCCCTACGGCACTGCGTAGGATCCTACGGTCTTGGCGTGCATCCGTGCGTCGCTGCGGTCCGGTCCCAGGTCGACGGGCACGTGCACCTTCCGCCGACCACTGGCGACAACATCGATGTACTGTGGAGACCTCACGCCCCACGTGTTGAGCAATTCGGCGGTACGTCCACCCGGCCTCCCGCATGCCCACTATACGCCCTCGCTCAAAGTCCGTCAACTGCACATACGGTTCACGTCCACGCTGTCGCGGCATGCTACCAGTGTTAAAGACTGCGATGGAGCTCCGTATGCCACGGCAAACTGGCTGACACTGACGGCGGCGGTGCACAAATGCTGCGCAGCTAGCGCCATTCGACGGCCAACACCGCGGTTCCTGGTGTGTCCGCTGTGCCGTGCGTGTGATCATTGCTTGTACAGCCCTCTCGCAGTGTCCGGAGCAAGTATGGTGGGTCTGACACACCGGTGTCAATGTGTTCTTTTTTCCATTTCCAGGAGTGTAGATGTAGATGTAGATGTAGAAGTCCCTCTGGTAATCATACGGTTCGCACGGTTTTATAGTTGTCTGTCGCCAGTAACATGAATCTCAACCTGTTATCATCATGACCATCATGGAATAAAGAAGGTAGAATCGCTTTAGGCTTTTCCTCAAGGCTACGGGAATATTTCTGAACTTTGGTGTATAGAAGTGCTTCATTTTTCCAGTCATGTAAAGAAGAGCTGCTGCATACTATGTATTAATATAAATATGTAACTTTTGGATCCTGTCAGGATACTCGACATTGTACTGAAGAAAATAAACAATTTTCAATCGGCTTTTCAGAAAGAATAAGGAAGGAAACAGTTGCAACCACGTAAAAAACTACTGACTTCCCTCTTCTGTTACTCGTGGTCACATCACCAACACAGCGCGGAACGTCAGAGCTGAGAGAACTGAGAATGGAACACACGGGAAAACTGAATGTAGCCTACACATCTTCACTTCAGGTAACTATACGTATTTTACTTGGACAGATAGCTGCAGAGTTTGTGGGTGGTCGTGGTTCAAGTGTTAGAGTGGTAAGGAACAAGAGCGCCGCGCAGCTCGCTTCCTCACCTGTAGTAACCCACGAAGGTGTACATGCTGGCGCCGGTCGGGACTCCGCAGGTGGGGTCCATGACGCGCTCGGGCGGCTCCGTCACCCTCGCTGCCGGCACCTTGCCTTTGACCACTGCCATCAGCACGAAGCCCAGCAGCGGGTAATTTGCTATGACTGCACCGCCTTCGTCGCCCCTACAAACTCCCTGCAAATGGGGACAGTTCGTTAGTACGCCGTGCCGTTTCCTGTCTTCTCGTACAACGGGGTTCGACAAGTCCCCATACCCCACTTAACATTGTACAACTGAGAAAATAAACAGCTACACTAAATGATCAAAAGTATCCGGACACTTGGCTCAGAACGACTTACTAGTGCGTGGCGCCCTCCACCGGTAATGCTGGAATTCAGTATGGTGTTGGCCCACCGTTAGCCTTTATGACAACTTCCACTCTCGCAGGCATACCTCCAATTAGGTGTTGGAAGGTTTCTTGGGCAATAGCAGCCCATTCTTCACGGAGTGCTGCACTGATGTCGATCGGTGAGGCCTGGCACGAAGTCGGCGCTCCAAAACATCCCAAAGGTGTTCTGTAGGATTCAGCTCAGTACTCTGTGCAGGCCAGTCCATTACTGGGATGCTATTGTCGTGTAACTACTCCGCCACAGCCCATGTATTATGAACAGGTGGTCGATCGTGTTAAAATATGCAATCGCCATCCCCGAATCGCTCTTCAACAGTAGGAAGAAAGAAGGTGCTTAAAACATCAATGTAGGCCTGTGCTGTGATAGTATCACGCAAAACAACAAGGGATGAAAAATACGACCACTTCATAACACCACCGCCTCCGAATTTTACTGCTGGCACTACACACGCTGGCAGATGACATTCACCGGGCATTAGCCATACCCATACCTTGCCATCGGATCGCGGCATTGGTACCGTGATTCGTCACTCCACACAACGTCTTTCCACTGCTCAATTTTCCAATGTTTACGCTCGTTACACCAAGCGGCGCGTCGTTTGGCATTTAAGGGCGTGATGTGTGGCTTATGAGCAGTAATTCGACCATGAAATCTAAGTTTTCTCACCTCGCGCCTAACTGTCGAAGTACTTGCCGTGAATCCTGATGCAGTTTGGAATTCCTGTGTGACGGTCTGAGTAGATGTCTGCCTATTACTCATTACGACCCTTTTCAACTTTCGGCGGCCTCTTGTCAGTGAACAGACGAGGTCGGCCTGTAAGCTTTAGTGCTGTACGTGTCCCGTCACGTTTCCAGTGCACAATCACATCGGAAACAGTGGACCTAGGGATATTTAGGAGTGTTTAAATTTCGCGTACAGACGTGTGATGCAAGTGACACCCAATCACCTGCCCACGTTCGAAGTCCGTGAGTTCCGCGGAGCGCCCCATTCTACTCTCTCGCGATGTCTAATGGCTACTGAGGTCGCTGATATGGAATAACTGGCAGGAGGTGGCAGCACAATGCACCTAATATGAAAAACGTTTGTTTTTTGGGTGTCCGGATACTTTTGATCAGATAGTGTATTTTACTGTTATCCTTGGACGTGTTGCAAACGTGCTTGACACTTCCGTGTGAAGACAAGGGACTCGTTGATCATGTGAGGCTACACAGGGACTTTGTTGTTCAGATTGTAAGGTTTTTCATGTTTTCAGCCACTGTAAACAGTTCACCTTTACTGTACTGGGGCGAAGATGCATGAGCATGAGTAGTGGATAAGATTCTTGACTCTGTGTTAAATGTAATCTGTGGTGTGCCTGCTCGCCAGTCAGTTGCTCAGCGCTAGGACGTTCTTATTAGAGGCATAGTAGCGAGTTTTAGAGAACAAAATCTGATATCTGTTAATCTGGGAGAAATTACGTCGAATACTTTTTTATACATATTAAACCTTTGCTTGACTTGTATGGATGGAGAACATCCTTTGAGGAATCTTTCAATGTAACCAATGCATCCAACATAAAATCGTGTAATATTTCAGGACATCCGTTGAAGATGCATTGTAACTCAGGCTAAACGCGTCTGAATGAACAAGATAAATAAAAACACTTAATATATAGCAAGCAAAAGACGTTTTTCTTTTAAACACCAGCAACTTAATGAAATGTTTGTTTGTCACAACTGCTAATTGAAGGAAATCATCGTCTCTTAGATGACCAATAATATTCATGTTCAGTGTTAATTTGATCTCTTTGTTTTCATTATGTCATAAATAAAACAGTTGGTTTAAGGGGCTCCGGAACGCCCTATACTTGCAATGTTGAAATAACGCTTATAAATTACATCTTTCCTCACAAAGTATTTGAGGTAGGAAGTTGAACTTTTTACAGATTATTTATTGGAATATGGGCTACAACTTAACACAGGGATTTTACAAAATTTTAGTTCAGTTATTAAAGATGATTTTTTTTTCAATTGTAATGAAAATTCACAACATTTTTTTGCAATTTTTTATTTATATATTCAAAAATATACAGTTTTTTGGAAAAAGGCTGTGTTAAATTATGCAGAAGGTACTGTGTAACATTTACTGAAAGTTTGAAACAAATATGTTTGGAAGATCCTTAGAAAACATGTAATTAGTATGAGGAAATAAAAGTTTTGGGAATCGAGCGACAAAGATTGGATTAACTTTTTAGTGCATTCCAGGTCCATAGGATGGATTATCTTCATCCTCTGCAAACTCCTCCTCCAGCTTCCTCTTGTTCCTCCTCCTGTTTACTCTTGCTTGTATTTCTAGACTCTTTACAGCCCTGTCTGCAGCCCGAAGGCGTTCCTTGTCTAAAGCAAGCATCGCTCGTACCATGTTAGAACCTATCTTCATTCCCATATTTCTAAATACCTTGCACCTTACAATGTTGCCATCACTGAAAGTCGCAACAGCAACTTTACTTTTACTCATTATTATACTTCAACAAAACAGAGACTCAAGAAACAGAATTAATTACGAATATTTTCGAGATAACGACAGAGTAAATAAACATGAAACAATCGACAATCACACCAGCGATATATATTGAACCATCACAGGTTAGCCACAACACATACTTTATCTCACATCACTAAAATGTACCTGATGAACACGGACGTTAATAATAACACAGCAGTTTAACAGCGCCACAGTGGGTCACGCCCATGTAGAACACATTTCAAAAAAAATTTAAAAATAGTTGTAGTCTTCGGAATTGAATAAATTATATATCTATTAAAAGGTAATAGTCTGCAGATTCAGAAAACGCAAAAAAGTAAAAATTGAACTTTTCATGATTTTTGAGCCTTTCCGGAGCCCCTTAAATGTTTGTAATTTTTGTAATGAACGAATTTCGTAATTGCTAGAGTCCTCTTACGTTGTACAGTCTGTTTTGACAATAATCAGAGTTTAATTTTTCAAGAATGCTTTTCCTTAAAGTAAAATAGTCCTCCATTACTCTTAAAAATTAAATTGAACTCCGTTCGAACAGGCCATGAACGCCCAACGGTACCGACCGGCCGCCATGTTATCCTCAGACCACAGGCGTCACTGGATGCGGATGTGGAGCTTGCCAAGAACGCTCGGCCGATCGATCGGTCATCCATCCAAGTGGTATTCCAGCCTGACTGCGCTTAATTTCGGTGATCTGACGGGAACTGATGTTACCACCGCGCCAAGGCCGTTGGCTCCGTTATTCTTAGTCAATTTTAAAATATTGTGTCGTGTGCATTGCCCCTTACGCCACGCGCAGCCACAGATTATTTCTGACCAGCAAAGAAAAATTTAATAGTGAGCAGATTATTTTTCTTTAACTGCTGCATTTCTTTATTTAAATTTGTTTTCGAGAACGTCAGTTCACCAGACACAAATAGCATTCCGAGCAATAGATAACTTACTTTTCTTTCAGCACAGATCTTCTGAGCAAACAGTACGTAGTCAGAATTTTGAAGTGTTCTACAAAGTAAGTAGATTAATTTGCAGTGAACAATGAAGGTAATCTTAAACAGTTATTTTCTTCCGAATTGAGCAGTATTTCATTTTCTGAATATTCGTAATTCTTAGAGTCCTCTTATGTCGTACAATCCGTTTTGACAATAATCAGAGTTTAATTTTTAAAGAACGCTTTTCATTAAAGTAAAACCGTCCTCCATTATTCTTAGTAAGTTTAAAATATTACATCGTTTGTGCATCACCTTCACTGTTCAGTGTAAATTAATCTGCATACTTTGTACAACACTTGAAAATTCTGAATACGTATTCTTCGCTCACAAGATCTGTCCTGAAAGAAAAGTAACTTACCTCTCGCTCGATATGCTGCATTATTTCTGGTGAACTGACGTTCTCGGAAACAAATTGAAATTAACAAATGCAACAGTTAAAGAAAAATAAATTACTCACTACTAAATTTTTCTTTGCTTGTCAGAAGTTATCTGTGGCTTATTGTTACGTAACTTTCATAACGTACTTCTGTGTTGAGTTCCAGTTAAACCATTCTCACTGTGTATATAATTAGTTTCTTTTTCATTATTTCAAATTTAGCATTTCACTAAGATTAAAATTTTGTTTCACGACGTTGTTCACGTGCACAACGCAGGGCCAACCAACGGTCAGTATCGCTCAGCAGTTGAATACGATATCTTCAGGTAACGTCACACGAGGAGAAACGTTTTTGAAAAAGAATATTCAGTGTTTCATTCATAAGTAAATTACATAGAAAGCTTACAAGATGTGTGAGGCTAGATTAATAATTCCCGGATCGCTGGACTGGACGTGGTTCAGCGATATCTCGAGTCCTATTGTAATGGTAACTATGATACCCGAATTCTTCCACACTAAACAACTCATTATGAGGAATAGTCAAGTACCGTGTGACTCAATGTCACTAGAAAACTGCTGAAGAAATCCGCGAAAGTGATAAGGAAACTTTCCATGCATAATTCCTGAGATGCTCTGCAAAATGTCAAGGAAGACATTGAGACGCATAGTTCTCTATGCAAGGCACGATAATGCACATACAATCTGTCTAATACGTAATTTTTATGTAAGTACTACAGTGCACAGTACACAATATACTGTTTTGACTTCGGGCATAGGGATTTCTTACACACATTGTACGTTGACACATCAGACTAATCACGTAGAAACCAATTTCTAAATTATAATATGTAGGTTAAAAAACTGACTTTCCACTCAGAAGACTACAATTCAAGGGCTTAGTATCAGTCCTACAGCAAGCAGCGCTCCCTACTGTTTATTTCTAGCAATAAAATATTCTCAGGCTTCCATTAGCAAATGACCGAAAGTTTGTGGACATTTAAGAAACTAACGCGACTGGAAGCACGAGCAAATTTTATTAATTTATCGCACCAAAAAACCACCCATTGATTTCTGTTGTTCACTATAAGGAGTCATTTACAAAAGGTTTTAAAAATAATGGGAACGTCTATGTACGAGAATATATGTTATAGTGAAGGTTGCTAGACTGAAATATACAAAACAATGAATCACATTTTCCTCGACGCAACTGGATAGACATACCGTACGTAAAACGGAAGGTGTCTGAAAGCCAATGGGTCAGTATTACTGCAGTGCCGTTCATTGAGGTTACTCTATTTAAGGTTAGTACTGTGTTATGAAGGTCATAGGTTTGTTTGGGTGCAAGTCTTGGAAGCAATATACACCCATATTAAAATGTGGGACGAACGTGATTAAAATGGATAAGAGATTAAGAAAAACTTGGACTAGAGCAAAAAATAAAATACTTTCCTAACAATTCTTACGTGCAGATACACAACCTCACACAGACAAAAACACACACACACACACACACACGCACATACGCACCACACACACGTGGTAAAGCATCGAGACTGTTGCACTGCTGATTTTCCCAAGTAGGTGATCGCAGATGAGAAGACGTAATAATACGTAATATATACAAAAGTGTTATAATGTGATATAATTAATTTGATTTTGTGTATTACGTAATTTATTTGCAAGCAATAGTTAATGAATGTACACTGCTTTTTGTTTCGTATCCAATGCACGAGAAACACAACTTCCAGATGCGAGTGTCTTCACAGTAACCGCCGCGTTGCTGAAGCTGGTTATCGTCACAGCATTAAAGACAGCCAGCAATTGCTAGATCCTACCAATCAGTGCTGCAGGCCTCTGCACTGAATGTACTCTAGTTAAGAGAAAGAGGTTTGTATTCCTTATAGTTGCAATCTCAAGAAATATTGCAACCAGAATATTGTAACACATTATATACCGAGTTAAAGTTCTTTCATGTCCTTGTTAGTAAACCCTGAGGGAAAATATTTTGTTTATTGATTCAATGAAGCCAGTTATAACTGTGAACAAATGAATAAAGGAAATATCCTTCTATTATTAATTACAACCCTATTTACTAAAAAATAAAAGTATTTATTAACAATTAATGGCATAGTGGGAAAATTTAATAATTAGTCAATTACTGAAAAAAGGAAAACTGTTTAGTTCTGGAAGCTTTCGAAAGATATTGGACTAGGTGTGCAGATGTAAATAACCATTGTTTTGTATACGACCACGATGTAGAACTCTGAGCTCTAAGATAGAACTTCAGAGTGCCTGTATATTCCTGCTGTCTGCATCATCTGCCATATTGTAGTTAGGCACTGTACGTCTCTATGTAATTTCTGATTATGAAACTTACACCAATTGAAGTAATGGTGCCTGAAGCAGAAAACTATTATCTAAGCACTATATTCCGGTTAACTTCCTTAGAAGTTGTCCATATAAGGTACGAATTTTACAATTTCTCAAGTGAATTTGTTCCTGCGAATGGTTGCAGAGAATTTAGTGCTCCAGAAATATCCCTTGTTCTTTGCACCTTTACTGTACATGTCGTGCAAGAAACCAACAGTAATTTGCAATATTATTTCCGAAAGCCTTTGTCATCACTTTGTTTGTGTATTTCCGTTGTCGAAATAGATTACGTTTAGTAGCCGGAAGTAAAGATAGCCTTCCTTATGTCTCGATACTTAATCTCCTGTTTCGATAAATACGTGGTCTCATTTGCAGTATGTATCTATATGACACGGAGTGGCAACGTAATGCTGGTAGGCAATGCGCCAATCCCGATATCAACTACTGTATGTAAAAATGAATTTCTCTTTAAACTGAGAAGTAGATGCCCTAGCACTTTTTTAATATCAGTTTACTCGTATATTTAATTTGTTCCTGTTTAGCACATTCATAACTTTTATCATCATATGTAATGATGTACACATTTCTTTGAGAGCTCTGCACGGCAATAGAATTCATGACTGTCATTGTCTGGACCACGCTAGAGTGTTGAAGTAATACAGTAGCACAACTGTTATAGCTTTTGCACTAATTTTGAAACAGTTTATTTTATTCTTCCCAAAGATCTGGAACATCTGATGTAATAAGCTCATTTGGGCGCAGAAACGGAAGTTATTGTCCCTTGGCTGCCATACAGTACACTGCGCAACACAGTTACATGGTTACTGTTTCGAAACCCAGTAATCGCCTCCCACTGCAACGCAGAAATTTGAAGTTTGGCTCAAAGGTGGCACAAACGTCCTCTGCAAATAATGCGTCACCCTCGGGGTCTGTAATGCTTCAAACAACAGGGTGTCGACACGTGCGAGAAAAGTACAGAGTTCAGAAGTTCATGTGAGGTGTAAGGTGGGTCAACGATGGCACACTGCCACCAAACTTCGCCACAATTCTGCCAGCGTGGAAATTCATACAATGGGAAATCGTCATACCTTCTCTTACCCACATTCCCGCCTCCTCTCGACGCCTCTGCGATGGAGGTCAGAACAGCGACACCCACCGTTGAAATCACGCAGTTTTCTTACGGATGGCCGAGGAAAATGTTTCACACACATCGACGCTCAGAATCGACGGGAAAAGGCCTCAGGAGGTGGAATAATGGGCGTCAGTCGAAGGACCTTTTCCCCCGGGGCGTTGATTCCCACACGTTTCGCAGTCGAAAACGACAGTTCCCAGTGTGGTGAGCAACAGGACCACGTTCTTGGCAACATTCGATACTGCTGACATCCGCCAGACGATTCGACCCTTCTTTAAGGACATCGTGGTGTTGCAACACCAGTGAACGTGACCTGACGCCTTTAGAGTGTAGCACGACCGCAGTTTTTGCTCTGGCATACAGGGTGGAAATTCTAGGGTCCGTTCAAAACCATTCGACGAATTCTGAGCGTGGACCGAAGCAGCATAGGGTGTTCATATTTTTTCGGTCCTCCTGTTTCGCGCCTTCGTGTGGCGTAATCACATGGAGTTGTACAAAATATCAACATGTTTCATAATCTCACAGGAAATATGAGAACAAAAAGTCTGGATTGTGAAGTAAATTTTTTAAAATAATCTTATCAAAACATTCCAATTTGTGTAATTTGTTTCCTTTGACACTGTTTGCAATGTGAAACTGGAGGTTCTATCTAGACTTATGCTCATAAATTAAGGGTAATGCTGATACATGGTGAAACAACGCTCTGGTGGGCGGTTTGCGGGTTTAAATCACCTCGGGGTATGACCATGCGGTGCATTTGTCCTGCGGTCGACGCACGGTGGCGCTAGCAGCAGTCCACATACGCCGAAGTGTGTTGCTGTGTGTTGCTGCACGGCGCAGCGAGTAAGTGTGCAGAGTTTTCAGACGTGCTAATGGTGACTGTGTGTTGAAAATGGCTCAAAGAACACATATTGATAACGTTATGAGGAGTAGAATACTAGGGCGACTGGAGGCTGGTCAAACACAGCAGGTCGTCGCACGGGCCCTGAGTGTGCCATAAAGTGTGATCACAAGGTTATGGCAACGATTCCAGCATACAGGAAACGTGTCCAGGCGCTACAGTACTGGACGTCCACAGTGTAAACACCACAAGAAGACCGATATCTCACCATCAGTGCCCGTAGACGGCCACGGAGTACTGCAGGTAGCCTTGATCGGGACTTTACCGCAGCCAATGGAACACTTGCCTCCAGACACACAGTCTACAGACGACTTAACAGACATGGTTTATTCGCCCGGAGACCTGCAAGGCGCATTCCAATGCCCCCTGGTCACATGAGAGCCCGTAAAGCCTGGTGTCAAGAGGACAGTACATGGTCATTGGAACAGTGGTCCCAGGTTATGTCCACGGACGAGTCCAGGTATAGTCTGAACAGTGACTTTCACCGGGTTTTCATCTGGCGTGAACCACGAACCCGATACCAACCCCTTAATGTCCGTGAAAGGGACCTGTATGGAGGTCGTGGTTTGATGGCGTGGGGTGGGATTATGGTTGGTGCACGTATACACCTGCATGTCCTTGACAGAGGAACTGTAACATGTCAGGTGTATCGGGACGTCATTTTGCACCAGTATGTCCGCCTTTTCAGGGGTGCAGTGGGTCCCACCTTCCTCCTGATGGATGATAACGCACGGCCCCACCGAGCTGCCATCGGGGAGGAGTACCTTGAAACAGAAGTTATCAGGCGAATGGAGTGGCCTGCCTGTTCTTCAAACCTAAACCCCATCGAGCACGTCTGGGATGCTTCCAGTCGACGTATCGCTGCACGTCTTCAAACCACTACGACACCTCAGGAGCTCCGACAGGCACTTGTGCAAGAATGGGAGGCTATACCCCAGTATCTGCTCGACCACCTGATCCAGAGTATGCCAACCTGTTGTGCGGTCTGTGTACGTGTGCATGGTGATCATAACCCATATTGATGTCGGAGTACATGCGCAGGAAACAGTGGCGTTTTGTAGCACATGTGTTTCGGGACGGTTTTCTCAACTTATCACCAATACCGTGGACTTACAGATCTGTGTCGTGTGTGTTCCCTATGTGCCTATGCTATTAGCACCAGTTTTGCATAGTGTTAAGTTGTGTGGCACCATATTGTGCAATTATCCTTAATTTATGAGCATGAGTGTAGTTGAAGAAACTTATTGCAGAATCTCCGTAATGGAAAGGTTTCAGACGTCTTTGTAGAAACTCACTAAGCCCACATGCTGTCCCATCATTGATATTTTCAAAGGAAAAGAGTCTTTCAAGAGGTTTCTTCCCCTCAACATACCTCAGTAGAATGGCAAACTGACTTCTGCAGGTCAGTATCTATTGTTTCGTCTGGCAGCGCAGAAATAAAAGTGGCAGCATTAATGTCTCTGATCAGTTCTTCAGTGTAAACTCTTCAATGAAAACTTCATAAATACAGTCCAAAAGTTCGTTTTGTATAATGTGTGGCGTATTTTTGCATACGAAGGTCTACAGCTGTTTAAGCGGTCATCTAACACATTGTCAAAATTTCCTGGAAGAGATAACAAATGTAAGAGATTCTCATTGCAAGCGCTTAGTGCTAGCTCATGAGTTCCACAAAACGTTGGCTGTCTAGTGCACTATTTAATATGTGATCATTCTTCGCAACTAATTCATTATGTTACTGAATTGACATTTTATACTCTGAGCCAATATGAGTAGCAATGTTAATGGTTCCAGAATGAGATTTTCACTCTGCAGCGGAGTGTGCGCTGATATGAAACTTCCTGGCAGATTAAAACTGTGTGCCCGACCGAGACTCGAACTCGGGACCTTTGCCTTTCGCGGGCATGTGCTCTACCATCTGAGCTACCGAAGCACGACTCACGGCCGGTACTCACAGCTTTACTTCTGCCAGTATCTCGTCTCCTACCTTCCATACTTTACAGAAGCTCTCCTGCGAACCTTGCAGAACTAGCACTCCTGAAAGAAAGGATACTGCGGAGACATGGCTTAGCCACAGCCTGGAGGATGTTTCCAGAATGAGATTTTCACTCTGCAGCGGAGTGTGCGCTGATATGAAACTTCCTGGCAGATTAAAACTGTGTGCCCGACCGAGACTCGAACTCGGGACCTTTGCCTTTGCCTGCGAAGGAGGAGACGAGAAGGTAGGAGACGAGATACTGGCAGAACTAAAGCTGTGAGTACCGGCCGTGAGTCGTGCTTCGGTAGCTCAGATGGTAGAGCACATGCCCGCGAAAGGCAAAGGTCCCGAGTTCGAGTCTCGGTCGGGCACACAGTTTTAATCTGCCAGGAAGTTTCATATCAGCGCACACTCCGCTGCAGAGTGAAAATCTCATTCTGGAAACATCCTCCAGGCTGTGGCTAAGCCATGTCTCCGCAGTATCCTTTCTTTCAGGAGTGCTAGTTCTGCAAGGTTCGCAGGAGAGCTTCTGTAAAGTTTGGAAGGTAGGAGACGAGATACTGGCAGAAGTAAAGCTGTGAGTACCGGCCGTGAGTCGTGCTTTGGTAGCTCGGATGGTAGAGCACATGCCCGCGAAAGGCAAAGGTCCCGAGTTCGAGTCTCGGTCGGGCACACAGTTTTAATCTGCCAGGAAGTTTCATATCAGCGCACACTCCGCTGCAGAGTGAAAATCTCATTCTGGAAACATCCTCCAGGCTGTGGCTAAGCCATGTCTCCGCAGTATCCTTTCTTTCAGGAGTGCTAGTTCTGCAAGGTTCGCAGGAGAGCTTCTGTAAAGTTTGGAAGGTAGGAGACGAGATACTGGCAGAAGTAAAGCTGTGAGTACCGGCCGTGAGTCGTGCTTCGGTAGCTCAGATGGTAGAGCACATGCCCGCGAAAGGCAAAGGTCCCGAGTTCGAGTCTCGGTCGGGCACACAGTTTTAATCTGCCAGGAAGTTTCATATCAGCGCACACTCCGCTGCAGAGTGAAAATCTCATTCTGGAAACATCCTCCAGGCTGTGGCTAAGCCATGTCTCCGCAGTATCCTTTCTTTCAGGAGTGCTAGTTCTGCAAGGTTCGCAGGAGAGCTTCTGTAAAGTTTGGAAGGTAGGAGACGAGATACTGCCAGAAGTAAAGCTGTGAGTACCGGCCGTGAGCCGTGCTTCGGTAGCTCAGATGGTAGATCACATGCCCGCGAAAGGCAAAGGTCCCGAGTTCGAGTCTCGGTCGGGCACACAGTTTTAATCTGCCAGGAAGTTTAATGTTAATGGTGTCAAACATGTTTGCAAGCAGTATCTACTCTCCTCATGCTTCTTACTTATTTCACTTAAATGGCTTAGATCCTTTGGGCTGACAGTTGTGCACAATCATTCACCACCAAATAGCACACAATAGAAGTTAAATAACTTCTATTTCTCTTGACTCACTGTTAACCACGACTTTTTGCAGAACCATGTACAGCAGAAAGTTCTTTCTGTTGAATTGAAACAGCATGGTATCTTTTGATTGGGGAGCGCCTAGTCGCTTGATTTATAGCTTCTCTTTCATACTTAATAATTTAAAGAGCGTTTTCAGTAAACAACGTACTTTATTCATTTTAAAATTTCTGTAAGAGCACCCCAGTTTCAACCACACAGCTCCAGAATATTGAATGAGAGAGACCCCATTTGCTTTGTTTGCAACATTTCCCATTGATGAATAGCATAAGGCAGGGGGGGGGGGGCAATTGGGCAGTATGCACTAATACAACGACTACAAATAAGTGCATATAGTGATGCGAGTGAAAATTAGGATAATGAGCCCAGCTCAGCTGGCAGCAAAAATTGTGTAGATGTGCGAACTGATGAGCCAGGAGAGTAGTAAGGTGACAGAGACAGCAGGGTTCGCTGGATGCGCGGAAAGTCAATCCACTGGCCACAGCTTGGTCATGCATGTCACTACGACTGCAGTTTTCGGAGCTGAGGGTGTGGTGGAAGTATGAGCGATCTGACACTGACCCTCAGTATTGAATAAATAGGGTTGGGAAAGGAAAACAAGTCCGTCGTTGTGGAAGAATGTGCTGAGGGGAGAAAGAGAGAGAAGAGTAGGGGCAAGACTGCCCCAGCCACTGGCAGCTCAGACAACAGAGTAGTGGCAACTACGCCTGATAAACTTCGCTCTCTATCATTCGTGCTACACCAGACTATAACACTAAAAATACACAAAATAAAATTATATCGCAAAATAGTGGCGACAGGCAACTCTAACCCTTAAGAATCATCTCTTGCAAGCATTTAGTAGCCCAATGTAGAAACCAATATAAATGACAGGTAGAAGGGAATATCTATGGTTCCATTCAAGTGACATGAGAGATTTGAGTGCAAGGATATAATGATTTGTATCTATTTAAATATAGTTTAGAATGTGAATATTTCTTACTCATGACACACTTTCACCAGTTACAAAGCCTTTCCAAAGACTTTTGAATTTTTAAATGTTTACACTATGTTAACTTCTTGCAACCAACTTTTTCTTTTGATATCCGGGTTCAAATATATTGGTACCATGATTTGTACTTATATTATTTATGATTTTTCTTTGTTGTATGATTTTCGTTATTGATATGTATGTCCTAAGTAAGTGATATATATGGCTGACAATAATGGTAATCTTATGATGCTTAAGATACAAATGGATGTGTGGCTGGTATAATATTATAGGATGGTAAAATTAAGGAATGAATGAGTTTTTCTGTTTTATGCAAAGGTGTTTCACTCCGTCATGCAATTACTGCAGTACGTACTGGGAGATGAAGAAGCTTGCACAGGGTAGAGTAGCATGGAGAGCTGCATCAAACCAGTCTCAAGACTGAAGACCACAACAACATATATATATATATATATATATATATATATATATATATATATATATATATATAGTGTGATTTTTTCCTCTATTTACAAACTCTAAAGATTGGTATTGATCGATGAAAGGATTCGAACAAAAGCGGTCTAATGAAATTATGTCTCAAAATGCATCATTTCCACGCTATAGACCATTTATTAAAATGTTCATTGTTACAGAGATTGTACTCTAATACATTTGTACCACGCAGCCACTCAGTAGGTGTTGAAAATAGTTTCTTTGCACCATAACACATTTGTGTATGCACCATAGCATGTTCTGCCTCACATATTCACATCGGTCAGGTTACATCTGAACAGTGTCGAAGGCAGTATTAATAAACTGTTCCAGTGTCTCCACTTCTGGAATGGACTGTGCTTACATGACACTTTTGAGATGGCGTCATAACCAGAAATCACATGGGTTGAGATTTGGCAAACGAGCAGGCCATGAAACTGGCCACCCTCATCTGATCCATCGACCAGGGAAGACATGATTGAGATACATCCAGACATTAACACCGAAGTAGGCTGGAGTACCATGATGTAGCAGCCACATAACCATTCAAATAATCAATGGCACTTCTTCCAATAGGACAGGCGAATTCATCTGCAGAAAACGCCGATAGTCCGGGCAATTAGGCAACATGGAAGAAAGACTGGTCCCCAGCCCACACATTCCATCTGCAACAATGCTTATGATTCGCTGTCACCATACCATGTGGGTTCTGCGTACTATTCTAAAGTTGACTGTTGTGAAAGTTGAAGATACTACTCCTCCTTAAGGTGGCCTCAACTGTGAATAGGATGAATGACACAAATCCCGGAATTGTGGTTGCCTGGTGAAGAAACCAATGATAAAACTGCTCATGATGTGGAAAGTCTGTCGCTAGCAAGACCTGCAACGCCGTAAGTTATAAGTGTAGTAACTGTTGTCATGGAGAATGTCCCACAAGGTCGTCTAGCTTTCCCTGTACTGGTGAGCTAACTGCCTCGTACTGAAACACCAGTCGCCTTCCACAGTGTTAATCATATATTCCTCCAACTCTGGTGTCCGAACATATCAGACACGTCCTTCATGATTTCCGGTTTCCTGAAACTATCCTGTCTCAAAGAAACAGTGAAACACTGCTGCAAACATTGAATGCTGTAGTTGTTGTCCGCAGGGGTCTCCTGATGTAACATTGCTGCCCGCTGCCCATTGTCATTTGCCTTTCCATAAGTAAACACCACGTTGGCAAGCTGTTGATACAAACACAGATCCATTGTGTACAAAGCTCTATCACTTCCACCACAGGTAAGTTATCAAGAGAAGTGAATTGGACACAACATTACCAATTACTATGGCAGGAGAGTGCGCTAGGACATGATGTATGACGAACAGAACCACCCTCTACGAGGAAACCATGCATACTGTGACTGTGGCTGCATGGTACAGTGCATTTTCGAACATAAGATCATTAAACCTATATTTCCATATCCTCTCATTGATCAATCGCCACAGTTTGTGCACAGTAGAAGATATGCAAATATTTTGATATGTTATTCTACAAGTAAGACTAAGAAAAAATTTCATATAAACAAAGGTCCGCAAATGTTTAGTTTCGGAGTCACGGTTAACAAAATGTTTTGCCTGAAATTTAACAACTTCGCTAATATGAAGCCGTCGCGAAATTGTACGAGGTTAAAGTAAAGCACGTTTTCCATTTATTTTGTTGATATTGATCAGGTGAATCTAATAAAACACGTCTCAGGCGTGTATCTGCAGTAGTTTTCCAGAACATCCTGAGAAGCAAAGATTATTATCCAAACGAGTTAGTTTCCTGTATTGTTCAGTGAAAGAACATAATAACAACAGTGTATTTAAGTGAAACCACATAGTAACTCTTGTAGGTTGTACATTATTTATAAAATAAGGATGCCTTCAAAATTTTTGAAACGAAATACTCTGATACGGTGTTTATTCATGGCAAATGTGATGGTAATGCTATGGCTGCAATTAACGAATATCGAATACGTTATCCAACTCGGAGGATGCCGAATGTACGAACCATTAGCAGAGTATTTCGAATGTCACGGGAGACAGGTCCTCTACCTAGCGTTCATAATGACTAAGAGTGCTCGATACTTGGAGACGATGATGAGGACAATATGGATGGTGTACAACGTAGCCTGGGTACCAGTACACTACGTATCTCTTAACGATTAGGCATTTCACAATCTAAGGTATGGCGTACAGTGAAGTATAGAATCTGCATCCTTACCATAAACAAAAAGTGCATCATCTACATCTGGAAAATACTACTCTTCGCTTAGAGGTGCGCCACTGCTCAGAAATTTAAGATCTTTCGCAATTCTAAGAATGACATACATCCATGTTCATGGTTAGATCAATTTACGAGGTGCAGTCAAGTTCTAAGGCCTCCGATTTTTTTTCTAATTAACTTCTCACCCGAAATCGATGAAACTGGCTTTACTTCTCGACGTAATCACCCTGCAGACGTACACACTTTTCACAACGCTGACGCCATGATTCCATGGCAGCGGCGAAGGCTTCTTTAGGAGTCTGTTTTGACCACTGGAAAATTGCTGAGGCAATAGCAGCACGGCTGGTGAATGTGCGGCCACGGAGAGTGTCATTCATTGTTGGAAAAAGCCAAAAGTCACTAGGAGCCAGGTCAGGTGAGTAGGGAGCATGAGGAACCACTTCAAAGTTTTAATCACGAAGCAACTGTTGTGTAACGTTAGCTCGATGTGCGGGTGCGTTGTTTTGGTGAAACAGAACACGCACAGCCCTTCCCAGACGTTTTTGTTGCAGTCTAGGAAGGAATTTGTTCTTCAAAACATTTTCGTAGGATGCACCTGTTACCGTAGTGCCCTTTGGAACGCAGTGGGTAAGGATTACGCCCTCGCTGTTACAGAACATGGACACCATCATTTTTTCATCACTGGCAGTTAGCCGAAATTTTTTTGGTGGCGGTGAATCTGTGTGCTTCCATTGAGCTGACTGGCGCTTTGTTTCTGGATTGAAAAGTGGCATCCACGTCTCATCCATTGTCACAATCGACAAAAAGAAAGTCCCATTCATACTGTCGTTGCGCGTCAACATTGCTTGGCAACATGCCACACGGGCAGCCATGTGGTCGTCTGTCAGCATTCGTGGCACCCATCTGGATGACACTTTTCGCATTTTCAGGTCGTCATGCAGGATTGTGTGCACAGAACCCACAGAAATTCCAACTCTGGAGGCGATCTGTTCAACAGTCATTCGGCAATCCCCCAAAACAATTCTCTCCACTTTCTCGATCATGTCGTCAGACCGGCTTGTGCGAGCCCGAGGTTGTTTCAGTTTGTTGTCACACGATGTTCTGCCTTCATTAAATTGTCGCACCCACGAACGCACTTTCGACGCATCCATAACTCCATCACCATATGTCTCCTTCAACTGTCGATGAATTTCAATTGGTTTCACATCACGCAAATTCAGAAAACGAATGATTGCACGCTGTTCAAGTAAGGAAAACGTCGCCATTTTAAGTATTTAAAACAGTTCTCATTCTCGCCGCTGGCGGTAAAATTCCATCTGCCATACGGTGCCGCCATCTCTGGGACGTATTGACAATGAACGCGGCCTCATTTTAAAACAATGCGCATGTTTCTATCTCTTTCCAGTATGGAGAAAAAAAATCTGAGGCCTTAGAACTGCAATGCACCTCGTATGTACGCACTTCCACCAAATTGACCACTAAGTCACAAACTGGAATTTATGTGTGGATATTTAGAAAACGAACCGGCGACGCGGATGCGCGCACTTATTAAAGATTGTAATAATTTAAATGATTTTTATCATGCATTTCTATCGGTATATTGGTCCGAAAACATGCAGTCAAACATAGACTTATTATGCAGCGTAATTTTAAACAGTCTGAGTTCCGCACGCCAGCAGAATGCTTTGAAGACATGAATCGAAAGAATCAGTTCCTTTCCAACCCTTATAGTCTGACTGAATTAATTCGCATTTGCTTAACTAAGGTGCCACAATCGATAAGACAAATTGCTTTAGCTGGAAGATGTAAAGACGACATTGAGACTTTTAAGACTTTGCTACAAGAACTTGAGTATGACAACAACGATGGGGCTTCTTGTAATTTTTTCAGTAACAGTAATCACAATAGATTTTCAGAGGAAAGGGATAGGGATCGGAACGGACGTTATAGCGGTGATTTTGAAAATGACAGACGAAACAGACAGGACAATAGATACCAGCCTTATGACAACAACAGACGTTCTAACAGAAGTTACACAGACAATTATAATAACGAAAATTCCTACCGGAATAATCAATCATATGGAAACAGTAATCGGTATCATCAAGACAGAAATTATTCATACAATAATAGGAATTCTTACTACAGAAATAACCAGGGTAGTACATATAACAATAATTTCAGAAGTGACAGTCGAAATTACACAAGAAGTAGTCATGCAGATAGACAAGAAAACAGAAATTTTAATAGCAGACACAACCATGAATTTATATGTAATAGACAGGAGGGATCTAATTGGCATCCTCTGCGTGACAGAAATTCAGAGAGACAAGTGCAAATCGTAGAAATTGATCCGCGAAATGACGCGAATAATGAAAGACGTGACGGAATCAATCGACAATGACTTGTAGCTTTGGCTTCTGGCAGCAATATAGACGGTTGAGAAAGTAATGACACTACGACTTTACACTACGTACGCCTGGAAGATATGAGAGACATTTTGCTAGACGAAAAGGAAAATAATGTAGACGCATTTTTACATCCTGTTATTGAAGTATGTGTGAGTAAGGATAAGTTCACTGCGGTTTTAGATTCAGGGAGCCCATTGAATGTTATTAATGAATCAGTTTTTCGTATATGTGTAAGAACTATTGCTTGTCCTGTGTTACCTGTTTCTAAAACTACAATTCAAGGAGCTATTTCCGAAAAAAGTGTGGAAGTCAAACAACAGACCAACTTAAATTTCATTTGTCAAGGATATGAATTTTCTGCTAATTTTATTATTTTTCCATTACTCAGTACACAAATTACATTAGGTATGGAGTTTCTTAACACACATAAGGCAATTTTAAACTTTAAGGAAGGAAGAGTGAACTTAACTGTTGCCGGAATGCCGAGATGTTTGAAATTTTTTGAGTGTGTAACGAAATCTGAATCAGACAGAAAATGTTTAAGGTTTCTGACTTCTGATGTTTTCGCTGAGCATTATGACGACAATGTGTTCATTCATGACAACGACAATAGATACAGAGACGCGATGGATGATATAATTAATAGCGAAGAATTAATTAATGAAAAGGTTAATAAAGCTGAAGTGCCAGATGACGTTGCAAGAGAAGAACTGCACCAAATTTTGACTTCACATGCTACAGTATTTATTCATCACACAGGAACTATACAAGGCTTACAATATTTATTTAAAGTAAAAGAACACACCCCATTTCGAGGAAAAACGTACGCTATTCCTTTGGCTTATAGAGACAAGGTTAAGAGTGAACTTCAATACGTGTTAGATCAAGGCATTACTGATGGAGCAGTCAGTCCTTATACAAGCCCATTACACGTCGTTCTTAAAAAGGATGGGTCAATTCGTTTGGTTCTGGATTCCAGACAGATAAATAATTTCATCATTCCTGAAACTGACTGTCCACAAAATTTTGATGAACTTCTTCAACATTTCCATGAAATTAAAGTTTTATCCACGATTGATACGCGCGCAAGTTTTTGGCAAATAGAACTCCACCCTGATTGTAGAAAATACACTGCCTTTTTAGCCTTTGGTAACTGTTGTCAATTTCGGAAATTACCGTTTGGATTTACTGTATCTTCAGCAGCATTCATTCGTGGTTTAAACGAAATTTTACCTGTTTATCTTCGTGACAATATTACTTCATATGTTGACGATATTCTTATTGCTAAACGTTCTTGGAGTGAGCATAACAAAATTTTGGATTCATTATTACGTATTTTTGCAAGAGTTGGCATTACAGTGAACTTGGAAAAATTTGAATTTGGTCGTTCTCAGGTGAAATTTCTTGGTCATATTATTTCTACAGAACGTATTCTTCCTGATCCAGAGAAACTAGACGCTATTCGTAATTATGCTGTTCCTACTACAAAACGTGATGTTCGTAGTTTCCTTGGTGTCTGTAATTTTCTTAGACGCTTTGTTAGATTGGACAATTTGGCCACACCTCGTTTATGTGAACTATCTGGAAAGAATTCTAATTGGTGTTGGGATGAGGATGCTCAATCAGAATTTGAACAACTTCGTGATGCTTTAGTTGCTGCTCCACTTCTTTCACATCCGGATTTATCTAAAGATTTTTGTTTGGCGACTGACTCATCATACAAAGGCCTAGGTGCACATTTATTTCAAGAAATAGAAGAAAAGGGCGTTGTAGTACAGAAAACTATTGCATTTGGAAGTCGTGTTCTCTCTAAATCAGAAAAGAATTATTCTATTACGGAACTTGAAGCCTTGGCTGTTGTTTGGGCTTTCACAAACTTTCGCATATTTTTGTATGGCAGACATACTAAGGTTTACACCGATCATCGAGGTCTGGAATTTCTTATATCAACAAAATTAACACATGGAAGATTGTCACGATGGGCGCTGTATCTACAGGAATTTGATTTTAGTATTGTTTACATACAGGGTTCTTCAAATATTATTGCTGATGCTTTATCACGTGCACTTATGAGTTTGAAACAAAGTGCTGAGGAGGACTGCAAAGAAAACAATTATTGTTTGATGTATATTCAAGGTGTTGCGTTTGAAAATTTTATTTCGTCTTCGCTCCAGGACATCGCTAAGGAGCAAAACAAGGATCCAATCTGAAGGACATTAAGGAGAAGTGAAGGAGAAAGGAAAGCGTAGCGATTAGACAGTATTATTTCGTTCGCAATGATATTCTTTTTAAACGAAAATCGGTCGACAACTCTGTTTGGTTAGTTTGCATTCCTGATTAGTGGGTTAATAAATTGATTTGGTATACACATTTCAGTTATGCACACTTTGGTAACCCAGAAAATGCTTTCATAAATTACGAGAAAATTGCTACTTCAGTAACATGGAGAAACGGATTCGATCTGTTCTTGCCAAATGCAAATTATGTCAAAAAGCTAAGCCGCCAACTATTTCTCACAGAGCACCGTTGTTTCCTATCATTCCAGCGAAATTAAAGGAGATGGCTGCAGTCGATTTGTTCGGTCCAGTGGTTCGTTCTACTAATGGTTTTGCGTACATTTTGGTAGCAGTGGAATTGACATCAAAATATGTGTATTTTACACCTTTACGCAAAGCAACAGCTTGTTCAGTATCTAATGCTTTCATCAAACATTTTTTTAAAGAAGTGGGTCATGTTGATAAGGTTATATTAGATAATGGATCACAGTTTCGCTCTAAAATTTGCCTTCATACTCTATGGCATCGTAAGATTAAACCAATTTTCATTTCACTTTTTCACCCTCAATCTAACGCTTCAGAGAGATGGATGAAGGAAATCAATAAATTGTGTCGACTTTATTGTCATCAGAGTCACAGAACGTGGGATCATTATCTTCATATTTTTCAAAACATTCTGAATGAACTCCCTAATGATTCAACTTCTTTACCGCCTATATTTATATTAAAAAATAAAGCACCGACAAATCGCATTTCTGAATCGTTCCTTTTCCGCCTTCACGGAAACTGCGGCATTCTGAAGTTGTCAACCTGGCTCTACAAAATATTGCATCTGCGGCTGCCAGAAGAGAGAAATCAGCTAAACGTCCTGGTCGTTTAAAAACCTTGTCAGTTGGTCAAAAGGTGTTAATTAAGTCTCATCGTTTGTCTCACAAAGGAAAGGGCTTGTGTCGCAAATTTTTTCTGCTTTATAACGGTCCATGTAGAGTTCGCAAAATTATTCATGATAACACTGTCGAAGTAGAAACTCTTAAATCTCGGCGCTCTAAGGGAATACATCATATATCGAACGTTAAAATTTTTGTGGAATGACATACTTTTGAGAAACTAACAGTTATATGTAAACATGCAGAGAATACAAGGATACCGCGCCATGTTCTGGCGGCTGCACATACTCAAAGCAACAGTCAAGTCTGCGCGCTGCACAAGGCAGTCGTTGACTCCAAACAATTACTTCCTACGTCATGCGTACCTACAGCTGATCGAGCGCTCAGTGCGAATGCACTGACAGCCGTAAACAAATACACAGTCTAATTTCTCTGATTAAATTCAGTATAAAGCTATAGTGACTTGATAAATTATGTTATTAACGTTCAGTATTTTTCAGGATACAGTTGTATAAAATATTTAAGAACTTCAGGTAAATTTTGTGTGTGTCCGACGTTAAGAGGACTTGCTATCGAGAAAATTTCAGGAAGAATGTAATTTCGAAGAAGAAAGTAATAAACTAAAAAGGTAACTATTAATTGAGTTTATTTTTCAGGTAACATATTTCTACTTAGGTATGTACTTTATACGTAATTTGCTGCTCGCGATTACGTGATTTATACTTTGTACTAAATTTTATGTTCTATGAATTTACTTGTGAAGCGACGTTTGCGTACATTTGCTGATTTTGACAATGTTTTATTAATGAACAGGGTTGTTACTTGTGTATATTATGCATCGCTTGGCTGCTATGCTTTTTCACTGATGTCATATTTTTTATTGTGTGCCTGCTGTCCTTATTTATTTAAATTATAATTGTCACCTGATTAATTTTTCTGATAGGGTTATGTATGTAGGTTATACTTTGTGATTTATCTGCTTGCGCCTTCATGTTTACTTATTAAGATTACATATGAACATTTATTTGCTTATGCTCATATGATGCTAATGACCTGTTTATTATGTAAGATATATATTTGCTGCTTTGCGTATGGATCGCATATTTACACATTTCTGTTTTGTTGTCATAACTACTCTTTAATTTGGTATATAGAAATGCTGATATACTGTGTACGAACATAGAGTTTAGGTTACACTATGGTATTAATTATAGATTGTTCGCTTGGCAGAGCCTCGTTGTAGGGATTGTGCTACATCCACTTGTTGCCATTCTGTTTTCTACTGGTATTTTTACTCGCTATTGCGTGTTTTGCTTACGCTCAGTGCCTTATATTTTAAGATAAGAAAATGAACTGCTACAATGCTACGAACGACATTGGTACAAGAAACTTCATTGAAGTCAAATTAGCTGGAGGTTTTATGGAAGCTGTATAAATTTATGCTAATAGGAAGGAAGCTAACGACATGAAATACCAACACTAGGTTTAGACCATTGACAGTTATTACACTGCATTCTTCGTGAGCAATTGAAATAGCAAGTGACACTTGACACAAGAAATACTCCACATGTTTGCTTCTGTTTTTCCATGATTCTTAATGGGGTGTATACACTGTGAAATATTACTATCATTCACACTCCGTACTCGTACTTACTTACTGAAAGTTATTCAAACTAAAGGCTGTTAGAGGTCATGTATGCATTTCTTTTATTTAATGATGGACAAGGTAACCAAAATGTATTTTATAATTCATAATGAGTAGAAGATTTGGGTCAGATGGATTATACAGAGGTTGTGTGTGGACATTGTATGTTCGGATTGTATGGGATGATGAACTGAAGTTTGCACTAGGATTTTATCTGTACTTGTTCGAGGAGACTGATTAGAGGAAAGAGTTGTTATGGAAGTGAAATGATATTGGCGATAAGGTTTATATGTATCGACCTATTGAAGAGGTATTATCGAGGTATTGAGATTGTGTGAAGTTGATGATTATTGGAGTTTTGGTGGACAAGAGGTAAGGTAAATGATATTGATGATAAGGTTTATATGTATCGACGTAAGAGGTATTAATGAAGTATTAAGATTTTGTGATGCTGATGATTATTGGAGTTTTGGTGGATAAGAGGTAAAGTAAGTGAGGAGCATATTTTTTTTGTTGGTTTATATGGAACAAGGAGGATGAAGATGGCAGACTAGAACACTCAAGTGGAAGGAAGATTGTCTACACACACACTTTGTTAAATCAATAAGCAGTATATACTTTTTTTGAGAGAGGAAGTATTTGCATATCTTGGCACACTGACAGTTGTTCAGCAACCGTACATTTTGATTTGGCTTGGCAAACATTGGTCTTGACATGATGACTATGACGTTGACTAACGATTATTGACTGTTATACACTGTTACCACTAGTACTTGATACACATGTTGAACATCAAATTTTGACATAAATGCATTTACACATTTAACACTATTCAATTACACAGTAGTACTTAAATGTGGATGGAAGATGAGTGAGTGTGTTTTGTGTGTTTTGCTTTCCCAATCCAAAATAATTGGTACCGACCTACCTCCTAAATATTATTTTACTTGTTTGTTGTGGCTTGCACTGACACCCATAAATATTATAGATTTACTGATATTTGTGTATTTGTAATAGTTAATATGACAATTATCTGATATCATTTGTGTGTTTATTATAATTTCTATGTTTAGTGTAAGAGCATTGATAATAATTTTGTAAAAGCAATTGCGTGTGCATTCAAACTGTTGTTCGTGCTTACCCGTATTAACATTGGTGGGTGCCACTTGGAGATGTTTAATCTCTGCCGATAAACTCTGATGAACTGTCTGCTTAGTGATAGTGAATATTATGGACTGTTACCTGCACCTGTTCAACACTACTGGGTGCCACTGATGGAACTGCTTCTACTGAAATAATGTCACTTGTTGCTGTCTGCACCTGTTCAACATTACAGGGTGCCACTGATGGAACTGCTTCTACTGAGATAATGTCATTTGTTGCTGTCTGCACCTGTTCAACATTACTGGGTGCCACTGATGGAACTGCTTCTACTGAAACGATGTCACTTGTTGGTGTCTGCTCCTGTTCAACATTGCTGGGTGCCACTGATGGAACTGCTTCTACTAAAATGATGTCACTTGTTGGTGTCTGCACCTGTTCAACATTGCTGGATGCCACTGATGGAACTGCTTCTACTGAATTAATGTCACTTGTTGGTGTCTGCACCTGTTCAACATTGCTGGGTGCCACTGATGGAACTGCTTCTACTGACATAATGTCACTTGTTGGTGCCTGCACCTGCTCAACATTGCTGGGTGCCACTGATGGAACTACTTCTACTGAGATGATGTCACTTGTTGGTGTCTGCACCTGTTCAACATTGCTGGGTGCCATTGATGGAACTGCTGCTACTGAGATAATGTCACTTGTTGGTGTCTGCGCCTGCTCGCCATTGCTGGGTGCCACTGTTGGAGCTGTTTAAATACTGCTGATCAAATGTTAATGAGACTGCTATTTGCACCTGTTGACCATTGCTGGGTGCTACTGTTGGAACTGTCAACTACTCTGAGGAGTGCTACTTGTTTTTTGAACTATTGAAAAGATTTTATGTGAATATTTGTATAAACTGATTTTTGTGTATTTACTGTTTATGAAGTGTGATGAGACTCTTACATACACCTATTCGTCATTGCTGGTGCCGTTGATTGAATGATACTTGTTTAAGCTATTATGTAAAATTACATGTATGCAAGCATTTGTATTCCTTACTGTATTTTATATATTAGGTTATTGAAGGGTCAGTGCAAAGCCAAAATTTATTTAGTTATGTGATATTTACTTATTGATATTATCTTTTATTTTTGTCTGTATTTTTTTGGACGAATTTGGTGTTATTTTCACCACCAATGCTGGCAAAAATACCATCAAATTCTAGGCGTGGAGGAGGGGCATATGAAAGGTGGCTACACTGAGTCACAGCGCCAGAGACTGCGCCAAAGAGTATTTTTCCGCCGCCTCCACTGAGCAGTCGTAGTTCAGAAGTTGTCGTGGGCAGTAGTAGTTCAGAGGTTGCCGTGGGCAGTGCTTGTTGAGAGGATGTCGATAGCAGTACTGGTTGAGGGTATGTCGTGTGCTTTTGTTCTGTTGAACGAGACGGCAGATGCTGTTTCATTGGGGATGTTGCAATGATCACAGTGTATTTTTCGTCAATATATATGAAGGTAACAAAAAAATTTTTTATTTCAAATTTCCTAAATAACAGTGCCTCTTGGTCACAGGTTCAGTCAACAAAGCATCTGGCTTGTGTTCATGTATTAGACTGTAATTCGGGTTTCAATGTGCGGTTCTAGTATTTCTGGTTTTTTAATTACTTCATTGTAAATGCTGTTTAAAATATCTTGTCGTATTGAGGAAGTACCGTGCCAGATGTGTACGTTGAATCACACTTCCACACACAGAACAGTTACACTTGTGCTTAGTTGTTTCGTAGCTTTTATAGTTGCTGGGGACTTAATTAATCAATTGTGTTAACGGAAATTTCCTTTCATTCTTTACTGTTATTCTATGCAGTCAGATTGCGTACTAATACTACTCAGGGCCAACCGGTAACGAGACTTCGTAATCGGGCAAACAGCGACTAATATTAAAAATATTTGCATTTTAGTTAATTAAGCCCCCATGCAATATATATAGAGCTCGCCTACCTGGTACATGCCTGCATTGCTGCACATGATTTGTCGCTGGAGCTGCAAGTATGTGACCGGGCACATGACGCTGGTGCCGATTATGATGAAGTGACTTCGTAGAACTTTGTCTGTTATGTTCTTTCCCCCGAAGCCCCAACCGATTACTCTAACTGGTTCCATGTACTCGAACTTTAATCTGAAATTTCACAATGTGCCTTGAATGAAATGCGGTAATCACTTATGCAACTCCAAACAAGTATTTTTTCAGTACAAACAATTTCACTGGACAAAATATTCGTCATTCCTTTAAAAGAGCACACTGGTCGATTTGGAGAGTTGTAGATGATGCAGAACGGGTAACGGGCGGTTGCGTGTATGGAATCACTGCAGAAAGAAGTGTCGCGTGGAGACGTGGCAGAGTGGCAGAAGAAGCTATAGTGTTTCAAAGTGTCCACAACCTCACTCTAAATGAAGCTGCTCGATTTGTTGGTGTATCAAGGAGGTCTGTCCAACATGTCTACAATGAATGGTGTACCATTTAACATTCGTGTGAAGTGCCATAAGAACAGCTGTCGCAAAAGATCGTCACCGATAGAAAGAGGAGTGTTACGAATTGTCAGAGACAATCGGTTTTAAGCCGAATAGGAACTGCCGTTTCGATGAATACAGGATCATCTCAAGCAGGTTCCGAGCGAAGAGTGCGAAGAGTCCAGCTTGCAGTGAATATTTGGTATCGAGTACATAGCAAAAGATCATTTCTCAGCAGAACACAAAGTTAAACATCTTCAATGGGCCTAACAACACAGAATGAGGACACTAATTTACTGAATGTGGTTTAAAGAGGAGCAGTTTTGCCCCTTTTCAAAAGATGCAAGGCGTTGAGTGCTCAGAGACGTTTAATTCGCGTTGTGTGGAGGGTTTGCTTCAGACCAGAAGTGGTTCTGTGATGTTTTGGAGGTGTTTCAACATACCATGCCTTGGGTTCACTAATTCAGGTTAACGTGAATACGTTTATCTCAACGTTCTCTTTGACTATCGTAGCCCTTTCTTCTACATCTTCATGATGAATATGATGTGACACTTCTGTCTTCCAATATAGGAAAAGCCGAATTCTCAGGCCTGTACATTTCCGAACTTGCGAACCATATTGCAACGCGACTGGCCCACTTTATCACGCTATCTTAAGACCACAGATAACGTCTGGAACTATCTTGGAGTAGCTTCAGCTCGATATGGCATAGGTGAATAAACTTGTAGTCTCTCTTCTTCACTGAAATGAGATTATTAATCTAGGCTAAACGCAGAGTTACATGGTATTGGTGAGATGTTTCCTGGGGATGACTAATTTTTTGTCCAGTGCTCATACAATCTAAGTCTACAGAATTACTCTATACAAAACTTTGTACAAACTGCAAAATCAGGAGTGACTAATGAACAGAAATTTATACCGACAAACCACGAGGATGAAAATATCTGTAACATAGCTATACGTGATAACTGTGTAAGACAAGTCAGTACAGAGTGAGGTGCACACTCACTGCCATTACAGCTTCTCATTCGACTTTCACGAAACTATCAAATGCTCACTGCCACCATTACTCTTTGCTCGGATGCCAACTAAGCTGTTGCTCCTTGTCACATTGTTCAGGGTGCGTCCGTGCCTCACCTCGCTTCTTCCTGGCATGGCCCAGCGATGGTGTAACAAGTCCACTGTGTCTTATCGACTTAACCCGTACCTTTCCAGCTCGCCCCACTGCTTGCTGCGATCCTCGCCAGGGGATGATGTCAAACTGGTTTGTGTTTCGCGTCGCGATCATCGCCGTATGCCCTGAAGCTTAAGCTGTGATTGGCTGCTTCAATGTCACTCCAGCAGTGCCGCGTTTCACTATGCTGCACTGTGTTAGTTATGCGAACAGCTGCCACGGCACAGGCATAGGTATAATGTGCTTTGTTCCTTGGCACAATAGCAATATAACGCTATCCCATCGGTTGGAGGTATCTTACGAGTCGACATATGGGCCCTGATTAGTTGATCCAAAAACAGTAATAAGAAAGTGATTCCTTGCATCTCTTCGCCTTATACATCGAAGTCGAAATCGTTCTCCGCGATGGAACGTCCACTTAGGCGTGAGAAAAAGAAAAGCTGGAAACAAATAGTAACCATATTAGTTAGCAAGACAGTTTTACTATTATTTCTGCTTTACTGTCTTCAATAGTGGAACGTAAATGCCACTTCAGGTCCAAATTAGCTGTGCTCCCCACTTATTAAATAGTACTGTGTAAGGAACACTACATTTCTTGCTTTACTACAGACAGTGCACGTTAGTGGGAGATAGTTTGTTGCCAAAACATTTTAAGGTTTCATCTGTATTGCTCATGGTTAGCTACCTGTAACAATATTTGCTGGATTGTACTGTTATTTTCGTGTCCAATTTATAACACAGTTTTAAGCCCCAAGTAAAGCTACACACAGTAGTTAGTTTTCTTTATTAACAGTATATTTACTTAGTCACATTGCCTAATTAGGCTGGCTACCTTCTTTTATTTATATGACTAGTTTTACTTTACAACCACACCAACATTGGTTCGATTCCCGTCAGATTAACTACTGCTTCCGGTCAATAAGTACTCTTCCTGATAACGAAACAAAGTCCGATTCCTTAACATTAGCGTACTACCACGGTGCACGTAAATCTCGTAGGAGAAGTAACATAACTGGCAACTTGCCCTTGCGGGAATAACCAATAGAGTTATACTCTTCTTTTCCCGTAACAGTAGTAGTAGTACTCGGTAGTGTTATATGGGTATTGGTAACAGCCGCAGCTCCGCACCTGTCAATTCCTCGCTATACTGTGAAGCCTGCGGTACGAGTCTGTGGCAGCACAATGATTGATATTGCACGTGTTTACATTTCTCAACTTGGGTCGCTACCTGGACTGTTTTGCACAAGCTTAGGAAGACTTTCGTTATTCTCTGGACTTGGCTTTGTTAAATCCGATGTCATCGAGCAAGGAACCGCCTGTTTGTTCCACTGGTCTCCGCGTCATTGTGACTGCGAGTGATCATAAATAGCATTATACCTACACAGAGTAGGACAGAAAATTTTGCTTTTGTATTTTGCGATTAACGGGCTATTTAAGCAACTTTGGACACACGCGTTCTGTTTACGTTGCTCTGCTGCACTAAGGGCTATTTAACGAGCTTTGGACACAAGTGTTCTGTTTACGTTTGCTCTGCTGCCCTACATTAACTGTTTCCCTTTGAATAAACAGTTGCGTAAGACCACCATTCGCATGTGTGTGATGTTGTTTCCAATAAATATTTGATTTAAAATATAATTATCCCGTTTCGACAATATTATGAATCCCACAGGATTTATTTAAATATTACTTCACAAACCTGTCAACTAAATTATAATGATTTAAGTGGCAGTTCTTTAACACATGCATGGGCTTTAGAACGCTGGTGTACAACCGACCACTACGACAGAAGCGAGATTAGCAATACCCACAGGCATATATTAATTTTTTTAAATTATGACACATACAATGTTAAATGTGATAATCAACAGCAGTCAGTTATATTTCTCTCAAGAACGAATCCTGTGCAAAACATTTAGCTTGTTTGAAATATAATCAAAAAATTCCAAACTACCCATACCAAGGTCGCGGCCACCACAATATCTGACCTTAAAAATAGCCACTGCAGTCTCATTATCTGCAACTTTATCGTGCGAGGTGTGTGTATCGCATATCCATCTCTACCCGCTCTTCGTCAACTGTGGGAAGCAGGCATGAGGATGAGAGTGCCTAAGCGCTGTCCAATCCATTGCTGTGCTGGTGATGGTTTAAACACCCACAGTCGCGCGGAGCTTTCTTTCATTGCCTGATTATGCTATTTACAGCCCTGAGAACATCTCAGCAAGGTTCCAACCGTTAGTGGCGAGGTAATGTACAGGAAAACAGAATTGTAACCGTGGTCTGTCAAACCCAGTGATCTCCATACTAACTGGATGTACATCTTCTGTCTTTGACCATAGCGTTCATCCGTGCCGTCTCAGGATTGTTTGTTTACATCGTCCGCCATCTTTTAGTTAGGTTGAAAGTTGCTCTTGCTGTTAACAAAGTGTTTGTTGTGACTGTAAAATGGTTATTTCTTGCTCTGCATACAGCTGTACGGACCGCTGGAGCAAGGAAAGTGATTTAACTTTCCAGAGGTAATAACTGAATGTCAATAAATGACAACAATCTCGTAAATATCTTGGTCGTTGCCTTGCATGATACAGTGTCTTCTGTTTTGGACAGGTTTCCTCAGCAAAAAGGCGATTTGCTGAAACAGTGGGTCATTGCCACTAAACACAAATGTTTCACGCCTACAAGGGCTAGTTTCTTGTGTGGAGATCACTTCTTGGAAGAAGATTATTTAGTAAGACCTGGTTCTTCGAGAAGGCATCTCAAGCCTGATGCAGTGTTATAACAGTTTGCGTTTCCGACGCATTTAATGCCCGAGGAAAGGCAACCAAGGCGACAGATTACAATAACAACTGAACAGTCTAATGTAGAAACTCATGATTATATTGAACAGGGTAGTCACTTCACATAAATATTGTTTTTGTTTTCAAACAAACATGTTTTCTCATAAGTAATTGCCAAACTTTGTTTCATGCCTATACTACTTGTGTTCTATTCTTGTTTTAGTTTTCTCACAGTTGCCAGACATCTAAGGAATGTGACTCTCAAACACAAATATAAATGAGTGAAAAGACGACTGACACATGCAATTTTTTTACCAGATGTTGTGGAGGCACTGAGAAGAAAAATCAAGAGCCTGTAGGAAAAAATTAGGAGGAGAGAGAAGAAAAACTATTCAATGAAAGACATCATAAGTGCTCTGAAAGAGAAGCTGCATGAATTCCTGAATCAACAAACAGGGACTCAGGTGGAATTAGGAATAATAGTGTATCATCCAAGGGAAACAGTTACAAAACAGCCATTAAAATGTTAGCAATGTCGGAGTATTTTTACTCTCCTAAGGCGTATGAATATTTACAGACATTAATGCCTCTGCCTTACAAATCACTGATTTCTCGTTGGGCAGGAACTGTGAATTGTGATCCTGGCTTTTTAAGTGATGTGCTCAGGTACTTTGAGTTTAACCATCAAGTGAGGACTGAATTTAAAGATTTTAGCCTCATAATAGACAGAATGGCAATTAGAAAATAGGTAGTGTGGGACCAGGAAACTAAGAGGTATACAGGTTTTGTAGATTTTGGAGGAGAACAATCAAAAGAAGTGAAAGAAGCTTCACAGGCATTAATATTTATGCTTGTGTCCATAAAAGGTTAATTTAAGTGTCCTGTAGCGTATTTTTAGTGAATGGATTTGATGGTATTGTGCAGGGAAAGTTAATAAACTCTGCTCTGGAGAGGCTAAGCAATTCAGCCATCATAATTTGGGCAGTCACTTGTGATGGCACAAGGACAAATATAAATACTCTTCGTTCATTGGGATGCAGTATTAATTTTCATCAAAAAGTTTTTTCTTCTCCCTTTCTTCACCCAGTTTCAAACCACAATGTTCACTGCATTTTGAATGTGAGTCATTTAGTGAAACTTGCTCGAAATGCATTAGCGGAAGTAGGTGTTATAGAGTCGACAAATGGCTGTATTAAGTGGCAGTACTTAAAAGAACTAAATGAGATGGAAATTGAGGAAGGCATTACATTTGCTAACAAGTTGTCAGGACAACATATTAATTACCTTTATAAAAAGATGAACGTCAGATTAGCAGTTCAAACACTCAGTTCTAGTGTTGCAGATACTATAGATTATTTGAGAAGAGCTCGCAATCCCAGATTCCATGGTAATGAGGCAACAGTAGAGTTTTTGAGATTCATAGACAGAATTTTTGATGTCTCTAACTCCAGAAATCCTCTAGATTCAGGATATAAAGCCAGCCTGAAACTCAGTAATCAGGCATATTGGCTTCATTGTTTCATCCGACAGAATCTCATATAAGAGGTTTAAAAGTAAATGGTGTTTCTCTCCTGCAGCACCCAAGAAATACTTTTGCCTTTGGCATCATTTTGAACATGCATTCGATTAAAGCCATTGCACTGGAAATAATGACTAGGGAAAATCCTCCTCTGCAATATTTGTTGGCATATAAGTGTTCCAAAGATCATATCGAACTCTTCTTCTTACGTGTGAGATCCAGAGGGGGTTGGAATAACAACCCAAATTCATATCAGTTGAAGTGTGCTATGCGCGAGTTGCTTTTAGGCAGTAACGTTAGCACTGTTGGTGGAAACTGCGCAAATTTTAACGTACGTTCAGTGGTACCTGTTGGATTGTATGATTTCCGATCAAAAAAGCGTCCTCTTGTAGATGATGATGATTCTTGTATGTTTGTATATGAAGTAGAAAAATGGTGCTCACTTATTGAAGAGGGTACTCTGTTTTCCACATACAAGCAGAACATTTAGTACTACATTACAGGGTATGTTGCCCTCACAATTTCAAAACATTCTTAGACCAACTGTTGTTTGTAACGACGCAACACATGCACTTCTCAGTACTGCAGAAAAGAGCTCATTCACAAAATTTGTAAGCCAAGGCAAGCTGTATACTCTGTGGTGGAGCACTCAGAAAAATTGTTTCAAATGTTTGTTGTCAATGGTGACATGAGGCAAAAGGACTTAATTAGTAAGATTGTCATGTATGTCCTTAAAAAAGTTGTGAACTATTAATTCCCTCAACTTGACCATGACTTCCATAATGAATGCGGAGTTGTAGATTTGCATGAGACATGGCTTTTACGCAATACTGAATCCAGGTACATTCAGGTGCGGCTGGAAACATATGGGAAAAGCTTTTCAGCTGAGAAAATAGGTCACGATACAACTAGTGTAAGACAAAAACTCAGTAAGATTATTTTATCCAGTAATGTGTAATGTTGTGCCTGTAACATTGCAGCAGTGGTTAAAAATGTATGGATATGACGAAAATAAATTTCATATTTTGTGTTTCTGTGTGTTTTTGTGTTCTTATTTCAATATCCTTGCTCATTCTTAATGTTTACAGTATTTGTCATTTTACAAATGATAAAAAAGTACATAGACATATGAAGGTGTTCCTTAAGACATTACAATCAGGGTAGCTTTAAACTAATCATGATATCTTTGTACCAATTGCTATTTTTGTTTCAAATGGCTGGTGTTCGACCTGTTTGTATTATTTTGTACAAAATACAGCGTTTTAATTACCTCTGTGATTCATTCAAATGTCTTTCCACCTCCCTAAAAGCTCTTAGGCTTGTGATTTTTCTTTAATTGCTTTGACCTCGAAGTAAGCTTCTGACAGTGGTTTAAGTTGAACACTGCCAGGTTGATACAAATATCTTGATATTTCAAAGTAAATCTGTAAACTGAATCAACACCGTTTTTACTTCTTATTAACCCCTGATTTCTTTTGTTGTGATGTAAATTTATTCAGAACATTATATATGGGAAAAGACTTTGTTTTTTAAGACTAAAGTTACTCAAAATGACTGAGTCATTTTGTAGCAGTATTAAAATTGAAATTTTACTCTAAGAGAGCGTCTCTAGTATATATTTCCTCATTGCCAAGCACGCCTTAGCCATACGTGTGAAATTTTAGTGTCTGTTGTGATTTAGATTGTGTGTGCAGTACTTTCAAAAGGACTGAGAAAAGTTATGTAAAATTACCCAGATTGACTGAACTGTTTATATATGTTAGTTCTCAGTTAAATATGCACTTTAAACAAACTGATTTCATCGTAAATTCCACGTTACGTTCAGTAAAAGAAGAGAACAATTTCCGTGTCAGTGCCCACGCAATTTTGGTTGTTTCATACGGTGCCTGACAATAATTAGCGTATTGTTGTGGATATCCAAATTCACGTTTAAACTCCACAACGTTTGTTTTCCACGCCAAAGATGATGTCGCCACTCATAAGTGCATTAAATATAAAACTGTTCCCTACGCGTGGGAATAATATTGTTTCGCTTTTAGGTACTTTATATTTACGATATTACAGTAGACTTTAGTGTTCATGAGCGTAAAACGAAATTGGTACTTCGTTGCTTTATTCTAAACGTAGTTAGTTTTATTATCGTCAAGAATGTAGATACTTTCGAACGAAAACGAGTGTCACCATTCTAACTGAAATATCACGTCCAGTTTCTTGCCTAACTGCAATATGATGGTGCTAACATATTTTTATATGATTTTGGATGCGGGTGCGTGTGCGTGCGTGCGTGTGTGTGTGTGTGTGTGTATGTGTGTGTGTGTGTGCGTGCTTGCGTGCGTGTGTGTGTGTGTGTGTGTGTGTGTGTGTGTGTGTGTGTATGTGTGTGTAGCAGAGAACATGTTGACAGAATTTTGCATTTATTCTGCTGTGTGTAAAAGGCATGTTCTTATGGAAAGTAAGTTGTCTCCTGGATTCCGAAAAAAAATTAAAATAAATCGAAAGGAAATAATACAATGTAATAACTTGCGAAATACACTCCTGGAAATTGAAATAAGAACACCGTGAAGTCATTGTCCCAGGAAGGGGAAACTTTATTGACACATTCCTGGGGTCAGATACATCACATGATCACACTTACAGAACCACAGGCACATAGACACAGGCAACAGAGCATGCACAATGTCGGCACTAGTACAGTGTATATCCACCTTTCGCAGCAATGCAGGCTGCTATTCTCCCATGGAGACGATCGTAGAGATGCTGGATGTAGTCCTGTGGAACGGCTTGCCATGCCATTTCCACCTGGCGCCTCAGTTGGACCAGCGTTCGTGCTGGACGTGCAGACCGCGTGAGACGACGCTTCATCCAGTCCCAAACATGCTCAATGGGGGACAGATCCGGAGATCTTGCTGGCCAGGATAGTTGACTTACACCTTCTAGAGCACGCTGGGTGGCATGGGATACATGCGGACGTGCATTGTCCTGTTGGACCAGCAAGTTCCCTTGCCGGTCTAGGAATGGTAGAACGATGGGTTCGATGACGGTTTGGATGTACCGTGCACTATTCAGTGTCCCCTCGACGATCACCAGTGGTGTACGGCCAGTGTAGGAGATCGCTCCCCACACCATGATGCCGGGTGTTGGCCCTGTGTGCCTCGGTCGTATGCAGTCCTGATTGTGACGCTCACCTGCACGGCGCCAAACACGCATACGACCATCATTGGCACCAAGGCAGAAGCGACTCTCATCGCTGAAGACGACACGTCTCCATTCGTCCCTCCATTCACGCCTGTCGCGACACCACTGGAGGTGGGCTGCACGATGTTGGGGCGTGAGCGGAAGACGGCCTAACGGTGTGCGGGACCGTAGCCCAGCTTCATGGAGACGGTTGCGAATGGTCCTCGCCGATACCCCAGGAGCAACAGTGTCCCTAATTTGCTGGGAAGTGGCCGTGCGGTCCCCTACGGCACTGCGTAGGATCCTACGGTCTTGGCGTGCATCCGTGCGTCGCTGCGGTCCGGTCCCAGGTCGACGGGCACGTGCACCTTCCGCCGACCACTGGCGACAACATCGATGTACTGTGGAGACCGCACGCCCCACGTGTTGAGCAATTCGGCGGTACGTCCACCCGGCCTCCCGCATGCCCACTATACGCCCTCGCTCAAAGTCCGTCAACTGCACATACGGTTCACGTCCACGCTGTCGCGGCATGCTACCAGTGTTAAAGACTGCGATGGAGCTCCGTATGCCACGGCAAACTGGCTGACACTGACGGCGGCGGTGCACAAATGCTGCGCAGCTAGCGCCATTCGACGGCCAACACCGCGGTTCCTGGTGTGTCCGCTGTGCCGTGCGTGTGATCATTGCTTGTACAGCCCTCTCGCAGTGTCCGGAGCAAGTATGGTGGGTCTGACACACCGGTGTCAATGTGTTCTTTTTTCCATTTCCAGGAGTGTATTTCCACAAAACCAGGTACCTTGATGTGTAATCTCACAAAATACAGATAATGAGGAACTCGCGAAATTATGAAAGAGTTGAAGAAAAAACACTAAATTTACAGCCTCTGTGCGCTACGCCCGCAATTCAGGGGCGCAGTTGTAATACGCTTATGTACGACTCGTAATTTGTAGAAGTAGAAAGTCATAAGACAGCAGAAATTGTGAAAAATACCAGACTGACACTCAAACACAAACAAGAATCCTAGTGTGAGGGCACTTTTAGTTATTTTTACAATGGATAAATGGTATATTTGAGCCGTGTTTGTCTTTTTACCCACACACACACACACACACACACACACACACACACACACACACACACACAGTAGAAACATGAATTTGACCATCCTCTTCAACATATTTTAGAATATTATCTATTGCAAACAGTTGGTTATTATAACCTGACTAAACATTTGGGACAACATCATTACAGACCCTCTTTCACTGCTGTATCTGCGTTAATATAATTAAAATAGCAGTAAATTGCAATTCTGCGCAAATCTGATACAATATCAATACTATACACTTCACGTAACAATTAACCTGCTTGTCGTAGTGAAACGGAAATAGTTCAGTATAATAAATAGAGCCATATAAACAAAGATTTTCTGCCAGGCACACACACGCACATCAAAGAAAGTTGTGCATCACCTCGGTTCCGAGAGTTCCGGAACCTGTACAGAAAATTGCAACAGAGATCAACATAAGCATCATTTCTACCCTTTTTATTGCTCATGAAAACCACACATTGCATGTTGTACCAGCATACAACGAGACCTCCACAAGTGGTGATCCATATTTCTGTACACACCGCTACCTCTGATACCCAGTAGCACGTCCTTTTGCATTGATGCGTGCCTGTATTCGTCGCGGCATACTATCCACAATTTCATCAAGGCACTGTTGGTCCAGATTGTCCCACTCCTCAACGGCGATTCGGCTTAGATCCCTCAGAATGGTTGATGGGTCACGTCGTCCATAAACAACCCTTTTCAATCTATCCCAGGAATGTTCGATAGGGTTCATGTCTGGAGAACATACTGGCCACTCTAGTCGAGCGATGTCGTTACCCTGAAGGAAGTCATTCACAAGATGTGCACGATGGGGCACGAACTGTCGTCCATGAAGACGAATGCCTCGCCAATAGGCTGCCGATATGGTTGCACTATCGGTCGGAGGATGGCATTCACGTATCGTACAGTCGTTACGGCACCTTCCATGACCATCAGTGGCATGCGTCGGCCTCACATAATGCCACCCCAAAACAGCAGGGAACTTCCACCTTGCTGCACTCGCTGGACAGTGTGTCTAAGGCGTTCAGCCTGACCGTGAAGAGAACGTGATGCCAATCCTGAGCGGTCCATTCGCCATGTTGTTGGGCCCATCTTGGTGTTGTAGTTGCAAAGATGGACCTCGCCGTGGACGGCGGGAGTGAAGTTGCGCATCATGCAGCCTATTGCGCACAGTTTGAGTCGTAACACGACGTCCTGTGGCTGCACGAAAAGAATTATTCAACATGGTGGCTGTCAGGGGTCCTCTGAGTCATAATCCATAGGCAGCGGTCATCCACTGCAGTGATAGCCCTTGGGCGGCCTGAGCGAGGCATGTCATCGACAGTTCCTGTCTCTCTGTATCTCCTCCATGTCCGAGCAACATCGCTTTGGTTCGTTCCGGGACGTCTGGACACTTCTCTTGTTGAGATCCCTTCCTGTCACAAAGTAACAATGCGAACGCAATCGAACAGCGGTATTGACCGTCTAGGGATGGTTGAACTACAGACAACACGAGCCGTGCACCTCCTTCCTGGTGGAGTGACCGGAAATGATCGGCTGCCGGACCCGACCCCCTCCGTCTAATTGGTGCTGCTCATGCATAGTTGTTTACATCTTTGAGCGGGTTTAGTTACATCTCTGAACAGTCAAAGGGACTGGGTCTGTGATACAGTATCCATAGTCAACGTCTATCGTAAAATAGTTATGGGAATCGGGGTTATGCAAAACTTTTTTTGTGTGTGTATGAACAAAAATTATGCATTACTTTTTTCTAAGTCCACTGTGTTCGTCTTATTCACTCTTCCACGATGAATCACGCACACAGTACACTATTGAGAAAATTATGCATCACTTTTTTCTAAGTCAACTGTGTTCGTCTTATTCACTCTTCTACGATAAATCACTATTGAGAAAATCACGTTCACAGCACTGATTGTCAGGACAGCAGATACATTTTGCACTCCATAAGCTAAACAAGCATTGTGGCTCCAGATTTGGTGTTGACACATCTGGTGCACAATATTGGATGACGGTGTACGTTTTCCCATATCGACAGCCTTTCAGTGTGCGTTGCACTATTGCCTACGCCTAGATGCTTCAAGTTCTGTAATACAGAAGCAGAAGAATCCCTCCTATATTTGATTACATGTTATGAATAAGCAAAATATAAATTCAGTTAATTGGATTAGTACGTATTGTATGTCATATTTTCGTTTTCCGTGCAAAAAGAGGGAGGCGCTGAACAATGACAATGAGTACGATAACGATGATGTCTCTGGTAGTACAGAAACCACAATAAGTTTCTTACAGTGATTCCCGAGCTTTTATAACACACCGCCTTGCTGAGTCAACAAGTTTTGATACGAAAAAAGTGGTTATTTAGCATTAGTCAGCAAGTCCCTTTCCTGACACAAGCATATTTTGGTTTCCTACATTTGCAATGAATATTATCTTAGAGGAATGGAAGCCTCGAATATATATAATCAAAGAGGCACATTCTCGAATGTGCGTGTCGTAACTTTGCATTTTAAAACAACAGGAAACAGGTCTGTGTATACAGGGAAGGAACATACTTCCCAAATCTCTGTGCTCCAGCTGACCACAATTTTGCAGAAGAAAATTATTTAACTACCGCACTCAAAAGCGTCCATGCTCATCAAGACAGGCACGTTTCACATGGCGAAACAACCGTGAGGAGTCGCCAGCAACTTCTGCGATAAGACAGAGATGGTAACGTAGGCCAAATAGCTGAAATACACAGTTGGAAAAAAATGGCAACACCATAAAATATCTAATTTAGTGCATTGAAATTTCTGGAATACATTTGTATTTGCAACATATTTAAGTGATCAACATTGCAAGAGCATAGAGTAATGTAAGCGAGAGATAAGCTATTGCAAATGTGAAAATCTAGCACATTAATAACCGGCGTAACCGGCAAAATGTTGAACACAAGCATGTAAATTTGGATGCATTGTGTTGTACACGTGCTGTATGTCGGTTTGTGGGGTGGAGTTCCTTGCTTGTTGCACTTGGCCAATCAATACAAGGACGAGAGTTATCCTGCTGGAAAACACCCCTGATATGCTGTTCATGAATGGCAGCGAAACAGGTCGAATAACCAAACTAATATACAGATTTGCAGCCACGATGTGTGGGATAACCAAGAGAGTGCTTCCGATGTCATATGAAATTGCACCCCAGACCATAAGTCTATGTGTAGGTTCTGTGTGTTTAGCATGAAGACCGGTTTGTTTCAGGTTTTCAGACCCTCAGCTGTCCTCCTCCTAACCAACTCACGGCCGGCACTGCCACCGAGGCAGAACCAGCGTTCATCAGAAAGCGCAACTGTCTTCTGCCCTGAGCTCTCACTTGACGCCACTGCAGTGGTTTGGGGCCAGTGGAACGCACATATGGGGCGTCTGGCTGGGAGCTGTTATTGAAGTGACCGATTTGTAGCAGTTCGTTGTGTCATTGTGGTGTCAACTGCTGCTCAAATTGCTGCTGCAGATACAGTACGATGCGCCAGAGCCCCACGCCGGACATCAAACTCGTCCCGTCTCCTTGCCACCGTACATTCTCGTGACGACCGCTCTCAGAAATCATGTTCAATGGCTAGAGTCCTGCCAAGTCTTTCTGCAGTATCGTGGAAGGAACATTCACGTTCTCACAGCCCTATTTACACGACCTCATTCATTGTCAGTGAGGTGTGGATACTAGCGTCTTTGTCGCCTTAAAGGATTTCTTGGCTAAGAACAGCTCACCACGTCGATCCTCAAAGTTAACTTTCGCTCACGGCTGCTGCATTATGTACACTACTGGCCATTAAAATTGCTACACCACGAAGATGACGTGCTACAGACGCGAAATTTAACCGAGAGGAAGAAGATGCTGTGATATGCAAATTATTGGCTTTTCAGAGCATTCACACAAGGTTGGCGCCGGTGGCGACACCTACAACGTGCTGACATGAAGATAGTTTCCAACCGATTTCTCATACACAAACAGCAGTTGACCGGCGTTGCCTGGTGAAACGTTGTTGTGATGCATCGTGTAAGGAGGAGAAATGCGTACCATCACGTTTCCGACTTTGGTAAAGGTCGGAATGTAGCCTATCGCGATCGCGGTTTATCGTATCGCGACATTGCTGCTCGTGTTGGTCGAGATCCAACGACTGTTAGCAGAATATGGAATCGGTGGGTTCAGGAGGGTAATACGGAACGCAGTGCTGGATCCCAACGGCCTCGTGTCACTAGCTGTCGAGATGACAGGCATCTTATCCGCATGGCTGTAACGGATCGTGCAGCCACGTCTCGATCCCTGAGTCAACAGATGGGGACGTTTGCAAGACAACAACTATCTGCACTAACAGTTCGACGACGTTTGCAGCAGCATGGACTATCAGCTCGGAGACCACGGCTGCGCTTACCCTTGACGCTGCATCATAAACAGGAGCGCCTGCGATGGTTTACTCAACGACGAACCTGGGTGCACGAATGGCAAAGCGTCATTTTTTCGGAGGAATCCAGGTTCTGTTTACTGCATCATGATGGTCGCATCCGTGTTTGGCGACATCGCGGTGAACGCACATTGGATGCGTGTATTCGTCGTCGCCATACTGGCGTATCACCCGGCGCGATGGTATGGGGTGCCATTGGTTACACGTCTCGGTCAGCTCCTGTTCGCATTGACGGCACTTTGAACAGTGGAAGTTACATTTCAGATGTGTTACGACCCGTGGCTCTACCCTTCATTCGGTCCCTGCGAAACCCTACATTTCAGCAGGATAATGCACGACCACATGTTGCAGATCCTGTACGGGCCTTTCTGGATATAGAAAATGTTCGACTGCTGCCCTGGCCAGCACATTCTCCAGATCTCTCACCAACTGAAAACGTCTGGTCACTGGTGGCCGAGCAACTGGCTCGTCACAATAGGCCAGTCACTACTCTTGATGAACTGTGGTACTGTGTTGAAGCTGCATGGGCTGCTGTACCTGTACACGCCATCCAAGCTCTGTTTGACTCAATGCCCAGACGTATCAAGGCCGTTATTACAGCCAGAGGTGGTTGTTCTGGGTACTGATTTCTCAGGATCTATGCACCCAAATTGCGTGAAAATGTAATCTCATGTCAGTTCTAGTATAATATATTTGTCCAATGAATACCCGTTTATCATCTGCATTTCTTCTTGGTGTAGCAATTTTTATGGCCAGCAGTGTATTTAAGCCAAACATGATTTGCATCGTCATAGTGGTCCCACTAGCGCCACCGTTAAGCGACTGGAGCGGAATTGAAATAGACATCATCTTTCAGACGTCGAAACACGTCTACCAACTTTCGTATGTGTCGCACAACTTCTTTTCTGGCAGTGTATAAAGATATTTTTAGAATGTTTTTAAGAATTTTTATCTGAAGCCAAAAAGTCGTTACAGATGAGTCGATTATTCAGCTACTTTATATTATTTGGTAGCACCTAAATCAGGAATGGGCTACCGTTGGTGACATGCGGGCCCGCTCTATACTTACTTAAGCTCCCTGGCCACACATAAATTTTGTTGCTAAATAATGGAGAAAAGAACTGTTAAACTGGATTCCTCAATACTTAATTCAGAAGACTTTTTTTCAAATTTATTTTCCTAATAAAACCTTTTCGTGAACTGACCAATACTGGCGCTCCATCAGAACAAAATCCAGCGTTTTGACTCCACTGCAAATTGAACGTTTTGATGAGTTTCTTCACGTCTACAAAAATATCTTCACCATTATTGGTTCCTTCTAATGGCTGTACTTCTAATAATTCTTCCGTTATGGTGAAATCCACATGAAACATTTACCAATGCTTTCCCAAACTGGAAATTAATTTTCCTTTTTGTCTTTCCGCAGTTGCTCTGTAAGCTGACGCTGAGCAATGTGTTTAATAGGAAAGTAGCTTCTCTTATCATATTCTTTCACAGCAGCTAGTGATTCACTACACAACAGGCAAACAGGTTACGTTTCTGCATGGTAAAGAAAAAATAGTCATCTGTCCTTGCCGGCCGGAGTGGCCGAGCGGTTCTAGGCGCTACAGTCTGGAACCACGCGACCGCTACGGTCGCAGGTTCGAATCCTGCCTCGGGCATGGATGTGTGTGATGTTCTTAGGTTAGTTAGGTTTAAGTAGTTCTAAGTTCTAGGGGTCTGATGACCTCAGCAGTTAAGTCCCACAGTGCTAAGAGCCATTTGAACCATTTGAGCCATTTGTTCTTTTCTCCTGGAACTGGCAACGTTTAGAGTTCACTTTTCTCATCTTAGTGCAAGACATTTCGGGAATAGATTCCGTAACGACGCACAGAAATTCTTGTACGAAATTTACAAATAACAGATAAATTGTTTGTTCACGAAGTTATCGTCCTGCTGCCGTTGTTCGCATCGGAACATTTCGCTATCAGTCGATAATTTTATGTGCCATTGTCGCCTACTACCAGCATTTGCGATCTGTGATTGTGTAGCAGTAGGCAACAAATAACGTTTGTATGTTGGTGACAATGATGCAGAGGCAAAAATACTTCTCCTTCCGACGCTCAATCTAGTTTCCGCACTCATTAGAGCACATGGTCAAATTTCGCGCTCAGACTGGAAACGTGTTTCTCTTTGTTGTTCGGATCCGGCGGTAGCGAAATGCTACTGCAAATACGTTGAATATGCAAAACTTTCACTGGTCTGTGTCATGAGCTGCAAAGCCGAAGCCAGCCGAGCGTCGGTGAAAATATCCAGAAATGCGTATGAGGCAGAGTACAATATGAGTGCCCCGTTTTCTCTCCCATGTATTTCTTCCGCAGTCCGGATTGTAAGAAATGACGCACCGGATCCGGCCCGCGGGCCGCCGGTTGCCACACATGCTCTACATTATTACGAATTTCAGTAAGGAAGCAAACGAGTCTTCGTAATTGTAAGCGCTTTTTTCTGTGGTATGCTGACATCCGCTGTGACTCCCACAGCGGTTTTTAAATGATTGGTATGCTTATTTTCCCCATAAATTATGCTCCACAATTCCGTGTTCCCTCCGAACTGTTTCCTTGTATTTGTCTAAGTTGGCTTATGCAATTTTCCACTTTGCAACAGTACAAAGATTGTTATTTGGTAATATAATTAGAACTTAGGTATAAACAGTCATGCACTGAACGACGAAGCCAAATAGCTTTGTTTATGTGTTGTTATTTAGATGTAACTTTAAAACGTCTACAATGTGAGTGACTTTTATTTAATTGCAGTCACTGTAGCGTCAAATACAACTCGCTCTCTTTACCTCTAATCTCGTCAATGGACTTTATTTATTAATGCAATCGACGAAACTTAGTGAATAATTGAAATTTTTATTTGGTACCTTAGCTAGAATCGGCAGCCACGCACTACTTCTATAACAGCGCGTCTGGCGAATTTTTGCTGCTGTGGCTGATCATGTGGCACTCGTCACAAAAACGCAGGCCGCAGCCCTGTTGTATAAGTTCTACCAAGTTGAACTTTGTCTTCAGAACATAGTGTTTGTTGATTGGGAGTTCAATCCTAGGTAGAACACTGCCCTATTTTTCGTACACAGTCGCACTTCCTACATTACACACTCTTCTGTGTGTTTTGGATACCAATCGGCGGCCATAAGCGCATACCACCACAGCTCAGATTTCATCACTTACCGTGAATTTACCCCAACAAAAACTTACTGATTCTACGAAGATCGACTGCCAGCTCTGAAAGAGCAAATTTTGTTCTACGTTGACTCAGATACAAGATAGAAACATGAACTGAAATTTTAATACAATTAGCACACTTGCTATTAATGCAATACTGTTGTTGACCAAAAATGCGTTTAATTGATTTTAACTAATAGGAATGCTGTGTAAGGTAAAATAGCTTTACAAGAATTCCAATAACTTGTTCTAAATTACAACTCAATCGATCAAAAATTGAAATTACTGACTGGCAGTTTTCTGAACAGATCTGAATGTTGTTTTACAAAAGTTTTCTGCATTGCTTCTTGTCGTTACAAATTGATACCCATTAGTTTATATGGAATTATGGCTGGATGATATCTTCTCGTACTGGTAGCCATTAGTAGTGAGACAAAGACAGTGCTACCTCAAACTGTACTCTTTCCAATTTATTCAGTATGGTGGATTCAAGAGGGCGGCCATAGACATGGCAATGTCACAGCGACATCATTGCAGTAACTTCAAATTTAGGCGGGGAAATAGGTCAATAGGGCTACCTGCACTAACCTAACCCCATCAACCCAACCCTTCCCTTCGTGCACCCTTCCCCCTCCCCATCCCCATCTGGAAACTGGCAGGAAAGGATTCAGTCTGTGCTGGGCTGCTGCATAGGATGGGTGTATTAAGTCTTTTCTTGTATGCATCGTTTACTTAAACAATTTGAGTTATAATAGACAGTACCTCCATCCAGTGTGTTCACTGTGGAGGTCCGGAGTCCAACTGACATAGTCCACAACACCAGCACCAGAGGACACTGTCAGCCTGTAACCTCCCCCTCACTTATCGACCTTACTGACAGTGAAAAATTAAACCGTGTGTACCTAATGGAAATTTGGGAAAAGCAATCGTCACCGAAGTTAATCTGTCGGTAAAGGGGGAGGAAAGGGTTACATCTAAATGAAAGGAAAAATGCAAATGAAATTGTTGGAAATTAATTTTGAAAAGTTAATAAAGAAAGTAACTGTGCGGTCGTCACGTTAACAATTCATTGGCGTTAATTAGATATTTGAGATTTGGGGAAAATTACGGTCGCCAGTCCTATGGACAACTACTATAATAACTGAAAAAGAAAGGTTATTGCACATATAATTAGCACTAGAAGTGTGGCAACTGAAGGTTGACACGAGTAGTGTGAAAACTGAAAGTTTGTCTGAAGTAATAAATTTCGCTACACTCTGACTTAATTTAGCAAAAAGAATTAATAAAATCGGAAAATTGTAAGTTAATTTAGTGACTGAAATTAAAAGTGAGCTTTGTTTCTGAAGCACATCGAAATTCAGTAAAATACGGTTAGTCTTGGGCTACCTCAACAATCATTTCAAAAGCTACTTGAATCTACGCAATTTAGAAATAAGAGATTTAACTTTGAACTAGAATTTAATGATTCTGAACAATTAACAATAGTAAAATTTAGTACGTGTCAAGCTGAGCTGTAGTCACAGGTAAGCTAAAATACGGTAACAAAGCTCGCAATCTTAATTTGTGCTTGTGTAATCTAAATATTGTAGCCAGCTATGAATACCTTAACTGAACTTTGAAATTAAAGCAGTGAAATCGAATGATATTACTTTAATGCTGGCGTTTGAATTTCAACGACACTCGGGTTCATTCCGGAAAAGGAAGGGACCCTGCTTGGTAATGCAATTGGGACAATGAGCAACAAAGGTTCATGCTACGTTGCTGTAATTTAGTGAGAAAAATTTAACAATTTGAAAAGCTGAGGTCTGCCATACAGTTCTAAAACTTTACGTGCTACGTCGCTGTTGCAGAAGCTGGATAATGGCGCGCCTTCTTCTCGACACGGTCTCCAGCCGAAACGGGCTCTTGATGTGTGTCCGCTAACGCTTCCCGTCCGCGACACCACGTCCGAAACTATAATAGTTCGTTCTTCACACGACTTATCGATGTATTCGTTCGATAGCATAGTTTTCCCTAGGCAAGACCCAGCGTAAAATACAAATAATATTTACAAAACAGACCAATTATACATTGACATAAATACATATATATATATATATGTTGTTGTTGTTGTGGTCTTCAGTCCTGAGACTGGTTTGATGCAGCTCTCCATGCTACTCTATCCTGTGCAAGCTTCTTCATCTCCCAGTACCTACTGCAACCTACATCCTTCTGAATCTGCTTAGTGTATTGATCTCTTGGTCTCCCTCTACGATTTTTACCCTCCACGCTGCCCTCCAATGCTAAATTTGTGATCCCTCGATGCCTCAGAACATGTCCTACCAACCGATCCCTTCTTCTAGTCAAGTTGTGCCACAAACTTCTCTTCTCCCCAATCCTATTCAATACCTCCTCATTAGTTACGTGATCTACCCACCTTATCTTCAGCATCCTTCTGTAGCACCACATTTCGAAAGCTTCTATTCTCTTCTTGTCCAAACTAGTTATCGTCCATGTCTCACTTCCATACATGGCTACACTCCATACAAATACTTTCAGAAACGACTTCCTGACACCTAAATCTATATTCAATGTTAACAAATTTCTCTTCACAAAGCCCATATATATATATATATATATATATATATATATATATACAAATAGTAAAACAATTACAATATATAAAGACTCAGAAACGTCACATCTTGGGGTAACAAAACATGGAAAAAAATTATAGTACAATAGATGGAAATAGGAGGATATGTATTTCCGGCGTTACAAGCCCTCCCCCTCTCCCCTCCCGTGATGAAATCCGAGATGGCGGTCTAGGGAAAAATGGCGGGAAATTCGCTCAGTCTGTGTCTACCTGCTGGACTGGGAGGACAAACATAACAAAAAGACTGAAAACACAACAACAAAAAATCACAGAAATTATTGTTTACTGTGTGTACCATGTGTTCAATGGATGAGATTTCTGTGTTGGAGAAGGAGTTTAACGGGTATATTAGCTGTAACCATGCAGCTGAGTACTGTGTTCATAGCCACCAACACAATGTTTGGAAACTAACGATATTTGGTGGAGGTATGAGGAAGAAGAATACGCTTCATCAAATCCTGAAGATGCAGCAGAATGGAGGTAAGTTACACTTTGCAACTCATGTTGATAAATGCTTTTGGTGTAACTGTAGATCATTCGATAAAGTCCAGTCAGTCTGCTGAAGGGCAAGAGGCTAGACGTTCACCCCAGAGTCCCCGTGCTCCGCTGGAAGAGAGGCCATGCACCGGTCTCACAGCAATAATACGCAGAAGCAATAGTGTGGCTGCGTGTACATAGCAGGAAATACAGCCTTCCTCCTTCCCATCCCCCACAATTTGACATCCTCTGTCGTTGAACACGACCTGCTTCAGGAGTTATTAAATCTGGTGTTTAAGCAATGTGCAGAATAATGTAATATACATAACTTGAAGATGACACAGGAACTAAATGCACCTCTGCATAAAGAGAGTGAGAGCGAGACAGCTTTGCAGATGACGCAAGAATATTTACACAACTTTCGAAGTAGTTACACGTTTCATTTCGAGGAATACCACCATCGCACTTGAACATGGACTCCAAGAAAAGATTGCGACACACTTTTGAAATCATCCCTGACACACTTCGCGCATATTTCTGGGAAATACCCTTGTCTTTGAGCATGAGCTGCGTCAGAAGTTAGTAAATCCACCTGAATATGTCTCTAAATACACTTTGAAAAATATCACTGAACGGTAGTTCACCTCATTTTTGCGATGTATACCGCCACACTTGAAAACATACTCTAAAAAAAAGATCACGGCACATTTGCGGAACATCTCAGTCTTCCTCTGCTACTCTCTAATATTTGCGTGCATAAACAAGTTAGGTAAAGCGTTTAACGCCTCAATAAATTTGCAAATGTTGATTTAAACTATTTATTTCAAATAAACTCACACAGAAAAAACTGAACTGTCTTGCCTGATGCATGTGGAATGGAAATACATGACGGCAAATGCACTCGGAACTACATCGTCCGGGAATATTTTTTATAAATTGAAACTAAAGTAAATGAGCGCAAATACACCGTGTCGAAACTCTGAAGAAGATCCGACATCATGTAAAAAAATATTGTTAAATACAGTTTCACAGCGGTTTGTTACACGAGGAACTAGCAGCACCAGTTGTAGCTTTGATCCCTGAGATGTTCGCTCATCTAGATCGGCAGCTTTAGGCTGAAAGACTATTGCACCAACAGCCTTCACCAATAATAACCGAGTCTGCGCCTCAAGAAAGTAATTGCATTTACTTTTTATTTTATTTTTTTTAACGTGCGGCTGTAGAGATAATTCTTTTTTGTTCACGTAATGTACTGTGCTTTTAATGATGTATATATATATGGGGCATTGAAATGAAACCCGATCACTACTGTAAAGTAACGGTAACGATTTTATTAACTCAGAAGTATAGTTATACACGGTACACACACTCAAAAACAGTGGTCAAAACTGTTGGCACATTTATCCCATTGTGAGACTAGCCAGTCGATTCCATCCTTGAAGAAGGTAGTAGGCTGCCGTCGAATCAAGGCTTGGACCTAGTCATACACTTCGTCGTCCGTTCCTAATCGATGTACGCGAATAGCTTGTTTTAGAGGTCCAAACTCATAAAAGTCACACGGTGAAAGGTCGGGAGTGTACGGTGGATGTTCCAGCGTTTCCCATCGAAACTGCTGCAATGTCGTCTTTAGCGCACTGGTCGTGTGTGGGCGGGCATTATCATGCAGGAAGATCACGCCATTGGACAACATACCTCGGCGTTTCGACTTGATGGCTCGTCTAACGTTCTGTAAAGTAGCTTGACATTGATGGTGGTTCCCCGTTCCAGGAACTCGACAAGCAGTGGGCCCTTGTGCTCAAAAAAGATGGACATCATGACCTTACCAGAACTGGTGTGCACGCCCTTTTATTTCGTTGGAGGTAGTGAAGTCGCATGTTTCCACTGCTTGCTCTGACGCTTGATTTCCGGTTCAAAATGATGACACCATGTTTCGTCACCTGTGACAATACGCGACAGAAAGCCGTATTCCTCCTCATGATAACACTGCAGATGACTCATGGACAGCGCCATTCGAGTATTGCGTTGTTCGGCAGTCAGTTGGTGGTGAACCCACTGTGTACAGATTTTTCGATAGTTCAAGTGTTGATCCATTATGGTGTGGCCGGTGCCCACGCTAACACCCAGTAACTGATGAATCTCGTCCATGATGATTCTGTGGTTGTCCAAGACTAAAACATTCACTTCAGCAAACTTTTACGGTGTGATGACATGATGAGCCTGTCCAGGACGAGCATCGTCTTCCAGTGACCCGCGCCCCTGAAGGAATCGATTGCGCCATTCCACGAGACTTGAACGACTCAGACTGTACTCACCGTATACAGTCTTCATCCGTCGATAAATTTGGCGGCCTCCAACTCCCACAGCCGCCAAAAATCGAATCACTCCTCGTTGTTCCTGCTTACTCGCCTGCATGTACGGTAGTGGACGATAACTTGTCTGACCACCTTCTCTTCGAAGTGAAACCACAGTGATGCTACGCAACATCAAACGGTGCGCACACGTCAGTCTCTCTACCAACAGCTGGTGCCTCCATACCCGCAGTTACGTGGTGCCACCTTACGTGTAAGGCAAAGGTAGATGCACTCACCAGTTTTCATTTGGATGAACGTCGTACATTTATTTGTCGTAACACAATGCATTCTATTGTCTGAGACCTATTCTTTGCTTTTCTAGGTGTTTCTATGCATGAGAAAGGAGACATAGGGATACGTGTCAAGGCCGAGAGCCAGGAGAAATCGATTCAGTCTCATAAGTAGCAGAGTACGAATTTCAAAATCATTGTGTTTCATATATAAGTAATTTGAGTGAACTAGGGGATACGATTGTCTGTTTATATTTCAGTGAGTTAATGAAAACGATTTTCAGTACGGTTTTCTGTGTATGTCTCAAACATTTTCAAGAAATAATTACGTCCAATATATTGTTATTGTAGGTAGCATCAGTGAGCAACATAAATGGCCCAAAGGCGACAGCGAAATACCAGAGTGGGTACATGAGATGGCGGCTGGTGCAGAGGAAGCTGAAACGTAGCGCCATTTCGCCCTTTTGGGGAGGATGAGGAAATACTGGGTTGGTTGGGAAAGCTACTGAAAATCAGACTGAACTGCTCAATCCTTGAAACCACAATGGCAAATCTGATTATAAGGCAGCCGTCGTCGTTAAAGTATATAATTACTACAATTCCGAAATGTTGTTATTTGCTTACAGCATATATTTTTTAATAAATCTTGAATGTTCTACTTTTTTCGTTATTTGTGCGTTACAGAGACACCACAGTCACCACCAGCTCCACAACAGCTAGCTGTGGCATGAGTGACTAGAACAGTGGTTGGGGGGGGGGGGGGGGGGGCAAGAATGAAACACACGGCCAAGCGGCATGCTCCGTTGTGCAAAGCACCATTGGCCTGCGGCTGCTGCAGCGCCTTAACCCCCCCCCCCCCCCACCACCACCACCACCATCGCATACCCCCTAGTATCCATGGGTGGTTCAGATGGAAGAAGAACAGCAACAATCTCCCAGCCCCCAGGTTGGCGGCGGTGAAGGCTCCAGAACATGCAACAGCAGCATTGCTGGACACCATCGCCACAACCAGAGTGTTCCCACCTCATCCTACTCTGGCTCGCCGGCAACAGAAGGTATGTCTGCCTCAGTGCATACCCTTGACGACCCCATCATCAACAGGATGGGCCTCATTACCCTGTAGTAGCAGAAGTACTACTAGTAACAGAGATGAGCCTGTGGATAGCGGCACATCCCTCTCCTGTCCTTTTAGTGAAGAACATCAGGTCAGTTACACCTTACCACAGTTAGTATACTCGGTGATTGCAGACGCCTTTGAGGAGCGAATCTCGTTCTCAAGGATCGAGAATCTGGCAGGAGGGTACCTCGACCCTGTCGGGTTTCTAAGGGCGTGCCTTCTTGTCGTGGGAACAGAGCCCCTCAAAGTAGTCACTGCTCCACAGTATCCCGCCATTGCATGCACTGCGGCCCTCTGCAACGAACTATCGCATCCCGACAAAGTTGCCTCTGGCATTGAAGAGACAAGTCTCCCTTATCTTTGGGCAGAAAATGGTGTGATAACGCCGAGCCCGTCAAATGCCGAGTGGTTTCGTGAATCCACCTTGAGTGCTATAGTCGCCCATTTTCTGAGATGGCGTCAGCTAAAGCACTCAGTCAGATACCACACCTGGACATCCACACACATGCCTATGATCCAGTAGATGGAGAGTCTAGCTATATCAAGCCCCCTAAGGATACAGATAATAAGCATGCATGCATTAATGTCGAAAATAGAAAGGCTCAGGCTTGTTTTGCATGGTCAATCCTGACTTCCGAGAGAGATTACAGTTACAGAGATCATCCTGAGCGTCCCAGTACATACCATGTAGGTGATAATACTCGTGTGTGTTATAACTTTGATGGCATCGAGTTCCCCGTCAAGATCCACGACATACATAAATTTGACGTGCAGAATACTGGAATATCAGTACATGTTTATATCCTGGAGAAGAAAAGCAACTCAGATGAGTAGGATATGCATATTGTCATCAACCTCCTTCATTTCCCAAAATTTGCTGGTAGGAATGAGATGCATGTAAGCATGATTCTCTTCTTTGCAGGTGATAATTAACATTACGTTTGGATCAAAGGCGTGTCCCGACACCTTTCTGTCCAACTCAGTAAGCATGCTGATAAACAGCATATCTGCTTAAGGTGCCTCAATGTCTTTTCCCCAGACAAGTTATTAGCAGGGTATGTAGTAGATCGCGCTTCCAAGGATCCAGTACATGTTACTATGCCTACTGGGAAACAAATTCATAAAGTCTAAAAATGCTTGTAATGCCGGAAATGCATATCGTCCTATTTCCATCTAATGTACTATACATTTTTTCCTTATTCTGTTACCTGAAGATATGACATTTCTGTGTCTTTATATATTGTAATTGTTTTACTATTTGTGTATATATATGTGTATGCATTTATGTCGATGTATAATTGGTTTGTTTTGTAAATATTATTTGTATTTTTACACTGGGTCTAGCGTAGTGGAAACTATGCTATCGAACGATTACATCGATAGGTCGTGTGGAGAACCAAAGTGTTTAGGATCTTTGGGACTCTCTGACGGCGTGGAGCGCGGGCAGAAGGGAGTCTGGCTGGAGTAGGGCGGTGGAGCAGGTGTGTTGTGTAACGCTCCCGCGAGTTGCCACGCTTTCGGGGTTTGGCAGCATGTAATTGAGCTCGACCTGCAATGATAGTTCCTGAAACGGTGTCGCGGACGGGAAGCATTAGCTAGTGTACATCAAGAGCCCGTTTCGGCTGGTGGCCGTGACGAGAAGAAGGCGTGCCAACATCCAGCTTCTGCAACAGCGTCGGCCGACAATAGGTGATTATCGCCACCTCCTCGATCGATGACTTCAAACCTTCAATCAACCAACAAGGAAGACTGAAAGCACGTAAAGTTTTAGAACTGTATGGCAGACCTCAGCTTTTCAAACTGTTCCATTTGCGTCACAAAAATACAGCAACTTAGCATGAACCTTTGTTGCTCATTGTCCCAATTGCATTACCAAGCAGGGTCTCTTCCTGTTCAGGAATGAACCTGAGTGTCGTTGAAATTCGAACGCCAGCATTAAAGTAATATCATTCGATTTCACTGCTTTAATTTCAAAGTTCAGTTAAAGTATTCATAGCTGGCTACCATAACCAAACAAAATTTTATTTAGATTACACAAGCACAAATTAAGAGTGCGAGTTTTGTTACCGTATTTTAGTTTACCTGTGGCCTGTAACCCTTTCCTCCCTCTTTATCGACAGATTAACTTCGGTGACGATTGCTTTTCCCAAATTTCCATTAGGTACACGTGGTTTAATTTTTACTGTCATTAAGGTCGATAAGTGAGGGGGAGGTTACATGCTCACCACCAGGAACAACGTCTGTTTGTAGTGTATGCCAACTATGAATGCCTCCTCTTCCTGTGACCTACTGTGAAGATGATCCCACGACCTCACATACCACCTCTACAGAAAAACACGTACCATATGTGGCAGCATACCAAATTGTGTCATCCTATGATTTAAGCCTTACCAGCTACAAATCTTACGTCGGGGATAATCCTGCAGTTTGGCTGCTCACTGAGATCGAAAAACTTTCGTGGGAGGCTGATAAGCTCTAGAGCGACAACGTTACCATGAGCAAATTGAAGTATAATGATAATAACTCGGTTGACTATCACATTTGTGGGCTGCCGTTAGATAGAAAAGCGGAAACTCCTTATAGGGACCACTTCTTACAGGGAAGTTCTGTGATGCAGCTCGCAATATGTGCAATTTGGCATACCAGTTACCAAGGCACATACCCGTTTTCTTCCATAATTTAAGTGGCAATAACGCTCACTTTCAAGTTGAGCACTTGGCTGATTTAGACGTGGAGAAAGGTCAGGTCATTGTCCTGCCTGAGAGCATTGAGAAACACATTCCGCCCTCAAGACGAATGACACCAAGAATTACGCTCCGCTATCTTGACACACTACGTTTTAAGCAGGTGCCACTCCAGAAAATCGTTGAAACTCTAACTCGGCGAGAGGGGGGGGGGGGAGTATGCATGTCACTTGAGCTGCATTTCGCGATGAGGAAAAGTTTCAACTTGTAGCTCGGAAGGGGGTTTCTGCGTACGAATATGAAGAAAGTATGGCAAAACTCGAAGAAACCAGGCCACCCAGCACAACTGCATTCGCCAGTAACCTCGCAGGCGGTACTATAACGGAAGCAGTGTGTAAGTATGCCGTGAATGTCTGATGGAAATTCAACATCCCCACTTTAGGAGAGCATGCACAGCTTTACATGTACACAGGCATGTGCTTGCTTGTGAATGTTTCCAATAAATTCCGGAGTCTGTGCATGACCACATATTCTCTGGATTCCACCTTTTATTACATAGCACCTGGGTTGTCTTTGGACACAATGCTCAAGAAAACGAAGTGCAGTATTGAATTTTTCTCCAATACTGACATGTTTCTTTTCTCTGAGTAAAGGATACCTGGGGGACTTTGCTAATGTGTCCGTAGGCACGTAAAGGCAAATAACCCACAGATCAGTGACAGGTTCAATGCATCCCTTGATTCGAGTTACATAATGTATTTGAATGTAAATAACTTTTATGGGCACGCCATGCAGCAATCACTGCCGACTGGTGAGTTTCCATGTGTCCCCGAAGACAAATGCAAGGTATCAGGTGGAAAAATCGTGGGGGGTATGGCAGCTGATTCTGATGTAGGCTGTGTGGTGAAAACAGAACCTTCATAACCTACTAGTTTGTATGACGCACACGCCGATTTGCTGCTATGCCCAGAGAAACTAGTTCCGTGAGGAGACTCTGCACCAAAACTAATGCCAATGCTGGGGAATAAGCGGAGATAAATTATTCATCATTGTAATCTCCAGCAGTGTCTCAGCTTGGGGATGGAGCAGGTTAGAATTATCCGGACTATCTCCTTCAAGAAGCCCCCTGGTTGAAGGAGTAAATTGGTTTGAATACGAGACAGAGAGCTTCAACAACATGTGACTTTGAGAACGATTATTGTAAAATAGTGAATAATTCAATTTTCAGCAAAACAATGGAGAAATTGAAGGAACGACTTGAGATTTTGATAAGAACAGAATAGGGTGGGCCTTATGGCGCGAGAAAAAGCATTGACAGACCAAATTTTAAGCAGGTCACCATCTTCAATAAGAACTTTGTTGCTGTACAGATGGCGAAGACTGCAGTAGAGTTTACGAATTGTGGGATGTGGATACTAAACCTATCTCAACTCCACATATACTGCTTTCATTAAGAGTTAGCGAAAACTCATTTTGCGAGATCCTAAATTACTCTATATGAATACATCTAATGGGTGAAGAACTGTGATCCATATGAAATAATGAGGTACCACAGTAATGAATTAGACACGTCCTTACACACAGCCGATAATCCTTATGGTAATATTCCACAGAACAAGAAAGTTACCAGCCTTATGAAAGACAAGGCCAATGGATGGCCGATTGTGGAGTTTGTAGGTCTGTGATGAAAACTGTATGCATATCGAATATTGCAAGGTGCCACCCAGAGGCGGGCTAAGGCTGTGCCTTACTTTTAGCAAGAGAAGGGCTGGCAGGCTCTGAGTGAGAGGGAGGGAATGAGAGACGAGAGAGGGAGAGAGAAAGAGACAGAGAGAGAGAGAGAGAGAGAGAGTTTGAATAGTAGTAGTCTACCCTTTTATCATAGTATAAGTAATGTTGTATGTTTGTGTGTGTGTGTGTGTGTGTGTGTGTGTGTGTGTGTGTGTGTGTGTGTGTGTGTTGTGTAAATATTTGTTTATGTGTACTATGTACATGTGTATACACACACATCATGTGTAGAAAAAAAGATAAAAAGAAAACATAACGTATATATGTCTGCACACCATGTATGTGAAAAAAGTTAAAAAAATGTTTAAGACGTTATAGAAGCATAAAAAATATATTTATATTTATTCAAAAAGCATAAACAGAAAAAAATACTTGTAAATTTCTTTACTCATACACAATGTATGTGTACCCTATATACTCTACAAGTATTTTTTTCTGTTTATGCTTTTTTAATAAATATAAATATATATATGCAGCATGTGCATCTTGGAAATAGAATAGTTTTTAAGTTTTCACCTGCCGCTAGCCATCCATGACATGTTAGTTTTTAAGTGTTCATATCTATGTAGTTCACAGTCCATGAGAGTTATTATTGTAAAGACCTTTGCTATTGGGGTTGTGGAAATTAGTTTGTAAGTGTACAGAGTCCATTAGCATTACTGTAAAAGCTATGGTTCTTGGGCTGTGGAATTTAGTTGTAGTAGTAAAAAGATATGCCTCCACATTACTTTTTATCATAGACTTATACATCTAGAAAAATTATAAACCTTCTCATCCTGTGCTACTGGAAAAAAATTGTAATATATATTCTCAATCAGTGTTACTGCAGTAGCAAGTTGAAAGTATCTTTGCTTTGGAATATCAGTGTCAAATTGTACCTCAAAAACTATATTGTAGCTCATGAACTGTGCCTCAAGAATTGAACTGTAATCTCAAGAACTGAATTGTATCTGTGTGTATGGAAGAAAACAAAAAAATCTTTACTGTACATCTTTATTGTTGTTGTTGTTGTTATTAACAAAAAATCCTATCCCATATTGCATTATGTATGTATATATAAATGCTGCGCAGGAAACCAACGACATTAGTTTTTCTGAAGAAGAGTGATATTAAGGAGGTGAAGTTTAAGACTGAGAATAACAAGATATATAGACTGGCTGCATGGAATTACGCCTATTGTGCAGCACGAATTGGGTTATTGGAGCAGGAGGCACGTGACTGCATCCGCTTCCAAAGACATGTAGCAAATATGTCTAAAATTATGTCCTCTGTGCTTGAAGAAAACCACAAACATAGTATCTGGGCGAAACTGTATACTATCAAAGTGGGAACAGGGTGAAGAGAAATCTTACACATATTATGAGGTAAAAATTCATTTATTTCTCATCCAACTGAAAAGTAATTTTACATTTTCATAAGGCGACATAAGACTATTTCCACACATCTTCTTCTTCTTCTTCTTCTTGAGTCAATAGAGAGTGGGACATCTGTAGAACTCCAGGTCTTGAAGAGCAGCAAATTTGAAGATCTGATTCATCTGTAAGATCTTCTTCTTACTCTTCACGCAGATGATGGCATACGTGTGGTCGAATAATCGAAGTGACGTCACCATATCTTTATAGTGTATGCCAAGATCATCCCAATGAATTCCATGGTAGAAATGTGTTAACCACTTTGCAGTCTGCCATATTTTAGCTCACTTCACATCACTGAACGACCTCGTTGATGCAATGTTTGCTGAGAATGCCTCTATTATTCATACATATTCTGTGTACGCTACGAAAGCAATATCTTCAAATATGAACTGCCTACGCTCACCATCATGGAAACCCTGAGCGTCTGCAACAATGTTCACGCTTTTAGAGGCCATTGTGGAATTTCTAGGTATGGCGCAGCACCTGTTCATTTATACAGCTTGTTGTACAACACTGGCGAGTTGGCAGTAGTTGACCACACAGTCATGTAGAACTAGAGCATATGCAGCAGTGTGTTCTGGGAAATTTGCTGAAGATCAAAATACAGTCCCTACATTTATTGAACCAGACTTAATTATCTAGTTCTGTTTCGAACAGCCTGTTATGATGATCAGTGATAGCTCCTTGAATTTCCAAGAACTGAGTAAACACCCTCCTCCTTCTTCAGCACTTTCATAGTGAGCAGCACAAAACCTCACATACATGTCATATGCTAAACTTCATACATTTTCATCCCACTACATGTCTAAATTGTCATATGGGTAGAACTCTGAATTCAGGTAGATTCCGGCGTTAGTTAACTTGCAGCCATCGAGCACAGTGAGATCATTTGCTATATTCCCTGTTCTGACAGTCTGAAACGCAAGTGTGATGAATCTAGGTATCTCTAGCTGCGAAGAGGTTTTAGTAGCCCATCTTTCTCTGCTCGCAGTAGGTAGGACTGGGTACTCGAAAACCTCTGAAGAGCTGAATGTTAGTGACAGATATGTACCGGGACTCAGGACTTTCAAAAGTTTCAACCCTCCTTGTCTGAAACGCAGAAGTGAGGCATTTTCCATATTATCTTGCTGATTGTATTCATGTTCTGCTCTGGAGCTCCCTGAATGTGTGAGTTATTACCCGTTGCACTATGTACCAGAATGAGTTCCTGTTTAGCATTCATAATAATCTGCTTCATGTCCTCAAACTAGCCCATAAGCATTTTTGGAGGTATGCATGTAGTAAATGGTTTGTATCTGCAGGTGTTCTATCCACCAGACGGCCTATGAACCATCCCGCATTTTCTAAGCCATTCAAATCCGTGGGTGATGCAGAGACATATGTTTTAAAGGTTGATGTTATGCCAAAATTGCTTCATGATCGATCTCACACCCGCTGAGTCCATAGCATATCCCTTCAAATAGAGATGCTAAAGCGCTATGTGTAAACTTGGATCCCACTGTAGGGCTGCCATCGGTTTTCTTCAATGATCCCTCCCAATATATGAAATTCTTGCATGAAAGCGTCAGCGCGTCTTGGTGTTGGATGACAATTTTAATTTTATCATTCTTGCTAAATGTGGTTGATGTGTAATGTTTATGTGAGGTACATTCCTGGCGTGTAATTCGCTCTTTATACTCTGCTGGGCTAGTTATACTGAATAAGGACGTCTTTGCAAGGTTTCAAGCCAACTGATTTAAGAAACTCGTAGTTCACTCCAGTTATCACTTTGCGGTTCGGTAGCAAAGTGACGTGCTGTGGATTGCATACACTGGTTTTATACCATACGCCCATCCTGCCTTGGATGTATTCGTACAGTGATTTCCTCACCACGAAAGTCAACAAATTGATTATTGTGTTCCACAATAAACAAATCCAAATAATCCAATGTCTGAACTGTCACTGGAAGGTATATTGCATTGTTGGGTGTCTCAAAAATCTTATACCCTGTCGCAACTGAGGGGAAGAATCCGTAAATAGCATGAATCAGACTCTTGTTGAGATAAGAGTTCGTTGCAGTGTTGCACTCGACTCGGATTGTCTGACAGGCAGTATGCCCACAGTTTGATATGATTTATAGAATTCACTAGGATCCTTCTTCAAATACTTTCTGTGAAACCCAGTAGGCGCCCTATTGAAAGTTTCTGGTTAAAGTCAATCGCCGCATTCACAGTCCTTATTTCAGACTTAAGTGTATTGATGATTGCCTGTAGCTCAATACCTTTTCCAGACTGTTTTAAGGCTTCGTTTGAATCGTCGATATCGTATCCACCAGGTTCTATTTCCACAATGTCGTTTTCACCATTAATATCCAGATGCAGTTTGTTGTTAGCGTCGGTCATATTTGGGATGCTGTTGTATGTCTCTAGGCAAGTTAATGCAATACTCCATTCACCAATGTTTAAATTAATTGATGGGAAGTAATTTGCACATAATACAAGTGACAGTTCTTTTAAAGTCAAAATGCATGATAATGCATCTGAACCTCAACTGATTAAGGAATGTTTAAAGCTCTTCCTTATATATTCCTGTTTTTTTTTTTTTTTTTTTTTTTTTTAACGTGAAGAGAAATGATGCATAGATGTCAGCAGAGGTGTGTTTGAAGTCCTGATAGCGCCAAATATTGTAGAACACAAATTTTCTGCGAGTGAATATTCGTTGTAACTCTTCTGACTGTTGCAGGTTACCAAATGAGTCGAAATTCATAATTCACAATACCACATTCACTAATTTTCCTCATAGTCTTCGTTAACGTATCCCGCGTAAACACACCACGGGATCTAGGAATGTTTAATTTTTTTATAACTTAAGAAGATCAGTATTTATGAGTGGCCAATCTGGTAGCACTCCTAATAGGCTTTTTTAAATTTACGAGTAGACCAAGGCCTTTCCTGTACGTTTTCAAAGTATAGAACTTTCCGATGGCAGCGGCTTCCATCATATGGTTATGTCTTCTTGCTTCTTCTAACTGTGCTTGGGAGTTTTTTGCGTTTTTGACTATCCAAGGGATAGTTGAAGCACCACCGGCGACGAACCCTACCGCCGAGAGCGCGGAGAGGGCTGGGATGAGGAATGGAAGAAAACCACCAGAATTCTCGGGTAATGGTAGAACTCGAGGTGGTTTAACCGATCCTCTTCTTCCCATACTCTTCCGCTTCAGAATATTTATAGCTAAATACATCGCTGTCAGGATACATTTCTTCAAACATCTCTGATTTCCACCATCCTCCTACTTCTTCTTCTTTAGTGCACAACATGCAGCACTCATATCTCGCTTGAAATTCATCACACCTAAACGCAACTTAATTTTTCCACGCATGGTTTTATCAACTGCAAATGCTGCAAAGCGTTGACCTATACCAATACCCTGCATATCACCTTAGCCATATCAATTAAAATTCTGTCTGCAGTGTGATGACTTGGGAGATCTTCAATTGCAGTATGCAAATGAGTTGGAAAGTACTCTATGGTCATCTGCTGTTTTATATAGCTTTCTACACGACATATTTCGTCCCAGTCGAACTCACAATAGGCACTTTAACACACCTCGATGCATTTTCGATTTCTATCCTCACATGCAAGCCCCAGTCATGATGTGTTGCCACATTTAGATATTTCATTCCACTGGGAGTTATATTGTTTGTAGAACTGAAAAGCAAGGGTACACTTGTTACCTTCTTATCCACAGCATCTGCAGTCTGTTCCTGCACTAACACAGGGATGTTCTGCTGAAATGGGCTGTATGTTGGTGATGAGTATTGTCCTCCATCTTGCTTTTGTGTAGGACCACCACCAACATTCAAGACAGTGGGAGCAGACCATGTGTCCTCATGACAATCGATGAGTGCGACAGACAATAACAGCTTTGTGTCCTGTTCCAGCAAGTGGGCTATGTGCACTACAGGATCCCACATGGTCGCTACAGGTTTGGACATGCTGTACATTGTTGGTGCCACAGGTCCAGAGGTTAGCGCAGGTCTTGACAAGACGGCAGCTGAGGTTGCTGCAGGTCTGGACACAGCAGAGGTCGACATGTTGGTGCTCGCTCCTGCAGGCCTCGACATGTCGATAGTTACAGCTGAATAAAGAGGAGTAGGAAGTGTTACATGCAGACCAAGACAGGAAAATAACCAATAATAATAACAATGCTAACTACAGACAAAGATGTGATATGTGATACTTACTTTTCTGTATCTTCCTGTTCTGCAGGGCTGTACTAGATCTTGACTGCTGTTGCCTCTGCTGCTGGCTGACTGAGTGAGACTGAGACCACAGAGCTGCTGAACCTGGCCTGTATTCCCTCTGATTATGTCACCAGATACTGCCATCCTATTGGCCAAAACCAATCATGTGACCGGATTCAGGATTCCTATTGGTTCCTGTCCCTTTTTCTGGACCATCATCTTGGATTACGTCATGGAAGGGAATTGGGGGAGGACTGACAGCGCACTCTGGTGGCAGTGTTGTGAATTAGGCCACTGGTCTCCAAATCTCAGGGTGAACACCTCTGGCTCTTTGTGGAATAGGGTGAAATTGACGTAGGGTGCTAGGCAATTTCGGAAAAGGTAGGCAGGTGCAGCACAAGCATCTATCTGTGTGAGTGCTGAATGCATCTTCACATCATCCCACTGCACTGCCATTATTTATTGAAAATTATTCACCACACATTCACCCATTATCTTTTCTTTCCACTCATTGTGTAGGAGGCTATGGATACAGTCCTCAGCTGTGTGTTTGCATGTAGTATACTAACGAAATTCATCCCTGCTCATCACCAGCATTTCCTCAATTGTAGACACGAATGCTTGCGCCTGAGTGGGTGAGCATCTTGCCTCTTGAGCTTCAGAAGACTTTTATCAAATAATCTATAGTTACAGCACATGCATTTATCAGCATGAGTTGCAAAGTGTAACTTTCTGCTGTATCTTCATTATTTGATGAAGCACATTCATCTTCTTCATACACTCATCAAATATCATTGCTTTCCTAACATTGTGCAAATGGCAATGGACACAATCTTCAGTTGTATGGTTAGAGCTAATTTACCCATTAAAGTTCTCCTTCTCCAGCCCAGATGTCTAATCCACTGAACACATAGTACACACAGTAAACAATTATTTTCGTCCTCACAGTCCAGCAGGTAGACATAGACTGAGAAAATTTCCCGCCATTTTCCCCAGACCGCGATGTTAGATTACATCATGTTAGGGGACAGAGGGAGGGCAGACAGCGCCCTCTGGTGCAGGTGTTGTGAACAAGGTCAGCTGGACTCTGGACCATGTGGTGAATGCACTGGATGGAGCTACTGTCTATAACAACTGAAACTGTCTAAATAAACAATGCATAAAAAATAAAGAATTACATCCATCCTGTCCAGCAGCCCAGCACAGATTGAGTCCTTTTCCCGACAATCTCGGGATGGGAAGGGGAGGTGGAGGGTAGGAAGGTGGAGGGGAGTGGAGGGGGTGGGGTCAGGTTAGAGATGATAGCTCAATTGACCTACTTTCTCGTCATGACCTCACTGCAGCATTGCATCTATGGCCGCCATCTTGGATCCGCCATCTTCAATAAATCTGGCAGCAATTCAGAGTGGGGTATCACTGCCTTGGTCCTATAACTGCCATTGTTACATATACATCTTTGTGCATTTCGATGCCTTTACACCCTAGTTAGTCACACGCCACATTGCTATCAATTTTTCTGGAAATTCTTGCAATCCAACCATTTACATCACGGAGACAACTTTTCCTGTCATCCAACACAGCTATCATCAGTCTTGACTCCATTCACCTTTAAATAAGCACTCCCAAAATTTTGCTCAAGAGCAGATCTCACTCAAGTTCACACGCGTAGGTGTACCGTATGACACTGTGCCATCTGACTACTGCTCCCAGACCCTGCCTCTGTTCGCCCTCTTTGCAAGTGACACTGACTGCACACAAGGCCACTCAACACCAACGCCTGTACATTGTTTTATGAACTGAACAACATTAAAACTCATAAAGTCCAGTTTATTACTTTTCAACAATACACTGATTGAGGGACTTAAACTAATTAACAAATATTTTACAGGGTAACCCGCTCGAAAGAAGTCACACAATCATGTGTAGCAATTCAGTTGGAAATGTGCCCTGTAATCTGTGACGTTTAACTTGGTAACATTGCACTCTGCAACATTGTTTCAGCTACAGTGTGTTCCACGTATCGGTGTGGCTGGAGCTCAGTGTTCAGTGCCTAGTGACATGTATCGTATTTCTGTCTAAGAGCGCGTGTTTCTTTGAAACAATATTGGATTACTGGTTCCACTAAGACATGTCAGCTAATGTTTGTTGAACGGTTTGGTGACCAGCATAAACAAGATGGAGAGCAGGGAAACGGTGTTGGATCTCTTCGGGGGGAAGGGGGGGGGGGCTTTATCTGAACAAAAAGTGACTGACGTGGAACAACGATTGCTGGCGTCTCCTGCAATATCTGCTCGACGTTTATCTCGGGAATGTCACGGAGCACATGTCATAAGAATGCGAAGAACGCTGGCATGTATACCTATAAGTTTACATATGTTCAGTTACAAAGGCCAACGCATTACACTTTCCCGTTGGTTTCAGCAATTTATTGCTCACCTCTGAATATTGCTGAATATTGCTGCAGACATGATTCGGTGATGAGACATGGTTACATCTCTGTGGCTATGTGAACTCACAGAATACACGGTTGTGATGTAATAAAAATCCATACTGGTCAAGCAACCCTTGCATTCACAAAAGATTGGCGTGTTCTGTGCAATAACATTGCGTCACATCATCGGGCCAATTTTTTTAGAGTCTACTATAACAAGTGCAGTTTGCATCGAAATGTTTCGAGAATTTGTGAATCAGTTGGATGGAAGAACTCACCATCGTCTGGTACCAACAGGATGGCGCCACATACCACAGGTCTCGAATGATCGTGTCTCAGGTCGAAACATCTTTCCTCGCCAGAGTGATTTCGAAAGGACTGTGGCCGCCAAGGTCACCTGATTTAATACCACCTGACTTTTTCTTCTGGGGTGGCTTAAAAGGGAAGGAACAAACCGCACAACCTGGAAGAATTACGAACATAATCTATGAAATCCACGTAGTGACAACAGAGGTCTGGCAGTAACATTCGAGAATCAGCAGCGTCGTGTCCAACTGCGTTTACAAGCCGAGGGCTGTCGCTTTCATCACTTTTGTGATCCACCTTTATTTCCCCATGAAGAAGGTATGACATGTTCATTTCATTTTATTTCCTGACTTTTATCCAACGCCTTTAAGTTTAATTTAAGGAAATGTTTGTTTGTGGAGCCTCTTTCGAGTGGGAAACCCTTTATTTAGCACATCGACACTTTGACATGAGGTACATCTAATATTTTAGTGTCATGCCTTCCAAAGGTTCGAGTATATGGACAGTATGAAAAATTCTCGCACCCCAGTCACATATTTTGAAAAACTTTGTGTTCCAAGCCACCTTACATTAGAACTTAGTATGAGCAGGATACATTTTGTTTAGCATCAACATTTACGTTATCGTATAACTCTATTGGGAGATGATATGATCCCACTGAATCTGTTTTAACGTGCCAGTTATAAAGTTGTGTAAAATATAGGTGCAAAGCATAACGTCTGTTGCAGAACTTCCACGGAAAGGTGAACATACCATAGTAAGAGCTCCGTCATTGGCCACGTCAAATATATCAATATATGATGTTTAGGTATGACATGAAGTGTTGACCTCACGTGTCAGTCTGTCACATTTACAGGCTTATATAAATTTTGTAGCAAACTTATTTAAATTATCGTCGTTTAGAATTCAATTATTATACTGATTCATATTCTGCCATTAATTTCATTTCGACTTTAGCAAGCATGCAAATATTTCTGCGCTGGTTCGATTGTAACTAATCGATATTTGAACACAAAAGCTAAACAACTGTCATTTTGTAATTGGAGGATAGCTTTGTAACGACCTACGTTAGCAATCTGTTTGAATTTGTGTAACAAACTCACAGAAATTTGAGAAACATTTTCCAACTAATAATCTTCGTAACAGAAGCAAATTTATAAAAACGTTGTTAGCGAACATGTGTCACGAATTTCAATACTAAAAGCTACAATCGGTGTAAAACTTTACGCTGCAATGGAAAAGGAACGGATTAATGGGTAACGACAGTCTGTGTACACTAGTAAGATTTTTACTGTAATCTAAAAATTTTCTGTTGGTAATAATGGATGAAGTAGGCAGTAATTGTTACAAATATGCACTGAAGCACCAAAGAAACTTGTATTGGCATACATACGCAAATTCAAAGAAATGTAAACAGGCAGAATACAGCGCTTCTGTCGACAATGACTATATAAGACAACAAGTTGTAACCTCCCCCTCACTTATCGACCTTAATGACAGTGAAAAATTAAACCGCGTGTACCTAATTGAAATTTGTGAAAAGCAATCATCACTGAAGTTAATCTGTCGGTAAAGAGGGAGGAAAGGGTTACATCTAAATGAAAGGAAAAGTGCTAATGAAACTGGTGGAAATTAATTTTGAAAAGGGGTAAACTTAATAAAGAAAGTAAATGTGCAGCCATTACATTAACAATTAACTAGCGGTAATTAGGTATTTGTGATTTGGGGGAAATTACGGTCGCCAGTCCTAAGGACAATTACTATAGTAACTGAAAAAGAAAGGTTATTACACATATAATTAGCACTAGAAGTGTGGCAACTGAAGGTTGACAAGTGTAGTGTGAAAACTGAAAGTTTGTCAGAAGTAATAAATTTCGCTACACCCTGACTTAATTTAGCAAAAGAATTAATAAAACCGGAAAATCGAAAGTTAATTTAGTGACTGAAGTTAATAGTGAGCTTTCTTTCTGAAGCACATCGAAATTCAGTAAAATACGGTTAGTCTTGGACTAAATACGGTAACAAAACTCGCACTCTTAATTCGTGCTTGTGTAATCTGAATATTGTAGCCAGCTATGAATACTTTAACTGAACTTTGAAATTAAAGCAGTGAAATGCTATATTATTATTTTAATGCTGGCGTTTGAATTTCAACGACACTCAGGTTCATTCCGGAAAAGGAAGGGACCCTGCTTGGTAATGCAATTGGGACAATGAGCAACAAAGGTTCATGCTAAGTTGCTGTAATTATAGTTACGAAAATGGTACAGTTTGAAAAGCTGAGGTCTGCCATACAGTTCTAAAACTTTACGTGCTCCCAGTCTTCCTTGTTGGTTGATTGAAGGTTTGAAGCCGTCGATCGAGGAGGTGGCGACAGTCACTCATTGTCGGCCGTCGCTGTTGCAGAAGTTGGATGTTGACGCGCCTTCTTCTCGACACGGTCACCAGACGAAACGGGCTCTTGATGTGCGCCAGCTAATGCTTCCCGTCCGCGACACCATGTCAGAAACTATCATCGCAAGTCGAGCGCAATTACATGCTGCCAAACCCCGAAAGCGCGGCAACTCGCGGGAGCTTCACACAACACACCTGCTCCACTCGCTACTCCAGCCAGACCCTCTCTCTCTGCCCGCGCTCCACACGGCAGAGTTAACACTACCAAAGATCCTACACACTTTGATTCTTCACACGACCTATCGATGTAATCGTTGGATAGCAGTTTTCCCTAGGCAAGACCCAGCGTAAAAATACAAATAATATTTACGAAACAAACCAATTATACATCGACATAAATGCATAAATATATATATATACAAATAGCAAAACAATTACAATATGTAAAGACACAGAAATGTCATATATTCAGGTAACAAAAATAAGGAAAACAAATTTATAGTACAATAGATGGAAATAGCAGGATATGCATTTTCGGCGTTACACGTGCCCCACATTGTCTGAGGATGTTCGTGTAACCTAAACAGACACAGAAAATGTCCCAAAAAAGAAACAGCGGAAATGCATATGCTCAAAACTTCAACAAAATTTAGCATTCGCCTAATTAACCATAAACCAATTTTTAGACGATAATAATTGAGTGGAGACACTCCTAATCTTATTCCACTCTGTCATCTTGATCAAAATAAAACAGGTTGACAACATATTAAAATTCATATAAAACATAGAAAATGGTTTAGCTATTCTAAAAATCTAAATTCCTTGCAATATCAAGAAATGGAATACTATTTACAAAATTAATCTGATTACATGGTCATAGAAAACAGGTATATCAAAATACGCAAATTAATAATTAATTACATAGAATACGTATTTTATATAAACTTTTCATAATTAATATACTCGTCATGAGTGTGCACTTAACGCTAAACAAGAAAATAATATACAGCAGATCGACAAAAACATAAATATTGACAACAGAATTCTTTCACATCAGCTGTCCGGGAAGAAAAACAACTCCGCCTTCCGTACTCGCAAGTACAAAGAATGCCGACAGCGGCACAAGAGCCGACAGCGGCACAAGAGCCGACAGCGGTTCCGCCCCGCCAGTATTGTTGCGCCCGCCTGTGCGGCACGCTTGATCTCTCTCGCCCTTGTAACGGCATTTCCAGAACGTCCGTTTCACTGGATTCTTTCGGTAAAACTCACTCCCGAGTAATCTCAAGGAGTCCATAAACACTATCACAGTGGATAACTCAACACTGTCCATCATCACATGCATGTACTAGCCTGAAACTTAAAACAGCGTCTTAGTACATTGGCAATGACTAGTAAATCACATATTTATGGAATCTTACAGCTATTTACAAAATCATATTTACATTCCTTAATCTACTGTGACTCAGCTGAAAACTTAAACTAGCAGCTTGGAGTTTTCAGTTGATTAGATCATGATTAAATTGATTAAAATTAAATTGATCAATCAAAATTAATTACTTATTAATTACAACTTCTTTAATGACCTCTAGGTCAGGCAAAAGCATCGCAACATGGGACATCCTTAAATCTTACACTCTATATTTACATACTGTACAAATTACCCTTTCTGTGGTATTAATCAATCCTTGGTTGGTACAATTTCAGGTCTACAATGTTCCGTATACCTAATAGCTTTCCAGAGCTTGGATACTCTAAGCAATAAGCATTTGTGTGAGGTATACCAATGACTTTATATGGTCCATTATAAACAAACTTAAATTTAGAGATCTCATGGTCTATCTCGCTCGATTTCTCATGAGCTTTTACAAGTACTAAGTCTCCGATTGCAAACTAAGCAAAACGCGCTTTAGCGTCATGACGACATATGCGAGCATCGGCTTTTCGCTTCATTACTTCTCGCAAACAATCTTTTTTCACACCAATACTAATGTCAATCCGTGGAGGGAATCTGATTATCTCTTCCACTAAACTTTTACTTCTGTCATCCAACAGGATTTCCTCTGGAGAAAATCCCGTCGATTCATGTCTCAAGGTGTTCATAATTCTCTCAAATACTGCTACGTATTTGCCCCATGTCCTATGATTGTGATGGCAATAGGTACGGCAAAGTCGGCCTAGCTCGCGCATATACCTCTCAGCGGGATTTCCAGCCAGACAGTAAGCTGAAATATGGATCACCCATTACTTTCCATGCCTTCATTCCACAACTTAGAAGTGAATTGTGCCCCATTGTCTGATAGAATCGCCTTGGGCTTACCAATATGAACAAAATAATCGTTCACAAGCTTGCTATAGACCGCTTTGGCCGTAGCTTTCCTAATCGGGTATAGTTTGATGAACTTGGAAAAAGCTTCTAGCACTACTAAAATGACTTGGGCAAAGGTCCGTACAAATCCACGCACAGTAATTCAAAGGTGTCGTTAGGCCTTATACTTTGCATAGGACCACGACTCGTACAGTTGGTAACCTTCACCTTCTGACATAAATTGCAAGTTTTCACTCTGTCAGTAACGCGTTTTAACATGTTGTTAAAATGCACTACTTCACTCAGCTTTTCCATACATTTCTTAGGTCCACAGTGACCATACGCCAAATGGTAGTAGTCTATTATTTCCGTGAGGTATTTGGCGGGCCAGCATACCCACCAAATATTACTATCTTCACCCTTACGTATGTACAAGATATGATCGTATATCTTGTAATACTTCCTTAATTTCTCTCCTTCTGGACTTCTTTCGTCATATCGGGTTTTCACCATATTTAAACAACCATCCTCGTTCTGATGACGACGTAGATTCTTACAGATGTTCACTATTAATTTGCGTCCTTCAACTTCTTTAAAATAGTATAATTTGACCACTCCATTTGACTCATCTTTCAATACATCTTGATTAGACTCGGGCAACCGCGACAGCGCATCCGCTACGCAATTGTCGGTCCCTTTTACGTAACAGATGTCATAGTTAAATTGCTGTAAATACAGCGACCACCTAGTCAGTCTTTCGTGAAGTAGCTTACAATCCTTCAGATAAGTGAGCGCCTTATGGTCCGTATGAATAATCACCTTACGGTCCCATAGGTAACCCTTGAACTTCTTGAATCCCCACACAATAGCGAGACACTCTTTCTCAGAAATCGTGTAGTTTCGCTCACTTTTTGATAAAGTTCCACTCGTGAATGCTATCGTCCGGTGTTCCTTATCCTCTCCTTTACCAACTTCTTGGAACAGTTCTACCCCCACCCCGTAATTCGACGAATCCGTTCCCAGATGGAAGGGTATTGATAAATCAGGATGAAATAGTATGTTAGATCTTAACAACTCGTCTTTTAATCTCTCGAAAGCGGCCTGACACCCGTCAGTCCACACAAACGGAACATTTTTGCGTAAGAGGTTATTCAAATTTTCATCATTAAACACTTGTCCTTTTACAAATTTACGGTAAAATCCTGTTAGCCCTAGAAAACTTTTTAACTGTTTCCTAGACTTGGGTGGAGGACAATTCCTTATTGCCTCTAGTTTCTCTGGGTCCTTCGTAATACCAGCAGTGGTAATTACATGCCCTAAAAATTTCAGTTCCTGCTTCACAAATTCGCATTTCTTTAGCTTTAAAGTCATTCCGCCACGGCGCAATGCTCTAAAAACTTCATCTAACAGGTCACAATGGTCATGCCAAGTGGCATTGGCCAACAATAGGTCGTCAACATATACAGTTAATCTTGAACTCAAAGCCGGTCCTAGCACTTTATCTAGGGCCCTGATGAATACGGACACAGATATATTAAGTCCAAACGGCAGTACTCTATACTGATAACACCTGCCCGCAAAAAAGAAGGCGGTGTATGGCCTAGATCCTTCTTCGAGTTCTATTTGCCAGTAACTAGCCGTCAGATCGAGGCTAGTCATGAATTTAACGTCATGAAAACGTTGAAAAATCTCCTCCATACTATCTTGTCTATCGGTTTCACGTTGAACGACCCTATTCAACGTGCGTGCGTCAATCACAATACGCACACTACCATCCCGTTTTGCTACAATGACCAAACCGTTATTGTATGGACTCGTACGTCTTTCAATCACTCCCCATTCGATCATCTTATCTATCTCCCGTTGCACTGCTTCCTTTTTGGACAGCGGTATAGCATACGGTCTCACGAAGAATGGTTCGTGCGGAATTACATGCAACTTGCATTTATATCCTTCCACAAGTCACGGTTTGTCTGAAAATACACTCTTATTCTTCATTATTACTTCATACAGGCCTCGTCTTTGTTCGTGTGTTACGTTTGACACACCGTCTACAATTCTTTCCAATTCACTTTCTACACTATTGTCAATGCCGAGATTCCTCACATTACAGTACTTCAAATTCATACCTACGTCAATAGCATCCGGCCAGTTAACAATGTGTATAGGCTGGTATTGCCTATGCACACCGTCTCCTGCCTCGTCAAAACTAACTACTATTGTTTTATCTTGTGACGTACATGTCAAAGTTTTGCTTTCGCAATTAATCACTGCACGGTACTTTAATAGCCAATCTAACCCGATAATTACTTCCGTAGTCAAGTCTGGCACGACGACAAACTCTTGTTCAAATCGTGCCCCACATATCTCGAAGTTGACAAAAATCTGTTTTGTGACCGGTTTACTGGCCTTCCCAGTAGCACCGATAATTTTCACTCCTGTTACTGGCATAACTACGATGCCAGGTCTGTCTTTCAGTAACTCAAATATTTTCCCAGATACAGCACTCAATTCTGCACCGGTGTCAATCAACACGTTTAGTTGTAGGTGGTGCATATTAACAGACACTACTATCTGTCTACACTTGTCCTCGACTGTTTCTTTATTTTCTCACAGTAAATCCTCGTCTATATCCAGGTCATCCCAGAAAAAACCACCCGGCTTTGATCCTAAATCCGGCTTATCTGGCGGCTTTTTCAGCCTCTGTTCACATACAGTGTTAATTTCAACACGTTTGTCCTGATGCTTAGTCTGTAGCTTCGCCTCCAATACCGAAACCTTTTCCTGTAACTCGTCACCTAGTGAGTGTTGCCCTGCTATCAATTCACTAATTATCACCTTCGTTGATTCGTCTTTGGCCAGATTGATCTCATCCGCCAATCTACCTGGAGGAATGTGCCCAGTAGTTTCTGCAATTACTTCCGCTAGATCTGCGCAACCCACACTGCTATCGTCTGACCGTATAATGTCAGCTCTAGCCTCATACACGCTGTAATCTATGTGCTTTTTTACCAATCGTGTCCGGCTATCACTAAAATTTTCGCAATCTTTCTCGTTAATACTCTCGCAATGTTTAAACTGGAGGTTTGCGTCGGATGGGTCGGCTACTTCTACCACTGAAACTTTCGGTAAGGTCTGCCGGTTAGGGCCAGAACTTTCCGTTACTACTTCAACATACAACTCCTGCGGGACGAAACACGACGAATCTTGCTCGTGCTCCCCATTAACATCAACTATTTCTAGTAAAGTCTGCCGGTTAGGGCCAGAACTTTCTATCATTTCACAAACACTATCTTCCTGCGGGACGAGACGCGGAAAATCCTGCATGCGCTCCCCATAAACACTTCTCCCATACAGGCTCCTATAATCTCTTATTTCGCCGTATAAGCGACCGAACTGCCTTAACCAGACCTCATCCCTCTCTGCATCCTCTCGCTCGATGACGGACGTTTTATCCGACATCTGATCTTCTCTCAACACTTGCGAATCATTCTTAAACTCAATCTCCAGTTCCGCTGTGGGTATTACAGCTGCCACTTTATAATCGATTTCCGGAACACTACTTAAATTGTTCTCACTGACAGTGAATGTACTTCCTACTGCCGTGTATACAGCTGATCTACTACTTGTGGGCGCACTCCTTTCTCCTAACACTGGCACACTCTCCCGCCGTTGATTATTCCACACGGAATTTTCATAACGACGACACCTGGGTTTTCTCCTGAAAATTTCTCCACGCCCGGTCGGCCCCTCACCGGCGCGGCTAATGGTTTCCCTGTCTCGTCCCAGCAGATACGGTCCCCGGATGTTGCTGAGGCGGCTGATCACACCCTCTGGCGTTATTACTATTCTGTGAAGCCCGTATCACGTTAGTACGATACTGGTTTCCGTCATTCCTGTTATTATTTGCATTGTACCGATTGTTATTACGGTCCGAACCATTATTGTTATTGCTGCCATGGTTGCGGTATGCATTATTCCCATGGTTATCGTTGTTGTGGTTGCTGTGGTACCCGTTGTTGTTACCACGGCCTCTACCACTGTCGCGATTATTGCGCCAATTGTTCTCGTCCTCCACTCTTTCCAGGAAATCATTTATTGTTCAAATGGTTCAAATGGCTCTGAGCACTATGGGGCTCAACATCTGTGGTCATCTGTCCCCTAGAACTTAGAACTAATTAAACCTAACTAACCTAAGGACATCACACACATCCATGCCCGAGGCAGGATTCGAACCTGCGACCGTAGCGGTCGCGCGGTTCCGGACTGAGCGCCTATAACCGCTAGACCACCGCGGCCGGCTCATTTATTGTCCTGTAATTGCTTCCTACGTAGCGTTTTGTATCATCTGGAAGCTTTTTGTAGAGTTCCCAGACTATTTCGGATTCCGTGCGGCGATCACGCAAATATTCCAACTTGCGGATCCAGCCCTCACAAAACTACTTCATCGAACGGCGAGAATTCGCATCGAAAGGCCTCGATACGACAAATTCGCGCCAGACACTTTGCTGTTTTTGCTCTGACCAATATTCAGCCCGAAACAAATCTTTAAATTCGTCAAAAGTCAGGTTCGTAATGTTGAGGTTTAAGCCCCAACGCTTGGCATCACCAGCCAACACATCAATAATTGCATTAATTTTTCTCTCATTAGTCCATGATCTGGGTAAAACTCTTTCACAATTCTTAATGAAATCCGTCGCGTGTATACCGCCTTTTTTCAAGGGGTCGAACCGCTCCCCTTTCGTCAACAATTCCGAACTATGTGCATAGATTGGCACATAGCTCTGTTTTTCGTCAAGTTTCTTTTCTGATTCCGACACTCTCGTAATTACTTGGCAAGTGGTTGTCGCAAGCGTTTCTACTTCCCTTTTTTTCTCTTCGCAGCTATTAGCCTGCTTCGTCACTTTGGTATCTACTTCGGATACTAAAGCTTTTAAAGTTTCCACCTTCTTTGGATCCTCTTTTTTCACTAATTGAATTTGTTCCGTCACCTTATTCTCGATGATCGGAGCAACTGATTCTCCTACACTTTTCTCGATTCTGCTAATTTCGGAATAAAAACGAGTATTTATGCTCGCAATTTGCGCCTGAACGCCTATCATTTCCTGTTTAAGGTTACCGATTTCGGTATTAATCACAACAATATCTTCTTTGATTTTATCAACTTTTGTGTTAACAACTCCAACATTGTTGTTAACAACATTAATAGCTTTGTTCTGACTGTCTAGCTTTCGATCAATTTTTTCAGACTGAGCTTCTTGCTTGGCCGATTGACTCTTGATTTCGTTAATCAAAACATTCAATAAATCAGTTAAATTCCCTGAAACTACCGGTTTTACTTCCGTAGCGGCTTCCTCTTTAATTGTCCCCCCGTATACGTCATCAAGGGATTCACATTTGATTTTCACTTCCGATTCCGAAACATTTTCTAAAGTGTGGAATTCCATTTCTGCTCTTTGTTGCGTTTCGGCGGTCGCGTCTTTCATGCTAGCCGCCTGCCCCTGAACAATGGGTACCTCGGTGCCCGTTTCCCACTGTTCGACCGATTGTTCCTTATCCAAGCCTACCAAATTTTGGTAATTGTTGTCTTCACTCATTTTAATAATTTCCAATACAAATGCCAAATCTCAAATCTAATTAGGATTGCTCACACTAATATTCTCGCTGACGTATCGACCATTTCGTAACCAGTACTTTGTAACGAGATTTGCACAATGCAAAATTCGTGTCCAGAACAACCTCAAATCCGAAGATTGTCCTGTCACCAGGTCGCCACGTGTAACCTCCCCCTCACTTATCGACCTTAATGACAGTGAAAAATTAAACCGCGTGTACCTAATGGAAATTTGGGAAAAGCAGTCGTCACCGAAGTTAATCTGTCGGTAAAGTGGGAGGAAAGGGTTACATCTAAATGAAAGGAAAAGTGCTAATGAAACTGGTGGAAATTAATTTTGAAAAGGGTAAAGTTAATAAAGGAAGTAAATGTGCAGCCGTTACATTAACAATTAACTAGCGGTAATTAGGTATTTGAGATTTGGGGGAAATTACGGTCGCCAGTCCTAAGGACAATTACTATAGTAACTGAAAAAGAAAGGTTATTACACATATAATTAGCACTAGAAGCGTAGCAACTGAAGGTTGACAAGTGTAGTGTGAAAACTGAAAGTTTGTCAGAAGTAATAAATTTCGCTACACCCTGACTTAATTTAGCAAAAGAATTAATAAAACCGGAAAATCGAAAGTTAATTTAGTGACTGAAGTTAATAGTGAGCTTTCTTTCTGAAGCACATCGAAATTCAGTAAAATATGGTTAGTCTTGGACTAAATACGGTAACAAAACTCGCACTCTTAATTCGTGCTTGTGTAATCTGAATATTGTAGCCAGCTATGAATACTTTAACTGAACTTTGAAATTAAAGCAGTGAAATGCTATATTATTATTTTAGAGCTGGCGTTTGAATTTCAACGACACTCAGGTTCATTCCGGAAAAGGAAGGGACCCTGCTTGGTAATGCAATTGGGACAATGAGCAACAAAGGTTCATGCTAAGTTGCTGTAATTATAGTTACGAAAATGGTACAGTTTGAAAAGCTGAGGTCTGCCATACAGTTCTAAAACTTTACGTGCTCCCTGTCTTCCTTGTTGGTTGATTGAAGGTTTGAAGCCGTCGATCGAGGAGGTGGCGACAGTCACTCATTGTCGGCTGTTGCAGAAGCTGGATGTTGACGCGCTTTCTTCTCGACACGGTCACCAGACGAAACGGGCTCTTGATGTGCGCCAGCTAATGCTTCCCGTCCGCGACACCATGTCAGAAACTATCATCGCAAGTCGAGCGCAATTACATGCTACCAAACCCCGAAAGCGCGGCAACTCGCAGGAGCTTCACACAACACACCTGCTCCACTCGCTACTCCAGCCAGACCCTCTCTCTCTGCCCGCGCTCCACGCGGCAGAGTTAACACTACCAAAGATCCTACACACTTTGATTCTTCACACGACCTATCGATGTAATCGTTCGATAGCAGTTTTCCCTAGGCAAGACCCAGCGTAAAAATACAAATAATATTTACGAAACAAACCAATTATACATCGACATAAATGCATATATATATATATATATATATATATATATATATATATATATATATATATATACAAATAGTAAAACAATTACAATATGTAAAGACACAGAAATGTCATATATTCAGGTAACAAAAATAAGGAAAACAAATTTATAGTACAATAGATGGAAATAGCAGGATATGCATTTTCGGCGTTACAAAGTGTCTGACGCAGTTGTTAGATCGGTAACTGCTGCTATAATGGCAGGTTATCAAGATTTAAGTGAGTTTGAAAGCGATGTTTTGTTGGAGCACGCGCGATGGGACATAGCATCTCCCAGGTAGCGATGAAGTGGGGATTTTCCCGTATGACCATTTCACGAGTGTACCGTGAATATCAGTAATTCGGTAAAACAACAAGTCTCCGACATCGCTGCGGCCGGTAAAAGATTCTGCAAGAACGGAGGCAACGACTACTAAAGAGGCCCATTCAACGTCACAGAAGTGCCACCCATCCGCAAATTGCAGCAGATTTCGATGCTGGGCCATCAACAAGTGTCAGAGTGCGAACCATTCAATGGAAAATCATCGATATGGGATTTCGGAGCCGAAGGCCAGACGAGTCTCGTTTCAAAATATATCGAGCGGATGGACGTGTAAGGGTATGGAAACAACCTCATGAGTCCGTGGACTATGAATGTCATCAGGGGACTGTTCAAGCTGGTGGAGACTCTGTAATGGTGTGGGGCGTGTACAGTTGGAGTGATATGGGTCCCCTGATACGTCTAGATACGTCTCTGACAGGTGACACGTACGTAAGCATCATGTGTGATCACATACATCCATTCATGTCCTTGTGTATTCCGACGGACTTGGACAATTCCAGCAGAACAATGCGACACTCCACACGTCCAGAATTGTTACAGAGTGGCTCCAGGAACACTCTTCTGAGTTTAAACACTTCCGCTGGGCACCAAACTCCCCAGAAATGAACACTATTGAGCATATCTGTGATGCGTTGCAACGCGCTGTTCAGAAGAGATCTCCACCTTCTCGTACTCTTACGGATTACAGACAGCCCTGCAGGATTCATAGTGTCAATTCCCTCCAGCACTACTTCACACTTCAGTCGAGTCGTGTTGCGGTAATTGTTCGCGGGGCCCTACACGATATTAGGCAGGCGTACCAGTTTCTTTGGCTCTTCAGTATATATACTATACAGAATGGAACTGCTATGAGGGTGTCAGATTTCCGACAGTTTTTGTGAGCCAGTTTTGTTGCAGTATTACGAAATAAACATGTGATTTTGTGAGAAAGCATCATGTCAAACTGAATTTTTAGAAATTTCTCTTAGTACTACGAAAACAATAGCTTCACTTTCAAGAACCCAGCAAGTTGCAGTAAATTTTGTTGGAGCATATAACTCGCAATTTTTTTGCAAGTACTGCAACATCGGAGATCGCAGAGAAATGAAGATGGGTATTTGCTAATTCAACTGTTACACCCTAGTATGTTTCACATCATAACAGTAGACGTTACAAGACTGACAGTGAGTCCAGACGAGTGTCACGTCTTTGTTAACGACAGTCGGTTTCAAACCCGATAAAGTTTTGCTACTTTCAGTGAATTACCGGCCATATGAACCAGTTTCCGAGTGAACAACACGAAGGAAATTGCGTGCAATGGACATTTGGTTTCGGAGACCTCACGAAAGGCCACAAGGTTTTGCGTGTTAGGGTACCCAATGTCTAAGTGTAAAAAAATCTGTCTGTTAGGCTTGAAAGGTATTCTACCTACAGTCCAATGGAAAGACGGAGGTGTCCAAATCTACAAAGAGTATTAACAATTTCTGCCCATTTCTGAAAGTGGGAGCTGTCCGCACCATACACTATACGTCGTAAGACAGAAACATCGCATAACTTATAGCGAAACGGCGTAATGCTGTCCGAGTTAGTCGTAATAACTCGATCAGTCAGAATAGAGTTCTACTGATTGTTGTTGTTAAGGTCCACAGTCCTAACACTGATTTGATCCATTTCTCCATACTACTCTACCCTATGCAAGCTTCTTCATCTCCAAATAACTACTGCAACCTGTATATTCTGATTCTGCTTACTGTAGTAATCTCTTGGTCTCCGTCTACGATTTTTAGCCCCGACACTTCCCTCTCATACTACATTGATGATCCCTTAATGTCTCAGAATGCGTCCTATCAAACGATTCCTTCTTTTAGTTAGGTAGTGAGACAAATTTCTTTTCTACGGAAATCTATTCAGTACCTTCTCATTAATTACAACATCTACCGATCTAATCTTCATCATTCTTCTGTAGCACCACATTTCAAAAGCTTCTATTCTCTTCTTGTCTAAACCGTTTATCGTCTATGTTTCACTTCCAGAGGTGGCTACACTCCAGATAAATACCTTCAGAAAGGAGTCCCTAACACTTAAATCTATATTCGATGTCACCAGATTTCTATTCTTCAAAATTCCTTTTCTTGCCATTGCCAGCCTATATCGTATACCCCACTCAACTTCGGCCATCGTCAGTTACTTTGCTGCCCAAATAACAAAATTCATCTACTACTTTAAGTGTTTTGCTTCCTAATCCGATTCCCCTAGCATCATCTGTTTTAATTAGATTACATTTCAGTAGCTTTGTTTTGCTTTTTCTGATGTTCATCTAACATCCTTCTTTCAAAACACTATCCATTCCGGTCAAATGCTCTTCCCAGTCCTTTGCTGTCTGTAACAGTAAGTTTTCGTTTCTTCTCCCTGAACTTTAAGTCCAGCTCCAAATTTTTCTTTTCTTTCCTTTACCGCCTGCCCAACATACAAATCGAATAACTTCGGGGTTAGGCTGTAGCCCTGTCTTATCCCTTCCAAACCACTGGTTCCCTTTCATGTCCCTCGATTCTTGTAACTGCCATTTGTTTTCTGTACAAGTTGTAAACAGTCTTTCACTCTCTGTATTTTACCCCTTCTAGTTTAGTTACCAACATCAAACTAACTAATGGACTAATGGATGCCGTATTTATTTTTGTAAGTCTGTTATTGTAGTCGTTCGTTCCTTCTACAGTATATTAGTTTTCTAGCAGTTATTTTGATACGAGCCCTCTAGAGTGAAGGTTGCTTTCTTGTTGGCGGACTATAGGCGTATTAAGTGTTGTAGTTTCGCGGTTCCTTCGTTTCTTTTGTATTATAGGATAAAATACCATTATTTAACAACAGCAGAATACAGTGATTAGCCAGTACAGTATGACTACCCACCTAATAGCTGGTAAGTCTACCTTTATCCGAGGAGGGGGCGATGAGCTCCGGCGCCAAGTTCAATCACGTCTCAGATGTATTTGATCGGGTGCAGATCTGGCGAGTTGGGGGACCACCACAACTGGAACTCGCCACTGTGTTCCTCGAGCCACTCCATCACACTCCTCGCCTGTAACATCGCCACAACCTTGCTGAAAAATACCTCTGCTGTCGGGAAACAGCCGGCCGCTGTAGCAGAGCGGTTCTAGGCGCTACAGTCTGGAACCGCGCGACCGCTACGGTCGCAGGTTCGAATCCAGCCTCGGGCATGGATGTGTGTGATGTCCTTAGGTTAGTTAGGTTTAAGTAGTTCTACGTTCTAGGGGACTGATGACCTCAGATGTTAAGTCTCATGGTGCTCAGAGCCATTTGAACCCTTTGTCGGGAAACAAGATCGTCGTGAAGGGGTGTACGTGGTCTGCAACCAGTGTACGATACTCCTTGGCCGTCACGTGCCTTGCACGAGCTCCACTGAACCCATGGATGCCCACGTGACTGTTCCCCAGTGCATAATGAAGACGTGTCTCGGTCCCGCAGTTCAGGCGTCGAGGAGCTGTTTCCCTGGAAGACGTCGGATTCGCATCCTCCCATCGATATGATGAAGAAGGGGTCGAGAGTCATCAGAGTGTGCAACGCTCTGCTAGTGTGCCACAGTCCACTGCCGATGGTCACGTGCCCATTTCAGTCGTAGTTGCCGATGTGATGTTAGCAATGGCAAATGCATGGATCGCCGGCTGAGGAGGCTAATTAGGAGTGTTCGGTGCACTGTGTGTTCAGACACACTTGTACTTCGCCCAGGATTAAAGTCTGACGTTAGTTACATCCTGTTTTAACAGTCTGCTCAGCGTACGACGTCCGACATCTGTACTGAGGGGTGGCTGCCCAGTCCCACGACATCGGTACGTGGTTTCACCTAGATTTCGCCACGTACTGAAAACATTCACCACAGCACTCCTCGAACACCCGACAAGTCATGCAGTTTCCTAAACGCTCGTGTCGAGCCTTCGAACAATCACAATCTGGCCTCGGTCAAACTCAGACAGATCGTGCTGTTCGCCAATTGTACACGCGTATGGCATGCTAGTGATACTACATCCACCGCACGGATGTCTGACTAGCAGTCATTCCTCGTCAGGTAACGCATCGCCGTTGGGTCTATATCGATAGTAGGTCGGAGGTCATAATGCTATGGCTGATCATTCTAGAAAGCATGACGATTTCAGTCGCTCTGCCACATTCGATGAAGTTGGAGAAAATCAGACACTTGGTGAACATTTTGAAACTCAGGCGTTTATTTTTATAGTCTATAATGTGCTGCCTGCATTAAGTAAACGCATGGAAGCGTACCATCAAGTGACCAGTGTATCTGGTATACTTAGGTAATTTAACACTTTAATAGCAGAAAATATCTTGGAATGAACTCCAATTATCGTTAGTTATTACTCAGAATATTTGGAAGATAACCTAGCAACGAACTGGTGCGGTTTGCTGAGCTGCTCAATATAGAAATGTCTGCTGCTATTGACAGCAGAAATATGGTGCACCTGGAATTGCATTTTAAAAAAGTTTTGAAAGAATATTCGTTATAATCCTGTTTCCCAAAGGCAGAAACAGTCTTACGCATTTATTTGTGTTTGATGATCACCAACTGCAGTGGAGAATGTTCTTTATCAACATTAAAGCGTATTACAAATGAGTTACGGAATATCCTGGAACAGAAACGTCTAAACAGCTTCACTTTAATGAATACAGAATTTGATTTGCCTGGTGACATTGATTTGACTAGTTTTTTTACTTAATTTGCGCAAAGTAAACCAAGAAAAGCGTTTTGGAAAGTGCTCTATTATTTTATATCCTAAACCCTGAGGCTTCAAGCAACGGAGAGCCTCTTCTTAGTATTTGCTAGGGGCTCCACTCTGAATTAATCCGCACTGCCCTGATCTTAGCCCCACAGAAAATGTGTGACACTATTTGGAACGATCGGTGAAACATAGCAACCAACATCCAGGCATTTCTGTAGCTCTACCTGGTCTATTCATCAAAGAGAGGTTTCACATCTGTAAGGCATACTTGAAGAAATTTGTGGATGATTTTCCTCCCAGAACCGAAACCGGTATCAAGGCTAGAGGCGAGTCTTACACGGTATTAGCGTGAAGTCTCCCGTTGGTGTCAGTAATTTTGTGTGGAATTGATGAAGCAAAGTGTTCAGACTATGAATGAAGTTCAGACCAAGTTTTGTTGGTTCACTTCCTTCCGAGAAAGGGCTAAGAAGGTTTTAATTTCATAATCTGCCACACTTTCACCTAGATAATGTGGCCTACTGTTTTTCACACAAAATATTTACATTAAACTTTTCAGTTTTGCCAACACGTCTTGACGTTTCCATTAATTAGTATGCTTCACTCAAACGGACAGTACTAAGCAGAAGAAGAAAAAAATGGGTGAGTAACTTACAGTGGCATCTGAATCCAGAAAGGTACAGGTCTGACGTAGCGGGTTCTCCTGAAGCCTGGGTCCACAGTTGCGATGCCGATGTCGTGTGTTTCGATTTCGGAGTACATGTATACGTCGACCTTAGTGACGCTGCGGTACTGCGCCGGTGGCTGGAAGTCTCCTCTTTTGAGGAGGCGATTGGTACCCGCCCAGATCTCTGCACAGAGGCAGTATCCAAGAGAGTCGAGAATTTTATGTAATTGTGCACTTATGCGACATTACTAACGAGTTGTGCATTTTATTATGGATGTGCTATCACCATACAAGCAGCCGAACGAAGTACACCTTATACAGTGAGGTGAAAAAAATTCATGGGATACCTCCTAATGTTGTGTTGGACCCCCTTTTGTTTGACGTAGAGCAGCAACCCGACGTGGTATGGACTCAACAAGTCGTTGGGAAGTCCCCTGCAGAAAGTTTTCAGCTTTTAGACAGGCCTCGTATTTAGCCATACTGCCTCTGCAGCGTCCATAATTGCGAAAGTGTTGATAGAGCAGAATTTTGTACACAAACTGACCTCTCGATTATGTCCCATAAATATTCGATGGTTCTCATCTCGTGAGATGTGCGTGGCCAAACCAGTAGCACGAACTGTCCGGAATGTTTTTCAAACCAATCGCGAACAACTGTAGCAGGGTGACATGGCGCATTGTCATGGGAACATGCAGTTCATGAATGGCTGCAAATGATCTAAAACTAGCCCAGCATAATCATTTCCAGTCAATGATCGGTTCAGTTGGACCAGACGACCCAGTACATTCCATGCAAGCACAGCCCACATCATTATGGAGCCACCACCAGCTTGCACAGTGCCGTGTTGACCACTTGAGTACATGGCTTCGTGGGGTCTGCCCCACACTCAAACCCTGCCATCACCTCTCACCAACAGATATCGGGACTCATCTCACTAGGCCACAGTTTTCCTGTCTTCTAGGTTCCAACCGATTTGGTCACGAGCCCAGGAGATGCGCTCCAATCAGTGTCGTGCTGTTAGCAAAGGCACTAGCGTCGGTCGTCTGCTGTCATAGCCCATTAATGTCAAATTTCAATGCACTATCCTAACGGTGACGTTCGTCGTACGTCCCACATTGATTTCTGCGGTTATATCACGCAGTCTTGCTTGTCTGTTAGCACTGACGCCTCTTCTAAAGGCCGCTGCTCTCGGTTGTTACGTGAAGGCCGTCCACCACTCCGTTGTCCGCGGTGAGAGGTAACGCCTGAAATTTGTTATTCTCGGCACATACTTCGCACTATGTATCTCAGATACTGATTTGCCTAACGGTTTACGAAATGAAATGTCCCGTGCCCGCATCTCGTGGTCGTGCGGTAGCGTTCTCGCTTCCCACGCCCGGGTTCCCGGGTTCGATTCCCGGCGGGGTCAGGGATTTTCTCTGCCTCGTGATGGCTGGGTGTTGTGTGCTGTCCTTAGGTTAGTTAGGTTTAAGTAGTTCTAAGTTCTAGGGCACTTATGACCACAGCTGTTGAGTCCCATAGTGCTCAGAGCCATTTGAACCATTTTTGAAATGTCCCGTGCTAACTACCATTCCGCGTTCAAAGCCTGTTAATTCCCGTCATGCGGCCATAATAACGTCGGAAACCTGTTCACATCGTCTGAGAACAAATGACAGCTCCGCCATTGCACTGTCCTTTTATACCTTGTGTAAGCGATACTACCGCCATATGCATATGTGCATATCGCTATCCCATGTCTTTTGTCACCTCAGTGTAATTCAAAAAGTTAAAAATAAAAATGAAGTCAACTTCTCGGTCATAAATAAGTGAGGCTTTCACTAAAAGAGAAGATCTGTATATGATATGAGACACTAATTTCGCGAGCTATTTCTATAACTGCCCTGTGGACTTTGATAGTTCATTGCAGTCAGATATGCAGCTTCATAATCAATGAACTCCGTGCTAACGACAAAAAATGTTTTGTTTATGGTGATGCATACAATTGTCATAAGGGTTACAGTTGTGAAATTTATTTTTTTTCACAAAAGCATGAGGGGCTTTCAATAAGTAATGCAACATATTTTTTTCTGAGACAGGGTTGATCTTATTCAGGATTCCAACACAATATGATTCCTCACATTTCTGGTTGCAAAACTATATTTTTCAACATAATCTCCGTTCAGTGCGACGCCTTACGCCACCTTACTGGACAGAGCGCTTACTTATAAGCAGCACTGTCACAACACTAAAAAAAAGGTCTGTACCAGGAACAACATACTGCAGAAGCTAACAGGTTCATCGTGGGGAGCTCAACCACACGTTTTGCGCACCACGGGCCTGGCGCTGAGTATCTCAGCAGCAGAATACGCGGCGCCAGTTTGGAGGAACTCTGCTCACACTAAGCAAGTTGACGTCGCCGTAAACGAAACTGTACGTATTGCCACAGGATGCCTCAAACTAAGTCCCAAAGACAAAACTTATCCCATCATAGGCATAGCACCACCCACTATCCACAGACAAGTAGTCGTCGAGATCGAAAGATCAAAACAAAAGAATGATCCTCGACACCAGATGCATATGCACCGAAAACAACGTGTCGGGCTGAAATCCAGCAGGAGTTTCATTGAAACTACTGAAGAGCTCGCTATCAAGCCCGTCGCAAGGCGGCTATCTCTTTGGGAAGAAATGGTGCCACACTCCACAGTGGAACTACTTGAGGAGGGATCTGCAGGTTTTCAACTACCTTTTACAACTTGGAGGTCATTAAACCGGCTGCGCACTGGAGTAACTGGGTGCAAAACAAACCTATTTAACTGGGGCTACAGTGATAGCGATAGGTGTGAATGCGGAGCAATACAGGACTTGGACCACATATTGATTTGCCCAGATATGTCTATAAAATGCATTAAAGACGATATTTTGAAAGTCAATGACAAAGCAACCTACGTTGCTAATTACTGGGAAGGGAAGATATAATTGGTGCACCCGGATACGGAAGAAGAAGAAGACTAGGAGGGCCTGTATGCCAGAATGGAACCACAATACTAATCTATTTCGGAGCCAAGGTCAGGCTGCATGAATAACGTCCCCATCATCCACGTACTGCTTCCCGAAGAGTACATCCTTCACTGGGCCAGACAGATGGATGTCGGAAGGTGCGATATCCGGGCTGAAGGGTGGATAAGGAAAAACAGTCCAATGAAGTCTTGTGAGGTCCTCTAGGGTGCTCAGCCCTTTGTGAGGCCTTGCGTCGTCACGGAGAGGGAAAAGTTCGTTTGCATTTTAGTGACGAAGAACACGCTAAAGTCGTTTCTTCAATTTCCTCAGCATAGCAAAATATGCTGCAGAGTTGATCGTGGTACTGTGAGGGAGGACATCAAACAGAATAAGTACTTCGGAGTCTCAGACGACAGCCGCCATTACTTTACGGGCTGAGGGTGCGGCCCTGAACTGATTCTACGGAACTGCCGTTTGTTTTCCGTTCGAAGTAATGACGTATGTTTCATCACCTGGGACGAACTTTGACAAAATTGTCACGGTCAGCCTCGTAACCAACAAGCAATTCCCCACAGATGGTCCTTCTTTGCTCCATACAGTATTGCGTTAGGTGGCGAGGAATCCAGTGGGCAGTCACCTTTGTGTACCCCAACTTGCGAACGTGTGAGAGCACTACCAACTGATACGCCCAGTTGTGGTTCAAATGGTTCAAATGGCTCTGAGCACTATGGGACTTAACATCTATGGTCATCAGTCCCCTAGAACTTAGAACTACTTAAACCTAACTAACCTAAGGACAACACACAACGCCCAGCCATCACGAGGCAGAGAAAATCCCTGACCCCGCCGGAAATCGAACCGGGGAACCCGGGCGTGGGAAGCGAGAACGCTACCGCACGACCACGAGATGCGGGCGCCCAGTTGTGACACGATGTGTTTGATAGTGATCCGTCTATCACATCGAATGAGAGAGTCTGCAGGTTTCAATACAGAAGTCACAGCTGTGTGCGGTCAGCCGGCAAGCGGAAGATCAGACAGATTTGTGCGCCCTTGTTGTGATGGTGACAGACGCCTCACTCAACGACTCACCGTGCTTTTGTTCACTGCCAGGTCTCCGTAGACGTTCTGCAAGCGTCTATGAATACATTCGATGCTCTGGTTTCCCACCAGAAGAAACTCAATGACAGCTCTCTGCTTCAAACGCACCTCCCTTACAGACGCCATTTTCAAAGCAACGTATAGCTCTGCCACTCATCAGAGCTTCTTGAAAGTGTAGCGGCTGAAGCGGGAATATTCCACGATGTCCCACAACCAATACCGCATTTTTTTCAACAGAAATTAGTAGAGAAAAAATGTTTTGCACTACTTATTGAACGCCACTCGTATTGCGTCACCAGAATCAGTGACTCCACTAAAAATTGCTAGTAACTATGGTTGCACTTAGCCATAAATCGGAATAATTCAGACTACGCTAAAAAAAAGTTAATTTTTATTAGCCGATCCTGAATTTTCGCTAACTGTTCTAAGAAACAAATGAACTAAATATCCGTCGTGAAGTTTGTACCTCCAACAAATTAAGAAATTATTAAAGGACATCTTCTAAACATGAGCTGCACTTGAAACGTTTATTTGCCAAACTGGTATTCGGGTATACAGTCAGTTGTCAGTCGCGTGTGATACAGTGGAAGAAACAAATTTAAGTACACCAATTTCTACAACATGGCAACTGTTTATACAGTACAATAGCAGAAATATAAGTCTCGAAGATCTAAGTCGATTCAAGGGCCCATGAGTAACCGACATTCCGTCAGAACTACTGACAGGTTTGGGAGAGCCAACCATGACAAATCTCTTCCATCTGGTGTCCAAAATGTACTATGGTTGCAATTAGCCATAAATCGGAATAATTCAGACTACGCTAAAAAAAGTTAATTTTTATTAGCCGATCCTGAATTTTCGCTAGCTGTTCTAAGAAACAAATGAACTAAATATCCGTCGTGAAGTTTGTACCTCCAACAAATTAAGAAATTATTAAAGGACATCATCTTAACATGAGCTGCACTTGAAACGTTTATTTGCCAAACTGGTATTCGGGTATACAGTCAGTTGTCAGTCGCGTGTGATACAGTGGAAGAAACAAATTTAAGTACACCAATTTCTACAACATGGCAACTGTTTATACAGTATAATAGCAGAAATATAAGTCTCGAAGATCTAAGTCGATTCAAGGGCCCGTGAGCAGCCGACATTCCGTCAGAACTACTGATAGGTTTGGGAGAACCAACCATGACAAATCTCTTCCATATGGTGTCCAAAATGTACCAGACAGGCGAAATACCCTCAGACTTCAAAAAGAACGTGTTAATTCCAATTCCAAAGAAAGCAGTTTTTGACAGGTGTGAAAATTACCAAACTATCAATTTCATAAATCATGGTTGCAAGATATTAATACGAACTCTTTACAGAAGAATGGAAAAACTAGTAAAATCAGACCTCACGGAAGATCAGTTGGGATTCCGGGAAAATGTAGGAACACATGAGGCAATACTGACCCTCAGAGAATACGTTAAGGAAGCCAAATCCACATTTACGGCATTTGGTAGACTTAGAGTAAGCTTTTGATAACGTTGACTGCAATACTCTCTTCGAAATTCTGAAAATAGCATTGAAGAAATACAGGGAGTGAAAGGCTATTTACAACTTGTACAGAAACCAAACGGCCGTGTTAAGAATCGAGGTGCACGAAAGGAAAGCAGTGGTTGAGAAGGGGGTGAGCGAGGTTTGTAGCCTACCTCGATGTTATTTAATCTGTACATTTAACAAGCAGTAAAGGACACGAAAGAAAAATTTGGAATAGGAATTAAACTTCAGGGAGAAGAAATAAAAATTTTGAGGTTCGCCGATGACGTTGTAGTTCTGTCAGGGCCAGCGAAGTTCTTATAACAGTAGTAGGACGGAATGGACAGTGTTCTGAAAATAGGATAGAAGGTGATCATCAACAAAAAACCAAAACAAATACAATGGCAATGGTACGAAAAGCATTTTTGAAAAAATAAATCTATGGACATTGAATTTAGATTTAAATGTTAGGAAGTTTTCTGAAGATATTTATCGGGAGTGTAGCCATATACACATGGACGATAAAGAGTAAATAAAAAGAGAATAGAAGCTTTCGAAATGTGATGCTACAGAAGAATGCTGATGAGTAGATGTGTCGATCACATGAGGAAATACTGAATAGAACTGGTGAGACAAGAAATTTGTGGCACATCTTCAGCAAAAGAAGTCACTAGTTGATAGGACGTATTCTCAGACATCTAGGGATCACCAGTTTAACATTGGAGGCAGCGTGGAGGGTGAAAATCGTAGAGGAAGACCAAGATATGAATACACTATGCAGATTCAGAAGGATGTAGATTGCAGTAGCCACGTGGAGATGAAGAAGCTTGCCTAGGGTAGAGCAGCAAAGAAAGGACCATCAAACCAGTCTTCAGACTAAAGAATACAACAACAACAACCAGTCTGCTTGCATTTCTCTTCTCTAAATCAATGACATAGTGTCAGTTAATACGATAAGATATGAAATACGTCCTACCAAACACTACACACGTTGTCGTTAATGATATTTCTGTTAAATTTTAAGCAGTGATAATACTTGATCACGTCTAACATCACTGTCATAAGCGTAAACATGCTAGTGACGGATCAAAGAGTCTATACTAACTGTCTTTGTTATTTCTAAGATCATATTTATAAACATCTCTATCGTGATTTCATATATATGAAATATCTTTGGGCAATTTAAGGTATAATACACAAAAGGTATAAAAGTGCAAAATCATCCTACGTATGTCCTCAAATTACACAATTTTATATGCACTCTTATCTCACAATACCATCTTAGAAGAAATGAATAGCGATAATAATTTTAAGTTTATGCTGAGTAATCAAATTGTCAAGTGCAGATCTGATTGCAACAGAACACAGCTTACTCCATAAAGGATTTGTAAGTAGGCTGTTTAGGTTTTTATATTGGTAACGCCATGTAGCGCTCTATATGAAAATCACTGGCTGTTCTGTGTGCAGTCTGTGGCTGGGTGGCATTGTTGTAATATTCGTCATTGTAGTGTTGGGCTGTTGGCTGTTAACAGCGCATAGCGTTGCGCAGTTGGAGGTGAGCCGCCAGCAGTGGTGGATGTGGGGAGAGAAATGGCGGAGTTTTGAAATTTGTAAGACTGGGTGTCATGAACTGCTATGTATATTATGATTTTTCAACACTATTAAGGTAAATACCTTGTTTGTTCTCTATTAAAATCTTTCATTTGCTAACTATGCCTATCGGTAGTTAGTGCCTTCCGTAGTTTGAATCTTTTATTTAGCTGGCAGTAGTGGCGCTCGCTGTATTGCAGTAGTTCGAGTAACAAAGATTTTGGTGAGGTAAGTGATTTGTGAAAGGTATAGGTTAATGTTAGTCAGGGCCATTCTTTTGTAGGGATTATTGAAAGTCAGATTGCGTTGTGCTAAAAATATTGTGTGTCAGTTTAAGCACAGTCATGTATAATTTTTCTAAGGGGACGTTTCATATGTCGACCCTTAGCCGAGGATACCTCACTGGAATCTTCTGATTTTTTCTTGTAGTTTGTATAATTAGTGTATATTTTGTTTATTACTAGCGCGCAATTGTAGAGAGAATCTCCTTTGTAGTTGCAGTCTTTCATTGTTGTACATTAAAACAGGTGTGGGACGCATGTAGATTTGCACCAAGTATTTCGCAGCTGCGCTTGCAATTAACTAGATATTATTTTCAGTGCTATGTTAATGTGTTCTCTTGTTTTTGCTCTTCAAATTGTGTTTTTCTGTGTTGTCGTGTGAAATATTGTGACAATAATGGCGTGTGAAAAACGTAATACTAGGCTCCAAAGTAAACTGAGAAATGACAGTGAAGACGAAGGCAGTGTGTTAGCGCCACCATGTAATGAATTAACTAATGTTCAAAGTAGTAATTTGGTAATTGCGCATAGGGAAATGGAGCGGGCTGCAAATAATGGTGTAGGCAGTGAAACAATTAGTGAACAGGGAAGCATTATCGATCGATCGGTCGGCAACAGCTCGCCTCAGGATTCCGAAATGACAGGACATAATCTTGCAAATACTGGAGATTCAGGTTTTGCGTCCTCACCGTTTTCTCAAATAAATCAAGACACATTTTCTGTTTTCCAAATTGCGAATATTGCTGGTTCAAATGCACTGCCGAATAGCACTGAGGAACATGTTTGACACCAGTGCACTGTTATTACAGTTAATGCAACAAATGGGACAAACGCTACAAAAATTAGACACAACACTTGAACAAAATCAGAAACAAATGGGACAAAATCTTCAAAAGTCAAACACAATGGAACAAAATCTTCAAAAGTTAGACACAATGGAACAAAATCTTCAAAAGTTAGACACAATGGAACAACACCAGAGACAAACACAGCAACAGTTAGACACAATGGAACAAAATCTTTGGAAGTTAGACACCACACTTGAACAAACACGTGAAGATTTAACTACTGAGTTACATAACATTGAATCGAAATGTCAAAAAGTCTGTAATGACGTAAAAACACAAATTTGTGAGCATTTCCAACCTATTTTTTTCGCGTCATGAAAATGCATTACAGAATTACGAAGCAGCCATAAAAGAACTGCAAACTATTGTTCATCAAAATCACGACACCTTGCAAGCTAAAATTGACTCAGTTGCATCTACCGATTCGGTTATAAAAGAACTGCAAACTATTGTTCATCAAAATCACGACACCTTGCAAGCTAAAATTGACTCAGTTGCATCTACCGATTCGGTTATGCAACTTGCAAAAACTCAGGAAAACTTAAAGGAAACAGTATATACGATTTCAACACAAATGGACACTCTGAAACTTGGTTCAGAAAATCACACAGAGGAAATAATTTCACTATCGGATAAAGTAGCCGAACTTTCAGATCTGTTCACTAACTTATCTACAAAAGTAGATGATGATCTGAATGACACAAGACCTGTAGCCTTCACAGACACTGAAGAGTATGAACACATTAGAAAATGCAAACAAAATCAAAATCAAATCAATACACAGTACAAAAGAGAAATCCGGGAAGTACAAGATCAGTTGGCACAAGTAATACAAGAATTACATATTTCAGAGGACACTCGCGCTCAAATACGGGAAGAGGGACATAGAAATACGGAACAGCTACAAAATAATAACACAGGGCATTTCGGAAATTATGAAAGAAATTGGCAAGGTGCACCGATTTTTGAGATGGAACCGCCGACACGACGTAACAATGACCGACATGCGACTCGCCGACATGATGATTTTGACTATAAGCTGTTTATTACTACACGTAAATTCAAAACATTTAAGAATTCCGGCAACGACATTCATCCACAAGCGTGGTTTCATCAATTCTTTCATTGTTTTCCTCCCAACTGGTCATTGGAGCACAGGTTAGAATTTATGTGTGGCTATTTGGAGAATGAACCAGCTGTAAGAATGCGATCGGTCATTCACGATTGTCACAGCGAAGGAGAATTTTATCATGCCTTCCTCTCAGCATATTGGTCTCAAGCTACACAAGATCGAGTAAAAGATAGCCTCATAATGATGAAACGTTTCGAACAATCTGAATTTTCCAGTCTTATGAAATATTTTGAAGACATGTTGCATAAGAATCAGTATCTTTCATACCCATACAGCCACTCAGAACTCATCCGCATTTGCTTAATCAAATTGCCTGAACATTTAAGAAATATTATTTTGGCAGGATGTTGCAAAGACGACATTGAAGCTTCTCAGGGACTCTTACAAGAATTAGAAATTGACACAGACAGTCGCGGGATGCGAAAACAGGAAAACAATCACTACAGGTCACAGCCGTCACAATTCCATGACGACAGAAACAATAACTGGACACGACAAGTCTATACTTACAATGCAAATCGTGACCAAAACAGACACCACCCATATGACAACCACTGGCAGAGTAATAATAGTTACAGAGAAAGATCGCATTTCCGTAGTGATGAATATGACAGAGACAACCATAGAAACAGACAATGTGGAAACCAAAACAATTATTATCAAGGGAGGCAGAATAACTTCAGACGCAACGGTCCACCGTGCAGTGATAATTCAGGGAGACCGACATGAAACAAACTACAGGAAATATCGACATGACGACAGACGATATAATCGTAACGACAGACCTGAATTCCATCACAACTGGCGGGATTCAAACAGGACAAGGCATTCTCGACAAGGTGAATTTGTAGAAGTTAGGTCTCCTAGTCCCAATAACGACGCACGCCAACAAAGAGACAGACAATGACTCGCACCGCATGCAGCCACGTGCGCCGACTAGCTCAGGGAAAAATTACATAGACGCTAACCTTGAGAAAAATTTTAGCATTCTTTACCGATGTACCATATACCACATGATAATTCTACTGAAGCTGAAACTCTGCGTACTAGGAAGAGTAAAGGTTTACACCACATTTCACATGTAAAACCGTTTATTGGAAGATAATCTGCTTTTTAACTTTGTCTTTGCCATAAAACGTTTCACTTCACATTTCTAGTATGCATTGTCAGACTTAGAAACTGTTACCATGCAACAATGTTTGAAGTTAAATATCCAATCAAGAACCAAGAGAACTTATTTAAACAGAAATTACGAATGCATTGTTATAGTGAACAGACATCACAGTGTTATTGTGTGTGTACATTCTTGCTTGTTAGTTGCACGATTACGTAATGACTATAAGGCTTACATACTTAGAACATATACTGATACTGCTAATGAGATTTTAATGCAACATTTTGGTTTACTTGAAAATACGTTCTGGATTTAAAGTACTTTCAGTGAGATACCAGATGACACAGTGGTTAGTTTATGTGACAGCTATACGATTTTATCACGACGCTACTAATGAGTGACAATTTACAATGTTGCTTTTGCAGTGTTTCTGTTTTATATCTGCACAGTTTTTCTGTATTATTCTGGAAAGTAAAACATGTTTTAGTTGTAACTTTTGTGGTATAGCTACATGAGACTGCCTTTTCCGTAGCACAACAATACGTTACAGCACAGTACTTTCTTGATCACGGCAATAAGCGTAATAACTAAGATATCTATATGCAAAGCATTTCACTTTTGTTTATCATGAGGTAAGTATATTGGCTTCTGCAGAACTTAGCTTTCGGAGGACAATAACTACGGCACTTCCACAGAGATTATCTTACAGCAAGATGCACATTTAGCGCTACAGGACACGTATTTGAGGGATTAATTTTGTACTTAAAACATTTATTTTTAAAGATATTTGAAGTACAATGATACAAAGGTTTTCCGTGATACATTTCATTTCATTGCTGTAATCCGTAACACCTGAGGGTATAATTACATTAATCCTCAGGGGGGTACACGCTTACTTTGTGTACCATGTGTTTGGCAAGCACAAGGAGCCCTAGCTAATATGGTATTTGCTTATACAACTTTACACATCGGTACCATATTCCTTTAACACAGAATTACACAGCTATCTGATCATTTAACTGAGAGAGACAAACATTTTTTTTTACTACATCAGTGACACATGTTTACGCAATTACACAGTTGGATAATTTCATACTTATGAAATTGTATTTTGTCTGTACTTTGTGAAATGTTCATTTTTTTCAGAACCATTGTGATGCTATGAGAGCTTTGAATGATCTATTTGGTATGGGATCATGATTTTTAAAGTACGTTTGAGGTAGATGACACTATTGAAATGAGCAGAGAATTTTTTTTTAGGTTTTTAAGTTATTGCAGAAAGCCACGACGTTTTTGAGATTTGACTGAGGTGTTATGATGTTATTTTTACGACGACGATGTGTATTATGCGGTTGAGGTATGTTTATGATCAATAAGATGATGCTACCGTATATGAGGAATTTGATTATGCTACATATTTATTATGATGAAATATTGAAGAAGTGTTGACGAATATGTATATGAATAATGAATAGTGGTTAGGGACTCTGATTTGTGGAAAAGGATGTTGGAAACCAAGAATCATACTTTAAGAGTTATGAAATGTGTGTAAATGCGTGAATGTATCACAATGCCGATGAAAACTTTTTGAACACTTTTATATTCATAGGATTTTGTTTCTACAAATTTGCAAGGCAATTCTCGACCTGTGAAATGTTTTATATGAGACTGTCACTGTAATGCAAACTGGTGTCGTAAACATTTAAGTAAGAAAGTTAAGTGACCACCTTCATATAATGAGTCGTGGGCACCCAGCTGTACGAGAGTTGACTGGAAAAAAGCCATTAGTGTGTGCCTTTCAGAGCCACAGGTGGAGAAAATAAAGGGGCCATTATCCTCGCTGTTGACATTCCTTTGTAGAAAGCATCGAAATATGACACGCTCAAACTTGAAAACATATGATAACACTGTGGAGCTCTTAATTTATGATATTTACTGAAATACCTAATGAAATGACGAGAAATATTTTTATGTCTATACACCTGATTATGACTACTGTCTTTCTAGTTGAGAGATTTTTTACTACCTTATGAAATGCCATAAGGCTAATGAATGATGTTTCATGCCTTCCCTTGTACATATTTGCTCATTTTCTTTAATATCTAGTTTCTAGCTGTACTGCAGCATTGGTTATTATAAAATTTAATAGATGTACTAATATCACTATTTTCTGTCTACAGACCCAGTAAAGAATACGTTTATGATGTACTTTCTTAGAAAAGAGAGCACAAATTGACATTTCCCTTCACAGGAATTGCATAAATAATTTTTTAATGACTTGGTAACTTTCTTGCAGAGTAAGTTTTTGTGATGCATCACTCTAGTGTTAAGATGTGACATAGGTATTACAAATGGCCATTTCTACTGTAATATTTTTTCTGCTTGAGCTATGTCATGTTTAGATATAAGTTATTGCATTTTCTGCTGCTGTTTCCCAGGCATAGTGCTACTAAATTTCACTTTGTATTACTCTGTTAAGCTAGTTTTACTACTGATTTATTTTTCTTGTTGCTGCACATGGGCTCATATTAGTTGTAATGTTGCATTGCTTGGTAATTTAGATTTACTGTATCTTGCTTTTCCAATTTCCATTTTTTTTTGTCATTGCTGTTTGTGTTAATTGTTTTGTGTTGCTGCATTGCCTTGTCCCTTAGTTTAGCATCTGAACTCAGTAGATTTAAGTTAGCTTAAGAGGGGGTAGACTATATAAGAGAAAGAGTTGTGTTTGAATTGGAAGAAATGCATTGAGAAGTTATATGAAAAAAGTATAGAAAGCAGGTATAGATAGGACTTTTTGGGAATAATGATGAACGAAGGGAGATCTCCAAGAAAAAAAAGGTTTTGTTTGCAAAATACTGCAATACCAAATGTTACACTGAAAACAAACCCTGTCCTTTCCCCCTGTGTTATTCTGCTATGTGTTTGTGTACTCTTGTATATTTGTGTTTTTCCTGTCTTTATGTGTTTAGCTAATAAGATTTATGTTGTAGAATTTTTCAAATACTATGTTATTTTCTTCATAAAGATGTTTAGACATTATTTATTCTGTTTTGTTTTAATGCTCATGTTGATGTTTCGAAAGTTATTCTGATCTTTTATGTATGTACTTACGTCATAATTCCTGTAACACTGATGTATATGTATATTTCTATTCTTTTGTAAAGCTTGTATTACTACAAATGTTATCTATATTGTTATGTTCTTTAATGATGTATTTTGTACCTTTGTAATTGTATTCTTATATTGTAAATTTATAATTCTATAGACACCAGTTCTTCAAATTAAGTATCATTTCATTGCACACGTTGCTATTGGTCATAGTATATGCACAATATGTGAAAAAAAGAGGACTGTTAGTGCTCCAACGTGTGTTGATAAGTCAGCAAGGGACTGGTTAACAGCATTCCTGGTTCTAAGGACAATTCCAAAAACTTTGTGAGTACATAAGTGGTGGTTTGTGGACTTGCTATATTCTCCGCAAGACTCTTCGATGGTTATTGTGCACCTGCACAGTCGCAACAGTTGGCTGCTGGCCGTCTCTACAAGGACTACAGTGGGTCTGCATCTTTGATGACTCACCAATACCATTATTTCTACAAGGACTGCACAGGGTCTGCACCTTTGATGACTCACCAATACCATACTCTCTACTAGGACTACAGTGGGTCTGTTCTTTGATGACCTACCTACCAATATTCTTCAAAACTTCGACTGACTCTACTGTGGGTTTGCTCTCCTGTTGCCCATTACCTGTCTGCATGTCAAGAGTCAGCACTGTCTTTCCGTTGGAAGGACAACACTACTTCTTTAAGACTGCATGGAAATCGACTACTTCCATTTGCATTTTCTTTTACTGCTCAGACTTTGAGAAAAACACTGCTATTTTACTGTGATGAACGATCAGGACTGTCTTTATGGTCTGTGAGAAAATTTTAGCTTTTGACCAACGTTGTATCAATAAGTGTGTGCATTTGATTTCTCTGTTATTGTAATTGTGCAAAAATTTTAACAAATATGTATTGGCCAGTGCCCAAAACAATTTGTAAAACTTTTTTGGGGGACCATGGGGGCTATGTAAGTAGGTTGTTTAAGTTTTTATATTGGTAACGCCATGTATCACTCTATCTGAAAATCACTGGCTCTGCTGTGTGCAGTCTGTGGCTGGGTGGCATTGTTGTAATATTCGCCATTGTAGTGTTGGGCTGTTGGCTGTTAACAGAGCGTAGCGTTGCGCAGTTGGAGGTAAGCCGCCAGCAGTGGTGGATGTGGGGAGAGAAATGGCGGAGTTTTGAAATTTGTAAGACTGGGTGTCATGAACTGCTATGTATATTATGATTTTTCAACACTATTAAGGTAAATACCTTGTTTGTTCTCTATTAAAATCTTTCATTTGCTAACTATGCCTATCGGTAGTTAGTGCCTTCCGTAGTTTGAATCTTTTATTTAGCTGGCAGTAGTTGCGCTCGCTGTATTGCAGTAGTTCGAGTAACGAAGATTTTTGTGAGGTAAGTGATTTGTGAAAGGTATAGGTTAATGTTAGTCAGGGCCATTCTTTTGTAGGGATTATTGAAAGTCAGTTTGCATTGCGCTAAAAATATTGTGTGTCAGTTTAAGGACATGTCCATTATAATTATCCGGGCTGTTATGCCGTGGTCGGTTGATGAATTCTATGGTGATTCCCAATGTTTCGTCTCCGACTGCGGGAGACATCTTCAAGGGGGTCCGTAGCTTGATGGAAGGTCCAACACACACACTGGCTCGCTACTGACTGCCGCTAAATTCCGTGTCCGCGCGCCCCGGCGCCGCGGCGTGACGTCACGTGTTTTGAAAACGTCAGTGCAATTGGCCGCTGTCCGTCGCCGTCGATCGCCGTTACCATCACCCAGTAGTGGACGAGTGGTACACATCTTCTTTAACACCGGCATCCATATACCGTTTAATTTGACGCCCTCCTCCTTTCTGTTGAAATTATTTGGGTGTTTAGCGATTTCGATTGCCTCCCTGTAGAGCCTTTCGTAGTATCCGCTCGTGGCCGCTAGTACTTGCGTCTCCTCGAAACGAATATTGTGGTTCCCTGGCTGGAAAGCATGCTCCGCAACAGCTGATCGTTCCGTTTCTCCTCTTCTACAATTTCCCTTGTGCTCTTCCAAACGTGTAGAAACAGTTCTTTTGGTGGTACCGACATAAACATCACCACAGCTGCATGGGATCCTATACACTCCAGATTTTTCCAATGGTTTGCGAGCGTCCTTGGCAGGCCTAAGGTATTCCTGTATCTTCCTGGTGGGCTTGTAAATTACGGTAATATTCCGCTTCGTCAAGAGCCTCCCTATTCTTTCCGTTACATTTTTAACAAACGGCAGGAAAACCTTAGATTTTGCAGTAGCCTGTACGTCAGTATGATTTCTGCGTGGCTGCCTCAACGCACGTTTTATTTCGGCGGACGAATATGCGTTCTTCGTTAGTGCATTGTGGAGATGTTCCATCTCAGCGTCGAGCAAGTCAGGTTCACAAATATTTCTAGCTCTGTCCGCTAACGTCTTGATAACACCCCGCTTCTGTTGTGGGTGGTGGTTCGAATCCCGGTGCAAATAACGGTCCGTGTGCGTTTGCACCGGGATTCGAACCACCACCCACAACAGAAGCGGGGTGTTATCAAGACGTTAGCGGACAGAGCTAGAAATATTTGTGAACCTGACTTGCTCGACGCTGAGATGGAACATCTCCACAATGCACTAACGAAGAACGCATATTCGTCCGCCGAAATAAAACGTGCGTTGAGGCAGCCACGCAGAAATCATACTGACGTACAGGCTACTGCAAAATCTAAGGTTTTCCTGCCGTTTGTTAAAAATGTAACGGAAAGAATAGGGAGGCTCTTGACGAAGCGGAATATTACCGTAATTTACTAGCCCACCAGGAAGATACAGGAATACCTTAGGCCTGCCAAGGACGCTCGCAAACCATTGGAAAAATCTGGAGTGTATAGGATCCCATGCAGCTGTGGTGATGTTTATGTCGGTACCACCAAAAGAACTGTTTCTACACGTTTGGAAGAGCACAAGGGAAATTGTAGAAGAGGAGAAACGGAACGATCAGCTGTTGCGGAGCATGCTTTCCAGCCAGGGAACCACAATATTCGTTTCGAGGAGACGCAAGTACTAGCGGCCACGAGCGGATACTACGAAAGGCTCTACAGGGAGGCAATCGAAATCGCTAAACACCCAAATAATTTCAACAGAAAGGAGGAGGGCGTCAAATTAAACGGTATATGGATGCCGGTGTTAAAGAAGATGTGTACCACTCGTCCACTACTGGGTGATGGTAACGGCGATCGACGGCGACGGACAGCGGCCAATTGCACTGACGTTTTCAAAACACGTGACGTCACGCCGCGGCGCCGGGGCGCGCGGACACGGAATTTAGCGGCAGTCAGTAGCGAGCCAGTGTGTGTGTTGGACCTTCCATCAAGCTACGGACCCCCTTGAAGATGTCTCCCGCAGTCGGAGACGAAACGTTGGGAATCACCATAGAATTCATCAACCGACCACGGCATAACAGCCCGGATAATTATAATGGACATGATATTTCCGGCCGTGAAAGTTTACATTTTAGTTTAAGGACAGTCATGTATAATTGTTCAAAGGACGTTTCAGATTCAGTTATAAATTAGCTCAGGAACCAAAATCCAGTAATATTGTATCTATGATTGGTTGTATTGAAGGATCACTATAAGCCATAAAAATTCTCATTGTTGAATGGAACAGTATTACCAGCAAAGCAGCAAAGATTTTTCATAGATTAAAAACAATATTAACCACCCATAATTACCTGGCGTTAAAAGCAAATGAAAAAAATACTGTTGTTCTTGTGAAAAAGAGTCATAGATTCCTTCAGTGCAAATGACATGCATGTTGATAGTACCCCACCAATAAATATGAACTTCGAGCAAAGAAAGCTCTAACCAAGTGCAAATTTCTGCTGACCAACAAATAAAAATACCAGTGTATAGTCATGAACTCCCTGTGTCCAAAATTGTGGTCCCTGCCCAAAATTCACAAACATAACGTTCCTGTCAGACCGATTGTTAACGGTATAACTAATCCAAGATATATATTAAGTAAAGAGTTTGATTTTATCGTTAACACAAATTATATATTTGAGAAAAAGCTTACAGCTAAAAAATCAACAGACCTCATGAACAAGATCAAAGACATTCACATTTCAACCAATGGGAGATACTTTTCTGTAGATGTCACTAATATGTACATGAATAATCTAATAGCTGAAACTACATCCATTATCAAAATCAACTTATCCACATAAATAAAAAATGTCAAACATAAATAGTTGAATTGTTGTTGTTGTTGTTGTTGTAGTCTTCAGCCCTGACACTGGTTTGATGCAGCTCTCCATGCTACTCTATCCTGTGCAAGCTTCTTCATCTCCCAGTACTTACTGCAACGTAGATCCTTCCGTATCTGCTTAGTGTATTCATCTCTTGGTCTCCCTCTACGATTTTTACCCTCCACGCTGCCCTCCAATGCTAAATTTGTGATCCCTTGATGCCTCAGAACATGTTCTACCAACCGGTCCCTTCTTCTTGTCAAGCTGTGCCATAAACTCCTCTTCTCCCCAATTCTATTCAATACCTCCTCATTAGTTATGTGATCTACCCATCTAATCTTCAGCATCCTTCTGTAGCACCACATTTCAAAAGCTTCTATTCTCTTCTTGTCCAAACTATTTATCGTCTATGTTTCACTTCCATACAAGGCTACACTCCATACAAATACTTTCAGAAATGACTTCCTGACACTTAAATCTATTCTTCTCGATGTTAACAAAATTTTTTTCTTCAGAAACGCTTTCCTTGCCATTGCCAGTCTACATTTTATATCCTCTCTACTTCGACCAACATCAGTTATTTTGCTCCGCAAATAGCAAAACTTCTTTGCTACCATAAGTGTCTCATTTCCTAATCTAATTCTTTCAGCATCACCCGACTTAATTCGACTACATTCCATTATCCTCGTTTTGCTTTTGTTCATGTTCATCTTATATCCTCCTTTCCAGAGACTGTCCATTCCGTTCAACTGCTCTTCCAAGTCCTTTGCTGTCTCTCACAGAATTACAATGTCATTGGCGAACCTCAAATTTTTTATTTCTTCTCCATGGATTTTAATACCTACTCCGAATTTTTCTTTTGTTTCCGTTACTGCTTGGTCAATATACAGATTGAATAACATCGGGGAGAGGCTACAACCCTGTCTCACTCCCTTCCCAACTACTGCTTCCCTTTCATGTCCTTCGACTCTTATAACTGCCATCTGGTTTCTGTACAAATTGTAAATAGCCTTTCGCTCCATGTATTTTACCTCTGCCACCTTTAGAATTTGAAAGAGAGTATTCCAGTCAACGTTGTCAAAAGCTTTCTCTAAGTCTACAAATGCTAGAAACATAGGTTTGCCTTTCCTTAATCTTTCTTCTAAGATAAGTCGTAAGGTCAGTATTGCCTCACATGTTCCAATATTTCTACGGAATCCAAACTGATCTTCCCTAAGGTCGGCTTCTACTAGTTTCTCCATTCGTCTGTAAAGAATTCGCGTCAGTATTTTGCAGCTGTGACTTATTAAAATGATTGTTCGGTAATTTTCACATCGGTCAACACCTGCTTTCTTTGGGATTGGAATTATTATATTCTTCTTGAAGTCTGAGGGCATTTCGCCTGTCTCATACATCTTGCTCACCAGGTGGTAGAGTTTTGTTAGGCCTGGCTCACCCAAGGCCGTCAGTAGTTCTAATGGAATGTTGTCTACTCCCGGGGCCTTGTTTCGACTTAGGTCTTACAGTGCTCTGTAAAACTCTTCACGCAGTATTGTATCTCACATTTCGTCTTCATCTACATTCTCTTCCATTTGCAGAATAGTGTCCTCAAGTACGTCGCCCTTGTATAGACCCTCCATATACTCCTTCCACCTTTCTGCTTTCCCTTCTTTTCTTAGAACTGGGTTTCCATCTGAGCTCTTGATATTCATACAAGTGGTTCTCTTTTCTCCAAAGGTCTCTTTAATTTTCCTGTAGGCAGTATCTATCTTACCCCTGGTGAGATAAGCCTCTACATCCTTACATTTGTCCTCTAGCCATCCCTGCTTAGCCATTTTGCACTTCCTGTCGATCTCATTTTTGAGACGTTTGTATTCCTTTTTGCGTGCTTCATTTACTGTATTTTTATATTTTCTCCTTTCATCAATTAAATTCAATATTTCTTCTGTTACCCAAGGATTTCTACTAGCCCTCGTCTTTTTACCTACTTGATCCTCTGCTGCCTTCACTACTTCATCCCTCAGAGCTACCCATTCTTCTTCTACTGTATTTCTTTACCCCATTTGTGACAATTGTCCCCTTATGCTCTGCCTGAAACTCTGTACAACCTCTGGTTTAATCAGTTTGTCCAGGTCGCATCTCCTTAAATTCCCACCTTTCTGCAGTTTCTTGAGTTTTAATCTACAGTTCATAACCAATAGATTGTGGTCAGAGTCCATATCTGCCCCTGTAAATGTCTTACAAGTTAAAACCTGGTTCCTAAATCTCTGTCTTACCATTATATAATCTATCTGAAACCTGTCAGTATCTCCAGCATTCTTCCATGTGTACAACCTTCTTTTATGATACTTGAAGCAATTGTTAGCTATGATTAAGTTATGCTCTGTGCAAAATTCTACCAGGTGGCTTCCTCTTTCATTTCTTTCCCCCAATCCATATTCACCTACTATGTTTCCTTCTCTCCCTTTTCCTACTCTCGAATTCCAGTCACCCATGACTATTAAATTTTCGTCTCCCTTCACTATCTGAATAATTTCTTTTCTCTCATCATACATTTCATCAATTTCTTCATGCTCTGTAGAGCTAGTTGGCATATAAACTTGTACTACTGTAGTAGGTGTGGGCTTCGTGTCTATCTTGGCCACAATAATGCGTTTACTATGCTGTTTGTAGTAGTTTACCCGCACTCCTACTTTTTTATGCATTATTAAACCCACTCCTGCATTACCCCTATTTGATTTTGTATTTATAACCCTGTATTCACCTGACCAAAAGTCTTGTTCCTCCTGCCACCGAACTTCACTAATTCCCACTATATCTAACTTTAACCTATCCATTTCCCTTTTTAAAATTTCTAACCTACCTGCCTGATTAAGGGATCTGACATTTCACGCTCCGATCCGTAAAATGCCAGTTTTCTTTCTCCTGATAACGATGTCCTCTTGAGTAGTCCCCGCCCGGAGATCCGAAAGGGGGACTATTTTACCTCCGGAATATTTTATCCAAGAGGACGCCATCATCATTTAATCATACAGTAAAGCTGCATGCCCTTGTGAAAAATTATGGCTGTAGTTTCCCCTTGCTTTCAGCCGTTCGCAGTAGGGACAGCAGGTCCGTTTTGGTTAATGTTAAAAGGCCAGATCAGTCAATCATCCAGACTGTTGCCCCTGAAACTACTGAAAAGGCTGCTGCCCCTCTTCAGGAACCACACGTTTGTCTGGCCTTTCAACAGGTACCCCTCCGTTGTGGTTGCACATACGGTACGGCCATTTGTATTGCTGAGGCACGCCAGCCTCCCCACCAGCGGCAAGGTCCATGGTTTATGGGGGGGGGGGGGGATTCAAGATTGCTTAGTTTTGTAGTTATCTACTGTAAAAGAGTGTAAGAACTATGAGATACTATTAACACTACATTCAAACAATTTTTACAAATGGACACCTATGTTACAATTCCTCAAGCAGTGTATACTAGGAAGAACATAACTGTTTTTTCCTTTGTCGCAAATCAAAATTTGCCTGCAAATAAATCTGTGACATGCATCATATATGTGAAATACAGCCTTTGGAAATTGCTACGTAAAGGTATAATGTACAGAAGGTACAGAATTGCAAATTAATCCAGCATATCACGTCAAATTAGACAATTGTTGAAATTGTTGAATTAGGTGACCTTATATCTCAGATCTATTTTACCTTAAATGGTCACATACAGGATCAGGAAGAAGGCCTAGCTATGAGTAACTGCCTACTCAGGAACACTCGAAAATATCTTTTTAGATCATACCAACAGCAAGTTTTTCGAAAATTGGAATTGTCTAACCAAAGAAGTCATATATAGTATCGTTGTTATGTAGATGAAATCGCAGTCTTGTTTGAGGGCACTCTTGATGAAGCTAATACATGTTTTTGATGACGATTTAATCAGTTACATCAAAACATCATCTTCACCACAGAACACGAAGACAAAGGGAGTAGTAGCTTTTTGGACCTGACAATTAAAAAAGAAGTAGATACCCATCTTTTCAACATATTCTGGAAAACTGATACATCTGACCGCATAATTCACAGCAGTTCTGGCCATTCATGAGCCCATATAGAGGCATATTTCCACTCAGCGATGGACAAGTTTTCTAAATACACTTTAAACGTAGGAATATTAATGATGAATTACACACACTAGAGAAGATAGAATCTGGAAATGTCTATGTCCCAAAATTAGTTACGACGTTATAGAGAGAAAATAGAAGGAACATACTAAGAAGGGAAAACAGACCATATTAGAAAAGAGTGAACACATAGGAAAAGATAGGGTTATAGTCTTACAATATTGGGGGTCACATTTACAACAAAGTAAGTCTGTTGTTTCGAAGAACAAGGCTGCAAACTGTACTCTGGACAGAGAACAATATAAGGTCATATCTTATACACAATACAGATAGACTGAAAAATATAACATGTCTGGTATATATAAAATAACATGTAGTGAATGTGATAAATATTATGTAAGGCAAACAGGGAGATACTTCAAAATGAGATTTAGAGAAAACATTAATGTCAGTGAAGCCAATACACAGCATTAACTGCTGATTTTAGAGAATACAAGCATTCTGCTAATGACATTAATAAAAAGCGTCACCAATCTACTACATAAAGCAGAAAAAGGCAGATTGTTAAATATTCTACAAGAAATATTCGCCCCAAATGACGAAAGAACTGGACAACTTACAGTACATAATAAACAGAGTTATGGAATTAAGATGTATATACAAAATTTAAACAGTGTTTTATCCGAATGAATTCAGTTTGGAGTCCTCCATACCCTCCATGTAAAATTGTATAATTTCACGTGATATGCTGGATTAATTTGCAATTCTGTACCTTCTGTACATTATACCTTTACGTAGCAATTTCCAAAGGCTGTATTTCACATATATGATGCATTTCACAGATTTATTTGCAGGCAAATTTTGATTTGCGATCAAAGGAATAAACCAATATGTTCTTCCTAGTATACACTGCTTGAGGAACTGTAACATAGGTACCCATTTGTAAAAATTGTTTGAATGTAGTGTTAATAGTATCTCATAGTTCTTACACTCTTTTACATTAGATAACTACAAAACTAAGCAATCTTGAATAAAAGCTTGTTGAGTTCTACTTACATTAACTTCCATCAGCTTCAAGTTTTTACAAAAGTTCAAATCAGATGGTCTGAGTTTCCTTCAAACAAGCACTACACATCATTCGTTCTGTTCATCAGAAGACATTTTCGATGTAAATTCACATGATATCAACAACGTATAGCTTTGTACTAGCTAATGGGATGGTAGTAACAGGTGCCTTCTGTGATCCGAAAGGAACATTTGGGCAACAAGAAATAAACTCTGCACGGAATGTAAATTCAACAGCACAAAGTGTTCAGATGTGGTGACTAGTTAAGATCTCTGTCACGAAAATATATTTTCGTGAATTTGCTATGACTAGCGTATCAGAAAGTGAAAATTCAGTTTCCATGAGGTACTGACTTTTAGCTTAGAGAGAAATGCAGTAAAAAAGTTATACAGTGAGTACATCTTGACCATGAGCAAATGCAGCAAATGACAATTCGAATGAAATAGAAGACTTTCCTAAAAACTGCCAAAGCATCTAAACTGTCGAGCATAGAGTAATGAGGGTGGTGAAATTTATTGTGAGATTATAAACACGGCTCGGATCTCCTTTATTGCCAAGGAGACCGGTGATGGAAGCTATGAATGAGAGTGGGCATGTCCTGGATTGGAGAGAACAGGGGAGGGGGAGGGGGGAACACATTCACAGTAACTGTCAGATTCAGCATACCTTTCACAGACAGTGGTAGACAAGGACTATTACAACTATGGGGTGGTTGGTCCAGTAAATTACACCTCTGTACGCGCTCAATGACGTATTTTTCATTTTGTTTTTCGTTGATTAAATTAATTATGCTGGTGTCCCAAAATAATGTTCAGCACTTTCATTAGGACAATGACACGTTAAATAGAATATAAATTGCATTAAGTATGATGTATACTTCGCATTTTATATGTTATTTCTATATGTTTTATTTTGTAACATTAACTGCTTAAGTCACAAAACAAGTTAATGAGCTCACCTCAAGGAGGCTCTAACAGAAAACCACAAGGAGGCTCTAACAGACAAAGCCCAGGACAACATTTTATTTGCCATAAAAATTGGCATCCAATGACAGAACTAGTTTTATTGTAGCAGTTAAGGCTGAAAATGAAAAAATTAATCACGTTTGACAGTGCTAAACAGTTATAACTGAAGGTGATGGTCTCAGGAAATTGGAGGTCGCACCTGAGTGTGGACCAGGTGCGTACGATTCAGTGTTCGACGTTTGAAAGGAAAAAGTTGAAAATAATTATAGACAATTAGCCTCATAGTTCTGAAATTTGTGCATAGTTCTTAACACTAACAAAATACTGTGTTAACAGTTTTTAGATTGAGAGCAAGTTCTACAGCAGTTATCAGTTGGAACGTTGTTGGTGTGTTAATGATATGGATTTGCATTTCTTTGATCAATCTCACGGTGGAACCTTACTTATTTCAACAAAATACAGTACTTTATGCTTCAGAATTTAGTTTGAATTCTAGTGAAGTGGTACGTTTCACATATTCAATTGAAGTTCCTGTTCAGTTCAGTTGCAGTTCAGTTACTTGATTTCTTTCTGATATTTGAGATAATTAGTTCTGATTTAACTGTTCGTTGTGAGAAATACTCCTGATAATTAGTGTTTATTTGGATGTAATACTGTTTACACAGAATAGGTTTATTGCCATAGAGGAGTGCAAAATGAAGTCTTGTAATTTTTTTTGCTGTATATTTCAGCCTCACATCAGGTAGTGGTTAATACCGGTTTCTACTTATTACCAAGTCATTCCCAGGTGATCTGTTAGACGTAATCTCTTTAAATATAGCTCAATGAGCATAGGAGAGATTACTGAGCAGATAGACACGTTAGACCCATCCCTCACATTCACTTTCTTCAATTTTGATAACAAGATTATGAGCAAACTGGAAGCCTCGCCAGAGCAATGTTTTGGTGAGTATACTGGCCGAAATTTATATGACCGATCTGGAAAACAAGTTCAAGCAATAGCTGGCAGCAGTTGATCCTGAATAGTCTACAGGAGAGGATAACAAACCATGCAGGCTTCCACATCGCAATTTCTTTTCAGTTTTTTTTTTAAATAAAGTCGTTTCTCTAATAATTTCTGTCGAACACAATTTTGTAGGAAAGTTGTTAGTAGCGTAAACTTAGTGATGTGCAGAAATGCTCCTAGCGTGACTACCTCATCGTTATTTACAAGTATGCTACACTCTTTCAGAGGCCGTCTTCTCTATGGATCCTATTGATGACTTATTGCTTTTTTAATAAACTACGACGTCAGTATTACGCGTGTGGTGGTATAATCGTTTTTACAGTGTCATTGTAGCAACGTTGGTTGTCTGGGTTTTTTGATATTATTGATAAGTCCACTATCGACACTCTTAGAGTGACATCACACATTAATAACACAGGGACGTGTTGCTCGTAATGTAGGTGTGTATTTGTAGTAAAGTAGCATTTGCTTACCATTTAAAGAAGCAACAAAAGCTTATTTGATGTTCATAACACATTACAGACAAAAGTGAAGACGTGATTTGTTAAATAATGTGTGGCAGTAGCTGTTTAATGTGGGATATGGAGGTAATATTAAACAATACACTGTGTAAGTAGGCTGTTTAGGTTTCCTTATTGGTACCGCCACGTAGCGCTCTCTGTATGAAAATCACTGGCTGTGCTGTGTGCAGTCTGTGGCTAGTTTACATTGTTGTCTGCCATTGTAGTGTTGGGCAGCTGGACGTGAAAAGCGCGTAGCGTTGCGCAGTTGGAGGTGAGCCGCCAGCAGTGGTGGATGTGGGGAGAGAGATGGCGGAGATTTGAAATTTGTAAGACTGGATGGCATATATATTATGATTATTAAGGTAAATACATTGTTTGTTCTCTATTAAAATCTTTCGTTTGCTAACTATGCCTATCAGTAGTTAGTGCCTTCAGTAGTTTGAATCTTTTATTTAGCTGGCAGTAGTGGCGCTCGCTGTATTGCAGTAGCTTGAGTAACGAAGATTGTTGTGAGGTAAGTGATTTGTGAAAGATATAGGTTAATGTTAGTCAGGGCCATTCTTTTGTAAAGATTTTTGAAAGTCAGATTGCCTTGCGCTAAAAATATTGTGTGTCAGTTTAAGCACAGTCATGTATAAATTTTTCTAAGGGGACGTTTCATATGTCGACCCTTAGCCGAGGATACCTCACTGGAATCTTCTGATTTTTTCTTGTAGTTTGTGTAATTAGTGTAGATTTTGTTTATTGCTAGCGTGCAATTGTAGAGAGAATTTCCTTTATAGTTGCAGTCTTTCATTGTTGTACAGTATAACAGTTGTGGCATGCATGTAGATTTGCACCAAGTATTTCGCAGCTGCGCTTGCAATTAACTACATATTATTTTCAGTGCTATGTTAATGTGTTCTCTTATTTTTGCACTTCAAATTGTGCTTTTCTGTGTTATCGTGTGAAATATTGTGACAATAATGGCGTGTGAAAAACGTAACACTAGGCTCCAAAGTAAACTGAGAAATAATAGTGATGACGAGCGTAGCTTATCAGCACCACTGTGTAATGAATTAACAAATATTCAAAGTAGTAATTTGGTAACTGTACAAAGGGAAATGGAGCGGGCTGCAAACAATGGTGTAGACAGTGAAACAATTAGTGAACAGGGAAGCATTATCGATCGATCAGTTGGCAACAGCTTGCCTCAGGAATCCGAAATGACAGGACACAATCTTGCAAATACTGTAGATTCAGGTTTTGCGTCCTCAACCTTCTCTCAAATAAGTCAAGACACATTTTCAGCTTTTCAAACTGCGAATATTGCCGGTTCAAATGCATTGCCAAATAGCACTGAGGAACATGTTTCAGACACCAGTGCATTGTTATTACAATTAATGCAACAAATGTGACAAAAGCTTCAAAAGTTAGACACAATGGAACAAAATCTTCAAAAGTTAGACACAATGGAACAAAATCTTCAAAAGTTAGACACAATGGAACAAAATCAGAGACAAACACAGCAAAAGTTAGACACAATGGAACAAAATCTTCAAAAGTTAGACACAATGGAACAAAATCAGACACAAACACAGCAAAAGCTTCAAAAGTTAGACACCACACTTGAACAAACACGTGAAGATTTAACTACTGAGTTACATAACATTGAAGCGAAATGTCAAAAAGTCTGTAATGACGTAAAAACACAAATTTGTGAGCATTTTCAACCTATTTTTTCGCGGCATGAAAATGCATTACAGAATCACGAAGCAGCCATAAAAGAACTGCAAACTATTGTTCATCAAACTCATGAGACCCTGCAAGCTAAAATTGACCCAGTTGCATCTACCGATTCGGTTACACAACTTGCAAAAACTCAAGAAAACTTAAAGGACACAGTAGATACTCTGAAAATTGGTTCAGAAAGACACATGGAGGAAATTAGTTCATTATCAGAGAAAGTAGTTGAACTTTCGGATCAGCTAAATAATTTATCTACGAAGGTACATGATAATCGTAATGACACAAAACCGGTAGTCTTTAATGACACAGAAGAGTGCGAACAAATTAGGAAACTGAAACAAAATCTGAATCAAATTAATACGCAACACCAAAGAGAAATCCGGGAAGTACAAGATCAGCTGACACAGGTAATACAAGAATTACGTATTTCAGAGGACATTCGCGCTCCAATACGGGAAGAGGGACATAGAAATACGGAACAGCCACAAAATAATAACACAGGGCACTTCGTAAATTGTGAAAGAAATTGGCAAGGTACACCGAATTTTGAGGTGGAACCGCCGACACGACGTAACAATGACCGACATGCGACTCGCCGACATGATGATCTTGACTATAAGTTGTTCATTACTACACGTAAATTCAAAAAGTTTAAGAATTCTGCCAACGACATTCATCCACAAGCGTGGCTCCATCAATTCTCTCATTGTTTTCCTCCCAACTGGTCATTAGAACACAGATTAGAATTTATGTGTGGCTACTTAGAGAATGAACCAGCTGTAAGAACGCGATCGGTCATTCACGATTGCCGCAGTGAAGGAGAATTTTACCATGCCTTCCTCTCAGCATATTGGTCTCAAACTACACAAGACCGAGTAAAACATAGCATCATAATGATGAAACATTTCGAACAATCTGAATTTTCCAATCTTGTCAAATATTTTGAAGACATGTTGCATAAGAATCAGTATCTTTCAAACCCATACAGCCACTCAGAACTCATCCGCATTTGCTTAATCAAATTGCCTGAACATTTAAGGAATATTATTTTGGCAGGACGTTGCAAAGACGACATTGAAGCTTTTCAGGGACTCTTACAAGAATTAGAAATTGACACAGACAGTTGCGGGATGCGAAAACAGGAAAACAATCACAACAGGTCACATCTGTCACAATTCCGTGACGACAGAAACAATGACGGGACACGACAATTCTATTCTAACAACGTAAATCGTGACCAAAAGAGACACCACCCGTATGACAACCACTGGCAGAGCAATAGTTACAGAGAGAGATTGCATTTCCGTAGTAATGGATATGACAGAGACACTTATAGAAACAGACAATTTGGCAACCAAAACATTTATTATTACGGGAGACAGAATAACTTTAGATGTAATGGTCCAGCGCGCAGTTGCGATTCAGGGAGAAATTCTCCACCACTTAACCGACAAGAAAGAAACTACAGGAACTACCGACATGACGACAGACGATGTGATCGTAACGACAGACCTGAATTGCATCAGAACTGGCGGGATTTAAACAGGGCAGGGCCCTCTCGGCAAGGCGAATTTGTAGAAGCTAGGTCTCCTAATCCCAATAACGATGCGCGCCAACAAAGGAACAGACAATGACTCGCACCGCAGGCAGCCACGTGCCCCCGCTGGCTGAGGGAAAAATGAAATAGACGCTAACCTTGAGAAAAATTCCACTATTCTTTACTGACGTATACCACATGATAATTGCGTTAAAGTTGAAACTCTGCATACTGAGAAGAGCATAGGGTTACACCACATCTCAGATGTAAAACCGTTTATTGAGAGATAAACTGTTTTTTAATTTAGTCTTTGCTATAAAATTTGTCACTTCACGTTACTAGTACTCTTTGTCACACTTACAAACTGTTAACATGCAACTATGTTTTAAAGCTAACTAACTATCCAGTCAAGAACATAGGTAACTTAGACAAGTAATTGCGAATGCATTGTTATTGCGAACAGACGACACAGTGTTATTATTTATACATTCTTCCTTGTTAGTTGCACGATTACGTAACGAATATACGGCTTACATACTTAGAACATATACTGCTAATGAGATTTTAATGCAATATTTTGGTTTACTTGCAAATACATTCTGGATTTAAAGTACTTTCTGTGAGATACCAGATGACACAGTGGTTAGTTTATGTGACAGCTACACGATTTTATCACGATACTACTAATGAGTGACAATTTACAATGTTGCTTTTGCGGTGTTTCTGTTTTATATCTGCACAGTTTTTCTGAATTATTCTGGAAAGTAAAACATGTTTTAGTAGTAACTTTTGTGCTATATCTACAATAAGACAGCCTTTTCTGTAGCACAACAATATGTTACAGTACAGTACTTTCTTCAGCACGGCAATAAGCATAATAACTACGATATCTATACCTTACAGAGAACGATAACTACGACATTTCCACAGAATTATCTTACAGCAAGACGCACATTTAGCGCTACAGGACACGTATTTGAGTGATTAATTTTGTATTTAAATCGTTTATTTTTAAAGATATTTGAAGTACAATGGTACAAAGGATTTCCGTGATACATTTCATTCCATTGCTGTACTCTGTAACACCTGAGGGTATAATTACATTAATCCTCAGGGGGGTACACACTTACTTTGTGTACCATGTGTTTGGAAAGCACAAGGAGCCCTAGATAATATGGTATCTGCTTATACAACTTTACACATCAGTACCATATTCCTCTAACACATAAATTACACAGCTATCTGATCATTTAACTGAGAGATAAACTTTTTTTTACATCAGTGACACATGTTTACACAATTACACAGTTGGATAACTTCACACTTATGAAACTGTATTTTGTCTGTACTGTGTGAATTGTTCATATTTTTTGGAGCCATTGTGATACTATGGGAGCTTTGAATCATGTATTTGGTATGAGATCATGATTTTTAAAGTACGTTTGAGGTAGATGACACTACTGAAATGAGCAGAGAATTTTCTTTAGGTTTTGACATTATTGCAGAAAGCTACAACGTTTTTGAGATTTCACTGAGGTGTTATGATGTTATTTTTACGACGATGATGTGTATTATGCTGCTGAGGTATGTTTATGAACAATAAGCTGATGCTATATGAGGAATTTGATTATGCTATGCATTTATTATGATGAAATAATGAAGTGTCGTCGCAAGATTGACGTGTCGACGAATATATATATGTGTAATAAGGTAAGGAGTAATGAATAGTGGTTAGGGACTCTGACTTGTGGAAAAGGATGTTGGAAACCAAGAATCGTACTTTAAGAGTTATGAAATGTATGTAAATGCGTGAATGTATTACAATACCGACGAAAATTTTTTGGACAATGTTATATTCATAGGATTTTGTTTCTACACATTTGCAATGCAAATTCTCGACCTGTGAAATATTTTTATATGAGACTGTCACTGTAGCGGAAACAGCTGTCGTAAATATTTCCGTAAGAAAGTTAAGCGACCACCTGCATGTAATGCGTCGTGGGCACCCAGCTGTGTCAGACGCCTGGAGAACAAGCCATTAGTGTGTGCCTTTTCAGAGGCACAGGTAGAAAAAAACAGGGGAGGCCATTATCCTCGCTATTGACATTTCCTTGTTGAAAGCATACTGTGGAGCTCGTAGTTTATGATATTTACTAAAATGCCTAATGGAATGATGAGAAACATTTTACATCTATTGTCTTTGTAGTTGAGAGATTGCTCATTTTGATAATATCTGGTTTCCAGCTGTGTTGCAGCATTAGTTTTATAAAATAAAGTTAGATGCATTTGCTAATGTGAACACTTTCTGTCAACAGATCTATTAAATAATTATTTTATGATCCACATTCTTCGAAAAAGGAGCTCTTGGAATGGAAAGAAAAATAAGAAGGGACTGATAACAATAACTGTATATATAATTTTCTTTTCAAGTACTTGGTAATTTTTTGTAGAATTAGTTTTTGTGGTGCACCACTTTAATTACATAGACATTAAGATGTGAATATACATTTCCCTTGTCTGCATTATTGTCTTTAGTGTAATGTTTTTTTTTTTTTTTTTTTTTTTTTTTTGCTTGAGCTATGTCATGTTTAGATATAAGTTATTTCATTTGCTGCTGCTGTTTGCCAGGCATAGTGTTACTGAATTTGACTTTGTGTTACTCTTCTAAGCCAGTTTACTACTGATTTATTTTTCTTGTTTGCTGCACAGTGCCCTATATTAGTTGTAATATTGCAATTTCTATGCCACTTTGAATTTTTTGTCATTGCTGTTTGTGTTAATTTGTCATGTGCTGCTGCATTGCCTCGTCCCTTGGTATATATATCTGAGCTCAGTAGATTTAAGTTAGCTTAAGAGGGGATAGACTATATAAGAAACTATGATGACTTGGAAGAAATGCATTGAGAAGCTATAAGAAAATGGTTTGGCCAAAAAAGTAGTGTACAGTGGAGAAAAACTATTTTTGAAAGAGGATGTCAACAGAATACAGAAAGCATGCTTGGATAGGAATTTTTTTGGTGGAAACAAATGTTGAAATAAGAGGATAGATAGACTGCAGTACCGAATGTTACACTGAAAACGAACCCTGTCTTTCCTTTTGTATTATTCCGCTATATGTTTGTATACCCTTGTGTATTTGTTTTCTTCCTGTCTCTGTGCAGTTTCATAGAATTTTTTCTTCTTCTAATACTAAGCTGCATTCACCATGATGAGGAATACTGTTATCCTCAAATATAATTGGCATTAATAATAAGTTATTTACCTTGTAAATATGCTTAGACATTATTTATTCTGTTTTGTTTTAATGCTCATGTGTAAAGTTGATGTTTCAAAAGTTATTCTGATCTTTTATGTATTTACTTATGCCATAATTCCTGTAACATTGATGTATATGTTTATTTCTATTCTGTCGTAAAGCCTGTACTACAAATGTTATCTGTATTGTTATGTTCTTTAATGATGTATTTTGTACCTTTGTAATTGTATTCTCATGTCATAAATTTCAAATGTAATTGACACCAGTTCATCAAATTAAGTAACTTGTAAACATTCATTTCACTGCACACATTTCTGTTGGTCATAGTAATGCACAATATGTGAGAAGTTGGGACTGTTAGTGTTTGCACATGTGTTACTAATTCAGCAAGGGACTTGATAACAGCATTGCTGGTTCTAAGGACAATTCCAAAAATTTTGTGCGTGCGCAAGTGGTGGTTTATGGACTTGCTATCTTCTCTGCAAGACTCTTACATGGTGATTGTGCACCTGCACAGTCGCAGCAGATGGCTGCTGGCCATCTCTACAAGGACTACAGTGGGTCTACACCTTTGATGACCCACCAATACCATTATTTCTACAAGGACTACAGTGGGTCTACACCTTTGCTGACTCACCAGTACCATTATTTCTACAAGGGCTGCAGTGGGTCTGCACCTCTGGTGGCCCACCCATACCGTTTTCTCTACCAGGACTACAGTGGGTCTGCTCTGTGATAACATACCTACCAATATTCTTCAAAACTTCGAATGACCCTGCTGTGGGTTTACTCTGTTGTGGCCCATTACCTATCTGCATGTCGAGAGTCAGCACTGTCTTTCTGTTGGAAGGACAACACTACTTCTTTAAGACTGCATGGAAATCCACTACTTCCGTGTGCATTGTCTTTTACTGCTCAGACTTTGAGAAAAGAAACGGCAGTTTTACTGTGATGGATGATCAAGACTGTCTTTATGGACTGTGAGAAAATTTTAGCTTTCGAGCAACATTGTATCTTTGTTATTGTAATTATGAAAAATTTTATCAAATCATTACTGGCCACTGCCCAAAACAATTTGTAAAATTTTTTGTGGGGAGCATGGGGGTTATGTAAGTAGGCTGTTTAGGTTTTCTTATTGGTACCGCCACGTAGCGCTCTCTGTATGAAAATCACTGGCTGTGCTGTGTGCAGTCTGCCATTGTAGTGTTGGGCAGCTGGACGTGAACAGCGCGTAGCGTTGCGCAGTTGGAGGTGAGCCGCCAGCAGTGGTGGATGTGGGGAGAGAGATGGCAGAGATTTGAAATTTGTAAGACTGGATGGCATATATATTATGATTATTAAGGTAAATACATTGTTTGTACTATATTAAAATCTTTCATTTGCTAACTATGCCTATCAGTAGTTAGTGCCTTCAGTAGTTTGAATCTTTTATTTAGCTGGCAGTAGTGGCGCTCGCTGTATTGCAGTAGCTTGAGTAACGAAGATTGTTGTGAGGTAAGTGATTTGTGAAAGGTATAGGTTAATGTTAGTCAGGGCCATTCTTTTGTAGGGATTATTGAAAGTCAGATTGCGTTGCGCTAAAAAATATTGTGTGTCAGTTTAAGCACAGTCAAGTAAAATTGTTCAAAGGGGACGCTTCAACTGTTGTAATTCTTTGACATTATGTTTTCATACACACTGATCAGCAAGAACATTATGACCAGCCAGTATATCCATCCACCTTTGGCGTGGATAACAGCGACGACACATTGTGGTGAGGAAGCAATGAGGTCTTGGTAGGTCGCTGGAGGGAGTTGGCATCACATCTGCACACACAAGGCACCTAATTCCCAAAAATTCCGGGGAAGGGGGCGATGAGCTTTGACACCATGTTCAATCGCATCCCAGATGCGTTCGATGGGTTCAAATCAGAAGGGCCAGCACATCAATTGGAACTTGCCACTGTTTCTTCAACCACTTCATCACATTCCTGCACTTGTAATGTGGCGCATTATCTTGTTGAAAAATGCCACTTCCATTGGAAAACATGATCGTCATAAGTGGTGCACGTGGTCTGCAATTAGTGTACAATATTCTTTGGGTATCATGGTGCATTGCACAAGCTCAAAGGACCCATAGATGCCTCCTTGAATGTTCCCCAGTGCATAATGGAGCTGCTGCGAACTTGTCTCCGCCCCGCAGTACAGGTGTCAGAGAGCTGTTCCCCTGGAAGATGACGGATTCACGGCCTTCCATCAGCATGATGAAGAAGGTATTGGAATTCATTAGACCATGCAATGCTCTGTCACTGCGCTAAGGTTCTGTCCCAATGGCTGCAGGTTTCCAGTCATTGGGTACGGAACCTTCGTCGAGCGAGCGGCTGTTTAACACTGTTAAGTATGGAGCTATTGCATCAGCGTCCTTTGAAAGGAACTTAATTGGTATACAGTGTGGACTGGAAGACCTGCTTTTATAGCGCGATTTAAGATTCTTCACTACTCCGACGATATCAATTTCCAAGCTACTCATATTGGCAGCTCTTCTCGATACGGATTCTGGAATATTTACTGCGTCTTCTTTGATGAAGGAATTTCGGAAGGCTGTGTTTAGTAATTCTGCTTTAGCAGCACTGTCATCGATAGTACACTCCTGGAAATTGAAATAAGAACACCGTGAATTCATTGTCCCAGGAAGGAGAAACTTTATTGACACATTCCTGGGGTCAGATACATCACATGATCACACTGACAGAACCACAGGCACATAGATACAGGCAACAGAGCATGCACAATGTCGGCACTAGTACAGTGTATATCCACCTTTCGCAGCAATGCAGGCTGCTATTCTCCCATGGAGACGATCGTAGAGATGCTGGATGTAGTCCTGTGGAACGGCTTGCCATGCCATTTCCACCTGGCGCCTCAGTTGGACCAGCGTTCGTGCTGGACGTGCAGACCGCGTGAGACGACGCTTCATCCAGTCCCAAACATGCTCAATGGGGGACAGATCCGGAGATCTTCCTGGCCAGGGTAGTTGACTTACACCTTCTAGAGCACGTTGGGTGGCACTGGATACATGCGGACGTGCATTGTCCTGTTGGAACAGCAAGTTCCCTTGCCGGTCTAGGAATGGTAGAACGATGGGTTCGATGACGGTTTGGATGTACCGTGCACTATTCAGTGTCCCCTCGACGATCACCAGTGGTGTACGGCCAGTGTAGGAGATCGCTCCCCACACCATGATGCCGGGTGTTGGCCCTGTGTGCCTCGGTCGTATGCAGTCCTGATTGTGGCGCTCACCTGCACGGCGCCAAACACGCATACGACCATCATTGGCACCAAGGCAGAAGCGACTCTCATCGCTGAAGACGACACGTCTCCATTCGTCCCTCCATTCACGCCTGTCGCGACACCACTGGAGGCGGGCTGCACGATGTTGGGGCGTGAGCGGAAGACGGTCTAACGGTGTGCGGAACCGTAGCCCAGCTTCATGGAGACCGTTGCGAATGGTCCTCGCCGATACCCCAGGAGCAACAGTGTCCCTAATTTGCTGGGAAGTGGCGGTGCGGTCCCCTACGGCACTGCGTAGGATCCTACGGTCTTGGCGTGCATCCGTGCGTCGCTGCGGTCCGGTCCCAGGTCGACGGGCACGTGCACCTTCCGCCGACCACTAGCGACAACATCGATGTACTGTGGAGACCTCACGCCCCACGTGTTGAGCAATTCGGCGGTACGTCCACCCGGCCTCCCGCATGCCCACTATACGCCCTCGCTCAAAGTCCGTCAACTGCACATACAGTTCACGTCCACGCTGTCGCGGCATGCTACCAGTGTTAAAGACTGCGATGGAGCTCCGTATGCCACGGCAAACTGGCTGACACTGACGGCGGCGGTGCACAAATGCTGCGCAGCTAGCGCCATTCGACGGCCAACACCGCGGTTCCTGGTGTGTCCGCTGTGCCGTGCGTGTGATCATTGCTTGTACAGCCCTCTCGCAGTGTCCGGAGCAAGTATGGTGGGTCTGGCACACCGGTGTCAATGTGTTCTTTTTTCCATTTCCAGGAGTGTATTTCCATTGCTGTCGCGCAGAGAAGGCACTGACTGTTTGTTGCCGCTAGCATAGTTCACATACGACCAGGATCTCTTTGGATTTTCTACCAGGTTCCGATACAAGGTTTCGTTGTGAACATAATATAAACATCTGGCACGAGGTCAACTCTAAATTTCGAGCTTGTGTAAAAGCTCACGCTAATTAGTCTGAAATCGTGTGACGTATCACGAAATAGCAGGATAAAGCAAGGTAAATTCAAAGCATTCGGGAGTTCATTCTGTTGAGGTGGAAAAATTATTCACAGAGAAATGGGTGGAATGTGACCGGATCTTGCTTTCAAATTTGTAAAGTTACTGTAGCGGGGTTGGGGCCCCTGGCATCAAGCGAGGCGTCCCAGGTGCGGGAAACGGAAGATTCCAATGACCCGAATAGCCTGCCTTTGTGGTCGAAGCTACAGCCAAATGTAAAGTCGTGATTTATTACACGGATAGAAGACGACGGAGGAAAGCCACAACGTGGTTCTCACATGTGGAACTAAGGAGTTACTGCAAGTAACTTAATTTAATAGTGAAACTCGAAATAATTAACGAAATAAGAATAAAAAGACAGTGTGGATGGTTAAAGGAAGCCTCCCGATTGGCCATCCTGTACTGTCTTACTTGGGAGGCGGAGGCTGCGTTCGAACGGCAGGAACGACCACTTGGCTAGCTGATCTGGAAGGACGAGTATGCGTTTCAGAAGAGGACGAAAGCGCGAAGTGTAGACTCTGACTTAGTCGTTTTTGGCGGTCAGAGCTGATGGGTTTGCACATTTATCTGTGAAGTCATTGGTACACTTAACAACAAAATAATAGTTCTAACAGTTAAGATGGTTAAATATATCAATCTTTCAGTTTAAGAGCATGTTCTGTTCCATATATGACGATCTTAGCAGGTTGCTTCTTATGTGAGTTATTTAATGAGTTTCGCAATAAGAAATGTAATTCTTTAATATTTGTAGTTTGTTTTACCGTCTCAGTTGCACACTTATTTTTATGAAATGATTAGTTTTCGATAAAAGCCTACAAAACGACATAGGTAAATGCAGCAAACATCTGCAATTGCTTTACTACTTATCGTAAAATAATGGAGAGCAAATGATGCTTAGTATTTTACTAGCAATACTTTTACTTTTAGATATGAAGGTGATCAACCGAATAAAAATAAAAATAAATGTGCAACTGAGGCGGCAAAATAAACAATACATATTAAATATTTAGGAAGTTATGGATTCTCTGGCGACAGACATGCCAAAAGTAGTGGAAATTCAATTCTGTTTTAGATAGTGTTCTTGTTCTGGAATTCCAGTAGCAACATTTCAAGGACCAAAAATGAATATTTGAATTGTTTCAGCAGCGCCTTCTCTCAGCTGAAAGCTCAAAACACATAATAACAAGTACATTCGCTTGCTACTTTTTACCGTACATATTTTTTTCACTTAGGGAATAAAAGCAACGACTGTGGAAAATTGAAAGAGAGAAACTGGTTGTGCACTTACTCATTTTTTTGTCGCCAACGATGCAGGTCGCAGTCGTGATCACCGCGGTCAGAGACACAATGGTGCCGGAGCAGCCGAGGGCGTCATCGCCTATGACGTACGCCATGAAAGGGTAGCGCGTCCTCGGAACCTTGCCCGCCTCCGCTTCGTCTACCCCGGTCCTTCCACGTCCATTCTGCAAAAAATCATTTGAAAACTATTCGATAGACAAGTCAACAAAAGAGGCACTGGTACATCTTCTCTCCCTCAGCAAAGAGTATAGTTGAAATAAGAGATTAAAATCTAAACTGGACTGAGGACGTAATTGCAATGTACAAGAAGACATCAGCATCCCTCCATGCACTACAAAAATTTAAAGGGTTCTTCCCCCTTGACCTCAAAAAGAAACTTGTACAAACACCTATACTTCTCTTAAATCATTACAGCTCAGGAAAGCTCATGGCGCCTGAAACGTGATGTTCGACTCTTTCATCATGTTCACCACCATATGCACAGCTATCATGGCTGCGCACGGACAATCACAAAGCTTTCCGTGCCCTATGTCTTCTCTACTTGTCTTATCGACGTACGCTGTCCACATACTCTCCTCGACCTTAACGCTCTTGTTTGAAAATGGCAGAAACATCCTCTCCCATCGGAGCAAAATCTTTCAGTCCCACTCCATCATTCAACCACTCTCTCGAAGCGCTTGTTACATCAGTAGCAGCAACCTGACTTTGGAGTAACCTCCCGCATTATATTAGAGAAATGAATAACATCCCCAGCTTCGAAAGACTGTTAATGATATAGCTACTGAGGGAACATTAATGGTTACCACTGTCTACGTACGCACTCGTTACCCTTGTGCACACATCAAAAAAAGTTTTGCAACTCCCCATTTCCCAGAATTCCTGAAGATAGACGTTGACTCTGGATGTTGTATCACAGACACCGTCCCTTTGACTGTTCAGAGATGTCACTAAACCGGCCCAAAGATGTAAACAACCAAGCATGAGCAGCGCCTATTAGACGGAGGGGGTCTGACAGCTGATCATCCAGTCGTTCCACCAGGAAGGAGGAACACTGCTCATACTGTCTGTAGCTCAACCATGCCTAGACGGTCAATACGGCGATTCGATCGCGTCAGCAATGTTACTTTGCGCCAGGAAGGGCTCTCAACAAGGGAAGTCGCCACGCGTCTCGGAGTGACCCAAAGCGATGTTGTTTGGACATGGAGGAGATACAGAGAGATAGGAACTGTCGATGACATGCCTCGCTCAGGCCGACCAAAGGTTACTACTGCAGTAGATGACCACTACCTACAGATAATGGCTCGGAGGAACCCTGACAGCAACGCCACCATGTTGAATAATGCTTTTCTTGACACCACAGGACGTCGTGTTACGACTCAAACTGTGCGCAACAGGCTGCATGATGCGTAACTTCACTCCCGTCGTCCATGGCGAGGTCCATCTTTGCAACCACGACACCACGCAGCGCGGTACAGATGGACCGCTCAGGATTGGCATTACGTTCTCTTCGCCGATGAGTGTCGTATATGCCTTCAACCAGACAATTGTCGGAGATGTGTTTGGAGGCAAACCGGTCAGGCTGAACGCCTTAGACACACTGTCCAGCGAGTGCAGCAAGGTAGAAGTTCCCTGCTGTTTTGGAATGGCATTATGTGGGGCCGACGCACGCCACTGGTGGTTATGGAAGGCGCCGTAACGGCTGTACGATACGTAAATGCCATCTTCCGACCGATAGTGCAACCATATCGGCAGCATATTGGCGAGGCATTCGTCTTCATGGACGACAATCGGCGCCCCCATCGTCCACATCTTGTGAATGACTTCCTTCAGGACAACGACATCGCTCGACTAGACATGAATCCTATGGAACATGCCTGGGATAGATCGGAAAGATCTGTTTATGGACGACGTAACGCACCAACCACTCTGAGGGACGTACGCCGAATCGCCGTTGAGGAGTGGGACAATCTGGACCAACAGTGCCTTGATGAACTTGTGAATAGTATGCCACGACGAATACAGGCATGCATAATTGCAAGAGGACGTGCTACTGGGTATTAGAAGTACCGGTGTGTACAGCAATGTGGACCACCACCTCTGAAGGTCTCGCTGTATGGTCATACAACATGCAATGTGTGGTTTTCATGAACAATAAAATCGGCGAAAATGATGTTTATGTTTATATCTCTGTTCCAATTTTCTGTACAGCTTCCGGAATTCTAGGAACCGAGGTAATGCAAGAGTTTTTTGAGGTGTGTACATCCTTTTTTTTTATTTCAGATCTTCCTCATTTCACTGATTTCTTAGCTGGCGGAGCTCCTTCAATTCCTTTTCCCTAGAAGTCGCTGTATCAGAAAACATCTGTTTTCTACAACTATAAATTCTTTTCAAATCTGCCACAATCATTGTCGATATTGTGGCCTTTACAATTATTATTACTGTTATCACTATACGGGCAGCAGCACGAGTAGTATAAGAATGGTCAGCATTAACTTTGGTAGTTCATAATATTACATACTCGCATTATCACTATAGATATTCAAATCATTTTAGTACTATTTGTCATATTGACTTAGGTAACTACGATGTAAGAAAGGTACAGTATAAGTGAAACCATGGTCCGATGTAAGAAGGAGCTAGTTGGCCCTAACCAGATCATGTTAAATACATAAACAAATATACGACTATTTTTGTCGCGAATACTTATATGGAAGTGACTGGTAATTTTATACATTAACGAGCCAACAAATCGAAACTACTGCCCACCGCGAGATTGAATTCCGCGTGGTGGCCTTGCGCACACGTGATTAGGCAAGGAAAGTTGCCAAAGGGCAGATTTTTTTGGTGCGGTACCTGGGAACGATCGTCTCGGAAACGGTGAAACTGGTCTCCTGTTCGTGTACCACTGTCGCGGGCATGATTGGAAAGTTCGTGAATGTCGGTGAAACCACACGCGCCACGTCACAGTACGTCAGGCTCATTCAAGAATTGCGCCCGGCGGGCGGAGAGAGAGAGAGAGAGAGAGAGAGAGAGAGAGAGAGAGAGCTGCGGAGCGAGTGAGACCGCACAGCACTGCTCTGCGCTGGACTGTCCCGCGGTCAGATCTAACGTAAACAAAATATTCTATTTTAAAACTAATTTTATGTAAGGGATAGAGAGTCTCATTCTTACTGTTAGTAGTTACAAGTGAGTATTTTTTGTTATACTTCGTGCTACAGTTTTTTGTATCCCTTTCCAGAGTTTAGAAATCGCATCCTTAGTTTGCTGTTTTGTACGTAATAATTTTAACTGACCAAGTTTGAAAACTTATTAAAATAGAATTAAGGTTATAAAGCTCTTTAATTCTTACAGTCAACATTGTTAAAGAAGACAATTAACATTTTACACGTTTTTCTTTTTCGAGGAAACGATTTTGTCTAGGCTTGGTACAATATTCCGTGAGACTGCTAACCTCACAGAATTGGTCAAATTTTTATGGCCAAGGAATGAACGGTTCTTAGTTTTAGCAAGCGTTAAAACAGAGAAAAAGCGCTCACAAATATACGTGGAACCAAACATTGAGAGACTTTTGGCCGCGTGCTTGTGCAATAGAGGATATTTCTCTCGTGGAAGACAGCTGTAAAAGTCAACCAAAGTTTTACACATAAGAAAGCGGTCCTTCAGGCGTATATGGCACTGTGGGTCAATTAGCTCTAGTTGAAGCAATTGTGAGACGTCTTCTGCCCGAAGGGAAAACGGGCGAACAAATTTATAACTATCGGCTGGCGCTCGGGCGGTCCGCACGGCCAGATAAGCGACACGGCTCGGCCACTGCAGCAACACACGAATTCGCCCGGGGCGCTGGCCGCGGGCGATCGCGGGCCCTAGCGCCTCAGGGGCACAGTTTGGACGAGCCTGCGAGTACGTGGAAGTCGGATGCTTTTTCTCTCAGGAAAGCAGGATGGGCTTCGGAGCGCACCGTTCAGCACATTTTTTTGAATATGGAACTCCGTAGCAGACGACCCCTATGTCTTCCCATGTTGTCTGGGCGAAACAGTCAACTCAAGACTGTAGTGGGCACGGCATCATCGAGACTGGACAGTGGATCAATGGAAATGGTCCGACGAATCACGTTTTTTTACTGCAACAGGTAGGTCGTCGTGTCCAGAAACGACGTCACCTAGTCGGAAACGCACTGCACAACGGACGCCGGCCGCGGTGGCCGTGCGGTTCTGGCGCTGCAGTCCGGAACCGCGGGACTGCTACGGTCGCAGGTTCGAATCCTGCCTCGGGCATGGGTGTGTGTGATGTCCTTAGGTTAGTTAAGTTTAAGTAGTTCTAGGGGACTTATGACCTAAGATGTTGAGTCCCATAGTGCTCAGAGCCATTTCTGAACCACAACGGACGCAGTTCGCTGTGGGGGCAGTATTAGGCTACGCGAGACGTTCGTGGGACCTGTAGTAGCAATCGAAGGTACTGTGACAGCTGTGACGTAGGTAAACATTATTGCACCATCTGCATGCTGCGGCGGCGCGGTTCCTTTCTGGCATTTCACCATCACCTACCTGTGAACTCGTCGCAGCAGATCGCCCGTAGGAACGCCGGGCAGAAACCTACCCAAATGCGACTCGCGCCAGGCTGCATATAGCGTAACTATTCCAAAAATCGGGAAAGGTCTTAATTTTGAAAGAAAGGTGGAAATACTGGCAAAGATTCGGAATATTCTGAGGTTTAGAATTACAAGTTCACTGCCAAGTCCGTGATAATCCTAACACAGTCATGCACAAACCCTTACATTCACATTAGCAAGTTTATGGTAACGTATTTCCCGAAATCTGAACAGCTACTAAGTGCAGATTGTTCTTAAATGAAAATGCTCGCCATGCTACTAAGTTTATCGATGTCTAATTCACTCAAGCTTTTGGTCACTGATCTAGTCACTGATCTGCTCAGTATGCCACGTCTTTTCTCATACACAAAGTTACTTAAAAAATCCCGTACTTTCTAAAAACACACACCAGAATAAATATGCCTTCACTTTAAAGCATTTTTAAGGCATTTAGCACAACTAAAACTGGCAAACTGTAACTTCCTTCGGAGCTCATATACACACAACCGTACTATTGAAAGGCTGGGCTTCAACCACTTTAGACGGCTGCAAGGTTCTCTATATCCAAGAGTAAAGTCGCGCTAAAAATACTCCGTTCTGATTGGTCAGTTTTCTTTAAGGCAATTACAAAAGTATTACTCGCCCGCGTTGGTCCGCACTTTTCGTGACTAACTAATCAACATATAACACACTTTCGAATTGTACTTTTTCCGGAAATAAATATTTAACATTCTGATGTTGTTGTGGTCTTCAGTCCGGAGACTGGTTTGATGCAGCTCTCCACGCTTCACTATCCTGTGCAATCTTCTTCATCTCCCAGTGCTTACTGCAACATACATCCTTCTGAAACTGCTTAGTGTATTCATCTCTTGGTCTCCCTCTACGATTTTTACCCTCCACGCTGCCCTCCAATGCTAAATTTGTGATCCCTTGATGCCTCAGAACATGTCCTACTAACCGGTCCCTCCTTTTTGTCAAGTTGTGCCACATACTCTTCTTCTCCCCAATTCTATTCAACACCTCATCATTCGTTATGTGATCTACCCATCTAATCTTCAGCATTCTTCTGTAGCACCACATTTCTAAAGCTTCTATTCTCTTCTTGTCCAAACTATTTATAGTCCATGTTTCACTTCCATACATGGCTACACTCCATACAAATACTTTCAGAAACGACTTCCTGACACTTAAATCTATTCTTCTCGATGTTAACAAAATTCTTTTCTTCAGAAACGCTTTCCTTGCCATTGCCAGTCTACATTTTATATCCTCTCTACTTCGACCATCATCAGTTATTTTGCTCCCCAACTAGCAAAACTCCTTTACTACTTTAAGTGTCTCATTTCCTAATCTAATTCCCTCAGCATCACCCGATTTAATTCGACTACATTCCATTATCCTCGTTTCGCTTTTGTTGTTGTACATCTTATACCCTCCTTTAAAGACACTGTCCATTCCGTTCTACTGCTCTTCCAAGTCCTTTGCTGTCTCTGACAGAATTACAATGTCATCGGGAAACCTTAAAATTTTTATTTCTTCTCCATGAATGTTAATAACTACTCCGAACTTTTCTTTTGTTTCCTTTACTGCTTGCTCAATATACAGATTGAATAGCATCTGGGATAGGCTACAACCCTGTCTCACTCCCTTCCCAACCACTGCTTCCCTTTCATGTCCCTCCACTCTTATAACTGCCATCTGGTTTCTGTACAAATTGTAAGTAGCCTTTCGCTCCCTGTATTTTACCCCTGCCACCTTCAGAATTTGAAATAGAGTATTCCAGTCAACATTGTCAAAAGCTTTCTCTAAGTCTACAAATGCTAGAAACATAGGCTTGCCTTTCCTTAATCTTTCTTCTAAGATAAGTCGTAGGGTCAGTATTGCCTCACGTGCTCCAACGTTTCTACGGAATCCAAATTGATCTTCTCCGGGGTCAGCTTCTACCAGTTTTTCCACTCGTCTGTAAAGAATTCGCGTTAGTATTTTGCTGCTGTGACTTATTAAACTGATAGTTCGATAATTTTCACATCTGTTAACAGCTGCTTTCTTTGGGATTGGAATTACTATATTCTTTTTGAAGTCTGAGGGAATTTCGCCTGTCTCATACATCTTACTCACCAGCTGGTAGAGTTTTGTTAGGCCTGGCTTTCCCAAGGCTGTCAGTAGTTCTAATGGAATGTTGTCTACTCCCAGGGCCTTGTTTCGACTTAGGTCTTTCAGTGCTGTGTCAAACATTCTGATATTTTATTTATACTTTACGTTGTTAACTATTTTCATTTTCACTCGAATGAGTTTTCCTTTTACCATAAAGTTACTTAACATTTTATGATACAAGATTCCCCCTCGTCTGCATTCACACTGTCTTAAAAATTTCTCACGCTAGTTCGTACAGCGTTTGTCAGTGTAACAATGATCTACATATTTACTTTAAACCACATTAACGCATCATTCAAACTACTAAAAGGTATACAAAACTGTACAAACATAAATAAACAAAAAAGCCTTCAAGAAATAAACAGAACAATTCACAAAAACATTCTCGTGACCTGTTTCTTGCATGTCTCTGTCCGCTGCTGTACTCTGGTGGATGAAAATTATTACTACGCACTCGACTGAACACCTTCAGACCATCTGTTACTGTGCACACATAAGTCAGTCATTTTCCCGATACATAAGCTACAGACAGGAGCGATATAAAGGCGCCACGCCTCAATCCCTTCATACTTCATGAGCTCTCCGAAGGCGGTGGCTTTACAGCAGGATAACTATCCATGTCACACGGCTAGAATCGTGCCACCGGTGGTTTGAGGAGCATGATAGTGGACTCAAGTTGACACCTTGGTCACCAGTTTCGCCTGACATGGACCGAATGGACGATATCAGGCGCCAGTTCCGCGCCCGGATACCACCAGCCAGTAATTTATGGGAAGCGAGTTACCTGTGGTTAGACATCCGATGCCACATACCTCTGGAAATCTAGCAAGGGCTCCTCCAATCCAGGTCACGCAGAATCTGCTGTATTTCGTTCCAGTGGTGGAGTAACATGCTATTAAACCGATAGTTATAATATTTTAGCTTACCATTGTATGTATCAGCGGTGTATACGCTTCACTGTATGTTTTCGGTATGAAGGGCGCTCACATATCCAGTGGCTGTTTGCACAAAAGGGGTTCTCTAGCGATCTAGCGTCACAATCCTTTAAAATGAATGGGAATCACAGAAGACAGGGACGAGAATTCTCAATTTGCATAAGCGACGGGTACTGCTTATTTGCTACAAAAGCACTTTATAGTACCAACCAGAAAGAATTTGAACTTTTAGATGACAATGAAACAGCAAAAAATTACAACGACCGCAGTCAATGTCATAAACAGCAAGAAGCACTTTGTGCTAAATTTGCAGGCATGGAGCACTTGGCGGTACGAACAGCAAAATTTCTAAAATAACATCCATTATTCCGTTTCCAGTTGCAACAATTCTCAATGGAAATGAATGAAGAATATTGAAACTTCACATATTACTGCAAATTACGTTGGTTGAGTAAAGGGACATTCCCGGTATGATTTTTCGATTTAATTCTCGCTATTGTTGAATTTATGAAGGAAAAAGAAATGAAAATTAGAATACCCAGAATGGTGTGCAGACTTTGCATTTTAAGTTGACTTGACTATACACCGCCCACAGCCAGTGGCGGATTTACATATAGGCCCACTAGGCACGGGCCTAGGGGCGCACCTTCACAGGGGCGGCGTTTTTCGCTCTATACCAATTTTAACCTTTTACGTTTTAAAATAACTGCGCTTACAAGCGACAAAATTTTTTAATACTGAAAAAAAAATTGTGTGAAATCTTATGGGACTTAACTGCTAAGGTCATCAGTCCCTCAGCTTACACCCTACTTAACCTAAACTAACCTAAGGACAAACACACACACCCATGCCCGAGGGAGGATTCGAACCTCCGCCGGGACCAATACTGTTAAACAACTTGCTAGTTTAAATAAGCCATAAGAACGAAATTCCACAATACAAGCTTGGAAATATACATAGTTTACTCGGTGACTGAATAAAAATTTAACATTGGGTTTCTGTCTGGTATCATCATTATGATTGTTCAAAATATTCTGAAGTAAGCCGTCAGGACGGCAATCTACAGTACAATGTTTGAATCGTTATTATTCCGAGAATGTTGTCAGCTTCTACTTAACCCTACCATATTTTCCCCATAAAAATTCCGGGACCTCCGAAAAGCTGTGATAAACTAATCAGCAGTTTCTTAAATACTGTAACATGTGTGGAACTCAGTATGTAAAACCCGACTCTACTAAAATTTTTTGTAGAAATTACGGGGAAGTATCAAGTCAATCCTCCATTACTGTAATTAATGTGGAAGCTCTGTGGTCTTCAATAACTGAGCTTTGATTTAATGACACCCGTTTAACAAAACATGTTGATACTGGGAATGTTTTATGAACACATGTTTATACGAAAAGAACATAAGCAGAATATCCAATAATGTGTGAAACACACTTCACAACAGTTTAAAAATTGTATTTGTTTATTTCCTTGGTTACTTTATTTGGCGAAAAAAGATGAAGAAATCCACTTTTGTTTGTCTCATTTATTGTGCTGCAGCCTGCACGATATCAAAGTTACCACTCTGTGCAATCGAATAGTGCGTGGCATTACAAATTTTGTATTAAACTTCTTAAGTAAGCTCACACAAATGAGAGTACACCACATCAACTGCCAACAAGACTACTTAAACTTTGTAGTCTTCTCTGTCCACAGAAACCGCTAACATGTTATAAGAATAAGTGGGATAAGAGTCGATCCAGCACACCTCGCTGCAAGAAACTTCAAAAATTATTTGTTTTTTAAACTAGAAAGACAGTGTCAAGAATGTTCAGAGCATATTTGCATCCCAGCTAAAATTCCTGCGACGCGGGAAACATAAGCCAAAAAAGGGACTGTTCCGTTCTCTTTATGAGACGAATTCCAGCCGTCAGGTGTGCTTCTACTGTTCGCTAACAACAGGGAAACAGGCGACAATGAAATTAAATTATTCTGCATTGTCGTTCTTTCATAGCACAGTTACGTCGAGTAATCCGAGTTGGTCAGTTCATCACTCCACAATTAAAGGAAAAATCTTTGTGTTCGTGTGCCGTGTTTAAAGTAAAAAGCTTTGTAATCATGTGTGGCATAGTACGATTGGAACTGGATGAAGTTTTTCTTTCTTTCCTTTTGCAATTTTTTTTCTTTTGTTTTGACTGTTGATAATTTGGTTGAAAATTTTGTACGCGCCTTAACATGAATAACACTGAAAAAAGGTCCGCCCCCGGTAGCTGAGTGGTCAGCGCGACAGAGTGTCAATCCTAAGGGCCTGTGTTCGATTCCCGGCTGGGTCGGAGATTTTCTCCGCCCAGGGACTGGATGTTGTCCTAATCATCATCATTTCATCTCCATCGACACGAAAGTCGCCGAAGTGGGGCCAAATCTAAAGGCTTGCACCCGTAGAACGGTCTACCCGACGGAAGGCCCTAGTCACACGACATTCACATTTAGCGAAAAAAGCAAACGTGCAAAATAAAGTGGGCGGCATTTCGGAAATCATCGAAGGAAAGGCGAGAACGAGACGCCAAGGTTCTAAAAACGTTTGGGTAGAGTCAATAAATTTTTCGCAAAAAATGTTGCTGGTTCGACTTCAAGTAGTACGGATGGTATTTCTGGCACTGTAGCTGCTTTAAAAGAAGTAAATACAGACGAAACAAGTTAAAAATAAAGAAAAGCAAATTGTTCCAGATTTCGAGTTTCACAAAAAACTAAGTGTCACGTCAGATATTACAAAAAGAAATAACCTCGTTAGTGATGATCCTGCAGAATTGTGTACAATGAATCAACAATCGAAATTCCCTTATAAAGTAGCATTAGTCAAAATTGTAACGATGATTTTTCTAATTCACGAAGATCAATAGGCGATAAGACCAGATATTTGAATAAAAATGTATTTTACCGTAAACTTTTAAAGGGTGGATCAACTTTGCGTGATTTTCTAGTACACTCCTGTAACATCGGTGCTGTTTTTTCTGCACCACGTAAATTATTCAGAGCTAAGGTCACGATTGCTACTCATGGTATTGTAGTTGTAAAAATATTTCTAATATTTTATCTCATCATGAGAATTCATTTGAACACAAAGATTCTGAGTTATCACTCTTAACAAGAAAAAAGTCGCTTGGAACAATAGATAACCATTTCGAGTCAAATGTTGAGACAGAAAAAATGTACAGGCGCAGTGTGTTGAAAAGGGTGTTTGCAGTAGTGAAGAAGCTAACAAGTATTGGACTTCCCCGACGTGGACACGTCGAAGGATTCCATTCATTACATAATAGTCAATTTATGATGTCTCTTGAACTTAAAGCCGAGTTTGATCCTTTTCTCGCTGAGCACATTGAAATACGGAAATCCAGGGCAGGGACATCCAAGTTATCTTTCTTTAACGATCTGTGATGAAATAGTAGAGCTTCTTTCTGAACGAATAAAAAGAATTACCATAAGTTAAATAAAACAGGCCAAATATTTCTCTATAATAGTAGATTCTACTGCAGACATTTCACATATTTATCAATTATCTTTCATATTGAGATATGTGAATGAGAATGGTGAATCTGTTGAATGTTTTCTTCTGTTTTTACCAAACCCGGGTTACAAGACAGAAAACTTAGCTGAGGTCGTACTAAAAGCCCTGTCTACAAATTCCACTGATATTACAAAGATTGCAAAGTGTAAATATCGATACTAAAATAGTGCATGAATTATATGAATCACTTGTAGGATTTATTGCATCTATTCGTGGCATGTTGACTATAATGAAAATAAATCCAAGGAGACTGACTGCTATAGACCATGAATGCACCTATAAAAGATCACGAAAACGCTAACTTCATAATGACGAAGAAGCATTCTTTGAAGAAGTTTTTCTGACTGGAAGGGAAATTTTAGAGTCGACACGTTTTTCCCAGTACTCGACAACTTGTACACCAAATTGGTGAGGAGTAAGATAACTGTTGGTCTCCTTCGCGGTTTTCAGTAACCTTAAGAACAGTTCACCTGACAATGTTGCTGAAAGTGCAGCTGAACTCCAAGCGTCATATGGCACAGATTTACGTAGTGAATGTGTACATTTCGCGGAACTTTTGAAATCTTCTGAGGGTAGTGACATACCAGGCGAAATGAGCAAACTTATACGAAAAGAGAAGTTACGGTCCGTGTTTCCGAATGTTGACATTGCTCTTAGAATATTTCTGTGTATGGCACTTACAAATAGTTCGGCGGAACGCTCGTTTTCGGCTCTTAAAAGACTGAAATTGTACCTACGTTCTATGTTGTCTGAGGAGGGATTGAAAGCCGTGTTCATTCTTCACATCGAAGCCGACCTCTTAACTGATAACCGTCTGAACTATGAAGATATGATCAACGAGTTTTCTGCCGTCAGAGGCAGACGCAGACTTTGCTGACTGGTGAGTTTCTTTATTTATTCATATTAGTTTTAAAAATGTAAGATTATAATGTGATTTTCATTATAACTTAGAGCACATTCATTGGATTTACAAACTACGTATTACCTGTTTATTTTACAATTTCCGATGGCAGGACACGGAACTAAACTTCGTTTACGTGCAGACGTGACCGAAGGCGCCCGACAGTACTAAACAACACCCGACTTACCCAGGCCGCTCGGCGTTGTACAGTCAGCTCGTACTGATACTGTAGTATACTAAATTGGTGCGTATTCTTGGTATCTGCTGGAATGTATAGGTATCCCGGAAATATACGTTATCGGAGATTAAGCTCAGATGAAAAATTGTTAATAAATAACGTAGTTCAGTTCTGTCGATAAATACGTAAAAAAAAATGAAGGTGCGAAAGTGATACAATGTTTCGATCGATGTGTTTGTGTAAAAGACCTTCGATTAAGAAACTAAATAATTCAAAGATTACTTGGCAACTTGAGTGCGAAATTCTGTGAAACTATCTGCGTCTGTCCGTATGCTCACAATTTGTACCAGACAAAACACATATTACGTCTTCATCACGCCAGAGAATATTTAATTATCATTGTTTGTAGTCTACATTGCTGAGAATTGTGAAATATAAAACGAAGTCATATGCAGTACGACTATACTGCCTTTTAAATGCAGCACATTCGTTATTTTCCCCTCTTCCCCTCCTCGCACTCAGACAGCAGAGCGTGAGCAGTGGGGGAAGTGTGAAGCGAGGCTGAACGCTTTGGCCCACGGGTCTGGGCACGGCCCGCAAGACAAAATCTTGGCAATCCCTTTCTTAAGTGAACTTGATGAATACTTTAGTCCAGGACAAGATCAGAAAGTAACCTAAAAGTGAATCAGAAGGAAGTGACATTGCCAGCGAAAATTCTGATGGGGATTCCGATGAAGAGATGGGTTCGTTGCAAAGTCAGGGAGAAAATGGACAACTTCAGTGCGCCCAGTGACTCACTGCCACCAGTATACCATTCTCAGAGGATCTCCTGGGTCAGCCCGGGCAAGTGATCTTGCACCCTCGATGTTCGAAATTTTAGAAATTTTTTGATGACCGAATTATGAACAGTACATGCTTCGTGTGTTGTTCAGCATTACAACGCACATGCTGCTCCAAACGGATGATAATCTGGACGGACGTAAATTCTGTTAAACAGAAAGTAGTTTTTGGTGTGTTACTGACTGCTGGAGCTCTTCGCTATCGAAAGGAATCTATTTCTGAAATTTTAACAACAGACAAAAATTTTGTCGTGCAGTTCTTCCTGATGCTATGGCACCGAATCGATCTGCGCATGATTTCAGTTTATCAGGTTTGACGAAAAAGCAGCAAAACAACAATGCTTATTTCATTTAAATATAGTTTTAGATATCCAATGGACTAATATGAGTTAACTTCTACACCATTATGTTGAGGAGTTAAGAAAAAAACATCGGTCCGCAGAAGACTCCAGCTTGGGAAATAATGTTGACGACCGAGTCTTGCTATGTTAATGGTTAAACATTATGTGGAGCAAACTTATGTGTCTTTAATCTATTGCATGTACAAATTTCGAGATTTTAATTCTGTCAGTTGTTAAGTACTAATTAAGAACGCTTCTTTTACTATATTTGCTAATGAAGCGACATTTACAGGAGATGGATTAATTATTTAGGTTCAGATAAAACCACATGATACACTGGAATCAAACTCCAAAGTTTGTAATCCTGTGAAGTTTGGCACAGCACGATAGTGAAGTTTCCAAAGTTCCAGTTACGTTGATGAAATACGAGCAGTAGGACGATGTTCACTATGTTTATTTCCTTAAACATATTTTGGTTGAGTAACTGGAAGACTTTGAGCGCGGGAAATTGAATCTACTTTTAGCATGATCAACTCCACATTGTAGGATGCGCAGAGGCTACAACACATACACTTTCCATAGTTCCTTGATTATTTGCGATGTTACCATTACTAGGACACCACGAACTTCGCACTGAACGTACGTTTATGTTTGTGGAAATTGACTAATTCGGCTGTAGAAAGAAGATTGTCGGATTTTCGAGATGAACTACTAGGTCACAACACGGTCGCTGATGTCCTCGTAAACAAAGGTAGAGGCCCTTTATGCCAAGCATAACGGCATTTGCCCCTGAAATTACTAAGCTGCGTTCAACTCTTGAAGTGGACTTTTTTCAGAAAACTGTTTATGAACTATAGTAAATTTATTATAGTCTGCCGATAGTGGATTATGTGCTATTCTAAATCTGTTATGAACTACTGAAAACAAACTACAAATTCCATTAAGTTTAGGAATTGCTGCCGCATAACGTCGACTTTTTTCCACAACATTTCGGCTGACAACCATTCAGCCATCTTCAAGTGAATGTTTTGCACTGGACATCGCTAGTTGTCATCGCTAACTTTGTACCAAAAATTGGAGCTGAGACGCATGCGCGTCGGCAGCCGCTGCATGACCGATCTCTGTCGAGTTTCGCCCACTCTTCAAATATGGCTACATCTATAGCGCGCAGGCGTATGCGTAATGGTGATACTACATACGCGCTCACTGTCGAAATGCACAGTCGCGGAGTTAAAATTCAGATATCAATATTGATAAAATTAGATGTAGTTTGACGTGTCTTTAGTCATAAAATGTTTTTTTTTCCGTTTAAAGACGCGATCACAATTAATAAGATCTTGCGCTAAACGTGTTAACCATCGATTCTTTAATAATTGAATCTCGCAAGGGTATTGTCATTTGGAGGTTTCCACGACAGAATAATTCATGGAATGTCCTGTGGAGATACAGTGCTCGGCTATGGCTAACTTACAGGGTTGAGAAAAGCGAGTGTGGCGATCATGTTCAAAACACCTTTCACGAATTGTGCACGTTGTCTGACAAAAGTAAGATTTGCCGCACTTAAAAGGTATTCCGTAGATTCCAGCGCTCCGCGATCCTAGATCGTCCTTTGCCGAACCTCGAAGGGCATAAGTCAGCCGAAATCGACGTTATCCGGTTGCAATCCCGAAACTTCATGGAATACTCTTTACGCCAGGAAAATTTTAAGAATCACATCAAACCAGAAATTATTTTAAATTGTACCGTTACAAATAAGTAGAGTACGTAATACGTTATAATAATTAAATACAACTACTTTGCAATGGTAACAAACATTTACAAGCGATCATCGTCGGGGGATGAGCCTATAAGAATTTTTAAGCTTTTCTCCTAGAGTACGTTGCACAGTTCGAGTGTCAAATGCGGCAAAACCCAAATAAACATAACCAGACTTAACCAAAAAGATAGTATGCACTACATTTTAAAGATAAGTGCACTCAGAAAGGGCACGGCAACTGGGTGGCTATAAAACACACCAGGCAGCAGTAACCTCCAGCTCAAGGGTTGAAAGCGAAACAATTGGAATTAACTTGAGGAAAACTACTTTGCCCCAATTCACTCACCACCTTTGTGGCACAAAATTATCTTTTAAGTAAATTTCAACAGGATTTTCTTACTCCGCTTGGAATATCGTTACGGCCGACTTGCACCATCAGGTTAACTTCGAAGTACGACATGAAGTGCTAATTATTTTATGAAGATTTTGTTACAAGGACTGTTTCTTCTCGTCTGTTCGATCTGTGGGTATTATACTTTTCTCTTCATCTCGGCAGGTCACGTGTTTATGCCCGTAAAGATTCAGTATAAAGTGTAAAATTAGTATCACCATGTTGAAGTAGCATTGGGCAAATTCGACGCCCTGTATCGTATAGATGTCCCAACAATTCATTTACCACTCGATTTTAAGACTTTTTCTGACAATCAGTGCAAGTTTCAACTCTGTGATTGTTCTGTGTACCATCAGGATTCCTAGTGGCTTAGACTCCACAGTAAAAGGTAGGTATTCCAACAAGTGACTGAGTAAACTCATTATCAGGAAGGAGGAAAGATTACGGTTCAACATCTCGTTGACGATGGGGTCTTTAGATGTCGAACACAAACTTTATTTGGATAAAGACGGTGAAGCACTCGGGCCGTTACCTTTACAAAGGAACCGTCCCGGCAGTCGTCCTAATCCACTTACGGAAAGTATGGGGATCGTGAATGGGAATGATAATGTGTCAGTTCCAGAAAGCGAATGCTGTGTGTGAATCAGTTCCCCAGTCTGGAGAATGCAACCTTCGGTAGGATACCGCCTAGTATATACTTGAGTTGGGGTCAACAGAAACGTCCGATCTCACGCGTCGGCTTTGACCCGTGACGTAAGGGTGTTGTGGTGTGTGACGTCATTACGGCGCTTTTATCAGTTTGCCATTAGATTGTTCAATCTTTATGGTCTATATGTTTTGTCGCTACTCGTTATGTCTAATGAATCAATATTGTTCTTTCTTTTTTTTATTTGTTTCTTTTTTTTATCTTTTGATTGACCTACACATTGATCTGTAGCGTAGCCCTGAATACGAGGTTAGGTTGGGAGTTTTTTTTTGGCGGGGGGGGGGGGGGTCAGGGGGGGCGCAGTCCCCCCCTGCCTGGCCTTGAGTACCACTTGTTTACTATTATCTTTGTTTGCTATCAATGTTAGCAGATTGTTCTTGTGAAACCTTTGTGTGTGTTGTTTTTCTATGTGTTTTCGTCTTGTCGTTTCCGCCATATTTATGACGTCATGGGTCAAAGCCGACGGGTTAGATCGGACGCTTCCGTATTTCCTTGAGTTGATAGGCGTATACTTTTCCTGGGTATTTTCAAACATGAGTTCATTAAAGGAACTCTACAACACAATATAAGCAACTGTTTGAAAAGTTGCTGTCATCTGCAGCGTTTTCTTCTCTGCCACCACGCAACGTACGACAATTTATTTCTCGATATACCTGATAGTACGGTGGCCCTTAAGCGCTAGTAGAAACATGGGTAAACGGCGTTATCAGTTTTTCACGTCACGTGCAGCTATTTGTAACGGCGATGAATCTTTGGAACCGAAGATGAACAATCGGGAATCAGGTATTGATAGCCAATGAGAATGCCGGTCTTCCTTTCCTTTGCTTCGTAATTAAAGTAAGGTGATATTTTGCTTCTTTCCTTGATATTATTAGCATACATGACAACAAAAACCTCAAAAATCTTGACATTTTAGAATAACAGTTATATATACTTGAGAACGAACAAACTAAATACGAGGAATCGTGATTCAGTTGTTGGCAGTCGTGAAAAGTACAGTTCCAGTGTGCAAGCGTTTGGCAGATCTGTACTGATATGAACTGAATGTTATAAATAAATATCGTCCGATAAAACTCTGTAAACGAACTGTATGAAAAATGTAACGAAGAATTCAACTTACGCTTAATTTATGAAGAAGAATTTGATGTCATTTAATACAGAATAGGTACTAAAGTAACATTTACGCTACACGGAAGAGGAGGTATTGCTGACGGAGTCTACACCTATGAGATATACACACGGTTATCCTGACGGTGGATTGCAGTATAGGTGGATTGCAGTACATAAATTCAGGATTAATAAGCAACAACCGGCATCTTTTCTTGATTACCTGCCACACAACTCGGAACACAGATCGGAACCCTTCCTTCTCGCTAAGTGCACTTTAACCTAAATATCAGACATTACTTTGGCTTAACAGAAAGACAGTCATGGAGCTGAAAATACAACGTTTCTGTTTACCGAGAGAGGCCGCCTAAAATGTCCAGTAGATGCCAATAAAACAATAATTACGGTCTTGGACAGAATGACTGCAGTTTTCGTAGAGACTCAATTACTAAAATGTGAAGCTCGAAAGCCAACTCACCCAACTCAGTGATACGAGGCTTGAAGAACGCCCGCAGAAAGTTAACAAACACAGAACAGTTACAGACATGTTACGCTGTTTCGTAACGAGGTGTACCGCGAAACGAAAATTGAAACAAATGAAGATGTTCCGCAACCACAGCAAATTCTAACTGGCCCTCACGGCCTTCGACGTCGAGCAATACGTTGCCAGTGCTGACGTAATATTGCTGCGCAGTTCTATATATTTAACTGACCTACTGACACTGCTGTCCACAATTGAGCCACGACTTTATCGATGATCATCTGGTATAAACACAAATATTTTTACATTTTTAACCAGGGTAGTCTTTGAAATTAGGTTCCTGTAATAAAAATTTAGCGAACTGTAGAGTGTTGCAAAAACCAAAATAACTGTTGTTTTCTTAATTAAAACTGAATTCGGTGTAATTTATTCAACTATCACAATTTGTGACACTGAGCATACAGTAAAGTTACGTTTATGATACTATTTGTCTGTCTTGACTATATAGAAGGAATATCTGTGTAGTGAGGCTAACGTAGTGCGCATGTCGACAACATCAAACCGAAATAGGTAGTCACTTGACGTTTATATGAGGCTGTCTTTTACATTTTGCAGTAAGACCGAAACTTTAGTAACATACGTAATTTGCCTTTTTTTACATCTTTATTCATTAGTAAAACCAATGATGCTGAATTGTTGCTTCTACCAGCGCGAGGCAATATTAACCTTACGACTTATCTTAGACGATGTTTAAGGAGAGATAAACTTACGTTTATAGCATCTGTAGAATGGGAGAAAGCTTTTGACAATATTGACTGAAATAGTCTCTTTGAAATTATAAGGTAGCAGGAGTAAAACACAGGGAGCGAAAGCCTATTTATAACTTGTACAGACTAGAAGCTGAATGACCTGTTGACACAACTCATCTACATTTACATCTACGTGGACACTCTGCAAATCACATTTAAGTGCCTGGCAGAGGATTCATCGAATCACCTTCACAATTCTGTATTATTCCAATCTCGTACAGCGCGCGGAAAGAACGAACACCTATACCTTTCCGTACGAGCTCTGATTTCCCTTATTTTATCTTGGTGATCATTTCTCCCTATGCAGGTCGGTGTCAACTAACTTGAGATTTTGTTAAACCCTGTTTCTCTTTCAGACTTCCATTTCTCAAGCAGTTATCCATTTTAATTTGAACGGAAACGATTCTGCTGCACAGCCAACTTCCACATTTGCCACAAGGTACCGCCAAGTAACCGTTCCCTTGCGGGGCCACGGTACTGTTGTTAGTATTGTTAGAACTTAAAGAAGCTCTCAGGCTAAGTTTGCATTGTAGGGAAAGCAAATGCAGTCCTAACGTTCTTACATAACTGCATATCAGGCATTCGGGATAAATACAAATTTTTGTGGAAGTAATTTGAGAATTCCCGATGTTACACATATGTAACAAGGAGCTTTGTAGGGTTAATTTAATTCTAAAATAATAATAATAATACTAATTGTTATTATTATTAATATTATTATGACAATGCCGCAGAACCTAAGGAAACGGTAATTGGCCTAACCTCGAAACCCGCCATAGTGGAACCCCTTCAAATATTTTGCGAAACCCCTCCTCACTGAAGAGTAAGTGACCATTTCATGACGCTTGGAAGTAACACTGTGTACTTTTCAGGGAGTAGCGGCCAAAGAATAAATGGTGTTTCAAATACTTGTTCCTAGAAATCTGAACCCATTAATGACAGGATCATCTCCATCAAACTGAATGTTTCTCTGTGTGAACTCCACAGTATCCAGATATATGCATCTGCTGCTGCAGCATCGTATGTGAAGATGGAGAAGTTCTATAGACAACAGGAACGAGTCGTTAGCAAGATCCCTAACAGAGAACGGGGAATAATTCAAGGAGACTTCAATGCTAAAATTGGAGATACTGTCCAAGACACACACTATAAGAGAAATGACCAAGGCAGTTGCTAGTTTTCTGTGTAACGACTTGACTGTCTGTAACAATATGTTCAAACATCACCCAAGACGACTGTACACTTGTATAACGTTTGGTGATAGATTTAGAAACCAAATTGACTTCTTCCTAGAGCGAAGGCGTTGGAAGACTTCGGTCCTGGACTGTAAGACCTTTCCTGGAGCAGGCTGTAGAAGTGATCAAAATCTGTTGTCCATCAAAATGCGGATTAAGCTCAAATCCATCAATAAGAGTGGCGAAAGACAACTTAAACTTAAAAACAAGGAAGCTCTTCGGAAATCTGTTGAACTTGTAAGACCAAAACTCCACAACATGTCTTGATAAAGATGCACCAGCATCACGAACGTTGAACCAAGTGAAGGAGGTCGTTTCCTCATTAATTCGACATCATAATAACCAAAAAGTGCAAAACATGCTTGGATATCACAGTCAACATTGCAGCAAAGTGAAGAGAGGAGCAACCTGAAGAAAACTGGTATCCCATAATCATGTCACATATAAGGACCTGTGCAGAGAAATACAACGGAATTGCGGAGGGGAAAGATCACACTTCGTTAAAGGCATCAGTGATGAGGTAGAACAACATCATAATCACAATCAACTACGAGATCTATTCAAGAAACTCACAAGCACAACCGGTGTAATTAAGCCTCGTACGTGGGTAGTTGACGATGAGAATGGCACTCCTATCAGAGAGAAGGAAGAATTTGTTGCGAGGTAGAAACAGTAGTGTGAAAAGCTGTATTATGGGATTAACAGCAGTGTGGTAAGTCAAGCAGTTGAGCAACCTACATTCGAACCTACAACCTCATGCAGCGAAACAGAGAACGCAATGCAGCATCTGAAGAACTGTAAATCCTCTTGTCTTGACAGTATATTTGGTGACATGATCAAGAAAATGGGGCAGGAAGGCGTTGATATGCTGCATTCAATGTGCACAAGAATATGGGAAACCGGGGAGTGCCCAGAAGCCTGTTCAGAGTCCCCATTCATCCCATTACACAAGAAAGGATCAATCCCGAAATGCTCTAATTACCGAACCATTACTCGCGTATCCCACACAAGCAAAATTTTACTCTACAGCTTGCACCAGCGTTTGAATCCCTACATTCAGTTTCACATATACAGAGTACAAGTAGGTTTTGTCGAAGGAAAAGGAATTCGTGAACAGGCAAAGGATAAATAATCGAGAAATCGCGGAAGTTCAGTGTTCATGTCTTCATCTGCCTCCTTGACCATAGGAAAGCCTTTGACTGTGTTACCTGGGAGAAGTTGTGGCAGGTGCTTGCCGAATTCCGTGTCCCACGACATTTGACAGTACTGTTCAGAAGTGTATACAGAAATCATCTAGCAGCTGTGGAGAAAAGTGCTGGCACTTCTGATGTCTTCAGTGTTTCAAAAGGTGTAAGACAGGGTTGTGGCCGGCCGAAGTGGCCATGCGGTTATAGGCGCTGCAGTCTGGAACTGCGAGACCGCTACGGTCGCAGGTTCGAATCCTGCCTCGGGCATGGATGTGTGTGATGTCCTTAGGTTAGTTAGGTTTAACTAGTTCTAAGTTCTAGGGGACTAATGACTTCAGAAGTTGAGTCCCGTAGTGCTCAGAGCCATTTGAACCATTTTTTGAACAGGGTTGTGATCTATCCCCCAACTGCATAACATCTGTGCAGAACACGTCATTAGAATGTTCTTGATGGTTGGACTAAAGGCATCCCAGTTGGTGATAGAACTGATAGTAGCAGCCGATTTGCTGATGTCACCGTGCTTTTAGCCAGCAGCGAAGATGAACTTGCTGAGCTATTAACAAAACTAAAAGACCTTAGTCTATCATAAGGATTGGACCTCAATCTCAGAAACTTAAAATTCATGGTATCTGATCGAAGAGTACATGTTCAACTGACAGATCCATTAAAGAAATTAGAAGTTGAACTTCTTTCATCTATCTTGGGTCAACCATCTCTGACATGCAAAGCTGTGAAGATGAGATAAGAAGACAGATAACACTAGGGCGAGTGGCTATGAAGAAGCTCACCAAGATCTGGCAGAAGAGAGTAATAACGAACACCACAAAGTTCCAGCTTGTTGAAACACTCGTGTTTTTCCTCTTCTTTTATGGTTGCTAGACATGGACCCTTAAAGCCAGAGACCAACAGCGCATCGATGCATTTGAGCTTTGGTGCTGGTGCAGGATGCTGCTCACAAAGTAAACTGAGAGAAGAACAATGTGTCCATTATTGGGCAATTCAGTATCTCCAGATGCCTTTCTCCTTGTGTCGACCAAACAGTTCTCCAGTCCTCTGATCATATTGTCAGAAGAGATGGAGGAAACCTAGAGGAAGGGAAGATCGAGGGCAAGACACCGAGAGGAAGAGCAGCGAACACGTGGATTGGTTCAAATGGCTCTGAGCACTACGGGACTCAACTGCTGTGGTCATAAGTCCCCTAGAACTTAGAACTACATAAACCTAACTAACCTAAGGACATCACACACATCCATGCCCGAGGCAGGATTCGAACCTGCGACCGTAGCGGTCGTGCGGTTCCAGACTGTAGCGCCTTTAACCGCTCGGCCACTTCGGCCGGCAACACGTGGATTGATCAAATCAAGGAGATCTCTGGTCTGCGCCTTCAGCAGGCTCTAAAGGAAGCAGATCTCGGCCAGTAGGGCCATTATCATGTGCAGAGGCTACGCAACTGACTTTGATGCCCTTGTTTTTTTGTTCCTTGTTGGATTCCACTACCGATCTTTGTGTTCCAATCTCTGACTACTTTTTCTAGGGTACAGCTAAATAGCTGTGGGAAGAGTCCATCTCCTTTCCGTACTCCAGCTTTTACCTTAAAAGTGTCAGAGAGTTTCCTGATTGTCTGTGTTTAATAATGTTATTATAAATGTACTTTTTAGAGTTTTCATCCGTTTCGTGTTTTGCGTGATTTAAAACCTGCGTTAAGTGAAAATCGGTGGTGTGTTTACAAGCCGCTGTTAACTTCTGATCGTCGTCTAACCGTTACGTGTTGTTTTGGGTCCATTTTTGTGCTTTATACATTTTCCTGATAGCGACGGTGTAAGAGTGTTGTTATAAATACTGTGATTTTTCTGTTTTCATTCACTTACTATCTTGTACTATCTACATTCAACGAACTTCGATCGTGTTGTTCTAGGTCTGACTGACGTTTGGAAGCTACAAAATTCACCGAAAGATAGGTTGTTACTGATTACTACTTTATTACAATTTAAGTGTGTAACAGGCCCCCACAACCGCACGAGTGGTCGACTGTGAAGAGCGGACAAATTGAATAGCTGGGCGGCGGCCATTAGAGTGGTAAACTGACGCGCGGAGTTCGAATGTTTATACATCGCTTTTGGTTATAAAATGACTTCCCTTGAGTTGGATCACAAACATAATGCCTCATTTAAATACGTTACTACAATATACTTTTTAATTTATGAACAAACAGCAACTAGTCGCTGTTTATGAATTTATCTTACGTACTACATGGAATCTGCCGTAGCTAAAAGTTATCTACTGGACCCCTAGCATTTTTCGTAGTTCACTAACGATAGATGTACGCAAAATGCATCAAAATACTCAAAGATTTGCCCACTATATTAATAGATATTTTATGACTCTACCTTGCTTTAGATTTTATGACGAGAAGTGCGTTGTATGTGGCATAGTGCTTTGGCCACTCACGACCAAATTATCGAGTTTCAACCTAATCTAAACCATGAAAACACTACCGATCCGCCAACTTTCTTCAAAATTATCAGAACATATAAAATAGTATTCTGTCGGCCGGAAATCTTGCCTGCTGACAGCGTGTAACCATTTTTGTAAGAGCTGTGGTTTTGAGAAAGGAAACCTGCAAATAGTTGCACAGACATTATGCTAATACCGTATTACAAAAACATTTATTAAGCAAGTGCACTGACATACAAAACAACTTAAAATATTCACATATCTCTGAAATGTAATAGTCGTTCTTTCTCGAATTTATTTGTACAATTAATCGCTGTACAGCTCTTCACCATTGTACTTCTTTTGATTGGAACGTACAGACAATATAATTACGAGTAACAAATACTGTATGTACGCCCCAACAAATATACAACGTTGAATCAGGGTCTTCATAAACAACAATACCACACAACACATCAGACTACAACCACTATAATGGCGTCCAGCCGAAGGTTCAAATTATCCCGCGACTGCAGCGCCATCAGTGGGTCTAGTTATTTTTTACAAGGTCTTTGGTGTGTAAGGTGTATGCTTCGCCGGCGATGGGCGAGGCATGACAGAATCTCTGACCAGAGAGTAGTTTATTGTTAGTTGTTGCTTGTCGCGAGTCTGCGCTTGTCTACGCGAGTCGACAGTAGTAGTCAGTCGGATACAGTAGTCAGTCGGATACGGTAGTAGGGAGTCGGCATGCGTCGGCTGTGTGCTCTGGTCGCGACTCTGGTCAGGACTCTGGAGGATGAGTATTGTAGAAGGTAAAGAAGCAGCCTTGCGCATAATTAATAATGTATGTTAATTGTAATTTAATTTGTTCAGAAAAATAGCCCCAATAATAATTTCATTATAAAGTAACTCTTTTGAAGAAAAAGCATTCATTTCAATTTAAAGAATTTTTTCAATACATTATCATTGCTTCCAAGAATAAAAAAAAATACACGCCAGCATTGCACAAAGCTGTGTCTATAAATAAGAGCAGAAATAGTTGCAGTTTTTATTGAGGTAAGAATTTTTGATTTTGTTATTCAGAATACAGGGCCGAAGGTCAGCACTGCTGTCCTTATAAAATTTACCAGATATTATTATTTCTGTTAGGAGGCTACATTTGGTTCATGGTTCATGATTTAATTGATATTATTGTGTGGTTTATGGTCAATTTTCATTCCTTAATTTTTGTGGAGAGGTTACACTTGGCTCCATTTTCATTTAACAAAATATCGTGCGGGGAGGTTACACTTGGCGACATCCGGCCAGGATCGTATTTCTTTGTGAATCTTCTGAGAGGTAGTCATATATCTGCTCTTATTTACTTAAATGTAATTAGCATTTGGCGCAACGCATTTACTAATTTGTCACTCTTTCTTCCACAGATCATCGGCAATTTGTTGCTCTTTGTTATAATTGTGTTTGTTGCATTTTGCATTGTCTTTGTTTCATTTATGAATAATTTTGATTAGTGAAAAATGCCGCGAAAAACTGTTAACAGTACATCGCGATGTGTAATGAATGAAATAGCCGACTCAAATAATTTGACCGATAGTACTTGCGATACGCAGTGTAATGATGACAATCCTCCATCTACAGACAATCAGTGCGTACCGACCACTTGTAATAATTTTGATCCTAATGATGAACAAATGAATTCAATTGTGTCCTCTGTTAATTTGACGACAATTGATGACGCGGGACGTTCTGTTACAATGAACGCTGCCCAGCTTAACACACCCGGTTTGCAGGATTTACGTGACGAAGAGAGAAATTTTTCTAACGAAAATGAACAGTGTACTCAATGTACGGCAGATTTATTTGATTCTGAGGTAGTGACTAACAGTGCACATCCCATTGGCAAACCTTTTCGAGAATCACAGAATGACCAAATGGTTACACAAAACGTGACAATTGTAGATACACCATCAAATAGCACAGAGAATAGAGCCGATAATTTTAGCTGGGGTCAGCTTATGGCATTTTTACGACAAACGAATGAAAAAATAGACAACAATTCCAAACAACTTAGTGAAAATTTCAAACAACAACTTAATGAAAATTCCAAACAACAGAATGAAAGGCAAGACAATAATTTCAAACAACTTAGTGAACAGAACAAACAACTTAATGAAAAATTAGACAACAATTCCAGACAGCTTAGTGAACAGATTGCAGCTGTTGCCGCGCAGTGTCATGATACTAAAGAACAATTACGTGAGGAAATTGAGGCTTGTGCTAGGAAAAGTAGCGAAGAAATTAGATCTGTTGCGCAAGAATTAAGGGATATGCAAGCAGCTGCAACAGAAGAGACGAAATTAGTGCAGTCGGTAAACAATGCTCTGAAAAAGCAACACAGTTACGCGACGAGTTTGAATTGATGACAGCTCAAATTGACGAACGTTTTAATCATCACCTACAAAACAGTGATACGCGTTTCCGTAAATTTATACAGGAACAGAATAAAGTAAAGCGACAAGTCATGGAAACAATTACCGCACAGAGACAGTAAGATAAACGTAAATTGTTTACGAAAGCAAAAACATACGTAGACAACAATATTGCTACAGTGTCAGACGAAATTAACACCATCAAACAGTTGAACACCGAATTGCGTGATGAAATTTCCTATCTAAAATCAAAAACAGATACACACACAGTAGACTTTCAGACAGTGACAGACAGACTCGAACAATTAAAACTAACACAGGATTCCGATGTCATCGAAGCTGACGTTAAAAAATTGAACGAAACCACATGTAAAATACAAAAACAAATTAATGCTTGTGATACTAAAAACGATGATCAGGTAAGAATACTGACTGAAAAATATGATGAATTGGCCAGTCGTATTGAAGTTATTGAAAGTAATAATGACAGCAAATCAGACTATACTTCACCGATTTCGTTTAATCAAACACCTGAATTCCAAAATCTACAGCAGACGATCAATGAGATAGATTCGTCCAATAATACATTACGTAGAAAATTGTCAACTTTACAGCAAGAGGTAACAGACATAAAAAATGTTTCAGTTAATGACGCGTCGCGGCATGCGGCACATTCCGAACATTTCTCACACTCACATAGCCAGTGTAATTTGGGTAATTTACAAGGAGTACGCGACTTAAAATCCGAAAAGCTACGCGATTTAAAATCCGAAATGACACAGACAAACGGATTCTTGTGCAGTCGTGAACCTGTTCACACATTCAGAGACGATAGCGTCGATTATGGGCAATTTGTATCTGTAAAAAAATCTATGGTATTTGAAAATGACAGAGCACAGATACACGCTTTGAGTGGATACGTCGATTTATTTTTGTACTTTCATCGCCTTTGCGTGTAATGCAGTAACTGGCTTTGGACTGGATACTACAATTTTCTTTCGAATTTTCACCGGCGTTGCCTGTAACGCAGGAGCTGGGGTTTGTTTGCTGCGCGTGGTTGATCTCAGGGGATTCATTACGCTTTAATGAATATGTGCCGTAACGTGCACAGGGCCCCGAGCCGTAGTAATGCTGTTTCATCTTTAGTTTTCTGCACTGCTGCCTTCTCTTCCACTATCCTTTATATCTATCAAAACAGCTCTTTAACTATCGCTCTATCTAGGATTAAGTATGAGTAAAGAAAACCCGATATGACAAATTTTACAGAAAGTGACAATTTTTCATTAGACGCTCCAGAAATGATAACCACGAGAACTTTAATAACAGACAAAAATTTAATCATCAGTACGCACAAAATTTTCAGCAGTCGCAAACACATTTTAGTAACAATAGAGGTTTTTCACCGCAATAGCTACAAAACCAGCCGGTTAGCATACCTAACCGACAATGCAGTCTACAAGGTCAACCAAGCTTTAATGTTTCGCCGCGTGCACGTATAGCATCAGCCCCAACAAATAGTAACGCACAGCAACAAGGAAATCAGTACGTACAGAAAACACACTACTTCAATTCATATCGCAATGCGCCGTATAGAAATGACTATCATGACAGACGTAAAAATAATGAGCACAATTTTCAGCGTACGTTTAATAACAGTCGGTCTTCTCAGCAGCAAGAACATCAGCAACAACATATTATCATGAATGAACCAGACAGTAGGTATCATCCAGAACGTAATACGTCTGGAAGAAATAACAGAACAGTTCAAATAGTCGAAATGCCACAGCATCCTCCTGAATATAATAACACGTCAGATAGAATTTGACTAGATACAGTTCAGGTTGCATCTTCCAGCAACGTAAGCAATACTTCAGATACACAGAATCTTGTTCACGAAAATGTTATTACTTTTGACGATATCCGAGACACTCTTTTGCAGGAAAGACCAGTTGTTCAAAAAACCATTTCACACCCTGTCATCGAAGTTAAAATTGGATCATCGAAATTTTCAGCAGTAATCGATTCTGGATCACCTATGTCAGTTATAATTGAAGAAACTTTTAACGAGTGTAACAAAGACAATACTTATCCTACGTTACCATTAGGCAAAACAAAAGTGAAAGGAGCAGTATCTAGTAAAGGAGTAGATGTTAAATTACAGACACATTTATCATTTTGTATTGCAGGTCATACATTTCACTCAAATTTTTGGATTATTCCGTTATTGGCGACAGACATTATTTTAGGTACGAATTTTCTGGTACAACACGATGCCATTATTGACTTTCAAAATTCCTGTTTAATGTTGAAGGATGAAAATGTACCACTAGCTTTAGAATTTCAGCACTCATTACCTGCAGAAGAACAAACAATTAATCGTACAGAGGTCATTTCCGCATCACGTAACATAGACTGCAACTCCACATTGTTCACAGACACGTACGTACACAACTATAATACTCCAGACGAAGCCGACTGTGACGCTATACAAATGATTTCTGATAAAGTTAAACAGAGCAGTGGAAATACAGACGACGAACGTACGCAACTACACAAAATTCTTTTACAGCAAGCTCCAGTTTTTGACAACGTCCCTGGTACTATGTCCGGTTTTATGTATGAATTTCAAGTTAAGCAGCACGACACATTTTAAGCCAAACAGTATCCCATTCCATATATTCACAGAGAACAAGTTAAGAAAGAATTGCAAGCTCTGCTTGACCAAGGAATTATTGAACCGGCAGTTAGTCCGTACATAAACCCGCTCCATATTGTTAAGAAAAAGGATGGTTCACTTCGCCTCTTACTTGATTCGCGTCACATCAATGACATTATTATTAATGAAACAGATCGCCCACAGACACTAGAAGAACTTCTACAGAAATTTCATGGTACTGCTATTTATTCCACATTAAATTTGAAATCGGAATTTTGGCAAATTAAGCTTCATCCGAACTGCAGGAAGTACACAGCATTTCTCTGTTTTGGTGACTGTTATCAATTTTGTAAATTACCGTTCGGTTTAACAATTTCTTCAGTAGCTTTTATTCGCGGTTTGAATACAATACTTCCGACAGAACTTAAAGACAGAATCACAACGTACGTAGACGATATTCTTATTGTAGAAGCTAACTGGTCTGAACACAATCTGATTCTTGAACGACTGTTGCAAACTTTTCGTGCACAAGGACTCACAGTTAATCTCAGTAAATCGCACTTTGGCAAAAATTCAATAAAATTTCTTGGACATGTAATTTCAGCAGAAGGCATTACGCCTGACCCGGAAAAACTTCAGGCTTTACGTGACATTACTGTTCCTACGACGAAGAAACAACTACGCAGCTTTTTGGGTTTAATAAATTTTTTCGTAAATTTATTCATTACTCTGCTTTAGACACCCCCAGATTATGTCAATTGACAGGTAAAAACGCTATTTGGTGCTGGGATAGGCAAGCATATTCTGAATTTGTGAACCTGAAACAAGCCCTGTTGAATGCACCACTTTTATCGCACCCAGATCTTACCAGAAATTTTTCTATTGCCACCGACAGTTCTAACACCGCTTTAGGCGTACACATTTTTCAAGAAATTGAAGAAGATGGTTGCACAGTAATTAAAAACATCGCTTTTGCAAGTCGCATTCTGTCACCTGCTGAACGTAATTATTCTGTTACAGAACTTGAAACATTATGTGTTGTATGGGCTTTTACCAGACTTAGGCATTTTCTTTATGGAAGACACATCACCGTTTATACAGACCACAGAGCGATACAATTTTTACTTTCGGCTAAATTTACACACGACAGATTAAGCAGATGGAAACTTTATCTACAGGAATTTAATTTTACAATTGTTCACATTCCCGGCACACAAAATATTGTAGCAGATGCACTATCCCGTTCTCTCAGCAACAATCAGCAAGACATCACAACCAACTTCTGCAAAGCAAATTTCAGCGTCATGTACATTCAACACGTTGCATTTGTAAATTTCATTTCGTCGTCATTACAAGACATAGCACAAGAGCAGAGTAAAGACAACGTATGGAAAGAGATTAAACATCTTTGGCAAGATAGGAATAATGTTACCATTAGAAACCATTACACTGTACGCAATGACATTGTTTCGCCGCTCTCATCCTGACAGCAACAATTGGTTATTACGCATTCCTGACGAACTTGTTAACAAATTAATCTGGTATACTCATTTAAGTTATGCACATTACGGAGCCAGAAAATGTTTTCTTATAATGAGACAGAACTGTTATTTTACTAACATGGAGAAGCGTATTCGACGAGTTTTAGCGTCATGTAAAAATCTGCCAGAAAGCCAAATCAGATACGACTTCACATATTCCTCCATTACATCCCATTGTACCTGTTAAATTAATACACATGGCCGCTGTAGACATTTTTGGTCCAATTCCCAGAACTAATAGAGGTTTTTGCTACATCTTTGTCGCTGTTGAACTCACTTCAAAATTTGTTACCTTCACTCCGTTACGCAAAGCTACTGCTGAAACTGTTTCGAAAGCATTTGTAAAATATTTTCTATTTCATGTAGGGCATGTGTTGAAAGTAATTTCCGACAATGAATCACAGTTTCGATCTGCTATATGGACACGTATGTTACGAGCTAGAAACATTTCTCCAATCTATATATCCAGGTACCATGCTTCTTCGAACCCTTGTGAACGTTTAATGAAAGAAATTGGTAAACTGTGTAGAATATACTGCCATAAAAAACATATTGATTGGGACACACACATAATCTCATTCCAGGATGTAATTAATTGCATACTAAATGAATCTACTATGCTGCCTCCGTCTGTTATACTGAAAAATGTTGAACCACCTAACAAAATTAAAGAATTAGTAACCTTTCCTACACCTCGTCGACTTCGACACCATGAAATAATTGACATTACGCTGAACAACATCAAACGTGCCGCAGAGCGCCGGAGAAGATAGCAAAAACAGGTTTGTATAATCCGTGACTTTCACATTGGACAGAAGATATTAGTACGTACACACTATTTATCGAATAGAGGAAAAGGTAGGTGCAGTAAATTTTAACTTATATACGCAGGTCCATATCGGATTCGCAGCATTCCTCACCCCAATGTAGTACACGTCGAAACTTTGAGAACCAGAAAAACCAAAGGGAACCACCACGTGTCGAACGTCAAACCTTTTATTGAATGAAAATACTTTATGATTTATCACACTGTAATGCAATTTCCTAATTTTTTATGACCGATTATGCAATTATATTCACATGAACACCTACTGATGATTATCGTAATTTTTTCTTGGCAAGTGCCCGGCAAGGTAAGGTTAGCAGGTCGCTTTTCTTGTCGTTACACACCAGACCGTGCATATTTTTCCAGATTAACTTACACATTTTATGACCACTTACGCAATTATATTTATATGACTACTTACTGATGATGATTATCGTAATTTTTTTCTTGGCAAGTGCCCGGCAAGGTAAGGTTAGCAGGTCGCTTTTCTTGTCGTTACACCTCAGACAGTGCACATTTTCCAGATAAAATTACGTATCTTACGAATAATTATGCAATTCTATCTAGTGATATATTAATTTTATCAAATTTTCTCTCTATTAAAGTCTTCAATTCTCGCCTCTATTAACTACACAACATACAAGCTGTACACAAACAAGATCACATTTCTTGTCGTTATACACCCTAGAGCGTGCATATTTTCCATTTTTATGTATGTATGATTGTTTTCCTGTTTTGTTTGTATGTGCTGTGAAATATTTAAGATACAACAAACACCAGTTGACTTTAACATTTTGCCTTATGATATCTCAACATCGTGACTACTTTACTTTTTTTTGCTGCTACATTGTGATACACTGTGTACATTTTTGCTTCTGAACACTGTCGATGTTTTTGACATATTACGTTTTCTGTCATGCTATGCTGTATGCTCAATTATGTTACTATAAACCAGGGTATATGAATTAAATGCAAGACATTAATCTTTGTTCATCATTTTCAGAAAGAAATAACGTGTAAACGAAAAAAATTAAACAGAAATGGGAATTTCACCTTCGGAATGAACGAAAGAGGATGCAATACCTCGTGATGAAGAGTAAATGGATCAGAATTAACAAGCATTAATAAGAATATACTATACACATCGTAGAATAGCAGTCTTAACTAATTTTTTCTTTCAGAATACGAGGCGATTGATGCAGGCTGTCAGACAGAACTACACATCTTAGTTTTAGTGATGAAATATGATAGAAATAAGGAATAGTTGTATAATGAATAATGAAGTGACTTTTTGCAGATGATAATGAATAATGATGAAGCTTATGTATTTGCTGTTAGATAAGAGATGCTATGTAGTTATTTAAGTATTTGTTGCAGTTCGTTGTGACAGTATGTCTTATATCGCATGGTATGATGACTGAAGGTTTTGGAAAGGACAGCTAGAGACCATATATATTTTTATACACATTTCACTACCTGTTAATTCGAAGTTCACTACTTTTCAGCATAATATGCGTTTCTTCTTTCCGTTTCATAATCCATTTTTGTATATTTTGCAGAAGAAATTATTCATGAAATTAATGTGGTATAAATAGTTGTTTATTAAACCTATGTCGTTTATGAATGTGATCACATATACTCTACTTGTTTCATAACCTTGCTACAGCTGACTCATGACGAATGACGTTACACATCTTCATTTGCAGCAGTAACTCAAAAACAAACAATGGAATTACTAGTCCCAAATAATGCTACTAGTTTAAGAGAGTTCTGAATAATACTGATCAGCTCTGAATAGTATGTCACTTCAATAATGACTTCTGAATAATACAAAAAAAAATGCTTTGTAACTGGCCAATGAGTGCCAATGATTACTATAACTAAGTGAATTATGCTAATATATGCCATTCATTAGCTCCTGTTTTCAATGATGACTTCTGATGTTTTGTAACTGACCAATGAGTGCCAATGTTCTCTGTAAACAGATAATTTATGAACATTATTCTGTAATACTGCATACATAGTACAGAAATGTTCAATAACTGGGCGATGAGTGCCACCAGTTACTCAAATCAGTTGTTTGACTAGTGTAATTCTCAATGAAGACTACTATGTGACTTAATGTCCTTCACCTTCTGACCTAATTACCAGAAATTACTGCAATATCCATTTGTCCTGTCTATCCTCATGATCATGGAGCACTATATTTGGTTTTTGCACTAATTCTACGTTGGTCTGCTTTACAAGAACATGGTGTTGACACGACATGCTGTCCACCGCCTTGAGCGATGGAGGTGTTATTATGGTCGCACTGTTTGGTGTACCTAGTGTACTACCAAAATGATAGCATGGAATATTATTACGACATTTCAGTGTCTTGGCTACACTGATTAATACTTCAAGGAAAAGAGCTTCAGATTGTCTCACTTGGTGTTGTGCTTCTGTAGAAAGATATGGACTTTCAGTGCAGCTGCGTGCAACCTAAAGTGCTACAACCATGACGCAATCCTTCCCATTCCTTTCCTAATTCTTGTAAAATGATAAAGACATATACTGTGCGTGTGCACTTCCTTTCATTTGTTAATAAGATCAGTTGTCCTGAAAATACTAAAGACTTCTATAGTGCATGCGCACTTTATTTCACTCCTTGATATGTTAATTTGTTGTAAAAAAATGCTAGAGAGTTTTACAGTGCGTGTGTACTCTATGCCATTTGTTAATATGATTTGTACTCATTACGTATACATTTTGTGATTCCCAGATATGTTCTGTATTACAGTGCGTGTGCACTTTCGTCATTTTGTTAACATGATTTGTATTCATTGCTTATACATTTTGTGATTTGCTGATATGTTCTGAACTACAGTGCGTGTGCACTTTTGCCATTTGTTAATATGTTTTGTACTTATTGTGTATACATGTTGTGATTCCGAGATATGTTCTGAACTTCAGTGCGTGTGCACTTTTGTCATTTGTCAATATGATTTTTACTCATTATGTTTATTTGTTGTAAAAATATTAGAGAGTTTTACAGTGCGTGAGCACTCTATGCCATTTGTTAATATGATTTGTACTCATTAAGTATACATTTTGTGATTCCCAGATATGTTCTGTATTACAGTGCGTGTGCACTTGTCATTTCTCAATAGGATTTGTACTCGTTGCCTATACATTTGTGATTTCCTGATATGTTCTGTACTATAGTGCGTGTGCACTTTCGTCATTCCGTTAACATGATTTGTATTCATTGCATATGCATTTTGTGATTTGCTGATATATTCTGAACTACAGTGCGTGTGCACTTATGTCATTTGTTAATATGATTTATATCCATTGCGTATACATTTTGTGATTTCCAGATATGTTCAGTACTACAGTACGTGTGCACTTTATGCCATTTGTTAATGTGATTTCTACTCATTCCATACACATTTTGTGATTTGCTGATATGTTCTGTACTCAGTGCATGTGCACTATATTTTATTTCATGTTCTGCACCTATATATATGTACATATTCTGTGATTGTAAAGTTAATTAATTAAGAAAAAATTGTTGCTCATGGCAAGTCCAATTGACTCACCATCACTGCCAAATTTTTGCCCCCCCCCCCCCCCCCCCAGAGGACGGTTATGTAAGGTGTATGCTTCGCCGGCGATGGGCGAGGCATGACAGAATCTCTGACCAGAGAGTAGTTTATTGTTAGTTGTTGCTTGTCGCGAGTCTGCGCTTGTCTACGCGAGTCGACAGTAGTAGTCAGTCGGATACAGTAGTCAGTCGGATATGGTAGTAGGGAGTCGGCATGCGTCGGCTGTGTGCTCTGGTCGCGACTCTGGTCAGGACTCTGGAGGATGAGTATTGTTGTAGAAGGTAAAGAAGCAGCCTTGCGCATAATTAATAATGTATGTTAATTGTAATTTAATTTGTTCAGAAAAAATGCCCCAATAATAATTTCACTATAAAGTAAATCTTTTGAAGAAAAAAGCATTCATTTCAATTTAAAGAATTTTTTCAATGCATTATCATTGCTTCCAAGAATCAAAAAAAATATATGCCAGCATTGCACGAGGCTGTGTCTATAAATAAGAGCAGAAATAGTTGCAGTTTTTATTGAGGTAAGAATTTTTGCTTTTGTTATTCAGAATACAGGGCCGAAGGTCAGCACTGCTGTCCTTATAAAATTTACCAGATATTATTATTTCTGTTAGGAGGTTACAGTTGGTTCATGGTTCATGATTTAATTGATATTATTGTGTCGTTTATTAATTTTTGTGGAGAGGTTACACTTGGCTCCATTTTCATTTAACAAAATTTCATGCGGGGAGGTTATAAGTGTCGTAGTGCTTTTTAGTTTACTGTAACAGGAGCATCATGTGTGAGAATTGCGGATGTTTCTGTAGGTTAATTGGTATGGAGAAACATGTTTGATCTTTTGGTTAGTGTTTTACTGGAGAATGAAGCGGGGAAGCTGAAAATGTGTCAGATGAGGCCCTTCAATTGAGTCATAGGCTACGTAGTCAAGACAAGAAAATCATGGAACTGGGAAGAAAGATTTATGCGCTGCAGGCAGAAGCAGAAATGGCACATTTTGAATAAGGTAGGTTGAAGAGGGAAAGTGACAGTGGGAGTTGGGAGGTGACAATTAACAGGCAAAAGGAGAAAACCTCACAAATCGCATTTCAAATTCTGGTTAGCAATCAGTTTGAGTTGTTACCTGAAGTAGGGGAAGAGCCTCAACCAGTTTTTGAGCTTGATAGGTTTCAGGAGCCTCGTAGGATCGACTTCTGAATAAGGCTACGTCTGTAGAAGAGTCACCCAGAAAGAAAAAGGTCTTGCTACTAGGCAGCAGTTACAGAAGAGGCGCAGACAAATTGCTGCACCAAAAGCTTGGAACAGAATACCAGATCACAAGCCTCGTGAAACCTATCTCCAAGTTTAGCCTGGTGACAGAACACAGGAGCCTTGTGTAGAAACTGTGATGGCGAGGATAAGGTACTTAAGAGTAGAAGGAGCAGGAAACAGCCTGATTAGCAACGTAGACTATAGCATTAAAGGTAACCTGGAGGAAATAGGAGCAGCAACAGCAAATCCTATCTGTTCTTGGCGTTCCAATGCTTTTGTGTTCGCCTTCTTGACTTTCTGTTAAACTTCCCTTAGCGTTCTAGCAAATACCTTGACATTTTCCCCGTATTTCCCCAATTTTGGTTGAATTATGAGTACATCGAATAGAGAAGGCATTTTACGTCCATACACGACCTCATAAGGCAATAATCCCGTCCATGTATGACTTTTTGCGTTGTAAGCACATACGATGAAATCTAGGTATATATCCCAGTCCAAATGTTGTGACACCACGAAGTGACTCAGCATTTTAGCTATAGTCATATGCACTCTTCCTGTACGACCATTTGCCTGCGGGTGAAATGGACTCGTACACAATTTCCTAACTTTCTGTAAGCGACACAATTGCTTAATGAGATCGGACAAGAAATTAGCCCTCTGGTCTGTGATAATTGTTAAGAATCCAATGATTCACCATAGCGTTCGCTACAGTACTTACCTTCTGATCTGGTATTGCTACCTTAACCAAATACCTCAATCATTGTCAATACATATTTGTTTCCTGACTGACTCTTATGAAACGGTCCTAGGACATCAGCTCCTATCATTTGAAATGGATAATCAGACTCCGGTACCTTTGCAATTTCACCTTCTGGTAACGCAAATCAGCACACTGTGCACACAGAATGCAGTTCTTTACAGATTGTTCCACATCAGCCCATCTTGTTCTCCACCAGAACCTCTCTGCTAACCTTCTGTCCGTTATTCTATTACCCCCGTGACCTGAGAGTACGTGATCATGAGCTTGCTATGGTACCTCTGTCCATAAAGCTGCTGGAACTACCACACATGGTCCACACTTAGTTGATCTACACAATATGCCATCTTGCATGACAAACTGTGGATCTTTATAGTACACTTGACACTCTTTATCCTTTGCTTGCTCTGTTTATATCTTTAAATCAAACCCCCGAAACCAGTATTGCTCCTATGTTCCTACTAAGCGCATCAGCATTTGCGTGTTGAACCTCTGGTTTGTGTTTTATGTCATACTTAAATTCGCTTAACTTCAAAGCCAATCTTGATAGACAATTTGCAGGATCTTTCAGCCGAAGTAGCCATTTTAATGCTGCATGATCAATAACAACAGTGAATTTACGGCCATACATGTAACGTCTGAAATAAGAAACACCATAGCTCAAAGCTAAGATCTTCTCTGTGGTAGAATATTTCTTTCGGCCTTATTAAGCTGGCGTGAGGCAAATGCGACTGGATCCTCTCTCTCCTCAATCACCTGTCCTAAAATAACACCCAAAGCTGTAGAACTAGCGTCGCAAGACAATATTAACTCTTTTGTGAAATCTGGAAACAGAAAAACTGGATCTGAAGTTAATATATCCTTCAAATTTTGAAATGCTCTCTGACACTCGGGTGTCCAGCTAAATTAACCCCTTTTTTTAACAATTTCGTCAATGGTTATGCTATTTCAGCAAACCCCTTCACGAATCGACGATACTAATTTGATAATCCAGTAAAAGATTCTAACCGCTTAACAGTCTTTGGAATGGAAAGTCACGTACTGCCGATGTAAGGCGCGGATCTGTCCTTACTCCGTCCTAATTATATTCCCCAGATAGTTTACTTGCGTCTGTGCAAAGCGACATTTTTCAGTACTAAGCGTCAGTCGAGCTTTCTCTAACCTGTCAAATACTGATTACAAACGATGCACATGCGCCTCTAGTTTTTTCGCAAAGACAATTATGTCATCCAAGTAGACCATACATTTACTAGGTTTTAAGCCTCTGACGGCCCCATCCAGCTCGTGGTCGTGCGGTAGCGTCTCGCTTCCCGCGCCCGGGTTCCCGGATTCGATTCCCGGCGGGGTCTGGGATTTTCTCTGCCTCGTGATGGCAGGGTGTCGTGTGATGTCCTTAGGTTAGTTAGGTTGAAGTAGTTCTAAGTTATAGGGGACCTAAGTTATCCAATGTGTCCGTAATACGGTATTAGGAACTGGATACGCATCTAACACTGTTTTCTCATTCAAAAATCTATAGTCACAGCAAAATCGATATTTCTTTGTCCCATCTGTCGATTTTTTAGGCACAAGGACCACGCTGCTGGACCACGCACTGTAGCTATGTTGTGTGATTCCATCTGACAATTGTTGATCTGCAAACTGTTCTATCAAAGGGTGTAAATGCTTTGGCACTCGATACTGTTTCCTAAACACTTGTGGATGATTCCCCGTTGGTATCCTACGCTGTGTGACCGGTGTAGCCGGTGACACTCCCTGTATCTTGAACAAATCCCTATACCTCTCTAACAATGTTTCCATCAATGATCTGTCCTCACACTTCAGGTGCTTCACCTTCTCTCGCAACGTAGGCAAATCGACGGTTCGTCCTGTTTCACTCTGAAACCCATAACCCTCCATATCCTCATCCTCATAAACTTCTAACGTGGCTGTATTGACATAAGTTAGCCCAACACATCATTAGTCACTAGTGGTTCTACCAAACACACTACGTCTTAGGGAATGTCAATATCAACTGATACTGAGATTAGTTTTCCTGTACCTGCTGGTACCCTGTCATGCAAATCAACCTTTAATGCATTTATACACAGTTTATCTGACGCTACCTTAGCAATAGGCGCATCTTTTGATACAAAAACATTTGCAACTGTAGTCTTCAACGGAAATAGCTTACCATCTAGTTCAACCGTTCGTTGCCAAATATCGATTCTAGCACGATGCCTGACTAAAAAAAACGAACCCCAGTATCGCAGGAACACCTTGTCCCACAATCGACAGCACCTCAATTTGCTCATTAAACCTTACGTTTCCTCTCTTAAACCCAAGCCGTGTTGTCCCATTTGCATCTACTGCATTGCCGCCAATTGCACGCAATGTATACCTTGGTCTCTGTAGTCTGCTGTTATGCATGAGATCCAGACTCACAACCGATGTATGAGGTCCGTCTAAAAAGTATCCGACCTTTGATTTTCCGCGGAAAATAGAGACGATAGCGCGGCGCCACTGTACACAGTAGAGGAAGAGACCTTTATGCGCATGCGTGAATTTTGTCCCTGCATTCCAGAGTGTCAGTCGCTGCCTGTCAGTCGCTGAGTGAGGTGCTACACAACGTGCTCGTCGGATTACCGATTCTCTCAAGATGACTGAACGTGTTGAATAAAGATACTGCATCAAATTTTGTCAAAAGCTTGGTGATTTTCAAAGCGAAACAATTCGTAAGATTCAGCAGGTGTTTGGAGAAGATGTGATGGGTGTAATACAAATTGAGGAGTGGTTCAACCGATTCAAAAATGGCCGTGCATCAGCGGAGAGTGACCAGCGTTCTGGCAGGCCCCATACTGCTCGGAGAGCAGCTGTTGTTTAGAGTGTGTAAAATTTGGTGGCAGATCGTCGTTTGACCGTGCGGGAGATTGTCCAAGAGGTTGGAGTGAGTAAAGATTCTGCACGTGCAATTTTGCGTGATGATTTGAACATGCACCTAGTGCCCAAGTTGTTGTCGCCGGAAGATAAACAGGGTGTCTACGTGGACAAGAAAAAAAATTCCCGGATTTTTCCCGGATTTCCCGGTTAAAAACACAATTTCTCCCGGATGAAATTGCGTATAAAGCAGGTGAAAATACATCCGTGTTAAGTGACTTTTCCTCGGAGCTGTAAAACCTATCAGTCCTTTGAATTGTAAGGGTCTTATACCGGCGGAGGACGTCCTAGCACTTTAGGGAACGAAATCCAGGAAAAACAATGCGTTTGGACAGTTGTTTGATGCGAGACAATATGCACAGGGTTTATTTTCGTATTGCGAAAGTATATACACAAATTACAGCACGGTAGCTTCCGAAACTCTAAAATAGAGATTGCGTTGAGCGATGCACTTTTGTCAGCCAGTCATAGCTCATGTCACGTGATCTTGCTAGCGAATGACGGCAGTTAATTTAGAGCGCGTGCGTTACGAAGGTAGGCCGAGCTCGCTCAACTCAGCAAAGTGCGTTTCTACACCGGTTAACTCGTAAGTAGATGTATATGTACGAACGAGAATTGCATCGTCTATTGGCATCCACAGTTATTAGTCCTACAATGATAGGAAGTCCTAGGCCTACTACAGACTCTAATTTGGCAATTAAAATCGTGCCAAAATGATTATCAGTTGCCTAGAAAAGTCGAAGTGTTCTGGCAAGAAGAGACTTGTGACACTGCTCAGTAACACATTATGCACATGTTTTTGAAGGTCAATTACACTTTTTGCCATCGATTGCATAATTTTTTATCAATGAAAGAACAACATTAAATATGAAAACGAACTTGAAGCTCGGTCTTTTTTTTAGCGTGTGTTACACGTTAAGTCATATCAAATACAAATGCACAGTAAAATTTTAAATAGTGGCATAAATGACTTATCTTCTGGGCCAGACATTTTTCAAATGGCTGATACACAAAGTGTTAAGTTTTGAATGAGAGTTACAACGGTCCGCAGCTCGTGGTCGTGCAGTAGCGTTCTCACTTCCCACGCCCGGGTTCCCGGGTTCGATTCCCGGCGGGGTCAGGGATTTTCTCTGCCTCGTGATGACTGGGTGTTGTGTGATGTCCTTAGGTTAGTTAGGTTTAAGTAGTTCTAAGTTCTAGGGGACTGATGACCATAGATGTTAAGACCCATAGTGCTCAGAGCCATTTGAACGTTTTTTTTTTTTTAGTTATAACGCCCTGTGATTTAAGAAATTCACTGCACATTCTCACACGTAACATAAATAAACTTGCGTGGAAATTTACTTTGAAAGTAACGCATCTCAAGCCACTATTCGTAACATATTCTGGTGTTCTGTTAGAAATGTAAACAATTGTGGCGCCACGCACATCGAATGCACTTTAGTTGTTACAGACGTACTGCATAATCTTCGACCTAAAGCCTTTGACACTTTTCGGTGTCGGCAAACTGGTCTGTGCATTGTGTAAATTACCCATTTTCTATGCAACTAAACTTTTATTTTGGTATTATTCTCTGATTTATGTTTCATTGCTGCAGTATTATTCAGCAGTAGTGGACTAAAGTTCTTTGTCAAGGTATCAGATCTGACACGTCAAACCTACAAAACTTTAACTGAAATCTAAAACAATGAAAAATCCCGGAATTCTAAAAAATTCCCGGGTTTTTCCTGAATTTGTCCCAGATGAAAAAATTCCCAGGTTTTTTCCGGATGTCCCGGGCCGTATACACCGTGAAAAAGACCTCCGTTTCGACGTTGCACAGGATCTTCTGGACACCACCAACACTGATCCTGGGTTTCTGAACACCGTGATAACTGGAGATGAGTCATGGGTGTACAGGTACGTCCCAGAAACAAAAAGACAGTCGTCGCAATAGAAGCAGTTCGGCTCGAAAGACCAGACATGTGGACGGCAAAAAACTGGCAACTGTATCACGACAACAACCCCAGACATTCATCCCACTTGATCCAAAATTTCTTGGCCAAACATGGAATTATAGCCGTTCGCCAATCTCCCATCTCTCCAGATATGGGTCCTTGTTTCCAAATTAAAGAAGCCACTGAAAGGATCATGTTTTGAGAGTAGAGAAGAGAGAATGCGGAACACGACGATGAAGCTGAACACCATTTCAAAAGAAGACTTCCAGAGGTGTTTCCAGCAGCGGAAGGATCGGTGGGCTAAGTGTGTGCAGGCACAAGCGGCCTACTTTGAAGGGGATTAGGGTCTCAACCCCGTCAGGTATTCGAAATACTTTTTCTGGCCAAAGGTCGGATACTTTTTAGACATGCCTCGTATGTGCCACTGTGGCCACCAAAAACTCACACTGTTTCCCATTTTCCCAAGCCACTAGCGAAGAATCCGTCTTTGCGTGCGGTTTACATGTACTTCTCTTTACGGGGAATACTTCTCGACAGTCGGAAGACTCCCATTGTCTTTTAAAGGTTGTTTTTCCCCTTTATAGTGATTCCGCTTCCTCAACCCACACTCCCATGTGCTTTATACCCAAACTGTTGAAAATTAAAACATAGCAGTTGACGAAACTGCGTTTTCACATGACTCTTCCGCCCACAGTGGTGACATACTTTACTTGACATAAACAGTCTCTGCTCATTTTGAGGCCTCGTAGCACTATTTACCTCTTGCAGATGCATAGCTATTCTCATTGTCGCAGCTACAACCTGTGGATTATCCATACTTACCCTGCGTGAAAATTCTGGGGCAATCCCCATCAGATCTAGGGCCCTGTCCGCTTCTTTCAATAACACAGTGTCCGCATCCGGTTTGCCAGCCAACACGTAAGTTTGCCCTTTCAACTTGCGTATTCCATCCGAAAACACTTCCACTGTCTCATTTGCCATCTGCATCAAATTACTCAATTTTTCACGAAGGAACCGCGCACTATTCTGTTTTCTGTACCGATGCCTTAATCCGTCTGCCAATTCTGTGAACGAAGTAATCTTACCCAAAACCTCGTGGTACATAATGTACGTCTTAGCCGTACACAACAAGAGCAATTTGGCAATCTGAAATGATATCTGCTCAGACCAGTAGTACAAGCTAGCTGTGGATAACACGTCCTGTGTAAAAATAGTGACATCATCCGATGTTTTACCAAAAAAATGGGAATAAGGCCAGCGGCTGTAGGATCTACAGGTGGTAATGGAACTGGTAGAACTGCTTTGGACATATCAGACCCAGACTGTATCGAATGCACCGTTAAATTAAGCAATTCTTGAGCCATCTGCTCTTTCTGCTCCTGCAATAACTTAACCTGCTCCGTTAGAGCGGAAATTGTATCTGTGGTAGAAGCTGCTCGCTCTTGCGCCGTATTTGTGCAATTTCCTTCACAAAATAAGCTCTACTTGCTACACACGACCACACAAAACATATAAAAATTGCTTATTACTCCGTCTCTCTGCCAACCAACGGCACTTATTACAGTCCTCTTTCGCATGACCGTAATTCCCGCACGTGGAACACACGACAGGAACATATCTATCACAAAACACACTATGGTCAGACAAGATACACATTTTACACACTACTGTACTAAGTACATTTCCCTACAATTCTCCTTAAACTCAGACACGTTAGCCAGTTCACTATGTTTCCACAAAGTTACTTTCAGATGACTGCTTCCACAAAGTTACTTCCAGATGACTGTGTCCTAATCCAGACAGGCTCACAACCAAAGAAATATTTGTATGAACAAGAAAGTTGTTCAGCAATTCACTACCGCCGCGAGGGATTAGCCGAGCGGTCTAAGGAGCTGCAGTCATGGACTGTGCGGCTGGTCCCGGCGGAGGTTCGAGTCCTCCCTCGGGCATGGGTGTGTGTGTTTGTCCTTAGGATAATTTAGGTTAAGTAATGTGTAAGCTTAGGGACTGATGACCTTAGCAGTTAAGTCCCATAAGATTTCACACACATTTTTTTGAATTCACCCCCAACTGCTACTATTGCTGCGTGGCTCTGGTACGACACACTCGCACAGGCTCTCGAGGCTGATGTGGTAGGCATCAGAAGAAACACTTCTGACACCAGTTTTGCAGGTGGCGAGTATTTGGAGGCGTGGCAGATGGATGGCGTGTCAGGAGGCACTCTCCCAGTTCGCCACTTGTCGGTTCCTCAGGGAAGAGGAGGTGGTTGTAATAACCTGTGTTAACCATTCATTTCTGCAATGCATCTCTCCTTTAGCGATGCTACGAAGGTCCTCTGCCGCTGCTTGTCCGGGTGCGCCGCGAGAGCCTGGCAGCTACTCAGGAAGTGGAGGCTGAAGGAGGTGGCGCGTGCGTATGTGGCCCACACACTACGGCCTAGGAGGACCTCGATCCCCTTCCGTAACTGTGGCTTATCTTTGCTCTCTGAACCGCGATGACGGTTGTCGGGTGGTCGAGAAGTGCCGCCGACCCTGGCCTGCCGTGCAGGTAGGCCTCGTGGCTCCACTGAAGAGTCAGAAACGCTGGTGTCCTGGCCCAAGTCGACACGGAAGACCTCCAGGTCTTCCCATCTCCGTTGGAAGCTGTCAGCAGCGCAGAACACGTGACTGGTGCTTACGGAGAGGAAGACATCTCTCCGGCAGCTGTTGGCGGTGTTGAGTACGAGCAGGAAATCTACAACAGACTTACACCCAGCGTTAATACCGTGTCAAGCAATCAAGTACGCGCGTCCTGTGCGCCAACGATCCTTCTGCCCAACTCCCTTCTGAACTCATTTGGAGTATTCGTAGTGTGAAATATCGGCTGGTGTTGTCCGAACATCAATTTTAATGACCGCATAGGCTTTCCTAGTACGAATGTATCAGCGATTCATATCACGCCCTGTTTGCTTAACTGACTGGTCCGTAGCAGTATTCAGTATGCCTTCTTGGGCTGGCGACGCGGCTGCTTTCTTCACTCAATAAGGTGATGTGATACTTCTCAGTCGTGTTGTTGTACTTAGCTCCTGCTGATGCTAGCTACCCAGTTCGCGCAAAACGCTGATGTCCTGCACTCCGCCTGACCTGCTAACGTGATGAAACGCTACCGTTTCGTTTCGCGCTTGTTGAGACTCTCGCAAGGAACACAAAGTGAACGAGGTCTCGCAATTATGAAATTCTGCGGCCAGCTACCTGTTAACTGGGCTCGTACGTAACAGTAAACACTCGTGTGGGGTTTTTCCAGGTTCTGGAGCCACATGATCAGCCCTGGGTCAACATTGCAGTTAGCAGTGTGATCACTGAGCTATGTGAATTATTTTTCATTGAAACAAAGTCTCATACCTGTTCTATGTCTGTTGCTGCGATTAGGAGATAAGGATACACTAATCATGGCCTGCACCTGATTAGGAGGGGAGGGAAAAGGAAATATTACTTAAGCACCTTGCAGAAAGTTTAAGTGTAGCCACAAACACAGAAGACTAAATTTCTGTGATTTCTGGAATCAAAGGGGAGCTTCTTTTAGATTAGAGTCAGGTTACAGACAGAGTAAATGAGCTTACTGTATGCCTAGAGCACGTGGAAAATTCTGAAGCGATAGATGTTCTGTGCCACTCTGAACTCCACATAACCGCAGGATGGAGAAATTAAATATCAGGGATTATAGACTTGCATCATTTTCGTGTAGAGTTAACATGGAAAAAGAAGGAGTTGCATCATATGTAAAAGTCGTATACAAAGTCAACAACGTTGAAACAAACAGTTTTTGTGCTGATCCGAACCTAGAAGCATGTGCTTATAAGTTGTAGCTGTATAGTACTTCTGTGATAATAGTAACAGTCTACAGAGCCCCTCTTGGAAACTTCTAGCTATTTATGGGAAATCTAGACGCCTTAATGAGCTACCTGTCAGACGGCAAACAGCAGTTGGTAGTTTGTGATGTCGGTGTACATTTCTTAAACAGACAGAAAAATAAACAATAAATGTTATTTGAATGTTTCAATCTAATTTCAATAGTCACTTTTCCAACTCCTGTGTAGCATAATAATAGGACACTGATTGATGACATTCTTATAGACAGTTCTCAGGCAGAAACAGTGAAAGTGTACCATATTCCTAATGGACAACCTCCTCATGATGCAAAATTCATCGAAATAAACACTACAGCACCTTACAAACCTGAGGCGCATTCATCAAAGCAGTGAGGCCCACTGATGAGAACAGGGTATAGTGATTTAAGAGTAAGCTAAATGGAGTGATGTGGGATGAGATATGCATAGAAAGAGATGTTAATGTCAAATTCAGTTTATTCCATAGTAAATTTGTGTCAATATTCCTATAAAATTATCCAGAAGATCCATTAAAAATACAGGTAAGCTGTGGATAACTAAGAAAAAGAAAGTGGGAAATTTATATAAAGACCAGAGAATGTCAAGATCTGACATTACTTGCATACTATAAAAATACAATAGTACCTTTTGGAAAGTCACTAAAATGTACAAGAGTATGCATGTCACGACAAAAATAAATAATTCAGATAGTAAGACTGAAACCATGTGGTATATTGTCACATGGGAGACAGGACAGCCAGTCAGTGTACAAGGTTCCACAACAACTGAACTAAATGACAATATTATGACTGATAATTCAAAAGTCGTAACTACTTTTAAGAATCACCTTCTAAATTTAGAAGCAAATATAGTGTGCAAATTTATGTACACACACACACACACACACACACACACACACACACACACAGAGAGATTAACAATAAAGTGTACATAAATAAAGAGATTAATAGGAATGAATTATTTTCAATTAATGCCCAAATTTTTGATTTTTATAGTTTCTTTCTTTGAGGCCATTTTAACGTGAACTTACTTCTGATGTCCTTGGTTACAATCATCTTCTTCCGCCATGAATATTTACCTGTGACCGTGTCTAGCCGAGCGGTTGTAGGCGCTTCAGTCTGGAACCGCTCGACCACTACGGTCGCAGGTTCGAATCCTGCCTCGGGCATGGATATGTGTGCTGTCCTTAAGCCGTCGGCACACGGACCGTGCTGTCGAACGTTAACGTTGAACGTGCCAAGTGCAACGTGCTGCTGAACGCTCAGGAACGATGCGACTTGTGCATACGGTACGTGGGCCCCAACGTGGTATACGCGATCGCAACGCACTCCAGCGGCAGTTGAGGGATGCTTCTAGGTCGTAAATCACACTGTTTACTCAACGGGCGCGCGTAAAATTCCCACGCTAGCTCTATTAGAAAGTACATTTCCTCCATCGTCCACGCAAAGGAAAGTACCATGTCCAATCAATAAGGGCACAGGCTTATAAAAGTTCCATAACAAACAGTGCATTACAAATTTGGAATACTTCTCCACATCTGATAAATATAATTTCATCATTCCCACATTTTAGTAAAACCCCAAGGTCAGTCTTAATCACTGTTCCTACCCAGTAGCAGATTGTTTGCAACAAGTAAATTACGAAGCGTAAAAGAAAAAGGAGCAAAATATCTTTATACAAGTAGCGCAAGCTGTCCTATAGATTAAGCCAATCGAACAAACTTACCCCTCAAAAAAAAGGTATACTGACATTTACATAACATAAAATGTTATAGTACATATTTATATTAAACTAATAACTAAGTATCAGAACCTAATAAAAACGCGAATGTTAGGAAAAAAAATTGGCAGTCCCACGACGCGAACCACAGCCCCATTCAATAACTGCATATAATACAGCGACACTACTCATTACGCTAAACCAACATCAGACACTGTACGGTATATCATATTGTGTTACGCTTTGCTGAAAATCTTAATCGTAGATATGTTATTAATTGAAATTTAATTATAACAAATTGTACCAAAAACAATACGTTTTGTGTGGATCTTCAGTGTGTCGCTGCCTTCAAATAGCCTACTCTCATAATACACAAGTTACAGTAATTCTTTTGCCACGAATATTATGTTTCTCATTATTTTATTGGAACGAATTACACAGTTAACAACGGGTTTTCCAGTGATTCTCATTTTGCTGATGCTCAGAAACGGCATATATATACATATAGGCTTGAAATGAATGCCAATATGGCGCCTCACAACTCTGTACTGGAGGGAGACGGCGTGCTTGTGACGTAGGTGGCGTTGTGCCATCTCATTGGTCAACGCTCAGACGCACGCTCAGAATATCTGACATGCCAGATGTTGCTCTGCACGTTCGGAAAGACTCCCGAGCGCTCTATTCCACGCTATGACATCAGAAACTCGGCACGCTCAACGCCCTACGTTCGGATGCACGGTCCGTGTGCCGACGGCTTTAGGTTAGTTAGGTTTAAGTAGTTCTGAGTTCTAGGGGACTGATGACCTCAGATGTTAAGTCCCATAGTGCTCAGAGCCATTTGACAGTGTCTGTAACATTTCTTGACCGGGATTCTTCTTCCGAAGGCAGGCGGCTTGTGGACCTAGCATTGAGATGATGCGAGGTAGAAAAGAAAACTTTCGTGGTTTTGCACAAATGATAATTATTATTCAACAACTTACATATGGAATTATAATTTACCATGTATTTACAATGAGGGTGCTCCAAGAGCGGTTACTTGTTTCTTTGCCAACATTGCTAGTCTCTGTGCGCATGCGCGCCAAATCTGTTTGTTAACTGCGCAACAACCGTTAAATGTTCCACATATCATTGTGTTCGGTCGTCCGCACTTCCACTCGCGCTTTTAGTGTCGTTCACACACTGAACGTCGTACTTTCCGCCGAATAACTCAAGTGGCGTGGTCTTCCATCGTGAGTGCGGTGCATGTGCGTTTATTCACCAAGAACCGATGCTGTGGCAGATAATTCACCTTTCATACAGCCTGGGAAGGATCTTCTCCGTCGTATCCACATGTTCAGTGGGGTGAACACTGCACAACAACACCTGACATCAAGGTAATGATGCTTTCACAATTGTAGTTAGCTGATTAATATATAGACGTTGCGTTGCATGACATTACCATAATTGCTTCGTTGCACTGTTGCACCCGCATTTGAGTACCACTACATGCTTGGTCGTTCAGCTTGTTGTGAGAAGCGCTTTTAGTCCTTGAGGTTTTTTCCTTTTAGATAGTTCTTCAAATTCATCATTTACATATGGCTTGATATACACATAAAATTCACATAAATATTTTGACATAACAATGCATATTACAATGGCTTACGTATAAGGCTGACACTCCACCCTTTATTTGCATAAAACTTAGAAAATTTTTAAATATTAAAACATTACAAAATTCCTTTTTCAATTACAGTTGCTGGTTAGCTTCAGTTTGTTAGCTTCAAAAAAATTTCTTTGTACTTAAATACAAATTTTCATTAGATTCTGTTGCTACATACGCATTTAATGTATCCACATTTTATTATCCAGTCATGCATACATCACTTATGAAAGTTCAATATTTTCCCAGGAAGAAACATGGAAAAGAATTTACATCATATATATATATATATATATATAGCTTTGAGTTCGTAACGTGAAAGTTTTTGCATTACGTCATGCTTACCTCTTTACGATTATGTGGAAATGTCGTCGTTTATATTCGCTTGTGACGCTATATGAATTGATTAGTTTTATTTAAGGTCACATGTCTCCGTGTTTTGTGCACTTTGTAGTGAGTAGGTACCGGTCAATGTTTTGTAGCTGCACTGCGACGACGTATATTCTTATTCTTCATTTGCTTGATGACCAAAATATACACATAGACATACTAATAACTAAATCATTTCCTTGAGGTGCGGCCCGTTTTCTCATTTGGTATCTATAACACCCATAGTAAATCTCTTCTTCTGCACCGTGTCGATGCACTGTCGCTGCAATATAAAAAACTTATAACTGACTTAAAAACTAATTGTGTTTCGTAGCTCATAGACTACGCATATACTCACTCATAACATTCGCTGGCAGATGTTTCTTCATAATTCATTCTTATTTATTCATATATATGTTCACTTGCATTTTTAATCCTCCTATTCCTTTACCATGTTAAGAAAGTTACTTTGACTTTTTCTACGGTATCCCATCCTTTTGTTAGCTAACATGTCCTGTATGTTTCGTCGTAATGATTTCTTTTACCATTACTTGTAATGTATATGTTTTAGTGTTGACGTAACTTTGCATATTGATATAACATTATACTCTTTCGTTCGCTCATAGTAAAATATGGTTGTTGCGTGTTAATATTTATTTTGAAATTGAGTTTGACACTTGTGTAGCTTCGTGTTCCTAGCTGGTTGAGCCGCGAGTTAGCCTGTTGCGCTTGCGAAAGGTCAATGTCTCTTCCCTAGTACTGACTAAACATGCATTGTTGAGCGCGCACAGCTGAGTCGTACGCTGCTCCAGTTTGCCTTTCGCTTCCCGTGAAGCTGTGCCTTTTCACTTCCTCCCAAACAAATGTTTGCTTACAAAATAAGAAAATTACTTGAGCTTATACACATTTCATTTAAAATACATATAATAAAAATTCTTACCATAATAACGATGATATTACTTATAAATATATTTTATGACAAGAAAACTGCTGTGACATTAGGTAATTTTGGTATAGGTTATTTCCATTCGTCAGTTTGCTTTGTGTTAAACATAACTTCATTAGGAGTAAAACCTGTGGAAGAGTGGAGGAGATTGTTTACTATTTGCATAAATGGAGTCACGTGTTCAGTCCATCGTGAATGTTAATTATGAGGGTATGTCCTTATAAATCTATTGAATTCCTTAAACACTCCGCGGGACTTGCTTCTGGGTGGGAAAAACTTACCAAGATGTGTTTAATGCCCTGTGTACTTATGAACTGATTCCATTTTTTCCTACGAAATAGGCTGCATTGTCTGTTAATATGACTTTGGGTTTCCCTACTCTTCGTAAATCATCATCTTCAGTTATCCTTATGATGCTGCTGGCTGCAGTGGTTTGGATATCATAAAGTTTGATGTATTTTGTGAGAATATCATAAAGAGCTATTGTGTATCTGACACCACCACTTATGGCCCTGCGATATCCAGAGAAACCATTTCCAATGGAGCTTTGGTTAGTATGGGGTGTAGTTCTGTAAACTTTGACATACTGGATGGTTTTGTTCTTTGGCACATAGCACACGTTTTTAATATTTGTGAAACACGTCGTCGTAAAATAGGAAAGTAACAAAGTTAGGAAATCTTGTCTGTACATTTTGTTACTCCATAGTGTCCCCATACTTCATGTGTGTGTTTGATAGATTCGTCGATATATTCCTCTGGAAGGCATACACACCAGTGGTTAGAACTTTCGCGCTTCTGGTGGAACAACATGCCTTTGTATAACTGATACCATTTACTTACCTTGTGGTTTGCATTCCGGTTAAGATTTTGTATCACCTTTTTCCACCTGTTGTCTTGATGTTGTGTTAGTCCAATTTGCTTACAAAAATTTTAATAGTCTGATTTTTGTGCACTACTTTGCATCAGTAATGTTCGGATTTCTGAATCGTGTTCAGACAGTTCACTGAACTTGTCTAGTCCCTGCGGTAATCTAGATAACGCAACTTCAATAACATTCTGACTGCCCTTTAGGTATATTATTTCAAAATTGAATTCCTGCAGGTACAAACACCACCTCCCTAGTCTTCGGTGTAATAGTTTACATGTTAAGAGAAAAGATAATGATTGGTGATCACAATAGACCTTAGTGTTTTTACCCCAAAGAAAATTTACTCAAATTTCTTAAACACTCAAATCACTGCTAAATTTTCCAGTTCTGTTACGGAATATGCTCCTCCTCCCTCTGATAAAATTCTGCTGGCAAAGCTGATGACTTTGGGTACTTTTTTCCCTTCTTCTCCTTGTATCTGGAACAAACATGCCCCAGCCCCTGAGACGAGGCGTCCGTGTTTAAACAAAAATCTTTGGGCATGTCATGACGACTCAAAATGTTTATTGATATTAAAGCATTTTTAATTTTGGTAAAGTCCTCCTGGCATCTCTCATCCCATAAGCAAGGCTTAGTCTTTCTCAACAGGTTAAGTAGGGCATCGCTATTCATAAGCTGCTGTGGTATAAATTTTCAGAAAAAGGAAGTTGGTCCTAGATATGCTTTCAATTGTTTTCTGTTCCTTGGAGGTGGACAATTACGTATGGCATCTTGTTTCTTTGGGTCTGGTAATATACCCTGTTCTGATATGATATGTCCTAAGAATTTTACTTGTTCTTTGCCAAAGTTAGATTTCTTTAGATTTTCTATTACTCTGCACTTTGTAAATCTTTGAAATACCTTTTCTATTATACTAGTGTGTTCTGCCCAAGTTGATGCGGCTGTTAACATATCGTCAACATAAATGGTAACTTTACTGAGCAATTCAGGTCCTAGGACTCCGTCCAAAGCTGATAAAAATACGCCTGCGCTAATGTTTAAGCCAAAGGGTAGAACTTGAAATTCATAACTCCTGCCAGTGCAGACAAATGCTGTGTGTTTTCTACTCTCCTCAGGTAACTTTATTTGCCAGTAAGATTTTTTGAAGTCAAACGTGCTGAAATATTTGGTGTTATGAAATTTTAGCAATCGTTCATCTAAATTATCTGGCTTTGTTCTTACTGGTACTAGGCTTTTGTTTGTGCCTCTAGCATCTAAAACTAGTCGTACTGATCCATCAAGTTTGCTAACTGGTAATATTGGGCTGCAATATGGAGAAAATGATGGCTGTATGATTCCCCATTCGCACCTTCTGTTGGTTTCCTGCTTAACTGCTTCATGCTTTGCCCACGGTATAGGGTAAGACTTACGTGAGGATAGACATTAAGTTTATGTTCGTAATCTTTGATTACTCCTGGGTTCTTATTAAAAACACTTGCATACTTTAAAATTAAGTCAGAAAGCTCTTGTCGTTGTGTAGCATCTAGAATATTTGATTCGTTCAATTTTTGCTCTACTAATTCCTGGTTAACTTAAGTGTCGGTCTCGTGTTTGTTATCACATTTGTTCACAAAATACACGATGTGATATGAATACTGTACAGTGACATGGGGTTCTGACTTTACTTTGGCATACCTCTCCAGTGTGATAATCAGGCTGATAGAAAATCTTTGGTCTTTCACAAAGAAATGGCACTTACCATAACCTATGCCTATTTAGGTTTTGTAGGTTCTAAATGTGTCAATACCTATCAAGCAGTTGACTATAAGTTTGTCTACTGTTAAAAAATTAGACTTCACAGAGAATTGTTCAATGTTCATGGTGATAAGAGCTTGGTGTTTTACTAATTTGGTTTTGCCGCCTGTAGCGGTTTGTACTTCGCAGTTTTGCACTAGCAGAACAGGAAATTTATTCCGCCTTTTTAATTAAGTGAAAAATGCTTCAGACACTAAATTAGGTGTGGACCCTGTATCAAGTATTAACTGTGTGTCTACAACTAAAATTTTCACTCTGATTACTGCTTGCACTTGTTCTTCCAGTGTATTTTTCGCCGATTTTAGTTCATATTGGTATAGATCGTCCTTTATATCTCCTTGTTCATCGAATCGTACAAAACATGTTTGCAAATCTGGTTTGCCCCCATCACTTATAAGGTCCATAGTATGGGGCTCAACTATGACCGATTAGGGTTTTCCTGTGGTGTAGTCTGATCTACTTCGGCACATGGGACAACTTCCGTCAGTTGTACTGTGTTATTGTTTCTCCAGTGTGTATCATTTCCAGTTCGCAACATGCTTTCTCGTGTGTCCATATGGTTGTTGTGAAATGTTGCCGTACTGTGATTTTGCTGAGCAAAGGATGGCTCTGTACGGCGTGTTGTATGTTATTGTTGTTGCCGCGCGCCGGGCACTGATGCGGCTGACTGTTTTCATTTATACGCGGTGCATAATTTTGAGAGGAGGGATTGAAATTAGCTGTGGATGGTAATCATTCCTGTTATACGGAAAGTTTTCTTTAAATCTCTTGTCCCTAGCATTTCCATTCTCATATCCATTACCGCGGTTAATGTATCCTTGCGGTTGCGCGTACCAGCTTTGCTGTGTGTTCGTGTCTGCGACCGCTACGGTCGCAGGTTCGAATCCTGCCTCGGGCATGGAAGTGTGTGATGTCCTTAGGTTAGTTAGGTTTAAGTAGTTCTAAGTTCTAGGGGACTAATGACCTTAGAAGTTGAGTCCCATAGTGCTCAGAGCCATTTGAACCATTTTTTTGGTTCGTGTCTGACCTTTTGTATTGACCATTCAGGTTACGTTGTTGTGGTGTTTGGCTGTCTGACACCCTATTTGTTACTACTTTCTCTTCATATATTAGGTCGATTGAATTTAAAATGGATAGAAAATATTCTGTGTCGTGCGCAGATGTTGTAATTAATATTTCACGAATGTGTGATGGCAAACGTCTTTTTAAAATTTTAAAACATCCAGCCATGCTGGATGTTTCCACTTTTATTGTTCTTGTTGTAGTTGAAGTCGTTTCCATTACGCGATATATCAGGCTGTATATTCCTAATGTCATCTGGAGGTTACTCCTCTTCATAAATGATATCGATTGAGTCGAGAATAGAGAGGAAGTACTCGAGATTGTTCTCTGATATTGTCACCAATTTTACCTTGATAGTCTTTAAGAAGTTGAACATGTGAGATTTGATTCGTCCCTAACGCGTCTTATTAACATATTTTTCAAAATATCGACGTAGTCCTCCCTGTTTAAGTACAACTACTGAAGGTTAAGCACCTCACGACGCAGCCTCTCTTGTACAGCGATTTGACCAAAATTTATCAAGAAACGCTTGCTCAGATTGTTCGTACGTGTGGCAGTGCTCAGACATGTCAGTAGCCTACAGCAAAGCGTCACGTTGGGCACAGCCTACAGCGAATCTGATCTTTTGAGATTCCGCCCCGTTACTTGGCAGCACATTCCGGAATGCCCTTCTGAATACTACTGGGTTTATTTTCTCGTCCTCAGTCGAATATACAGCAAATTGCCCATGCCTAATTAGGCCTTCATTTGCTAGAATAGAGGACCAAAAAAAAGGTGCTGTGTTTACAGGCTGCAAAATGCCTCCGCTGCATTGATTGTACGCAACATATGACGGAGCTGTCATTGGTATTGGTTGTCGCAAATTACTCTGAGTGTATATAAAATCCGGGAACACTTTGAATTATTTATTGCGCAAGAACTAAACGTTGTACAGATGTCATACATACTGCATTTTGAAGAGAGAGTGAGATCTGGTGATCGGGGAGGCCACTTCATCAAACAGCTCTCCCCCTTATGTAGCACAGCCGATCCATCGATGCGGCAGCTCCGTGTTCAGGTACCCATGAACTTCACGATGAAAATGGGGTGAAGCCCCATCCTGCTGAAAGATGAACGGAGAGTCAGATTGCATTTGAGGCATCAGGCATTGCTGCAACATGTCCAAGTAGGAATATCTAGTGACAGTGCTCTTGGCGAAGAAGAATGGCCCGCACAGTTTTCGACGTGACAAAGCACAAAAATCGGTTACCTTTGGGGAATCACGCTCAAATTCAGTGCACTCGTGTGGATGCTTTGTGCCCCAGATTCGACAGTTATGCCTTTTACTTTTGTATTAGTGTGAAAAGTGGCTTCGTCGCTAAAAATTAAGCGATCAACAACGTCATCCCCATCCTCATTCAATTATTGCAACTGTGAACAAAACTCAAAACGCTTGACTTTGTTGTTGTCACTGAGCTTCTGCACTAGTTCCCATTTGAATGGTTTCATAGACGTCTTCCATACTGTCATTGGAGCCATTTAGAGTTCACGAAATGCACGATGCACCGATTTCTTTGGACTCCTTATGAATGTCTCTCTTACGCGCTCCACATTCATTTCACTCACACTGGGTCGCCCGCTTCTCTTTGCCGGGTACATGCAACCCGTCGTAACGAATTTGTTTTGCCATTGGTAAATGGCCTTCCTTGTTGGTGGCTTCTTACCATACTTGGTTCTAAACATCCGTTGAACAGCTGTAGCACACTTGTTTTTATCGAACTCCCAACACACAGAAAGCTCGCTCCGCACCTGAACTCGCCATGTTTGTGACTAGCGCTGATTATCGGCAAATTAACAAACTACGCAGTGGCGGTATACCTAAAAAAACCTTTTCAGGGTTTCTCTTCAAAATGACTCATGTTTGATATCTGTACAATGTTTGGTTCTTGTGCAATAAATAATTGAAAGTGTTCCTGGACTTCCCTGTATTCTCTTTCTTCACCGCTAGGTATAATCGTCGCAAGTGAATGCGTGTGAGGATTCCCACTTCCTGACGTATCTATTCGGCTTTGGCTGTTGGTTGCGGTCGGCTCCTGTGAGCTACCGCTACCATTCACGAGCCCTTTACGTATTCGCTCTTCTGCTGTTTTAATATCTTAATCGATTTTAGCAATTATTTTCCTTTCGTTCTGTGCTCTTACACGAACTTTTGTGCAAGTATAGTGTCGCTATCTAATAAAGAAACCTCGGCTCTCATTCGTGACCTAGTTTCATATGCTCCGCCACTTCTGCTAGTTTCTGTACTTCATCCGGTAAGCCTTTGCAAACTGACTGCAATTCCTTGACACCGTCTTGCACAAAGTTTACGATTTCTGTTATTTCTATCAGTGCGGTTTGTAAATTATTCTGAACTTCGGTTATAGTGCTAAGCTTGACCACGGTTTGCTTTTGATCTCTGATTATGGGCGAGGGCTTCTGATCTAGCTTATTTAAGTCAGTGGACAAGTCTGTGCGTAAATCTCTGCACAGTGTAATATCTACAATTATATGTTAAAGGACTTCATCGTAATAAATAACTATTGTCAACGACATAATTTAATATTTTGTAAAAAATTATATCTCTGGCAATACCTATGTAAATGGATAATGAAAACCTCAGTCTTTTGTTATCTATGATTTTTGTACAAAAATCCTTCTTCTTGTTCGAACTGTTGTACTTACAGGATGTGATTGATGTCTCGTAACACAGAGGTCTGTAAAAAACTGTATTATGTTGCTAACCGATATTTAAAAATAGAGTTTACTTGTTATTGAAATGAAACTTCTTTTTTTGTGGTTTTATTTCATTGTAATTCTTGTCCTATATAAATGTTAAGTTTTCTGCTCAGGAAATGGTGAATATTAAGTCTTGTAACACTGAGAAATATTTTCAAATGTTAATGCATATATCGAAGGTGCGAAAAAATTGTATATATATATATATATATATATATATATATATATATATATATATATATATATATATATTATTTATTAGTAGTAAAACAGAGCCTGAACCAGAATCGATAAGTGATTGTGTTATGTTAGCCGCCATCTTAGTGAAATACTGGTATTGCAGCGGCAGTTTTAAATTGATTTTCTTTAGCCTACAGGCATAAATGTTGTTGGTCATAATCGTGGTAATAATTGTGTATTTGTGGCCGAGGACCCACTACGAGGTAATAAATTTCAGTTAAACTCTGAATGCCAACAGCATCTTACATATAAATTCTTATCTGCTGATGTGTGAAGCCTGGCTATTTCGTGACTACTTTTATGAAATATTTCGACAGGAAAATACATTAATGTTCTTACGTGTGGTATTGTGAGACAAAACTGTTCATTTTGCTTAAAGAAAAGTGTTGTTACCTCAAATAACAGTAGCGCTAAATTCGATAAACGATCTGCAACTAGCAAAGTGTCCTTTAAACAACAGCACTTAAATTACTAAAAATCATTACTCTTGTTTAGTTCAGATTACTTATCATGCATTTAGCTTATTTGTTGGTTATAAATAACTACTTTTGTGAATGAATTTAGTGACATTTACACTGCTTTACAGACAACATTGCTACACGTTCCCAGGTGGAGATTTCTTTTAACAAAGTAACGATCATTAGCCGGGAAAAGCAGTGATTAAATAAAACCTCATGTTACATTAATAATAAGTAACTAGTTTTACTGTAATCTTGCTGAAATTGTACAACACAACACAAACAAATGCACCACCCGCCACAAAAGGCCCACGCTTAACGTTGGGCTCAAATTGTCAAACTTCTCTGTTAAGTCATTGCACAACTCTGCGCCCAAACTGCACATGTTCGCATGTATGTCACAAATAGCTTTTAATATTACTTGCAAATCGGACATACATGACGCGATAGAGGCTTGTGGGTCTTCCAGATTTTGTTCGCTGGGTTCTGTTTACATGATGTCGAATAAATTTTTCCGAATACACACTAGCGCATCTTCCGCTATCATCTTCAGGAAAAAATGCTACCTATGGTCGCTTGCGAGTTGATTTAATATGGTGTGAATAATGTTACATCACTCGTCGGTGCATTTTCCTCCCCTATACGAGTTGAGTTTAAATAAAATTCATGAGTATTCCGTTGATATCTGACGTCTTGTGGTTCACTAGCATATGTCCTCTGGCTATGAGCAGCGACATTCCCTACATCTAAATTTCCTTCACTGTTCTCCACAACAACATTACTTACAGGTTTAATACTAACAAATTAAAAAAAATACGAGGAAAATTGTTACAGTAATCTTCGTTAAAATATATTACGAGACTTTTAAAAACTTTATATGAAATTTACATTGTGTCCAAATGACGACAACTGTTGCCTGCGTTATGGTGTCCGTAATAGTGAAGTAATTTTTTAGAACAGTGCTACTATTGATAATAGTAACCAAGCTTCACAATTTTTAGGCCCGGATAGGATCTGGGTTAAATACTGATAGATAGGTTACCAGCTTAATAATTGGATGCTTTCTACATTAGCTGCAAAATTTATGTCTGCACGTTTTTCGCAGTTTACTCCAGTATATTATTAGGATAATTTTCCTCTGTGGCCCTTTTTTTATAACATGAACAGCAACAGTCCTATACACCCCCTGGGACACATCACATCAGATATTACTTCTGTGTGCGTAGATAACCTTCCATTCAGGAAAATGTACTGTGTCTTGCCTGTCAGGAAATTTTCGGATCTTTAAAAATCTGGTTAGATAAGCTACGGCAACGTATTTTAAACAGAAGGTGTCTTTGTGGTACTGAGTCAAACGCTTTTCGAAAGTCTCGCAACACCGAATCAACATGGTTCCATCTGTTCATTGTACTTACGATATTATGTGTGAAACGGTCACGATCGATGTTCCGAGGAACCCTTGTACATTTCTACGTATTACAAAGAAAGATATTGCAGTACTAACTGAGTTTAATCCTCGCACCACTGCAAAATGATATAGACACTTCGTTAACACTTGAACTAGCTAAAACTGAATGAGTCCACAGAGCCCAATGGAATCCTTGTCAGATTATAAATAGAATTTGCAGCTGAATTGCTTTCTTTCTAAACCAGTAAGTTCCATAGAGCCCATGTCCACTAATAGGAGGGAAGTACGCGTCATGTTTACAAGGACAGCAGAAACGATCCATATAAATACCGTCCAATATCATAGAACGCCGAATTTAAAAAGCATTCTGAGGTCAGCCGTTTTGAGTACCTCTAAAAGAATTATTACCTCCACGCCAACCACTGTGCATTCCAAAAATATGGGGCAAACGAATCTAAACTCCTGTTTCTCTCATATGACATCCAGCAAATCAAAGAATCAAGGCTGCAGTACTCCTTGATTCCCGAAAAGCATTTGATCCAGTACCATGAATTGATGATTTCTTCTTGGGGAGGTTGCAACTTCTTTTCCTGGCAATTGCCTTAGCTATTTATGGAAATCATGGAAAACTTAAATCTGGATGACCAGATAGCGATTTGAACCGTTGTCCTCCAAAATGTGAGTCCAGTCAACTAACCAGTGTGCCACTTCACTTCACTCGTTATGTTACCTTGGATGACGAGTCATCAACAGATATAGAAGTAAACAAGTTTGCCCCAGGGGATGTGTTTGGACCCTTTCTGTTCTTGGTGTATATCAGTGACCTGACAGACAGTATTAATAGTAACCTCAGACGTTCGCTTATGACAAAGTCATCTATAATGAAGAATTTGCAGTTGATGTAACTAAAAACTACTGCCCAAATATCCAGTCCGTGTGGGTTCTGTCCTGTCCGACGCCTTTCGCCACGAGCATGGGGTGCCACAGGGCTCAGTTTTGGGCGTCGCTCTCTTCGCCATAGCGATCAATCCAATAATGGATTGCCTCCCAGCTGATGTATCAGGCTCCCTTTTTGTGGACTATTTTACCATCTACTGCAGCGCGCAGCGTACATGTTTCCTGGAGCGCTGTCTTCAGCCTTGTCTTGACCGTCTTTACTCCTGGACTGTCGCCAATGGCTTCCGTTTTTCTGCCGAGAAGACGGTTTGTATTAACTTCTGGCGCTACAAAGAGTTTTTCCCACCGTCCTTACATCTCAGTCCCGTTGCTCTCCCATTCGTGGAAACAACAAAATTTTTGGGTCTTACATTTGACAGGAAACTTAGCTGGTCTCCACATGTGTCATATTTGGCTGTCCTCCGTGTTCTCAGCGGTACGTCGTGGGGAGCGGATCGAACAGTCCTACTTCGCCTATATAGGTCGATCTTCCGCTCAAAGCTGGAATATGGGAGCTTTGTATACTCCTCTGCACGGCCGTCCATCTTACGTTCGGTATACTGCTCGCGGTTTGTCGAACTTCGTTCGAAGTTCATTAATACGATCTTCATTTATACAGATGGCTCTAAGACCAATGACGGTGTCGGGTGTTCCTTTATTGTAGGGGCACACAGTTTCAAATACCGGCTCCATGGCCATTGTTCGGTCTTCACAGCTGAGCTATTTTCCCTCTGTCAGGCTGTTCTTTACATCCGCCGCCACCGACATTCTGCTTATGTCATCTGCTCTGATTCCCTGAGCGCCATCCAGTGCCTCGGTGATCCGTATCCGGTTCACCCTTTCGTGCACCGGATCCAACGCTCTCTTCAGCAGCTGGCGGACGACGGTTCTCCGGTTACCTTTATGTGGGTTCCTGGCCATGTCGGTATCCCTGGGAACGAGGCTGCAGATGCCGCGGCCAAGGCTGCGGTCCTCCAGCCTCGGACAGCTTCTTGTTGTGTGCATTCATCTAATTTTAGCAGGGTCATTTGTCAGCACATTTTATCGCTGTGGCATGCCGATTGGTTTACACTTACTGAAGACAAGCTTCGGGCCTTGAAACCTCTCCCCCACGGCGTGGACGACCTCTTCACACCCTTCTCGGCGGGAGGAGGTCGTTTTGGCCCGGTTACGGATTGGACACTGCCGGTTCAGCCACCGCCATCTGCTGACGGCTGCGCCGGCGCCGTTCTGCCCATGTGGACAATTGCTGACGGTACGCCACATTTTAACGTCCTGTCCGAATTTTAATACACTGCGCATTGATCTTGGCCTGCCATGTACTCTGGATGAAAGTTTAGCGGATGACCCAGGAGCAGCTGCTCGCGTTCTTCGTTTTATCCACTTGACAAACCTGTCTAAGGACATTTGATTATGCTGTTTTCTTTTAATCCCTTGCCTGTTAATGTGCCTTTTATAGTGTTGTCCTTTTTAGTTGCTGTTTTAACATTGTGCCTCGCAGTGCATCCATAATTTTTAGTCTGGGTGCTAATGACCACTGGAGTTGTACGCCCTAAACCCACAAAAAAAGGCCAGTAACCAACAATGACGGATTATGGAGGCACTTACCTCGCAGGGGACAGCTCTTCCAACGACAGACAAGAGACAGTCGTGCTCCGCCCGGCCATCGGGCTGCAACCCAAGTGCCGCCATACGTCACTGGCTTTGTGGACCTTTTTTCCTCCTTGGGTCAAGTGACCAAAAGTAGTACCTGCAGTAAACTGGCGTTCAAGCGGTATTTAGCCCAGTGCTCAGGCTGTGGTTGGGCAGTTAACTTCGAGTTTTCTGGGCCAGGCGCCACTTGTGAAAGCATTCCTACAATCAGTATGAGTATCTGGAGGTACTGCTACAATGAAGACGCCGTCCACGTAAGCTTTTGCCTCCAGGAGCTGCCAGCTATAGACCTACATCATTAGTGGCCTCTACACCAAAGAGACGTGGCCTCGAACGTCATGAGCAGCAGTTGGACTTTACAATATTTGTTTTTCACTGGCAGCATGCCGTACTTAAACTTTTGTGCATCCTTTTTGGACCAACTTTTGCCTACACTGGAAACCATACAGCCAATCAGGTGGGCATCAAAAGTTTATTCAAATTTTTACCTAGGTTTCGACAGATATAATGCTTTCTTCCCCGGAAGTAGTTTATATGTGTCAAAACCTAGGTAAAAGTATGAATACACTTTTGACGTGCAACTGTTGGCTGTATGATTCTCTATGTATCCATATTTCTACATTTTCTAACTACTGCCATATCCAAGATTTTATAGTTTTTCTCATCTTCTAGAACGTTATCTTCTGCGCTTCCCTTCTGGATTGATTGTGGCTCGCGTAGTGTATGGATATTGGATTCTGGAACTTTCAGATTACTGTGACACTGCCAGGCCTTCACATATTACTGTTGTTCTTTTAATATGCAAGAAGAGACTTATTTTCAATTATTGTGTTCCATATAAACTCCCATTAGAGCCATTAGAGAAGATTGTTTGTGTGTCTTACAATAAACTTCGTACTGATTTCTACCTGAGTATTTTTCTTGTACTGCCTTTGGTGGAAACATAACTTTAAATGCTGAAAAATGTGAAATTATGCACTTCAAAAAACGCCAAACAATAGTACTGTGCAACTGCAATATCAGTGAGTCACTTCCAGGAAACAATTAGTGCGGATATTTGATCAAAAGATCAGATCAGAGAGGCTCATTTGCAGGTACGCAGGTGGCAAAATTCAGTTCATGAATAGTATACTGTGTTTACGAAACATCCGTGCGACCCATACATAAGCAGCATATGTTTTGGATCCATATCGAATAGGATTCATAAGGGATAATGAAAGTATGCAAAGAAGGTCATCACAAATGGTCACATCTTCAATCGACTCATGGAAGAGTATCATGCAAATGCTGAAAAACCTGAACTGTCAGACGCTTGAAGATAGCTCTAAGACGTCCCGAGAGAGCCTACTTAAAAGTTCCAAACACAAGTATTAAGTGCTGAAACTAGAAACATACTAGAGACACTGATGTATCACTCAGATGAGACAGTGAAGGCACGATCAGAGAGATTACAGCGTGCATAAAGGCATTTTAGCCATCACTCTTCCCGCATCCATACTCGATTGGAAAGTGTTACAGTGCGAAGTGCCGTCTGCTATGCAGTTCACAGTAGTGCCGGGAGCGGATGCAGGTGTTATTATACAGTTCCTGCTTGTAAGTCGGTTATGAGGGAAGAAGTGAGGAATTGTTCGAATTATCTGCAACAATGCCTACTTCTCCTTCAGTCTTCTCCCTGATAAACTTGTCCTTTGGCTAATAACATTATTATCGTGTATCCTCTTTCTGTCACTAAATAATGGACTGTCTCAACTATATTGGATGTTTGCAAGCGTTTGCATTAAATGTTTAAGGATGATAGCTCAAGTCACGGGGAACAACTTTTGTTAGAGATAAAATGTTCGCTGACACTACGGAGCGATGATAGGCGTCCTTTTGTGTTGGTTACGCCCCTGAGAAGTGACAAGGCTTTGGTAGACCTACTCTGAAGCGTGCATATGTCTTCTGTGTTGTTTATCAGTCATCGTCTGCCCCGTACGAAAGGAAGTGATCCAGCACAACTATAATTCCTAATTCGCTTCTAAAATACCTTTCCCCGCTTACAGATACTCGTTGTTAAGGTTTTCTTGAAAATCACTCTACAATTTGCTGTGATAGCTGCGTGCTGCGTACCCAGGTAATACACCCTGCTACCCGTAGTTCGGTGTCATCGCATCATCCCAGGGCCATCGAATACCAAAAGGACGCCTACCATCGCCGGGAAGACACAGCGAACATTTTTCCTCTTAACAAAAGTTATTCCTCATGATTGCATCTAATCACATCTAGATACTTTGAAACTCCCGTTTTGGCTGTTGATATATATAGTCTTTTTCCCAAAAGATATCGATATATACAGTCGGTATTTTTCCCCTTGTATATTGATACCATAATGGCAATATCGAGTACCGACTTTTTTATTTTATATTTTATATTTTTTTCACAATTTTCCGAAAAATATTTGAATTAGTTCTTTTTAAATTGTAGAAGGACATAATTTTAATTTCACTGTGTGAAGGATTGTTACTACTTCTTGATCGCTCAGGAAGTAGTAAGAATCCTTCACGTCCAATCTTTCTCTCCAACTGTGAGAAGCAATTATACGTGGCACTGGGAATGGCAGCGGAGACGTTTGAGGGGAAATGCTGACGTAATCGGCGTTCGGCGCTACCAACAGAAAATGCAACGTTTAGCTTCGCCACGCAAAAAAAAAAAAAAGAAAAAAAACCAGGGAAATAACCTGAAGTGTTCTGGACAAATACGATATGTGACGAAACCGAACGATGGACCCATCAGACCCCTTCTATCGTCCCGCTTTCATGCGGTTGCCATCGTTAGCGAAATGGCTATCGCCAAGTTGAACATGCAGCGTTTTCCTTTCAATCCTTACTGTAAGGGGGATAGACAGGATGCTAGCTTGTTGATTTACAGAATATTTAATAATAAAACAAATATTTATACAGCTGTAAGACTGCAGGTACGTTGATATCTTTTTCCATCAATACATCGACATATAGATCATTTATATCGACATGTCGAGAGCTCATATGGTTCTTTTTTAAATATCTATGTACTGGATTCCCGATATTTTTAAAAATATCGACAGTCCTAGTCTCTATACAGCACAGTTCTCCACTGCACACGTTGGCTGCATTTTCCACATTTACATATCCCTTACAGCGTGAATGGGGCATTGATACTGGGTAGAACGCAGAGGTCTATGACGTGCAGTCTTATATTAAGGAAGATGAATCCTGGATATCAATCATGTACTTAAACTATTGAATCTATCTATCCTCACTTATCTCTCTCAGGCTTAAGCAGCACACACAACGTGGGCATGTCCCGTATTGCGAGAGAGGTGTCTTTTTGTATGCCTGACGATTCTGGCGCTCGCGAATGCGAGTCAATATGGTCTGAACGGGAGTACTGAGTCGATCGCGACTGGGCGCTGTAGGACCCCGGTACTAAAGCATGATAGCTGTAGAGTACTAATTTCGCATTTGATGAAAGAATGTTAATTTTAAGGTGAAAGTATCGATTCTAAGATCAATGGCTAATTCACGTTAAATTGTATAAATGGAACCGTGATGTGAATGTGAGTTAGGCAACATAGGGACCTTGTTGTGTGTAAATCTCAATAAATTCGGACTTTTAAATTGTGAGCAATTTCAAGGTACCTGTTCATCATTTTTCTTAATGTAGAAATGTTATTAAGAAATAATAGATGTCTCAACAGGGCATGTGTACCTTAATCGTAGATCTTCCAGTGCTCTCCTTAAAATTCAAGTCTGATGCCTAAAAGTGTGACATCAAACTATTCAGCAACAAACTTGTAATAACTAATACCCGGAGGGGCTTACAGTCTATAGCTCCCTATCCCAATCAGATGTAGTTTATGTACATGAAGCCTCTATGTAACTCCCTTGCTAAAAATCTGGATGTTATACAATTCAGTCACTAATGGACAGTCGCCAAGCACGTTCGCTCTCTGAGTCTATTCATCTAGACGCTACAGTGCAGGTCGTATCGAAATTGTATCAACTCTTTAACGCCTAAATTACGTCAGTGTATCTAATATGTACTGAATATTTAGTGTAGCTACAACTTTTCGTAAGATCTCACCCCTGTTTTTATTACAACATAAACCTTATACCCTTTCAGTATTGTGAAAGAATGAATCAGTTTCATCTGATGTTCTCTAGCATTCTATGTTTACTGATTTGTTATAGCTCCAAAACATTACAGCCATTTCTTTTCGAACGATTTTGATGAAGATCTAGAAAACATTTCGTTGCCACACGCAGGTATGAAACTGAAGTCGACTGAAGTAAACTTCTATAAACCCGTGGCGCGGCAATTGCTCCAGAAATTGCACGCCAATGAGTGTCACTCACCAGCTGAAATTCATCCAATTGGCACCTTGATGCTAAGGTTTTTATATCTTCATACAGATATGTACTCCGCTCTCGATCCGTGAGGGTAAACGCTGCTCCTCGCAGAAAAACGATCTTCCACTATCACCTAAACGATGGTCGGTGACACACGCCGAGTGACAGCAGCATAGGACTTGATAGCACTGATCACAGAGGGCAGGAAATCGTGGAGGTCCGCAATAAAGCAGCCAGCGGGCTGATGGACGGACTCCAGCTCGTGAATCCAAATTTGTAGTACCCGAACTCAGCTGTAGCTCCGATGACTATTAAGTGCAAGCAGTTTGGTGTTAACACAGGGCGTGCTCGTGGCTTATATAATACAAAAGACTTGTAGGAGTTAACCCACCTCAGTAATGTAATTATTATAAGAGAAACACGAAGTATTATTACAAACCTGTTAACTTTGCTTTCCATTTACATGAACTTTTCCTTCCACATGAGACTACGATCGAACGCCATCTATCATTTAACTGACCGTCTACTAAAATATATGAATGACAAGATTTAATTTAAAAGGATTTTTTGTGTTTTGTCTTGGACAGTTGACTGCGTAAATCGCAATAACTTTTTGGAGCAACATGTATAGTTGGTAAGCGGTTTACTTTCTATTTAACTGATAGGAAGCAAAGATTAGATAACTTATGTCGCTATTAGTATAAATCTTTGTTGTGGACTGACAAGACAGCCAGTCCACAGTGACAGGTAACCGAAAGGCACGCGTTTACACACGCCGGCTGGCGTTATGTCTGAAACAGGATACGTAATGAATGCTATAAAGAAAAGTACGTAGCTTCTGGAATACTTAACTTTAATCCATCATTTGTATACAGCATTCTTGATGATACAAGTGAGACTCTCTCTAGAAATGGTTAATGGCGCCTTGCTAGGTCGTAGCCATGGACTTAGCTGAATGCTATTCTGTCTCTCGGCAAATGAGAGAAAGGCTTCGTCAGTGTAGTCGCTAGCAAAGGCGTCCGTACAACTGGGGCGAGTGCTAGTAAGTCTCTCAAGACCTGCCGTGTGGTGGCGCTCGGTCTGCGATCACTGACAGTGGCGACACGCGGGTCCGACATGTACTAATGGACCGCGGCCGATTTAAAGCTACCACCTAGCAAGTGTGGTGTCTGGCGGTGACACCACAATCTTCATCTGGCTACGGACGGATTATTAATGATGTTCCACAGAGATCAATTCCGAGATCAGTTCTAGCCTTCCCATGTATAAATGACCTAACATGTTAAAAACATCACAATCCAAGCCCAACTGAGGAGAAACAGCAGAACCAGCACAAAAGCATTATTGATTGGTTTTCGACATCTGATCTGTCACTTAACATAGAAAAAAAAAGCTCTTTCCATTATGCCTAAGGTAAGATACGTCATCGTTAGTAGCAGTACAGCATGGAGGAAAGGAAACATATAAAAGCGATTATTCATGCTTCCTTGGTGGGCATACTGATCAGAAATTGAACTGGAAACGCAATATTAGAAATCTTCTCAAACTCTGAAGTTCAGCATCAGCATCATTTGTTCTACGTATAGCTGATAATTTTTGTGACGAAAGCCTTAGATGATTTGCTTACTTCCAATCACTGGCGTCGTTTGGAACAATATTCTAGGGCTATTGCCCTTATAATCACGAAGTAGATAAACATAAACGTGCTGTGTCAATAATGTCTGGTGTCCATCCTCGAACTTCATGCGGACAAATGTTTTAAAAATGTATCATACTAACCATCTATCTAGATTTGAGCTGTAGCGACGAGAGCGACTGCTGTTATTTTTCTATACAAGAACAAGTGGAACGAGCCAGACCCCCCCCCCCCTTTTTCTTCGTCCCCACGATTTACAATATAAGGTTTTGAGGGCTGCTGAAGCCTCGTATGACATGACTTCTTATGGAATTTCGTTCATTTTTCCTAGTTCGTGTCTTTTGACGTGTCACATATTCTATCGATAGACGTTCCATAAATTTCAGCTTCATCGGGCGTCACAGAACTCTAAGACTGTCTTGGGGATTGTCTAAGCAGGCAGGACAATGCAACTTTTTTGCTTCAGGTCAATTGCTTGAGGTGTACATTAGAGTAAATAAATGATACGCAAGTTCAACATGATTTTTTCCGTAAGAACACAATTTTAAAATCTTATAGGTGAGTTAGTCCAGAAGACACTGCGAACAACTAGAAACGTAGCTCCAGATACAAGTGTTACGAAAACGGAACGAGGCTGCTTGTATTACAATGGAAAGATTATTTTGCCGTATTTCTGTGCAACTACTTTTCGAGTTTGAACTGTGTTCCTGTGATGTTGCAAAATTCACCGAAATCGGCCACATCAATGGCAGTGGGCGAGCTGTTGCAAGAGACATTCTTTTGCTCTCCTCCAGAAAATATTGTGTGTGACATCTGCAAAATATGAAATGAGACAGGTGCTCCAGCCTACATGTTAAATCTTTTCAGATGTGGAGATCGCTTTCAAAGTACGTCCCATCTGACTCAGTACACAATTGTACGGATATTCTCAACGTTCAAAATATTTCTTGTTTTTTTTTCTTTTCAAAATGCAGGGTCACGCGTATAATGAACAACACGATCATTGCCATTTGACTAATCCCCTTTAGCAATGGCAGAAGTCTAGTTTATTTTAGTCAGCTCTCGTATATCCAATGAGACAAAAGGAACACCGTGCACCTAAGTACACTGAAATAGCTATTTATTTAGAATACATCAATACACAGTTAACACTAGGACTAATAATCACATAATTAAGTACATGGAAACAAATCAGATATCTGCAGACAAGGCACAAAATATCGCTGAACTACATTTAGCACAGGGACTGTCTGTTTAGTAAACACGGGTTCGTTCAAAACATTATACACTATAATTATACAAATAACTAAAGAACAACACTAATAATGGCCACAGGGAAAATACGATAACCCTCAGCAACAGCAGCAGCGCCACGTACACTTAACATGGCCGTCCTCTCGTAGCGCTCCCGAGTCCCCACAGCCGCACTCGTCTCTGAAAATAATACAAGTTGCCCTTTTCTAATAAACGTTATGATACTTAGGAAGGTTGAGGGATAATCATGTCAGTGATGGTTCACAGGAAAAATGCGATAGAGTTTCACAAGTCTTCTTTGTATTACTACGATAGTTTTGATTCAGTACCCAAAATTTTATTAACCTACAGATTTGAAAGACTATAGTTAACGAAGAAGAAAATAAAAACTACAAAATAACCAAAACTGGCAAAGGGCACCTCGATGCCGACATTCTTCACAATGGTCGCCGTAGATAAATCTAAATACACAAAAATTAGAAAAATATATGACACAAACAATCAACACATACAAGTATACAAAAGCACTTGATGTAAGTTTCTATTCGAAATTTAGAGAAATGTATAAACTCTGGTTAAGTGATATGACATAATATGAAGAATCATAATGTTAAGTTTTCATCCGTGAATGTATAGAAATATTCAGACTTGTAACAAATGAGCTCTTCCAGCCACTTAATGATGAATGTCATAATTTGGCACTAGTAGTTTTAGACTTGTGACTAATCCTTCGTTATAGGTCTATCGTAACCAAAATTTAAGATAAACAAAATAAATCAACATCTGAAGTAAAAGTAATTCAAAAGAGTCCATAACGTTTATAAAAATTGGTTTCAAACGACGTTCAAAAAATATTTTGTCAGTTACAGATTTTTAAGCACTGTAACTACATGGCCTCAACATCCAACGTACCACTGTACAAGGGCGTGCTGAAACGAAATGTCTCCAAATTTTTTATGCGAAAACTCTTTAAAGGTTTTTAAATAGAACAAACGTTAATCCACATTCTACCTCTTCCAATTCATACAGCTCTAAACAAATCTCTTCCAGACCGCTATGTATGACGCACTCCGCTGCGGCATACTGGAATAAACAAAAAGAAGTTACCAAAGAAGAGAGACGCAAGCGATGGAATGCAGCAACAATAAAACATTAAGGCGTTCAAGATCCGTATTGCAGCCTACCAGCGTCTGACCTGTAGAGAAGTGGACAGGACTGAACAGGATAAGAACCAGTCACGCCAGGTGCAATGCAATGATGCAGAAGAGGAGACTCCGAAACTCTCCAGCCTGCGATTGTGGGGCCCAAGAACAAATCATTCAGCATATTGTCAGAGACTGCCCTCTACGAAAGTACCCACGACCATTCACTGACTTTATTAATGCTGCTTTCTCTGCTATCAATTGGCTTCACTCACTGCATGTTGAACGCTGATTAAATGTGTATATTTTAATTGTTGTTGTTATTGTTGTGGTCTTCAGTCCTGAGACCGGTTTGATGCAGCTCTCAAAGCTACTCTATCCTGTGCAAGCTTCTTCATCTCCCAGTACTTACTGCAACCTACATCCTTCTGAATCTGCTTAGTGCATTCATCTCTTGGTCTCCCTCTACGAGTTTTACACTCCACGCTGCCCTCCAATGCTAAATTTGTGATCCTTTGATGCCTCAGAACATGTCCTACCAATCGGTCCATTCTTCTTGTCAAGTTGTGCCACAAACTCCTCCCCAATTATGTTCAATACCTGAAACTTCCTGGCAGATTAAAACTGTGTGCCCGACCGAGACTCGAACTCGGGACCTTTGCCTTTCGCGGGCAAGTGCTCTACCATCTGGGCTACCGAAGCACGACTCACGCCCGGTACTCACAGCTTTACTTCTGCCAGTATATAAAGCTGTGAGTACTGAGACTCGAACTCGGGACCTTTGCCTTTCGCGGGCAAATGCTCTACCATCTGGGCTACCGAAGCACGACTCACGCCCGGTACTCACAGCTTTACTTCTGCCAGTATATAAAGCTGTGAGTACCGGGCGTGAGTCGTGCTTCGCTAGCTCAGATGGTAGAGCACTTGCCCGCGAAAGGCAAAGGTCCCGAGTTCGAGTCTCGGTCGGGCACACAGTTTTAATCTGCCAGGAAGTTTCATATCAGCGCACACTCCGCTGCAAAGTGAAAATCTCATTCATGTTCAATACCTCCTCATTAGTTATGTGATCTACCCATCTAATCTTCAGCATTCTTCTGTAGCAGCATATTTCAAAGGCAATTCTCTTCTTGTCCAAACTATTAATCGTCCATGTTTCACTTCCATACATGGCTACACTCTATACAAATACTTTCAGAAACGAATTCCTGACACTTAAATCTGTACTCGATGTTAACAAATTTCTCCTCTTCAGAAACGCTTTCCTTGCCATTGCCAGTCTACATTTTATATGCTCCCTACTTCGACCACTTTGCTCCCCAAATAGCAAAACTCCTTTACTACTTTAAGTGTCTCATTTCTTAATCAAATTCCCTCAGCATCACCCAACTTAATTCGACTACATTCCATCATCCTCGTTTTGCTTTTGTTAATGTTCATCTTATATCCAAGTCCTTTGCTGTCTCTGACAGAATTACAATGTCATCGGCGAACCTCAAAGTTTTTATTTCTTCTTCATGGATTTTAATACCTACTCCGAATTTTTCTTTTGTTTCCTTCACTGCTTGCTCAATATACAGATTGAATAACATCGGGGAGAGGCTACAACACTGTCTCACTCCCTTCCCAACCACTGCTTCCCTTTCATGTCCCTCGACTCTTATAACTGCCATCTGGTTTCTGTACAAATTGTAAATAGCCTTTCGCTCCCTGTATTTTACCCCTGCCACCTTCAGAATTTGAAAGAGAGTATTCCAGTCAACATTGTCAAAAGCTTTCGCTAAGTTTAATTTTAATTAAAAGTCCTAATTTTATAGGTTAAATGTTCTGCACATTAGTTATTATTAATTTTCAGAATTGGAACATATTAGATTTTTACATGTACTGATGAGCTAAAACATTATGAACCGTGGCCACAGACAGGTTGTATGCTACCTTGTGGCGCTCAGGGCACGTGACGCGGTAACAGAAGTAAACGAACGTTAGCAGGGACGAATGGGGAATCTGCTAGTGACGATGAGCGGGGCAAATGCGGAAATCAGCCCACATGCGACTTTGACAAAAGCCAGATTGTTGTGACCCACTGCCTGGCAGCGAGCATCTCAGAAGCGGCGAAGCTAGTCGGCTGTTCACGTCCTGCTGTCGTGAACATCCATCTTAAGTGGCTGAAGAATACAGAAATCACAATTAGGCGAAGAAAAGTCCATATCTCATCACAGAACATACGGATCGGAGGCTTGCCCGCTCTCTAAAGCAGGATAGGCAGCGATCTGTGGCAGATGTGAAGACAGTGTACAGTGCTGGCGCAGGTGTAAGTGTTTTGAAGCAACTGTTTAGCGCACAGTGTCGTACATAAATGTTCCGCAGCAGAGGACCCTTACGTGTTCCTATGTTGACCCAAAAACATCGCCAGTTACGATTACACAGGGCACGGGAATATCGAGATAGGACAGCAGATCGATGATGTCCGTGTCCACATAAGCTGTCACCCAGGCGAACGACTGTTCGAAACACGCAGCGCGCCACGGACGCAGGCCGGTGGGAGCGGTGCTATGTTATGGGAACATTCACTCGGGCTTCCACTACGAGAACATTATTTGGGACCACCTGTAACCCTTTATGCTTGATGTCTTCCCCAACCGCGATAGCATCTTCCAGCAGCGTAACTGTGTGTGTCACAAGGCCAAAATCGTGCTGCAGTGGTATGAGGAGCATGATAGTGAACTCACATTTATGTCTTGGCCTTCGTATTCGGCTGATCTAAATCCAATGAAACGAAGGTGCCAGCTTCGCGCCAACAAACCAACCACCGGTAAATTACGGGAAGTGTGTGACCTGTGCGTAGGCATCCGGTGCCACAAACTTCTGGAACCTACCAAGCACTTGTCGAATACATGACACGCTGAATCACTGCTGCGTTGCGTTCCAGACATGACATGACGTGTCTGAAAGAACAGACACCACACAAGGATCTTTTCAGTGCACATGCGAAATATCGCGAATAATGAGGATTATGGGCAAGCGGCACTACTTTGGCTGTGTATCGATAAGCTGAGAATTTGTGTCTGGCGGGAGGCGTGCGACGGTATTCGGTACAGTTGCAACAACTACTGTGTCCAGATGACTTGGTCAGTGCATCTGCCTAGTAAGCAGCAGACGTGGGTTCGAATCCCTGTCAGGTACAAATTTTCAACGTTCCCCTTTGATTTCGATCAATACCCGCTCGCAGCCAACGTCTGTAATTCCTTTGTGTCTAGACCCTTCAGTATCTGATTGCAAGCTGTATGTATTTCTCAATATATGCTACTGTCGCTATACTATAAATAAATACAAAATCACCGCAGTAAAGTAGGTTTGTTTAAGGGGTTGGGCATTTTGACTACTGTTCCGCAGTATATTTATTCCTTCACAAAGTTTGGTGCAAATAATATCCTTTTGTAAAGGGACAATGATATAAATAATTACAACATCACAAGGAAACATGACATTCATTACTCCACATTAAGGTTGTCTTTACAACAGAAAAAGGGGTGCATAATGTTGCAAGAAATATTTTTTATTACTTAAACAGTGATATAAAAGGTCTGACAGGCAGCAAAGTAAAATTTGAAAAGAAACTGAGAAAGTTTCTCTTTGACAACTACTTCTATTCCGTAGGGGAATTCCTATTATGTAATGTGTAAAAGGTGGGGGGTAGGAATTAGCAACTCAGCTTTGTATCTTTTTTCTTTCTGTAATAAAAAAATAAAAATAAAAAAGTTAGAAACGTTCAGAATGTAACAGTATGCACAAATTAATTCGCGGCGTGAATGTAAAATGACCCGTTTCACAACATTACGACCTATCGTGCAAAATGATCCATGGAACATGTAACTAACTCTAACTACAACACGGCAGCTCTATGAGATGTAATCACTAATGAGAGGCTTGAGCTGGATATTGCATACCTGAAGAAACTTCTGGACTCTATTTGCACATCGAATTACGTGTATTAGCAAGGCTAGAGCTGGTGTTATACAATATTAGTGTGATGTCTCCCTGACATGACTAATTTCCTGTCCACTGCGCTTCCGTTACATAACTGTAACAGAAGGATAGTAATCAGAAATCAGTTTTACTTACTAAAAATACGGTAATAAACTGTGGAGGGAGACAGAGTTTGGAATACATTCAGAAAATAATTTAGGACGTAAATTGCAAGTATTACTCTGAACTGAAAAGGATGGTACAGAAGAGGAATTCTTGGCAAGCAACATCAAACCAGTCAGAAGACTGATGATATGGAGTGAGGACGGAGGCAGTGCGATTTATTTCATTGGTGTTTCAGTCAGGAGACGTTTCTGTTATTATATACTGCCATTTATATTGCATCGTCTTAGACGGCAAAGCTTCGGCGTGGAACGAGGCGAATGAGAAGATATTCTCTCTCTCCAGGTATTTATTAATTCAGAGGAAGAGGATAACGACCTCAAGTTGGTTCAAGGTATGTTCTCTCGGCGTAGTACAGCCGAATCCGCTCGCCTGCGATGGCGCGTAAGAATGCTTTGTGTTCTATGCTAAGTATACAGGGTGAACATCAATAAAATAGAAAAACTTCAGGAACGGATTCCTGACTGGAAATAGAGGAAATGCCTCATTGCCATGGTAGATGGCACTGACGAATTAAAGTTCCTCTGACCAGGTGCCGTGTGTTGCAGAATGTTATTGACGCAGCGTACTGTACGCAGCAGAATTGCCTGGTATTCATGTCGAGAACAAGCCGAGATGGTGTTTGTGAACGGCCAAACAGATGGAAATGATCGAGATGTATACAAAAAATAGTACCCTCCCTCACAGACACCAACCACATCACACGACATTCAAGCCCTTTCTTGGCGTTTATGTGATGATGTCTCCTTTCAGACAGACGTAAACGCTGGGATGTGGCGGACTGTGCGTACACCAGATCTGGAGGACTGGGTTTTACACGATATTGAGAGGAACTCCAGCACAAGTTCCAGGCAAGTGGCCTGCCAACATAATGTAAGGCAAAGTACGATTACGTATGTCCTACATGACAACTTCTGCTATCCCTGTCACCTGCAACGAGTGCAAGGATGATCAGAAGCGTATTTCCCGCCACGAAAAGGATTTTGTCGATGGTTTTCGCAGAAGGCCATCACAATTACGAGATTTCTGCTAACTGTACTCTTTATCGGCGAGACAACCTTAACCAGAATTAGTATGATCAATCTGCATAATCGTCATCTGTGGGCAACAGAAAACCCTGGGAGAATGGTTGAGGCGTCTCATCAGTATCGGTCCAGAATCAATATGTGGGAAGGGAATCTTAGCGACCACATATTTGGACTGGTTATTATTCCGCAATGCCTCGATCGAACAATGTACCTGGACTTCCTGCGGAATACTCTGCCTGGGCTGGTTGAAAATGTGCCTTTGGCAATACGACAGGTTAGGTGGTCTCTGCATGATGGAGCACTACCCCACTTCCGCATTACAGTTTGCCGATACCTAAACAAAACCTTCGCTGGTCTCTGGAAAGGACGCGGAAGCCCTGTAGCATGACCTGCTGTAAGGGGCGTTCAAAAAGAAACGAGCTGGAGGCATAATTACAGAAACCAGTGCCTGTATGTTAGAAGTACTGACCCTGGCTGTTGAGACACTTGTCCCACTGTAACACAAGGCGGTGAATGGCTGTCTCATAAAATTCCCGGGGCTGCGATGTTAACGAGTTCCGCACGTACAGCTGGACGTCGTCGTCCGAGGTGAATTCGTTTGCCCCTCAGAGGCTTTTTAAGGGGACCAAAAATGGCGTAATCACAGGTAAAGAGGTCCTGAATGTGTGGTGTGGAGGGTGTCTGAGAACCTCCCATCTGAATTTCTGCAGGAGTGCCGCGACAGTGTTGGCCGTATGAGGCTTTGGATTGTACGCACAATATACACACCAGAAGGAAGTGTAGGATTTTATTGTATCGAATGATAAACCGCTGCAGCAATAACCATTACGCACAATGATAAATGCACACCATTTAGAATGTATATGTTTTTTTCGTGCTGAAAATATGAGCAAGAACTGTTATGTTAAGAGACATTAAATAGGAAAGAAAACTTTGTGTCCTCTATCACTTAAAGAAGAATTAAACACTCAGCGTAACTGTGGAGAACTGCACCAAGCAAAATACATACATTTGTACATTCAAGAAGAAACAGTTAACGAAACAAATAAGAAAGTGAAACTAAAAGGGAGATGAGAAACATTCATCATTAAATAATATATGAATATGAATAGTCAAGGTGTGAACATTTCGGTCAGATTTTTTGGCGTATAAATCTGAAGAGATCTTTGAATCATAGTCTATTTGACCTCAAGTTCATTAGAAATGAAGCACTACCTCAGCTGTAGAACTAATAAAACGCAGAAGAGAGTATACTCTTTCAGAAAATCATATTGCATTGGTTCAGGTGCCGTAAAGATAAATACATTGCACAAAATTCGAGGAGAGTTTAGGCGAAAGTCAGGCGCTGCAGAGAATGAAAATCAGAACTGCCTAGATGACAAGAAAAAGCTCCAGACTGCGAGCTCCACAATGAGTATCGCACAATTAATAATATATAGGGATGATAACATGTATTCCATTCCCTCGTGACCATCTACAGACGCTAGAAAAAATTAAATACACTTTGCTGACATCGCTGGTAAAAGAGGGCATACAGCGACTGAAAATTGGGGACACGTTGAAAATGTGTGCCCCAACCAGGACTCGAACCCGGGATCTCCTACTTACATGGCAGACACACTATCCATCTGAGCCACTGAGAGAACATAGGATAGTGCGCCTGCAGGGACTTGCACTCTCTCCGTGAGACCCACATTCCCAACAGGTCTACACCAGTGCATTCGTAGTGCGCCTAATAGATGTTTGCCCATCACACGAGTAATGAGTGTGATAGGCAAACATCTATTAGGCGCAAGACGAATGTAGTGGTGTGGACATTTTGGGAATGTGGGTCTCACGGGGAGTGTGCAGGGCATAAGTCCCTGCAGGTGCAGTATCCTCTGTGCTCTCGGTGGCTCAGATGGATAGTGTGTCTGCTATGTAAGCAGGAGTTCATGGGTTCGAGTCCCGGTTGGGGCACACATTTTCAACATATCCCCAATGATGTATATCAACGCCTGTTTGCAGCTAGGGTGTCGATTTAATTGTCATCTCATTCTAGAGAAGCTGCACAGGCATCAATGGTATCTGTTCTTTTGGGAACAGATACTACCTTCGTATACAGTCAAGTAGAACACTTTTTTGCCACTGGGAGTGAAACAGTACCTAAGCATATGGGGCAATAGCAAGCAAGGATTCCAAAGTACGATTAGTGACACCAGACCTCTATGTCTGTTCACCAAATGGATATATGGCTGTAACACCCCGTTACTACACAGTTACTGTACCACGTCTAATAATATGCACTGCTGATGGTAGTCTTAGCTGAGGATTCATTCAGTCTTCAACATATACTGAATTAAGCATATAATCTAATATACCATCAAAAACACATATAAAAACGGACACAGAAGTATTTAAACCAACAAAAATACTTTACACTGCTAACGCTCCCTATTAAACTGCACCCACATTCACTATGGATTGGAAGGTGCCAATACTAGGCTACCAGATCCAAACTAGACATAAATTTCATTCCACAAAACTTTTTTGATACAGGAGATGGACAGAAAACGCTAACACAACACTTTACCATGTCCAATGTAGTGTACGAAAGCCTTTAGCATTCAGAACTTCTCGGAATAAATAAATGCAAGTACTGTGTGGTATTCAAGGCAATCTTATACCATTATTCCTGCAAAACAATGGCAAGTTCAGTTAATGATGATGGAAGTGGATAGAGACTATCCAACCTTCTCTCCAAAGTAGTTCATAAAGGCTCAATAGTATTGAGATCTGGTGACTGCAGTGATCCAGAGAAATGCGAAAATTGATCCTCGTATTCACAGAACTTATGTTGGACGATGCGAGCTGTATGAACGGGAACACTGACGACCTGGAATACAAGGTCACCGTTAGCAACAAACATTATAAAACTGCTTGGACCTCACTAACCAAGTGGGTCACATAGTTCATGATAATAATGCAACCTTCCAGAGTAACCAATGGGCCCATGGAGTGCCACGATGTGGCCACCCAGATCATCACCTAACATCCCCCACATTTCGCTCTTGGGACATAAGCTCGGCTAGAAGTTGGAAACACTGTGAAGCAAGATTCATCAAACAAAATGACATTCTTCAATTTCCTCCATAGTCTAGATTTTATGGCAAATGTGTGTGAATTCCTAAGGGACCAAACTGCTGAGGTCATTGGTCCCTAGGCTTACACACTATTTAAACTAATTTATGGTAAGAACAACACACACACACACCCATGTCCGAAGGAGGACTCGAACCTCCGGCGGGAGGGGCCGCACATTCCGTGACATGGTGCCTCAAACCACACAACCACTCCATGTGGCTCCAGATCTTACGGCTTTGGCAATGCGTTTCCCTATTAAAAACATTTGCACCACTCATTACCGGTTTTGGCATTTCAGATCGTTCTGCAGTTCCCTCTTTCTGAGTTCCTTTTGTCTTGTTTTGGTGCTGACAGTGTCGCGAGTGAGACATTGTATTCTGCAGTGACTTTTGCTGCTGCCGTCCTCCTGTTTTTCGCGACAATCCTTTTCAGTGACTCTCCGTCCTGATCATTCAACACACACTTACGTCCGCGTTGTGACTTAGAGGACAAGGTTTTTCCTCCTTCCTTGTACCCAGTATAAATCTTCGATACGCTGCCTCTTGAAATATCAACGATTTTGGCTAACTTTAACGGTTACCGAAGCAGCCACAATACAAGCACCAACAGTCTGTCCACATTCGAATAACTCAGCTTCGACATGAGGCACTCATAGCTACGCAGAACAGTGTTCTGACCACTACTGAAACTTGCAACATATTTAGGATATTGCACAGGTGCCATTCGTGGTAAGATATAACAGCGCAACCTGCAGGCTTGGCTAGCATCAGGATTTATGTCAAGTTTGCATTTCTCACAGTGTTTCCATATTTTTGTCCAGTCCCTGTAGTTTATTCAAATTCTCAAGCTGATCATTTTCTCTTGTACTATCATTGTGCATATTGCTGCATCAGTCAGTATATACACATTCTCATGTTTGTTTTTATTTACATTGGCTAAATAATTGTTGGACCACTGTTACCAGAATAATACAATTGCTAGACCTGCATACTGTAGCCACATCAGGTCATGTTCTCCAGGCACTGGTAGTGACCATAAAATCTGTGTTGATAAAGTAACTGAAACTATGTAATTGCATATTCATACTCTGGAGAAGGAAAGGTGAGTAAAGACATATTTTGTTCAAGGTAGACTATGGGGTTACCCTTGATGAGCAAGCTGCTAGATACTGATATTGCTATAGTACAATCAATGGACATAAGACGAATAAATTGGCCTTTTCTTGTTTCAACTGAGCTTTGTTAGTTTTCAGATCTCAGAAAGGCATCGTTTTGGTTAACCATGAACTGCTCTTCACAAACTGAGATTATGCAACATCAGACACACATTTCTTTAGCTATTCTCGACATACTTAAAATACTGTAAACAATTCACAAATATAAATTATAAAAAACAAATTGAGAAAAAGCGTCATTCAATCTGACCAAAACAATAACAGAGAGGCTGCCACAAGGATCAATATTAGGACAATTTTTTTTAAATGTATGTAAATGATATTGTACACCTTTCTAATTCTCGTATAACTACTCATACATAAGCTGATGGCACACCTATACTGATCTATTGTGAAAAAGAAAGCGCTTGTTTCAACACATGGATCATAAGAAGGGGCTAAATATTTTAGTGATGGGGGCCTAAAAGTTGATACCATTTTGGTTTTATGGTTCACAGCAGATGACTACTGGCACAGAAATATGGGAAGTATTTCAGGAATTTTGTATACAGACAAATGAGACCATAAATTTCTTGGATTGCACTTATAGATGCCAATCTTTGATGTGAAAACCATGTTAACTTTGTAAGTAGGAAAATGAGCAGTGCTTTGTATTTTCTTGGCCAGTTGTCCAAAAATAGTAACAAAACGCAGGAAACAGTATACTGTGGAACAATTCTGTCATTTATAAATTATGGGATATACATGTGTGGTTGCGGTACAGATGTGCACTTGAACAAAGCACAAGAGAGCTGTTACGGTGATACATGGTCTGTGTTACAAGAAAACCTATCGTGACCCTCTTATCCAAAATAAAAAAATGGTTCAAATAGCTCTGAGCACTATGGGACTCAACTGCTGTGGTCATAAGTCCCCTAGAACTTAGAACTACTTAAACCTAACTAACCTAAGGACAGCACACAACACCCAGCCATCACGAGGCAGAGAAAATCCCTGACCCCGCCGGGAATCGAACCCGGGAACCCGGGCGTGGGAAGCGAGAACGCTACCGCACGACCACGAGATGCGGGCTATCCAAAATAAAAATCTCACTGTGGTACTCCTTGTATATGTACAGGTGGGGTAAAGTGGGTATAAGGCGGCCATTACATAGTTTTTTTGCTGTCTGCCGAGAAGTGGTCATACTAGTGCTACTAAACACTATCATTTTTATTAGTGAGTTTGACGGAGGAAACTTGTTCCATTATTATTTTGGAATTTTTTTTTTCCAATTATCAGTCGTCTAATGTAAGGTAAGTCATTTACACTATTCTTGTTCCCTCATTCATATATAGAGTTATACTTTTTCACCTTATCAATGTTTCAACAACATATTTTTAACTAAAAAAGGAATTTATTGTTGTTTCCTTCAGTCTGACAGTTTCACCTGTGAACCATTAATGCCGACTTGGTACACGATCGTGAAAAGTGACCACTCTATTCACTGGCAAAGTGGTCATAGTGTTTGCCACAGTAAGAGTTACTTACCTCCATAAATCGTGAATAATGACTGCTAAACTATATTATATGCAAAGCTCTCATCAATTTTTCTATCCCTTTGTGAAAAGTTTGAATTTTACTTTATATTATTTAAAACCTGTTCTGTTACAGTTGGCCAATTACAAAAATCTGATTGAAAACGATATGCTCCAACCTCTTGATACTGTTTTAGATACTAGGAAATCAAGAACGCCTATGTTCAGAAAAAACAGCCTCGAAAAATTTATACACGTCCTGTATGTTATTTTCTTTTTCACTTAAAACTACTTGATCTGATATATTAAGGAGATTCAAAATGTGTAAGAGGCAAGGTTCTATCAACAACCATGGTTTGGTGAAAGTTCAAATTTCCATGGGGTGGACAGTTTATCACACCTTCGATTACACACACACAGTGTAAAAAACTAAAGATAAAAATTTTTAGTGCGTTTAGAGGCGATAGAAAGTTTTGACAATGCAAAATACAAGTGCAACCTTTCCCTACCAAGGTTTGACACTATACTTCAGTCAACCAACTGATACAGTTGTTTCGACTGCTTCATGTGCCACATTATGACAAGAGAGTCTCATCTGTAGCAAAATTACATCTCACTGCTAGGAGGGGTAAGTTTTTATAAACACTAGCAGTGTCCACTTGTCTTGATAAATACTTATTTACTATTACTTTATGTAGTGTTTGCAAGAAAGTTTCTACTGAGGTTCACAGGTTCTTAATGGCTGACTACATTCTGCTCACATGCATCTCATTTAAAAAGAAGCACGTTGCCACAGTCGAGCCTCAAGGTACATGGATGGAGAACAGTTTTCAGGAAAGAGGTAACCAAATTATGTCACATTTTAAAGACTTTATGACAGTCTTCATGAAACTCCGCTATGGATCTGTTGTGGAGGATGGAGGAGATGAAGGATTTGATGTACGAGACACTGACAGACACTTCAGAAGAGGTGGTTGCTCGTCCGGCTGAAGCTGCAGCCATTATTCGTGAACTACTTCATTGTTTTGAGCGTATAAGACAGAAATTAGCGCACAGCTCTAAAACAATGGTCATCCTACAGCAGTTTGAATACCAAGTCTGAACATCACTAGCGTTTGAAACCCTCGGGGCACTCAACAGGAGAAAAGAAGATGCACCTGTTACATTTCGATCACATACAAAAGTTTCTTTTTATCTCCTTTGAACACTCTAAAATTTTCTATATGTAGTTTAGCCAAGTGTTATCAAATATACAACTACAAACAAGAAATAAGCACAGTTACTACAAAGAACATAATTTAAAATAACAGACCTTAATCCATATATCGATAGCTCATTGTGGTACAATAAATTGCCAGAACCAAGACTGTATAATGACCACGCATTTAAAACAAAATTAAAGCATTTTCTTGAATAATCATCGGAATTCACTAAATGAATTCTAAGCCCCTTGAATTCCCTTCTGAAGACTACATGACCAAACTGTACTTGACAGCAAAAGCTGCAAGCTCTTACATGATGTGTAAAACTAGCAGTTGTGTACAGAATAACCTGTGTTGTACAACAAAAATTGTGTTTGAAGTAGGTATAGACATTTTCAATCAAGTATAGAAACTATTACATTACTATGCAGTTTGTACTTTGCCAAAACATTTATATTTATTTAAATTATACTACGTATTGTGTTTTGCATAAAAATATTGTGTGTCTAACTACCACATAATATGATGTTTGCAAATATCGTAATTTGATGGTTACACACAGAAAGAGATGTAACTACAAAGAGTATGTTTGACATGTATATAATTAATCATGACCATTTCCTGCTTCTTATCTGTCTTATCACTGACGAGTAATAAACAGTCATCATTAAAGGATGGTTTCTGTAACTGTTAGTAAAAATATAAGCCCTTTCGCTTCTTGAATACCACAATGCTACCTGGCAAATCATTATTCTCATTTTTTCAACAGAGTTTCATTTGTTTAATTTAAAAATGGTCACAACTCTTCAGATTTCCAAGTAATAGTTAACTGCAGAATTATGTATTGTGTATGTGAAGTGTTTATAAATATATTGTGAGAAGTAGGTTTACGACTATATAGTTACCTTTCAAGATTTCGTCACTTATCTGTTCAACAAGACTGATGGCTGCGATTTGTAGTGTGTATTGGAGTTGCATATAGTTTATTGTTCAGAGCAAATGAAAGTGCCCAGTATAAGGTGTGGAAAGTAAATTACTTGGTAGCACTGGGTAAAAAATATCGGTCTAGAAATTACTTAAGGTTTGCTGTGTGGGGTTCTCAAAATTAATTTGTGTAGTCATGGATCTTATACTGCCAATTAGAATGACTGCCTCTGGGACAGTAGGTTGCCTATTCCCAGTCCTATGTATGGTACTCTAATTTTTTCTACCAGAATTTAATTCAATTAATTTTCGTGCTGTTGCCTTCTAGAAATTTTAAGAATGTCTTGTACTTTTAGTGGTCTGCAGGTTGGAGAAATTGCAAATATCTCATACTGATAAGTGTATATTTGATATAATCTGTTGTTTCAATGGTAGCTTATTTTATAACACTAATTTCAGGCTTTCACTCATCATAGACAGTATTTATATTACGGATGGCAAAGATTTCTTATATGTTATTTATAGCATACAGTGTTTCATGAGTGTATGGTTCCTACGTTATTGTAAAAAGCCTTGCGCCTATGTACTGTTCTTTGGCTTATGCTAAAGGCGATACAATAATATGATTATATTATTTATAGATGCATATTCACTCATTCAGCATAACAAACTTTTACAAGAATACGTAGTTTTCAGTGGAAATTGCTGTACATGTGAAGATAATTATTTATGTGCTCTGTATAATGTTACTTGATATTCGAATTATCTCTGGTAACACAACAAAGAAATGTGTTGTGTGCAAAAGAATACTTGTGAAATTTTCGACCACTTTATTCTTCATTTTAGCCCAATCTGCTGGTTTAAAATAATGTCCAGATGTTTCATTATATCCATGAAAATTTCGGTTAACATACACTGAAGCAAAAAAAAAAATCCCGAAGTTAAAAAGCAGTTCTGTGACACAAGCTGAAGTTGGTAGGCGTGTTTCTACATCTGTAAGATGACGTCTGTTCAAATTTCGCGCCACTAGAGCGCTAGTAGAGCCACTGTTGTTGTGGTCTTCAGTCCTGAGACTGGTTTGATGCAGCTCTCCATGCTACTCTATCCTGTGCAAGCTTCTTCATCTCCCAGTACTTACTGCAATCTACATCCTTCTGAATCTGCTTAGTGTATTCATCTCTTGGTCTCCCTCTTCGATTTTTACCCTCCACGCTGCCATCCAATGCTAAATTTGTGATCCCTGATGTCTCAGAACATGTCCTACCAACCGGTACCTTCTTCTTGTCAAGTTGTACCACAAACTCCTCTTCAATTCTATTCAATATTTCCTCATTAGTTATGTGGGCTATCCATCTAATCTTCAGCGTTCTACTGTAGCAGCACATTTCAAAGGCGTCTATTCTCTTCTTGTCCAAACTATTTATCGTCCATGTTTCACTTCCATACATGGCTACGCTCCATACAAATACTTTCAGAAACGACTTCCTGACGCTTAAATCTATACACGATGTTAACAAATTTCTCTTCTTCAGAAACTCTTTCCTTGCCATTGCCAGTCTACATTTTATATCCTCTCTACTTCGACCATCATCAGTTATTTTGCTCCCCAAATAGCAAAACTCTTTTACTACTTTAAGTGTCTCATTTACTAATCTAATTCCCTCAGCATCACCAGACTTAATTCGACTACATTCCATTATCCTCGTTTTGCTTTTGTTGATGTTCATCTCACATCCTCTGTTCTAGACACTGTCCATTCCGTTTAAATGCTCTTCCAAGTCCTTTGCTGTCTCTGACAGAATTACAATGTCATCGGTGAACCTCAAAGTTTTTATTTCTTCTCCATGGATTTTAATACCTACTCCGAACGTATTGTAAATAGCCTTTCGCTCCCTGTATTTTACCCCTGTAACCTTTAGAATTTGACAGACAGTATTCCAGTCAACATTGTCAAAAGCTTTCTCTAAGTCTACAAATGCTAGGAACGTAGGTTCGCCTTTCCTTAATCTTTCTTTTAAGATAAGTCGTAGGGTCAGTATTGCCTCGCGTGTTCCAATATTCCTACGGAATCCAAACTGGTCTCCCCGAGGTCGGCTTCTACCAGTTTTTCCATTCGTCTGTAAGGAATTCGTGTTGGTATTTTGCAGATGCGACTCATTAAACTGATAGTTCGGTAAGCTTCTGATCTGTCAACACCTGCTTTCTTTGGATTTGGAATTATTATATTCTTCTTGAAGTCAGAGTTTATTTCGCCTGTATCATACATCTTGCTGACCAGATGGTAGATTTTTGTCAGGACTGGCTCTCCCAAGGCCGTCAGTAGTTCTAATGGAATGTTGTCTACTCCTGGGGCCTTGTTTCGACTCAGGTCTTTCAGGGCTCTGTCAAACTCTTCACGCAGTATCGTATCTCCCATTTCATCTTCATCTACATTCTGTTCCATTTACATAATATTGTCCTCAAGTACATTGCCCCTGTATAGACCCCCTATATACACCTTCCATCTTTCTGCTTTCGGGTTCTTTGCTTAGAACTGCGTTTTCATCTGAGCTCTTGACATTCATACAAGTGGTTTTCTTTTCTCCAACGGTCTCTTTAATTTTCCTGTAGGCAGTATCTATCTCACCCCTAGCGAGATAAGCCTCTACTTGCTTACATTTGTCCTCTAGCCATCCCTGCTTAGCCATTTTACACTTCCTGTCGATCTCATTTTTGAGACGTTTGTGTTCCTTTTTACCTGCTTCATTTACTGCATTTTTATATTTCCTCCTTTCATCAATTAAATTCAATATTTCTTCTGTCTACCGATTCTTCTTCTACTGTATTTCTTTCCCCCCATTCCTGGTAATTGTTCCCTTATGCTCTCCCTGAAACTCTGTAAAACCTCTGGTTTAGTCAGTTTATCCAGGTCCCATCTCCATAAATTCCCACCTTTTTGCAGTTCTTCAGTTTTAATCTACAGTTCATAACCAATAAATTGTGGTCAGAGTGCGTATCTGCCTATGGAAATGTGTTACAATTTAAAACCTGGTTCCTAAATCTCTGTCTTTCCATTATATAATAAACTTGTACTACTGTAGTAGGCGTGGCCTTCGTGTCCATCTTGGCCACAATAATACGTTCACTATGCTGTTTGTAGTAGCTTACCTGCACTCCTATTTTTTTTCATTATTAAACCTACTCCTGCATTACCCCTACTCGATTTTGTATTTATAAACCTGTATTCACCTGACCAGAAGTCTTGTTCCTCCTGCCACCGAACTAAACTAATTACCACTATATCTAACTTTAACCTATCCATTTACATTTTTAAGTTTTCTAACCTACCTGCAAGATTAAGGGATCTGACATTCCACACTCCGATCGGAAGAACGCCAGTTTTCTTCCTCCTGATAACGACGTCCTCTTGAGTAGTCCCCACCCGGAGATCCGAAAGGGGGACTATTTTACCTCCGGAATATTTTACCTAAGAGGACGCCATCATCATTTAACCATACGGTAAAGCTGCATGCCCTCGGAAAAAATTACAGCTGTAGTTTCCCCTTGCTTTCAGCCGTTCGCAGTACCACAACAGCAAGGCCGTTTTGGTTCGTGTTACAAGGCCAGATCAGTCACTCATCCGGACTGTTGCCCCTGAAACTACTAAAAAGGCTGCTGCCCCTCTTCAGGAACCACACGTTTGTCTGGCCTCTCAACAGATACACCTCCGTTGTGGTTGCACCTACGGTACAGCAAACTGTATCGCTGAGGCACGCAAGCCTCCCCACCAACGGCAAGGTCCATGGTTCATGGGGGGGAGGGGTAGAGCCACTATGAGCATGCATGCAAATAAGACCAAATTTCTTCATCAAATTCATTGTATGAATGCCAATAACTAGATCATCATTGTCTTTCTGATTGTCAACAAGTTGGTACTGAACTTTCTGTAACAGGGAACTCGTTGCAACTTTAGGTTTAACAAACCTGGAAGGAAGCTGCTGTAATAGGTTTGTCATTAGTTCTAACAGTTTATGAATTTGAGGGGAAACACTCTGAAGTGCAGAATTAAGATTCTCAAATACAGGAATGACAGCACACAGAAGAGCACAGTATACCTTGTTTAAGCCTGAAGAGAGAAACATAAAAAGTTTTTCTTCCAGAACACCGCATAAAAGTAAGCATAAACAAACCTTTCCCGCTAACATGCTGTCGAAGCACAAAGAGCATGCAGCGATAATCTGTGAGGTGTGATTATCGATAGAACGTCAGATCGACTTTCGCCGGTGGTGTTTCAAATACACAGAGTTTTGACAAAAACGCAGTGATATTTTACGAGAAGGGATTATCGATGTTATTATCGGTCGACTAATGGTCGAATTTCAAACAGTCGCATATCAGAATAGCAGTTATTATCGAAAGTCAAAACTGAAATGCGATATGAATGCCGAGGGCAGGAACAAGCCCGGCAGTTGAAAACCCGGATAAAAACTATATTCATCCGGAAAACTGGAATACTACCCCAAAATCTGGAAATCTTCGGCGAAAACCAGAAAACCTGGCATGTATGTGAAAGTGATATAGGTTCTTTGTATGGTCACTGACTGCGGTGGTCACGGATAGGTATGGTGGCAAGAAGACCATGCTCTGGACAGCCACGTGGCACTACCGAGAGGGAAGACCATTGTGTTTAGTGTATGCCTATGTTGCATCGTACTGCATCTGGAACAGCGATCTGAGCAGCAGTTGGCACCACAGGTAGACAACGAACTGTTACAAATCAGTTACTTGAGGACGGCTCCGAACTAGACACACTGTAGCCTGCATTTCACCGAGCCCAAACCACCGCAGTTTGCGATTACAATGGTGTCAAACCAGAGCCAGTAGGATGGCGGAGTAGATGTCTGTTGTGATTTCTGATGAAAGCGATTCTGGCTCGGTGCCAGTGATAGCCGTGTGTTCCTTAGAAAGAAGTCATGAGAGCACCTGCAAGCAACCTGTCTGTGGCTTAGGCACGCTGGTCGTACACCTGGAGTTTTGTCTGAGATCAGACTTAATAATATGAAAGCAGGAGCATTCTCCTAGTTACCACAAGTTCCATGACTGCAAATCTGTGTCAGTCCGGCGATTCGGCCTGTTATGCTGACACCCACGAACAGCATACCAGGGGATGTTTTCCAACAGGATAATTCACTCCCACAGACCGCTGTTGTAACCCATAATGCTCTACAGAGTGGTGACATGTCGCCTTGAAGTGCTCAGTCACCAGATCTGTCTCCAATCGAGCGTGTAGAGAACATCATCGGACAACTCACAGCGTCATCGACAACCAGTACTAGCAGTCCCTGTATTGGGACAGTTCCAAGTGCAACAGGCATGGAACTCCATCCCAGAAATTGACATCTGGCACCTGTATGACACAATGCTTGCATGTTTGCGTGATTGAAATCAGCATTCTGGGGGTTACACCAGTTATTAATAAATCAGCATTTCAAATTTGCAATGGCTTCCAAAATTTCTTTACTCTAAATTAATGATTTCATGCTACTGGGGCCCATATAACCATATTATTACATAATGGTTACGAATCATCATCTTGGGCATACACTAAAAAGCAGGACAGGAAAGAAACAACAGAAAAAACTGGAAACAACAGAAGACACTGGTTATTAACAAATAAGTTACAAATGCACTATTAACTACCACACTGAAGAAGTAAAACAGCTCATCATTTTCTTATAACAGAAATCCAAATCTTAAGATACATTCAGCACATAACGAATGTGCAGCCAGGCATATACAAAATTGTAGACGTATGCCAAACAGAAATAAATGTATATTTTCATTAACGTTGCAGTGAAAGCATCAATGCTTGCAACCACCCTCTGGCTACCTGCTCCGCCACAAAAAGATAACGTACGTCTTAAACGAAGGGCAAGGGACGTCAGGTATATGTACATGAGGAATACGAAGGGATTTTATAATCTGTACAACATAGAGGCAAATTTAGACCAAGTCCACTACAGAAGTTTGATTTTTACCATCAAAAGATTTACTGTTGGCAGTTACAATTTTATTTTAATTTATCTAGAATACAACACACTTCGGTATATAATCTCATTTTAAAGTACGTTCTTTATTACATTATAGCTGACAGTCAAGTTTGTTGTGTCTGACCCAATGTATCTCTCTTGGAAGTTAACTATACATCAAACACGAAAAATTTTTTTGTTAACGATGATCCTTGCCTCACATAAAATTAAAACAAGAAAGCAGCTTTTCTCAAGGCTGTTTGAGGGTCCTATTATTTATAAAGTCACACTTAGTAACTATCGCCTAGGCACTATCTTGTGCATTGCAAAGGCAAATACAAAAAATGCAGACACACAAAAACGATGTACAATAAATTCTAGAAATAAAAAAAATGAATGTTAAAAATAACTGTTATAGTAATACTCATTCAATTTTTCCAGTAATGTAAGGTGATTATGTCTATTTCAACTTTCTTATGGATTTTTAAGAATTATTACAAGTTTTGATTAACCAATTTACTATTAATTATCTGATTCATATTTTTATTCTGATTGACTTAATACTATACAATCACAACAATCAGTTTTACATTGTAATTTATGCAAAACATCAGCATATATTTTTTCAGAAAACTAAATGTAATATGTAGTCCATATTCTGTTATACAGATAAACAGGCATTGTCTTTAACAGCACGCTGTGTTTCATAAAGGTCTCACCTGACAGATTCTAAGAAAGTTCAAACTTTACAGACTTGCAGCAATCTAATCTGTTAGTTCAAATTTCATTAATATTTTCGAAACATTTTTTTTCTTTTTGAAATTTTCCTTACATTTAAAATACGTAATGACAAAATTTTCAAAACGACAAGCACAATCTGCTGCATGTTGATGGCTTTGTTATGTGTAAGTATACTATCACTTAATCTGGATATAGCCATTAAAGTAATTCAGAACCTGTTCTGAGACCAAATAAAGTTAGCATATTTCTTTTCTAACAAGAAGCATCTGTAATTTAGTTTTAACTTGGTAGGTCATCTGGGCATTTTATTTTGTACTCATGATTCATTTAGTTGACATCAAGAACATTTATTTCATTTGTTAATTTGATGAAATGGAATAGATGGAGAAATCTGTGTTATTGTAAATGCTTTGTTTATGCCAGATCCTTATTACACTTGTGTTCAGAAAAAACAAAACACCTAGAACGGCTAGAGACAGGATGTACGTATTCACAGGACATGTACATTAGTTTATTCTACAGATATGATTAGCACTGGAACCGTGTAGGCCTGCAGGTTCAAGGTCAACAATGATATCGTGAGGCTACACCATCGCTGATAAAATGTACCTGCAGCTCCCGTTATCACTATAAACTGAAGGTAATGGATCAGTGTGACTCGAGCAGACATGCAGAATGCCTAAGAGGCATAAGCGTGTACCATACTGTCAAATCAGTGAGTTTGAAAGAAGGAGCATTACTGGGATGAGAGCAAGTGATGCATTATACGGGATGCTCTTGTGGGACGAAGTTTTTCGGCAGTGCAATGGGTGTATGCAGAATGGTTCTCAGAAGGTCAAAGAACACAACAAGATGAGTCAGGTCACACCAGCCAGACCACCTGCCGAGAATATTGACACGTCATCTGAATGGCACTGAGAACAGATCTGCATTCTGCTCAGCTGTGACACAACAGTGGAACAGTGTAATACACCGCACAGTCTCACGGGTGACAGTGAGTCGACGTTTATTATGACATGGGTTATGTGTGTATCATCCACTTCCCTGGCTACCTTTGACTTATGTGCCGAAACATACAAGATGGCAATGGTGTTTGGAACGATGTCACTGGGGACACGAAAGGCATTTGTTTGAAAATTATGGCCACATTTTGGTTCGCCGCAGACAGGGGGAGCAGAATATCAGTGACTGTACTCGCACAAGACAGAGCGCCAACTCAAGGCCTTATGTTGTGGGGTGCTATTGGGTACAACCATAAATCAAAGTTAGTGCTTGTCCAGGGCACTGTTAAAAGTGTGACCCACATGAATGACACCCTGCGACCTGTAGCCATATCCGTTCTGCACAACACGCCAGACGCCATTTTTCAGCAAGACAATGCAGACCCCATGTTAATGCATGAACACGTGCCTTCTTGGTGTCTCAGGATGTCAGTCTTTTGCCCCAACCTGACAGATCACCAGACTTGTCGCCAATCAAATACATGTGAGATATGGTGAAACGACAGATGCAGCACTGTGACCCAATGCCAATCACCACAGGTGAACTTTGGAACCAGGTGAATGCAGCATGTATGGCCATACCACACGATGCCATTTGCGCCCTATATGCATCGATGCCATCATGCATGGAAAGAGTTACCACCACCCATGGTGGACCCTGCGTCTACTAGCAACAGGACACACACTAAACTGAGTGGACTGAAATACAAGTCATTTCTGCAGAACATTCTAATATACAAGTCCTGTGAATATGAACGCCCTACCTCCAGTCGTTCAAGGTGTTCTGTCTTTCCTGAATATGAGTGTATGTAATACTGATAAGCTATTAATTATTTACGAAAAATATTTCAGATATTTTCTGCAAAATAGCTTTCCATGTTCCTCATAGATTTTGTATTAAACATGAAATTCTACTGACAGGACGTGGTATCCAAGTTTGAATGTTTGTAATCTGACAGTAAAGATTTATGTAGTCTTACTACGACGTGAAGAATCGGGGCTAGGTAGTAAAGACGTCAGCGAACCATTCTAAAGGCTGGACTTCTTGAATTTTTCGTCAGATAGAATATTCATCTTCTTTAGAGTGTGCATACGAAAGGTGATGGAGCTTTCTAAAGGCTACTTATTATAATCACGTAATACTACGACAGATGGAACCCAACAAAAGTTAATAACGTCAATAGCTTTCACATAAATGCTCTAACTTGAAGAAAAAAAATCCTGTTTTTTAATCTGCTTTTCACGTTATCACTACTTCCAGAGTCTGATGACGAAGGATTGGCTACAGTTAGATTGTTATAACCGTGAGAGCGGATAGCGTACCTTATAAAATGTTACTTTAAGAGTAGTGAAGGCCTTTATACCTACGTACACCTTTCACATGCACACAACAATGCAATACTTCAACAATATAAGGCAACTACTAGTCGGCCAGCCGAAGCATGTCCACAATGTGCTACATGAACATTTATCCATATTGTGTTACGTGAACATTCTCGTAAATGTATGGGCTTGGCCACGCCCTTCTATCAGTAACGTTCTGAATACTGATGCACAAGACACATTTGGCAGTTACTAGAACTCCCATATGTTCACCAAAGACTTTAATTATGTGTTAAATCTACACCAAGCAAAGTTTTTGTAATCTGTCCACCTATAAAAGGGTCTCGATCATCTTAGGTACTTATCCGATGATTTTTGCTCTCGGCGTATCCTTCTTTGCCATTACCATCCTAAATGCGTAGAAATGCTTTACTGGATCTCTACAAAAGTACTGATGATAAAAATATGGATTGAATGTTTTTGTATTAACGTAACTGTATACTATAGTAAATTTACTGCTGCTGTCTCTCAAAACTTACCTTTCACGAAGACATTCCTCCTCTGGGGGATCCCCGCATGTGCAGCACTTCCTGCGAACACCAGAATGGCTAGTTAACTTATGCACATGTCTGCTGCTGTCTAATCCCATTATGTGTATGTCACTAAAGCAATGACGAAAACCAAAGTACAAAAATGTTAACGTGACGCTAAATGCTAGGAAGAACACATACACTATTTAAACGACAAATTCTGAAACATTGAGGACTACAACGTCTAAGTAATATTAGTTGTTAAAATGTTTTGTAAATTGAAAGGTATATGACAACAATTAACCAGGGAGCAACGGTGAGTTTAACTTTTAAATGTCACATTCCTGACACACACACACACACACACACACACACACACACACACACAAAGAAAAAAAAACAGAAAGAAAAAAAAGTTAAATTCCTCACGTATATAAAAAACTTCCAGTGCTTTAATAAGAGTATAAGCCGAATGTTGTTATTTCTAAAATAAATTTAGCTGTACTCTTGCGGCAGATCAACGGTATGGTGACAGTTTTCTTCCACTCGGCGGTTACTGCTAGGTCTGCAGCAATCTGATACATAATTTAAAATACTGAGACGGCCACTCGCAGATATATCTAAACTGGAAACTGTAGTGAGTTAACTGATTTAACTGAACAAATGAATGGAGTCGACGCAGCGAATGGCAGAAATAAGATACGATGATACTCAATCCTATCAGCATCTTTTATTTGCCCCAATCTCCGTTATTCATATGGCAAGCAGCTATACTTGAGATTTCACGTGTTAGGTTTATTTTAGAGGCTTTGGATTCCCCGTGGAGGTATAACATGGGGGATTCCCCATGGAGGTGTAACATAGGGAGACGTCATGACGTCACACACTTGAAACCGATGTCTGCCATGTTAGTAGTCCCAAACATAAGCTTCGGGCGGACGTGTTTTGATAAAAAATATTCACCTTGCATCATTTACAGGTGTACTAGTTGTTCTGATTATGGTCTTAAGTGTAGAGGAATCACATTTCATTCGTAAGTGTACTCATTCAAGCAATAATTTCTTTTACATACATGAATTTTAGTTGCGCAGGTTACTGCTACTGTGGTGGTTTTATTTTTGTAATTTGGTTTTAGATTTTACAGCAAGAGGAGCGCGCTCTGACTGAACGCTGTGCAAACTGTCTAGACATAACAAAATATGTTGCCGGCATTACGGAACAGGACATAGACAAAACTTTAAGGAAAAAACATTAAGGAAAATGCTGGATTACAAAAGCAGCCTCTTTACATTATGTACTTCGTTTACTGTTTATGTAAAACTTGTAACAAAAGAAAACAGGCATCGTATTACTGGATCAAAATATGCCGTTAAAAACACGAAACCTTCTGAAAAAGCCTTCCTGAGACTGTGTTAGTCAAGAAAGCACTGTAATAATTACTATTTAAAACGGTTGCTTGGACACGACAGAAATTAAGAACAAGCTAATGTAAATAGTAGTCTGCTAATGTTTGGAGCCTACTAACAAGACAGTGCCGGCTTCAAAACAATGTACTACTTAAACCTGAGGCGCACCCGTTATTATACCTCCGAGGGTTTCCCCTTCCAAGAGGGTTCAGTATGTGGATACTTCTTCTACATCTACATCTACATACATACTCCGCAATCCACCATACGGTGCGTGGCGGAGGGTACCTCGTATTACAACTAGCATCTTCTCTCACTGTTCCACTCCAAAACAGAACGAGGGAAAAATGACTGCCTATATGCCTCTGTACGAGCCCAATCTCTCTTATCTTATCTTTGTGGTCTTTCCACGAAATATAAGTTGGTGGTAGGAAAATTGTACTGCAGTCAGCCTCAAATGCTGGTTCTCTAAATTTCCTCAGTAGCGATTCACGAAAAGAACGCCTCCTTTCCTCCAGAGACTCCCACCCGAGTTCCTGAAGCATTTCCGTAACACTCGCGTGATGATCAAACTTACCAGTAGCTGGAAGGAACGCTGGATGAAGCAGGTTAATGAAAGGCGCAAATAATCCAGCGATATCAAATCGAGTTCTTTAACAATGTCGTATACTTAGTAACGGATGTTTCGCATGCTTAGTAATGAATGTTTCACTACAGGGCCAGATCAGGCACACACAGCATTAGGCATGGGGCTCGGCTGTGGCCTCTGGTGCCCACAAGGCAATCAGCGTGTTAATTAGGTGTGAGAGAGAAATAAATCATCTTGTATAATTTCCATATTTCTCTTGTTAAAAACCTTCTCTTCATGCTATACTGGATTACACAATTTATCTGTTACCTCATTTCATATTATAGTTTCTCTTAAAATAGCTCTGAATTCTACGCAAAGGGGCCCACGCAGTGAGGACTTACGACCTTTCTGTTCTCCTTCTATGTCTACATAATACAGGAGTCCTGTCCTGGACTCCTGCAGTCGTCAGAAGAAAGAGGGACGGGATGCAGTGATGAGAACCTCGCTACGTTCAAAAGCCCCAAGAAAACATCACTGGCAATAACACATTTATTAAGCAGCAACAGAGAAATGTCTTCGAAAGCACCAAGCCACAGCCAAGTCGGCAGTGTTGCGGCCTCGTCAGCAGAGAGGACCGGTATGCATTTGACTTGCAGTTCCGCTAGTGCTGCGAAGCGTCGGTTGGCGGCTGTTACGCCACGGAGTAGATGTCGAATCGTGGACGCCAGCAGCCTCCAGCTCTACGAATATATCTCCAAAGTGCTATCATTAACGTCGAAGGATTGCGCCCAGGGCTAACTCCCCCAGGTCCACCTGAAGTAATCGCTGACCTGCAGAGGTTGGCTCTCAGGCCAGGAGCCTGCAGCATCAGTGTCGGCCTCAAGAATGGGATAGGCAGCAACACAGGCCCTCCCTCTGAAGGGCGGCTGATTGGCAGTGTCCTGGTCACATAAGTCATGCCTCCAGCAGGTCTACAGGATGACGGCGATTCTGCGTCGCACCAGTATTGCCTCGAAGTTGTCAGTGCATCTGGCAGCAGTAGCAGCGTCCTTCCAGTCGGATCGGTGGCGCCACAGACGGTTGAAGACAGCTAGAAGTGCCAAGGGCGGACCTCCGTAGCCTTCAAATGGTTCAAATGGCTCTGACCACTATGGGACTTAACATCTGAGGTCATCAGTCCCTTAGAACTTAGAACTACTTAAACCTAACAAACCTAAGGACATCACACACATCCATGCCCGAGGAAGGATTCGAACCTGCGACCGTAGCGGTCGTGCGGTTCCGAACTGAAGCGCCTAGAACCGCTCGGCCACACCGGCCGGCTCCGTAGCCTTCCCTCTAACTGTATAGCTGCAACTGACACAAGGGCTGATGGCACGCACTGTCATCAGTCCGCACTCTGCGATCAGAGCCGCGCAGGATTAGCCGAGCGGTCTAAGGCGCTGCAGTCATGCACTGTGCGGCTGGTCCCGGCGGAGGTTCGAGCCCTCCCTCGGGCATGGGTGTGTGTGTTCGTTATTAGGGTAATTTTGGTTAAATAGTGTGTAAGCTTAGGGACTGATGACCTTCGCAGTTAAGTCCCATGAGATTTCACACACATTTGAACATTTTTTTCTGCGATCAGACATTTCTTGTGGGGTATTGATGCTGGTGCTTCCCGTGCACTCTGCGGCAGTGGCGATGGCAATGAAATCGTGCGTCGTGGTTTTTCCTCGCAGTCACCTCTCATGGTGACAACAGTATTTCGCATCTTCACCTTCCAGAGGCTCTTTTCTTTTGGCATAGCACAGGAATACTTACTGTTGCCTTGTGCTTAGGCCTCCTTACTACACTGTGCTTTGTCACGGTAGTTCCCGGCTTCCGTTGTATGTTTGCGGCAGTAGGAGCGTTCTGCAGTCTGTTTCAAAAGCCGCTACTTTCTTACAACGTTTCACGAAAAGAACTTTCGCATGTTGATAGAACCTACAGGTAACAAATCTATCAGCACGGCTCTGAACTGAAACTAGCTACAATTACTTCCCATTAAAAAATAAATTAAGTAACATTCTCAGACAAGTTGTTTCGCCCTCAATGTACAATTTGGGAAAAGAAACATAAAAACTTACAAAATAACAATATTTGTTGTTGCAACATAAAATACTGAGTGTGTTTGATTTTAACGCGTCTTAGATATAGAAATGGTGAAAAAGATCTCGTGTCAGCTGCGAGTAAAATTTAATACAGGTATAAGAGTGGAGTAATATGAGAGGACTTTAACAAATATAAGCTATACAGTCCCATGAACTTCACTTGGACACCCACTTACAATCAGAAATGTGCAATAATTATCCAAGCTTGTGGTTGGTATGGCAGTATTTATCCTAAATGCTATTGAGAGCTGAAGTCATTGTCGATTTAAGAATGAGAATGCACAAGGACCACTTACGACATTCACTGAATCGCTAACATTGCATAGTAGTAAGCTGCTCACTGATTATGACGGGACAGTTCTGATATTTTATCCGTTATTTTGGCAATATATCAATGTGAAAAGGTGCTAATGAGTACTAAATCGAGAACTGTCAGTCCCTTATTATGAAACTGCAATCTTACCTGTTGCACTGTAATGTGAGACGTCCTTAAACACAATACACGTGAACAGAGAATTACTGTTGCACACGAAGTTAATTGCGTAAAAACTTCTTTCTTCTTTACCTCATTCATCCTCAATCTCTCTAGTCTACTCTTTTCACTCAGTCTTTCGTCGTCTATTCGTATAGTCAGTTCCACTCAATACAAAAATTTGTGGGAACTTGGTATCTCCACAAGGGAATTCAACACACAGTAATTAAATTCACTTATCATCGAATACTTTTGGATTTGTAGCTGTAATATCATGTTATTGCTATTATCCCTCAAAACACAGAGTAATTAAAAAGTAACAGAGTTAAAAGTCAGTAATTCGAAAAAAATTGCAAACAGGGCGATACAGCTTGCACCTCAACGTTAAGAGAAATAAGATTCTTTTTTCATGCGCTTTAATAACGAAAAGCTTTAGTAAGTTTTAGTATCATTTTTCACTGCTGATTGTCGCATAGTGATTTGTGCTATGCCTTATTACAGTTCGCAACGTAGGTATGGCTACAGATGTTCATTGTGGCATTAGTCCTGACAGGAGCCGTCAGACAAGGCCCGTAGCTATACAGTAGTGCACAGGCCTTTTATTGTTTTTTCTGACTCATTTTGGTGGAAACCGAATTCCAACATGAAATCGTACATTACCAACGGCATCAAAATGTGGAATCAGAGATCCTGTAAATCATTTGTACAGGAAAGAATGATTAAGGAAATGGTCACTGCAGATGGCAGCAATTCCTGGGCAGAATTTGCAGTTTGTTGAGACTCTCTTTCTGTAAGAATATTACACTACTAGCTGGTTGCTGGTCCTTTATACAGCCTGAACAATACGGATTTAGCGTCTCACAGCGTTCAACTGTAATCGCTGACGTTGTTCAGATTCTTCTACTGGAGAAGTTACTCTTGCATAACCAAACAGAAACGTTTAATGAGAGATGGATTGATTGAGGAGATCGAGTACCACGGCGTCACGGTTTACTCGACCTTAATTCCTTACATTTCAGGCTATGACGACATTGAATGACATTGGTGCACTTCACACCATTCAAGAAGATCCAAACGTTTCAAGAGTTGTGTCCCAAGCGGGTAGTCGAATCCGAGAGCAGCCAGGTGTGTTCGCACGAATTCGTGATTCTTTGAGAAGGGAGGTTGTGATTTATAAGAAATGTATGCTAACCCCAGTTAGGGTCCCCAGTAGTATCAACAGACGGATAGCTTTCATGGTGCAGAATGGTCGATATCTCAACAAACTTTTTCTCCGGGCATATGTTCACAGCATTTGTTTCAAGTTCTGACCCAGTACTATCTCCTGTACAAATATGGTGTACAGTTATTAAACACCCCGCACGAAGACGACATCAAGAGTTCGGGAAGCAAAAAGTGTGGTCTTCTTTTATCAGTAGACGCATTTTGTAAGACAACGCAATCCACCAAAATGTTCAAAACGGTAATAAGCCTACAGCAGATAGGCAAAATATTGTGAACAGTGGGTATGTTTGACGGTCAAGAACACATGCTGTTGATGCTGTGGTGTACGGGACGGTGTCGTCGTTGAGTAACTGTAGGAGGATACAAGATGACTTGGACAGGATTTGTGATTGGTGTAAAGAATGGCAGCTAACTCTAAATATAGATAAATGGAAATTAATGCAGATGAATAGGAAAAAGAATCCCGTAATGTTTGAATACTCCATTAGTAGTGTGGCGCTTGACACAGTCACGTCGATTATATATTTGGGCGTAATATTGCAAGTCGATATGAAGTGGGACAAGCATGTAATGGCAGTTGTGGGGAAGGCGGATAGTCGTCTTCGGTTGATTGGTAGAATTTTGGGAAGATGTGGTTCATCTGTAAAGGAGACCGCTTATAAAACACTAATACGACCTATTCTTGAGTACTGCTCGAGCGTTTGGGATCCCTATCAGGTCGGATTGAGGGAGGACATAGAAGCAATTCAGAGGCGGGCTGCTAGATTTGTTACTGGTAGGTTTGATCATCACGCGAGTGTTACGGAAATGCTTCAGGAACTCTGGTGGGAGTCTTTGGAGGAAAAGAGGGGTTCTTTTCGTGAATCGCTACTGAGGAAATTTAGAGAACCAGCATTTGAGGCCGACTGCAGTACAATTCTACTGCCGCCAACTTATATTTCGCGGAAAGACCACAAAGATAAGATAAGAGAGATTAGGGATCGTACAGAGGCATATAGGCAGTCATTTTTCCTTCTTCTGTTTGGGAGTGGAACAGGGAGAGAAGATGCTAGTTGTGGTACGAGGCACACTCCGCCACGCACCGTATGGTGGATTGCGGAGAATGTATGTAGATGTAGAAGGCTCGTGTCGCGCTAGACTGTGCATGTTCAGTACGGACTAGGCATCAGTACTGATTGTTTACGAGTAGTGCACACTTCATATTTGCATTCGAAGGCCGAGCACGATGTGCAATGAAAGACCTAACAGAGTTCGAAATACCCCAGATTGGGGAGGTCCGATTAGCTGAAGCATCCGTAATCAAGACAGCCAACTTATTGAATGCATGTGCTTCTCTTGCAGCGGGGGTGTCAAATCTATAAATGTAGAAAAATCCGCATGAAGCCTACCTACTACAAGGTCTCTACGGGACTTAAACTCTGCGGTTTTGTTGGACTTCGGATGCGGATTATAAAACATCCGAGTTAATGGCATACACAACTGCAGAAATTTATTACATTTACACAATTGTGACTGTGGCCAGATTGTCTTGAAATGTGACACACTCGCGAAACAAAGGATGGGCCACTGTGACCCTCACACGTCAAACTGTCACTTCTCACGGCCAATTCACTGACCGGTCAATTTCTATTGACTTCCGAACTCTTTCCCGTTGTAAGGCGGACGCTGCACGGGCTCATCGTCGCTTTGAGGCAGCACCACGTGCTGTCCTGCTCTAGATAACAATCAGCTTTCAATATGGCATCGTAACCTTATGCTGCGACAGAAGAGTTCGCAATGATCTCTTAGCGTACGGAAGTAATAACAAAAGGGGCAGTGAATCCTTACTACACTGACAGTTTGATCCTAAAGTGTTCCCACACACTTCCCTGTGTCTTGAAGCCATACTTACGTGAATGTACACTTGCGATAAATAGAAGTGTGCTTCCAGTGCCCACAGGTCGTCTACAGACCAGGTCGTATTTTCTCCTTTGTGAAGAAATCATTTTGTATATTCTTAGCTTCCGAAGAGGTAGAGGTGCTGAATTTTGTCAAGATGGCTCTTGAGGTTATACTAAGTACCTGCTGCAAAGTCTCGCAACAAACCCCATTTTTCTTAAGTTTTCAGACGATTGGTTTCTTACGTGCAGAAGCTGCCGCTTGTGTATCGGTTGTTGTTCGATCTCGCACAGAACTATAGTACATGTTCTGGGTCTACAGCTTCTCGCACGTGCAAGCGAACATTCTGCACATTCAGAAATTTTTATCTTGGCTTTCAGTGACGACCACAACGTTGATCTCTTTGCACTTTTAGTAGGCTGTACTGAACGACAGGAGCATAAAATTGCATTTGGTCCTTCAAAATTCCCGTGCAACAGCAAATTTAGACAATTCACAAAAGAACTCTGAACTATAAATGTTTAGTCACCCAAAATATGTGCCACGGACTGCTAAAACTAGTGCCTTCGAATTTTTTATGTAAAAACTCTTACAGGTTTTTTAATTAAACGTACTTTATTATTATCCTTCTACATCTTTATTCTTCATGTCTACAAATTTGTCAATATAATCACCCTGGCGACGAACACATTTCTCCCAACGAAGGGACAGGGTTTGTCGACACCATCACTGTAGAATGTTCGACTTTGTTGACTGAGCTACAAGACATCTCTGCTTGCACAGCCTCATCACTATCAAAGTGAAGTTCTCGAAGGTAATTTTTAAGTTTTGGAAAAATGAAAATCGGATGGGGCGAAGTTGGAACCGTATGGAGGATGATGGATGACAGTGAACCCAAGGCGTCGGTTTATTGCAGATGTCCCAGTGCTCGTGTGTGGCCTGGTATTGTCAAGCTAATAGAGAGGGTGCACAATTCGTCATATGTGTGGACACACCCCATACCATTGACTACTAATAAGTGTACGGATACTCCTGATCGGACAGGTACTTGGCACCAGATGTCTGCGCCACAGTCACAATCACCGTAAGTTATCGTCCGGTGGTTTGTGGACCCGGAGCTAGCACCCCCACATTATGTCGGTGACGTGTTCTATTGGATTCAAATCAGGCAAACTGTGAGGACAAGATATCTAGGTAAGTTAACTGTCATGTTCTCCAAATCATAGTAGCACGATTCTGGCCATGTGACATGGACTACCCTGGTGGAAGATGCCAGCAAGTATGAAGGGATGGATGTGGCCCACAACAATGTATCTGGGCATGACCTGGTGTAACGAGACCAGAAACCACGTTTCCATTGATCCACGGTTCTATATCAAGGATTCCGTGCCCAATGCAATCGTAAATGACTGTGTTGTTAGGGGAAACCTAAGAACACGCGGCGGTCGTCCGCTGGGGAACCTATGTACAACAACGTCCGCAGAATGGTGTTCTTCGAAATACTTGTTCCTTAACCAACATTTTTGTCAGATCTGCAACAGATCACCCACCTATTCTGCTTTACAGAAAGGGCTAGCCTCCGACCTCTTAGTTACATTTTTCACAGATCATTTTGCATGATAGATCGTAATGACGCGGAACGAGTCATTTTACGTTAACATAGAAAATTATTTTGTACATACGGTTACATTCTGAACACTCCTGAGTTTTCTTAATCCAAAAAGGAAAATAGCTATATACATGTGACATAATAATTCCGACACACCATCTTTTACAAATTAGTGGCAAAAATTCTTCTACGGAATAGAAGGAGTTGTCAAGGAGAAACTTCCTCAGTTTGTTTTCAGATTTTAGTCTGTTGTCTGTCAGACGTTTTACATCACTGGATAAGGATCAAAAATTTTCGTTGCAGCATTGTACACCCCCTTCGGGATAAAGATAACCTTAACGTGGAGTAATGAATGTTACTTTTCCTTCTGGTATTGTAATTATGTTCATCATTGTTCCTTTTGAGCTTTAGTGGATTATTTACAACAAATTTCATGAGGGAATTAATATAGTGTGAAGCAGTAGTCAGTAAGCCCAACTCATTAAACAGATGGCTACAAGCTGATCGTGGGTGAGTACCACATGTTATTCTTACAGCACGTTTTTGCGGAGTGAACACTTTCCTTCTGAAAGATGAGTTACCCCAGAACATTATTCCATACGACATTACTGAATGAAAATAAGTAAAACATTTCCAACTTACTAATTTGTCTCGCCCAATATTTGTTTCCATCTTATTTATTATTTCCTCTCCATGTGTTACACATCACTGAGGTAGTATCCCTAGATGTGCAGAAATGAATATGTTGTGTCTTTTTAAAATTGAGGGTGAAATCATTCGCAGAAACGCAGTCAATGGTACTTTTAAGAACTCTGTTTACCATTTGTTCTGTTGCTGTACGTATGCTTCAATTGATTAAAATACTAATGTCACCTGCTAAAAGAACTAATTCTGCTTGATGTATACTAGACTGAAGGTCGTTTATATACAGGAGGTACAATAGTGGGCCTAGATTGAGCCTTGCGGAACCCCTTATGTGATTTCTCCTCAGACATAATTTGCAGCATTGTACACCCCCTTCGGGATAAAGATAACCTTAACGTGGAGTAATAAATGTTACTTTTCCTTCTGGTATTGTAATTATGTTCATCATTGTTCCTTTTGAGCTGTAGTGGATTATTTACAACAAATTTCATGAGGGAATTAATATAGTGTGAAGCAGTAGTCAGTAGGCCCAACTCATTAAACAGATGGCTACAAGCTGATCGTGGGTGAGTACCACATGTTATTCTTACAGCAAGTTTTTGCGGGATGAAGACTTTCCTTCTTAAAGATGAGTTACCCAAGAACTTTGGTTAGATATAGTTAGATATGGCATTATCCACTGGTTGGCTATACCATCAATCCCATAAAACGTCAATTTATCTAGGAGAATACGGTGTTCCTAATAGTCAAATGCCTTGGAGAGGTTGCAGAAAATACCAACCGGCGCTATTCTATTATTTAATGCTTGTAAAATCTGGTGAGTGAAAATATAAACGACATTCGCAACAGAGCAACCCTTCTGAAACCCCAGTTGTGAATGCTAACAAACTTTTGTAGAATGATTGTCAGCAGCGAAACAGCTAGGTAGTTATTCACATCTCTCTTATCACCTTCATTAAAGAGATGTTTAACGACTGCATATTTCAGTCTCTCTGGTAAAATGCCTTGAGTTAGTGATGCATTACGTATTTCGGATAGGAGTGGGCTTATTACATGGGGACAAATCTTCAGTGTTCTATTGGAAACACTATCAAATCCAGATGAGCTATTTTTGAGAGAATGTATATATATATATATTTTTTTTTTTTAATTTCAGAAGGAGAAGTTGGTGAAGAGACGTAGATGTCCAACGCCTTGTCACTTACTCGTGGTTCTACCTTCCTACAATCACTTTCCATGGATTCCCACGACAGCAGCATACTAACACCTGATCATCTTCTCCGTTTCCAAATGGCTCTGAGCACTATGGGACTTAACATCTGAGGTCATCAGTCCTCTAGAACTTAGAACCACTTAAACCTAACTAACCTAAGGACATCACACACATCCATGCCCGAGGCAGGATTCATACCTGCGACCGTAGCGGTCGCGCGGTTCCAGACTGAAGCGCTTAGAACCGCTCGGTCACACCGGCCGGCTCTCCGTTTCCAAGCTGCCCATCCCAAGGCGCCAGGCCATAACATCCGCCCTTTCTCAAAGTCGTTTATGTAAATGGATTTCTCCATTTGCGGCACAGTATCTTTGCTAAGACATTTCTCCATTCGTTTCTTCTTCGATTATGTACTTTCCTTACCGAATCAAGGGCCTGCACTGCAACCAGGGCGGCATTCAGTATTGCGGTGGATCAATGATCATAATGATTTGGCTCATCAGTTTATACAGGGTGCTAAAAAATAGTATTCCATATTTTGAGAGGTATTAGTATGGACGAAAACAAGACAAAAATGTCCAGTAAACATGGGCTCTAATAAACATTTCTGCTACGGTTCAGAAAATGTAGATTTTGGTACAATGAACTCAGCAACGTACAATACGTACCAATCGGACGAAATGCGGCTGCAGTGGGGCGGAGCGAAAGACAAACAACTGGTGCGGCGCATGTTTAAAAGCTGTACTTTCAAAATGTCATAACTGGATACTATCAGGATTATGACCAAAATTCTTCGCTCTGTATCAATTGCTGAGACTGGAATCTTGCACCTGTGCTTTTTTTCTCCTTAAATTAGGAAGTCAACTTAGCGATGCTCCCTTGTTGGTGAAAACAAGCGCAGGGACACACTCATCCCATTACCTACTTCAATATATTCACTGTCTACATCGGTAGTGGTACAAATATATAATTTCAATTTTTTTGATTGAAAATCTTATTACACTCAAAACGCAAGAAATCTTATTACACTCAAAACGCAAGCCGGATAACCTTTATCGAATTATGTTCTGCTAGACCAGCCATAAGGAGTGTGAGCGAGAACTATGCTTTCTTTATCACTTACCGGAACATGCTGTTGCGATATGGTTACAACTGGATCATTTAATTTTTTATGAGACACAGGGTTCGAAAGGGGATAACATATTTTTTTGTAGTTACATTGTCTTCATCACAGTGCCGTGTTTAGTATCAAGGCAAAACTGTATGCAAAAAAAATGGTTCAAATGGCTCTGAGCACTATGGGACTTAACATCTGAGGTCATCAGTCCCCTAGAACTTAGAACTACTTAAACCTAACTAACCTAAGGACATCACACACATCCATGCCCGAGGCAGGATTCGAACCTGCGACCGTAGCGGTCGCGCGGTTCCAGACTGAAGCGCCTTTAACCGCGTGGCCACACTGGCCGGCAAAACTGTATGCAATAGTACGGAATATGCAGTATGTTTTTACGTGGGATGGAGATGAACATAATCAGAAATACATGTGTCTTACACTTCCATTTGTTTTACAAAATCCATCATTAGAATAAACGTAGAACATTGAGAACTTAACGATTCTTATATAGCGTCGAAACGAGACAATATTTTGAGCGTCTTTTGGAGGCATTTTGTACTTAAGTAAACTGCGTTTCCGTTTCTGGAAAAGCGTTCATAAGAATCGAAAGCCAACATATTGAGAAGGTGTTGAGCAACACACTAGATTCAGACATCAGAAAGTGTAGTAGATGATTTTTCAAAACAATAAAAGAAATCTTTCATTTGATACCCAATATAGTTAGATCACAACTACTTCGTATTCTATGACCATGTCGTCATCCTATATGCCAGTAGTGTTTCGAAGAACGTGCCTGTTTGTAAATTGTAAAGTGTATGGCCAAAATGGGCGCTGGTTTTGAATCGTGTTGAATATTTCTGTTTGTCGGTTGATATATTGTTGTGTATCATTTCGGTTTACGTAAGGGTTCCACTTACTGCTTGAGCCCAAATTTCTCGCATTTGTTCACCGTGTGCCTAACCATGGAGAAGTTTACTACTGCGTTGCGTGTGGTAAAAGAGAAAACATTTCATCAGAACAGAGAAACTTATGCTGCAGCTGCGAGACGTTTTCGCGCTATTCTAGAGCCCAATGAAGAACTAAATGAATCAGGAGTTCTCAGACTTATTGTAAAATTCAGTGAAATGGGTCAGCAGTGAAAATTAGAGTTCTGAGCAGCCTCACTCTGGCCCATCTCTGCAAAACGTTGCGGTGGTTTGTGGCAGTCTGACTGTGGGTGTTCGTTCTTCGCCGTTCACAAGAAATGAGTATGTGATATTCTCCAGTATGGTGAATTATCTTGTTTGATCTCCAGTATCAAACTTAAAGAACTCTGTTAACGAAGCAGCTAAAAGTATGAGATAATGAGAAAAGGCATTTTGTGACTGGTTTCTGAGAAGTCGACAGAAGGGAGACTATTTTGCCAGGAACATCATCTTAAGTGACGAAGGGAGAGTCCAGATACATGAGTTTGTCAAAAAAACAGAAGTGTCGTATCAGGAGGTCAGAAAATCTTTGGACGTTTCAAGAGGTGTGGATACTAGGGGGAAACAGATACCGTGCGATGGTCCGTGCGATGGCAACAGATTTTATACAGCTTCATTTTAATGGGATGGAATTCCAAGAGTTGTGATTTCAAAGCAGGACGAAACAATTGGATTTCTCCATGAGCAGTTTCTAGATAGCCTCATCTCGCGTAAAGGTGACTAAGGTGACAAATAACAGCCACCAAGATCATGTGGATTTACCCTTGGCATTTTGTTTTTAATCATTGGCGCATGTCAATAAACTTCCAAAACACTACTACTTCATCTACATCTACATCTACATTTATACTCCGCAAGCCACCCAACGGTGTGTGGCGGAGGGCACTTTACGTGCCACTGTCATTACCTCCCTTTCCTGTTCCAGTCGCGTATGGTTCGCGGGAAGAACGACTGTCTGAAAGCCTCTGTGCGCGCTCTAATCTCTCTAATTTTACATTCGTGATCTCCTCGGGAGGTATAAGTAGGGGGAAGCAATATATTCGATACCTCATCCAGAAACGCACCCTCTCCAAACCTGGCGAGCAAGCTACACCGCGAAGCAGAGCGCCTCTCTTGCAGAGTCCGCCACTTGAGTTTGTTAAACATCTGCGTAACGCTATCACGGTTACCAAATAACCCTGTGACGAAACGCGCCGCTCTTCTTTGAATCTTCTCTATCTCCTCCGTCAACCCGATCTGGTACGGATCCCACACTGATGAGCAATACTCAAGTATAGGTCGAACGAGTGTTTTGTAAGCCACCTCCTTTGTTGATGGACTACATTTTCTAAGGACTCTCCCAATGAATCTCAACCTGGTACCCGCCTTACCAACAATTAATTTTATATGATCATTCCACTTCAAATCGTTCCGCACGCATACTCCCAGATATTTTACAGAAGTAACTGCTACCAGTGTTTGTTCCGCTATCATATAATCATACAATAAAGGATCCTTCTTTCTATGTATTCGCAATACATTACATTTGTCTATGTTAAGGGTCAGTTGCCACTCCCTGCACCAAGTGCCTATCCGCTGCAGATCTTCCTGCATTTCGCTACAATTTTCTAATGCTGCAACTTCTCTGTATACTACAGCATCATCCGCGAAAAGCCGCATGGAACTTCCGACACTATCTACTAGGTCATTTATATATATTGTGAAAAGCAATGGTCCCATAACACTCCCCTGTGGCACACCAGAGGTTACTTTAACGTCTGTAGACGTCTCTCCGTTGATAACAACATGCTGCGTTCTGTTTGCTAAAAACTCTTCAATCCAGCCACACAGCTGGTCTGATATTCCGTAGGCTCTTACTTTGTTTATCAGGCGACAGTGCGGAACTGTATCGAACGCCTTCCGGAAGTCAAGAAAAATAGCATCTACCTGGGAGCCTGTATCTAATATTTTCTGGGTCTCATGAACAAATAAAGCGAGTTGGGTCTCACACGATCGCTGTTTCCGGAATCCATGTTGATTCCTACATAGTAGATTCTGAGTTTCCAAAAACGACATGATATTCGAGCAAAAAACATGTTCTAAAATTCTACAACAGATCGACGTCAGAGATATAGGTCTATAGTTTTGCGCATCTGCTCGACGACCCTTCTTGAAGACTGGGACTACCTGTGCTCTTTTCCAATCATTTGGAACCTTCCGTTCCTCTAGAGACTTGCGGTACACGGCTGTTAGAAGGGGGGCAAGTTCTTTCGCGTACTCTGTGTAGAATCGAATTGGTATCCCGTCAGGTCCAGTGGACTTTCCTCTGTTGAGTGATTCCAGTTGCTTAAAGGAGGAAATTCGAAATATGGCTGGCGAAGTTCATAAGGAGTCTTGACGTGAAGTCAAAGCTAATTTCACGGACAGAGTTCTTACAAACCAGGGCATTAGAGGAGATCACATGTTTTTATGTAGGTTTTTGTTTTAGTGTTTTTGACCTCCTTCGTAGCCTAGTGGTTAACGTTGCAGCCATCGGTGCGGAAGGACCCAAGTACGTTTCCAGGTACCTTGTACGGCAAGTGAACGAGAGATACGGCGAAAGGGATTTTCATGTATGATAAATCCCTTCCCTAGAACATTTCCTCCATCCATACCTCCTCTGTATTATCCAGATGACGTCATCTCATTTCTAATAAGATTGCAGTACACACGAGGTGCTGCTCCTACCGTCCTCAGAGGAATGTGTTAAGTTCTGAATAACGTTCACGAAATTGCAGTCTTCTATAGTTGTCCCCTTCGTAGAAAATGGCACATGTTCGTGAGTCCATTATATTGATGCCGTAATAAACAGTCAGTGACGAACTGATACTGTAAAATAATTAAATTTCGAACTGGTTTGTTTGAATTTAATGCCACTTGGTTTCATCAGCAAATGTGAGAAACTGCACTATTATAGTCCATTTTACAAATCACTAGTTCCTCAGAGAATGAACTTCGGGTTTGCGTAATTACTGTCAAACTAGTTCTGTATTACATGTCCAAAAAACAGGAAATAGATAATTAACTGATACCGACCGCGGCAGACGACATATCTGCCCTCCGAGACTGCCGATAGAGCTGTGATCTTACAGCCGAACCATCTCGCCCGCCACCCGAATTAGGCGCGTCCCGAGGATCTCGATGTGCTTCGTCTGCATTCTCGTTTAGCAATTGTTTATTATTCTGATCGCAATTAACACTTTTGTAATAATGAAATGATGCCTAAAATTGAGAGATGCTTTGGTACGAAATGGAAGTAAATTCACTGTTTACTTTCTCTAATATTAATAAAAGAATTTTATTATTTTGGCGTGCTACTTCCGAATACAGCAGCCACTCACGGAAGGACCACAATTTTGGCGGTCTTTCTCACGATACAAGTGCCGAATAAACCATCTGTCATCGGTGTCTCACACCACATTACATCTTCCCACTGCTGCCTTCTCAATGGCTCTAAGAAGAGCTTCTTGTAGCTGAATGTGATGACTGTAATGAATTTTGTATTTCACCCGGGCAGGGCCTTACCGCAACGGAGTAATGAGATTAGATTTACCACTTCCCTCGATTTTGTAGAGATTGTCCCTACTGTTCTATGACTGTCTCGTATCTTTACGTGAGTATGACTGGACACCTCCAAGTCTCAACTTTTTGTTTACTTTCACAGTTTCACTTTTCTTATAGGGTACTGCTTTGCTTTTAATTTCATATTAAGTTCATCATCTTATTCTTGTTAGCTAAAGCTAATATCTGTAAAATACACGAGACACAAATGAAACAGTGGGATTAAAAGTTTATTGTTTCTGCGCCTCGTTTTCATGATGGTACAGTTAGTGTTGAACAGTATATGAATTAGTATCTATATTAGTATTAGTATTTATTTTAGTATTAGTATTTATATAATGAATTAGTATTTATGGAGTGAGCGAGTGAAGGAGTAATGACATGTTTCGACCTTTCGTTGTTGCGTAAGATCAAAACATTATTAATATTACGGTGATACGATACTTTTCCCCAAAGAAAAACCTGTGGACTAATAGGCAAGACAAACTTAAGATGAAATCTGTAGAAAGTGAACTTCCTGTTAAAATAAACTATAATATAAACTGCTCAGAGTAGTGTCAGAATGTTCTACGTTAGAGAAAGTTGTACGAGAAACTTTTAAAATCCGCTACACCAGACAACAAGTACAACTACAGGGAGATTAAAAAAAAACTTTTACAAACTGCCATGGCACATGGGGCATGCAACAAGGATTACTGATCATACAGGAACCGGGGGTAGCAAAGGTCATCCGGGGCTGCTAAATGGCGTTGCAGTTACTTAGTCACATACGACAAATGGACGGCCACTACTGGCGATGCTCCAAGTTTTGCCCAGATGCATCAAGACACTCCTGATATCGACGCTACATTGAACTGCGCACCCTCACAGAGGTGCCTGCTGTATCTCGAAGACATTCAACTGGCGCTACAATAATGTCTACTAAGTCCTCCGGCAGTGTAACAGGTATTTCATTAACAAGGCCCTTCCAGCGAGAAATCGATTGGAAACAGATCGGGTGATCGTGGTGGCCATGCAACTGGCCCCCCACACCCAGCGGCCGGGAAAGGTTGTCTGCAGAAGATGTGCCCTCATTTGTCTGCTGAAGTCTGCGGGGGCTCCGTAGTGCTGAAATCGAACGGGGCGACGAATGGGCATGGGAAACATCATTCAGGATGTCCGGCGCAACCTCTAGCAAGAATACGATATACGTGCGACCATGAAGTCGGTCCAGGAGCATGTACGGCCCAATTAAACAGTCTCCGTTGATGGCAGCCCACACGGGACAGTAGCTCCTTCTCGAGGCGTTTGCGACCCTCGGATCTTATACGTGGTGCATTCAAGTTCTAAGGCCTCCGATTTTTTTCTAATTAACTACTCACCCGAAATCGATGAAACTGGCGTTACTTCTCGACGTAATCGCCCTGCAGACGCACACATTTTTCACAACGCTGACGCCATGATTCCATGGCAGCGGCGAAGGCTTCTTTAGGGGTCTGTTTTGACCACTGGAAAATCGCTGAGGCAATAGCAGCACGGCTGGTGAATGTTTCGTTGTTGGAAAAAGCCAAAAGTCACTAGGAGCCAGGTCAGGTGAGTAGGGAGCATGAGGAATCACTTCAAAGTTATCACGAAGAAACTGTTGCGTAACGTTAGCTCGATGTGCGGGTGCGTTGTCTTGGTGAAACAGCACACGCGCAGCCCTTCCCGGAAGTTTTTGTTGCAGTGCAGGAAGGAATTTGTTCTTCAAAACATTTTCGTAGAATGCACCTGTTACCGTAGTGCCCTTTGGAATGCAATGGGTAAGGATTACGCCCTCGCTGTCCCAGAACATGGACACCATCATTTTTTCAGCACTGTCGGTTACCCGAAATTTTTTTGGTGGCGGTGAATCTGTGTGCTTCCATTGAGCTGACTGGCGCTTTGTTTCTGGATTGAAAAATGGCATCCACGTCTCATCAATTGTCACAACCGACGAAAAGAAAGTCCCATTCATGCTGTCGTTGCGCGTCAACATTGTTTGGCAACATGCCACACGGGCAGCCATGTGGTCGTCCGTCAGCATTCGTGGCACCCACCTGGATGACACTTTTCGCATTTTCAGGTCGTCATGCAGGATTGTGTGCACAGAACCCACAGAAATGCCATCTCTGGAGGCGATCTGTTCAACAGTCATTCGGCGATCCCCCAAAACAATTCTCTCCACTTTCTCGATCATGTCGTCAGACCGGCTTGTGCGATCCCGAGGTTGTTTCGGTTTGTTGTCACACGACGTTCTGCCTTCATTAAACTGTCGCACCCACGAACGCACTTTCGACACATCCATAACTCCATCACCACATGTCTCCTTCAACTGTCGATGAATTTCAATTGGTTTCACACCACGCAAATTCAGAAAACGAATGATTGCACGCTGTTCAAGTAAGGAAAACGTCGCCATTTTAAGTATTTAAAGCAGTTCTCATTCTCGCCGCTGGCGGTAAAATTCCATCTGCCGTACGGTGCTGCCATCTCTGGGACATATTGACAATGAATGCGGCCCCATTTTAAAACAATTCGTATGTCTCTATCTCTTTCCAGTCCGGAGAAAAAAAATCGGAGGAGGCCTTAGAACTTGAATGCACCTCGTATGATTACTAATCCTTGTTGTATGCCGTTGTGTCACGTCAATTTGCAAACTTTTTTTTTAATCACCTTATACAAGTTACTGCCCTATCCCCATTTAATTTCACCAATGTAAAAGTAAAAAAGTGTTAACTTTTAAAAATTTTTAGTTTCAAGTATGTTATTTGTTGTTTAGTTTTGGGGTGAGGATGTACAGTGATGGAAGTTAATAAGAATTGCACGTCTAATATAGTGAGTGTTTCCCTTTTATCTGAACCGTACCGACTTTTGGCTCGCAAAAGGTGTCAAGTGTTCCGACTTTAGACTTGCCAAAGGTGACAACTGTAGACATGTTACGCCCCCGCCAAGGGGGCAGGCACAAAAGGGTGTGCAAAAACCGAACGTAAAGAAAAATGAGAAAAGAAAGGCGGTTTAATACTCAACCGTGAAAAATGCGTGAGGCCTCCTACCCCTCATACTCTCATCTTCTGCCTGCGAGAAGAAGCCTTTCCGTCTGCCCGCGACTGTGAGACGCTGTTGTCAGTCTACTGCTGCACCGATTCGTCCTAAAAGCATCAACACGAGGCGACCGCTGTGGAACAGACGTCTATCGGCAACATGGTATGTGGCAACAACGCTCTTGATTCGCGGCTCCGACACTTTTGTGGGTGTCGCAGGGACCGTACATTTTTGACCAACCACCATCGTGAAATTTCCGACCAGAGCTACCTCACTCTTGCGCTTCCCCTTGTCGCAGTTACAGAGAGGTGTACTCTCACTGGGAGCAATTTAACGCTTTATTCGGCAATGTTGCTCTCAAGCAATATCAAAATTCCACACTGTTTTCTGCAGCATGTTTCAAATCCAATCCTTGGATGGATAATGATGCTTCCAAGCAACGTTTAAGCTCGCATAAACCGCGTTATTCTGTTGTCTCTGATGAAAGTTTTCGGAATAGTGTTCACTTTTAGCGGGGACCGTACAAGTTACGTGAGCCTCAAATGCTTGTGTAGCAGTGTTTTTCGGTGGCACTGTTTTATCTTGCGCTATTAAAACTGCCTATAAACGAAGAAAGCAAGTCTTGAAGGTGAGTTACTATACAAATGTGCCAGTAAATTCTAAATTCTTACCTGGGACATCGCTTTCAGTATGGGATGGACAACAAGTCCAGAAGAAGAAGATAGCAGCTCCTTTGCCAGTAAAAGATGTGCGATATTATAGTTTTGGTCACTGGCCAGACTATGGGCCAAAAGAGAAGATGTAGGCTTTGCTCTCAGTGGTACTCGACTATAAATCGTAGAACTGTTCTGTGTTCTTCACCAAAAAAGAATTGTTTTAAGACGTTTCACAAGCTATAGTGCATAATGCAATCATTTTTTTCAACTACAGGAAAAACATTGCAGTATTTACATTGTAGTAATGATACTTACAGGTAACATGTTGTACTTACAAAAAATACATGTAAAACTGTTCATTTGACTACACACAATTAATTACACAAATTAATATTATTTCTTCACAGTATTTCTGTATGGACCAAATAAACGGTTAAGCTACAATCTCAGGTTCTTGCCTAATGACTACATTCGGAAATCGCGGCATATTCTGAAAAAGCAGCGAAATATTTGTGATAAGCAAGAATACAGAAGTCATTGCTGTTCGTCTCACCATAGTAATTTATCTTTCATTTTTTAATCAAACTAAAAATAAAAATCATTCAAACAAGCCTATGTACTATATGCGTAGCCAGACATAACCATGGATAAAATGTAAATGGATGTTTTTTTATTACAAAGCGGTCAGAATAATGACAGCTAACTTCAACCAGTTTTGTACCGTGCTTTTTCCGATCATAGCCTCCCTCACTTTTGCAGCTCCCTTTGACGAAAGAAAAAGCCGCGGCTACAATATTCGTAGCAGAAACGCCATTTGATGTAGACGGGTTGCGAAGTCCACGGTCGGAAGGTAAACGACACCCATGCAACTGTCTCCGATACATCTCGCTCATGGTCAACAATGGAGTTCTTGCTGCTGCTAAGGTAAGATATTGCACAATCTCAAAGGTTGGCGAATGGGTGCTGAAGAAAATACTACGCTATTTGGGCGTAAGCTTCCTATATTTGCCAATTTCTGCGTACTAAGGACTGGAGCAAGACTTGAAGAACGCAAGCAACAATGGTGGAGGTTTTACGTAATTTACCTGTTCCTCCAACCAACTTCTGGCACACCCAAAACGATCTTGATAAATTTGTGCCTTGTGCAGAAAACAGTCTACATTTCGTTGGCGTGCAAAATGCGCAAGTTTCAGTTGTAATGATCACATTTTCTTGAAAAAGGATTGCAGCTTTTAAAGTACTGGGTGGTTATAATTAAAGTACAGCCACTCATGAGGTCCAGTATGAGCGGTTATTTTGTATGGCAGCGAAACGTGGTATACAGACAGGGTGGTCCATTGATCGAGACCGGGCCAAATATCTCGCGAAATAAGCGTCAACCGAAAAAACTACAAAGAGCGAAACTTGTCTAGCTTAAAGAGGGCGCTGTGGTTGGCCCGCTAGATGGCGCTGCCATAGATCAAACGGATATCAACTGCGTTTTTTTAAACAGGAACCCCAATATTTTATTACATATTCGTGTAGTACGTAAGGAAATTTGAATGTTTTAGTTGGACCACTTTTTTCGCTTTGTGATAGATGGCGCTGTAATAGTCACAAACATGTGGCTCACAATTTTAAACGAACAGTTGGTAACAGGGCGGTTTTTTAAATTAAAATGCAGAAAGTAGGTACGTTTGAACATTTTATTTCGGTTGTTCCAATGTGGTACGTACCTTTGTGAAGTTATCATTTCTGAGAACGCATGCTGTTACAGCGTGATTATCTGTAAATACCACATTAATGCAATAAATGCTCAAAATGATGTCCGGTCAACCTCAATCCATTTGGCAAACAGCGCGTAGTTCACCTTTCGTAATGTTCGCGCATGCATTGACAATGCGCTGACGCATGTTGTCAGGCGTTGTCGGTGGATCACGATAGCATATCCTTCAACTTTCCCCACAGAAAGAAATCCGGGGACGTCAGATCCGGTGAACGTGTGGGCCATGGTATGGTGCTTCGACGACCAATCCACCTGTCATGAAATATGCTATTCAATACCGCGTCAACCGCACGTGAGCTATGTGCCGGACATCCATCATGTTGGAAGTACATCGCCATTCTGATGCAGTGAAATATCTTGTAGTAACATCGGTAGAACATTACGCAGGAAATTGCCCCATTTAGATTACCATGGATAAAATGGGGGCCAATTATCCTTCCTCCCATAATGCCGCACCATACATTAACCCGCCAAGGTCGATGATGTTCTACTTGTCGCAGCCATTGTGGATTTTCCGTTGCCCAATAGTGCCGGTTTACGTTACCACTGTTGGTGAATGACGCTTCGTCGCTAAATAGAACCCGTGCAAAAAATCTGCCATCGTCCTGTAATTTCTCTTGTGCCCAGTGGCAGAACTATACACGACGTTCAAAGTCGTCGCCATGCTATTCCTGATGCATAGAAATATGGTACGGGTGCAATCGATGTTGATGTAGCATTCTCAACACCGACGTTTTGAGATTCCCGATTCTCGCGCAATTTTTCTGCTACTGATGTGCAGATTAGCAGCGACAGCAGCTAAAACACGTGCTTGGGCATCATCATCTGTTTCAGGTCGTGGTTGACGTTTCACGTATGGCTGAACACTTCTTGTTTCCTTAAATAACGGGCGAATGGTCCGGACACTTGGATGATGTCCAGGATACCGAGCAGCATACATAGTACACGCCCTTTGGGCATTTTGATCACAATAGCCTTACATCAACTCGATATCGACCTTTCCCGCAATTGGTAAATGGTCCATTTTAACACGGGTAATGTATCACGAAGCAAATGCCGTCAGCACTGGAGGAATGTTACGTGACACCACGTACTTATACGTTTGTGAGTATACAGCGCCATCTATCACAAAGCGAAAAAAGTGGTCCACCTAAAACGTTCATATTTATGCACGTACACCACGAATACGGAATAAAAATGGGGGTTCCTATTTAAAAAAAAACGCAGTTGATATCCGTTTGTCCTATGACAACGCCATCTGGTTTCCCCCTTCAAGCTAGACAAGTTTCGTTCTTAGTAGTTTTTTGTTTGACGCTTATTTCGTGAGATATTTGGCCCAGTCACGATCAATGGACCACCCTGTATATGCTAGTGCGTTAATGTGGAAGCGATTTATGTTGGAAAAAATTAGTTCTAGTTTTGGCCACCAGTTGTATATCTGGCGCTATACGGCATGTCGTCGACGTCTTTGGTGTTCATTTTAAACAAATTGTGAAAGTGGCGGTTAATAATAAAGTCAGCATTATGCCCGTCCCAATTGTTTGACCTTTTCTGTTCCTAACCCATTATAAAGGGTGGAGCAGAGGAAATGCATGTTTTTTGAACCGCTAGTATGCGGCGACGACAGGGGGTATTGACCTTGAATGAATGTTGGCAGACTGCCTATACAATGCAGTTTCAGTCGCTATGGAGCGTAGAGCATCGTGCGTCCATTGTCGAGCACTACTTTGGAAACGATGATTCCGTAGTCACAGTGCTACGTCTTTTCCGTCAAAGTTTTAAAGACTTAAAAGTCTCTTCGGGTTTTAAAGAGTTGGACGTCGAGGTGCAGTGCCTGATCGAAATACTGTACTCCGATGGGTTGGAGCGTTTATAAGTACTGGATCTGTGATAAAAAGAAACCACCTGGTCTTCCCCGTTCAGTTCGTACTCTGGAAAATGTAGACCGAGTGAGAATGGCAGTTCTTGCTAGTCCGAAACGATCGTCTAGACGACAGGCTGTAGCGCTGGGTATGTCACGTCGTTCGCTTCACCGCATCTTACATGATGATCTTAAGTTTCACCCGTACAAGATAATGATAATCGTCCAGCAGCTTAGTACAGGGGATTTTGTGCAGCGCAGAGAGTATTGTCGCGTAACGGACGAAGTTTTTACGGAAGATGCAGATGCTACGGTCTTCATAAGTGATGAAGCACATTTTCATGTAGACAGTTACGTCAATGTTCAAAATTGTCGGTATTGGGCGCTGGAGAACCCACATGAATTACACCAAACACCTCTCCACAGTTTAAAAGTAACAGTGTGGTGCTGTATTTCAAAGACAGGGACTGTTAGACCCTACTTTTTGAAGAGGAAGGAACTGCAGTTACTGTGACAACAGTGCGCTGAATTTGAAAGGTATGAAGTGAACATGAGAGAAGAATATGGTTTCAGCAGAACAGTGGCACAGCTCACACGGCGAGAGCATCAATGGAAGTGGTTCGACAAATGTTCGCAGGACATGTTATATCGAGATATGGTGATGTTTACTGGCCCCCTCGCTCACCCGATTTGTTGATATGCCACTTCTTTTTGTGGGTATATTTAAAGTCAAAAGTCTACATGAACAAGCCTCGCACAATCTATGATCTGAGGAATTCCATTCGTCAGGAAATTGAAGCTGTGCCGAATGAAATGTTGGGGAGAGCCATGCGTAACTTTTGGGAGAGGATCCAAATTTGTATCCAGCAAGAAGGACGTCATCTCCAAGACATTATTTTTCGAACCTAATTAAAGTATGTATATTTCAAAACTGCATTAAAAATCTATCACTTAATTCTTGTTTTTATTATTTTTATAAAACCGTGTCCCAGTCATTCAAAAGTGAAAAACATGCGTTTCCTCTGCTCCATCCTGTACATGGAAACATTACTATAACATCTTTCTTGTATTCACAGCGCCAGATTCGCACCTGGTGGCCAAAATCGCAACTAATTTTTTCCATCGTAAACTGATTTCGCATTAACACTTTAGAATATCGACCAAGTTTCGCTGTCATACGATAATTACAACCCACATTAGACCTCTATGAGTAGATGCCTTTTAATTATAACCACCCGGTAATTCAGCAAGATATAACCAACAGTGAAAAGTGGACCACTGAAATAGCAGCAGGTGCTATGGTTCTTTCCAGAGAAGCTGCTTATTTGCAGGTCTTTCTTCTAAATGTGTTCTGCTGCACTATTAAAATTAGGCTATATTAACAAATCGATGCAAGAAAGGAGTGCTCTTGATGCAGTGAGTTGGCTAGCTGGTTCGGCGAAAAAAAAAAAAATAAATAAACGGCTATATGAAGGATTTTAGAAATACAGGGCAACTCCAAAGATATTTGTGATTTTATATCCATCCAAGACAGTGTTGTTGCTCAAAATTGAAGAGGTTGGATTTAGAAATGGCCGACTTTATGGCATATTTGATCCATACTGAGGCACTGTTTGAGCTAGAGTGGTTCAAGGTATTTGATGATCAAATTTAAAACAGATAGAACTCACATATATCAAAAATTTCACTTGACTTTAATTTCCTGCCAGGGAATATCTATATCTTACCTTGAGAAATCTGCAGCCGATTTTGGGCCAGCTACAGCAGGCATACTGATACAGCTGAGTTATTTAACAAGGTAGCAGTTTTCTAGTTTCTGGATGAAAGAGTTAATTAAAAGTGTTGACACGTTTTCCCATCTTGATATTTTGAAATTATATTCATAGTTTTGAGGATATTTATGACAGTGCCAATGACTGCTGCAGTCTCATCAAATTAAAGAATACAAAAAAATAGTCCATAATAGCTGAAAGCAGAGTGCCAAAGCCAAAGTGTCTACAGAATACGAGACAGCAGCTGGATCAAATTAAAGAATACAAAAAAATAGTCCAGAATAGCTGAAAGCAGAGTGTCAACGCCAAAGTGTCGACAGAATACGACACAGCAGCTGGAGCTGATTTCAGTGACAATAAATGAGTTGACCTAGCTGAAAGCAAAAAAATCACTTTAAAATTATAACGAAAAAAGCTGTGGCAGAGGGATTTCTCAATTCTTCATTATAGCCCTTTTCCTTTTTTTTCTGGTTAATATTTTATGAGAAGTACATGATATCTGTTCTTTATTATACGGTGCCTCATATCAAAATCAGTGTACAACTGCTGTCATATATCTTATCATACATATTTCGTTATATTATCGACGTTTTTAGAAAGTTTACACAATCTGCTTGGTACAATAATACACTTACATTTTTGTGTGCAACATTTTTCATCAGCATAAACCAATTACGTATCCTTTTTCAGTAATGTTTCGTTTTCATTTAACCGACTTACAAAAATGTGCTAAATCTCAGTAGAACGAATTGTAGAAACGAAGTTCACAAGGATGCGGGGGAGGGAGGGTATAGCTTTGACATCTCTGCAGAGGGTGCAGTGTAGTCTCTGCACGGCTTTGATGGATGGGCTGCGAAATTCCTTATGAGAGCGATGAGTCACATGATAAAAACAGCAGAATTTGAAATATTCCTCTCCACCTTTTGTTTATAAATGCCAAACTGTACGAGTTTTGTCGACACAGTTTACAGGTAGAGATAATAAGTGGTGAAATGTATTTGCATACTAGTGTTCTGATGAAGAAATGTTTTTCCTTAGGCTTATTATTCCTGCTCGTGTAAAGTGTAACTGAAGCAGCGGTTCAACATAGGACGACATTAATTACTTACTTTTCAAAACAGTAGTTTTTCCAGACTACGGGAATGGAGGTTTTTACTAGTAAGTAAAAGCAAATTTTATTAGAATATAACTTTATGGACTGTATGAAAGTAAAATAAAACGTTTTAAGGAAGTATGTGTACATGTTTCTGAATAGGGTCTCCGTAGTTGACCAATGCTGCAGGCCGCACACTATCTTACACCAGTCCTGCACGAGGCTAACTGGTGGCGCCGTTAAAAGTAGCCCACCTCATCTCTGAATGCGATATTTCAACTTTTTTCTGAGAAAGAGTACACATTTAAAACAATGGGCACTTTAATGCAATAATCGATTGTTAGAATTAAGCTGTCAGCAATTCCGTTTATTTCATCAGTGAAGTTAGACGTTTCTCTTTGGAGTCTGAAAAATGACTTTCTCGATAGGAGAAATTATTGAAATTGTGCAAGCATATGTGAAAACAGGTTCGATTAAGGAAACTCGTTGCCAGAGGATGCTGAAAAATCTTAATTTGAAGCCATGTCGTGTGACGGTTGTGAATAAAATGCGGGAGGATGACAGAAAAGGTGTAGATTACTGCACGTGGTTTTTGAATAACATCAATGATTGTCTGGAAGGCCCTTTCTATTACATCATGAGTAATGAAGCACGGTTTAATCTTTCCGGTCATGTGAATTCACAGAACACGAGGTACTGGGCAATGGAGAACCCTAACATTGTGCGTCAGCAACAACTCCATGATGAAAAAATCGGAGTTTGGTGCGGTGTAACATTAACGCGCATTATTGGTCCGATAGTTTTTGACAGCACCTTCAGCAAGGCTGCATATATGAGCGTGATTGATACTTGTTGAGCTCAACTCACTGAATATTAAATACAATACTATTTCTTCCAGCAAGATGGGGCAACATGCCTCATGTTTAAGGTATCCTTGGAACGAGTCCATGACGTCATGCCTTCCCTGAGGAACGAACTCTCAGCAAACATTTATGGCCACCACGTCCGCCAGACCTATCTTGGGACTCTTGAACAGCAATGTCTATGAAACAAATCCACACACATTACAGGAACTTTATTCCGGGTGTATGTTGAGTATGCTTAGACGTGTGCAGCTGTGTATTGATGCTGCAGGGGGTCACTTTCATCATATATAAATGTGTTTTTCAATGTTTTTTTCATTGTAAATAATCATAAGTTCATTTCAGCTCTTCGTTTCTGTATATATTTACACGGAGTATTTTTATCTGTGTCGCCCTGTATTATGATTTGACGACATCGATCATATTGTGATCTCCGCAAGTTGTGTTGTAAACACTAGTAAATACATGAAAGTATTCAAGTAGCGTCACATAAAATCATAATAAAACTTACTTTGTCCAATGGCTCTGTTGCGAAGCTGGAGAAATCTTCGTTCTGTTTTCCGCCGTCATTCTCCGGTGACTCTCCGGTCCCCGACTGCCAGTCCAGTTCTTCTCTGTGTGACAGAACACAGCGTACTTTAATTACGAATGCAAAGGCATTACTGGAAATGGGGTAAGGATGTTACAACTGTGAATATTAAGATCGGCTATTTTCAGTTCTGTCAATTGTATTACAGCAAACTATGCCGAGCAGCCAAATTGCATTTAAACCACTTAATTGAACTGAAAATCAAACTTTTGATTACATTTAGAAATAAAAAAAATTCACGTATGAGGAGATTCCAACCTAAGAACTTCACTTATATAGTACTACACTAAGTCATGTTGTTAAATTTTGACAGTGATCACCCAGCAACAATGATGAACTACAGCCTACAAACATTCGGTTTTATGCAATGTCATGCGAAGCTTATCTAATGTAAGCTGATCTACGTGATTATAATGAAAGCATATGTGACGCTGAATCGCGTCTAACGCGGAATCATCCAGTAGTGTTTGGTCAGTACTTTGTATGAAACGTGGGTGTTTCATTAGCGTCGTTATGTGTGCGTGCTGCTTGTGGTGCGGTTATCATGTATGATGAAACACAAAATAAAAGTGACAGACCCATGATTCGGGGTTAAGAGAGAATCCCAGCCAAGGATTCGATAGTGAACTGACCAACTGTTTTGGCAGCTTGGCAACGGCGACCTGTTCCGGTGTGACGTTGAGCACTCTGATAGGGGGAAACAAGCACCAACGCGGGAACTGTCAAGTATCAAGTAATGTTACGCAGACTACAAAATTGCAAACGCAGCACAAAAAAAGACGACAATGGCTCCAACTGCGGTAACATAAACATAAAAAGCAATCGACAGATACAACAATGCAGTTGCCTGTCAACCTATAATTCGGGAATGAGCTGACTGGGAATTAACCTATAGTTCAGAGAGTTCGACTAGCTGCTAATGGATCCAGTTTGCTAGTAGCGCCGAATATAGAACGACAACGTCATATATCTAATATCACATGCAAATTAACGGACCAGATACACTCATGTGTCTATGTGGGGGATTAGCTGTCAGAACACTGTAAATCATCATATGGGAATAGCTGACGACCAAAGAAAGAGAACGCTATCACCTGCATCCTTTCGATCGTAAATATAGGTATTAGGCTAGTAGGGAAGGGAACGTAAGTGTCGTACGAACTTGTGAGGAACGTATCTGTTTCGGAATGTTGTGAGGAACAACATTTTCGCAGCAACAGAATTTGCAGCCGTAGGTCTAAGTGCTGGCATGTGTAGCGCACAAACAGATAATCATTAAAGAGTTGTTAAAAATGTGAATTATGATGCGTTGGAAGCGATTCTCAATCCTGCAGTTTGACAAGTAAGGTAATGATACACTTGCTTGTTGTTTGGCAAACATGTATACATTGCCAAGGTAATGATGACGATTTTTCCGAAAGAATTGCAATGTTGTTGTCAATAGACTTCAATATAGCTCTTTCCCATAAGATATAACTGAGGCTACTTTCCATATAGCGAGACATCATTACATTTGGACCCAATTACTAATACCATAAGCATATAAGACAGCAAAATTCAGCAACTGCTAACAACACACTTAGAATATATCAAGGGCGGCCGCTAACCCTGCCTTTGGAAGTCGAAACCTTGTGGAACTGATTTAAAGACAGCTGTATTTTTTAGGGTTTAATAGTTAACAGAAACGAAGAAACTAAGAGAACTGATCATTATCTTACAAATGTGGCATGTTGCGGTTGAGCTTTGAAATATGTGCCGTTGTTCAAAGACTGATTCATTGCTAAACAAACTTTTTTGCTGTTACAGATTACTTCCAGTACTCACGCTGATAAGATAAACTCGACTATTGTACGTCTAGCAGCGGATATTTATTTAATAACTTTTTGTTTGCGGAATCTAAAATAGAAACCACATGCACGGCAGTCTTCCTAATAAACTCGATATACTGGTATGTGGTAAGGTTTCTTTGCTTTTGCACTATTAAAGCTGAGAAGAAGCCAACTTAGGTCGTTGACTATGACTCCCTTGAAAACAGGTGCATTACTGTAATCTGACACTGCACTTTTTCCTTCAATGATGCCAATTTTGGTTTCCTTAGTTCAGGACCAACAGGAAACTAATTGTGTTTAGTGTCATGATGGCAGTTCAAATTATTGGTACTTAATAATGCCAATATCATTTACCACAGAGGGCACACTGTGGTTTACCTTTGCTATTATTGTTACTTTTCTTCTCTGGAATGCACTACTTCAACTACAAGGAAAGGTCTATTGGTACGGCAGTGTTTATTATTCTTGTTGTTATTCTTATTTTAACCATTAGTCTGATGATAAAACGCAGAACTGTACATATATTAATATGAAATTAATCAACATATACTGGTTTAGTTCTTATTGGCATACATCAGAATGTTAAACAGGATCATTACGAGTTTGAGAGGGGCTAATGAAAGTAAATCTTGCCAGATAAATACACGAACTGCACGAGTGAAACTTTATGCAGATAAGATTACACTTTTAATGGTGGTAACTATCACGACACACAAAACTGTATAGATTTATGGGGAAAACAATGGTCAAAAACGGCACTATTACGGAGAAGGCAATAAGTAAATAAAAAGCTCTTGCACATTCTCTTTACGCAGCAAGCTGTAGTAACTGTACACATATGTTTCACCAAATTAATATTTTGCGAAACATATAGGAAGTAGGACATGAAATAATTTAACGGCTTGCTTCTACTGAAAATCTAGGAATTCGACCTTACTAGTTCAACTCTAATTGGTGTAAGAAACCGAACCGATTATAACGAAGAAACTTTTGCAATAACAAAAACGTAATTTTGTAATTTATATACACGGCAACCGTCTCAGTGCGTTTTATCAATGATAAGGGAATCAAATACAAAAATATGGTAGCTATTTTTATGAAACACTGCTTACAATAGTTAATACTCGAACCAACAAATCATTAAATATATGTCTTATTTCTGTCATAACTTTTACCAAGTGGTATACCAAGGCACATGATTGCAAAGACCTACCCGACTCGTTCACCAGACAACCTTAGTCAGCAAATAATGGAAACTCTCAACTTCAAAAAGTAGTTATCACTCCCTATCGCTGACAAATGGTGAAATAGGAGCTTGTGTTGCAAAAATATTTCCCGAAACCATCTACGAATAGGTGAATACTAAGCAATCCTGTTTTTAAAAGTGTAAGTAGTTAACCGTTTTCATCAAGTCAAGAGCAATCGGATTCCTAGGCCTCTCTTAACTGTCATCGCTTGAGAGTGAGACACGTTAACTTTGAAATATCACTATTGATGCAGTCTTCATACTGATTGTGCTTGTTGAACACGATACGCTTATTTAGTGAATGATTGTGCATTAATAGCTACAAGTCAATCACGATCGCTGTACGCTCATGAATAGTTTGGACTGTAATAATATACAGTCTCTAACTCGGTAGCGCAACGCTTCGCATGCTTCTCATAAGTTCCGGTAAAACATCTGCATCTGAGAATCTTTTCTGGAGAGAAAAACAACGTCGGAACTAGTCTCACGACCAGAGAGCATTGTGATTGATTCTTTCATGGTCTACAATCCTTTGAAAATATTAACTGCCTCTGAGAACAAAGTAGGTTTTCCCACTAGTTGTCGTGAAAATTCTCTCTCTTACGGAAATGAATTCTGCCGTGTTACGCCTTTCGACTTCGAAGACGTCCAGCTCTTTAGTAAGTTGCAGATTGTAATCACACGCTTTAGGTGCCACTTACGTGTGGGATTCATCGCAGACGCGCGAAACGCCCCACCCCACGAGTCGTCTGCTGAGATGATGTCCTCCTCAGATTCAGCAGCTGTGAAAGCTTCCGATCGCCGCTTCTCCCGTTCTGACAGCGTATCGTCCTCCAGCATAAAATCATCACTGTAACACAAATTTATCCATCTTGTCGGAATACTACTCTCTGATCTGTTTCTCTTATTTCAAAAACAATTTTATTTCCGTGAGCTGTTTAAATGTAATTTCCTTTTTCGGCTTTGTTTGTAAGTCGAGGTCGATTAACGTCATACCCGTTGGCGGTAAAACTTTTAGTAAAAGACGTTGAGTTCTTTGAAAGTGAAACATAATAATATTATCTGTCTACCGATTTACGCATTCAGAGTCTCTAGAAGTGTTGAAGTCGAAGCAAGCACATTGTTACATACCAGCCAGAGTCCTTATTACGGAACTGAAAGAAACAGTTGCCTCAGTCATTCGTCTTTTCACTGTCGATCAGTTTTATTAGTCGTCCGGTAACTACTGAGATTTACTCCAAATGAACTCGTAGAAAACACAAATATTAGCAAAGACGTTTGCGTTTAGTGCAAGTTACTATATCTGACTTTCTGCTGCTTCAGTGGTACCAGAAAGAAAACTCTTGATAACAGGCAGACAGCCTCCACTCTACAATTTTCACGTCGCGTTCTAATACGCAGACTCGTCATCGGGAATACGGAGGATGCCAAAGGGGCAGAAGACTTACAGCGCAGGTTGTATACGTCCACTGAAGACTAGGGGTAAAAAAGGGTAAAATCGTTGGGCGTAGTTAGCTGGGAGACCCAGAAATGTAGTACAGCCGTCTATTTGGAAAGATCATCGCTATCCGCGCACACTGGTACCTTTTGTTCGTGGAGTAACAGAGTTGTGTGTTAAGTTTACCTTCTGAGTGTAGATGACTAACAGATGTGTGTGTAGTGTGGTGTCATGTTTGCGTTGGGTGATGATGATGATGGCGGTGATGGTGATGGTGGTGGTGATGATGATAATGATCTACATCTACATCTACATTTATACTCCGCAAGCCACCCAACGGTGTGTGGCGGAGGGCACTTTACGTGCCACTGTCATTACCTCCCTTTCCTGTTCCAGTCGCGTATGGTTCGCGGGAAGAACGACTGCCTGAAAGCCTCCGTGCGCGCTCTAATCTCTCTAATTTTACATTCGTGATCTGCTCGGGAGGTATAAGTAGGGGGAAGCAATATGTTCGATACCTCATCCAGAAACGCACCCTCTCGAAACCTGGCGAGCAAGCTACACCGCGATGCAGAGCGCCTCTCTTGCAGAGTCTGCCACTTGAGTTTGTTAAACATCTCCGTAACGCTATCACGGTTACCAAATAACCTTGTGACGAAACGCGCCGCTCTTCTTTGGATCTTCTCTATCTCCTCCGTCAACCCGATCTGGTACGGATCCCACACTGATGAGCAATACTCAAGTATAGGTCGAACGAGTGTTTTATAAGCCACCTCCTTTGTTGATGGACTGCATTTTCTAAGGACTCTCCCAATGAATCTCAACCTGGTACCCGCCTTACCAACAATTAATTTTATATGATCATCCCACTTCAAATCGTTCCGCACGCAAACTCCCAGATATTTTACAGAAGTAACTGCTACCAGTGTTTGTTTCGCTATCATATAATCATACAATAAAGGATCCTTCTTTCTATGTATTCGCAATACATTACATTTGTCTATGTTAAGGGTCAGTTGCCACTCCCTGCACCAAGTGCCTATCCGCTGCAGATGATGGTGATGATGATGACGATGAGAGAAGATGAAACCGGTCCCGGCACAAAACCTACTCCTATCGAATAGCACCAAGAAGGCCACCGATCTTAACGTCCCCATCCGACTGATGGAACCATTAAAACTGTCACATGAGCACACTCCATGAGAGGCTGCGCAGAGTTTTGGAATTTAATGCAGGACATTGTCGCGCAAGTCTACTGATCCAAGAGCTTTGCTCCACTACCCCTCCTCCCCTTAGCTTGAAAGGCAAATAGAAAATTGCTGACAGTGCGCGGCGTATTCGGGCGGTTACCCACCCCGTACCTGCCACGCCCGACGTTGCTTAACTTCGAAGATCTGACGAGAATCTCTGTATTCATCGAAGCAAGGCCGTTGGGAGGACAAGAGACAAGTCGGGGTAATTTAATAAATGAGCGGAATTGAAAGCACAAAGCGCCGGTATGAAATAATTTCTCGTTTGAAGGTTGAAGATAATTGTAATTTTGATTGTAGCAGTAATTACGTGCCGCTCCTTCCGTTCTGAAAACGGGCATTTCACTTTTACATTTCACTCTAGATCGTGATTGGCATGACATAAACAAAAATTTTCGTAACATTTAGACAACAGTATATGAGCAAACATCAACAATTACTAGGTCGGTTTGAGAAGTCTGTAAAATATTCATGAAAGAACAGAAAATTGTCTTTGCGCCTTCATGGTTGGTAAGCTTGATTAGTATATTTCAACAATATACAACGAACAGTTCATTCTTGATAGCCGTCTGGAGAGGTCGGTGTGCCGAATGCGAAAGAGTTTCATGCTGTTTTAAATCTTTTCATTTCAATGGTTGGACTGCAATCAAATCAAAACAGAATTGGATGAAGTTCATATGTACTCTGCACCATCAATGAAGATCATTTACTTTTGGATTAATTAATTTAAACATGGTCGGTCAAGCACCAAAGACGAGGCACACTACTACCGTCCAATTGTCACCCCAAAGCAAAGCACTGACAAAATCCGTGATATGGTAACGCTGAATAAACATTCGCGAGATTGACGAGACTTGCATCACAACGGATAATATCCTGTGAAGAGAACTGCCTACGAAGAAGTTACGTGTGACGTGGGTACCGTTGTAACTCACAGTCAACCACAAGTGTCTCCGGCACAACATTTTAATACAAAGTCTTGCGATTTTTAATCTTTATCCGCAAGACTTTGGCGCCGATTTGTGATTTCTGATGAAACATGGGTCCATCATTACACACCACAGTCAAACGGCAGTAAAAACAATGGACAATGGGTGTGAAAGTACACTGAAGAGACAAAGACCATTTTGTTAGCTGGTAAGGTGATGGCACAAACTCGCTTACAAAGTATTTCTATGTTTTTGGATGATGGAATGATTGACAAAATAGTTACACACGAATACATAAATTACAAAATTACAAGTAAAATTTTCACGAGAAGGTGATTGTGTTGAAATAAAGGCATTCATTGGACTGTTGTACATGGCTGGTCTGAAGAAAACAAATGATTTGAAAGTGAAAGAAATGTGGACTGATGATGGTACAGCCTCTGATTTTTTTTTTTTTACAGTAACAGTGTCCATAAAGCGCATCTTATTTTTGTTAAGAGTGTAACGTTTTGAAGATAACCATACTCGGGAGGCAATAATGCAAGTTGCTAACATAGCGCCTATCCGGGAAATATTTGAGGTCTTTGTTAGAATTTGGAGATATATGCCGGAAGACAGCCACCAGGACCTTATAATTTGAGCAACGCGACTGCTGACGTAGTCAAGTGGGTTGCTGCTCCTATATTGAACAGTGGTAGAAACAGTATCTGGAGAAATGTGTCTTTCATAACATCCCCTGCACATGAATGCCACATGTCTGGACAATTATTTTACGTCCATTCAACTATTTAAATAATTGAAAAATGACTACAGAACAACAGCAGTCGGCACATCACGCAAAAATAAAAAAGAAATCTCTCCATTATTTTTGTCAACAAAGAACAGACCGATGCCCAGTTCTATTTTTGGTTTCGGTGAAAACAATGTCATCATATCTTACGTACCAAGGAAAAAACGAAGAAAATCGTACTTATCCTCACTCCACAACGACGATAATATCGATCAAGAGACAGGTATTGAAGCTAAATCAGAAGTTGTTACATTTTACAACAATACTAAAGGAGGTGTGGACGTTGTTGACCAAAAGAAAGAGGATTATTCTGTTGCACAAATTTCTTCAAGGTGGCCAGCGAGACTGTTCTTCACTATTTTGAACATAACTGGTGTCAACGCGCAAATTATATACTAAGAAACCACACAAAATACAATTGCAAGATGTGTACTCCTGAAAGATGTAGCTTAAGAGATGGCGAAACCGTATATTTCACGAAGAATAACGCTGCAGAACATTTCATCGGCTCTCAAGTTCCGAATGAAGCGGTTTGTACCGTTTCCTAATGTGGAAACAGAGACATGACCCAGTGGCTTTTGTGCGCTTTGTCCAAGAAGGAAGAATAGACACTCTAAAAAAGGCATGTACCTTGTGTCACAAATCACTCTACACTGAGCATGTGACATTCATGTGCAAGGGATGTTATGAAAGACACATTTCTCCAGATACTATGGAAGACCGATTAATTAAAATATATGCCATTTTTGATTTTTTATATATTATATTCGTTATATGTGTCATAAGTAAATAACCAAAGTTCAGAAGACTTTATTTATGGCTAAGACTGCATTTTTTGTTACTTATACCTTAATAAATTATGTGATTGCGTAGATAAGTGCCTTTCATTTCATATAATGATTTTTTATTCTAGTATTATATTTCATTTTTCTAAAGAACACGATTTAAATAGCGTGATCATTTGCTCTCGCGCGCCAAACCGTGTAACTTCTAAGGCGCGCCTACTTAGGGGCTAAAAGAAAAAGCAGTCTACTCTAGTTATCCGGGAATCTGTGAGGAACAAATTCCGTTCTTAGTATTTGTCGTCTCTGATTACCACAAAAGCGAAAGCACTACTCAGCCAAGAAGAGACGTCCCCTTCCTCCCAAGCTTACCGACAATTACCGAACTGAAATCGTAGCGCTGCCAACATATGCAGTCTAGCAATGCGTGATGCGGTATTATTTCAGTAGGCATTTCATAATGAAGTAGACACACATTTGAACATGAACACATATACAACGGTCTTTAACGAAATCGTTACGGCGCTCTGAGCTCAAAGTGCATCAACAGTTCAGCAGTCCCGGCACTGACGATAGCCCGCCTCGCCGTATGTAGTATCTACTTCTCTCTGTTCTGTACGTGTAGTATTGTGATTTACCTATAATTATGAGTGATTGTGAGTAAGACACCGTTCGTGTACTCTTACTCCACCAAGAAAAATACCCAGAAAAGGCGGCTGGATAAGAAAAAAGGAAGGTACGCAGCATCGCTCACAAAATTTTAGACAGCAGTGGTTAAAGGATCGGCTTTTAAGGACTGGTTTTTGCCAGACACCAATGATTCGGCTAAAGCTAAGTGTACATTTTGCCCGTGGACATCGATGTAGCTGAAACATCTAATTTGAAAACTCACGCCACTACCAAAGAACATATAAATAATAAACCTAGTTCTAGTGTAAAAAGCAAACATTAACGTCACTTGGATTCCAAAAAAGCTTAACTCCACAAAGTACATAAAAAAGACGTGCAGAAATTAAACTTGCTGCTTTTTTTGCATAGCTTGACATTGCATATACGGTTGCTGATCATTTGATACCAGTATTAAACGAAGTTGGGACGGATTCCAATTAAGAAACCAGAGCTTAAACGAATCAAAGTAACAGCAGTGGTAAAGAACGTTCTTAGAGAAGGTCATAAATCAGAATTAGCCCAAAAACTACAAAAAAAATTAATTTTCGGTCATGAAGGACGAGACAACCGACATAGCAATGGCCAAAACTGCTTACGTTGTGGTACGCTATTTTGATCAAGAAGTTCAAAAAACATGTAGCACATTTTGGGAGCTGCACAAAGTTTTTAAGAAAAGAACAGATATTCCCACAGCCAGCGCCGAGGTTTTACACAGATCTCTTATGGATTCATTCACCAATTATAATGTCCCGCCGGCCGGAGTGACCGAGCGGTTCTAGGCGCTACAGTCTGGAACCGCGCAACCGCTACGGTCGCAGTTTCGAATCCTGCCTCGGTCATGGATGTGTGTGATGTCCTTAGGTTAGTTAGGTTTAAGTAGTTCTTAAGTTCTGTGGGACTGATAACCACAGAAGTTAAGTCCCATAGTGCTCAGAGCCATTTTTATAATGTACCACTGAAAAATGTTATACTCTTTGGGTCAGATGGGTGTAATGTCATGATGGGTGAAAACGATTCCGTAAATCCTAGATTACAACGGGATTTTAAAGGAATCACAATAGTGAAATGTCTTCGTCACTCAGCCCATTAGTGTGCCAGCGAAGCCTGTATATAGTTACCTGAAAGTATAGAGCAACTACCTCGTGATATTTGTAACTGATAAACGCCAATTTCATTTTCGTAACTTCCAGTCATTTGTTGAAGTGGAGCCCCACCTTAAACCACCACAGACGAGATGGCTTTCACTGGCTGCAGTGGCTCAAAGAATATTAAAAAGTGGGAAGCCCAACGTCAATTTTTTATCGATTTCACAACCATTCGTGCACATAAAGCTAATGCCGATGTGCGAATCGGGCACTACTTATTTCTGAAAAACTCTGCAACCCATTTTACAAACTATTTTTGTTTCCTTGAATGGTCGCTCCCTTTATTTAATAAATTCAGTCAGGAATTTCAAAGCGAGAAATTAGTTATTAACAATCGTGAAAGTAGTTATTCACAATGTACGTGAGGAAATATGCGAACTCTGCCAGGAAATCCTATTGCGTTATTTACAACGTGAATGAGGCCAAACCCAGGTGAAGTAGACCCTGAACGTCTGCGTCATCAACACCATAACATTGAGCTGTATTTTGGCGTCAAAGTGTTGGAGCTCTTAAAACATTCAGATATGGTCAGACATCCTGCAGATATTGAACAATTCTTCTCATGTTGCAAAAATTTCTACAGAGTTGCTGCCACAGAAATAAATAAAACGATACAACATGGAGGACACTGTTTTGTCAAAGTTACGAATTTGCAAACCAGAATCAACGCTCTCTCACAATTTCAGGAGCCGTTTCCCAACACTAATGCCTCTTATTGAAGTGGTTCCGCTTATAATTGCACCAGATCATCACGCAAAAAGAAACAAATAATAGACGATCAATGGAAACGGCTGCCAAACACACAAGCTACATTTTTCTGAGCTGGCTCTTTTTTCTCTAACTGCACTGTCTCTACCTCATACAAATTCTGACGGTCAATTTGATAAAAACAGACATAAGAAAGCAGCGAACTGTGGAAAGTGTGACAGGTGCAGTTCTTGCTGCAAAGAGCGTAATAGAACCAACACGTACTGGAATTTGCGTCAATTTTGAACCGACAAAAGACATGTTTAGCCGTATTACTAAGGAAAAATTATACGGCAACATAAATAAGAACGATGTCAGTGAGGCTGAGTATGTACCTGACATTATATTTGGAGACATAATCTAAGGCTAGAAAATACCATAAAAATTTCACAGTTGTATGCAGACGTAGATTAGATGGCGCCACAGTTGAGTGATCTGTGGCGGAGTCGTGGTCTAAGTCGCACCTCTGATGACAGATCAGAAATGATAAACGCTTCAACGTCACCAAACATTTGCCAAAGCAGCGAAGACGTTTTTCCAGCAATGAGAGGGGAATATATTCCAGTCAGCTAACAACACAGTTAACTAAAGTGCCTTAAAGATCGTCTAAATAATAATAATAATAATAATAATAATAATTATTATTATTATTATTATATATCATGTACCTGTGTATTTTTATAAACTAATAAATTAATATTTATTAATGTGCATTTACCTCGATGTATAATGCGCTTTAGTGAATCGTTGTTACTTCCGAGAGTGAAATTAAATTATATCATAGTTGTTGATCGATATTAAGCATTCACGCATTCCAGTATGTCTCATCACACCGTCTCTACCCACGCCCAAACAGCCGATACGAGCAATGTGTCTAGAGCCTGAGTCTAGAAAATATGGCCACCGTTAACATTTTGTTTGTTTAACTCAAAAATTTTTAAATTAACAAATTCCTGCTAAATTCACACTCACTTAATATGTCTTGTTTTTGGTTTTATAACCTTTTAAATGCTTGATAAATGTAATAGCCTTGAAAGCCAAAGTACGAGATTTTTAGTTGTTTATGTACAAGGAAAAAAGTTCTATGTTTGGCAACCCCGGACAGCGTAGTTGCAGGGCAGTTTCAAAATGACGTCTATAGGTGATGTACGTTCAAGCAATGTGCTGTCATTAATTTCTCACTGCAGAGAAAGAAATTATGGGGAATTTCACAAAAGCTTGTGCAAAATCTGTGGAGTATCTACAGTCGACAAAGTACAGTTTGTTGCTGGGCAAGGAGAGTGAGGTCATCAGAAGGCGGTTCGGCGGCGCTCTACGATTTGCAGCGGCCGGTGAGGCCATCCACAGTTGTCACACCTGATATGTTGCAGCGAGCTGATGTTGTCATTCGCGAGGACAGATGCATTACGACTCTGACCGTTGGCGCTGCATCTGTCAATAAGCAAAGCACTGGCTCCGTGACCAGGACAAGGATTGGTATCGACAGGGCATACACACCCTGGAATCGCGCTGGAGGGAAGGCCTTAGAACTCCATGGAGATTGCGTGGAAAAATAGGGTGTGCAGATAAAATACCATTCTTTCGCATGTGTAGTTCTCATTATGTTCAATAAAGAACTGTTGAAGAAACAACTGCGGTACATTACTCTCTGTGCAACCCTCGTATACACATGTAGATGTAGAAATGAAAATGGGGACAAAATAGGCAGGGAACAGTTATCAGATTTACAGTTAAAATACTATACGAAACGTTCAGTGTCTAGAAACCGATATTTTACAAAACACAGTTCATTTAAACAGATTTCGGACAAAGATTTGTAGAGATCGACTCCTAAAGCCATGACAAACGACCAGTCGATTGACAAGCGGGAAATCCTTATTTTCGAGTCCCGGTCCAGAACAAATTTTCATTGTCATCATTCCATTCTACAGCTGATGGTAGTCATTCTTTGCAATTGCGAATTCATCTGATGTGTTTAGTAATGGCTGTGATCACCGTAGTGCATCGTCATCAGAATAACACCGGCACTGCAATATCGTATGTATCTGCCGATACCGGGCCAGCGACTTTCAACACATCTGATCTCAACGTGAATACACATAATGAATGTGCGTGTACAGATCGTAGACGTATGCTTGACGACATGTGGAAGTTTGGGTCTGGCCGTGAGTCTTGCATGGATAGCCAAATGGCACAGCCAGCCTTCAGCGGCGCAGCGGTTCAGACGGTGTTTGAACCCCTGTCGCACGTTCGCGCGAGAGGTGTTTACGTTGTGTAGCGGTGTGCCGCGGCAATGCACTGAACGAAACAAGGCCTTCTCTTTCCGCATTTTTCCAGCAGCTACGGAGCATGGGACTTCATTTCCATTTCCATTATGACAGTTTACTGAAACAGTGTGTCTCATTATATAAGTAATTGGCGACCAGAGAGCTCAACAGTTTACGAGAAACCTCACTGTGTCGATTTGCGGAAAAATAAGAAGTTTCATGTTTATTTTCATACTAGGAAACTTGTTTCACTAGCTGTCGATAACTCTTCAATTGTTACAGTTACAGGAATGAAAAAATTAAAGAGAAACAACTTCTGATATATCGCAATAGAGAAGAAAGTCCAATGTGCTTACGAACTGGCAAAGAACTCTCCTCCTTGTGTGCCACCATTCGCCAACATCTTGTTTCGACGTCTGGTGCGGTTTAGGAGATATGAAGGATGTTATGAATATTTCATCTCTGCGGGTGTGAGATCGGGAGTGAATGCGCTACGTAGGATCCATTTTCTCGAGATCGATGACAGATAGAGGCCTCTCCCCAGTCAGAACAAACATTCAATATATTAGCTAAATTTCATTGCCAGCAACATATGGTGTAATGCGCGCCAAACGCAAAATCATCGCAAACTTTTCGAATTTTGCGTAATATCTTACTAAAACATGTAAATCACAAAAAGTAAGACCATTAGCGAGATGATGGGTACTTCGCCACGAAGCTGACACATAACGCAACAAGTAAGGCAAAAATCAAATATTTTCGCTGAATAGTTTCTGTAAAATCGTTTGAGAAATATTTCTGAGTGGGCGCGGTTCGGTCCCGTCAGCGCAGAGCGTCGCCACTCGCAGTGTGCTAAGTATGTGTACTCGTTGCAATATGCGCTAGACCAGTGCGACATGTGCGGAACATGCGCACCGTGCTGTAGTGTCGTGTCACGTCACACGTGCTATACGCGTCTCAATTTGCGCTTAGCCTAGTCACTGCAGTCGCGCCTGTGCGGAGTCCTATTCAGCCACACAGGAAGTGATTCGCTGCCGAGCTCTGTTACCAACTTACGTCGGCAACAAGTTGCTTTTGAGTCTCTCCTTGTGCGGAGGGCCTAAGGCCCGTTTCATACTTGGACACTGGTGACGATCCACCAGCGATGGTCACCGGTAATTGTGATGAAAACTACTGGATCACCGGTGTCCGACACCGCGTGTATTGCCAACTGATTAGTGAGCGAGGAGGAACTTTAGTTAGAACTTCTAAGCAAGAGGAGGAGGAGGAGAATGAGGACAAAACGTTCATTACACTTACATCCACTGCTATGAGATCGGCTGGAGATTAGATTAGATTAGTACTTGTTCCATGGATCATGAATACGACACTTCGTAATGATGTGGAACGTGTCAGGTTAATAAAAGGTGCCTATACAAGATATTACATTAGACAAAATATTACATGACACTCAATATTTTTTTTCTTGGGAAATTACCCACTTACTACATCCAAAAATTCATCTAATGAGTAGAAGGAGTTGCCATTAAGAAATTCTTTTAATTTCCTTTTAAATGCTATATGGCTATCTGTCAGACTTTTGATGATATTAGGTAAGTGACCAAAGACTTTTGTGGCAACATAGTTTACCCCCTTCTGAGCCGAAGTTAGATTTAACCTTGAGTAGTGAAGATCATCCTTTCTCCTAGTGTTGTATGCCACGTACACTACTATTACTTTTGAATTCGTTCAGATTCTTAATAACAAATTTCGTAAGTGAATATGTACATTGTGAGGCTACAGTGAAGATTTCTAGCTCTTTAAATAACTATCTGCAGGATGATCTTGGATGAGCTCCAGCAATTATTCTGATTACACGCTTTTGTGCAATGAACACTCTTTTACTCAATGATGAGTTACCCCAGAATATGATGCCATACGAAAGCAGAGAATGAAAATAGGCGTGGTAAGCTAATTTACTCAGATGTATATCGCCAAAATTTGCAATGACCCTAATAGCGTAAGTAGCTGAACTCAAAACGTTTCAGCAGATCCTCAGTGTATTTTTTCCAGTTCAACCCCTCATCAATGCATACACCTAGAAATTTTGAATATTCTACCTTAAGCTACCGATTTCTGATCGAAGTCTACGTTTGTTACTGGGATCATTCCATTTACTGAGTGGAACTGTATATACTGTGTTTTGTCAAAGTTTAATGAGAGCCCAAAATATTACCCACCACACAAGGTTTGAACTCATAACCTTTCGCTTGGCAATCCAACACCATACCCATTACGCTAATTTAGCTATTGTGGCACCATACACAATCATTAACCCAGCTCCAGGGATGTAGGGTCCCCTTCCCTATTCCTCCACTGGGGTAATTCCTGTCTGGTGTGTCCACGTCGCGGGGGTGGGCACCCACACTTCAATAGGCCGGAGTGACAGGGTGACTGAGTTCGGGCAGGGACCCAACCCCTTTTGTGGTATAAAATGGAACCCATGCCCAGGGTTATGGGTGAAGACCTTAATGGCAGCAACGGCGAAGAAAAAAAGAAGACTTCGGAACGGCGTAGCTGGCAGATGAGGCAACCCTCCTTTCTGGGGATTAAATGAGAAGGGAACCACTGCCTTGTGGTGGAGGAGAAACTCTAAAGGCTAAGGGAGACAACCCCAACAGAAAATCCTTTCTTGCGTTAGGCCTAGCAAGGCAGTAGGAAAGTCTTCATATATTGCTTTCAAAACACAGACGAACGAAACTCTTTATGTCGATCTGAGACAAGATGAGAAGAAGTTTTTTCAGTATTTTCGAATGTCGAAAACTTCGTTTGCTGAACTGCTAAGAGAAGTGAAAGAAGAAATCACAGGAATGGACAATAATATTTTAACTGTATTTTTCGGACCATAAGACGACGATAAGACGCACATTTAATTCTGATATGAAAATTTTGAAATATGCTCTTTTTTTTGCCCTGTAGGTGTGAGTTAATAGTTTCCACGTTCATCCATTTTGTTCCTTCTTATCGCATTAAGACTGCGTAAAGGTACACTTTATACTGGTAAATGCAAAAGAAAAAGGGTGGGGGATGCAAGTGTGCTTGAAGGTTACTACCCTCCTAGTCTTTACAGTCGTAGCTACTAAATTTCGCTACTCTTTTATGGTCGAAAAAATAAGGCATTAAATTTGAAAAAACGAACATACAACTTACCAATTTTGTTTTTTCATCCACGCTCTTCTCATTGAAATCAGGAACAAACTTGGTATAATTTCTTGCCAAGCGACTTCGTATAATTTCTTGCCAAGCATTCGCTTTCACCACTTTGTTGCTATAGTCATCGCTTTTGACATCCCAAATATCAGGAGGACTTTCTACTTCACTTATAAAGTCTTCTGTGTTAAAATCTAAACTAGTGGCTACAATGTGTACAGTATAATGTAGAATGAATGTTTCGCGTAACTGTTTCAAAAATGACTGCCGTCTGTTGGCAAATCTGAAGCTCAGTGTCTGTGATGTGTCCCAGTGCGAACACTCCGATTCAAGCTAATGCATGTCCGGCGGTGACTGCCGTGAACACAGTGATCTTGTCCGTCACATGTGCCGAGGGTGAGAGGGTGAGTCACTGCTGCGTCACAGTGGCCCGGTAAGGCAGTGTAGTGTTACGGTGAGAACGCTCCAGTTCAAACGAGTGTATATCTGTCGGTGACCGTCTCTGGTGACCGTCACCAGTGTCCCAGGGTGAAACAGGCCTAACTGTAGAGCTATAAATACACACCACGTCCAGCTAACAGCGAATGAGGCATGTTGTCTTCAACAGTGAAATGCAGTAATCTAGTAATTGTTGGCAGTACGCATACCGTCAACCGATTACATTATTTAGCTTTTCAAACCTTTCACCATACCATTCCAGTACCTCAAGACAGTTGACACCAAGTGGCACATCTTACCATCTTCATTAGTCTATGACACGTTGACACCATTGTAGTCAATGTTAACCCACGTTTTTCGTATGGAAATACAATATGAATGTCATTACTTTCTTTGAATGAATAACGAAGGGGTTATCGTGGACATACTGACAACATAATACGGAAATAAATGACATATTTTAGATCCGGCTGGAACTGTTAAGATTCATTACACTGTATCGTAAGTATCTGTTTAATTTTTCGCTGCCAGACAGGGCGAGTTATCGTTACCCAGGCACATATAAGACACAACTTTTAAATATGCCAAACGGAAATTACTTTGAAGTAATAAACACGAATGTGCTAAGAAAACTGTAGATTTGCTCTCTTATTTGCTTTTTAGCAGTAGAGCAGTAGATTTTTTGAAAAGCAGGAAATCTGCAAAGATAGTAGAACTAGCAACACTGGTATTGAATAAATTTATGCACCCAGGGGAAGGGCAGGAGGTAAGAGTGTTTGTCGCGACGGATAGCTAACATCAACATTCCGAGATGCTGAATCGAAAGATGGCAGTTATAAAATAAACCGGGTGTTGTGCACAAAACAACTGCGCGACAGGTGGAAGGTTAATAGTAAATGCCAAAGCCAGAACATAGGTTTTATTGGACACAGCAACTATATGCACACCCTACGAAGACTCTTGTCGAGGTGGCTCTTGGGTCTAGTTGAGTGGACAGAATTCGAATGCCTTGACTAAGTCATTATCTTTATCAGTTTTCTACTATGTTAGCAGGTCCTTTGCGCCTCCATTTCATGCATCTAACGAGTATGGACTCCCCTCTGACCACAACAAACTTCAGCTACTAAACAACATGAAGTTAATTAATTAAGTTATTTCAAACTCAACATGTAATATTTCAGCAGTAGCGAACCTGGAGAGTCACTTCTCCTTTCATGTACAAATACACACTATAAACAGTTTTGCCTGATATCTACAGTTCACAGGCACCACAATAAATACCGCTTGATGTCATTAGAGGTTTATCGATTCAGCTACTCTCATCAAAGACCTCGCCAAGATCTTCTTGGAGTCCAGTGTAGAAGTTTTCTAGCCGCTCGTACTATCACGAAAGCACGGATGTATCTTAATCTTTGCCTTCGATCAACCTCAATTTGTAACATGATGCTTGGCCTAACTGCCAAATAAAAATCTATACAGTGAAACTAGATACTCATAAACAATGTGGACGAAATTAAAATAAAATATTTTTATGTGAACAAGGCACATAAGAGTAGCGTAATAGTTACGTGCAGATGTGAAAACTGAACATGGTGTGATGAATCTGTAGGTATGGGGGAGCGGGCATGGTAATTATGACGATAAATAATCACTCGCACTCCCGTCACTTAACATAAATGCTTTCTTTCTCGCAACGATACACAATGCCTGTAGCATAGAGCGCGTATTTCAGATAACTGATGTGGCAGAGATACAGTTGTTGCTGCTGCGGTAGGGCAGCGAAATTATTGGAAGGGAGGGGGGGGGCGAGCCAGTCGTTCTACGTCCCCACAAATCCCTTATGTTTGAAGACGCGTAATAATAAACGCATATCTCTAAAATTCATGTCAATTCCAATTTAATTACAGCCTCAACTTCGAAAATAAAATTAACTAATAAACAGTGAGGGATTTTCGATCGACTTACAACTATGATTTTTACGGAGTTGAAAAAGTTCCTATAGCCGTATATTTCGGGATATTATATCAAAATATTATATCAAAGTTGTAGTCTACCTTTCTTCAGGCGATTCCTCGTCGTTGACGAGCATATACCCTTTCGTGAAGTCTTCCCCTGTGTGTGTGTTTGGCACGGGTATAGTTACAAGCTTCATCTTTCCCAGTACTGGATGGTTTATCTCTTCCTCTGTGTGGATTTCTGCAAATCAAAAAAATTGCATTAAAAACATTATAAATCTTCACATACCACAGGCAAGTACGCACAGGAAAAAGGAGACCTTGTAAAAGTCTTTCATATACGAGTAAGTACGAATGGAAAATATTCGTGTTCAATAGATTTTTAATCCAATACCCTATCTTTATAAAATTCTCTAAGAAAATAGAATATGGTTCTTATAGCATGGCCCAACTGCAGTACGTAGTTAAGAAGAAAGTTTGCAATGGTGCTTCCTCTTGCTGCCTCCCACCCCGCGTCCGAAAAATATTTCCCTAATAGTGGAACTCGGTGTTAGCCTTGCTGTCGTGTTTCGTTGTTCGCCATTTCAGTTCGTCCGTTGACGAGTATATACCCTTTCGTGAAGTCTTCCCCTGTGTGTGTATTTGGCACGGGTATAGTTACAAGCTTCATCTTTCCCAGTACTGGATGGTTTATCTCTTCCTCTGTGTGGATTTCTGCAAATCAAAAAAATTGCATTAAAAACATTATAAATCTTCACATACCACAGGCAAGTACGCACAGGAAAAAGGAGACCTTGTAAAAGTCTTTCATATACGAGTAAGTACGAATGGAAAATATTTGTGTTCAATAGATTTTTAATCCAATACCCTATCTTTATAAAATTCTCTAAGAAAATAGAATATGGCTCTTATAGCATGGCCCAACTGCAGTACGTAGTTAAGAAGAAAGTTTACAATGGTGCTTCCTCTAGCTGCCTCCCACCCCGCGTCCGAAAAATATTTCCCTAATAGTGGAACTCGGTGTTAGCCTTGCTCAGTCGTGTTTCGTTGTTCGCCATTTAAGTTCGTCCGCTTTTATTTTATTAGTGTGCTACATTAGCAAATTAATTTTTCGTAGCTGTTGTTTAGAGGCACATAAAATTTCCAAAGACATTGGAACTACGAAAGAACACGTTTATCCAACAGCTACCGATAGCGGCCAAACAAATGAAGAATTTGACCATTATGAATCCGGAAGTAAAAGTGTAGGGAAGAATGCTGTACCTTGAGATCAATGTATCTAAGAACGCATGACGTTTTCAGGCCGATGTTTTAATCTAGCGACCGAATTTAGGATCACATGAAAAAAAAAGTGCGCTAGAGACCGCCATAAGCAGTTTCCGAAATATTTTGCTGTTTTTGTTGTGAGACGTAGGATCTTGTTTTGTGTAGCCTTTGTAAATATTTTCAGATCTACAAATTTAAGTAGTGTCCAGTATGACAGACTTTTATGGTGTGCAAAATTCGATGTAGTATTAAAACCAGTTGTGCGAAGTGTGGAAAATTAAGCCATACTTCGTCAGTCGGAAACCATATTGAACCTTGATCAAAAAGTCTTCTACAATAGATGATGTGATAGTTGCAAATTAACTGCGTTTTTATAATGTGTTATTATTTTTACGTCTCGAAAAATGAAACTTGTGTTGTGATTCTTGAGTTTCTCCCAGCGTATTTGATAATCAAAATATCCACGGGTCTACTGCCGGTCTACAGTGTCCAACGGGCACAATATTTCGGCGATCATACATGTCGCCATCATCAGGTGAACTGACGGACTGAGCTCCTGTGAACCTGCCGGCACGGAGATCCGTACGCTATGGCTGCTCAGAGGGAACTGGGTTCGGTCGCGGCGGCGGCCGATTTAAATACCCTCCGCCCGCGGCGCGCTCCCTCCGCTGTCCGCGCCCCGCGCCACGGTCGCGCGGTGGAACAGATTGCGACGGCGTCTGAGATGACGTCGGAGTGATGGCTCTGTCCACCGTGGTCGTCACAACTATACGTTTTCTCGATTTACTCTTGATTAACCCAATCCCAAGCCTTGCTAAGATTATAGCCACAGTCACGGTTTATGAGGTCGCCACTGGTGCGAATTTCGATGGCCTCTCTAACAACGCTGTCCCAGTATCTCGACGTCTGTACCAGAATCCTCGTGCGTTCATACTCCACAGCGTGATTTTCCGACAAACAATGTTCAGTGACCGCCGACTTGCTCGGATACATCAGTCGAGTGTGCCTCTGGTGTTCACGGCATCGATCCTCGACAGCACGTTCACAGGAGCTCAGTCCGTCAGTTCACCAGATGATGGCGACATGTATGATCGCCGAAATATTGTGCCCGTTGGACACTGTAGACCGGCAGTACACCCGAGGATATTTTGAAACTTGTGTTGGTTTTCAATAGCTTTTATTTCAAAATGTATTTAATTTTTATCTGGTTTTAGATAATACTTCTACTAACTTCGCTTTCACTTAGTGAGTACTGACGAGTAGCAGCGTAATAATGTAACAGATAGAGTATTAAATATAGTAATGATGAGATTTTCACGATTGCAATACCTTTAAATTTCAATAGAATAGTTGTTCCTAGATATACGACCATGTTGTACCAAGGAAAGTTCTTTCACATTAGGAAATTCCTCAGTTTTCCAGAGTAATTTTGTAATTTCAGAAAAAATCTGCTACAGCGAAAACGTGAATGCCATCATTTGAAAATGCGAAAAATCTAAAATCTGAAATGTGTTCCAAGGTACAACCCCCTCCCCCCCCCCCCTTTACTGAAAAGGTCTGGTGATTTAATACATTCACGTCGGCTGCATGTAGGCAAGTCAGTCATATATGTTGATGATAGCGATAATATATTTAGAATTTTGCGTACTATTCTGCTATACAAAATGTCACAAAGCACACTCGATTCGCTGCCACGCACATTCTTCTCAGCAGCGGACAGTAGCTTGTTATTGAATCGAAACGTGACGCATGAAACAGCTCAGCTGGCCGAGTGGCTTATCCTGAAAATGTTGGTAACATGAAACTTGTCAGTTGTACTTGTGTGTATTATTATCCTGTCACCATGGTTTGATCTGTCAGTCAGTGAAACAGTTCTTCAAACAGACACTAAAGGAAGTTAAATTGAAAATCTCGTAATATAATTAAGATATAAATGTGTTTAATTGATGGCAAATGTGACTTAATTTTGTTGATTTTCCAAAGTAATTTCCTCAACTGGTGGAGTCGCAGCTCTTCCTGTGTTCTCGAAATGATAATCCTAGTTGTCCCAAAAAGCAAATGGCCCCATTCACTCCAAGTATTTCCTAGTTCTGTTTCACTAATTCAATGTGCTTGCATGTTTCTGCACTGTTCATCTAATGTTCATCTAATAGCAAAACACTTCAACTTTACTAAATGGATGTACACCTAGCCATCTATAGGTATGAGATTCTGAGTTTTCGTACCGAGAAACAGCAGTGTGCAGAACACCAAGTTCCGAATAACCACGATATATACTGTTCTCGATATATACTGTTCTAAGGAGATTTATCCTTCCCAAGAAACAAACATGGCCAACAGAAGAGTTTACACAATGTTTGACTGCCACATTACCTATTTTTTGTAATTATCAGAATTAAATTTTCGTATGAAATTTCTGGATTTGTTCTCTGTCCTTAAAATACTGGGGCGGGGAGTTGGTCGAACATTCTCAACAACTTCTAACTTTTCACCGAATGGCCGTGAGTGGAAAGATTAATTAGAAACACTTACCATGACATCAATATTGTAATTACTCATTTTGCGAAGCTGCCGGCTAAGATATGATTCAGTCACATTAAACACGATGCTTTCATCCGTCACGAAACTCACTAATGCACGCAGAATTCAGGGGATCGGAAGAGAAAACGTGCTGAATGCAATCGTCTTATTAAATGCCTCTTATCTATCTGTGTTTCACATGAGCTTTTTGTGGTATAGCAAACGGCCAAATTGGGGTCGAGACTGCCACATCGGCTGGCTTATACATTTCGTGAACCATTACAAGAAAGCGTCCATGCAGGTGCACCTTGTACAGCAGGGGAACCAGCTGTCGGTTCAAAGTAAAGAAAATATCAACTGTGAAATTGGTACTGTTCAATATTATGATTTAATTATTACGATTAGGGTTATAACGAACATTTGTGATCGAATATTTGTGACTTAACGACTCATATATTTAATAGTGTCCAGTGCATGCATTGCATTCATGGGGAATACGTCCCTGCGCTGGCCACATAATTATGCGCACAATCTGCTGGGATGGGCTGTATGCGGATGGTCCCCAGACACCGAAATATAGTCTGCAAAACTGAATGACAAATAGGCGTGTGATCACGTTCGCCGTGCCCATTCACTACCCTCGTTCGCTTTGTACACAAGTGAAACCTTTCGTGCGTTTTATGATCAATTTAGACAGAGCAGCTCCATTTCGAGAAACTCAATTTACGCTACTCACGAATAACATCGTGAAGTTTCATTGGCAGTACGGGGTAGGGAGACAGAATGGAGTAATCGTGTTTTTTTCCATATGTATGTCACCATCTCCTGTATATTGTTCGAAATATATCGAGAGGTCGAAGCGAAGTATTTAACAATACGTCGACATCAGCATTCGACATTCGACATTCTTCCTTTTTCTATATAGATGCGTTTTTCCTGAACGTTTCTGCAATATTCAGGTCTTAATATCTCACAAGTAAGCAAACATGTCTACTGCAATTAAATTAAATCATTACCATTGTTTTGCTTGTACCCTCAACTTCATTTTTACGTAATTTAAATACTAACTACGTTCCATCGTGGTCACCGAATGTTACGTAATCTGAAACTGTGGTCTTATGGCAGAATGGAGCAGGGACAATTCCTTTACCATATTATTGAACATGCTTCCTTGTGGAATAGCATCTCCAGATTGTAGCTTCCAGTTTTTCCGACCGGAGAGCATATTACCAAATCCAAAAGTAGCATAGAAAAACAAATGCTTGTCAAAAAATGTGAGCAAAATAGATAATATGACATTTCTCATTATTAGAAGGAGTTAATTGTTGTTGTTGTTGTTGTTGTGGTGTTCAGTCCTGAGACTAGTTTGATGCAACTCTCCATGCTACTCTATCCTGTGGAAGCTTCTTCATCTCCCAGTACCTACTGCAGCCTACATCCTTCTGAATCTGCTTAGTGTATTCATCTCCTGGTCTCCCCTACGATTTTTACCCTCCACGCTGCCCTTCAATACTAAATTGGTGATCCCTCGATGTCTCAGAACATGTCCTACCAACCGATCCCTTCTTCTAGTCAAGTTGTGCCACAAGCTCCTCTTCTCCCCAATTCTATTCAATACCTCCTCATTAGTTATGTGATCTACCCATCTAATCTTCAGCATTATTCTGTAGCACCACATTTCAAAAGCTTCTATTCTCTTTTTCTCTAAACTATTTATCGTCCACGTTTCACTTCCATACATAGCTACACTCCATACAAATACTTTCAGAAACGACTTCCTGACATTTAAATCTATACTCGATGTTAACAAATTTCTCTTCTTCAGAAACGCTTTCCTTGCCATTGGCAGTCTACATTTTACATCCTCTCCACTTCGACCATCATCAGTTATTTTGCTCCCCAAATAGCAAACCTCCTTTACTACTTTAAGTGTCTCATTTCCTAATCTAATTCCCTCAGCATCACCCGACTTAATTCGACTACATTCCATTATCATTGTTTTGATTTTGTTGATGTTCATCTTATACCCTCCTTTCAAGATACTGTCCATTCCGTTCAACTGCTCTTCCAAGTCCTTTGCTGTCTCTGACAGAATTACAATGTCATCGGCGAACCTCGAAGTTTTTATTTCTTCTCCGTGGATTTTAATACCTACTCCGAATTTTTCTTTTGTTTCCTTTATTGCTTGCTCAATATATAGATTGAATAACATCGGGGATAGGCTACAACCCTGTCTCACTCCCTTCCCAACCACTGCTTCCCTTCCATACCCCTGCCATTTGCTTTCTGTACAAATTGTAAATAGCCTTTCGCTCCCTGTATTTTACCCCTGCCACCTTCAGTATTTGAAAGAGAGTATTCCAATCAACATTGTCAAAAGCTTTCTCTAAGTCTACAAATGCTAGAAACGTAGGTTTGCCTTTCCTTAATCTTTCTTCTAAGATAAGTCGTAGGAAGTATTGCCTTACGTATTCCAATATTTCTACGGAATCCAAACTGATCTTCCCCGAGGTCGGCTTCTATCAGTTTTTCCATTCGTCTGTAAAGAATTCGCGTTAGTATTTTGCAGCTATGACTTATTAAACTGATAGTTCGGTAATTTTCACATCTATCAACACCTGCTTTGTTTGGGATTGGAATTATTATATTCTTCTTGAAGTCTGAGGGTATTTCGCCCGTGTCACAAATGTTGCTCACCAGATGGTAGAGTTTTGTCAGGACTGGATCTCCCAAGGCTGTCAGTAGTTCTAAAGGAATGTTGTCTACTCCGGGGGCCTTGTTTCGACTCAGGTCCTTCAGTGCTCTGTCAAACTCTTCTCGCAGTATCGTATCCCCCATTTCATCTTCATCTACATCCTCATCATCTACATCCTCATCGATTTCCATAATATTGTCCTCAAGTACATCGTCCTTGTATGTACCCTCTATATACTCCTTCCACCTTTCTGCTTTCCCTTCTTTGCTTAGAACTGGTTTTCCATCTGATCTCTTGATATTCATGCAAGTGGTTCTCCTTTCTCCAAAGGTCTCTTTAATTTTCCTGTAGGCAGTATCTATCTTACCCCTAGCGAGAGAAGCCTCAACATCCCTACATTTGTCCTCTAGCCATCCCTGCTTAGCCATTTAGCACTTCCTGTCGATCTCATTTTTGAGACGTTTGTATTCCTTTTTGCCTGCTTCATTTACTGCATTTTTATATTTTTTCCTTTCATCAATTAAATTCAGTATTTCTTCTGTTACCCAAGGGTTTCTACTAGCCCTCGTCTTTTTACCATTTTGATCCCCAGCTGCCTTCACTATTTCATCCCTCAAAGCTACCCATTCTTCTTCTACTGTGTTTCTTTCCCTCATTTCTGTCAATTGTTCCCTTATGCTCTCCCTGAAACTCTCTAAAACCTCTGGTTCTTTCAGTTTATCCAGGTCCCATCTCCTTAAATTGCCACCTTTTTGCAGTTTCTTCAATTTTAATCTACAGTTCATAACCAATAGATTGTGTTCAGAGTCCACATCTGCCCCTGGAAATGTCTTACAATTTAAAACCTGGTTCCTAAATCTCTGTCTTACCATTATATGATCTATCTGAAACCTTTTAGTATCTCCAGGGTTCTTCCATGTATACAACCTTCTTTCATGATTCTTGGACCAAGTGTTAGCTATGATTAAGTTATGCTCTGCGCAAAATTCTACCAGGCGGCTTCCTCTTTCATTTCTTAGCCTCAGTCCATATTCACCTACTATGTTTCCTTCTCTCCCTTTAACTAACGCGGATAAAGAAAAAAAAAACAGAATATAACCAAGTTATATTGGTCTAAGTCTGCAAGAAAGCACCTTGATCTAGTCCAGGAAAATTCTGATGCAAGCAAAAACGTATAGCGGCAACTGGATAGAAAATAACTAAGAAGCTCCAAAACATCCTTAAAACCAAAGCAGCCGAATTCGTCCAATGATACTGGCAAATTAGGGGAAGCCGAAGAATCCCTTTACTATCTTGACTACTCTGAGCGAACTGGATCAGACGTAGCGTGTGTCTCAAGCGGGCTCACAATTCATGTGCAGGGGTCGTCAGCATTGTCGAGGATATCCATGTATGCACTATATATGAAGCATATACGATTATAGTAATTTCTGTATGCGAAATATATATTAGGATTTTTACTTGCGACTAATTCTTGTATGTGAAATATTATACATCATTCTACTTCACAATGAGGAACGGGGAAAATTACTATTTCTCACTTTTTTCAACAAAAATCCGAAGTTAGGTATGTAAATATTGATATGGTGTAATGTTCTGAAAATGAATGTTACAATAAAGAGATCTTAACCGATTTAACAGCTTACTATAATTTTCTTGTACCCCAGAATAACTGTTGAACATTAAATAGCCTATTCTGCTACAATGCCCACACAAGAAAGCACTGAGATACAGGGATTTCCTATTTAGCACGTCACACAGAAGTTGAAGGTCAATTCACACTCAACAGCACCTGCCTCTGGGGAGAGGTCGTTGGTAGATGAAATTTTCACAATCAGTATTCGGCCGCCAAGGGAAGGAGACGCGGTGGTATAAAGTTACTGATCATCGGTCTTTGCGCCGATGTCCTGACGGTGATCCATCCTTCAGAAGGGACGCTAATCTCGACGGCTCCCTTTGTGCTGTTCGAGAGGAATAACCTATATTCCATCACCATTCCTTTTATCTATAACAACACAAACCCAGCACTACATTGTACAAGCACTGATCGCAGTCATCCACACGACACAGGTACACCCTTGATACTTCATAACAGTCCTGATGAAGGCAACTGCAAACTACCTCCGCAAGGACCTTGCATAGAACGGCGACAGGATTACTGCATCTGCTCCTCTACGTTCATTTCCCAAGTGTAACTGTACTTTCACTTCCGACACACAACTGTTACGTGACAGTGTCATGACCAGCGCGTAACTCCGGTTGTCTTAACCGCATACTAAGGTAATTCACACACAATCGTGATACGATATTGCCGTGATCTTGTGTTTCTATAAACACAAGAGCATTGTTGCGTAAATACTTTAACTGCAATGTTAAGACGATTTTCTTTGCTGATTCAGCTCCACCTGATGTTTCTCCTTTGTATTTTGTTTCCTTCCGTGTCTTTTGGCCACTTTATCCCCTGCTATGGTCTCCATGGCTTTAACTGAAAGAACGTTTTCTGTTTTCATTTCCACCACGGAACATTTTCTGCTGATCTATATTACTCTTTTCCCCGTTTTGGAAAAGATATATATGTTTGAAGGATTTCTTTGGCTTTTCAGAGAGCTCAAAATCATTACCACATTTGATATATGCATCACCAGGTTCAAAGACCTTATGATCTATTGTGTCAATATGCCGATTTGCCTGAAGATGTACAAGCTGTATTTTAAATTATGGCATTGCATTGTATATTACTGTAAATACTCGTAAGGATTACATATTTGGCTATTCCTGCAATTACAAAATACAGACCTAAACTTTCGTTAAAGATAGCAGCAATTCTCTTTCTGTCCACCGTTTCATTTATATTAGTTGTATTTTAAATGCAGTCCAGGCATTGGCTTAGAGCTTAAACTTTTTTTATTATCACAGTGCGTGGCACTACTCAGGAAATCATTTCTGCTTCTTTTACTCAGAAGAGAGCCACACTTTAGCTTTCTAAATGTGCATTTAGATAATTTTCTTGTGAAATGTCACTTGTAGCATTTGTAGTCTCAGCCCCTCAATTAAGTCCTGTGGAACGATAATTCTTAAAGAAAAATCTCCCATTTAACTCTTTCAATACCAAGGCATTTTTCATAAAGAGGCATGCGAAGGAGAGGCGACGACTTTGTGCCCAATCCAAAAAATTAAAAAAAAAAACGAAATTCGTTAACTGTTGTTGAGTTATATTAACAACATACTTTTTAAAGAAGTTCTTATGTGTAATCACGGTTGAGAACCTGAAAACACACTCTTAGCAATATCAATGCTTTCTTCAGTAATGTGTACTACCGACTTTATGACCACCGATAGTGAAGATGCAAATTTCGTTCATTGTTGTTAACTTTTATTCTCAATATAAATTTTAAAGAGATATCTATGAATAAGTAAGGCCCTGAACCTGGAGTTCCTGAACACGATCTTCACTGGAGAAAGTGACATATACTACTGAGACTTAAATTTTTAAGTTAAATTGAATTGAAAAATTAAAAACATTTATTGAATCTGGTACAAGAACCCATTAAAAACAATAAATCCTTCCACAAAATTTTGAAATATTGAGAAACTGGCTAGATCACAATACTTTCAAAAGGTGGGTATAAAAGTACTGCCTGTCCCCCCCCCCCGGTCACCCCAATATCGCGAGGGATAATACCCATTTAGTTTTTCTGTGAGATTGCTTCTGTTGACAGTCTCGCAGTGCAGTGATCAGATGCTTCCCTTACCAGTTACGAGTGGTTTTGAAGTGTTAGCTACATTCATACAAAAGGGTGTGACCTCAAGTGTATCAAATGTAAAGTGTTCAACAAATGCAATTTGCTATGTGAATTCTTATAATTATACGTCATTAGTCAATAATTTTGAACCGTTATAACAACTATGATGAGTAATGAAACGGAAGTAGTCTCAGCATAGGTGAGCGTTCAGGCTGCCAAGATCTGAGACATTCAAATTTTTTATAAGAACCGTTTCCTAAAAAAATGCAGAGCGAAAAAATCATGCAGAATTAAAAACTTGTTTTTAAATTTTATACAAGACTAAAACATTTACTGAATAAGAGTTTCATACATGTGTGTAAATTTGCTAATTTATACAAAATAATTTTCTTATGTGATGGTGGCAGACAAAATGTGAACGACGCAATGCTTCAAAATTTTATCAGAGTCATTTTATGCAGATCTCGTGGCAGAGTAGTGTTATCATCCGTCCAGAAAAATGATGGCATGTCCAATTTTTTTCGTCCTTTGGTTGTGCCCGGCAGGCATTTAAATTCAGTATAATATCTGGCATTTTACTCTATATGAATTCAACTTTTAAAATATTTTGGTTGATATATTAATTTTCTTTAATGCCTCTCCTGTTACGAAGGTAGGCCTCTGACTATTTTAACAATGGCATACAGGGCGATTCATGAAGATATGCAAATATTTTAATATGATATTCTACAAGTAAAACTAAAGAAAAAAGTTCATATAAACATGGGTCCGCAGATGTTGAGTTACAACTAATAAAAGATTTTGCTTGAAATTTAGCAACTTCGCGAAGACGCCATCGCTAAACTGTATGATGTTAAAGTGAAGCGCGATTTCCATTTATTTGGTTGCTAGTGGTCTGGTGAATCTAATAGAACATGTCCCAGACATGTATGGTTCAAATGGCTCTGAGCACTATGGGACTTAATTTCTGAGGTCATCAGTCCCCTAGAACTTAGAAATTTCTAACTATCCTAAGGACATCACACACACCCATGCCCGTGGCAGGATTCGAACCTGCGACCGTAGCGGTCGCGCGGTTCCTGACTGCAGCGCCTAGAACCGCTCGGCCACCCCGGCCGGCCAGACATGTATCTGCAGTAGTTTCCCAGAACATCAAAAGAAGTAAGTAAATTTGTTTACTTTCCACTAAGAATGCAGAACCGTTTATATCATAGTTGGCAACCGTTAGTTAGCTGTTTCAGTCGTTTCCTAGCCTTGAATCGAGCTAGTTTTCTGTATTGTTCGGAGAAAGACCATAATAACAACAGTGTATTTAAGTAAAACCACATAGTAACTCTTGTTGTTTCTAGGTTATTTATGAAATAGGGATGCCTTTCAAATTTACGACAGAGGAATATGCCGATATGGTGTTTGTATATGGCAAATGTGATGGTAATGCTACGGTTGGAGTTAACGAACGCGTACATTATCTAACTCGGAGGATTCCGAATTCACAAACCATTAGTGAAGTGTTTCGAATGTTGCGGGAGACAGGTTCTCTACCTAGCATCATAATCAGTACGAGAGCTCGATACGTGAAGACGATGATGATGGTATTATGGATGCTGTCCAACGTAGCCCGGGTATGAGCAATCTCTGAACGATTTGGCATTTCATATAAACGACGTATTTCTGAACTATTTGGCGTTTCACAATCTGAGGTATGGCGTACACTGAAGTACAATAATCTGTATCCTTACCATAAAAAAAAGTGCATCATTTACATCCGAGAGATCCTGCTATTCGCTTGGAGTTGTGCAACTGGTTAATTACTAATCGGCAGTCACACAAATGCATTTTATTTACTGACGAGGCACAGTTTATTCGAGATGGTATAAACAATTTGCATAACGAGCACGTATGGTCTGACGCAAACCCACATGCAACAGTGCAACGCAATACTCAGCAACAATTTAGCATAAATGTGTGGTGTAGTATAATCAACATGCACTTTATTGGACCATTCATTTCCCCAGGACATCTAACTGGCGAGACGTACTTACAATTCCTTCGAGAGGAAATGCCCCGCTTGCTCGAAGATGTTCCACTTGCGGTTGCAAATATATTTTCAACATTACGGCGCGCCGCCACAGTTCACCAACATAGTTGCTACACATTTGAATGAACATTTTCCCCAGAAATGGACTGGTCATGGTGCTACACGTCTGTGGAAATTCAGATTGTCCGATTTAACACCAATGGATTTTTGTGTATGGGAATGGATGAAAGACATAAATTATGAGGGCGAAGTCAATACACGTGAGGCATTACTTGCTCGCATTATGACTGCAATAGACGAAATTAAGAACAACCCTGTGAAACTGAAACGAACACCAAAATCTGTTCATACACGTGCAGCTAAATGCATCGAACTCGATGGAGATATTTTTGGACATATAGTGAATGTATTATGAAATTGTGTGTACACTGTACAACTTCCTTAATACTGAGCTTCGTTTTTTCCGGTTTAATATGAATTCACGGGTGCTATGGTATTAATAAAAACAGATTATCCGACATATTCATACAGTTTCAGTTAACTTTATTACCAACATTTTCCAAAATTAAATTCTCTACAACCTCTGTTGAAAACTTTGTGCGATTGTCAAGAATTTAGAAAATAAATTGGGCAAAGTAGTTAATAAATTAAACATTGTACGAAATCACTTCTTTGCTTCACTGGATGTTCTGGAAAACTACTGGAGATACAAGTCTGGGACTTGTTTTATTAGATTCATCAAATCAATAACAACAAAATAAATGGAAATCACACTTTACTTTAACTTTAATGGCTTCATATCAGCGAAATTGCTAAATTTTAGGCAAAATCTTTTATTAGCCGTAGCTCAGTAACTAAACATTTGCGGACCTATGTTTATACGAACATTTTTCTTTATTTTTACTATTTGCATATCTTGTGAATCACCCTGTATAATTTTAATTTCAAATGAAAATGTTATTACAGTGGAACGTCGTTTGCCCAGCTCGCATTAATCCGAATTTTCGGTTCGTCCGGATCGTTTACTTAAGTACAATAACCTAACAGCATTTGATACTTCGGAAATAATAGGGGCAGCAGTCATCAACAGCATTCATTAAATTTAATTTTAGCCAACCGTCATACATGGATTGTGGCACGGTGTTAGGTAACACGATAACACTGAGTTGTGCAGAACTGTAACGCCCCGTTTGTTTCAAATGAAAAATGACATCAAAGTCAATGAACGTGGTAGTATCCGTGGGTAAAAAGTTAGACGCGCAATATGGAATGAGTAATGAACAATTCTTGAAAAAATATTGTGGCTAATTTTAGTGTTGGAACTACAACGGTGTCAAATGGGAAGAATAATGTGAAGCGAACATGATTTTTGTGTCAAAAGGATGATTCCTTATGACGGAATGATTCCAGTCTGTTCAACTGCAGACGACGACAGTGATAATGGATTAACTGACTAAGTTGAGGCCCATTATGAAGGCCTTATGGTATATACAGAGACAACGACGCAACTGGACAAAAAATGGTTTATTTGGAACGCCAAGAGGAAGCAACTTCGACGGAACTTATGCTGGTGAAATGCCTCTGAGAACGTATCGTACATAAACGACTTACGAGATCTGACTCAGAAGAAACTATTGATTATTTCAGTGCATAAAATTCACTGTTTTTTTCAATATCTTAAAATTTATGTTTAAATTTGCGTATTTAAGTGAAAATAAATTTAACCTGTGCGTTTATGGGATTCAACCTATGCTCTCCTAATTTTTTCCGACTTTCCGGATTTATCTAGAATTTCGATAATCTGGATGGATGGCCTACGCTTCCACCCATTGTAGATAAATGAGGTTCCACTTCAAAGCTCCTTGAAGTGTGAAAGGAACGTTTTCAAGTGGTATGGTATTAATATGAAAGATGTGGTTCACTGCTGGACAATATGCGTAAGTTCGTAGTGTGAGCAAGAAGAAAAATGTTATTGTCATGTTTCATTCGATCGGCTATTATTTTCTGAAAGTGAAATCCTTTTTTTTTTTCAGCAAAACTGCAGTTAACATGTTAGCAGTAGCCACTGACTATATGCATATTGTATTGAAATTTTTGGATGCCTACAAATACCAACTGTAGTAAACTGAAATATCTTCAGAACCGCTGGGCATTGTTTTCAATAGTGGAAAGAAGAGTATGTAAAATTTTCAGATAAACTATGGCAAAAATATTCTCCGAGTTTTACGGAAGTAAGGCGAAATTCAAAAGTGTCCGAGTACTGGAAACAAAGAGAAAATTTGAATGAAAATGGGTAGAACTTCATTAAATGTCGTTTGTAGCTTAAAAAGTTCATCAGTTTAGAAGAAAATTTAGTCTCTAGAGGCGCTTATTTTCGTGAAAATGTGCGGACTTGCTTTGCTCAGCTGATCTGAACGAATGGTTGAAGCACCTGAAATCGGTGAAATAAGGAGACGTAAGAAACTTTCAGTTTGAAGAATTCTAATTCTGCACACAATAGCTGCAAAAGAAGGGTATTGGTATTGATGGTTCTGTGATGTTTGAGGAATTCTGTAATTTATAGCGTTACGTCAATTCAGGTAATTGGTGGCACAGAAACAGATTTACTTAAGATTTTAAAATTGATGTTAATTCTTCGACTGCTAAAGTCTACATGAGCTGAACCTTTCTCGCAGTTACTGAAAATTTTTACAGTTCTGCTTTTCCAATCCAGAACACAATGCCTTTATAACATCTTAGTAAACTAAAGAAGGAAAACCGCCTTTTGCCACGGACAGTTGAGGGGATTGCAATGGTGAAATACCGTTTCAGGGATATGTCTTGTGAACAGTTTTGCTGTTACATGCTCCAATAAACAAGCTTATCACTTCGTACCAAAGTAGGTGCCATTGATAAACATAAACGTAACATCACTCCAGTCGGAACTAATATGTTCTTGATTAAAACCAAGCACGTAATTTTTTCTTGTAAGCTAACATGAAATAATTATTTTAATACTTATCTATTTTTAAAATAATCCTACTTCTCAGTAATAAATGTCTTATTTTAATAGCTTTCTATGTGGCACCCCTACGCACGGGGAAATTTCCTCGGCTACTTTGATACAAGTTCCCTGATAGTCGTTTCGTCCATTGCTACCAACCGTACGCGATTCCGTTTATGTTAACTGGAACCACGACGCTCGAAAACGGGACCCGAACAATTCACACAGGTATGCAAATGTACTTCGGCCCCGCATTAAAGTTGCACTGCAGGGGGGGGGGGGGTGGAAATTGTACCTAGAAACGCATGACGCTTCCTGGTTAGCATTTCAATCGAGTGACCGATTTTAGTCACATGAAGAAATGCGCAAAAGAGCCTATCATAAGCAGTTTCTCCAGTTTTTGTTGTTGTGAGACATGAGGTTATGTTTCGTTTCGTGCAGCGTTCATAAATATTACAAGTTCTAGATATTTAAGTGCTGTATAACCAACTGCCTGGCATATATTGTTAATTCTTCAGATACGGGTTTTATGGTGAGCAAAATTCTGTATGTTTTTAAAAGTAGTTGCATAACGTGTGACCGGTTAAGCCATACTTTGTCAGTCGTCTGCCATCTTGAAACGGAAGAAGGTCTTCTACCATTGGACACGTGATATTTGCAAATGAAATAAGTTTCCAGTCTCAAGAGTTCGAGTCTCGGTCCAGCACACAGTTTTAATCTGTCAGGAAGTTTCTGAACTGAGTTTCTCTGACATCTTAAAAATTTTACCCGTATTGAAAATGGTAGTTTGTGTTAGTCTCCAATAGCTTCTATTTCAAAACGCATTTAACTCGTAACTAGTTTTTTTAATAAAACTTCTCCTTAGTTTAATTTACTGGTGTGTAATAAGAGTAATGCTGCAACACATAGTCCATTAAATACAGTACTGACAGGGCTTTCTCGATTGAAATACATTTGAATTTCAATAGAATATTTGCTCCTAGGTAAATGAGCATGGAATATTTTTCAAATTTGGAAAAACCTTACGTTTCCACAGTAATTTTTGTAATTTCGGGACATAACTACAGTACACATGAAGTGAATGCTATCATTTAAAACAGAATAAGAAAATATATTAAACCTCCATTATAGAGCTGGCTAGAGGTGAAATTCTGTAAAGTATTCTCCAAGGTGCAGGATTCTCCCCTGCTCATACTCATAAAATAAAAGAAATCTATTACAATTATTTCCTAGGGATTCGATGATTTAGATATAATAATTAAGAAACTATTACACATTATCACTAACAAGACGGGAGTCAAGGATGAAGAAAACCATAAACTTTGCGTGTGTCACTGGTATGGATATCATTGAAGAGTAGTTCAGTATGTGCCTTTCATTGAAGAGATGTATAAGTAGAAAACAAAATACTCAAATATCATGCGAGTTCATCCTCAGTTTAAAAATACAGCACACAATCCGAAATGTTTATTACTGCACTAAAGCTTTTAAATTTTTCGATGTTATTTGTTAGGAGCAACTGTTTAGAATAAAATTGGACTGATATAGTAACATCAGCTCGCGTTTTGGCTTTCTCCTTCTGTAAATCGAAAGACTGAATATGTGGAGAAACAAAATGTACCAACATGCAGGCAATTAACAGTACTATTCGGAGTATGGAGAAGGAATGCATGGCCTGACTAATGAAAAAAATTAACTGCTTTCTTTAACACTGGGCAGTCATAGTGTTATGTATCTCGGCTTGATGTTAGAGAAAGATACGAGATATATGAATGACAAACTATGATTTTATAACAAAATGCACTTATTACCTATGTCAGGATGCACTTTATTGCGGCGTCCTTCCTTAAACGGCTCAGAATTGCTGTGGTCCGGTGGTTTCTGATACTTCGCGCTCATAGGTTCATCTTCAGCCGCTTCGCCCGAGAACGGACACACTCCCTGAAAACAGAAACAGACTGCTAAGAACAGCAACATTCCAATCTAGAAATGAACAAGTTTTCTACTTATAAGGACCAAGTAATCCACAGAATCTTGCGTCATTAAAACGGCAAAGGATCCTGCCAGTTAAAATCTCTCCCCTTATACAACCAGTTCGGCAACAGGAGACAATTACGAGGTTTCATAAGAGTGATCCTATAATGTGTCCTAATGTATCAGATTCGGTGCGTTTGGGAACATGTCGTAGTCCAAGCTCTGATTTTGACAGTAAGTATCTAACTGAATAAACAAATAATTGTCCACTTAGTACTCTTCAGGTAGGCTGCTTTGATACATAATCGGTACGCGTATTTCAACAGTGTGCAGTCTTTTGTTATTATTAACATGAATATGGATTATGTCTTTTTAATTCAACGCTCTGGCGGTACATTTTCATATGATTACATCAAGGGAAACCAATGCGTTACGAAAAACGGATGGAAAATATTATTAGGATGACAATGAAATTAAAAATCTGAAATATAAAAATTCAGAACGATTGAGAAAAACTGTTGAATATCAACAAACAGAACGGACAACGAACTTTAATGTTCTGCGAAGAAGAGAAATAGGAAATAAACTTTTAAAAGCACTTATTCAATTTTGTCGACGACTACAACTGTTAGTTTAAAGAACATCACAGCTGAACGCGTTAGTAGAGTTATTGCAATACTTACATGCTTTCTTTTTTTGTTGGCTGGCATAATAACTAAAGCTGCATAAGTTTCTTTTGAATGTCACATTTTTGGATTGGTTTGAAAAATCGTAACCAAGAGTCAGCATTTGAATAGATGAATTTGGAAAATCTCCTGAAACAAACGTGGAACTGACCAGTAGAATTCGTCTTTTAACAAACTAGGACAGAACGAAGGCAGTCGTCGTCTCTTAGCTGGACTACAGGCGGCCGATTTCGTTAACTCCACGACTCTATTTGGCGAGAGGAGGAATCTTTTCGAAGTTGAAATTTCACACTTTTCCTCTCTTCTATCGAAGAAAACGGTGGTGTAATCTTTTATCCGCTGGCGTATTTAGCTCACATGATTATGTATAACCTATGCTTACAGCATGTTTTTCATATGATTACACCAAGGGCAACCAGTACTTTACGAAAAATGGATGGAAAATATTGTTAGCAAGACACTGAACTTAAAAATCCAAAATATAAAAATTGAGAACGATTGAGAAAAACTGTTGGATATCAACAAACAGAACGGACAAGAAAAGCTACTTTAATGTTCTGCGAAGAAGAGAAATAGGAAATAAACTTTTAACAGCGCTTATTCAATTTTGTTGCTTTTCACAATATATATAAATGCCCTAGTAGATAGTGTCGGAAGTTCCATGCGGCTTTTCGCGGATGATGCTGTAGTATACAGAGAAATTGCAGCATTAGAAAATTTCAGCGAAATGCAGAAGATCTGCAGCGGATAGGCACTTGGTGCAGGGAGTTGCAACTGACACTTAACATAGACAAATGTAATGTACTGCGAATACATAGAAAGAAGGATCCTTTATTGTATGATTACATGATAGCGGAACAAACACCGGTAGCAGTTACTTCTGTAAAATATCTGGGAGTATGCTTATGGAACGATATTGAAGTGTTATTATCATATAAACTTAACTGTTGGTAAGGCGGGCGCCAGGTTGAGATTCATTGGGAGAGTGCTTAGAAAATGTAGTCCATCGACAAAGGAGGTGGCTTACAAAACACTCGTTCGACCTATACTTATTGCTCATCAGTGTGGGATCCGTACCAGGTCGGGTTGACTGAGAGGATAGAGAAGATCCAAAGAAGAGCGGCGCGTTTCGTCACAGGGTTATTTGGTAGCGTGGCAGACCCTGCAAGAGAGGCGAACTGTATCGCGGTGTAGCTTGCTGTTCAGGTTTCGAGAGGGTGCGTTTCTGACAGTGGCACGTAAACTGCCCTCCGCCACACACCGTTGGGTGGCTTGGGAGTATAAATGTAGATGTAGATGCTTGTGTACATTCAGGAAGGCACCACAAAGAAAATGATAAACTATCGTTGTGACTTCGTTGTGCAGCAAAGGGAGGGAGCTCTCCGTATGGAAATTGGGAACGGATGAGGGGCATATATAGTGTCGACACGTTCATTATGTTCTGGGAATCGGCGTTGGATTTCGCGCGCATGGGAATCTGAAGTTCGATGAGGGGCGGTAGGTATCAGGAAGTAATAAAAAACGGCTGACGACACTATTATCGGCAGGGCTGTGTACACTTTCGCATCCTCCTTAACTGAAAACAGTGCCGAAATCACCGGCTCGTGAACCAAAAAAGTCTAAGAGATAAAAATGACAAAAGTCATGGGATAGCGATATGCGCATACGCAGATGGCGGCAGTATCTCGTATACAGAAGTTATAAAAGGGCAGTGCATTGGTGGAGCTGTGATTTGTACTCAGGTGATTCATGTGAATAGATTTCTGACGTAATTATAGCCGCACGACGAAAATTAACAGACTTTGAACGCGGAATGGTAGTTGGAGATAGACGCCTGGGGCATTCCATTTCGGAAATCGTTAAGGAATTCAGTATTCCTAGATCCACAGCGTCAAGAGTATTCCTAGAATTCCAAATTTAAAGCATCACTTGTCACCACAGACAACGTAGTTACCGACCGTCTTCACTTAACGATCGACCTCAGCGGCGATTGCGTAGAGTTCCCAGTGCTAATAGACAATCAATACTACTTGAAATAACAGCATAATTCGATTTGGGGCGTATGACGAACGTGTCCGTCAGAACAGTGCGACGAAATCTGGAGTCAATGGGCTATCGCAGTAGAGGGCCGACATGAGTGCCTTCGCTAACAGCACATCGCTTGCAGCGCCTCTCCTGGGCATGCCGTTAGACAATCAATATTTTTGTACAATAATATTACGCAATATTATTGAAATTCTCCCTAGACCACACAATAAAAACTTGTAGTGTGTAGCCTGGTTCGATATTTTTGATCTCCAGTGTGTTGCTATTGTGATAAATGCTCTACTTACTTTCAAGCAGTAGAAAAAAAGGATGATGAAAAAGTTCAAATTTCACTCACGATAATGCGTCAAGAAAACTGAGTTCGGAGGAGATAAACGATTAATAAATTTTATTACACGTTGATCGCCCAACATTTGATAAATTACTGGATACGGCTACCCCAATGTTTGTGTTTCAATAATTAGTAAATATTTATTTTACCCTCATAACTGTAGGGTACAACACTGCAGGTTGTCCCGGAAAGAATTATCAATATTCAGGATATGGTAGGAACGATAATCCGAAACAAAAGAGTCTAGTAAACACAGGCATTAAAATGAATACATTAAAAACTATGAGCACTTTCCCTCAAATATCGTGAAACAAATATCTTCTACTGCAAGTTCTTTGCTTTCCATATTTTGGGGGTAGATACAAGAAAAAACTGTCTAGTAAACATGGGCTCCAAAATGCGTACCTTAAGAGCGATGAGCACTTATTCGATGGAACAGATGTTTTTCACAGTAGCAAAGATGAAAAAATCTCGGTTCTTAAGGTATGCACAGTACAGCACTTGTATACTGGACATATTTTATTGTTTAGGTCCGTACTTCCACTTCTCAGAACATGAACGGCAAAAAGCTTGCAGTAGAAGAACTTTGTTTCACAGTATTGGAGATGAACAAGTACTCATAGCTCTTAAAGTATGCATTTTAGAGCCCATGTTTGTATCTGTCATATCTCTAAATAGAGACCATTCCTCCAGGAACAGTCTGTGCATGGAGAGCAACGACGGTTATTTCTTCATCTATATTAACATCCCATAACATTGTCAGCTATTTTTACATTACGATTTTTCTTCTTGTTTTGATCCCATTTTAGTGGATAAACACAATGCCGAACAGAAACAACCCGAGACAATATTTCACCGAAGCACGTGAGCGACGGGCAAGGACATTGTCAAGACGGCACAAAATTTTTCTGTTGCGCAATATATTTCGAAAAGTTTTTGCTCTGTTGAATATCATTGTGCAACATCTCAACAGAATCCATACCCGTTCAATATTATTGCACAATTGGAAAGCCTAAGCTATAATATTCACCATCAATGAACAGCTTTAAGGTTTCCTGACCATCAATTTTTTTCATGCTTGTACGTTTGCTACGTGAAGAGAACAGATACAAAATTCTCCTTAAACATTTTACAGACCGACGTCGCCCTTTTAGGCACTTTAGCACGACAAACAGTACCGTATCAAAAATGATGGGTTTTCGAGAGATAGGTAATGCGGTGTATTTGTATTTTCGTAATACGCAAAAATAAATACGGAAACCACCAAATATGACGTGTTAGCTTCGCATAACTGTTGATACTGATTACATAAAATACCAATAAATACATGGTACTCAAACAGTATTTACGCGCGACTCAATGAGTTGGGAGTAAACAGAGCTATATCACGGTAACTATGTAAATGGGTACTTTATAACTGTCGGGCCTACACAGTGCTATACTTTTAGTGCAGCCGTCAGACACAAAACATTGGCAGCCTGAAGATTTAGCATTCTGCCGGTTCAGAACCAAGGAGTCTAGCAATCAGATAATTTACAGAAGTATAGTGCACCCACTTTAATTTGATTGATGTTAAATGAGGAAGCAGTGTGTCGGTAAAGCATATAAAGCTAGGGAGAGGACTGATACAGGGGTAGCATGTTTTCATACAAGTATCTACCCTCAATGTGAATAGTTAGATTTATTTTATGAAAAGCAGTTGTAGGTAGTACTGAAAATGGCTTAAACATTCTATAAAAACGGTTGGAAATAAGGAGTTCCAGTTACCTCACTGCCTCAATAGTTCCCGGCGTACAAAAACTAAATATAACTTATCTTTTTATCTTTCGTAATTTTACAACTGCAAGCGTTCCAAAAAAATTCCGTTAATGGAGGGGTAGAGGGGGAGGGGTTAGACTCACTTCACTAACAGTTAATATCTTATTGCACTCTGCGGTAATGGTCTCACAAAGGTTGGGAACGTCTAAGAATAACGGGAACAAATTTTCGTAACAGATTTGCTACGTGATACAGTGTTTCGAGTTTTCTGTGATTTTAGTACGGAGTACTGAAAAAGGTGCTAAAATGGGGCGACGGTTCGTTCAGCCTAATTATATATGACATTACAAAGGTATTGAACACGCACACTCGGCGCGGTGGCTTAAGGGAGTGCCTGCAAAGTTCCCGTTTACAGCCGCTCCCATCAGCCAGCGCGCAGAGTGTCAACTTCGTTTGCGCGATTAATATCTACCAATGACGAAAGTGTCATTTGCATTTCTGCACAGGGATGATATAAACGTGCTATATAATATAGTGAGCTTCGCAATTACATTACACTGAATCATCTCTCTATGATTACTTATAGGCTTACTATTAAACTGAACCCAATAATTATTAGTCATAATGGAAAAGTACATACAGTACGTGTAAAAATAAAAAAAGTCGTAACGAATTCCGAAATAAGAGTGAAATGCAGCAGACGGCAAGCCCTGCAGATCCACTTTTTTTTTCTCCTGCAAATTTTCACATGTTTGTTTCGTCGTATGTTGCTACTTTCTTTGTGAAAGGTGATTCTTCATAATGTACTGTGCAATCGCACTTCATCTAAAATTAAAAGTAACAATTTTCGATATACTTGCGAAGTACCTGAACAACGAAAACATTGACAAACACTTATTCTGTAACAATTTCATTCAAATGCCATTGAGAAAGTGAAGAGGATGGCACGGCAGTGCAACTAGAACTGGAAACAATCAGCATTGCTTTAGGTAATTTCCAAGAATGTTTGTCTATCGAAGCCGCGGGCTCCAGACGATGGATTCTAAATATCACGGGACTGTGAAAGTAATGGAATAGCAAACATTATATTTTACATAGGGCAAAAATCCCATATGAAAAGCAATGGGATGTCTCGCATACTACGAGCAATTAAAGTACTTGTACTTGACCACAGTCACATTCCCAATAGAGTTCAGGAGTTAGGCGTACACCAATGTTATTAAAACAATATAGCTGTATTCGGTGGCAGCTGGATTCAAAATACGGCTTGCCCAACCCGTCTCATTTTCCAGTCACATCAAGCAAATAATTAATTCTTATAACGAAGCCACACACGATTCCTTCATGCAGCTTTGGCAAGAGCTCCCTCATACCGTTAATGAAAGAAGCAATTATCTTCTGTAGAGGAACAATATCTAATTTAAGTTTAGTATGTTACTATATGTCACATTAATACGAGGGTAATCCCAAAAGTAAGTCTCCTGTTTTTTTATAATTACGTAGACCTGTTTATTTCTACAGTGGTTTCCATCCGTTTACAGCTTAAACTTTCTGGAACAGCATGGCGGCGAGCTGGTATGACATAGTAATACAAAAACTGCCACAGCCTCTACAAAAATGCATCGACAGAAATTGTGATTATGGCGAAAAATGATAAATGTTCAAGCTGTAAACTGATGTAAACCATTGTAGAAATAAGCAGGTCTATGTACTCATAAAAAAGTAAGAGACCTTACATTAGGGATTACCCTCGTAGCAGGCTTACTTGCGTTCCGTGATAATTTAGTTAATGGGTTAGAACAGTATTTTACATAAGCGGATTTACACCATTAATAATAAATTTCACACGCTTCCAAAGCCTTAATGCAATTAGTGCTGCGCTTTTCGCGTAATAATTTCCGTAAGTTGCGCAGTTTTTATACACGCAGTTTTTATACACGTGTTTCGTAAGAAAAGTATGTGGATAATCATTTAACATTCAATGTAACAGCTGAAAATACATGTTGTGTAAAAACAACAGACACAATACTGAACACAGATAGCGAATTATAATCTATGCCTTTGACTGACTAAGGACATTTTTCTGATTTGCAGCCTAGTTGGCGATTGAATTTTCTCTCATTGACTCCGAAATTTCCTTTTGCTTAATATGTGATCCAATGTTTTAACTCGTCTGCAGACGAAAAGACCCTAACTTTTTAAATGAGAGACATTCGGCCATACGGGAGACATGTTTGATTGTCATTCACCTCGTGCTAAAAGTACAATGACAAAAATTAGAACACACATGAAAAACACTCACCTGATCAGCTTCTTCTGCAGCATTCCTTTGTACTATGGAAGTACTTAAACATCCGATGCAAACAAAGACGGCTATTTTTCTTAGTGGATTCATTTTGCGACAATGGCGGTAAGTGCTTTTGTTGAGCTTACGTTACAACGAGCAACAAAATAATACTGAACTCACCAGAGACTAACTACACATTCAAACCAAAGACGTTATTAGTCAGAGAGCTATTTTTATTACGGAAGATTTCTACCGTTTCAAAAATAATACCTTAAGGAACATAAATGTAAATAAACTGACATAAAAGAGCACGATGCAACTACTGTTCATTACAATTTCAAAACCAAAGGAAGAACTGACATTCTACGAGCATTTTTATCGATGTATTCAGAAACATGGAGCAATATAACTTCCAAGACTTAAGCGAGTAATATACTAAAGCTGCACGTCAGCACGGCCCTGTCATTGAATCGCAGCGAACTGTCCCGTAGCCAGTCGATCTCTTCCTAGATAGCACGCGTGTGAACACCTGGAAAATCGCAGCAATCGGTCACCGATCACATGGAAATCCCAGGCAGTCTTCTTTTGCATGTGAGTCGTGCATGCAAAATGGCTGCCTGACAAATTAGCGGCGATTTGTGGCACTATGGCTGCGATTCTTTTGTCTAATTATTAAACGTGGCTGTGCAGTTTTCTTTCGTTTCGCTTTGCCAGTGTTCAGTAAGAACTTTACGTTAGAATTTATAGTTCTTCAGGTACTACCAGTCACTCAGAGAAGAAATATGAAACCGGAGTTTCCATTTATATTACGAAGTAATACAAAATACAGCCTCCGATTTTGCAGTGATTAATATTTTGAACCTTGCTGTAGAAGCAGAACTGATTCACGATACGCTTGGTTCCATTTGATGATTTTTATTTATGAAATAATAACACGCATTATTAGAGTTTTAACTTGCAAATGGAATGACAAACCATAATGTTAAGTGGACATTTTAATTTAAATGTTGTCGAGAAATCTGTTGCCCAGCTATACTCAAGTCCCTTATCATAGCATATAATCTAACTCTCCGTCATACAGTTTACAACAAGAGCTGTGGTAATCACCAGTGCTGCTATTTACATTCCTGCACACACTTGAGATTGCAAAACAAATTGTGTAAATACTTGCAGTTAAACTATAACACTAATGAATGAAAAGGAACTAGGGACTAATAAACTAAAAACGAAACGTATTATCACACTGGAGTGATGTACATGACCTACTTGGCGTCAGTAACAAATATAATACACTCCTGGAAATGGAAAAAAGAACACATTGACACCGGTGTGTCAGACCCACCATACTTGCTCCGGACACTGCGAGAGGGCTGTACAAGCAATGATCACACGCACGGCACAGCGGACACACCAGGAACCGCGGTGTTGGCCGTCGAATGGCGCTGGCTGCGCAGCATTTGTGCACCGCCGCCGTCAGTGTCAGCCAGTTTGCCGTGGCATACGGAGCTCCATCGCAGTCTTTAACACTGGTAGCATGCCGCGACAGCGTGGACGTGAACCGTATGTGCAGTTGACGGACTTTGAGCGAGGGCGTATAGTGGGCATGCGGGAGGCCGGGTGGACGTACCGCCGAATTGCTCAACACGTGGGGCGTGAGGTCTCCACAGTACATCGATGTTGTCGCCAGTGGTCGGCGGAAGGTGCACGTGCCCGTCGACCTGGGACCGGACCGCAGCGACGCACGGATGCACGCCAAGACCGTAGGATCCTACGCAGTGCCGTAGGGGACCGCACCGCCACTTCCCAGCAAATTAGGGACACTGTTGCTCCTGGGGTATCGGCGAGGACTATTCGCAACCGTCTCCATGAAGCTGGGCCACGGTCCCGCACACCGTTAGGCCGTCTTCCGCTCACGCCCCAACATCGTGCAGCCCGCCTCCAGTGGTGTCGCGACAGGCGTGAATGGAGGGACGAATGGAGACGTGTCGTCTTCAGCGATGAGAGTCGCTTCTGCCTTGGTGCCAATGATGGTCGTATGCGTGTTTGGCGCCGTGCAGGTGAGCGCCACAATCAGGACTGCATACGACCGAGGCACACAGGGCCAACACCCGGCATCATGGTGTGGGGAGCGATCTCCTACACTGGCCGTACACCACTGGTGATCGTCGAGGGGACACTGAATAGTGCACGGTACATCCAAACCGTCATCGAACCCATCGTTCTACCATTCCTAGACCGGCAAGGGAACTTGCTGTTCCAACAGGACAATGCACGACCGAATGCATCCCGTGCTACCCAACGTGCTCTAGAAGGTGTAAGTCAACTACCCTGGCCAGCAAGATCTCCGGATCTGTCCCCCATTGAGAATGTTTGGGACTGGATGAAGCGTCGTCTCACGCGGTCTGCACGTCCAGCACGAACGCTGGTCCAACTGAGGCGCCAGGTGGAAATGGCATGGCAAGCCGTTCCACAGGACTACATCCAGCATCTCTACGATCGTCTCCATGGGAGAATAGCAGCCTGCATTGCTGCGAAAGGTGGATATACACTGTACTAGTGCCGACATTGTGCATGCTCTGTTGTCTGTGTCTATGTGCCTGTGGTTCTGTCAGTGTGATCATGTGATGTATCTGACCCCAGGAATATGTCAATAAAGTTTGCCCTTCCTGGGACAATGAATTCACGGTGTTCTTATTTCAATTTCCAGGAGTGTATATTCTATTGAGTAACCTAAAGTTTCCAGTGGAAGTGTTACAAAATAAATTTAATAAATTACAGTTGTGGTTTTTTTTATATTTATTTTTTGCGAATATTCTTGGAGAATTGGAGATCAACTGCAGCTGCTGTTAAACATAGCAGTTCAGTTTCCGTAGCAGCACTTGTCGGCACAGTACCGTTCCGAACACTGGTTGAAATAGGCTATTTTCCCGTGTTAAAAATATGGTTTGGATTGTTGTTATTCTTATTGATTATGACATTTAAATAGCATTTACGGTCAATATTCTCGCAAAATATGTAACTTTATGTAATTAAAGCTCAAGTAATCATTAAATATGAAGATCTGGTGACGTGATCGAAAACGCCCTGTTACTGGCTGATGCTCTGGTAAACAACACATACTTAGAGTAAGGTAAAGTTATACGTGTGTTATAGGAGCGCCAGCACGAGGTTTTTACGTACTTTTCCTGCAAACAGTTTAGCTATTTAGTGATGGAAAACGCAATTACAACTTTTAAGTTACAAATACAACAGGCATTGGTAGGGTTTATTGCTATTTTCGCGTGTGTTTTAGGAAATTGTCAAATTTTAAGAAGAACGATAGCTTTTTGTTGTGGCTAGTTCGTAGGTTTCCGAGTACCCGTTGCACTTGCGGTACGCAAGCCAAATGTCTCGTGTTTGTTCGAGTTTATCAACGCAAACCAAAACAGATTTCCTGAAAAATAGTTTCTTGAACGGGACATACCATTGCAGAACACAGCTATACGCCCTGGCAATAATAACAACGAGGTTAGAAAATTATAATTGCAAGAAAAAAGCACTTGAAACATTATTATCGCAGGGCGCTTTCTGTCGTCGGACTGATGCCAGTTGTATCAGATTCAGATTACATTTTTTTAAGTATCTCTTTCAGTATAAAACTCTGAAGGCATAATTCCCTTTTACTGCTGGTCATTACTACTTCATAACAGAAAACACATCTTAGTTTATGAAATTACGAATTCTTGCTCACAATTGTTCCCTATGTTTTTTATAAGTTTCTACGAGAAAAAACAATGACTAAGAGAAGTTCATGACGTTTTAACTTTGCCCAACATGTCAGAATGTAAGAAAATGCGCTGTGCTTTGATATCAATGGTCCCTGATCCCACGCACGTAAAACTGTTTTTATCGTGAGGTCTTCCTAATGAGAATGAAAAACTTTTTTTTTAATTGTTCGTCCTGCTTTTCTGTGATGGAGAGCAAACGAACATTCGCATGCTATACTACGTTCATCATAACAATAAACCAGTAGTAATATCTAATACGTGAGTATTACCTATTTCCAAGAGCTTAAGAACAACAGTGCTTATGGGCTACGACTGCTGACCAACCATCACATTTGTGTTTGTTTACATTACGTTTATCATTACGATGAAAGTAGTGTATGAATTACTATGGGCTATGAGTAGGGGGACTAACTGCACAAAAGCCCAGTCCGCAATGTTGCCAGATCTCCATATATAAGCAAAATCATGTGACACATCCGAGGTTCCCACCGTCCTTCCCCAACACCCTTCCCATTCGGGAGGACGACGGTTCAATCCCGTCTCCAGCCATCCTGACTTAGGTTTTCCGTGATTTCCCTAAATCGTTTCAGGCAAATGCCGGGATGGTTCCTTTGAAAGGGCACGGCCGATTTCCTTCCCAGTCCTTCCCTAATCCGAGCTTGCGCTCCGTCTCTAATGACCTCGTTGTCGACGGGACGTTACACACTAACCAACAACCAACACCCTCCCGCTCCCCACCCCACCCACTCCCTCACTTCTCTTGACCACAAGGACGAGTATAAACAACAGGGAATTCAAACTAGTTATCCTATTAGTTGGGTATACAAGCCTAGCCTGAAAGCTGCCAAGTCTACAAATCACTTACTTGTGCTCATAAATTATATTTATGTAAGGCCAATCGGGTGGTGTGTAAATGATATAGTAAGCTGCAAATGTATTGCAAAAAGGTATCCTTCTACAGCTTCCGAGAGAGGGGCTCTAAGAGCGTCAAAAGCGCGCAAGAGGATGCGGGGTTTGTATCTTGGCCCTCCATCAGCACCCTGACATGGCATGCCCATTCAGCGTAGTGTACAGAAACATAGTGTTGTGTGCTCGGGCCAGCAGACATCAAGCAAGTGAGCCACACCTCAAACTACCATAGTAGCTGGCACTCAGACTGCATGTGTATGCCACTCAGTGGCAGAACAGGCAACTACCATGTATGAGACTCTACTTTCATATCACCTAGCAGCAGCAGCGTCAGCAGAGACCCACGCATGTGTGTGTCTCTGTTCCCACGCTTCGTCCCGGGTACCTAATGTTCGCGGACTGGTTTTGTTGTTTCTCTTCTCACAGCCCACATCGGAAAAGTCCGGCCATGTGCTGTAATACACACGAAACTTGAGCTAGCTGCAGCATATTCTGTTGGCGACATCCACTACCGACCAACAATGAATGATGTGTTTACAAGAAGGATAGTGAACACTGGAGTGCTTAAATTTCACTGGGGGGGGGGGGGCGGAGTGTACCAGGATGTTTAACAGTACGCTTCCTGTCAAGCAACCTGCAAACCATTAAGCTTCGAAACATTCTGTCTGTCAGTTGTTTACAGTGAGTCGTAATGCACCAGTGGATTTGTGTTAGAGGCAGATTGCTTTGATGCTGACTGGCAGCTCATACACACATGTGGAACACCTGCACACTGACCACCTGAACTGGAGAGTAACAATGCGTCTAAAACGTTATGAATGAAGTGCTTCCAGTGTTCTAACTATGGCCACCATGCATTTCCCAGAACGAAACGGGCCAATTCTGGAGTGTAGAAACCTCAATCCAGAGTCCACTTATCCTCCTGGGAGCACCTGGGTGCTTAAGTCTTACTGAGGGGAAACACCAGGACGTTTGACTAACAGTGAATGAAGTGCTTCCTGGGAGGGCAGGTGGACAGTCTCGCCGACCACCTGAAACACCGACAAAGAATGAAGCACTTGTTGTCGTCCTACCTGCAGGCTATTAACCATTAAAATGCTCTGTATGTGTATCTAATCCTAAAGATGTGTACCAGAAAAGCCGACTCTGTGAACAGTGGCAAAATACCTGCGTACAGATCACCCCATCCCAAACGTGTCTGAACCTGCAAACCTGTGTTTTCACCAGGGTACTATACTACGGAAGTATTCCTGTTGGTTCCAGCCGAATTTATGGGTGACGCTTGAGTATATTCAGGGTGGTCCATTGATCGTGACCGTGCCAAATATCTCACGAAATAAGCGTCAAACGAAAAAACTAAAAAGAACGAGACTTGTCTAGCTTGAAGGGGAAAACCAGATGGCGCTATGTTTGGCCCGCTCTATGGCGCTGCCATAGGTCACACGGATATCAACTGCGTTTTTTTAAATAAGAACCCCCATTTATATTACATATTCGTGTAGGACATAAAGTATTATGAATGTTTTAGTTGGACCACTTTTTTCGCTTTGTGATAGATGGCGCTGTAATAGTCAGAAACATGGCTCACAATTTTATACGAACAGTTGGTGACAGGTAGGTTTTTTAAATTAAAATACAGAACGTAGGTACGTTTGAACATTTTATTACGATTGTTCCAATGTGATACATGTACCTTTGTAAACTTATCATTTCTGAGAACGCATGCAGTTACAGCGTGATTACCTGTAAGTAGCACATTAATGCAAGAAATGCTCAAAACCAAGGTCCGTAAAAAAAATAAGGTTGAGCAGTAAGCGTTCTGTCCTGCCATTGGCTGAGGCTGTGATGTCACGAATGAACCGCCGCTGCCTCTGGAACAGCGCTACAAGACGCAGCCCGCGCATTTAAGCGATGTATTTGTGAAATGTTTCAGTTTCTACAGAAATAATAAAAGGTAAATTGTTATTCTGCTATTTCTAGAAAGTTACTGCTATATTCTGTAGCTTGTCCAGCTTTAAACAGACACTGCTGAGTGGTGACTTTAATAAAATCAAGCGTCTATAGATCAAACTATACAAAAATAAGTGCAAAGTACAGTCTGTTTCGCAGTACTCTACGAAGTAAACGTTCGAAATGAGCATTCAATTATCTAACTTTGGCTCTGGGAAAAGTATTAACTTGTAGACAAGCTCTATGTAACGCTCATTTATATTCTGTTTACATCATGTCTACAAAAACACTGTCGTTTTCACTCAAGAAATTATGCAATTGCCTTATTTGTAGGAAGCATTTGAATTACCTACCTGAACTGACACACACACACACACACACACACACACACACACACACACACACACATTCTTAATTTTCTCACACCTCAAACCTTTGGCTTATATTTTTATCAAGGTGGATGTATAATGTTTGCCCTAGTTGTTAAAATTCACTTATATAAAAGGGCATTGAATCAAAAAAAGTGCTGCAAAATACGATTTACAGGAAATAGTGGTAAATTAACTTACCGAGTCCGCCGTTCAGCAAAGTTGGTGTGTAGTGTGGGAAACAATAAGCCAATCCTTGACACTGTCAGTGTAGAGTCTTGCTAGTTGTGAAACAAATACAGTCAGAGGACCTTCACTTCTATCACTAAGTTTATATATTATTTAACTTTCGCAAATATTGTTTATTTACATTCTAAAGCGATGACAAATACCACTTCCTTGCTTTCCGTTGCTGAGCGGCAACTGCTTTCTTCGACTTGTCCTTTGCAGACAGCCAACGCAGTCGGATAAATGTTCTCGTCCTAGCGTAAATCTTAATGATTTCTGGGTGAATAGTGGGGAATCGCTCGGTAAGTATAGCGCACAGGTTCTTGATGACACCACTTTCCCTGGACAAACTGTCGTGTCCATGGATCTGGGCAAAAATTAATTCAAATTAGCTAATTGTTTCGAGCCACGTTTCTGAAGGCACAAGCAAACCGCCACGAGAAACCATGCCCAGCCATCCTCTCGATGTCTCCTCAGGCAGTGTCAGTAACTCCCCAGTGGGTGTGGCCAGTGATCTGTCATACTGTCTGCATCGATGAGCTACATATCCAGCAAGATATTTAAATCCTTCAGTGCTACAATCAGAAGCCAGTGACATTGGAGGCACATCGGATTCTCCTACTCCAAAATCTAAATCTTCTATCTCCTTCTCTCCTTCAACCATTGCCAACGTCTCAGACATATCAGGCAGAATATTGCCAAAAACAATTGCAGTCACGAATCTTCCTTCTTCATCTGGCTCAACAGACGATGCGTTTGCTCCCAACAACAACAGTCTTATCCGGCTCTTTACCTCGAATGGCGATGGATGATCATAAAAACGTCTACAAAGATAACCAAACGGAAACGACAACACGCACGAAACACAACACGGACGAACCACGACAACACAAAGCTCAGACGTACACTTCGCGCGCGCCAAGAGCTGTTCCTCAGTGACGTCATGCGCAGAACGTCAGAAATGGGTTTGCTTCTGCGCAGCAGTTACTGCTCCCTCGTGCTCAAAACGATGTCCGTTAACCTCAATGCATTTGGAAATTAACGACATTCCTCTCAACAGCGAGTAGTTCGCCTTCCGTAATGTTCGCACATGCATTGACAATGCGCTGACGCATGTTTTCAACCGTTGTCGGTGGATCACGATAGCAAACATCCTTCAACTTTCCCCACAGAAAGAAATCCGGGGAAGTCGAATCCCGTGAACGTGCGGGCCATGGTATGGTGCTTCGACGACCAATCCATCTGTCATGAAATATGCTATTCAATACCGCTTCAACCGCACGTGAGCTATGTGCCGGACATCCATCATGTTGGAGGTACATCGCCATTCTGTCTTGCAGTGAAACATCTTGCAGTAACATCGGTAGAACATTATGTAGGAAATCAGCATACATTGCATCATTTAGAGTGCCATCGATAAAATGGGGACCAATTATCCTTCCTCCCATAATACCGCACCATACATTAACCCGCCAAGGTCGCTGATGTGCCACTTGTCGCAGCCATCGTGGATTTTCTGTTGCGCAATAGTGCATATTATGCCGGTTTACGTTACCGCTGTTGGTGAATGACGCTTCGTCGCTAAATAGAACACGTGCAAAAACTCTGTCATCGTACAGTAATTTCTCTTGTGCCCAGTGGCAGAACTGTACACGACGTTCAAAGTCGTCGCCATGCAATTCCTGGTGCATACGAATATTGTACGGGTGCAATCGATGTTGATGTAGCATTCTCAACACCGACGTTTTGAGATTTCCGATTCTCGCGCAATTTGTCTGCTACTGATGTGCAGATTAGCCGCGACAGCAGCTGAAACACCTACTTGGGCACCATCATTTGTTGCAGGTCGTGGTTGACGTTTCACATGTGGCTGTACACTTCCTGTTTCCTTAAATAACGTAACTATCCGGCGAATGGTGCGGACACTTGGATGATGTCGTCCAGGATACCGAGCAGCATACATAGCACACGCCCATTTGGCATTTTGATCACAACAGCTATACATCAACACGATACCGACCTTTTCCACAATTGGTAAACGGTCCATTTTAACACGGGTAATGTATCACGAAGCAAATACCGTCCGCAATGGCGGAATGTCACGTGACACCACCTACTTATACGTTTGTGATTATTACAGCGCCATCTATCACAAAGCGAAAAAAGTGGTCCAACTACAACATTCATATTTCTTTACGTACTACACGAATATGTAATAAAAATGGGGGTTCCTATTTAAAAAAAGCGCAGTTGATATCCGTTTGACGTATGGCAGCGCCATCTAGCGGGCAACCGTAGTGCCATCTGGTTTCCCCCTTCAAGCTAGACGAGTTTCGTTCTTTGTAGTTTTTTCGTTTGATGTTTATTTCGTGAGATACCTGGCCCGGTCACTATCGATGGACCACCCTGTATACATCCGGAAAAGTGGAACTCCAATATGCTGACAAAATCGCACATGCCCAAGCAATACTATCCAATCAAAAGTATCCGAACACCTATTAATGGATATTAATATGAGTTTCAACATACACATTCCTGACTTATGACATCCTGTTTCTAAAACATGTATCTCGAACGCTATGTTTTTAATGAATCGTTAGTAACCTTCAGTGAAATCGGATTTTCAAATCACTGTTATATAGTTAGTAGCACAACTGTGTGATGTATCTGACAGACACTCATGTGTAAATGTAATTTCGCCACAGATTCTCGTTTTTTTTTCCATTCTCCTTATACTCCTGTCATTAGCAGTTTAGCTGCATGAGATGTTAACCTGATTGTCCGATAGTTTTCGCACCTGTCCATCCTTGCTACCTTCAGAACTGTGTGGTTAACACTTTTCCGAAAGTCTGATGGTATGCGACCAGTCTCATGGATTCTAAACGCCAACTTGAATAGTCGTTTGTTCAACTTTCCGCCCCCCTCTCCCCCCCCCCAAATTATTAGAAATTCCGATGTAATGTTATATATCCCTCCTGCTTTATTTGTATCTCAAGTCTTCCTCAGATTGTTTACATTATGACTGTAATACTGGATCCCCTTATCGACTCCAGTATCTTCATCTATCACGTCATAAGTCCTCCCCCTCATAAAGGACTTCACTGTACTCCTTCCACCTATTTTGTTTTTCCGCCGCATTTAACAACTAGATTAACATTGCACTCTTAATCTTACTACACTTGCTTTGTAATTTCACTAAAGGATTTTTTGACATCCCCATAAGCTCAGTCAGTCCTTCTGACGATTAGTTCCGTTTAGATTTCACTTCATATTTCCAAATATATATGAAGAAATAAAATATGAAGTGCTTGGCAGCCAAGGCGAAATGGCTGTAGGAAAAAATGTGAGGCTATGTACGAGGGTCATTCAATAATTAAAGAGACAAATTGGTCGGGGGGAAAAACTATTAGCCGCGCAAGTTTGTTTCTTTTATGGCTTTAAGTTGGCATCACTGAGATAAGTCTTGATCAGCTGATGTATGAACATTGTTTTGTTTATAACTTTAAAAATGCATTTCAAGATGGCGAGTCCGCTTGAAATGTCCACATTAGTTGAACAACGTTCTGTTATTCTTTTTTTTACTTGCTGAAGGCGAGAAACCAGTGAATATATACCGCAGAATATCTAAAGTTTATGGTGAAGGTTTCATAAATTGTGCAAACGTTTACAAGTGGGTAGAGTGGTTCAAATATGGTCGCGATTCAGAGACTGACGAACACCGTTCTAGCTGACAGGTTGCAGTTTCAACTACCTCACTTGAAAATCGAATTGATGACATTATTCGCGGCGACGGGCGTGCGACTGTGGAAATGATAGTTGATAAGATTCAAGTTAGTACTGGCACAGTTCGTAACATTATCTGTAACAAGCTGAAGTACTGTAAAACATGTGCAAGATGGATCCCGAAGGAGTTGACGCGGCTACACAAGGAAACAAGGTTGAGAGTGTGCACAAAGGAACGTTATGAAAGAGAAGGCGAACACTTCCTCAACAAAATTTTAACTTGTGATGACTCAGAATCAAAAAGACAAAGCATGGAATGGAAGCACATCAACTGACCTATCAAGAAAAAATTTAAAACCAAAGCATCAGCAGGAAAAGTCATGTTCACGGTGTTTTGGGGATGCTGAAGGTCCAGTTTTTTGCGATTATCTCGAAGAACAGTGTACAATGAACAGCCAACACATGAACAGCCCATACTACTCCGATTTGCTTTTAAACAAGATGAAGCCAGCCATGAGAGAGAGACGTCGTGGATCTCAGAGGAGAAGTGTGATTCTCCAGCAAGACAATGCACATCCTCATATTGCTCAACTATCCAATGAAACCATGGACAAAACGGACTGGCAAGTACTGCCTCATGCCCCTTACGGTCCTGATTTAGCACCTAGTGATTTCCATTTGTCTGGTGCACTGAAGGAGGCATTACGTGGGAAGAAGTTCCAGGACAACGAGGACGTGAAAAAATTTATGGGAGATTGGTTTAAGCATCAGGAAAAAGAGTTCTTTGCAGTCGGAATAAAAAAGCTTGTAGCCCATTGGAACAAGTGCATAAATATTCAAGAGGATTTTGTTGAAATGTAGAAAAACTAATGTTTCGTAAAAATAAACGCTTTTTTCTCCAGACCAATTGGTCTCTTTAATTACTGAATGACCCTCGTATATGTATATATGTATATCCATATTACCATCTTGCCATGAGCGTTTTTATACTTTATCGATCAGTTCATCGATCAGTGACGTGTAACCACTAATTTTCTCAATGCAGTCACTCCATGAGATGTATATGAGAGGGAGCAATATGTTTGCTCACAAAAATTAGAGGAAGCAGTAAAGGGGTCACCTCTCAGCCTACTTTTTGTTACAGTATTGCTTACCACTCATATTCACACGAATTTTCCAGTTTTCAATATACTGCGATGTGTACCACCAACCAAGTCACAGACCTCTGGTAACTGTCTTAAAATCCCATCGCGTAGTGACAGCAGTGTTCTATTAGCTACAAAGCTGTCTCTCCTCTACCCATCACTAGCTATTTAGACAGATATTACAATGAGAAAAAGTAGCAGACTAACAATCAAGGAGAAATTCATCACTATGCAGATGCTTGTGTCCATCACAATGTGAACATCTGCATGACGATGAATTTCTCCTTGAATGTTAACATGCTACTTTTTCTCATTGAATTAGCAGTCTACAAAGCCAGTGACAGGTAGAGGGCTAGACAGACATCTAACTAGAGGGACAATGCTGTTGCAGCATGATGTAATTTCGAGACAATTAGCAGGGGTCTGTGACTTGGCTGGGGTTATATATCGCTTTATAACGAAAACTGGAAAATTCATGCGAATGTGGGTGGGGTGAACGGTACTATGACGAAAAGTAGGCTGAGGGTGTAAGACGTCGTGGTCTCCTGACCTTCATTGCTTACATATTCCGCTCTCACAATCATATTCCGCACATCAAGACGCTTCATTCGAACCCAAACTCGATAAGATAAAGTATATGCAAACTATATGCAATTAACAAGTAAGCGCACCGTGGTTGAAATACTCGAGGCTGACGTACACACATACATTTCAGACACGATGGTCACACAAGCTTTTATAGTTCGGGAAAGAAACCGCACAATGGGATGCCGGTCCCTTCAGAGGACGACCCAGCCTATGTTAGCCGGTGACCGCCCGTGTAGCGGACAGCGTGGGCCCGAGTGAAAAGGGCGAACGACCCCGTGATCGGCTTAAAAGCAAATTCCGCTACATTGTGTGGGAGTGGCCAGCCTATGCATTCTTTACACATAGCACACAGTTTCAGAGATTTTCACAGGGAGAAGGCAAACGCCAAACGCCAATGCTACAGGTTTCCGGATTGGTCGCCTTAAACGAAACGTCATTCTCCCGTTTTAGAAGAGCAATGCTGATTGGCAGACGATATTTCTGACACCTGGAGCTGAAGGAATAATGGAAGAGCCCGAAAGATATACCCCTTCACGTCTGGCGTGGAGGGTCGCCTTTCCGTTGTCACTCTTGGAGCGAGGAACAAGTCTCTTCTCAGTACTTCACTGAGAGAGCACCTCTGTCGAGAGCGAATCGAAGTGCTACTCTATGTTGAGTCCTTGTGATTAAGTGTTGTTCACTGTGTTGGCCGACACACTTATTGTGCGGTGTGAACGGAGAGAGTTATACGCCTGCGAGCGAATTTTGAGTGGCATCGCAGTGGACTGGTTATTTGACCGGTGTACCACGCCAATAGTTAGACTAGGGGCGAGTAGGAATCCTTGACTTCATCAAGGCATAGGGAGAGTTTGATTGGCGAAGGTCAGTCCAGATAGAACGAGAGTTATCTTATTTGTCAGCAGTGAGCGGCGCAGACAGCAGTCATCGCAGCTTACGGTATTGTGCGCTACAGTTATTGCGAGCCTCATATTTCCTCCACAACAGTACACTTCACTGCATTTCACATGCGACACTCTCGACCGTACCTAGCAACATTCTAAAGGATAATTATTCAAGTTGAGTAGGCGTGCCTCTCAGCCATTCTGCCAAGTCAAAAACCATCTTAAACTTTGTATAGTAATTTCATTAGCGAATCCTGTCTTTGAGAGGTAACTTCACATTCCGAAAAGAACCAGGATATAACTTGATCAATTCATAACTAAAAGTGCCATTGTAATTTCTCAGAATTTTTGTAAAATAAATGATAACTTTCGTTAGTTTCATGTTTTTCTTACACTAACTAGCACTACTCCAGTACTCAAGTATCCCACTAGTTACGTAAGAAATTTTGTGAATTTTTGTGTCATTTCCTTATAGCGGACGACTCCAGAAGACATTTATTGCTGAAAGTTTTTCAGGTATTTCTCTTTAGAACGTTAGAAGCGTCTGTCTGACTTCTGTAGTAGGTGGGGGTGGAAATTGCATCTTGCAGGAGCCACAGGGTAAAGGGTACATCTCAGATTAATCCGTTGCGCAGAATAACAGAATAGAAGATCAACCCCACGCTCACAAGGGATGATCTCTTTAGCTTTTCTGCTAATTGTTGTAGCGAATTGCAATGAGAAAATTAGCAGCTATGTCACAAGTGATTGACAAACTGATAGAGGAAGTATAAAAATCTCCATGGATAGAAGATAATGCGGCTTTATAAGCGCCTTAGGAACGAAATAAATAGGATGTAAATGGCGGCCAAGGAGATATGGCAACAGGAAAAGACATGTGAAGAAATCTAAAAAGAAATGATTGTTGGAAGGACTGACGCAGCTTGTAGAAAAGTCAAAAAATCCAGCGATGAAATTAAAAAGCAAGAGTACAACGGCAATCCCCACTGTTGAACACAGAGGAAAGAGCCAATAAGTGGAAAAAGTACATTGAAGGCTTTTATTAATGGGAGGACTTGTATGATGATGTAATAGAAAAAGAAACTGAAGTTGATAATTGGAGACAGTATTTAGAATTTAAACGATCTCTGATAGACATAAACACAAATTAAGCAGAACAGATAGATAACATTCCATCAGAATGACTAATCATTAGAGAGAAATGGTGACCAAACGACTACTCAAGTTGGTGTGTAAAGTCTATGAAACTGCAAATGTACCATCAGGCCTTCAGAAAAATATTAACCACGGAATTCCAAAGATATCAAGGACGGACAGACAGGTTCAAAAACTGTCACACATCAGGTTAACATCTCATGTGGCCAAACTGACAAGATTAATACAGAGAAGAGTGGAAGAATGTAATTGAGGATACGTGGCGACATGATTTTGATATGTAGGACAAATTTCGCTTATATATAAGCATCTGTTGGGTACAAGACACAGCTGTGCAAATAACTGTATAACAGTAGTTGGAAAATTCGATTTAACTATAGTCTGCAGATGTTTTATTACAAATTACAGCTTTGGAGACATACATTGGAGGAACTGGAATATCGCTTAGATATCCTGCATGCTACAAATGGCGCACACATAAAACTCTGTTAAACGGCTACCGACAATTTTAGCTGTGTGTGAATATTATGTCGCAAACCACCCCCTTTTCTGAAACATATGTTATCATAGTTGTAAAAGATAATTTTGGAACATGCTGTACTTGGGCTAGGCGACCAACTTATCGCTCTCTTGCTACAGCTGGTGTATTTGGGGTCTCGTAACTTACTAATTTATGTATATTACCAATTAACAATAAGATCGGTACATACGCGGTCTGACGTGCTGTCCCACAATGTCAGTATTGGCTCTTGAGAAAAGAAGTTTGACGACCACTGCTCTGCGGGATCTGTTCATTAGTGAATTTCTTCTGTTGGATCTGGCATGCCTGAGTAAGTCTGTAGTTCCTCTGTCACATAGAACTGAAGCCATTATCAAGTTAGAAGCGTTGTTACACCGTTTTAGCGAGACACCTCCTGGGGAGTGTCTAATTTTTTGTCGATGTGCTCACTTTAAAAAAATCATGATGTGCTCTTTCTAGCTGGTCTCTATCGTTGCTATGAAGCTCTTATTACTTCAGCGTATTACTTTCGCTCTCTACTATATCTCCATGTAAATGTTCTTTGCGTAATAGTTTCCTGTGGCCCCAATTAAAAGCTTTGCAACCACACCCTGTGGCCTCACCCGCAAGCGCAACGGCGGTGAAAATTCCAGAGTCCGGTACAGTTGCGTCGGCAGACCTCGCGACCCGCACGTGCCGGCATTCTGCCCTCATGGTCCCGTAATACGGCAAGCATTTACTGAGATAATATCTCCGGTACTCGATGTTCAGCGCTGCAACAGCTGCTGTATTAGGTGGCGACCCCGTCTGCAGACTGTGTGTGGTAAAGTGAGTTGTTACTTCGACTCCGTACTAGCAGATCGCGAACGAGGAAAACGTATCCTCAGTGATTAAAGCGATCCTTTGACCGAAAATCGCAGGAACTACTCTAGTAAATGTCCACACTCTTACGTAGTAATGAGACACATGGATTTGACTTCCAGATGTAAGTTTCAGTCTCTTTGAACATGTGTCAAGATAATTTTTGAATTAAATCTGTAAACTACTTCTTCTCAGAACTTCTGAGATTGTCAGTGAAAAAACCCGTCGCGAGAAGAAAGAAAACTGTCGTTCTGGTGTTTTGGTACGACACCCTAATATTCTATTTGCGTTGATCGTACGAGAAAGTAGGATAATTTGGCGAGTTTATCGCATTGACATTAACAGTTTATCAAACATACTCGAGAACGTGTTGCACCTCCTGTGCATGGATCTCCTGAGAATTTTTTTCCAGAGAGGAATTTGGGGTCAGAACACTTTAAAATTTCTGTTTTTTATATAAATTGGCGGTTAGTTTCGGTACATTTCATGCTATTATAAGTAAATTTTGAAAGTGGCATAAAACACTTACTACAAATCAGTGGATTGATATTTGTCCTCTCCTCCAGATTCCAGGAGGGGGTGGGGGAGATCAAATATCCCTCCCCCTCCTCCCTTGCCCTTCCTGCGGGCGCCTTTGCTCCAGGGCACTCTCGCATAGCCACTCTTCAGCAGCTAACAATGTTAATCCCATTATTGCTTTTTAAAACGCTCGCTTATATGTGACAGTATTAGTTTTCCGCTGTGGGATTGTGGTTTCATGTCCAGGAACTCCGACTTAGTTTTTCCTTTGTTTCACCAAATCACCATTCGCGAATGTTGTAATGGTTCCGTCTAAATGGTCACGGCCATTTCCTGCTGCACAGTTCCTTAACCGGGCGTGTGCTCCACGCGAAATGACCGCGATGTGGCAGCCGTGGCCTGAAGGCAAGTTGGCTGATTAAGTCTCCGGCCGCTACGAAATGAATACTGTAGTTAGATTCACATCACACAGTCAGTATTAATTACTGGATACTACACTCCTGAAATCTAGAGGAGAGAGTTTTTATTCATTTACTGAACTGAAGAACATCAATTCTCTGTGTTGTAATAAGCGTTTTGTGTCTGTTATAAAACTTACTTGTAACAGCCATGAATAAAATAATAAAAATAGTAAGCTAGCGGCTATACAAAGTGTATCGTTACACCCTTTTCGTCGTCCATGTTGGCGTCTGAGACCTACTTTGAGCAGACAATGGTCTTTCAATAGTGAAGTTTATTGATGGGTTCTGATTGTTGGTAAGGATAAATTGTTGTTACATGTGAAATTATCAGATTTCAGATATGCAAGGTGAAAAGTGAATGGACAGGTAAAGGGTTCTTTTTTATTTAAATGACATCGATTTAACAATCATACTTCTTTTCCTTATGGAACTACAATAGTATTTATTATTATTATTATAGACGTTACAGGCCTTTTATCAGACCACGTGAAACATTCATGACTACTTGTTCTTCCTGTTCTTCCAGTATCCTCATTCGTTCACTAAAGGCTCTTTTCCTTTCTTCTGTCCACTTTGGCCTTTAGGTGCTGTTTTCTCCGACATCATTTCCAACTTGTACGCCTTGTGTCTATAGACGCCTTTGGCCATGACGTCCGCTGAATCTATCTAAACTCTTTCCAGATCAATTTTGAGTTGTGTCATCAAGGGTGTGGTGATCTTGAGTCTCTGGATGTACCTGAGGATTCTGTTGGTGAGTCTGGTCTGTGGGAGTCTGCCGACGTGTCCATAAAATTTTAGTCGCCTCTTTCTAATGTCCACTGCGATGTTGGAGAACTTCTCTGTGGTGTCCCTGGAGTGAAGCCTATATCCATCGTCCGTGAGTTTTGGTCCAATAATTTTCCTAATGCTGTTTCGTTCCTGTGTGAGAATGTTCTCAAGATCGGCCTTTGTGTGTAACATCAGTGTCTCACTGGCGTATAGCACCTCAGGTTTATTACAGTGCTGTAGTGACGAATTTTAGTGCAGGTGGAGAGACATTTCTTGTTGTAAATACCCTGTGTTTTGTACAAGGCTCTCTTCATTTTCAATTACTTAGTGTTCTGTGCAATTTTCTCGTTTCCGGTCGGTTCGAGCACTTCATCTAGGTACTTAAAGTGTGTCACCCTGTTGATCTTTCCATACTTTGTGTTCACATCTGGACTGTTTAATTTCGTGCAGAAGAACTCAGTTTTCTGAAAGGAAATCTGTAGCCCTACTTTTCCTGCGCACTATTTGAGTACTTCTATCTGTCTGATTGCTGCAGTTTCGTTATCTGTGAGTAGTGCCAGATCGTCTTCTGAGGCTAGACAGCCGACCTCCAGCTTGTCCTTGGGTCGTCCAAGTCGCACTGGTTTCCAATGGCCTTGTATTTGCAGCTCTTTCTCCCATTCCTTGATGACCTTATCCAGCACTAGGTTGAAGAGGAGTGGTGAGAGTCCGTCACCTTGGCGAACGCCTGCCTTGATCTCAAAGGGTTCGGAGATTTGCCCCTGGAACTTCACCTTAGATGCCGTGTCTGTCAGTGTCTATTTAATCAGTCGCAGTGTCTTGCCGTCCAAACCTTGTTCATGTAGAATGTTGAACAATGACTGGCGGTCGATGGAGTCATATGCCTTCTTGAAGTAAACGAAGGTGCATATGACTGGACTGTTACTGAGGGCTTTGATTTTCAGGGTAGTCTTCAGATTGCCGATTTGTTCTGCACCGGACCGACGAGGGCGGAAGCCCTCCTGGTACTCGCCGACCTTATGTTCCAGTTGGTTCCGTGTTCTTTGGAGCAGGCAACAATACAATAGTATTTACAACATATATTCACAAAATTCTTATGTCACCATGTAATGTGCCCTTTGTCGGGCAGCAGTCAGTAAGTATGAAAACGACAAAGTTAAATGAACCTGCTCAGTAGTGTGCAGTGCATGAATTAAATGTTTGTTGACTGAAGAATATATTACAGAAACATAGCCATTTTACTCTTATTGAACCGTCTGTTCTCTTGTTATCTCACGCTTGGGCGTCTTTTCATGTTGTTATTATAGTATGGATAAATGAAAAAAAGAATGTCACATCATTTTATTTCTTACACTTGAACGATCACACTATTTTCCACAAGTGCTCCCACATCACAATTCCTACAAAACCTACACCTACCGTTCGGTAGTCACTGTGCCTTAAAGGAATGTAGCACCGATTATTCCGTGACTGGACATTACTCACCACATAGCCACCCGCTGAAGGTGAAGAGATTTCTCCGTCGCGAAATGAGGATTCTCAGTACGCCAAATGTGCCAGTTTGGCTTACTGACGAGCACATCCAAATGAAAGTGGACTTCGTCGCTAAACCAACATACTGCTTTCCATCATGCCCCGAGACCAAACGTGCTGCGCGGAGTGGCCGCGTGGTTTGGGGCGCCATGTCACGGATTGCGCGGCCCCTCCCGCCGGAAACTCGAGTCCTCCCTTCGGCATGGGTTGTGTGTTGTTCTTAGCATAAGTTAGTTTAAATTAGTTTAAGTAGTGTGTAAGCCCAAGGACCGATGACCTTAGTAGTTTAGTTGCAATGGAATTCACACACATTTGAACATTTTGAGGCCAACCATGCAGTTTGAACGTCCTAACGCAAACTGTTCAGAATTTATGACGATTTTATTTGATCTAGTTCAATAATTTTCACTCTGTACCTTACGAGCCAGCAGAACTGACCCTGATTTGTTTGACGAAACTACAACGTCAAATACAGAGAGAGATTACAATCACCAGTAGGAACATGCACAATGTACGAGGATTTCAAAATCTGCTGCAAGAGGTAGGATATTATCGTAGCACAGAAGTGAGAAAAACTGTGTATTTGAGACAGACGCATTTTCCACCTGAAAATCAGCACCGAATAATCAAAACTGGAGAAAGAGACGCCCGCCACTGAGTAATGGAAATGGATGATGATGATGATGATGTTTGGTTTGTGGGGCGTTCAACTGCGTGGTTATCAGCGCCCGTACAATTACCCAATCTTTGCTCAGTCCAATTTCGCCACTTTCCCCGATGATGATGAAATGATGAGGACAACACAAACACCCAGTCATCTCGAGGCAGGTGAAAATCCCTGACCCCGCCGGGAATCGAACCCGGGACCCCGTGGGAAATGGATAGGATAGGAAAAATGATCACAGTCAATGGCGAACACAATATCAACCAGGTGATAAGAGAAACAATGCCGTAGTTGTAACTATTAGCGAGAAGAGAAAGACGAAGTTGTGGAGGTAGGTGGGCCTAACCCAAGATACCACCAGAGGAATGAGGAGCGAGGGAACAATTCAAGAAGCTCACTAGCAATGAAGGCTCGAATATTGCTATTAGAAACGGTAAGTCTGCCATGAGCACTCTTTGTAAACTGTGACAAACTGGAAGAAACAGAAGCGGCAGGAGTCAAGAAATTTCACAATAGGGCACAGGACACTGCGCACCAAATTAATACGAGTAAACAGAGGAGAAAATGTACAACAGTGTATACTCGATTCTGGAAGCCAAATGTCAGCGTTGGGCAAGGAAGTATGTAAAGTGTGTGATAATTAAAGAAATAGCCATTATTTAAAAAGCAGGATATGACAATACAAGACGCACTGAACGGAAAATGTGCATAGATTAAGGAGCAGTTTAGAATGGATTTTGAGTGCCAGTCGCATATATTTACTACATCTACATCTACATACGTATTCCGCAAGCCAACGTACGGTGCAAAGCGGAGGGTACCATATACCACTATCAATGTTTTCCTTTCGCGTTCCACTCTCAAATAGAGCGAAGGACAAACGACTGTCTAAAAGACTCTGAACAAGCCCTAATTTCTCGCGTCTTATCTTCGTGGTCCTTATGCGAAATGTACGTCCTGCAGTGGTGCTAAAATGCCAGTTCTCTAAATTTCCGCAAGAATGGCTTGTGAAAAGGCACCGTCTACCCTCCAGAAATTTCCATCTGAGTTCACGAAGGATCTCCATTGTAATTGCGTGCTGATCGAACCTAACGGTAAGAAATCTAGCAGCATGCCTCTGAACTGCTTTGACGTGTTCCTTTAATACAACCTGTTGGGGATTCCAAACACTAGAGCACTAACGTTGTATGCGGCTTCTCCTTTGTGAATGGAGTACACTTTACGAAAATTCTGCCAATAATACGAAACTGAACTTTCACCTTCCCTACTACCAACCTGACGTGCTCATTCCATTTCATACCACTTTGCATTGTTATGCCTAGACATTTAATCGATGTGACTGCGTCAAGCAGCACCCTTCTAATACTATATTTGAACGTTACAGGTTTGTTTTTCCCATTACTCCGCAATAACTTAAGATTTTCTGCACTTAGAACAGACCAGTCACTCAACGATGACACCTTCCCATTCACCATAGCATCAGCAGCAAACAGCTGTAAATTGCTCCTCACCCTGTCCTTCACATCATTTTACATATACAGAGAATAATAGCTGTCCTTAATCCTTCAAAGCAAAGGAAGCATTGTACGTTATTGCTACGTCACCTCGTAAAAATATTTCCCGATAAGGGTTGGTGCCATTCTGAAACACAACGGATGTCCGGTGACGACATCGTAAAACTATCGTATAGACTAGGAGGTGGCAAGTCTCGCACGCTGCACGTACCCACGTACCTGAAGCCGCGACATACGGCAACGGGGACGTTATTGTGTCAGCCATGCTATACCAATTCTTAGGCCATGTGTTTATTGCTCGTTTCTGTCAGCATTGTTATCAAAATATCACTGATCGATTTTCCCATTTTCAAATAATGCATTATTCTAAACCAATCCAAATTTTACGAATAAAAATTGCTCTTTTTTAAAAAAGTTTGCTTTAAACGAAAAATTTTAGCGCTGCTGCTATGGCAGATTGATATTTCAGTGTTTTACTCGATTATTTGTAAAAAATAAAAAAAACACCCGTTACAACCGAGACAAAAAAATACCGAAAAATACCTGTAATTCAGAACTAAGATACTGGTATCGCTTTTAATCGGTCGATTTTTACCATCCCTAGGATACTGAAGTTTCACACAGTGGGAACTGTTTATATGTGCTACAGGCAGGGACTGAGTAGAAAGCGAAGAGCAAAGAAAAGAAAGTGGATAGCGACTGAAAAAGACGACGACTGTGTGGTTGTATATTCGACAGAAATGTTTAGACAGTCAATACGAGTTGGGATTACTCACTAAGGTGAGCCAACTCTAAGAGAATTTTGTGTGCTTCAATAGTAGTAGTAGAAGTAGTAGTAGTAGCTTTATTCATTTGTAGATCTCTTTTTACAAGGATATACAACATGTGAAAGAATTTACAAATTTAGATCAATTTCAAATAAGCTAATTCGTATACACATATATTTACAGACTTCTAGTTAGAGAAAATCATTAGATTTACTCCTAGTATACAATACTTTGTTTACAAATAATTTATTAAATAAGGTAATGCCACATTGTTCACTCATATCTCACTATTAGTCACTGCACACAATATACACACATTGTATCATAACACTTCACTCATTACACTCACCCACCCACCCACACACACACACACACACACACACACACACACACACACACACTGGTGATCTCTGGGCCATTTTCTGCACTGCAGCTTCCCATTTGCTATCCTGAAAAACGGAGTCAGCATCCCTCCATTATGGGTGATATGTTGAGCTCAGAAAGAGGAAGAGGTGTTAGTATTGTGCCATGCGTAGCTTGGGGGTGAGTATTTCTAGAAAGGAAAAAAAAGAAGGAAAAAAAACATAAAGTGAAGCTGTTATGTGGAATGTTGGATATTTCATAACCATTTTTATTATTATTATTATTATTTATTTGTATAAAATTTTTTATCAAACCCTACTCTGTTTTAGCTAAGTAGTCATTCAATGTATAAAATGTATTGCATAACAGTTACTTTTTAGCTGCCTTTTTAAATAAGTTTGTTTTTGCAATTTCTTTAATCTCTTTTTGTAATTTATTGTATAGTTTTCTTCCTTGGTAGAAAATGCTGCTTTGAGTTTTATGTTTATTCTTTCTTGGTAAATGTAAGTACCCCCCCATGAACTATGGACCTTGCCGTTGGTGGGGAGGCTTGCGTGCCTCAGCGATACAGATAGCCGTACCGTAGGTACAACCACAACGGAGGGGTATCTGTTGAGAGGCCAGACAAACGTGTGGTTCCTGAAGAGGGGCAGCAGCCTTTTCAGTAGTTGCAAGAAAAACAGTCTGGATGATTGACTGATCTGGCCTTGTAGCAATAACCAAAACGGCCTTGCTCTGCTGGTACTGCGAACGGCTGAAAGCAAGGGGAAACTACGGCCGTAATTTTTCCCGAGGGCATGCAGCTTACTGTATGGTTAAATGATGATGGCGTCCTCTTGGGTAAAATATTCCGGAGGTAAAATAGTCCCCCATTCGGATCTCCGGGCGGGGACTACTCAAGAGGATGTCATTATCAGAAGAAAGAAAACTGGCATTCTACGGATCGGAGCGTGGAATGTCAGATCCCTTAATCGGGCAGGTAGGTTAGAAAATTTAAAAAGGGAAATGGATAGGTTAAAGTTAGATATAGTGGGAATTAGTGAAGTTCGGTGGCAGGACGAACAAGATTTCTGGTCAGGTGACTACAGGGTTATAAACACAAAGTCAAATAGGGGTAATGCGGGAGTAGGTTTAATAATGAATAGGAAAATAGGAATGCGGGTAAGCTACTACAAACAGCATAGTGAACGCATTATTGTGGCCAAGATAGATACGAAGCCCACACCTACTACAGTAGTACAAGTTTATATGCCAACTAGCTCTGCAGATGACGAAGAAATTGAAGAAATGTATGATGAAATAAAAGAAATTATCCAGGTAGTGAAGGGAGACGAAAATTTAATAGTCATGGGTGAATGGAACTCGACAGTAGGAAAAGTGAGAGAAGGAAACATAGTAGGTGAATATGGCTTGGGGCTAAGAAATGAAAGAGGAAGCCATTGGAGATAAGAGAACCACTTGTATGAACATCAAGAGCTCAGATGTAAACCCAGTTCTAAGCAAAGAAGGGAAAGAAAGGTGGAAGGAGTATATAGAGGGTCTATACAAGGGCGATGCACTTGAGGACAATATTATGGAAATGGAAGAGGATATAGGTGAAGATGAAATGGGAGATACGATACTGCGTGAAGAGTTTGACAGAGCACTGAAAGAGCTGAGTCGAAACAAGGCCCCCGGAGTAGACAACATTCCATTGGAACTACTGACGGCCTTGGGAGAGCCAGTCCTGACAAAACTCTGCCGTCTGGTGAGCAAGATGTATGAAACAGGCGAAATACCCTCAGACTTCAAGAAGAATATAATAATTCCAATCCCAAAGAAAGCAGGTGTTGACAGATGTGAAAATTACCGAACAATCAGTTTAATAAGCCACAGCTGCAAAATACTAACACGAATTCTTTACAGACGAATGGAAAAACTAGTAGAAGCCGACCTCGAGGAAGATCAGTTTGGATTCCGTAGAAATACTGGAACACGTGAGGCAATACTGACCTTACGACTTGTCTTAGAAGAAAGATTAAGGAAAGGCAAACCAACGTTTCTAGCATTTGTAGACTTAGAAAGCTTTTGACAATGTTGACTGGAATACTCTCTTTCAAATTCTAAAAGTGGCAGGGGTAAAATACAGGGAGCGAAAGGCTATTTACAATTTGTACAGAAATTATAAGAGTCGAGGGACATGAAAGGGAAGCAGTGGTTGGGAAGGGAGTAAGACAGGGTTGTAGCCTCTCCCCGACGTTATTCAATCTGTATATTGAGCAAGCAGTAAAGGAAACAAAAGAAAAATTCAGAGTAGGTATTAAAATCCATGGAGAAGAAATAAAAACTTTGAGGTTCGCCGATGACATCGTAATTCTGTCAGAGACAGCAAAGGACTTGGAAGAGCAGTTGAACGGAATGGATGGTGTCTTGAAGGGAGGATATAAGATGAACATCAACAAAAGCAAAACGAGGATAATGGAATGTAGTCGAATTAAGTCGGGTGATGTTGAGGGTATTAGATTAGGAAATGAGACACTTAAAGTAGTAAAGGAGTTTTGCTATTTGGAGAGCAACATAACTGATGATGGTCGAAGTAGAGAGGATATAAAATGTAGACTGGCAATGGCAAGGAAAGCGTTTCTGAAGAAGAGAAATTTGTTAACATCGAGTATAGATTTAAGTGTCAGGAAGTCATTTCTGAAAGTATTTGTATGGAGTGTAGCCATGTATGGAAGCGAAACATGGTCGGTAAATAGTTTGGACAAGAAGAGAATAGAAGCTTTCGAAATGTGGTGCTACAGAAGAATGCTGAAGATTAGATCGGTAGATCACATAACTAATGAGGAAGTGTTGAAGAGGATTGGGGAGAAGAGAAGTTTGTGGCATGACTTGACCAGAAGAAGGGATCGGTTGGTAGGACATGTTCTGAGGCATCAAGGGATCACCAATTTAGTATTGGAGGGCAGCGTAGAGGGTAAAAATCGTAGGGGGAGACCAGGAGATGAATACACTAAGCAGATTCAGAAGGATGTAGGTTGCAGTAGGTACTGGGAGATGAAGAAGCTTGCACAGGATAGAGTAGCATGAAGAGCTGCATCAAACAAGTCTCAGGACTGAAGACCACAGCAACAACAAATGTAAGTTGAGTCTCTCTCCTGTTACATGGTCATGGACAGAGCTGTTTGTGAAGTAATTACCAATGTTATATCTGATGTGTACAACTGACTGGTAAATGTATTCGCATGGGACAGTTAAAATCCCCAGTGTTCTGAACAGATCTTTACAACGAGCTCGACTAGTATTTTTGGTTATTATTCTTATGGCCTTTTTCTGGCGTTTGAAAATTGTGTTCATATTTTGTGCATGTGTTCCCCAAAAAAGAATGCCATAGCTAAGAATTGAGTGTTCATATGAATGATGTGTAACTAAAAGACACTGCATGTTAAACACTGATGATAGGATTCTAAGGGCATAAAATGCTGATGACATTCTGTTTGCAAGTACCTTTGTGTGTTTACACCACTTCAACTGAGAATCAATATTCATTCCTAGAAATTTTGCATTTGTTACACAGTCTATAGAGGTTCCATCTACATTTAATTTAATATTGTCATTTTTCCACTTCAAATTGAAATTCATGGCATTAGTTTTCTTTATGTTCAATGTCACTTTATTACTTATTGACTAATCATAAACTTCCTTGAGTGTTTCATTTGCTTTCTCTGCAAGGAGTTCTCTTGTTTTCTCAGTGACTATAATATAGCTGTCATCAGCGAAGAGGATTTTTTCACCATGAGTAACACTATTGGGAAAGTCATTGATGTATATCAGAAACAGTATTGGTCCTAATATGCTACGTTGCGGAACCCCTATATTAACGTATTTTGGTTCTGAGAAGTGCTTTACTAAATGTTTAGATCTATTTGAAGTATGTGTTATCTCTAATCTCTGTACCTTATCTGTTAGGTATGATCGAAAATAGTCATTAGGTACCCCTCTTATTCGTAATGCTTCTAATTTATTTAATAGAATCTTGTTGTCGACTGTATCAAATGCCTTAGAGAGATCCATAAATATGCCTGTGACACACTCATCTTTATCAAGAGCATCAAGTACAAAAAAGATTGTATTTATTCAGGTAATTCATTAATCTGTCTTTCATAATTGCTTCTACTATTTTTGAGAATGCTGACAGCAGGGAAATGGGCCAGTAATTTTCTATGTCTTCTGCATTATCTTTCTTAAGCAAAGGTACAACTCTTGCCTGTTTTAAGTGCTCTGGAAATGTCCCTGATGTGAAGGATTCATTTATTATATTCGTTAAGGGGCCTTGTATAATGCCTCTGCATTGTTTCAGTACTCACATTGGTACTTCATTTAAGCCTACTGACTTTTTATTTTTTTGTTATTGAATTGTTTTACTGGCTTCATTCACTGTGGTTGGAAGATACATCATCGTATTTAGTGCAACATTATTTTCAGGTGTTATATTTGTTTGGGGAAATTTTTTCTGTAACTTCTCTGCAGTACTTGAAAAATGCTCGTTTACGTAGTTTGCTAAATGCTGTGGATCATTTATACTTTACCACCTCCCTTACCAGTATGTTATTCTGCGTTTTCTTGCCTCTCCTCGTTTCCTTTTTTATAACGTCCCAGACTACTTTTTTTTTATTCTCTACATTATATATTATTTTGTCATTAAATAACCTTTTTGCAGCAGTCAGCACCTTCTTATAGATCTTTTTGTATCTATGATAGAAATTTAAGAATTCTGGGTCATTGTGAATCTTTTTCATGGAACTGAGGTGTTTAAGTGTTTGGGAGGACTTCTTAATACCTGCTATTATCCATCTATTTTTGTGGGATGTTGATGCAGACATGCATAATTTTGGAAATGCCTTTTCAAAGTCCAATTTGAACAATTTCGAGAATTTAGAGAAATAAACTAGTGGGGAGTGACTGAGATTAGCTGACAAATATTAATGAAGAAGAGAGTTGAAGACTACAAACCTGTTAGATGTTAATACCACATAGAGATTGTTAAGTTAGCACTGGAAAGGATAAGCGCAAAAGTTGAGAAGAAGGAGGAAAATCAGAAATGAGCGATAAGAGTGATTAAGTTTACTCTAGGTGACAAAGTCTTACTACAGTCATAGAAACGATCCATGACGAGGGAGTATCTAGGCAGCAAGTTCTTTTATGGATCTTACCGAGTGCAGAAAATTGTTCATCATGACGTCGTAGAACATCAGAAACCTTACAAAGCCGCAGATCAACTGGAAAACATTACATTTTGCAGGTCAAAATGTTTGTGGAATGAGAAGTTTTGTAGGAATGAGAAGAGACACGACATACAGTCTCAGTTCAATTGTAAGAAGATATGTTAATAAGTAAAATGAAGTAAACAAAACGAGTCAAGAGGTCGTGGGAGAGAGTTTTCCCATGGGATAATTCCAGTTGTCATTAAGAGAAGTCAGGGAGATGGTGTAAGAGATACTGAGAAGAGAAACAATAAACAGATCGTTGGCTATAGTTGCACATTGATGAAAATGTGCGTAATGGTTGAAGTTATTTCTTATACTGTATATACTCGCCAGACACGATGGAGCACTGAGGAAGAAGCCATGGGACTTGATGATTTGAGATTATGTGAGTGATGTTAGGTAGCACTGAGATGACAAGAATTTGAGTATAACATAAGTGAAGGAATGATGCGCTGTGTGGGTATAGGATGAGTGAAACAATTCGTTGATTTACATGTTAGTTTCAAAGAGAGTATGATGCGCGTATCTCCATGTACTGTCAACAGGACAGATGGCTGAACTGTAGGAGAAATACCATGATAAAGAAAAAGATTAAGAGATGAGAAAAGAATGAACTTTAGATGACTCAGGAAGAAGGAAGGAGTAAGGTAATCACGGCTCTAGAATCAAAGATAGACAGACCATGAACCATTTCGAATGCAAAAAAAGTTAACCAAGGTCAAAGTGAAACAAAAGATAAGGTAAGCTGACACCAAAACAAATAACATGTGAAGTAAGAAAACTTGGTTGTGTAATTTTCAGGTACGAATAAGAGAACCATATGCTTGTGCTTATGTTTCAGATATACGATCACCACGATTCAGAGAGCTCACAACATTCTATATAAAAAAATTCATATAATAGAAGGTAATAGATTAATACAAAATCTATATTATGAGATGAAAGGTAGAAAATGAAGGTAAAAGAAGATGGGTAAAACGGTAGGATGGTAGAATGTGTAGTGTGGCGACTGTAGATGGGAGTACAGATAAACTGTTGGAAGCAAGCTGGTAGTTGAAAATCGTGTACTAATTATCGGTAGACCTTTCAATGATAACCAGTAGTATTTATGAATATAAATAACTTCATGAAAATAACATAAACCTCACCTGAGCTCCTAATGAAAATAAATTGATGAGTGGACAATAAATGAAACTGTCGTTACGTAAACGAAAATTTTAAGAAAGAGAAGAGAAATTACAACTTAACTACCATGATATAAATTAAATGGATAAAGAAGAGTTTTTGAAAGAATAAAAAAGTATGAATGAACTGATGCTGAAACGAAAAGAATCAGTAAAATTGAAAGCCTGTGTACAGCAACGAATAACGACAAATTGACATTAACACAAACTTGTGGATAGAGTGAAACGTTTTATCCAGTGCGAGGTGGTCATCGACCTTCTCAGAAATTAAGGCTGATCACGATGCACTATGTTTGGCGGATGAAAATAGACTAAATAATTCAACTTCTATTAATCTTGTGACACCATTAAGTAAGGAAATGAAATTATTATAATTTTGCTCATACACCTGTATTTGAAACAAACGCGAACATCTGTGATGATATGATAGAACTGAACTCTTTTAAGATATATTATGGTCACTATGAAACTTGAGCTAGCGATTTCAGACAGTTCAATTTGTTGTTAAACCATTGTTAATATGTCACAGTGAATATACTTGTTACAGTGAACACCGAATACAGGAACTAATTCCATACCTCTTGTACCAAACGGCTGACTATATCAGTATCAAGTGACGAACTAGTTTCGCGCCTGAGACCGACGTAATATCTCGTGTATTGCATTTTTTTTCTTTCAGGGGAGACTGATCAGTTTATCTTGACCATGACCTACGAACACTATTCGGATACGTAACGTAAAAATTTTGTTTCGTTTTGATTTGTTGCTTGAGCTATAACTGTATGTGGGAAATACATGTACGACTTAATATGTGACTCCACAATTTTGTATCACTGTTGATTAATTGTTGCAGCACACGATTTGTATCACTATTTACAGATCTGTAGATTATTTTTGATGCACACTGACACAAGTTTCAAGTTTTTGTGAAAAGTTAGATTTTTGTGTTGTATGTGCCCTCAGTTTTGTTTATGTTTTGTGCCATGTATGTTGTTGTATATATGCACTGAATATCATATATCTAGTGCTGTATATGTCATTGTGTGACAATGTACTTTCAAGTATGTTTTACATTGTTTACCCTGTCTTAACGTATATACGGAAAAAGACTGAATGATTTAAATTTTAAAAACTGTTTTTAAGTGAGAGGGAATGATTAATTGATGGAAAGTATGACTGAGCCTAAGCCAACAATGAGTAAATGAGAACTTAAAGTAATAACGCATTGTTTTATAAAGTGAGTAAATGTGAATGTGACTGACACAAGAATAGAGAATGTAATATAAATTTTAAAAGAAGATTGTGTGGGTTCATAAGCAGGTACCCAACATGAAAATAATATATCTAATAAAAAGAAGTTAACTTTTTACGCCGCAAGTAAAAGAATGAGGACTATGTGTAGGGTTATTATATTGATAAAGACTATCACAAATAACGATATGTACAGTCATGCTCAAAAGTATCCGAACGACCTGAATTGCATTTCGCCTGATTCGCACGCAACCCTCATAACGCAGCTGTGCAGCAGGTCCTCTAATCGCTCCTTGGTACAGTCGTTTGACTATTGAAAATGGTTCCAACAAGTCACCACTAGAAAACTCTGCTCTGTATCGCAATAACTCAAGATGTAAAGTAATACCACGATACTACAAATATCAGGGAACACCTTATCACAGATAAGACTGTCCTTAAGGCTTGTAAGCGCACATTTGTTGTAATAAATGACATACCTGAAATGGTACCACTGTCGTTATTAGGTCAGATAGGTAATGCACGTAGTACGTTCGTCGTATTCCTCTTCAAAGTAACATATCATACTTGTTATTTAACACAAAAGACATTAAAAATTTATGTTATTCACTAGCAGCTAGTTGAGAATATGTATGAACTTCAAATGACACGACGAACCGTCTCGTTCTACATATGGATTCAAACCCAGGTCATGCAGACTAAGATTTCGTGACTGACGGAAACTAACAGTTATTCCTGACTAGGCATACGGAAAGTGATATACCTCGATTTTACACAGTATCAGTTAGCAAATATCAATTTTGAATTACCTAACGTAAACATTTTTAACGGACGCTAATTCCTATCCAGCATCTATTGTCCCTGTTAACGAACTACGAGAGATGTTAAATATTGATTCTTCACAAGTAACTTACTTGAAATGTCGTGAGGCAAAGCTTTGAGTTGGACAGGGATTCGAACCCAGAACCTAATCGGATTGTTATCGAAGCACAATCAACTGTGACACATCGGATTTTCTCGGCACTAGCTAGATGTTTTAACTGAAAGGACGAGACGAAACGTTACTTTTTCCCTTTACAGGACTCCAACCCGGCACCTATCGCTGTTATATTCTAGAAAAAACTAACGTTAAATATGGGTTTGTTACACCAGCAGCGACATGTGAGCATTTCTGAACTAAAATTAATATGACGAAGAGTTCAGTGCTGACTGGGAATCGAACCCCACACGTATCGTTGTTGACTACACACAAAGAGACGTCAGCTACCGAATTTTTCTCCACCAGCAGCTCGGAATAACATCCTTGAACTTACAGTGATCTCGCAAATAGTTATGTGTCTCACTGGGAGTCAAAAACGTCAGATATCGTTAGTGTTGACAACAAATGAAAATGCATTACAAATCAACATTATTATCCACCAGCAGATAGGTGTTCTCATGGTAGAGCTTGATAATACATAATGAAAACCTTAGTGCCGGGCAATTCACGCGCAATATGTGGAGATGTTGAGGAATCTGCAGTTTTGAACAAACAACAAATTGTAGTCGAGCTGTGTTGTCACGAAGGGATCAAATTCCACGTTAAGGGCGGTCTGAGTTGCATTCACAGTTCAGAACCAATTTTTTTGATACAAAAGCTTAAATAAAAGATGGAATAAGTGTCCTGTGACCCCACATAGCGTTTGTTTCGTCACTAGAAATAAATAACTAGCATAAGAAAGGTTACTAGTGATAAGAGTTTCTATATGTCGCCACTCCTGACTTTATTGTGGTTCAACCTAACGTCTACTTGGTAGAGAAGGAATATCATGTTTAATGTGAATTTCAGACCATAATGCCAATATACCTTCTTCACTTGGCGTAGCCAGAAGAGAATAGAATGTCTCTCCCTATTAAAAATCATCGGCATAATTTGGAATCGAACCCAGACCGTCATCATACGAATCTACCACCAATCCAACAGACCATCAAATCCTCTTTGCTGAGTATCATTTTTCTATCATAACACAGCTTCGGCACACTCAATGAGAATTCTGACACACAGGCTCCTTGTAGTGGTTTGCAGCATGTTCAGTACATTCATTTACTTGGTTGACCGAATCGCCATGAACTAGCTGTCTCGGCTACCCAGTGCATACATTCGACTCTATTTTGTAGTCACCGAAATAAAATCACGTAACTGCCACCTACAGAGAACTTCCAAAAGTGTAGGATGCAGAAACATAAATAGAAAGTGTTCCTTTCCATTTGAGCTACTCTATTGCGCTATCTGTTTGTTGAAAACGTCGTGCAGTGCAAAAGAAAAGCTGTAACTGTCTGTCTCTCAATAGTCTAGATCCGGCCATGTGCAATATCTCACAGCACTGTGGGATTCTGAAAATCTGGAGGAACTGTTCTTCACTTCTGGAGTAGCTGTAGCTACATGACTGCTAGCAAGGGAATGGTAAGCGCCGCGAAGAGTAGATAAGACGTCGCGAGTTCCATTACATTCGCTGCTACATTTTTAAAACGCAATTCTGCTGTCTGCTGAAGTTATCAATTTAATGGAACTTTGAACATAATTCCCTTCACTTCTCAACCCAAAATAGCCGCATGTGGAAAAAGGGCTAACTTCTGCGACGTTTTGTTCTTTTCAGGTTTAGTAGATAGCCAGGCAGCAGATTAATCTCGAAGCTTTTGTATTATGTATGTGGAGAGCGCATCGTGCCCAGATAGTCAGAAAAGAATTTTCTACATTAGCTGTCGTCTGGTAGTGGCATTATAAACTGCATGTGCATTGTCAGACTGTTATAGATAACATAAGAGAATTCGCATATATCGTTGATGATTAATTTCTCTTCATGTTCAGTATTGTTTTAACAACGCTAAAAGAAACCTTACGAAAATTTTGCTCTGTATTATAAGAAATGAAATAAAGCTACCCACGATAACCTTACGGCGAAAGTCTGTATTAATAAAACTGAGTATCTGTACACAAGCGTGCCTCTATCGGCACGAATTAGTAAGATACTACTCACTTATATTTCGATTGGGTCTGTGTTTAATTGGTATGCTGTGTCATACTCAACAGGTACGTAAATGTGGCATTTCATAAATAAAGTTGTGTATTCCTAGAAACTCAGAATTTGCTTGTTAGCAGCGGAAAGAGGCGTTACCTGTTGCGCAGCATTGTTAGTTTTTCACCATTTCACTATGAGCTGAAAATATTTTCTTGCGATTTCCTTATCGATGTTTGATCTGACTGCTTTTAGCTCTTTCACAGAAAGGATAAAAAGTCTCGCTCAGCAAGACTGGAACCGCGAACCATAAGAGACGCTTTTTCAGAGGTCACCACGTCCCCACAGAGCTGGCGATGCTGTATGCGTTGTCACTTCCTCTTACGAGTCCAATAGTGGCTAGAAATAGTACACCGCTATTTAAATGACGATATTAGTTGTGATTTCGACGTGCAACGACTTTCCTGGGCTGAAAATCCTAAATTTACAATCTTTTGTTGCACCACAAGCGACAGTAACTCAGATTATTCAATGGAAATGACAAGAAAAATCAAGTGAACTTTGAGGCTTAATTCCGTGCACACCAGTAAGTAACTCGTCGATAACAGAGTTGCCAAACATACCTTGCCTTGTTGCCAAATCTCAGTTACAGTACCAGCAGGAAGAAGACGAACTGATGTGATCCTACAGCAGGCTGGGAAGTGACCATAGTTGGCGTCTCAAAGACGTGGCTGCTACGGCCTGGAATACGTACGTAATGCGTCTGATTCGCATTTCTGTAACTAGGTTTAGGGACTGGAGCGCAGTACTTACAATAATCTGAACTGACTGCAAACTAAGCATCATAAATCAGTGACTCTCATAGTTGTTTTTATATTTCTTTTGTAACTATACTCAAAACTAAGAAACTCATTCACGCACTTTTCGTGCCTCGCCGATAGTCGAGCACACCAAACAAATAATAAAAAAAAAAGAATGTGTGCGTGTGTGTGTGTGTGTGTGTGTGTGTGTGTGAGAGAGATAAGAATGAGAGAGAGGGTAAAAAATTGTTGTAAACAAAGTGAATGCTGTTATGTAAAGAAATCTTTCATTAAAATGACACGTTCCACATCATTATGAAACGTCGTATTCGTGATCTATGGAACAAATATTAATCCAATCTAATCATATAATATTCCTGACTAGCCTTGAAGAGTCATGAATTCCCGAAATTTTCGCCAATATCAGTAACCAAACGTAAACTTGAAAATCAAAGACGACAGTTTTTGTAATAAACCGGGACTCCTATCAAGACCCTTTCAGCCCCGTTAACTAACCACGAAAGATGTCTGATATACTTCCATTCAGAAGTAACGAAGTGTATATGCATTTAAAGATGAAGGGCGTGATGTGTAGTTCTGTGACAGAGATACGAACCCAACACATTGTAAGGTGTCAGGTAAATCCAACACCTTCCATGAAAACCCTGACATGATAAGCAAATCCAGTAGTATGTCACATAGCTCGGAATAAATCGTGACATTAAATTAACCAAAGTAATACGAGTAACGAGTGAACAAATTGAATACCACAGACTAACACGTGAGACAGACGCAGTTCCGAGGGGAGAAACGAGAACAGAAGCCGAGAGCAGAACCGTGTTAAGCTAGAAGGACGATAAGGGACGGACACCCACGTCGCCAGCTAACCATCAGGACCACTCCCAAGCCCATTTTAAAAGCTAGAGTCCTCCAGAAGAACAGTATAGATCTTACGATAACACTAAAAGGGCCACACCAGCCGCAAGTTTTAGCGTGAGACTTTTTTTGCGTCTCTGTTACGTTGCAAACTTTGAAAACATTGCCCCACCATGAAAAGTATAACGTTTCTCCTTGGATAGACAGAATTATTGTAGGCGGAGCTTAAGGTTAACATTGAGGCCCTGATTGGTCAGATGAAAACACAGCCAGATAGTTTTTTTTAAACCAACTTCGGTAAATTGTAATAAGGAGAAGTTAGAAAGGAGTTGCTTCCGAGACGGCGAGATGTGAGGAGCTGCGCCGCCCTGGCGCTGCCTAAACACCGACAAGGTAATGAACGCATGCGATGCCGCATTTTTGAGCGCATAAGGCTTCACTCAGAACTGCAGAAGTCTCATCTGTTACACCCCCGTTTTGCGTAATACTAGTGTCGATCGTCAATTAAAGCTCATGGTATTCACATTTGCTACGTAAGTTAAAATCTGAAACGCGATGATTTTTCTGTTATATAATTATTGTGAAGCCACATCAGCCACTGTAATTTACGACAAGTTAGATAAGTAATTAAAGATAATTGAGGGTCACTGTAGACCATTTTGATAGTTTTCTCTTTTGTGAAACTTAATTTAAACCTGGATTATAGATGTGATATGGCATAGGTCATCCTTCGATCCATTGTAGAACTTGGAAACCCATTCAGGGAATATTCGTTCACATTTTTGTTGAACACAGTTGGTTTTTATCATCCTGTATTAAAACATTTCCTTTTATCAATAGTGCAATTTATAAACAATGTTTTGTGAGTAGAATAAAATTTCAATGGTAAACTTAACTGCTTTTTCGACGTTATTCTACCATCATCATCATCATCTTATCATTTAAGACTGATTATGCCTTTCAGCGTTCAGTCTGGAGCATAGCCCCCCTTATACAGTTCCTCCATGATCCCCTATTCAGTGCCTCTTCTGATGTTAAACCTATTACTTCAAAATCATTCTTAACCGAATCCTGGTACCTTCTCCTCGGTCTGCCCCGACTCCTCCTACCCTCTACTGCTGAATCCATGAGTCTCTTGGGTAACCTTGCTTCTCCCATGCGTGTAACATGACCCCACCATCTAAGCCTGTTCGCCCTGACTGCTACATCTATAGAGTTCATTCCCAGTTTTTCTTTGATTTCCTCATTCTGGACACCCTCCTGCCATTGTTCCCATCTACTAGTACCTGGAATCATCCTAGCTACTTTCATATCCGTAACCTCAACCTTGTTGATAAGGTAACCTGAATCCACCCAGCTTTCGCTCACATACAACAAAGTTGGTCGAAAGATTGAACGGTGCACAGATAACTTAGTCTTGGTACTGACTTCCTTCTTGCAGAAGAGAGTAGATCGTAGCTGAGCGCTCACTGCATTAGCTTTGCTACACCTCGCTTCCAGTTCTTTCACTATGTTGCCATCCTGTGAGAATATGCATCCTAAGTACTTGAAACCGTCCACCTGTTCTAACTTTGTTCCTCCTATTTGGCACTCAATCCGTTTATATTTCTTTCCCACTGACATTACTTTCGTTTTGGAGATGCTAATCTTCATACCATAGGCCTTACATTTCTGATCTAGCTCTGAAATATTACTTTGCAAACTTTCAATCGAATCTGCCATCACAACTAAGTCATCCGCATATGCAAGACTGCTTATTTTGTGTTCACATATCTTAATCTCACCCAGCCAGTCTATTGTTTTCAACATATGATCCATAAATAATATGAACAACAGTGGAGACAGGTTGCAGCCTTGTCTTACCCCTGAAACAACTCTGAACCATGAACTCAATTTACCGTCAACTCTAACTGCTGCCTGACTATCCATGTAAAGACCTTTAATTGCTTGCAAAAGTTTGCCTCCTATTCCATAATCTCATAGAACAGACAATAACTTCCTCTTAGGAACCCGGTCATATGCCTTTTCTAGATCTATAAAGCATAGATACAATTCCCTGTTCCACTCATAACACTTCTCCATTATTTGCCGTAAGCTAAAGATCTGGTCCTGACAACCTCTAAGAGGCCTAAACCCACACTGATTTTCATCCAATTGGTCCTCAACTAATACTCGCACTTTCCTTTCAACAATACCTGAGAAGATTTTACCCACAACGCTGATTAAAGAGGTACCTCTGTAGTTGTTACAATCTTTTCTGTTTCCATGTTTAAAGATTGGTGTGATTACTGCTTTTGTCCAGTCTGACGGAACCTGTCCCGACTCCCAGGCCATTTCAATTATCCTGTGTAGCCATTTAAGAACTGACATTCCACTGTATTTGATGAGTTCCGACTTAATTTCATTCACCCCAGCCGCTTTATTGCACTGCAATCTATTGACCATTTTTTCCACTTCCTCAAGTGTGATCCTATTTCCATCATCATTCCTATCCCATTCTACCTCGAAATCTGAAACATTACTGATCGCATTTTCACCTACATTGAGCAACTCTTCAAAATATTCCCTCCATCTACCCAAGGCATCCACAGGATTCACCAGCAGTTTTCCTGACCTGTCCAAAATACTTGTCATTTCCTTCTTACCTCCCTTTCGAAGACTGCTAATTACACTCCAGAATGGTTTTCCAACAGCTTGACCCATAGTCTCCAACCTGTTTCCAAAGTCTTCCCACGATTTCTTCTTGGATGCTGCAATTATCTGTTTGGCTTTGTTTCTTTCTTCAACATAACTTTCTCTGTCTACCTGGGTTCTGGTATGTAGCCATTTTTGGTACGCCTTCTTTTTCCTTTTACAAGCTGCCTTGACTGTATCATTCCACCAAGCTGTTTGCTTCATCCTACTTTTACACACTATTGTTCCAAGACATTCTTTAGCCATTTCTAGTACTGTGTCCCTGTACCTTGTGCATTCCTTTTCCAATGACTGTAATTGACTACATTCAACTAACTGGTACCTTTCTGAGATCGCTGTTATGTACTTGTGCCTCATTTCCTTATCCTGAAGCCGGCCGGTGTGGCCGTGCGGTTATAGGCGCTTCAGTCTGGAACCGCGTGACCGCTACGGTCGCAGGTTCGAATCCTGCCTCAGGCATGGATGTGTGTGATGTCCTTAGGTTAGTTAGGTTTAATTAGTTCTAAGGTCTAGGCGACTGATGACCTCAGAAGTTAAGTCGCATAGTGCTCAGAGCCATTTGAACCATTTGAACCTTATCCTGAAGTTTCTCCACTCTTATCCTCCTACATATGGACCTGACCTCCTGCACTTTCGGCCTCACAATCCCAATTTCACTGCAGATTAAATAATGATCAGTGTCATCAAAGAATCCCCTGAATACACGTGTGTCCCTCACAGCCTTCCTGAATTCTTGATCTGTTATTATATAGTCAATGACAGATCTGTTTCCCCTGCCAGCTAACTAAAAATAGGAAAGCCTTGAACCCCTTCCACTAAATTTAGTTAGTATTAAGATTCTTTTACAGGGAGTGCAGTGGAGCTGACGCTGAAATCATTAAGTATTTGAAACTTCCTAGCAGATTAAAATTGTGTGCCCGACCGAGACTCGAAATCGGGACCTTTGCCTTTCGCGGGCAAATGCTCTACCATCTGAGCTACCGAAGCACGACTCACGCCCGGTACTCATAGCTCTACTGCTGCCAGTATCGCGTCTCCTACCTTGCAAACTTTACAGAAGCTTTCCTTTGAAGTATTTGGTTATATCATCGCTAGTCTCACTGACAACTTAATCATAGCTAACACTTGGTTTAAGAATCATGATAGAAGGTTGTATACATGGAAGAACCCTGGAGATACTAAAAGGTATCAGATAGATTATATAATGGTACGACAGAGATTTAGGAACCAGGTTTTAAATTTTAAGACATTTCCAGGGGCAGATGTGGACTCTGACCACAATCTATTGGTTATGACCTGTAGATTAAAACTGAAGAAACTGCAAAAAGCTGGGAATTTAAGGAGATGGGACCTGGATAAACTGAAAGAACCAGAGGTTGTACAGAGTTTCAGGGAGGGCATAAGGGAACAATTGACAGGAATGGGGGAAAGAAATACAGTAGAAGAAGAATGGGTAGCTTTGAGGGATGAAGTAGTGAAGGCAGCAGAGGATCAAGTAGGTAAAAAGTCGAGGGCTAGTAGAAATCCTTGGGTAACAGAAGAAATATTGAATTTAATTGATGAAAGAAGAAAATATAAAAATGCAGTAAGTGAAGCAGGAAAAAAGGAATACAAACGTCTCAAAAATGAGATCGACAGGAAGTGCAAAATGGCTAAGCAGGGATGGCTAGAGGACAAATGTAAGGATGTAGAGGCTTATCTCACTAGGGGTAAGATAGATACTGCCTACAGGAAAATTAAAGAGACCTTTGGAGATAAGAGAACCACCTGTATGAACATCAAGAGCTCAGATGGAAACCCAGTTCTAAGCAAAGAAGGGAAAGCAGAAAGGTGGAAGGAGTATATAGAGGGTCTATACAAGGGCGATGAACTTGAGGACAATATTATGGAAATGGAAGAGGATGTAGATGAAGATGAAATGGGAGATACGATACTGCGTGAAGAGTTTGACAGAGCACTGAAAGACCTGAGTCGAAACAAGGCCCCCGGAGTAGACAACATTCCATTGGAACTACTGACGGCCTTGGGAGAGCCAGTCCTGACAAAACCCTACCATCTGGTGAGCAAGATGTATGAAACAGGCGAAATACCCTCAGACTTCAAGAAGAACATAATAATTCCAATCCCGAAGAAAGCAGGTGTTGACAGATGTGAAAATTACCGAACAATCAGTTTAATAAGCCACAGCTGCAAAATACTAACGCGAATTCTTTACAGACGAATGGAAAAACTGGTAGAAGCCGACCTCGGGGAAGATCAGTTTGGATTCCGTAGAAATGTTGGAACACGTGAGGCAATACTGACCTTACGACTTATCTTAGAAGAAAGATTAAGGAAAGGCAAACCTACGTTTCTAGCATTTGTAGACTTAGAGAAAGCTTTTGACAATGTTGACTGGAATACTCTCTTTCAAATTCTAAATGTGGCAGGGGTAAAATACAGGGAGCGAAAGGCTATTTACAATTTGTACAGAAACCAGATGGCAGTTATAAGAGTCGAGGGACATGAAAGGGAAGCAGTGGTTAAGAAGGGAGTAAGACAGGGTTGTATCCTCTCCCCGATGCTATTCAATCTGTATATTGTGCAAGCAGTAAAGGAAACAAAAGAAAAATTCGGAGTAGGTATTAAAATCCATGGAGAAGAATTAAAAACGTTGAGGTTCGCCGATGACATTGTAATTCTGTCAGAGACAGCAAAGGACTTGGAAGAGCAGTTGAATGGAATGGATGGTGTCTTGAAGGGAGGATATAAGATGAACATCAACAAAAGCAAAACGAGGATAATGGAATGTAGTCGAATTAAGTCGGGTGATGTCGAGGGTATTAGATTAGGAAATGAGACACTTAAAGTAGTAAAGGACTTTTGCTATTTGGGGAGCAAAATAACTGATGATGGTCGAAGTAGAGAGGATATAAAATGTAGACTGGCAATGGCAAGGAAAGCGTTTCTGAAGAAGAGAAATTTGTTAACATCGAGTATAGATTTAAGTGTCAGGAAGTCATTTCTGAAAGTATTTGTATGGAGTGTAGCCATGTATGGAAGTGAAACATGGACGATAAATAGTTTGGACAAGAAGAGAACAGAAGCTTTCGAAATGTGGTGCTACAGAAGAATGCTGAAGATTAGATGGGTAGATCACATAACTAATGAGGAAGTATTGAATAGGATTGGGGAGAAGAGAAGTTTGTGGCACAACTTGACCAGAAGAAGGGATCGGTTGGTAGGACATGTTCTGAGGCATCAAGGGATCACCAATTTAGTATTGGAGGGCAGCGTGGAGGGTAAAAATCGTAGGGGGAGACCAAGAGATGAATACACTAAGCAGATTCAGAAGGATGTAGGTTGCAGTAGGTACTGGGAGATGAAGAAGCTTGCACAGGATAGAGTAGCATGGAGAGCTGCATCAAACCAGTCTCAGGACTGAAGACCATAACAACAACAGTCTCACTGAACTCTTCTGAACTCTACATGTCATGTGTGGTCTGGTGTCTCCTTACCTCGTCTCCTACCTTGCAGACTTTACAGAAGCTCTCCTTCGAAGTATTTGGTTATATCATCGCTAGTCTCACTGAACTCTTCTAAACTCTACATGTCATGTGTGGTCTGGCGTCTCCTTACCAGCAACAGGTCACAGGTTCAATCTAGTCAATTCCCTAAAAAACACGCTAAGAGCGTCGTTGTGCGAAAGTGGTAGGAAGACACGTCATAGAACAACAGTCGCAGAAACCAGGCAGAATGTTAGAACATAATCGGATTGTTAACTAAGTAAAGTCAAATATTACGTATCGGTTTATCTTACCAGCTACGAGGTGTTTGAATCTAAAATAAGGATACAAAATTTGGTGCCTGAGCAACAATGGAACCGCACTCCTATCGTTCTTTTATACTGTCCACGAATGTAGCTTAAGTATCAATTGCTTACTCACCAACAGTAAGATGTGTACGTGTTTGACCAGAAATTGTTGGCAATACATGAACAGACATTAAAAATGCACGTTAATTTTCACTAGCAGGCCGCTGTGCACGTGATAGGGCTTCAAATTAAATTATGAATATTTTTGTCCTGGATCAGGATTCGAACCCACGTACTTACCTTTGGAGGAGGCCTAGGGAAGATTGCAGTCCTGGAAAAAGGAACGAAATGGTTGAACTATACTGTTCTGAGATATTCAGATCCTCGAAAGAGGAGATACGAATTCGAATCACAGTCCAGCACCAAGAGACCCGTTCCTTTAAATGGCTATCGGTTCATCAAATAAAATAAAATTTTCTAATGTAAGTAAGTTTACAGGCGACATATTTCTGTTCACCATGACCTCCACCTATGTCATTTCCTAACGCAAACCGGCTCTGCCGATTTGTAAATGAAGGAACGTGATGTTTAATGCGGATTCTGGATTATAACGTCTTTCTCTTGAGGTTACCAGAGGTAAAGTAAATTAGTTTGTACCTCTTAAAAGAAAAGACCTGAATCCACTCATTTCACTTGTGATAGTTCGTTCCACCAGACCATTGTGGCCACATTCCCCAGCCCCAGGACTGTGCTGTAACGGATTATGTGCTTAACTTACAAAATTAGTCATCGTGGAAAAAATTCGAGTCTATTAAATGGTTAAGTAGAAGCAAGCTTCTGACACGGAGATAATGCTATTCTCACGTCAGCAGCATGTAAAGACTCTTCTAGGCATCATAGCTTCGATGTGAAGAGATTTTGAAATTTTCAGTAATTGAGGAAATTTCTTGGTTCAAGAAAATCCACTGTGAAGTGTGAAGTACCGGATAATTCGATTATTACCGTCATAATTACTATCATTTTCTTCATACCGCTGCTGGAACACATGTGCTTGAAGATCACTTAAGGCCTTTGGGGCCATTGTAGAAGTAGTTGCCTAAGAACTGGTTCTCCCCTGTCTACGGAATCCTTTTCATGTTAATATCAAACATGAGCAATTACTCGTAGATTACATTAAAACTAAAGTAATTAATGAAGTCGTTACTTGATAACAAAAACGCGCTGCCTTTCTTCATTTACTTGCGCCTAGAAATGGCTTTCGAATACTGCCATACCAAAAGCCAAGGGATCCTACTGCCTTCCGAGATGCGTCGCTGTCAGTTCTTCCATGTGATGTGGTCGACGTGACCTGTTTCAAGTTGTGTACGACAGAGAGAATGTTTTAGAAAATCAATTGTTTTCCTTTGCAATAAACAGAAAGATTTTCATTCTAAGCTATCCAAGTTCATAGTTTTCGCAATATTAGCTCAAATTTAATATTCGCTTCTATAATGTAGGAAAGTATTTCACAGTTGCAAAACCCGCATCCGCCGCATTGTCCTTACACTTAGTCGCTGACCGTAAATTTAAGCTCAGAGTGACACCAGTCAGTTTAAGCCACCTAATGTAGGGAAGACTGTTTGCCAGTGCTCTTTCTCACCATAAACTATGCATTTCGCTCATTGGGCTCCATAAGAACACTGTAACAGTAATTTCTGTGTGTATGCAATGCATACGGATTGTAGAATTTAGTGGTGTTCTCTCTTCCACTTCTGTATACAATATGCCTGACACAAACGGGCCCTTTATCATGACAGGCCCTGGGCGGTGCAACATCATACTGACAACAGTAATGTGCTTATACAGACAACGTCACTGTTCGTTTTACCTGATTTTATAATCATTTAAATAAAACAACATGACCTTCCAGTGGGAGACATTTCGTCCCCCTTTTCTCTCTGTGAAATTTGTCAATAAGATTTTTGCCTTCCAACCAGCGAAATGCGGCAGAGTACGGCCGGTAAACGATCCACAAACCTCGATTTAGTGCCGTTTAGACGATTTCTTTAAACATAGGCGTAGCTGAAGGAATTTAGTTTCTTCTTAAATCATCTTATGCAGCAACGTTCACAGATATCTCAAATAGGAAAGGCTATTTATCTAGGTACGAAGGTTGCAAAACAAATTTCCCACAGTTTGTGACAGGTTGATCTTTTCGTCTGATAGCACTGCGTAAGTACGAGTATTTTGTCTACGAGGTATCACAAGTAGTGTTCCTATAGCTGTGGGAATCATTGGTTGAAAACGAGTTTAACACAGATGGGTACAGTACTGCTAAATATTTAAATGATTATCAATCTGACGAATTTTGTGTAAGAGGTATCACAAGTAGTGTTCCTGTAGCTGTGGGAGTCATTGGTTGAAAACGAGTTTAACACCTGTGGGTATAGCAGTGCTAAATATTCAAAATGATTATCAAAAAATGTTTCAAATGGCTCTGAGCACCATGGGACTTAACTTCAGTCGCCTAGAACTTAGAACTACTTAAACCTAACTAGCCTAAGGACATCACACACATCCATGTCCGAGGCAGGGTTCGAACCGTCGACCGTAGCGGTCGCGCGCTGCCAGACTGTAGTGCCTACAACTGCTCAGCCTCAGCGGCTGGCAAAAATGATTATCAGCGTAAGTCTGAGTTTATCCAGAAACTGAGGCGTATTTATAATATTCAAGCTAGATTGCATATCCTTGTCTTCCTTGAGTGGGCAATGGAAGGTGTTGACACACACGTATACAATACAATGAATGGTTACTTCGAACGCTATAGTTAACGTTGCTCTCATAGACTATTTTTTTTAATTCTTCTGGTTCTTATTCGTGCAATATGTGTTGTAGATAGTCTTAGAGAAAAAAACTGCCCGCCGAGTCGTTCACGTAAGGTGGAAAATACAGTCGTGCTTCCCTCTGAATTCTATGTTCGGCAGTATGCTTGATCTGGCAACATTGTAGGCTGCTACACTTCCCGGAGGACTTCTTGACTGCAGTTTGAGTACATCACTCTTGTCTACGACCTTAGTCTTGAGGTAAAATGCGAGAGTAGCTAGTACGACGTCTGGTAACCAATAGCATACGTCGAAAAAATTTTTATCGCCCCTTTTCTCTTGGTGCTGAAGCTATGAATATAATTCAAGCGAATCTACAATATATTACGCTTTCTGTCACATTGGTATTAACAGTTTGGTTCAACAATATTTTAGCGAGAGATTTCTTGGCCGACCATCTGCCTCTGAACACCGCATCTGAGTTCTTTGGGACCCATTTGCTGCCTACCGGCAGGGGGCTGAGTCACTGCGCTGCCTCGCCTTCTGCCGTCAATGTCTACTCCGCTCCTCACTCTCGAAGGTGTAAAAGTTTTAATGTTTCTGAGAGGTGACCCATGAAGTCTGTCTATGATTTGTGTTTCACACTCCATAGCAATGAAGGCACAAAACCGTTTTTATTTCATGAGTATTTTATTACACTGGTATGCAATACATCAATGTGGCATGGAATTAATTTCATTGTTTCTGATCCATTACACTATAATTAAAGGGTCAAATGGTTCAAATGGTTCTGAGCACTATGGGACTCAACTGCTGTGGTCGTAAGTCCCCTAGAACTTAGAACTACTTAAACCTAACTAACCTAAGGACAGCACACAACACCCAGCCATCACGAGGCAGAGAAAATCCCTGACCCCGCCGGGAATCGAACCCGGGAACCCGGGCGTGGGAAGCGAGAACGCTACCGCACGATCACGAGATGCGGGCTAAAGGGTCACATCCTGATCTTTTTTCTTTCACAGGAGATTCTTCAACTAATTTATTTTGGTCATGGATTCATATGTGTTAGTCAAGGCACAGAGAGTAAATGCAATGGAATGTGTTTGGTTTCTTTCTTTGATTCCATATGGTAAATGGATGTGAAACATTGTGTCAATACCTTTCAGAACCTGCTCTATAGCTACTAAGGCAAATTGCTTGTTTTGAGGTCCATACATTAATTAATGGAGAAGTGAACACTGTTCAAAAGTGATATTTAAAATATTCAGTTGGATTTAAAGCGACAAAATTGCCCATATTTGAAGTTACCCAGAGAAAAAGTAAGTTGCTAGAGCCGCAGTTCGCAAATGTCTGCAGAGAGTTCCTAATCGCTACTGTGGAAATTTAGCATAGAGGACCTGTAGTAACCAAGAGGTTCATTTCCTTCATACTTATCATCCTGCCATGTGAGTCTTAAGTGAAGAACAATACTGAATTTCGTATCGTTGACAGTCGATTAGAATTTCTTCAGAGACACTTGTATTGTGAAGGAGCATAGCAGTCAGAAAGCCGAGTTCTATGACCATTAGCACAACTTACTGTGTCGAGTAACCAAGAGGATTTTGTGTGTAAAGGTTTTCTCCGGATTTTGTTACAGAATTTTTTCTGGAAATTCGCAGCTCCATAAAATAAATCAGAAAAAAAAGCTCACACACGCTGGCGCCTACCACGGTTAGAACTGACGAGTCCTGGAACCATTGCGACGCGAGACACGGGCAGTACCACGGGGCTATGGATACACTGCTGCCGGCATGCCACTCTCATCATGGTGTTGGTCGCTCAGCCTCATAATGCATCGTGAAAGATAATAAAAGTTGCCACTTATGTGAAGAACAGCATATCTGTAGCCAAAAATTTGAGTTTTCTGTCTCAGTGTCTTAGATTACATGAGGATTATATAGCACGAGTCATTCAAATGGAAAGAGAATATCAAGTAAATTTAGCGAGTCAGTTCAGTACAATACGCGGAAGTGATTGCACTGTCACAGTGTTGCCAAATGTTTGTGACAATGATGCCAATTCTCAGCTGTGCTAGGAACAGCTCTATAGCATTATGGGAGGAGAATCCTTTGTTCGTGTCATAGGAGGATACGGAGGGGAGGTGCGGGATTTGGATAATATGCAGCGTTTCCTCCTACCAGTTGTGTCAAACATTCAGGTGTGTAATCTTCCTTCATGATTACAGTTTCCCACAAAATATATACGCATAAAACAATTACCTTGTTACTTTAGGACAAAAGATTATTTCAGTACAATGAAAGTCTTTGGAAATCAACATTTCCCACCTGTCACGAAAAGTAAGATAACAAACACTTTGCACCTCGAAATCGATTGCATCTATGTGCAGTCTTGTGATCATACAAGTAGAATTTCATGAGGTGCACGAGAATGTAGAAAAATGTTTGTGCGAATGGAAGCTGTCAGAAACACAGTTAACTAATTATTCTGTGCCACATAATAAACAATTCATTAGAAAATTCAGAAGAGAAGAAACTAAAAATTACGCCCATTAAGACAGAAACTAAAGTGCAGATGGCACTGTGAAAATCTGCGCTTTTTCATCTTCAGATCTATACAAATAATGTATATTAACCAGCGTAGTCATTGCTTTCGAAATGTTTCCCTCTTGTTTAGTCTTCTAGTGATGAACTGGATCCACATCCATGAGTCTGATTGTTTCTTTGTATCCTTCCATCTGCTATCTTTGTTTGTTATTGTTTGGTGTTCAAAAAGCAAAATATTATCCCTGCTCCCACGAGATATTAAAACGAGGTCGCAAGAAGGCCAACGAATTACAATCAAAATGCAGTGAGACGCCAATTTGTCTGTCGTAATGGTGTTAAGTTGACAGAAATAGTTAGATGTTATTGCCTGCATCACCGGCATCCTGTTGTCGTTTTCTCTTATTGAGATTTTCATATTACGCTGAACACAAGGCGCCGAAATAAATGTGTATATTCTCCGAGACGAAACATCCCACATTCCATTCATACTGATCCATTCGTTTCGTGTATCGGCAGCAATGAGTGATAGGAAAGTTGTTGTGAGGTGATGAATAACAATAACAAAGGTAGTAGTAACAAATCAGTAATCAAGGATGTTTACTGCATTACAGACAATTGTTAACGATTAACAAAATAACCGAGAAAGGCTGAGTGTTTAATTGGCGCACTGCATAGCTGTTCTTACCACTTTGTTACTGAATTCTGTTCTGGTTGTTTGCAGAGAGAAAAGAAAGAATCCTGTAGCCATACATATCGCTAGTACAACGAGATATTACCTATCAACTATCCTTGCTTTACATCACGAGACGAACATGGCGTCACTGAGCTGATATTTGAAATACATTTTATGTTTTCTCTCTCTCTCTCTCTCTCTCTCTCTCTCTCTCTCTCTTTCTTTTTATTTTTTGAGAAAAGCATCGATAAGCGCGAATAATAAGCAAGTAGGCACTAAATCGTGGTTTGTGAATCGTTTACCGGCCGTAGTATGCCGCATTTCGCTGGTTGGAAGGCGAAAAGCTTACTGACAAATTTCACAGAAGGAAAAGGGGGACGAAATGTCTCCCACTGGAAGGTCATGTTATTTTATTTAAATGATTACAAAATCAGGTAAAATGAACAGTGAGGTTGTCAGTATAAGAACATTACTGTTGTCAGTATGATGTTGCACCGCCCAGGGCCTGTCATGATAAAGGGCCCGTTTATGTCAGGCATATTGTATACAGAAGTGGAAGAGAGAGCACCACTAAATTCTACAATCCGTATGCATTGCATACACACAGAAATTACTGTACAGTGTTCTTATGGAGCCCAATGAGCGAATTGCACAGTTTCCGGTGAGAAAGAGCACTGGCAAACAGTCTTCTCTACATTAAGTTGCTTAAACTGACTGGTGTCACTCTGAGCTTAAATTTATGGTCAGCGACTAAGTGTAAGGACAATGAGTCGGATGCGGGTTTTGCAACTGTGAAATACTTTCCTACATCATAGAAGCGAATATTAAATTTGAACTAATATTGCGAAAATTATGAACTTAGATAGCTTAGAATGAAAATCTTTCTGTTTATTGCAAAGGAAAACAATTGATTTTATAAAACATTCTGTCTGTCATACAAAACTTGAAACAGGTCACGTCGACCACATCATATGGAAGAACTGACAGCGACGTATCTCGGAAGGCAGTATGATCCCTTGGCGTTTGGTATGGCAGTATTCGACAGCCATTTCTAGGCGCAAGTAAATGAAGAAAGGCAGCGCGTTTTTGTTATCAAGTAACGTCTTCATTAATTACTTTAGTTTTAATGTAATCTACGAGTAATTGCCGATGTTTGATATTAACATGAAAAGGATTCCGTAGACAGGGAAAGGACCTGTTCTAGGGCAACTACTTCTATAATGACCAAAAGGCCTTAAATGATCTTCAAGCACATGTGTTCCAGCAGCGGTATGAAGAAAATGATATTAATAATGACGGTAATAATCGAATTATCCGGTACTTCACACTTCACAGTGGATTTTCTTGAACCAAGAAATTTCCTGAATTACTGAAAATTTCAAAATCTCTTCACATCGAGGCTATGATGACTAGAAGAGTCTTTACATGCTGCTGACGTGAGAATAGCATTATCTCCGTGTCAGAAGCTTGCTTCTACTTAACCATTTAATAGACTCGCATTTTTCCACAGTGACTAATTTTGTAAGTTAAGCACATCATCCGTTACAGCACAGTCCTGGGGCTGGGAAATGTGGCCACAATGGTCTGGTGGAACGAACTATCACAAGTGCAATGAGTAGGTTCAGGCCTTTTCTTTTAAGAGGTACAAACTGATTTACTTTAGCTCTGGTAAACTCAAGAGAAAGACGTGATAATCCAGAATCCGCATTAAACATCACGTTCCTTCATTTACAAATGAGCAGAGCCGGTTTGCGTTGGGAAATGCTATAGGTGGAGGCATGGTAAACAGAAATACTGTCGCCAGGAAAATTACTTAAACTAGAAAATTTTATTTTATTTGATGAACCGATAGCCATTTAAAGGAACGGGGCTCTTGGTGCTGGACTGTGATTCGAATTCGTATCTCCTCTTTCGAGGATCTGAATGTCTCAGAACAGTATAGTTCAACCATTTCGTTCCTTTTTCCAGGACTGCAATCTTCCCTAGGTCGCTCAGGCACTAAATTTTGTATCCTTATTTTAGATTCAAACACCTAGCAGCTGGTAAGAGAAACCGATACGTAATATTTGACTTTACTTAGTTCACAATCCGATTATGTGGTGCGTTCGTATCTCCGTCAAAGAACTTCACATCATGTGCTTCATCTTTAAATGCATACACACTTTGTTACTTCTGAATGGAGGTATATCAGACATCTTTAGTGGTTAGTTAACAGGAATGAAAACGTCTTGATAGGAGTCCCGGTTTATTACAAAAACTCTCGTCTTTTATTTTCAAGTCTAGATTTGGTTACTGATATTGCCGAAAATTTCGGGAATTCATGACTCTTCACGGCTAGTCAGCAATATTATGTGATTAGATTAGATTAATATTTGTTCCATAGATCATGAATACGACATTTCATAATGGTGTGGAATGTGTCATTTTAATGAAAGTTTTCTTTACATAACAGCATTCAATTTGTTTACAACAGTTTTTTACCCTCTCTCTCATTCTTATCTCACACACACACACGCACACTCATTCTTTTTTTTTTTTTTTTATGGTGTGCTCGACTATCGGCGAGGCACGAAAACGTCCGTGAATGAGTTTCTTAGTTTTGAGTACAGTTACGAAAGAAATATGAAAACAACTATGAGAGTCACTGATTTATGAAGCTTAGTTTGCAGTCAGTTCAGATTATTCCAGAATGAGATTTTCACTCTGCAGCGGAGTGTGCGCTGATATGAAACTTCCTGGCAGATTAAAACTGTGTGCCCGACCGAGACTCGAACCCGACTCGAGACTCGAACCCGAGTTCGAGTCTCGGTCGGGCACACAGTTTTAATCTGCCAGGAAGTTTCAGTTCAGATTATTATAAGTACTACGCTCCAGTCCCTAAACCTAGTTACAGATACGCGAATCAGACGCATTACGTATTCCAGGCCGTAGCAGCCGCGTCTTTGAGACGCCATCTATGGTCACTTCCCAGCCTGCTGTAGGATCACATCGGTTTCGTCTTCTTCCTGCTGGTACTGTAACTGAGATTTGGCACCAAGGCAAGGTATGTTTGGCAACTCTGTGATCAACGAGTTACTTCCTGGTGTGCACGGAATTAAGCCTCAAAGTTCACTTGATTTTTCTTGTCATTTCCATTGAATAATCTGAGTTACTATTGCTTGAGGTGCAACAAAAGATTGTAAATTTAGGATTTTCAGCCCAGGAAAGTCGTTGCACGTGGAAATCACAACTAATATCGTCCTCAAAATAGCGGTGTACTAGTTCTAGCCACTATTGGACTCGTAAGAGGAAGTGACAACGCATACAGCATCGCCAGCTCTCTGGGGACGTGGTGACCTCTGAAAAAGCGTCTCTTATGGTTCGCGGTTCCAGTCCTGCTGAGCGAGACTTATTATCCTTTCTGTGAAAGAGCTACAAGCAGTCAGATCAAACATCGATAAGGAAATCGCAAGAACATATTTTCAGCTCATAGTGCAATGGTGAAAAACTAACAATGCTGCGCAACAGGTAACGCCTCTTTCCGCTGCTAACAAGCAAATTTTGTGTTTCGAGGAATACACAACTTTATTTATGAAATGCCACCTGTTGAGTATGACACAGCATACCAATTAAACACAGATCCAATCGAAATATAAGTGAGTAGTATCTTACTAATTCGTGCCGACAGAGGCACGCTTGTGTACAGATACTCAGTTTTATTAAAACTGTCTTTCGCCGTAAGGTTATCGTGGGTAGTTTTATTTCATTTCTTATAATACAGAGCAAAATTTTCGTAAGTCTTCTTTTAGTGTTGTTAAAACAATACTGAACATGAAGAGAAATTAATCATCAACGATATATGCGAATTCTCTTATGTTGTCTATAACAGTCTGACAATGCACATGCAGTTTATAATGCCACTACCATACGACAGCTAATGTAGAAAATTCTTTTCTGACTATTTGGGCACGATGCGCTCTCCACATACATAATACAAAAGCTTCGAGATTAATCTGCTGCCTGGCCATCTATTAAACCTGAAAAGAACAAAACGTCGCAGAAGTTAGCCCTTCTTCCACATGCGGCTATTTTGGGTTGAGAAGTGAAGGGAATTATGTTCAAAGTTCCATTAAATTGATAACTTCAGCAGACAGCAGAATTGCGTTTTAAAAATGTAGCAGCGAATGTAATGGAACTCGCGACGTCTTATCTACTCTTCGCGGCGCTTACCATTCCCTTGCTAGCAGTCATGTAGCTACAGCAACTCCAGAAGTGAAGAACAGTTCCTCCAGATTTTCAGAATCCCACAGTGCTGTGAGATAATGCATATGGCCGGATCTAGACTACTGAGAGACAGACAGTTACAGCTTTTCTTTTGCACTGCACGACGTTTTCAACAAACAGATAGCGCAATAGAGTAACTCAAATGGAAAGGAACACTTCCTATTTATGTTTCTGCATCCTACACTTTTGGAAGTTTTGTATAGGTGGCAGTTACGTGATTTGATTTCGGTGACTACAAAATAGAGTCGAATGTATGCACTGGGTAGCCGAGGCAGCTAGTTCTTGGCGATTCGGTCAACCAAGTTAATGAATGTACTGAACATGCTGCAAACCACTACAGGGAGCCTGTGTGTCAGAATTCTCATCGAGTGTGCCGAAGCTGTGTTATGATAGAAAAATGATGCTCAGAAAAGAGGATTTTGTGGTCTGTTGGATTGACGATAGGTTCATATGATGACGGTCTGGGTTCGATTCCAAATTATGCCGATGATTTTTAATAGGGAGAGACATTCTATTCTCTTCTGGCTACGCCAAGTGAAGAAGGTATAATGGCATTTTGGTCTGAAATTCACATTAAACATGATATTCCTTCTCTACCAAGTAGACGTTAGGTTGAACCACAATAAAGTCAGGAGTGGCGACATATAGAAACTCTTATCACCAGTAACCTTTCTTATGCTAGTTATTTATTTCTAGTGACGAAACAAACGTTATGTTGGGTCACAGGACACTTATTCCATCTTTTATTTAAGATTTTGTATTAAAAAAATTGGTTCTGAACTGTGAATGCAACTCAGACCGCCCTTAACGCGTAATTTGATCCCTTCGTGACAATACAGCTCGACTACAATTTGTTGTTTGTTCAAAACTGCAGATTCCTCAACATCTCCACATACTGCGCGTGAATTGCCCGGCACTAAGGTTTTCATTATGTATTATCAAGCTCTACCATGAGAACACCTATGCTGGTGGATAATAATTTTGATTTGTAATGCATTTTCATTCGTTGTCAACACTAACGATATCTGATGTTTTTGACTCCCAGTGAGACACATAACTATTTGCGAGATCACTGTAAGTTCAAGGATGTTATTCCGAGCTGCTGGTGGAGAAAAATTCGGTAGCTGACGTCTCTTTCTGTGTAGTCAACAACGATACGTGTGGGGCTCGATTTCCAGTCAGCACTGAACTCTTCGTCATATTATTTCTAGTTCAGGAATGCTCACATGTCGCTGCTGGTGTAACAAACCCATATTTAACGTTCGTTTTTTTAGAATATAACAGCGATAGGTGCCGCGTTGGAGTCCTGTAAAGGGAAAAAAGTAACGTTTCGTCTCGTCCTTTCAGTTAAAACATCTAGCGACTGCCGAGAATATCCGATGTGTCACAGTTGATTGTGCTTCGATAACAATCCGATTAGGTTCTGGGTTCGAATCCCTGTCCAACTCAAAGCTTTGCCTCACGGCATTCCAAGTAAGTTACTTGTGAAGAATCAATATTTAACATCTCTCGTAGTTCGTTAACAGGGACAATAGATGCTGGGTAGGAATTAGCGTCCGTTAAAAATGTTTACGTTAGGTAATTTAAAGTTGATATTTGCTAAGTTATACTGTGTAAAATCGAGGTATATCACTCTCCGTATGCCTAGTCAGGAATAGCTGTTAGTTTCCGTCAGTCACGAAATCTTAGTCTGCATGACCTGGGTTTGAATCCATATGCAGAACGAGACGGTTCGTCGTGTCATTTGAAGTTCATACATATTCTCAACTAGCTGCTAGTGAATAACATAAATTTTATGTCATTTTGTGTTAAATAACAAGTATGACATGTTACTTTGAAGAGGAATTGACGAACGTACTACGTGCATTACCTATCTGACCTAATAACGAGAGTGGTAACATTTCAGGTATGTCATTTATTGCAATAAATGTGCGCTTACAAGCCTTAAGGACAGTCTTATCTGTGATAAGGTGTTCCCTGATAAGGTGTTCCCTGATATTTGTAGTATCGTGGTATTACTTTACATCTTGAGTTATAGCGATACAGAGCAGAATTTTCTAGTGGTGACTTGTTGGAACCATTTTCAATACTGTACCAAGGAGCGATTAGTGGACCTGCTGCACAGCTGCGTTATGAGGGTTGCATGCGAATCAGGCGAAATGCAATTCAGGTCGTTCGGATACTTTTGAGCACGACTGTACCACATCCGTTACCAGTCAGTGACGAAGATGAGCATAAAATCCCAACGACAAGTTACGACAAATTTCCTTTATGCACTTGCGCTATAGCAAGTTTGAGACTAACTGCAACAAGGCACTGTGCAAGCTGGTTGTCGCTCCATAATGGTGTGGACTGTGTTTACGTGGAATGGACTGGTTCCTCTGGTCCTCTGATCACTGGCTGGAAGGCGTTATGTTCGGCTACTTGAAGACATGGACTTCATGTTCCAAAACAACTCTGTATTTGCCTGGTGGGTCCCTTCACATGGGGGCGAATGTCTGTTTTGCGCATTCAAGGCGGGAAATAATTCCTTCCAGGTTATGGCCCTACTGTGCTTCATTAATCCTTTGCAGAGTGCATCTTGCTTCCATAAAGGTTTCTCATTTAGCTGTGCATTCAGTTTACAATCAGGAGACAAAAGTCATGGGATACCTCCCAATATCGTGTCGGACCTCCTTTTGTCCAAAGTAGAGCAGCCGCTCGATGTGGCATTGACTCAACACCTCGTCGGAAGTCCCATACATAAGTATTGAGTCATGCTGTCTCTACAGCCGACCATAATTGCGAAAGTGTTGCCGGTGCAGGACTTTGTACACGAACTGACCACTCGATTATTCTGTATAATGGAGGACGCGCAATACTTTTAAGCAAACAAACAGAAATACCATTTTTAATATTAGCTTTTAAAAAACTTCAATAACTCATTTTGCCCCATTACCAAATATTCATGCAATAAATGCACTTGAAAATGGGAATAAATTCTCGAAACGCGTTGTGCTAAGCAGCAAAAAATATGTAATTAGTGTAATTTTCATTACTTAAATCATGGATGACACAGTTGAAGATTTTGCCAAAACATTTAATATGATGAACGAAATTAACAATTTAGCAGCACTTCTTGTGCATCAACGATACAGGAACTTAATTACTTTTGCTACGGCGTCATGAGAATTAGTCTGGTATTTATGTTTAAGGAGAATGGAAAGTAGCACAGACCACCGCAATACACACGAAAGAAAATAAACGTAATCCATTGAGTTATAGATCCATTTCATTGAAATCGACATGTAGCAGAATGTGTGAACAAATACTTTGCTCCAACTTTATGAAACACTCCGAAATATATCACCTATTGACGGCAAACCAGCAGGGCTTTGGGAAGCAACACTTGCCTCACCTGGCACTTTATTCGCACAACGTACTGCGTACAGGGGCTCTCAAATTGATTCCGTATTTATAGAGTTCCAAAAAGGCTTTTGATAAGGGGCTTGCAACCACGTTGCTTTCCTATGGGTTATCGACGCACAGACGCGCGACTGGATTCGTTATTTCCTGTCTGGAAGGCAGGAAGGCAGTAATGCGATGTAGACCTTCTGCTGTCTCCAATATACAGGGTGTTACAAAAAGGTACGGCCAAACTTTCAGGAAACATTCCTCACACACAAAGAAAGAAAATATGTTATGTGGACATGTGTCCGGAACGCTTACTTTTCATGTTAGAGCTCATTTTATTACTTCTCTTCAAATCACATTAATCATGGACTGGAAACACACAGCAACAGAACGTACCAGCGTGACTTCAAACACTTTGTTACAGGAAATGTTCAAAATGTCCTCCGTTAGCGAGGATATATGCATCCGCCCTCCGTCGCATGGAATCGCTGATGCGCTGATGCAGCCCTGGAGAATGGCGTATTGTATCACAGTCGTCCACAATACGAGCACGAAGAGTCTCTACATTTGGTACCGGGGTTGCGTAGACAAGAGCTTTCAAATGCCCCCATAAATGAAAGTCAAGAGGGTTGAGGTCAGGAGAGCGTGGAGGCCATGGAATTGGTCCGCCTCTACCAATCCATCGGTCACCGAATCTGTTGTTGAGAAGCGTACGAACACTTGGACTGAAATGTGCAGGAGCTCCATCGCGCATGAACCACATGTTGTGTCGTACTTGTAAAGGCACATGTTCTAGCAGCACAGGTAGAGTATCCCGTATGGAATCATGATAACGTGCTCCACTGAGCGTAGGTGGACGAAACTAAAATGAGCTCTAACATGAAAATTAAGCGTTTCCGGACACATGTCAACATAACATCTTTTCTTTATTTGTGTGTGACGAATGTTTCCTGAAAAGAATGTATCTGTTTTTGTAGTACAGAGAATTAGGGGAGAGAGTCTCGCTGACGTTTTTCTTGCTCTTGAGGTTGGAGGGGGGAGACGGCAGGGGAACAAGCTGGAGACGCAATCTTAAAGCAAATGCTTTTTCACTGAGGCACGTTATTTCCACGATATTTCAACCACCATATTCCTCCTCCGAATGCAAACAGTTTTTGTTACCTCCACTCTACAAAGGATGATATTACAACTGTAATAACATAAGAGAAATTAGAACTCGCACTTAAAGATTCTGGTGTTCGTTTTTCTCCAGCTTCATACGTGAGTGGAACGATCGAGAAACTGAAGCGACTCTATGAATCCTTTACGAAACACTTAACTTTGAGTTACAGAGTAATCGTGTATCATTGTGATGTAAATGCAGTGCCTCAGCAAAGCATAACTTCCGTCGTGCAGCACTTATTGTGTCAGAGGCATTGAGCACACTTCGTAAGTGCTCAAAATGTAAATGATATAATGATACGTACAGACAATAATTTGGCAAGGTTGCCACTAAAATTATTTACTTTTACCATACGCTTGGTTATCTTTATAGAATACATATTTCCCTAGGGTGAGATCTAATGCAGAGCGATTACACGAAAGAATAGTTCCCTGCGTCGTCCTAGCTGGTTGAAATATTTTATGATATCTAGATTTTTCATGAGCAGGGCGGCTATCTATTTCCCGTTAGGGATGGATTTCTGCGAAAGGAGCAGGAATTCTTCACAGGATAGAAGGAACTCTCGAAAGTGAGCAGTACGCCCACATATTTGAAACTGTGATGCTTCCATCAGCGCGAAAGCTGTACCGAGAACAGGATTTCACATTGTAAGAGGATCATTCTCCTGTTCACTAGTCTGTGATTGTTCAGCAGGAACTCTCCACGATTGGCGTCACCGTCATGGCCTGGCCACCACAGACTGCTGATATGAACCCTATGGAAAACGTGTGGGCTGAGGTCGTCAGAACGATAATGGATAACTGGCCACGGAACCAACCAACTACAGCTGCGGCTCTTTGAGACTGCGTTCTTGAAGCATGGGAGGAAGTTGCTTCTTCAGGCTGTTACGTGTGAAGGCTTATAGGTTCTATGCCAAGACAAATGATAGAAGTACAAAATAATGTAGGAGTCAGGATAAAATATTAAGAGTTCTTAAAATGAATTGTTATGTCGTCGTTTTCTTCATTTTTCCTCTTTGTGATCCAGTCGGAGATCACTTGGCAAAAGATAACATACAATTTGAGTTAGTTTTCCTTTGAACTGCGTTTTTAATTGAACTGAGGTTCATTTGAAAATACGGTTTGTTAAATATTCTATTATTACTTAATTTATACTCTGCCTAGATACTTACAAAGTAATCAGGAGGAGGAGGAATTTTTGTTTAACATCCTGTCGACAACGAGATCATTAGAGACGGAGCACAAGTTCGTATTAGGGAAGGATGGGAAGGGAAATCGGCCGTGCCATTTCAAAGCGATTTAGGGAAATCACAGAAAACTTCAATCAGGATGGCCGGACGCGTCCGTATGCGAGTCCAGTGTGCTAACGACTGCGCCACCTCGATCGGTACAAAGCAATCAGTTTAGATTTTGTGTGATTTCAGATAATCGCTCTCTCCCCTCCATCCATTAATACACCCTCCATCCTCTAAAAATTATACAAACGATTGCGTCTTATATTTATTCGTTGTTAATTACTCCTCCAATCTCTCTCTCACTGTCTCTCGCCTCTCTTACATTATCACCTCAGTTGCCCTTCTACTCCATTCTCCCAAAACGTTATAATCAAATCTAGCGATTTCCGCTGAAGCTATATGTTGTCGTTTAATTTTTGCTTTCTTTACTGTCTTCTATTATTCCTCTCTAAACCTCTGACACCGTATTCTTTTACATCCCCTTACCCACAATTCATTCTCCATTCTGAAAAGTCTCTTTTTTTCTCTCTGTCCTAAATAAAAAAAAACTGTGGCATACGACAAAGTAAGGAATACTTTGCAAGTACCAGTTGTGATAAAATAGTTGCCACTATTTAAGTTCCAACCCTCGTATATGAGAAAAAGTACCACCACCAATGTATCTTGAGAATATCTTCATTATCTCAAAATGTTCAAATGTGTGAGAATTCCTAAGGGACCTAACTGCTGAGATCATCGGTCCCTAGACTTACACACTACTTTAAACTAACTTAAACCAACTTACGCTAAGAACAACACACACACCCATGCCCGAGGGAGGACTCGAACCTCCAACGTGAGGGGCCACGCAGTTCGTGACATGGCGCCTCTAACCTCGCGGCCAATCGGCACGGCTTTCATTGTCCCACTCGACTAGTTTCGGTGGCACATTACCGCCGTCCTCAGTCCCCGCCACTGTCAGAAGAGAATTTGAATTCCTTGGCGCATTTATTGTGCAATCCGTGTGACTAGGAGTCTCTCCTCGACACTGTTGATCGAAGACAACAAGCTTGCTGATTGAAAATGTTGACACACTTTGAAGAGTAAGAGGCAGTAGCTCTCAGTTCCAAACTGGCGAGACTAACATTTTACCTTCTCTGTGGCTGATCTACAAACAGCTATGTCGAACTCAGAATGGCATCTTTAGAAATTTGTCATCATAAGACATCTCGCTACGTTCAGTAACCAGTAGATCTAGAGGCAAGTGACGTAAAATACTGCGGAACTGCTATTTGAAATGAACAACACTGTTTTGAAGTCGTACCACTGAATAATCTCTGAACTGTCATTCTTTCAGCAACTACTCTGACAGGCACATTGTCTTATTTACGTTGTAGCCTAGTAAAGCCACTCGAGTGTGACAAAAGACCTCACGTTTAATTAATTCGTTGTATGGTAGTATGATGAGACAACAGCTGTATTAGTGCAGTGCATATTAATAGCGTTTCCTGTTAGGCTATTGAACAAAATGGACTCAATAACAGAGAAATTGTCAACAATATATTACGCCTTGTTACCGAAAACCGTCTGATGATGTGCAGGTAGTTTTTCGATCCCACACTTATAGCGAGTTGCTGATTCTGAGTGAAGCCACGTTTAAAGCGCAATTGCCAAAACAAAACAAACGAAAACAAAAAAAGAAAAACCAAAACTAACTTCCTTGGTGTTTGATCAGTAAGGGGCGAGAAAGGTAAACATGTGCGGGTGCCAGACTAGAAGACGTACTGTAGGCGTGTTTGCCACCCAAATTCTTTGATGCTATCTTCAGGTCTCATCAGTTACTCTGCGTCTGCAAGGCGTCTCATTCGTTGGCAACAAATATCAACTGCGAAGGACACATCCCTGTGAAGTAATTCACAACACAAAACAACTTCTTTGTGCTACTAGATGTATATCAATTAAAATAAATTTTTTGGATGGATATAGGCCATCGTTTGATATAATGATTGTAGCTTACTCACAATTTTCTTCTTATGAAGTTACCATATTTTACTTCAAATCACCACCCAGGAACTTGAGCTTGTCTGTGCGCTGTGCACATGTGAAGACGCTTGTTGAACACATACATCCAAAAAGGCAAGTGCTGCAGCACCGCGTCGGCAGAAGAACCGAACAACGCCGCTACCGGTACAGCGCCCTTGCAAGTGGATACATGTAACCACTGAGCACAAGCACGCCACAGGACCAAGCAAGATGCCCACCAAACAAATCCATACACGTCCGTTGCTCCAATCTGTCCGTATATCCACGGACCAAGCAGAAAGAGTGAACGAGGGCCGCATTGGAGGTCGAGTTTCTCGTACAAATTCAAATGGCTCTAAGCACTATGGGACTTATCATCTGAGGTCATCAGTCCCCTAGACGTAGAACTACTTAAACCTAAAGACATTATACACATTCATGCCCGAGGCAGGATTCGAACCTGCGACCGTAGCAGCAGCGCGGTTCCGGACTGACGCGCCTAGAACCGCTCGGCCACTCTCTCATACAAATCAGCGTAGCAATCCAAGATGTGCTCACAAGACGGCGCAATGCTGAAAAATGCTCGTTGGTTCTCAGCCTCACGGAACAGCCACTCGGGAGCCTCCTTCTCCAGCCTCCAGCTGGCGGCAAGACAGAAATGACTAAGTGCCAAAGCAGTTCAGCCGGTCGCGTGCGCAACTTCTCACGAGACTCATGGCAAAAAGGTTCCTTAGCCTTCGCCGAAGATGTAGTCTCTGCTGTCGATGAGGAATCGATAGTACGAGCACGCCTCAAAGAGAATGAATACATTTCGAAGTGTTAATTTCTTTTCTACAATGGATTACAACATTGTCGATCATTGTAATTGGCCAAGTTTCTGTATACTGCAGAAACTTGGCCAAAAACAAAAGCCCAAGAGAAAAAGCTGGAAGTGGCAGAAATGAGATTGTTAAGGTGGATGAGTGGGGTGACACGAAAGGAAAGACTAAGGAATGAGTACATCAGGGGAACAGTGAAAGTGGGGCCCATAGAGAAGAAGATCCAAGAAAGTAGGCCAAGATGGTATGGACATGTGCCGAGAAGAGGGCAGTACTATGTGTGGAGAAGAGTTGAAAGCCTAGAAACCGAAGGATCAAGGAGAAGAGGAAGAGCGAAACTGAGATGAAAAGACGAGGTAGCAGGGGACCTACGGGAGAAAGGACGGGTCAGAGAAGAAGCACTGGATAGGCATTTATGGGAGAGAAGGATCCGGCAAAGCAACGCCGACCCCACATGACTTGGGAAAAGGCTGAGGTGACGATGATGTGATGATGATTACAACATTGTCGACCACAGTTCTTGCTCAAGGACCGACGCGCTGCTCCAAGCTTGGGCGATGATCCATGGATTGTGCACAAATACCCCTACAGGCACTTCCTCTCTCGAAATTTGTGCAGCCGCCGTCCAACCTCGAAGTCGTGCACCGTCCCTCGAAATCATTCGACACAAGGAAAATACACTGCGCAACACAATTAAATGATGAGTTCTTTGAAACGCCGTAACTGTCTCCAATTGAGACGTATATGTTCGAAATTTAGCTCAAAGGTGCCTACAACCCTCCTCTGTGTTGTTGCAAGAGCGTGGCGCGCTGTGACGTCACCCTCAGGTTCGGCGTTGCTTCATGCAGCAAGGTTTTTGGGTTGTTTTGGGGGAGGAGACCAGAGAGCGAGGTCATCGGTCTCATTGGATTACGGAAGGATGGGAAAGGAAGTCGGCCGTGGCCTTTCAAAGGAACCATCCCGGCATTTGCCTGGAGCGATTTAGGGAAATCACGGAAAACCTAAATCAGGATGGCCAGACGCGGAATTGAACCCTCGTCCTCCCGAATCGGAGTCCAGTGTGGTAGCCACTGCGCATACACCAAGGCGTCGACTCATGCGAAAAAATGGACAGAGCTCAGGAGTTCATTTGAGATGTAAGGTGGGTACCAAATTTCACCACAATTATGCCCAACTTAATAGATGTATAACGCGACTGGAAGACGTTCTCACAACCTCTTACTCACGTTCCATGCATTCCTTTGACGCCTTAGCAATGGATGTTAGAACTGCGACACTCAGCGTTGAAATCAAGTGGTTTTCTTATGTGTAGCCAAGGAAAACACTTCAGACGCACCTCCGTTCAGAATTTACACGAAGTGGCCTTAGGAGGTGACATAAATGAGGTCAATGACATCACCTCTTCCCTTGGGGCGTTGATTCCCACAAGTTTCGCGGTCGGAAACGACAGTTCGCAGTTCATGAAGAACAGGAAGACGTTTTTGACAGCCTTTGACGTTGCTCACACCTGCGGACGACTGAACCCTACACTAAGAATATCGTGGTCCAGCAACACCACTGGACGTGATCGGATTCCTTTCGAGTGCAGTGCGACCGCTGTTTTCGCTCTCGTGTGAAGGGTAAAACAACTAGCAACTGTTAAAACCAATTCGACGAAATTTGAACGCGATCCGAAACGGAAAAGGGTGTTTATGCTTTGTCAGCCTTCCTGATTCGCTCCCTCCTATGGCGTGATCACAGGGGCGTGCAAAATTGACACATACGAGGGGCGTTTGAAAAGTCCGCGCAAAGTCCGAGAGATGGCACCACCGGCGCGTATCCAGGTCATGTTTAGTTAGTAGCATCTTTGGAAAGAACGCACACCAAATTTCAGCCATATTGGTCTATTTCTTTGTGTCTGGTATTTGTGTGAATCAAGGAAGTTGAGTGATTGTCAAAAATTGGACGACAAAGAATTTCGTGTGGTGATTAAATATTACTTTATGAAAGGCAAAACGCTTCAGGAGACTAAAGAGAAGCTTGATAAACATTACGGTGACTCTGCACCCTCGATTAGAACAGTTTATAAATAGTTTAAAGATAATCGTAGTGGCCATATGGGCACAAGTGATGCTGAACGTTCTGGACGCCCTGTGGAGGTTACGACTCCAGAAATCATTGACAAAATCCATGATATGATGATGGATGACAGAAGAGTTAAGGTGCGAGAGATTGCTAGTGCTGTGGGCATCTCGAATAAACGGGTACATAATATTTTGCATAAACATTTGGACATGAGAAAGCTATCCGCAAGATGGGTTCCGCGATTGCTTACACTTAACCAAAAACGGAATCGTGTGAAGTGTTGCAAGGATTGTTTGCAGCTGTTAGGGAACAATCCGCAGAACTTAAAGCGTCGTTTCGTCACTGTAGATGAAACATGGACACATTACTATACTCCTGAGACCAAACAACAATCTAAACAGTGGGTTACCAAGGGAGAATCTGCACCAAAAAAGAACAAGGCCGGAAAGGTTATGGCGACTGTCTTTTAAGATTCGCAAGGGATAATCCTCATCGACTATCTGGAAAAGGTTAAAACTATTACAGGTGCATATTTTTCATCGTTATTGGACCGTTTGAAAAAAGAGCTGCAAGAAAAACGCCGGCGATTGGACAGCAAAGAAGTCCTTCTCCATTACGACAATGCACCAGCACACACCTCATCAGTTGTGGTCGCAAAATTAATGGAAATAGGATTCCACCTCGTTTCACATCCCCTCTATTCTCCAGACGTGGCTCCCTCGGACTACCATTTGTTTCCCAATTTGAAGAAATGGCTGTCGGGACAAAGATTTTATTCAAACGAGGAGGTTATTGCAGTAATTAATAGCTGTTTTGCAGACTTGGATAATTCCTATTATTCGGAAGGGATCAGCAAATTAGAACAGCGTCGGACTAAATGTATAAGTCTAAAAGGAGACTATGCTGAAAAATAAAAAAGGTTTACCCCAAACACGTAAGGAGTTTTTATTTTTGTACGGCGCCACCTCCCCACCTTCGGTGAGCATCTTAAAAATATACTTGTACAGACTTAATGTGAGACGTGAGTCAGGCAGAAGGCGATGCTGCCCTTGAGTCTGCTGGTTGGCCATTCGTAATCGCAGGGGTGTTGGAGGGGTCTCCTGTCTGCAAGCGTCAGGTACTTTTCTAAAGTGCTCGACAAAGGCGGGTGGGTAGCATCGAGGGCGTCGTAGCTTGAGGGGGGGGGGGGGAGGAGGTGGGAGGGAGGTCTTCGAAGCACCTTTTACCGCTTTATGCTTTATCCAAGCATGTGTGCATATTGCACCACTCTGCGATTACGCCACAAGAGGGCGAGAAACAGAAGGGCTGAAAAAGCATAAGCAGCCTTATCTGCTTCGGATGACGTGTCAATTCACCAAATGTTTTAAAGGGTCCCTAGTGGCGCCACCCTGCCCACCAATGCATTCCTAACGGGTGCGATCACATTCGGTGAGGTTTCTGGTCCACACTATCCTTAGGCTAGGCGCAAATTGAGACGCGTATAGCGCGTGTGGCGCGGCGCAGCGCAGCGCGCATTTTTGTAACTTCACAGGTTCAAATGGGACCGCGCAAATTGCGACGCGACTGGGACGCGACACGCGCCTGCGCCAGGTCGCGCGGCGTTGTGGTTGTGGCCACGTGCCTCGCTAGCACCGTGGGAATATTGAGGCGGGGAGAGGAAAAGTTGCCCGACCATATGCTCACATTGGCACGGCGCTTATGAGCAGTGGTAGTAATGCCCGCGTGATAAATATTGCCTTACTGTTAACTATATTTTATTGCCTTTGTGTAGTGTTTCGTTTTTCGCCATTTAAACGCTCCATCTTTTTCCGTTAGTAAATTATACTTTTCTGTTATTTGTATCTGTATAGTTTTTAATTTGTTTTTCTTCTGTCAAGAAAAATGCGTACTTCAGTAACTGGTGAGCCATTGGTAGCTGGAATTGTATCATATGCCTCCGCGATGTTTTCAGATCGCAAGAAGGGACAGAGGGTAGAGAATAAGGAAGAAAGAAATATTATAAAATCATGTGATTAAGAAGCAATGCAATAAAGTAAAACAAGGTTATCTTCTCGCTGCCTAGTATGCTGGCGTATCTGTACGATCTGTTACAAAAATTTGGAAAGGGATAATCTCCACAGGTGTGACCTCCTTGTGCTCCTGGTAAAAAGCGTCCAAGATCTGAAGTATAGAAGTCTCACTGTGATTACTTGTATATGGATGTAATAATGTAATGCGACACACTGTACTACATGCATGTGAACATCACATTTCCACTGCAAGCTAGAAACAGTCGAAAAGCAGTCACAATTAACAATGTTTTAATTGATTCGCCGTGATGAGAAAAAGTATTTCAATTGTTGCATGCACATTATCAGCATTAATAAACTAAATATACAACTGGCTACACAAATTAAGAAAATGGACGGTATTTTTTACGAAAATAGGAATAGCCTAAAAGAGTATTGTGATTAGATATATTTAATTTGTTGAAATGTACTGCTGACAAAGGCAGATCTACTTTTATGACAATGGTTTTGGAACTCCAAGTTACAAGGCACACATGGCTAGCTTGTGCATTCCTGTCGCGCGCAGCACCCTCCGCTGACATTACACTGACCATTGTGTTGTGCGACAGATCAGTTGTTTGTTTTCCTCAATAACAACTATTTTATTCGCGATCACACATTGTCAGGTTGGCAAGCCGTAGGTGAGTAACCAGTACCTGGCATGTGCCTATCAATCGACCTGAAGGAATGCTCGTCATTATTTTAATACTGCTCACATCAAGAGAAGGAATAAAATCCTTTGGTAAGTTTCCATTCCAGTCGCTCAGTGTTAAAAATACGATGGGTTACGGGGATTCCAACAGAATTGGCAATTATTTTTGTGTGAGTTGTTAACCAATTTTCATTCGAAGAAGCATCACTGTTTGTAACAACCACATTTCTCTTGGTGACTGGTTTAATTTTAGTTCCTTTGTCACAGTGTAATTTGCTAAACTCATCTCACAGCAGCTATTGAGACAGAATTAATTGCATAGTGTCGCTTTGCAGTACCATAAAAGAAGAAATTTGATGTTTATTTTCATACTAGGAAGCTCTTCTTTCGCTAGCTGTCAATAACTCTTAAAAAATTACAGTCACTTGAGCGAAATAAATAAAAAGGGAAGTATAAGTACTGATATATCGCCAAAGATAAGAAAGTTCCGTGTGTTTAAGAATTGGCAAAACACTCTCCTCCTTGTGTGCTATCATTCGCCAAACTTTCGTTTCGATGTCTCGAGCGGCTTAGGAGATATGAGAGATGTTGCGAGTATTTCATTCTGGCGGGCGTGAGATAGGAAGCGAGCGCGCTACATGGGATCCATTTTCTCGAGATCGGAGCCAGATAGAGACCTCCTGCCAAGTCTAAACTAAAACTCAACATGTTAGCTAAATTTCATACACAGCAACATATGATGCAATACGCACCGAACGCAAAATCATAGCGACCCCCTAATTTTCGTTGCAATGTTTTTGAGTTTTGCGTAGTGTCTTACTAAAATGTGTACATCACAATAAGCATGGGAATTAGCGAGATGGTGGGCACTTTGCCACGAAGCTGACATATAACGCTACAAGTAAGGCAAAAATAATATATTGTCAGTGAATAGTTTCTGTAAAAACGTTTGAGGAAGATAACGGGTAGCGCGCGCTTCGGTTCTGTCAGCGCAGAGCGTCGCCAGTCGGCGCGTGCTAACAAGGGAACCTCCCCATCGCACCCCCCTCAGATTTAGTTATAGTTGGCACGGTGGATAGGCCTTGAAAAACTGAACACAGATCAATTGAGAAAACAGGAAGAAGTTGTGTCGAACTATGAAAAAAATTAGTAAAATATACAAACTGAGTAGTCCAAGATAGGCATCATCAAGGAGAATATGAGCCCAGGAGCGCCGTGGTCCCGTGGTTGGCGTGAGTAGCTGCGGAATGAGAGGTCCTTGGTTCAAGTCTTTCCTCGACTGAAAATTAAACTTTCTTTATTTTCGCAAAGTTATGATCTGTCCGTTAGTTCATTGACGTCTCTGTTCAGTGCAATCAGTTTAGTGTCTGTGTTTTGCGACCGAACCGCAAAACCGTGCGATTAGTAGACGAAAGGACGTGCCTCTCCAATGGGAACCGAAAACATTTGATCGCAAGGTCATAGGTCAACCGATTCCTCCTCAGGAAAACACGTCTGATGTATTCTATACGACACTGGTGACCGCAAGTGCGTCACATGACAGGAATATGTTGTCGACCCACCTAACTTGTACACTTAGCGAATGGGTAAAAAGATCCTTCTACCTTGCTCGATTTAGGTTTTCTTGCGGATGTGATAACCACTCCCAAAAAAGTGATGAAAATATAAGTGTTTGTCACATGAACTGAAAATAAAAAATTAAACTTTTCACTCGAGGGAAGACTTAAACCAATGATCTCTCGTTCCGTAGCTGCTCTCCCTAACCACGGGACCACGGCGCTCCTTGACTCCCATTGTCCTTGATGTTGCCTATCTTCGCATGGAGTACTGAGTTTGTACATTTTACTAATTTTTTTCATAGTTCCACACAACTTCTTCCTGTTTTTTCGATTGATCTGTGTTCAGTTTTTCAAGGCCTATCCACTGTGCCAACTTATAACTAAATCTGAGGGGGGTGCAATGGGGAGATTCCCTTGTAAGTATGGTGTAGGCGTCGCAATATGCGCTGGACCCGCGCGACTCGTGCGGCACGTGCGTGTCGCGCTGTAGTGTCGTGTCACGTCACACGTGCTACACGCGTCTCAATTTGCGCCTAGCCTATTAGTGAAGGGCTGAATCGTCCGAGGGATGTCATCAGTCTCACATGTTGCCAAGAACGTCACCCTGTTGTTCATCACACTACGAAATGCCGTTTTCTGCTGCTTGTGTGTGAATCAACGCCCCGAGGAAAGGGGTGGTTTCATAGATGCCATTTACGCCATTCCCTAAGGGCACTCTGTGTCGATTCTGAGCCGAGATGTGTCTGGAATGTTTTGCTCGGTGACACATAAGAACGCCGCGTGATTTCAGCACTGGGTGCAGAGGTGTCGAAAGAAGGGGTGGAATGTGGGTAGTAGGGGGTATCGCGACCTTCCCACCGCGTTACACGTACGTGATTGCATTGGGGATAATTGTCCTGTTATTTGGTACCAATGTGATATCATTATTCCACTCTACAACTCACATGAACTTCTGAGCTCTGTCCATTTCTTCGCATGTGTCGACACCTTGTTTGAAACGTCGCCGGCCCGAAAGTGATGTCGTAAGCGCCATAGTTCTGCATAATTACAGAGAAAAGTTGTATGCACCTTCCAGCCAAATTTCAGTCTTCAGCGTCACAATGGAAGATCATTGAGGTGTTTGCAAAGAGGCATGCTGTTATTGTGTTGTGCGGCGTACCTAACAATATTTCGTGAAAGACATCTTCCGAGCGGTTCTAGGCGATTCAGTCTGGAACCGCGCGACCGCTACGGTCGCAGGTTCGAATCCTACCTCGAGTATGGATGCGTGTGATGTCCTTAAGTTAGGTTTAAGTAGTTCTAGGGGACTGATGACCTCAGATGTTAAGTCCCATAGTGCTCAGAGCCATTTGAACCATTTTTGGAAGACATATTCTCCTAGTTATTAAATCATTACATCGTTTTGTCTGGTCGTGTACATAATTCGTCGGAAAGGAAGATGTAGGGTTATACAGAGTGATCATAATTAAAGCTAAACTTTCAAAACGCTGTAGAAATAACGTCACTGATCAGAATGACGTCAAACTGCAAAGGAATATTATCGGGGACGGGGGAAAACGTATGGCAGAAGAAAAAAAAATAGTGTGAAAATTGATTAATAGATGGCGCTGTACGTGTCGAAGTACATAAATGAAAACACCTGTCATGCGCACGACCCATTGAAGTTGATATAAACACGCCGGTTATATGGCTATTCCTTTTTCACGTCTGCGACGTTCACCATGACTGTCTAAAAAATGGTTCAAACGGCTCTAAGCACTATGGGACTTAACGTCTGAGGTCATCAGTCCCCTAGACTTACAACTACTTAAACCTAACTAACGTAAGGACATCACAGACATCCATGCCCGAGGCAGGATTCGAACCTGCGACCGTAGCGGCCGCTTGGTTCCGGACTGAGGCGCCTAGAACCGCTCGTCCACAGTGACCGGTTTAAATTCATTGGAGCTTTTTTGTTCTGTATCCTCCTTCCTGTTGACCTGCCAGCAAGAGAGAGACCTTTACTTCAGAATTTCTTGCTCGCATGGAAGTGGACGATGGTTGATGATTGGCCGTGGAACATTTTGTGGACAGAGGAAGCCCACTTCCATCTGACGGGATATGTCAATACACAGACCTGTCGAACATGGACAGCGGAGAAATCCACGCGCAAAGCAACCAGCACCACTTCATCGTGGAAAGGTCACTGTGTGGTTAGGGTTTACGGCATTATTTATCATAGGGCCATATTATTTCGAAGAGACAGGTGCTTCCTGTCCCGTTACCTGTACCGTCACTGGTAAGCGCTATGAGTGTCTTTTGCGCATCCACGTCATTCCAACTCTCCAACAGCGTGGATGTGTGGATAGGATCATTTTCATGCAACATGGCGCACCTCTGCACTTGCAAATCCAGTTGAGCAGCCCCTGAAGCGCCATTTCGGAAATGCTATAATTATCAACCGTCATTTCCCTACAGACTGGCCGTCCCGGTTATCTAACCTCCTGGCTGTCGGGCTATATGAAAGATGTGTTCAGTGATCCGATTACAAACTCAGCTCCATTGAAGTCACGCATTGCACAACACATTCTGAACGTGACCCCGGAAACACTCCGATCAGTTGTGAAACTTTCTGTTTCTCGATTTCAACTTGTTGCAGAAAACAGTGGAGAGCATACTGAACATGTTTCTCGCCAGTCACATGGAAATTAGTCATCGGATTTGATTTTGATTGATGCTTTTTATGCGGTTTTTGGCCTCAGGACATTAAAAAATCGATTTTTCCCATACGATGTAATATGAATTTGCCGTGGTGGATGGGTTTACGTAACAAACAGTATCACACATGCACACCCATGCACGCCGAGTCGTACTGTTTGTTTAGTGTCAAACGTACACCTTAGGAATTGTTTGATGATTCATTTGTCATTTGTAGTCGACCACTATTAAATTATGATGCTTACAGCGTCACCTACTGCTACATTTTGTAACTATTTATTTTTCTTCTGCCATACTCTTTCTCTCTTCTCCGATAATATTCCGTAGCAATTTGACGTCATTCTGACCAATGGTGCTATTTCTACAGGGGTTTGAAAGTTTAACTTTAATTATAACCACCCTGTATATCAATCTCCCAGATTTTTGTGTAACAGTACAGTTGTGGGGATAGGTATAATGTGGGAGATGGGTGGTGGGAAAATATGAGATTCAGGATACAGATAGCTAGGATAGAGGCGAGGCCGAGGTCAAGAGGAGGAAAGAAAAGATAGCGGTGTGAAGAAAGCGGAGCCCTACAATCGGTGCGTGACAGGGAGAAAAGATTAGATCTGATCAGATGTCTGATAGATGTCAGGATAAATTTCGTTGTCAGGGAGTGGGAATCTGCTAAAATTGATCCGGAAGAGGATATGGACTGTAGAGTGGGTGGGAAGTGCCGATATATGCGCGGCAGCACAATGCCGATATATGCGCGGCAGCACAAAAGACTGCAGGCTTTCAAATGAAGTGATGAAAGGATGTGAGGTGGTGGCCCTCAACTAGTTTTGGCTGGTTTCGTTTTCTAGGGGCTGGGATACGTAGTTGCCGCATTACAAGCCAAATACTGCCGAGTCTACAGTATTGATAAGAATACACTCATGAATCGAATGGTCGAAGGTTTGCATCACTCAGCAATTGCGAATTGTGAAGGTAAAATATAAATTAATGCAAGATTTCAACTAAATAAAATCTGCAGGTACTATCTTAACGACTTTAAATTATGAGTATGATAGTAGAAGTACTTTTGAAAATGCGGTATGTTTCTGGAAAACACTTATTGGTGTCGATGTTCTAGCAATTAAATAAAATATAAGTTGAATAACAGGGAAACAATAGATTCCTACTTCACGTAATTTGTTATGAACAACAACATAGCTCGCGAGATATTCACTTCTGAACGCATGCTACGTCTTCACTGCAGAAGCCACGAAAATTACACAAGAGCACGGGTCGGCACTCCGAAATATTTCTATCCTCCGCGCCCACGCACAAACTACTCCACTGTCCAAGTCTTTCCGCCGGCTGTCCGTCCGTCGCGCCGTCGCGTCTAGCGCCTCCCGTGTCCCGTGCCGTACTCTCTAGAACTCCCCTGTGTCCTCTCCGGAAACGATGCTTCTCCCCGACTTCCGTAAGTCTCTCTTAGTAACGAGCACTGTGATTAGGTAGAGCGCTCCCGCCATGTCTCGAAGCCAACGTACACTCACAAACATATTGAAACACATATGAAATACTGGATTTGCATTTAAATAATTTCAAATTAAATAAATATTGCTACGGCTGGACCATAAACATACTCTAGCACACATTATTGACTACATAAACAAATTAAATAAAAATGTATCAAAGGAATAGCAACAAAAGGTAGGCCAATAGCCTAATGTCTCTGTGCTTTCTAAAACACAGTAAATATTTAACAAATTTCTTCATGAATGGTATATATCGGATTCAAACAAAGACATAGATGAATAAATATATTTATAAGCATGCTGCTACCATTTTTTCGTGTAACTGTGGAGTACTTATGGCCTGACGAGATCGATAGTAATCATCCACTTTGACCTCCACTAACTCATGTGCTATTTAAGTTACATGCCTGTATTTCATACCAATTTAGGTTTACACTACTAGCTTTCTAAAGACAAGTAGATCGACGAAATCGGATGAACCGTTTAGATTTTGGAAATATGTTGCTGGTGTTACTTGTATAATTTATCGACAGATGCTAAATTTTAAAGTAATAAATATATTGAAAATCTGATTACACCATCAGAATCGTCGTGCAAATAATGATAACGTACATGTTTCTTTTTGAGGTATCACGATTCATCTGGATACTATTAATTTCTATAGAAACTGTGAAATGTCTGCCATTGTTTCACAAAGTCCGCCATCTTTGGCACTCCCAGCGTGTCTCCTTCATCGACACAGCGTCACAATGGAATTCCCAGCCACGAGGCTGGACCACGCACTGGGCTACCCCTCTCGTCCAGCTAACGTTCGCCACCACGTGTTTGCTGCCGGGCCCCGGCTGGCCGAGCGGCCCGTGCGGCCACGCCTTAGAATATTTTCAGGGCGTCACAATTCGCCCGTTACCCCACAGTGATTTGGGGAAAACAATGTGATTGTTAGTTATGACCTAACGAAACTACACTCATCTGGTCATAAATGTAGGCTCTCTGATTGCTCTGGGAGATAGCTGATCGGAAAACTGTCTTGTTAGAGTAAAGCATCACTTGATGCACACAATTACAGACTCTTTTCCTAAAGTGCAATTCAACATTGACAGAAGTGCTGGTCTGTTTGAGACTTGAATAGCACTGGTGTTCTAACTAATTGATAGTGACTGCTCCATCAGAGGTTACGAACTGGGGTAGAGTTCTTCCAGGCTCGGCTCTATATTGACCTCTGTGCGATGGCGCTGGAATGCTGAGGGAGAGGGTGTGTTTTCACGAGTGACTTTCACTTGTCATTGCGGACTGCAACGAGACACCGCTGATGTCTATGATATCGATGTGGGTTGTCGACTTTGGTATGACACTCTGACCTTGGAAGATACCACATTTTGGAGTTGACTAAATGGGAATTACACCATATACAGTGATCCATTACAGGATATGTTGAATGGAATGGTCTACCGAGTACAGAAAACGTTCTGAGAGTAAATCGAAGAAAGACGAAAGTAATGAGAACCAGCAGAAATGAGAACATTGAGAAACTTAACGTGATAATTGGAGATCACGATGTAGATTTTTATATTTATTACCAGAATCGCCATCTTGTTCTATCTTCTACTAGTATTTTCACTTCTTCTTATCCTATTCCTTGCTGTTGACCTTCTGCTTCAACTGATCGTCTCAACATCTGCCATATTAATGTAGATGAAGTTAAGGAATTGTGCCAACTAGACAGCAAGGACCAAAGAGGACTTAAAAAGCAGACTAGCACTGGCAAGAAGGGCTTCCTGGTAAAGGGAAGTCCGCTACTATCGAACATAGATCTTGATTGAGGAAGAAAGTTCTCAGAATGTACGTTTAGAGCACAGCATTGTACGGCAGTGAGACATGGACAGAGGGAAAACAGGAAAAAAGAGATTCGAGGCATTTGAGATATGGTGCTACACAAGAATGTTGAAAATTTGGTAGACTGATAAAGTAAGGAATGAGGAGACTCACCTCAGAATCGGCGACGTAAGGGTTATACGGAACGCACTGGCAAGAAGAAGGAACAGGATGATAGGACATCTGGTAAGACCTCAGGGGTTAACTTCCATGGTACTAGAGGGCACTGTAGAGGGTGAAAACTGTAGAGGAAGAAAGAGATCGTGATACATGCAGCGAATAATTGAGAGGAAAAGGTTGGCACAGGAGAGGAATTCGTGGCGGGCTGTATCAGACCAGTTCAAAAACAGGTAAGTCAGGAAAAAAACTATTATGTGTTCGTGAGCAGTATTTGTCGGAAAGAGAGACGTAGGGTTACACATCATTCTTCCCAGGTTTTATGTAACAGCTCATTTGTGGAGGTAGGTGAGGACTGTTGGTAGGAAAACATGGGGCTCGGGCTAGAGATAGAATTGGGGTGAGGTGGAGGCCAAGATGAGGAAAGAAAATATGATGCCTCTTCTTCTTGATGATTTGGTTTGATTTGTACTTGGCCTCGGCTAAAACTCGGCGACAGTCGGTAGAGTGTTGAGATCGTTATCAAGTTACGAAGACGACGTTACACAAAACAACAGTGCTGAACCGAAATGTCGACGTGCGTGAGATATTTACTTCACCAAGAATCGTAATTAATCGTTCGTAATCGATGTTTAACTGATTAATGACGAAATATTAGTGATAAAACCAATACAGTCACATCCACAACAAATTCCCTACAAGCTGGTCGTAATTTCAAGTATCTAAGAAATCGTAACAGTGGGCTTGTTATTTCAGTCAAAGATTCTACACAAGCGCCGAGCGCTACAGTCAAATATTATCGCTGTGCGTAATTATTACTAGGGAGTTTCATGTCAATAATTTGATAGAATTTTAAATCACAAATGCATGACTTGGCACGAGAGGCTGTTTTATTGCACAATATCAGTCACTTCCTAACCGAGCCTTGAGAAGAAAACTTTCCCAGGTGTTGGGGGGATTTAAATTATATGCTTCGGACATATCACTGAAGTTCCATAAACCACTGGCTATTATTAATGAAAATTGTCTATCAGTGTTCGTTGCCTAAATCACTGTCTAAGAATCGTTTAGTTCAATTATCTAGTTAAAAGTTCACTTTATTATAGTAGGTTAAAGTCCTCCGTTCGAATTCTATTGCCGTGATATTTGAAGTCAGAAGATCGTATTACTGCGTCATAATAGATCGCAATTATTTAATCTCAAAAAACAATCTAAGCGCGCCTACATGTACGAGCATTCAAATATATGACCTGCTTCGGCTGACTCTCGTAACGTAGTGACATTGCATTGAATTATACTTAGTCATTACTCACGATCCCCAAAGAGTACTCACACGGAGTATTCTTTGGGATCACTGGTTCTACTTTGTGAATGTTAATTTATGCTAATTTTGTGATTTATTATGATTTTGATTTTAATTTTACTGAAATTTAATCTTTCTTTCGTAGATTGCTAAATTGTCAAGTCTTAGATTCCTGATTTAATTACTTGTTATTCTCGTAATAATAGTGATAAATGGAACTTCGTTCGCTTTTTTGGGGTATTGGGAGCTAATTTTTGATTTTTATTTCTCGTCCGAGGAAGTGGCATTACAAAAAGGAATGGATGTGGAGGGAGCGGGATCCTGAAGTCGGAAAGGGGTAGAGAGGAGAGGGTTAGATCTGGTCGAATGGCTAGATGTCAGGACCGATTTCGTTGTCGGGGAGTGGGATTGGTTAAAGGTGCTATGGAAGAGGATATGGGGAGTATCGAAGTGCCGAGTGGGTGGGATTTTTTGATATATTCGTGACAATATAGCAGGATACGTGATTAGCGGAAGACAACGGGATCGCTGAAGTCAACTTAACGGGAAGCATAGGATATACAGAGGAGTTCAGTGTGTGAGGAGAGGTGGGGATTCATCGACGGGGTGTTAAACCCCAGTTCTACGTACAGGCAAGAGGTGTACCCTATGGGAAGACCTCATCCCAATCCTGTCTGTAGCTCGAATCCTATGTTTTGCGTACCAGCCATCCTCCCATCTTATACCTGCCTCCACAACTGTGCTGTTACATAAAACCCGAGAGGAATGATGTATAACCCTACGTCTCCCTTTCCGATCCACTCACGAACAAATAAAAGTTTTTCTTCTGACTCACCTGTCTGCGGATTGGTTTGACGCCACGAATTCCTCTCCTGTGCCGGCCGCGGTGGTCTAGCGGTTCTAGGCGCGCAGTCCGGAACCGCGCGACTGCTACGGTCGCAGGTTCGAATCCTGGCTCGGGCATGGATGTGTGTGATGTCCTTAGGTTAGTTAGGTTTAAGTAGTTCTAAGTTCTAGGGGACTGATGACCTCAGATGTTAAGTCCCATAGTGCTCAGAGCCATTATTGAACCTCTCCTGTGCCAACCTTTTCTTATCAGAGTAGCACTTGCAAGCTACGTCCTCAATTATTTTCTGCTTGTATTACAACCTCTGTCTTCGTCTACAATTTTTACCCGAACAGGTCCACAGTCCCAACCTCTGCAATAGGTGATTATGATTAGTATGACGACGGTGATCAATTAGAGTACGGGGCTTTTCGTTTACTCTTTGAGGCCTGCTTCCCTCGGAATGAGCACCGGCGGAAGACTGCGCGGGTACTCAGCGGGTGCCGCAAGAGGGCGTGAGCGCCGGGTTCCGCCGCGGTGGGCTCCTCGCCACGCCGCAGCGCATGCGCCGCGGCTGGATGGAGTCACGTCACGGCCGGCGTAACCGCAAGGCGCGCCACCTCCATAAACAGAAGCTAAATTGCCGGCCCCATAACCCGGTCGGGCCGGACCGGCGAACAAAACGACGGCGGTGGCGGAGAGCCGGGCCGGCCGCCGCTGGCGCTGGCCGCGGCGCAAAAAAGCAGGCGCCCCGCCGCCGCCGCCGCCGCCCGCTGCCTGCCGGGGTCATCACACACCTGCGGCGCCGGCGCCCGCTCCCGCTCCGCGCTGCGCCGCCAGCCCAGCCAGCGCCTCTCCTCCCACGATCCTTGTTGGATTAAGGCGAAACTTGGACTCTAGCGGAGTCGGCTTTGACCAGTGACGTACTGAACATGCTACGAAACGCGGAAACATTATTGCCATTTATTATCTACTAAAGTTTTCATTTTTTTGAAACAACAAAATTTTCTCTTCGCAGTAATAACAATAACAACACCCAACAGTTAATAACCATTCAAATTACCATAACAGCTAACGAATCCGGCAATATTCCGCAACTGCTGCATATGTACAGAAACTGAATATACGAGGGTGAGTCAAATGAAAACCTTAAATATTTTTTTAAAAATATTATTTATTGTGCAGAAGTGGTACAAAGCTGAATCACTTTTCAACACAATCTCCCCCACGCTCAATGCAAGTCCTCCAGCGCTTACAAAGTGCATAAATCCCTTTAGAAAAAAGTTCTTTTGGTAGTCCGTACAACCACTCATGCACCGCGTGGTGTACCTCTTCATCAGAACGGAACTTCTTTCCTCCCATTGCCTCTTTGAGTGGTCCAAACATATGGAAATCACTTGGGGCAAGGTCTGGTGAGTATGGTGGATGAGGAAGACACTCAAAATGCAGGTCTGTGATTGTTGCAACTGTTGCAAGGGCAGTGTAGGGCCTTGCATTGTCATGTTGCAACAGGACACCTGCTGACAGCAATCCACGTCTCTTTGATTTGATTGCAGGCCGCAGATGATTTTTTAGGAGATTTGCGTATGATGCACTTGAGACAGTGGTCCCTCTAGACGTGTAATGCTCCAAAATGACGCCTTTTTCGTCCCAAAAGAGTGTCAGCATAACCCTTCCTGCTGATGGTTCTGTTCGAAACTTCTTTGCTTTTGGTGATGAGGAATGGTGCCAATCCTTGCTCGCTCTCTTCGTTTCCGGTTGGTGGAAGTGAACCCAGGTTTCGTCCCCAGTAACGATTTTTGCAAGGAAGCCATCACCTTCTCATTCAAAGTGTCGAAGCAGTTCTTCACAAGCATCAACACGTCCTTCTCTCATTTCAGGAGTCAACTGCCTTGGCGCCCATCTTACAGACACTTTGTGAAACTGGAGCACATTATGCACAATGTGGTTTGCTGACCCATGACTAATCTGTAAACATGCTGCATTGTCATTCAGTGTCACTCGGCAGTTTTCCTTCACTACGGCTTCAACTGCTGCAATGTTCTGTGGAGTCACAACTCATTGTGCCTGACCTGGACGATGAGCACTCCACTGAAGCAACACCATTTATGAACTTCCTACTCCATTCGTAGACTTGCTGCTGTGACAGACATGCATCACCGTACTAAACCTTCATTCACCGATGAATTTCAGTAGGTTTCACACATTTACTACGCAAAAACCCAATACCAGAACTTTGTGGAAAGTGAGGCGGCCATCTTTATACTGATACTGCGACGGTATGTGTGCATCTGCACTATGCTGCCACCTACAGGCCATTCTGCAAGCTGTTTGTAGCACGCTTGCCAGCTTACAGGATAACGGCGCGAAATTTCGATTTGTTATTACAAATTTAAGGTTTTCATTTGACTCACCCTCGTTCATCCTAAATTTCTTGTCCCCCCCCCCTCTCAGCTCATCTTCTCATTCCCCCCTCTCCCTACGCACTTATCTCTCTGTGCATAACTCATCCCCCCTCTCTCTGTTCATTTCCTCCTCCCCACCCCGTCTATGTCCATTTCCGCCTCAAATTTCAGTAGCTCTGTATATCTCCCTCCCCCTATCTCTCCATGCATAACCTCCTCCCCCTCCTCTCTCTCTCCACCTCCTTCTTTCCCCTCTCTATTTCGATTTCCGTCTGGATGTTCAGTTGAGTACTGTCAAAAAATTTGAAGTAAATCTGTCAAGATCTTTTCGAGATGTTGAGTAACAAAACCTTTCGCCTTTACATATTACACATACATTTCACATGAAGTAGTCCGAATGTTAGAGTAACGTGTACAAGTTTGAAGCAAATCTGTCAAGAAATTTTCGAAGTTTGTGGTAACTACACTTTCCCTTAATGCACACAAAAACAAAAGTTTCGCATCACCACGGTTCCGGGAGTTTAGGAACCTGTACAGAAAATTGGAATAGAGATCAACATAAACATCATATCCGCCTTTTTATTGCTCATGAAAATCACACATTGCGCGTTGTACGAACATACACCCAGACCTTCAGAGGTGGTGGTCCAGATTGCTGTACACGCCGGAACCCCTAATATCCAGTAGCACTTCCTCTTGCTTTGATGCATGCCTGTATTCATCTTGGCATACTATCCACATGAGCCGGCCAAGGTGGCCGAGCGGTTCTAGGCGCTTCAGTCCGGAACCGCGCGACTGCTACGGTCGCAGGTGCGAATCCTACCTCGGGCGTGGATGTGTGTGATGTCCTTAGGTTAGTTAGGTTGAAGTAGTTCTAAGTTCTAGGGGACTGATGACCTCAGATGTTAAATCCCATAGTGCTCAGAGTCATTTCAACCATATCCACAAGTTCATCAAGGCACTGTTGGTCCAGATTGTCCCACTCATCAACGGCAATTTGGCGTAGATCAAATGGTTCAAATGGCTCTGAGCACTATGGGATTCAACAGCTGTGGTCAACAGTCCCCTAGAACTTAGAACTACTTAAACCTAACTAACCTAAGGACATCACACACATCCATGCCCGAGGCAGGATTCGAACCTGCGACCATAGCAGTCGCGCGGTTCCGGACTGAAGCACCTAGAACCGGGCGTAGATCCGTCAGAGTGGTTGGTGGGTCACGAAGTCTATAAACAGCCCTTTTCAATCTATTCCAGGCATTTTCGATAGGGTTCATGTCTGGAGAACATGCTGGCCACTCTAGTCGAGCGATGCCGTTATCCTGAAGGAAGTTATTCACAAAATGTGCACGATGGGGGCGCGAACTGTCGTCCATGAAGACGAATGCCTCGCTCATATGCTGTCGATATCTACATCTACATGAATATTATGCAAATCACATATAATTACCTCGCAGAGCGTTCATCGAACCACCTTCACAATTCTCAGCCGGCCGCGATGGCCGAGCGGTTCTAGGCGCTACAGTCTGGACCGCGCGACCGCTACGGTCGCAGGTTCGAATCCTGCCTCGGGCATGGATGTGTGTGATGTCCTTAGGTTAGTTAGGTTTAAGTAGTTGTAGATGACCTCAGAAGTTAAGTCCCATAGTGCTCAGAGCCATTTTTGAGCCACAATTCTCTATTATTTCAATCTCGTAAGGCGCGCCGAAAGAATGAACACCTATATCTTTCCGTACGAGCTCTGATTTCCCTTATTTTATCGTGGTGATCGTTTCTCCCTATGTAGGTCGGTGTCAACAAAATATTTTCGCATTCGGACGAGAAAGTTGGTGATTGGAATTTCGTGAGAGGATTCCGTCGCAACGAAAGGCGCCTTTCTTTTAATGATGGCCAGCCCAAATCCTGTATCATTTCTGTGACACTCTCTCCCATATTTCGCGATAATACAAAACGTGCTGCCTTTCTTTGAACTTTTTCGATGTACTCCGTCAGTCCTACCTTGTAAGGACTCCATACCGCGCAGCAGTATTCTAAAAGTGGACGGACAAGCGTAGTGTAAGCAGTCTCCTTAGTAGATCTGTTACATTTTCTAAATGTCCTGCCAATAAAACGCAGTCTTTGATTAGCCTTCCCCACAACATTTTCTATGTGTTCCTTCCAATTTAAGCTGTTCGTACTTGTAACACATAGGTATTTAGTTGAATTTACAGCTTTTAGATTAGACTGATTTATCGTGTAACCGAAGTTTAACGAATTCCTTTTAGCACTCATGTGGATGACCTCACACTTTTCGTTATTTAGGGTCAACTGCCAATTTTCACACCATTGAGATATCTTTTCAAAATCGCATTGCAATTTGTTTTGATCTTCTGGTGACTTTATTAGTCGATAAACGACAGCGTCATCTGCAAACAACCTAAGAAGGCTGCTCAGATTGTCTCCCAAATCGTTTGTATAGATAAGGAACAGCAAAGGGGAACGCCAGAAATCACTTCTGGTTTACTCGATGACTTTCCATCAATTACTACGAACTGTGACCTCTCTGACAGGAGATCACAAATCCAGTCATATTCCATAAGCACGCAATTTCACTACAAGCCGTTTGTGTGGTCCAGTGTCAAAAGTCTTCCGGAAATCCAGAAATACGGAATCGATCTGAAATCCCTTGTCAATAGCACTCAACACTTCATGTGAATAAAGAGCTAGTTGTGTTTCATGTTGTTGTTGTTGTTGTGGTCTTCAGTCCCGAGACTGGTTTGATGCAGCTCTCCATGCTACTCTATCCTGTGCAAGCTTCTTCATATCCCAGTACCTAGCGCAACCTACATCCTTCTGAATCTGCTTAGTGTATTGATCTCTTGGTCTCCCTCTACGATTTTTACCCTCCACGCTGCCCTCCAATGCTAAATTTGTGATCCCTTGATGCCTCAAAACATGTCCTACCAACCGATCCCTTCTTCTAGTCAAGTTGTGCCACAAACTTATCTTCTCCCCAATCCTATTCAATACCTCCTCATTAGTTACGTGACCTACCCACCTTATCTTCAGCATTCATCTGTAGCACCACATTTCGAAAGCTTCTATTCTCTTCTTGTCCAAACTATTTATCGTCCATGTTTCACTTCCATACATGGCTACACTCCATACAAATACTTTCAGAAACGACTTCCTGACACTTAAATCTATACTCGATGTTAACAAATTTCTCTTCTTCAGAAACGCTTTCCTTGCCATTGCCAGTCTACATTTTATATCCTCTCTACTTCGACCATCATCAGTTATTTTACTCCCTAAATAGCAAAACTCCTTTACTACTTTAAGTGTCTCATTTCCTAATCTAATCCCCTCACCATCACCCGATTTAATTTGACTACATTCCATTATCCTCGTTTTGCTTTTGTTGATGTTCATCTTATATCCTCCTTTCAAGACCCTGTCCATTCCGTTCAACTGCTCTTCCAAGTCCTTTGCTGTCTCTGACAGAATTACAATGTCATCGGCGAACCTCAAAGTTTTTACTTCTTCTCCATGAATTTTAATACCTACTCCGAATTTTTCTTTTGTTTCCTTTACTGCTTGCTCAATATACAGATTGAATAACATCGGGGAGAGCCTACAACCCTGTCTCACTCCTTTCCCAACCACTGCTTCCCTTTCATGCCCCTCGACTCTTATAACTGCCATCTGGTTTCTGTACAAATTGTAAATAGCCTTTCGCTCCCTGTGTTTTACCCCTGCCACCTTCAGAATTTGAAAGAGAGTATTTCAGTTAACGTTGTCAAAAGCTTTCTCTAAGTCTACAAATGCTAGAAACGTAGGTTTGCCTTTTCTTAATCTTTCTTCTAAGATAAGTCTTAAGGTTAGTATTGCCTCACGTGTTCCAATATTTCTACGGAATCCAAACTGATCTTCCCCGAGGTCGGCTTCTACCAGTTTTTCCATTCGTCTGTAAAGAATTCGCGTTAGTATTTTGCAGCTGTGACTTATTAAACTGATAGTTCGGTAATTTTCACATCTGTCAACACCTGGTTTCTTTGGGATTGGAATTATTATATTCTTCTTGAAGTCTGTGGGTATTTCGCCTGTCTCATACATCTTCCTCACCAGATGGTAGAGTTTTGTCATGACTGGCTCTCCCAAGGCCATCAGTAGTTCTAATGGAATGTTGTCTACTCCGGGGGCCTTGTTTCGACTCAGGTCTTTCAGTGCTCTGTCAAACTCTTCACGCAGTATCTTATCTCCCATTTCATCTTCATCTACATCCTCTTCCATTTCCATAATATTGTCCTCAAGTACATCGCCCTTGTATAGACCCTCTATATACTCCTTCCACCTTTCTGCCTTCCCTTCTTTGCTTAGAACTGGGTTGCCATCTGAGCTCTTGATGTTCATACAAGTGGTTCTCTTCTCTCCAAAGGTCTCTTTAATTTTCCTGTAGGCAGTATCTATCTTACCCCTAGTGAGACAAGCCTCTACATCCTTACATTTGTCCTCTAGCCATCCCTGCTTAGCCATTTTGCACTTCCTGTCGATCTCATTTTTGAGACCTTTGTATTCCTTTTTGCCTGCTTCATTTACTGCATTTTTATATTTTCTCCTTTCATCAATTAAATTCAATATTTCTTCTATAACCCAAGGATTTCTATTAGCCCTCGTCTTTTTACCTACTTGACCTTCTGCTGCCTTCACTACTTCATCCCTCAGAGCTACCCATTCTTCTTCTACTGTATTTCTTTCCCCCATTTCTGTCAATTGTTCCCTTATGCTCTCCCTGAAACTCTCTACAACCTCTGGTTCTTTCAGTTTATCCAGGTCCCATCTCCTTAAATTCCCACCTTTTTGCAGTTTCTTCAGTTTCAATCTGCAGTTCATAACCAATAGATTGTGGTCAGAATCCACATCTGCCCCTGGAAATGTCTTACAATTTAAAACCTGGTTCCTAAATCTCTGTCTTACCATTATATAATCTATCTGATACCTTTTAGTATCTCCAGGATTCTTCCAGGTATACAACCTTCTTTTATGATTCTTGAACCAAGTGTTAGCTATGATTAAGTTATGCTCTGTGCAAAATTCTACAAGGCGGCTTCCTCTTTCATTTCTTTCCCCCAATCCATATTCACCTACTATGTTTCCTTCTCTCCGTTTTCCTACTGACGAATTCCAGTCACCCATGACTATTAAATTTTCGTCTCCCTTCACTACCTGAATAATTTCTTTTATCTCGTCATACATTTCATCAATTTCTTCATCATCTGCAGAGCTAGTTGGCATATAAACTTGTACTACTGTAGTAGGTGTGGGCTTTGTGTCTATCTTGGCCACAATAATGCGTTCACTATGCTGTTTGTAGTAGCTAACCCGCACTCCTATTTTTTTATTCATTATTAAACCTACTCCTGCATTACCCCTACTTGATTTTGTATTTATAACCCTGTAATCACCTGACCAGAAGTCTTGTTCCTCCTGCCACCGAACTTCACTAATTCCCACTATATCTAACTTTAACCTATCCATTTCCCTTTTTAAATTTTCTAACCTACCTGCCCGATTAAGTGATCTGACATTCCACGCTCCGATACATAGAATGCCAGTTTTCTTTCTCCTGATAATGACATCCTCTTGAGTAGTCCCCGCCCGGAGATCCGAATGGGGGACTATTTTACCTCCGGAATATTTTACCCAAGAGGACGCCATCATCATTTAACCATACAGTAAAGCTGCATGCCCTTGGGAAAAATTACAGCCGTAGTTTCCCCTTGCTTTCAGCCGTTCGCAGTACCAGCACAGCAAGGCCGTTTTGGTTAATGTTACAAGGCCAGATCAGTCAATCATCCAGACTGTTGCCTCTGCAACTACTGAAAAGGCTGCTGCCCCTCTTCAGGAACCACATGTTTGTCTGTCCTCTCAACAGATACTCCTCCGTTGTGGTTGCACCTACGGTACGGCCATCTGTATCGCTGAGGCACGCAAGCCTCCCCACCAACGGCAAGGTCCATGGTTCATGGGGGAAGTTGTGTTTCATAAGAACGATGTTTTCTAAACCCACGCTGACTGTGTGTCAACTTTCAAGGACACCTTTGTAAAACATTTGATTGACAGTTTGTCCTTGAGGAACAAATTCTTTACGCACGATGCCCCAATTGTCAACAAAGCAAATCACCATTGTTTTGATCCTCACTTTGCCACTTTGTCTCAGGATCGTACCCAAAAAACCAGGATTCATCACTTGTGACACACGACTGAACCATTCTTAGTAATTAAAAATCCTCTCAAGGAGGTCAACACACACTTTTCTTTGATTGTCCTTCTGCTCAGTTGGGATGTTTTAGGGCGCTATTTTGGCACGAACCTTTCGCATGTGCAAATCGTCGGTCAAAATCTTATGCAGGTGAAAATGTTTAACCGGTCACCTATCATCCTCATTGTTAAACGGTGGTCTGATCCCAGAAGAACAAGCACAGGCTCCAGGTTTTCGTCCGTTTTTGATGTTGAAAGTCTCCCTCACACGGGTTCATCTTCAACATGTTCTCCGCCTTCGAAAAATGATTTGCGTCAGCGAAAAACTTGTGCTCTTGGTAAAGAATGTTCTCCATAGGCCTGTTTCAAATTTTCAGAGGTCACATTCGCGTATTCCCCAAGTTCAGCTCAAAACTTTATGGCATAACGTTGCTCTAATTTCTGCTGTTCCATTTTCGTAACAGACAACAATATCACAACTTCACTGATGGCGCTGTCAAACATTACGTGGTGGCTGTACGAAGCTGAAACTCGGGCTGAGGATCTGGAAGGGATGAACACACCGGTCTGCACAAGTAGAACAACACAGCGTTGCCACATCATTCGTAGTGTTGTCGGTCTCATCACTTTTCTCACACACGTCGGATTATGCGGACAGCATGTGGGGGGAGCCGGCCGCGAGCGTAAACAAACAAGAACTTAGACCGCCTGAGGGCAGAGGAGTGGTGCTCGAGAACAAGCCCCGCCTCCATCTCGCAGCGCGGACAGCTCGTGTCCGTGTTGTCTGCATCTACGAAAGCAGGACGGACCTATGGTCGTACAAGGCCACGATCCTTTCTGGCCTCGTGGGAGTCGCTCTCAGACCCCTTTATGGACCAGGATTACTCTCTTCAGTTATTTCAGAATAAGAAAAGAATGGGCAACGAACAACACAAAGCAAAAAGCGCCACACAGAGCATTGGGTAGTGGCTACAGAGCAACTGTTTGCAGAGGTTGGCAGTGGTAGTTCAGGCCTGACCTTAACAGGTATCTTAAGCAACCATATTTTACAACCAACCCTCCCCCCTCTAAAAAAGACTGCCAAATTTTGATACATAAACAACGCAGACAGCTTTCTATTACGAAAATTTGCTACACTGGGAAAAAATCGTATTACAATTACTGGGATCAACAACCTATAACCAAATCAAACATTTCTTGGAAAGGAAACGAAGCGAATACCGTAGAAACAACATCTACAACTCTAGATCTGACGTCACGACACGCAGTACGAACTAAGAACTCATTTGTTATTTGGTGGAAATGACACTTTAGCCATATAGATCACGTGAAGACTCTGACACGCACTTCCGAATACATGTACGTACCAACAGTAAATCGAAATGGTTATTAGAAGAAGAACTTTTACTATTTTTAGGAACGAAAACGAATCGAATATCATAAAAACGGCCCCTATAGCTATAGAGGAGACCTCTATACAGAGTACCGACTAAAAATAAAATATGCATCTTAAAAAAATCGAGGTTAGTATTGAAAAATACGCTTTACCTGTATAGCTCAAATGGAGGCCACAATAGGCAATTTCAGATATATCTATTAATATGTATAAGTAGTAAACTGAACCGGTTATCACAAAGAGACGTTTAACCATTTATTTTTTATTTTTAACGTACCGAGTATCATAAAAAACATCCAGCTTTAGTGGGAATCATGATAAACAGCACTAATTTTAAAAAAAATTATTGCTAAGAAGAAAAGACTGATAAAATGACTAAAATAATGTTGTTATTACTTCTGAAACCCAACAGACAGTATTTTGTTTCTCATACCCAACAGAGATTAAAAATGTAATTGTTCTAGAAACCGCCGGCTAGAGTGGCAGTGCGGTTCTAGGCGCTACGGTCTGGAGCCGAGCGACCGCTACGGTCCCAGGTTCGAGTCCTGCTTCGGGCATGGATGTGTGTGATGTCCTTAGGTTAGTTAGGTTTAATTAGTTCTAAGTTCTAGGCGACTGATGACCTCAGAAGTTAAGCCGCATAGTGCTCAGAGCCATTTTTTCTAGAAAGCAACGACAATATGACAACAAACAGCGCTATAAATATGACTATACAGAAATGCATTTTAAAATGCTCTCACAAAAAATGATGTCAGGGCAGCCATTACCGCTACGTCACTGCTCAAAGCCGACTGTTATAATCGACGTCTGAGGACGAGTCATCACTGTGGAGACTGGCTTCATGCGGAACAGCGCTGCTTCCTCTCCTGTGTCAGTCTCTCGATACTCAGGATTACGTTCACGCCCAGCGTTCTCAACTACTTGTTGGGTATGTTCCAGTCTCTGTCTTTTGTCTTGATACGGAGGACCGATAAGTAACGAGGACTGAATTTTACTTGAGTTTATAGTGCTTGTGACCGTGAGCGTTCCCACAATGACAACTTAAAATTGTTTTTATACTTGGTATGTTGCGCAAAATGTGCTGTTTGTATAGAAAGCCTCAAATAACGTACGCCGTCGATGACTCAATTTAGTGTCGAAGCAGATTAGGAGTCGTGGATTTTTCGTATCAGACCTAGCAATTCAATTGCTTTCAGTACATCTGATCGTATGTTTTTAACTTTTAGTGATTATACTGGCTCGGCTCATTCGAGCGCACATGAAGCAGATTAGGAGTCGTGGATTTTTCGTATCAGACCTAGCAATTCAATTGCTTTCAGTACATCTGATCGTATGTTTTTAACTTTTAGTGATTATACTGGCTCGGCTCATTCGAGCGCACATGAAGTTAAAAAGACATATAAAGTTTTACGAGTAAATATAACTTTCAGTAATCATCATAATCTCAACAGTTTATCGTCGTTGTCTTAACAATCACAGATAATGTTTGAGTCGGACATTCACATGAAGGACAGTCAAGACTATCAGCGAAGAGTTAATTTTTGTTTTAAGAACTTCAATAGAAATAAAATTTTCTTATCAAACATGCAAATTATATTCAGTTTTTATGTAATATATATTGTCCATCAATTTAGAAGGCGTGGTATATGTTTTCCTTTGATAAATCCATTCTATAACGACGCTTTTATTAATTTAAATTTTTGTAATATTTTTGGACTAGAGGTGTACGTTTCATTTTTAATAATTTCAATTAAATTAACTTCTGGCAAGAATATCGAAGCAATGTCGTTCCCCTGTTAATGACATCAAGTAAGAGTGTCTTTTCTCAGGTATGGGACTGAACTGACAATCATAAACCAGTGGATCTATCTTCAGGCCTTGCAATGACATGCAAACGACTCTGGCCTCTTAATTGATCAAGAGTAGACTTGACAAAATACATATTTGTACAATGTAAAATCAAATGAGACAACATACAATTTTACAATCGTACATTATAATCGGTAATGATTAATTTTTCCTACTGTCACATGACAATAGCTTCAGAAGATCTGGTGTCCTTTGGTGTCGCTTCGACTACTTCTTACCGTTGATGGCTATCGACCAGCTACGATTTGTATAGGTGACGTGTGATCTCCATGCCCGACGAAGTTTAGCTGTACGCTCTTGACAGGTCTCCGCTGACATACACGAAACGAGTAACGCATGCACTTGTACCATACTAAACAAATAATTACGCTGCAAACATAAATCAAGATTAATAACATACTGTATCATATATCGTGCAAACAGCTAAATCGTTGGTGATACGGTTTAGGCACTGTATCACTATAATTTCCCGACAGGTTTTGTCTTCCACAGCTCCCACTAGTACCATGTGATTCCCTAATGTCTTAGCACTTGATCTGTCATCCTATCACTTCTTGTAGTTAATATTTACAAACAGATTTTTCGGCTACCTCTACCACGGAAAATTCTCCGTTAAATGCTTAAATTATTTCATACTGCAACATGTTTAGAGCTATAATTTCAGCACCAGGCAAAACACTACGATACAAAGTGAACGCTATTGGCCGTATAACACTTCCCTGCCGTGTATCCGAAGTTATTTCTGCAGACGACGATCCTTTCCCTGCATTAAGAACGATTTTTGTGTTCAACCTGCCAGAAAGTGCTCAGTATTATCATGAAATTGTTTCGGTATTCCGTTCGTTTACTAGGCAACAGAGAGGAACTGTATGGAATGCATTCCGGATGTCGAGCGACACAGCACCAACTTGAGCCTCATTTTTATTATTTTCTGGTACTCTTGTACAATGGAGAAAGCTGTATTTCGGTAAGCCATTGTTTCTGGACTTGATACTAATTCCTACAGAGGAGATTTTCAGTCTCCAAAGACGTCATAGTACTCTTACCGTTTCGATTGACCTCTTTTTATCTGTGGCGCTGTCGATGGTGATCCGTGTGTCGGACGGGTACGTTAAGCTCGACAGCTCTCTTGGTGTTCTTAGAGAGGAGTAGTCTGTGTTCTGGCACCGGGTTTCACCTTCTGCCTTCTCTCGTCATCATCTTGCAACACATTTGACTACATTATACGCGCATCCATTAAACTCACTCACTCACACACACTCCACAAAGACTCCACACACGCCTCAGGTACCTGCAAGAGAAGAGGTTAAGGTGCACAGAGGAAGAAAGCTCTTTCCGACACGCGGACCAACCCATGCCGTGGGGTATCCCAACCAACAATGTCATACGAAATTTATGACCACAGTTGTACCAGGGAAGTGCCCATTGACACAAAGAATTTACGTACGCTTCCTCACAACGGGAAGATTTGGTCACGTTCTCTGACAAATTTAACGAAACAGAGCGTCGGACTTACCTTGTATATAGATAGCGTCAGGGAATCTTTGCTTCTGCAAATATTTCGTGTGCTAAAGGCTGACGAACTACTAGAGGCGTGATGAAAGGGTACACAGCCATCTTTCAACATAACACCAGGGAAGAGTGCGGTTTAGGGAGCGTGGAAGTACTGTATGAGCAGGGGCCTCGTATCATCTTGTTATGGTTCTCGTCGTCAGTTGTTATGATAACAGGTGGCCAATGTTAAATGCAAAGATATATTGCAGGTTCGGCTGTGAAGTCGGTAAGGAGCTGGCTGCATAGTCTGCATCTGCAACGACTAACATAATTAGTAGTCGTTGGTAAAAAATAATATGTATTGTACTTGTGTTACAGGCTTCTTCATATGCTGCATACATATAATTACAAACAGATATCTACCGACGCATTACTTATGCCATACTTGACTAAGCGCCTTGTTAGAGGTTGCTTTCTATCAGAATGAAGGCTATGCTACATTCCTAGTTGACGACCCGAGCAAGAGTGGACGAGAGCTCCCTAGATACTTGTCACAAGGCGAGGAGCGGCGCTAGTCGCGACTCGCGGGTCCAGCGATTTCTGTTATGGACCGCGGTCGATATCTGCAACCCCTAACAACTGTGGTATCGCACGTTGATACCACACATTTCGTGGAGCCACTGGCTAGCTGCGGGAAATTAAAGTCCAATTGTTTCCTTCGAACTAGAAGTACGCTGTTTTGCGCGTCTTTTTACCAGCTGAACTTGAACTGTACTCGTTTTTTATCTTTGCTGTGATTATCGGTGGACGTTACCAGAAACCAGTTAGAGGTGGTTAGTGATAGCAGTGTGCATTTTCTAGTCCAGTGCTCATGTCTCGAAATCTTATTCAAAATAATTACATTGCTACAGGGCATTTAGTACAGTAGTGATATAAGAGAGTGAGAAATTTAATCCTGTATTGCGAGTCATAGCGGGACTGGTGATACATGCAGGAGGTGGACAAAAACATCGAAACATCCAAAACCCAACACCTTACCACGCCTTATACAGTGTAGGGAAACCATCGGCATCCAGAATAGCTCTCAGTCGTCTCGGAATGGAAAATAAAGGTCCTGTCTGGTTTTCAAGGGAATGTTATGACAGTCTTCCTGCAAAGTACTGGCAAGTTCAAGCAGCTATGTTGGAGGTAGATAGCTATACACATCGTTCTCTCCACAGTAAACCACAAAGGTTCAGTGATATTGAGATCTGGCGCTGGTGAATGTTATGGCCAGGCGAGATGTTGCAATTCATTCTCGTGCTCATAAAACCAGTTCTGAAAGATGTGAGCTGTGTGCCTTGTCGCCTTCGAATACGGCATAACCATTTGGGAACAAACATTGTACCAAGTGATGGGCCTGACCAGCCGAAACGTCACATAGTACCGTAATGCGACCTTGCAGAGCAAAAATGTAGCCAATGGAATACCGTAATACGGATGACAAATCACGATCGAACTCCCGCCATGCTTCAATCTTGGAATTTAAACTAGTCCGTAAGCTGGAAACAGTGTGAAACAAGTCCAGTCCGATCAAATTACTCCCTTCCCTCGTTCCTGAGTCCAGGTTTTATGGCTTCGCCGCCGCGTTTTCCTATTACGACCATCTGTGACACCTGTGCCACTGATGAGTGGGGCCTGCAATTTCCTGATAATGAAGCTCCCTCTATTAATGGGGCAACGAGGTTTCGAGAACACGTTTGACACAAAACTGATATCAAAGTAATTGACTAATGAAATAAATTGATCAATTAATTACCCCCTCCACTCTGGGAATTTCCCAGTTCATCGGGGGGTTCCTCTCACTTCCCCTCTAGGAAATCTCCATCACACCCCGTCCCCTCGCCACAAGCCCTCGTCTTCCACCCAAACCCTCCTGGAAAAAATTGGCGGGAAAATGGCTCAGTCTGTTCTGAGCTGTTGGAATGGGAGGACCTCACGATATGAAATTGAAATCAATGTAAATTATATTGCAGAGGATATCAAATTAATTGACTACTTAATTATACTGATCAATTAATTATCACCTCCCCGTACCCCAACCTTCCACTGGGAAATTAAAAATCTGCAGAAATCCAAATTTTCGTGATAAATCCGAATCTTCCTTGCAAATTCAAACGCTAATTACATTGCACTTCAAAAGGCATAATAGTAATAATAATTAATAACAATATATTCAAACAAGGCATCCAACAAAGAACGAACAGAAAGCCTCCAGAAAGCATACAAACTCACATGGTCACATTATAATAAGAAAAGCGTATCAAGACAGGCCAAAATAAGACACTACAAAACAGTTGTACTACCGGAAGCACTATATGCGTCAGAAACGACCACAATTGGCGCATCAGGCATTATAGAGACAGAAAAAATGGAACGCAAAATTCTCAGGAAAATATTCGGACCAATACACAAAGATGGCATATGGATGAAAAGACTTACCAGTGAGTTATACCAACACACTGATAGACTCACAGACATGACCAGAAAACGCAGACTAAATTTCTACGGACACATACGGAGAATGGACAAACACCAGACTAACAAAAAAAGAATCTTTGATGTAGTAAAACATTAAGGCTTAAAACAAATTGGTATCATGAAATATAGGAAGACTTAAGGCAGCTGCGCATCAACAAACAAATGATAAAAGACAGAAAGGAATTCAGGAACAAAATTACGAACGCAAAATTTATGGTAAATGAGAGGAGGAAGACGGGAGCATTAAGGACTGACCAAAGGAAACAAGAGCATAGTAAAAGGATGAAGAGATTTTGGGAAGAGAAAAGGATGAAAGGAAAGAAGTGAAAATTGTGTCGTCATGAGATATTTGAGTTAAAACACGGTCCATAAGGGCAAAAATAATATGAATGAATAAATATTCATTATTTATAAAAATTCAATTTGCATATCATTAGTGTGGAAGGACGTAGGGTACTCTCTTCATTTCATCAACTTTGGAATACTGGCGCCGTCTCACTATGTCTCAGCCCAATATGGCTGACCTAGAATACTGGCGCAGTCCAACTCCCCCCTTCCTATTGGCACGAAACTCAAAAATTGCTCGGAAATTCAAAAATCTGCGGGAAAGTTCCAACTTTTTTCACTGGCAATGTAGCATGGGAAATGGAGAGGGGTAGATGCCATTGATCGAGTGCTACAGAGTAGCTCTATCCAGTTTCGTCAATAACTGCTGGATGTAGAGAGGATACTTTCGCTAACAGTCTAGCACTAGAGATCTGCTCCTGCCAGTCTAGCAAAAAGCTCAATTTCGGAAGGATGGCTGATAATAATAGGAGAGTAAACTATCACTAAAGTGCAGGGGAGTGGCCTCCTGCCGATCGCATAGCTGCTGGAAAGGGCATAAGGAAGGGCAATAACGCTGGGACAGCTACCCACTGTCTCAGTGCCGTTACAAATCCATGTTCTCTTGATGCAGGAGTCATGTAGCAACATCACTGAGGAATGAAACACACTTATACCTTTTTACGACACACAAGTCACATCCTAGCCAGGAAGTCACAGGCGGCCATGACGATACAGATGCAGAAAAAAAAATGTGATGTGGTATTTTTCTCGTTGTGGTAGTAGCTCTCTATCTAGTCGGTGAAGAGGGGGCGGGGGGAGGACATATTTCTAACTGAAGGAACAGTGCTGTCTGGACGTGATGGGCTTTCTAGAGAAGTATAACCGGTCTAAATGTCGGCGGGGGACATCTCTTACTCGTCAAAATCAGATGGATTCAAATGCTATGTATCAAAGCCTGGAAGATTCGTGAGGGCATGTGGGTAAGCGATACTCTGACAAAAGGGTATTTGAGCGGTGAGCTCTAAATGGTTCAAATGGCTCTAAGCACTATTGGACTTACCATCTGATGTCATCAGTCCCCTAGACTTAGAACTACTTAAACCTAACTAACCTAAGGACATCACACAGATCCATGCCCGAGGCAGGATTCGAACCTGCGACCGTACCAGCAGCGCGGTTCCGGAATGAAGCGCCTAGAACCGCTCGGCCACAGCGGCCGGCGCGGTGAGCTCTATTCCGTTTCTTCTAAGTGTTGTGAGTCAACATATTACAGTCTCTCACAAACGTCTCACGAAGTCGCCACGATGAGAGAATTACACAGAAGTTCCGTCTTTTGTTTTCTAAATAAGTAAGAGACAAACATTCTTCCGTGAGTTTTGTGTGCATCTAAACTTGCATCAGCTTCTGTATGTATACCTCACAATCCATCGTACAGTGCGTGGTGGAGGATACCCTGTACCACTAATCGTCATTTATTTTCCTGTTCTATTCGTAAACAGGGCGAGAGAAAAAAACACTATCTATATGCCTCCGTACGAGCGCTAATTTCTCGTATCTTACCTTCGTGACCCTCATCTTGGCGGCAGTAGAATCCTTCTGCAGTCAGCTTCAAATGTCGGTTCTCTAAATTGTGTCAATAGTGTTCCCCGAAAAGAACATAGCCTTTCCTCCAGGGGTGAGTTATCTGGCGAGTGTAATCCGACGCAGGAAAAAATTACTCAACACGCAAAAGGATTCTCATGATCAATTTAATTAATTACTCAATCCATTTGATATGAATGCCGTGCTACCGGACGGGTGGAACCTAGGGCCAGAGTGCCACGGGTATGATTCACGAGTTGGAGCGGTGATCTGGCGGTTTTCCGTTGCGGCGAGATCTTTTAACGAAATTTCAATCTTCCAACTACACAGGGAGAGATGGCCATCGTAATAAAATCACCTATGTTGCCGAATTTATAAAGAGATACGTAGTATTAACCCGATATCTACAACTCCTGTGTGCTGCTTGACTATCTTAGCAGCGCTGGAAAGTGAGGAGACTTCCTACGACACAGGTAGAGTATGGTCGTAGCACTCCATCATGAGCCACAAATGACTTTAATATTCTAGTCTTGTGTTGATGGACATAACATATATTAAGCTGATAAGAACATTGCGTTTCACTGGATGAGAGACTAGTTAGAGGACATAGGATCTATGCCATACAGCTATACCGGATTTTCACACTAAGAATCAACAAGTAACGATTCTTGAGCGATGTGAAAACGATTGTAAGCTCCTATTTCTTTTGTCTTCGAAAATAATGCGCATAAAATGGAGGAATCTACATATAGCATGAGAAATTTGAGGTGTATGGACAACAACATTCCTGCCTATGATTGGGTAAAACGGATTTTTTAAACTGGAGTGTCTATGTCGAGGGTGGAATTGTAGTTACAACTCTACTTTGGGAGGGCTGGGGATTTCCCAGAGCGGGAGGATTTGATTAATTGAGTATTTTAATTAATTAGTCAATTAATTTGATACAAATTTGATATCAATACTTTCCTCTTCACTCCCTCACCCCACTACTCCCTTCGTGTTGTTTCAGTACTGACGGGCTTCATGAGTGTGACATTGAGTTATGCAGTGTCTGTCGCAGCTCTCGTTCTCTTATTTTCCGTCAGAGTCCTCTTCAACGACAGTCCGCCGTGATCACTTCAGACACACTTTCTTTCGCATTGTTACTTACCGGATGATGTTTTTCCGCTTTTCCTTCATGCGTTATAAATATTTTAAAATACCAGACACTTTGGTTGTTTTGGTTATGGCAGTATTCACCTTAGGCGCACCAACAATCTGCCCATGTTCCAGGTCATTTACAATACTTCCATCAGACCTGCTAATCATGAATTTTGATGAGTCATAGGTATGTTGTAGAAGGACTGGTGCTGAGTACCAGGCTGGAGGATTTTCATCCGATGGCCCCTAGTTTCCGAGAAAATCGATGTTGAAGTTTTATACCTGACTCCTATCAATGATAGTTATTTTCGTCTTAGTCATTTTATTAATAAATCAGTCAATACAGCAAACTTCCTTCACATGTATGTTCTGCTTGTGGTTCGTAGTTTACATTCCAAATATTTGGACAAAGTTCGCTTGATTCGTGGGGAAGACAGACTCATCAGACACTTTACGATCAGATTTTTGTAGATGAAAGAAAATTATGCACCCGGACTGTAAAAATTCTCTCACCAACATGTATTCCACGTTGACAACCCTGCAATGTTTATTTTTATTGACAGGTTATAATCTTCACGAAAAAAATTAAAATGATTCCAATTTGCTACAGACTAATAGCGAAATCGCTTCTAGTGTAGACTGCGTAAAAATACGTTCTCTAATTCTGCCTCAGTTTAGTTCACCTCCTTTCACAGGAGTGATAAAATACGTTCGATTCGTGTCGAAACTGACCGAAGAAAGAACAATGTCTTTGAATCCAAACGAACTGTGCTTTCTGGTACCGCTTCTGAAAAATCCTTGTGCCTGCAAGGCAGTAGCTCCCATAACATGTGCGTGGGGTTCTACGAATTTTTGTTTCGGTTACTTCTACGGCAAATGCCATCCGCAGTTCTGTTCTAGCAGACAAAGCGATGCAAGTGATAGCGAAAAAGTCGATTTTATAATTTACTCTGCAAGAAGCGTAATAATTTGCAGTATGATTGATTTATTAATGAAATTACCAAGACGAAATGAATTTTTTCACTAATTTTGAAAATGACATATGAAACAAACAAACACCACTGAACAGGCCATGAAGTACCAACAGGACCGACCGGCCGCCATGTCATCCTTATACCTTATGCGTCACCAGATGGAGATACGTAGGGTTATGTGGTCAGTACACCGCTCTCGCAGCTATTGTCAGTTTTCGTGACAGGTCACGCTATTTCTGAATCGGCCTCACAAGGGCTGAGTGACAACAGCACTCGACACACCCTGACGGTGACGCTTCCAAGTATTAGCCAAGCCCGACAGCACTTAACTTCGGTGATCTGACGGGAACTTAATATTATTCTGTACGATGAAACAGAAAAATAGTGCACGGGCAGAACTTGGATATGTACCGCCAACGTGACAGCCAGGAGCATTAGCCACTACACTACTTCCGCATGCTCGAAACATGTCTTACATTGAAAGTAAAGAAAGTACGCTTAAAACTTCAACATCGATTTTCTTGGAAATTAGAGACCGTTACATGAAAAGCTGCCAGCCAGGCACTAAGGACAGATCCGTCTACAACAGACCTAAGACGCATCAGATTCCATGATTAAGAGGTCTGAAGGTCCCTGGTTAGCTCCGGCATAATGCACTCACAACTACATAGAATATTTTTCTGACCATGATTGACACTTGCAACGCATATAGGACACTGCACAGGTTCCGTTAATGTTCAAATGCAACAGCGCCACCTGCAGTCTTGGTTAACATCTGCATTTATGTTCAAGCGTGCATTTATCGCGGTGTTTGCATTTTTTTTGTCCAACCTCTGTATTCAGATTGACTGAGCTGTGCAGGAATACTGAGGATTAATTCGGGACCGCCAATGAACGTTTCCGAGTAAATCTGGGGAACAATACTTCGCCTAATTCGTTTCGCGCTCGCTCAGCGCATCGTTAGGAGTGTGTGAATTTTGGGCACTCTCGCGAGGGAGACTTAACGCGAAACTGCGGGTACAGACGAATTGTATGTTTCAGGCTATACCGTTACTTCCCGTCGTGTCCTAATAATACGAAGGGCGTTCTACAAGTAATGCAATACTTGCGTTTCTGAAAGCAGGTTGGTTTTATTGAAGATTCCAATACACCATATTATTTCCCACTATTTTGGCTGCAAAACCCTTTTTTTCAACATAATCTTCGTTCAGTGCGACGGCCTTATGCCACCTTATTGGGAGGGACTGCACGCCCGCGTGATACCAGTCTACTGGCCGACGTCGGAAGCAACGTCTGCCGCATCAGTAACCTCTTCATCATCCACGTACTGGTTCCTGCGGGGAGCATACTTCACTGGGCCAAACAGGAGGAAGACGGGAGGATCGAGATCCGGGCTGCAGAGTGGATGAGGGAGAACAGTCCAATGACGTTTTGTGACGTCCTTTCGGGTGCGCAGACCTGCGTTATCATGAAGAAGAAGTTTGCATTTTTGTTCGCGACGAATGTGCTAAAGTGTTTTCTTCAATTTCCTGTGGGTAGCGCAATACACTTCAGAGTTGATCGTTGCACAATGAAGAGGACTTGAAACAATATAACCCTCTCAGAGTTCCTTTCGTAAGAGGCTGCGGCTTTGAACTTTGGAGAAGAGGTGGTGTAGCGCCACTCCATGCATTGCCCTTTTATTTCTGGTTACGAAGTGATGAACCCGTGTTTCAGCGCCCGCGAAAATGTTCGAAATAATATTTCTCAATCAGCCTCTTAACGCGCAAGAAATTTGTAACAAATGGTTCAAATGGATCTGAGCACTATGGGACTTACCTTCCGACGTCATCAGACCCCTAGAACTTAGAACTACTTAAACCTAACTAACCTAAGGACATCACACACATCCATGCCCGAGGCAGGATTTGAACCTGCGACCGTAGCGGTCGCGCGGTTCTACACTGTAGCGCCTAGTACCGCTCGGCCACCCTGGCCGGAAATTTGTAACACCCCAAGTATAGAACCCATAATGACCACCCTTTTGTTGCAAAATAAATAGCAAATTTAGTCATCCTGACAGTGACGGCAGCTACTGACAACAAAATTTACACTCTTCTCAGTTTGATTAACAGGAGTGTTACATAAATGCTAATGCTTATCATAAAGAAAGGACTGAATGAAAAAATACCACACGATTCAAAACAGAAACTTAAAAGAATGAATTCAAAAATATATTGTTTACGAAGGTTATAGCCCAGACCATAAATCGACCAAAGATAAAATTTATCCTAGAAGAGAGTCGTAGCCGCATCGAGCTCTAAGTTCGCTGTGACTACAATGTAACTCGGCAATGGAGATGTTAACTTCATTTCTCTCTTGTACTCGGGCAACAGTAGTACGGATGTTAAGGGCGGCTAGATTGCTTTAAAACTGATTTGAAGTTTAAAGTCTTACGATATATACCGGAAATATTAGAAGTCGGACTAAAGTAGAATCATGTTTACCGTCTGGACAAATAACGGGATTTTGATGTATGTCACAGAAAAGTGAATCGTGTGATTACCGATTCGTGATAGGACTTAGCCTTCGCGAGACTTATTAGTCACGAACATCAAAGGACATAGAAAGAGACTGATCGCCGACATAAACTCGATTATTAGACTTGAGTAGACCACAACCAAGCGCAATCACGAAGAGATTACAATTTCGCGGTGTTGTCAGAAGTTAACGTCAAGGTCAGAATTACTGATGTTAACATATGCAATTCCTTGAATAACGTATCGGTGTGTGTGCGCAGCATAGGGACAGACAACAACTACGAAGAACAATAAACGTTAATTCAACTTTAATTCTCCGTGTCGCCTACATCATTTAATGGACATTTAAAGTGTATTCGTGAAATTGAGTGATTATTCTGATAACATAAAGGTGCCAAGTGAGTTAGTGATAATTCAACTGTGAACAGCAATAACTTTACACCAAAATTACGCATTCTGAACATTGCTGAAGGGTATGTTATCTCTGGAGTTACGTCGTGTAGTTGTTGAATACACGACGTAGCGACGCCTTGACGACGGAATAATAATCAACAAATTAATATCCTCGCAAAATTCATAATGTGGTCTCGGCTTGGGTGATGGAATGATGATTCAAGACACTATTTTTTAACGTTTGAATAACCATTCTCAATCCGGGCATAAGAACTATAGACAGCAAGTTGGCGTAAACTGAAGGGTCTGTCGCGAGCGCGCAAGGGACTTTTGGTTATTTCAGGTCAATGGAGGCATCGCGTTATCGAGTGGTGCAGTCGCTACATTTGTAAGTGAAGAAGATCGACAGACAACGAATACAATTGCTTTCATTACAAGCAAGGGCGGCGCACACACTCCGGCGTGCTGCTCCATCGAGGCAGTGATATCTGTGGTGTCACTGCCAGACACCACACTTGCTAGGTGGTAGTCTTTAAATCGGCCGCGGTCCGTTAGTGTACGTCGGACCCGCGTGTCGCCACTATCAGTGATTACAGACCGAGCGCCGCCACACGGCAGGTCTAGAGAGACTCCCTAGCACTCGCCCCAGTTGTACATCCGACTTTGCTAGCGATGGTTCACTGTATACAGACGCTCTCATTTGCCGAGACTACAGTTTAGCATAGCCTTCAGCTACGTCATTTGCTACGACCTACCAAGGCGCCATATTCAGTTACTATAATCTGAACAGATAATATTGTGAATCATGTACCGTCAAGAGCGACGTTCATCATTAATGGATGAAAGTTAAGTATGAAACTAATTCCGTCCGCTTTCTGAATTCTAATTCCTTGTCATGTTCCAGACCTCACGTCAGTATAGTTCTTCCCTCCTCACGCCAGCGTGCGTGAGCTAAAACGCGTGCCTTCCGGCCTCCTCTAGTAACACGGTGTTGGCTCTTCTGCCAACACAACAATATCATTTTCGAGATACAGGCTCAAATGGTTCAAATGGCTCTGAGTACTATGGGACTTACCTTGTGAGGTCATCAGTCCCCTAGAACTTAGAACTACTTAAACCCAGCTAACCTAAGGACATCAGAAACACCCATGCCCGAGGCAGGATTCCAGACTGTAGCGCCTAGAACCGCTCGGCCACACCGGCCGGCCTTCGAGAAAAAGTATATGTAAATAACCAAACCACGCTAGGAGTCTTTTTGTTTAATGGTTACAGATTGGCGTTGTCGTAATCGACGGACGCCGTTCCACGTCATCTCGACTAGGACACCCATCACCAGCTAGCCGAGAGAGAACAGCGCCACAAATTCAGCACAAATGGTTCTTAGTTGCTCTTTATGGTAGTTTGTTAGGCCGCGAGGATCCCAGACGGCACATACGTTTGAGTACTGGTGGACGAGTGTATGCGACTGCCAACAGAGATGTCCAGCGGAGCAGCGTAGTGTTTGTGATCGGTCGATCACCTCGAATAAGAGTATCCGCACGTTTCGACACTGCAGGGGTCACAGCTGCATGCGGCTGGCATTTGCCTGGGTGATCGGACCGGCTTGTGGTACCTTGTTGCTACGGTGACAGACATCTCACCGTGCTCTTGTTCATTTACAGGTCTCCGCAGATATTCTACTGGTGCCTATGAATATCTGCGATGCTCTAGTTCCCCGCCAAGAGAAACTCACGTCATTTCGAAGGCTACGTTTAACACTGCCAACAATCGAATCTGGGATATTCCACAACGTTCAAAAAAATGGTTCAAATGGATCTAAGCACTATGGGACTTAACATCTGAGGTCATCGGTCCCCTAGACTTAGAACTACTTAAACCTAACTTACCTAAGGATATCACACACATCCATGCCCGTGGCAGTATTCGAACCTGCAACCGTAGCAGCAGCGTCGTTCCGAACTGAAGCTCCTAGAACCGCTCGGCCACAACGGCCGGCGGACTACCATGAACAATGTCCCACCGCCAAATTGACATTTTTCAGTCGAAACTGACCAACAAAAAATGTGTTGCATTAGTTGTTGAACACCTCTCGTGATACGTCCGTGTCAGTCTCACTGTCCCACTCCCTCCGACGCAAGTCGATGAACTCCTGACGAAAGAGTGTGTGGACGCTGCAGCTGCATACCTGCGCAGCTCGGCGGAGCCAGTAAGACGCACGATCCGCGCGGCTGTCACAGACGCAGGAGGTGAGCCGAGTACATCGGCAATATTTCGTCCGCGGACAGATATTCGGGGTTCTGTTACGTGCCTGCAAGCCGGAGAAAGGTGTCCGCCTTCCGAATACCTCGCCGGCTAGCGGCCGGCGGTGCGCGAAGCTATCCGGAGATGGACCGTAAATCAGCTGAGGCGGCGAGCCTCACACGCGGGTACCGTTCTCTGTTCCCCAGTTATCCGGCCGGCCGCCGGCTCCGCCCTGCTGCCCGTGTGGCGCGAAAAGCCAGATTGCTTGCCCAGCTATTTGCGGTATTTATGAAATACTGTTGCGATAGCCTCTCCTGACACCGCCAGGTGATGAACAACCCTATTCATCAGATACGTGTGGCGTTCCCCCCGAGTTATGAGGATCCTCACCCTGGATGGAATCGGGCCCGCCGCGGCTGGCGCCGTCCGTCTCGACTTCTCAGCGTCCTATGCCCATACCAGAGGTGTACAAATTCTGCCTGCCTCCCCCAATCTACACCGCAGCCATTACAGCAGCTCAGCCTGCCGCAACTGAGACACAAGAGTACATGTGTACTGAAGCACAGTTGTTAAAGCGGGCCAGCTTGTGTTTCCGCAAGCCTGGCAAGTTCCACGGTACCCGCTGAGCCTGCTACACCTGATAACAGGTTGCGCTATCAACCGAACGTGACTAGAGAGCCTGTATAGGGAGACAGTGGCCAACCGGACGATACGGCGGCCATTTTTCTGCCAAACTGTGGGCGGGACTTTTGAATGGCCAGTAGTGGAGTAGTGGAGTACACACTCACCGAATCAAAAGCACAAGACAACATGGCGAAGTCATTCGTTAAATGCCTTTGTTTATAAGAATAATGTGTTATAATAATTTTCACACAGTCAATTTACAGGTCTGTTTCCAAATTTAACTATGTATATTGCAAGTGGTTTTATATGTAGTAAAAAGCAAAAACGACTTACTTCGCATAGATAAGAGTACTTGGTTGGTTTCCACAAGGCTCCTGTTTGATTTATGTCAGCCCTGTTGACTGCGACTGCCCACTGCTTTCGTCTTTCTTCATTGCGTGGAAATGCTAACATGCGAAATCCACCTTCGCCTCTATTGGAACAACCAAATGCAGCACAACCTGGCATCGTTTACGAACGTCTGCAGAACGAATTACAGATGTCAAAAACAATACTGTACAATTACTAACGTGTTTACTTCAAACATGTAGGCCTACCGACTTCATCACAAAATGCTTCGTTATTTCAACTCGTATTTAAGATCGCAAACGCTAATTACGTACTAAAAACAATATACAACTAAATCGAACATGCACGCACAACGCATAATAAGTCTCTCAATAATTCAAATACCTTTTAATCGTTTCCAAAAGTCCTCTGAACTTCAATTCAACTCAAAAGCACGGCGAACATAGGGAGCGCGAGAGACGTTTGGCGCCATTTTTCTGCCAAAGCTAATCAACCAATCACGGGCAACTTCACCTATGGCCACTCTCTTTGTATACAGGCTTTCTAAACGTGACTAGCCAGGTATATGTTTGCGCAAGTAGTTTCGCTGCAGCTCATTTGTCATAATGCTGGGAGCGGCAAAATGAACAAACCAAATTTAACGGAGGTTGAGAAGACATTAAGAATTGAGGAATATACACCAGTTACAAAACAGAGCCCAATACTAGCAGGTGAAAAGTTTTCGTGTTTATAAGGCAGCATCAAATAACCCGGTAGGTGTCTCGCATTGCAAATTGTGTGAAAAAGTTGCTAAACCCTCATTCAGGAATCTCGAATATGTTACGAGATGTTTGCAAATCCGTCCAGCAGTTTCCTCAGTTCGTAAAAATTTTGAAAGATGACAAAGCCTTAGTGGCTGAGAAGCGTATGGACGTGTGTGCTAAGAATTTAAAGTCATTTAGCAGTACATAGGCTTTCTAACTTTTGGGCAAACAGTGACTGAAATAGGAAAAAAGATGACTCAGTGGATATTAGAAACCACCCTCTGGTGGTATGCAACGTAGTGCGAAAAAAGCATAGTATGAAAGCTCAGCTTTTTCTTCCAGACATGTACTTTTTAGCTTAACATAACTTGGAAAACGAGTTTGCTGTTTGCAAAAATGCATTTGAGGAATATCGAGTGAACTATTTTGGCCACAGAACGAATTCTGAGAACCCGCAGCTGTCATATTTGCTTGACACACGCTAAGGTGACAGAAACTACACTTCCAAAACCGGTACGAATTGAGAATAGCCACTTCTAGTCGAAAGAGGGTGAAGTTGCAGATATAACAGTTAATACCGAAATAAATAGATAAGCCCGAAAAGCGCCGAAAAGGAAAAAAAGGACAAATAAAATCCGTGGTGCGGGATTAGCCGAGCGGTCTGAGGCGCTGCAGTCATGGACTGTGCGGCTGGTTCTGAGTCCTCCCTCGGGCATGGGTGTGCGTGTTTGTCCTTAGGATAATTTAGGTTAAGTAGTGTGTAAGCTTAGGGACTGATGACCTTAGCAGTTTAGTCCCATAAGATTTCACACACACACAAATAAAATCCACTATTATCTGTTCTACAATGACACAAAATGAATACGTGTTATACACTGAAGCACCAAAGAAACTCGTATAGGCATGCATATCCAAATACAGAGCTGTGTAAACAGGCAAAACACGGCGCTGCGGTCGGCAACGCCTATATAAGATAAGTGTATGGCACACTTGTTAGATCGGTTACTGCTGCTACAATGGCAGATTATTAAGATTTAAATGAGTTTGAGCTTGGTGTTATAGTCGGCGCACGAGCGATATGACACAGCATCTCCAGGGTAGCGATGACGTGGGGATTTTCACGACTGAAGAGAATCATTCAACGTGACAGAAGTGCAACTCTTCCGCAAATTGCTGCAGATTTCAATCAAGGGCCATCAAAAAGTGTCAGCGTGCGAACCATTCAACGAAAAAACATTTATGACTGCACGACACAAAGCTTTACGTCTCGTTTGGGCTCGTCAACAGCGACATTGGACTGTTGACGATTGCAAACATGTTGCCTGGTCTGACGAGTCTCATTTCTAATTTTATCGAGTGGATGAACGTGTACATATGGAGACAAGCTCATGAATCAATGGACCCTGCATGTCAGCCGGTGAGTGTTCAAGCTGACAGAGGCTCTGTAATGGGACGTGTGCTGTTGGAGTAATATCGGAATCCTGATACGTCTAGATAAGACTCTGACAGGTAACACGTACGTAAGCATCTTATCTGATCACGTGCATTGATTCACGTTCATTGGGCATTCCGACGGACTTGCGAAATGCCAGCCCACCTGTGCAGAACTGCTACAGCATGGCTCTAGTAACACTCTTCTGAGTTTAAACACTTCCGCAGGCAACAAAACTCCGCATACATGAATATTATTCAGCACATGTTGGATGCCTTGCAACGTGCTGTTCCACCCCCTCGTACTCTTACGGATTTATGGACAGCCCTGCAGGATTTATGGTGTCAATTCCCTCCAGCACTACTTCAGACATTAGTCAAGTCCCTGCCACATCGTGTTGCGGCACTTACGCGTGCTCGCAGGGACCCTACACCATATTAGGCAGGTGTACCAGTTTCTTTGGCTCCTCAATGTATAAGGCCTCGTCTTGTGATACTCGGGTAACGAAAGACTTTCCATCAACTTCCGAACCCTACTGATAACACTACTATGAAAGCATACAGAATAAACTGCTACGTAACGTTGCACAGCGGAAAGACGGACAGGAAGCACGATTCCTGTAGCCTGCTTGGGCTGGGCGTAGCTTCGCTTGGGTGGAAGTAAAGCTGCTCACACGTTCTGCTGATGACGTGCGTGCCTGGCTAAGAGGCAAGCACAGACAGGTTAAAATCGGAATGTGTACACCTCTGGCGCATACGAACGTCATAGTATCAAACAGTACTTTATTCGTACTTCTTGACGTTACTGTGCAGGGTATGCCTAAACAGTGGTAAAAAATCTTCACGTAATCTTAGAATCAAAACATGACAAAATGTTCGTGTGGATATAGGCCACCGGGTGGTTATAATTAAGGTGCAGCTGTTCATAGAGGTCAACTGTGGTCTGTGATTATCGCATTGCACCGAAACTTGGTAGATATTGTTGTTGTTGTTGCGGTCTTCAGTACTGACACTGGTTTCAAGCAGCTCTCCATGCTACTCTATCCTGTGCAAGCTTCTTCATCTCCGAGCACCTACTTCAACCTACATCCTTCTGAATCTGCTTAGTATATTCATCTCTTGGTCTCCCTCTTCGATTTTTACCCTCCACGCTGCCCTCCAATGCTAAATTTGTGATCCCCTGATGTCTCACAACATGTCCTACCAACCGACCCCTTCTTCTTGTCACGTTGTGCCACAAACTCCTCTTCTCCCCAACCCTATTCAGAATCTCCTCATTAGTCATGTGATATACCCATCTAATCTTCAGCATTCTTCTGTAGCACCACATTTCGAAAGCTTCTATTCTCTTCTTGTCCAAACTATTTATCGTCCATGTTTCACTTCCATACATGGCTACACTCCATACAAATACTTTCAGAAACGACTTCCTGACACTTAAATCTATACTCGATGTTAACAAATTTCTTTTCTTCAGAAACGCTTTCCTTGCCATTGCCTGTCTACATTTTATATCCTCTCTACTTCGACCATCATCAGCTATTTTGCTCCCCAAATAGCAAAACTCCTTTACTACTTTAAGCATCTCATTTCCCAATCTCATTCCCTCAGCATCAGACGACTTAATTCGACTACACTCCATTATCCTCGTTTTGCTTTTGTTGACGTTCATCTTATATCCTCCTTTCAAGACACTCTCCATTCCGTTCAACTGCTCTTCCAAGTCCTTTGCTGTCTCTGACAGAATTACAATGTCATCGGCGAACCTTAGAGTTTTTATTTCTTCTCCATGGATTTTAATCCTACTCCGAATATTTCTTTAGTTTCTTTTATATACAGATTGAACAACATCGGGGAGAGGCTACAACCCTGTCTCAGTCCCTTCCCAACCACTGCTTCCCTTTCGTGTCCCTCGACTCTTATAATTGCCATCTGGTTTCTGTACAAATTGTAAATAGCCTTTCGCTCCCTGTATTTTACACCTGCCACCTTCAGAATTTGAAAGAGAGTATTCCAGTCAACATTGTCAAAAGCTTTCTCTAAGTCTACAAATGTTAGAAACGTAGGTTTGCCTTTCCTTAATCTAGCTCCTAAAATAAGTCGTATGGTCAGTAATGCCTCACGTGTTCCAACATTTCTACGGAATCCAAACTGATCTTCCCCGAGGTCGGCTTCTACCAGTTTTTCCATTCGTCTGTAAAGAATTCGCGTTAGTACTTTGCAGCCGTGACTTATTAAACTGATAGTTCGGTAATTTTCACATCTTTCAACGCGTGCTTTCTTTGGGATTGGAATTATTATATTCTTCTTGAAGTCTGAGGGTATTTCGCCTGTCTCATACATCTTGCTCACCAGATGGTAGAGTTTTGTCAGGACTGGCTCTCCCAAGGCTGTCAGTAGTTCTAATGGAATGTTGTCTACTCTCAGGGCCTTGTTTCGACTTAGGTCTTTCAGTGCTCTATCAAACTTTTCACGCAGTATGATATCTCCCATTTCATCTTCATCTACATCCTCTTTCATTTCTATAACATTGCTCTCAAGTACATCGCCCTTGTATAGACCCTCTATATACTCCTTCCACCTTTCTGCTTTCCCTTCTTTGCTTAGAACTGGGTTTCCATCTGAGCTCTTGATATTCATACAAGTGGTTCTCTTTTCTCCAAAGGTCTCTTCAATTTTCCTGTAGACGGTATCGATCTTATCCCTAGTGAGATAAGCCTCTACATCCTTACATTTGTCCTCTAGCCGTGCCTGCTTAGCAATTTTGCACTTCCTGTCGATCTCATTTTTGAGACGTTTGTATTCCTTTTTGCCTGCTTCATTTACTGCATTTTAATATTTTCTCCTTTCATCAATTAAATTCAATATTTGTCCTGTCACCCAAGGATTTCTACTAGCCTTCGTCTTTTTACCTACTTGATCCTCTGCTGCCTTCACTACTTCATCCCTCAAAGCTACCCATTCTTCTTCTACTGTATTTCTTTCCCCCATTCCCGTCAATTGTTCCCTTATGTTCTCACTGAAACTCTGTACAACCTCTGGTTTAGTCAGTTTATCCAGGTCCCATCTCCTTAGATTCCCACCTTTTTGCAGTTTCTTCAGTTCTAATCCGCAGTTCATAACCAACAGATTGTGGTCAGGGTCTACATCAGCCCCCTGGAAATGTCTTACTATTTAAAACCTGGTTCCTAAATCTCTGTCTTACCATTATATAATTTATCTGGAACCTGTCAGTATCTTCAGGCTTCTCCCATGTATACAACCTTCTTTTATGATTCTTGAACCAAGTGTTAGCTATGATTAAGTTGTGCTCTGTGCAAAATTCCACCAGGCGGATTCCTGTTTCATTTCTTAATTCCAATCCATATTCACCTACTACGTTTCCTTCTCTTCCTTTTCCTACTATCGAATTCCAGTCACCCATGACTACTAAATTTTAGATATTATAATGTGTTAATGTGGAACGGATTTATGCTAAAAAAAGTTCCAATTTTGGTCAGCCTGTGCAAATCTCGCGTTGTGAATGCAAGAAAGACGTAAACAGATGTACCCATATATAATGGAGTATACCCATATATATAATAACGAGACGCGGGCAGAAAAGGCCAAGCAAGCGAGGAAGGCATGACACTGATTTTATTATTAACTGGTGCTTATACACCTTGTTCTATATGAGCACCAGAGAGATCGACGCGATGCTGTATAGCTCTAGATTTGCACATGGTGGCCAAAAGTGGAACTCATTTTTTTATAGTGCAAATCGGTTCCGCGATAACGCATTTACCAAGTTTCGTTTCCATTTGATAATTACAACCCACATATGATCTCCCGGTATATCTCAAAAGATGTTATCCTCTAAAACTAATACATAACAGTAGCTACTCCTGTTTTTTTATTGCGACAATAGCATGCCAAGCGGTCAGTAAGTTTGTAACGATCCTATCATAGGGATGGCGGCTATAGGTGAAACCACCGGTTTCGGTTGTTTCGGTTTTTCCCACTCCAGTTTAATAACGGGTTTGGAAATAATCGATTTTCAGTTTTTATTCCTATGATTTCCTGTACTAAACGTAGAAATCGAAGAAAGCTTGAAAGATTTTGACTCTCTCAGTTTCAAGATACATTGAATCAAAATGTTAAATTAAATTGGCAAATAAAAGAGAGCTTTGTCCGTCCACCGTTAGCTGCTTTTCTCGAAAAGTGATAAGTGGTTGAATACTACAAACAAATCACCAATATTTTCGTACTGATTCAAGTTTTATGAAACTCTGCTCAAAAATCATGTTGTAATACCACTAGTTAGCTTTGCGAATAGTAGTTGCGAAAAAGTGGAAAATGAGGTGGGAGAACTCCTTTTTTCGTTAATGTGTCCGTTTTCAAGGCTACAAGCAGATAAAGACGTATTGTGTAGACACAGACAGCAGTTTAACTGCTTTCAAATTTTTTTTTTTTTGCTGTACATGAATTGCTGTTATTACTGTTTCATAATTTGTTTCCTCATCTATTATTTTATAGAAGTGGCAGACAAACCATTGTCTTTCAATGCAAATGAAGCGTTGTACTTCAATGCTAAGTCTCTGCATAAAAAGTGCTTCCAGGCTAGGGTCTCTGCCGTTCTGCAGTACGACGAATGCCCGGCGACGACGGCGAGAAACTTATGCAGAGACCACCTGAGGAAAGTGTTGCACACTTCACGTACACGCGTATCTTAAGCCACGACACAGGGCAATAGGGGCATTGTCTCAGCAATGCTGTACCAATTCTTACGCCATGTTTTTGTTGCTCGTTTCTATCGATATTGTTATTGGAATAGCTCTGGTCGCTTATCCCATTTTCGTATTTCAAACCAATCCAGTTTTACTAAGAAAAGTTACTCCTTTGTTTAAGTGTCTTTAAAAACGAAAAACTGCAGCATTGCAGGTAAGGCTAATTGATATTCTGGTTTGTTTACTGGCTTATTAGTAAAAAATAAAAAAAAGTTATAACTGAGATCAATACCGAAAAATACCTGTTATTCAGATCCAGAATACCGGTATCGGCTGCAACCGGTCGGTTTTTCCCACGCATACGCTATCACCCTCCTCTCTATTCGTCAGATGGACTTTCTACAAGCGTCTTATGTTGACGAGTTTTTGGTAACGCCAGAAAAACAGCGTGACCTTGGCACCACTTTGGCTATCTTTCGCGACTTATAACTAGCAGCTCAGAAGTAAATCAACAATTTAAACTCTTTGAACACTACTTTTTCGTAATCTGCAATTGCTTAATATGGTTAACAGCGTTTTTAGGTTTTTGAAAATTAACTATTTTAAGGAACTTTAAAAGGAAACTGAAGTTAGGATCGATCGTTAGGCATCGGTAACTTTAATCTTAGTATTTGAGTTAATAAATTTAAGCCAATAAAAATCAAGCAAAGTGTGGCGCCAGGAAAAGTGGCTGGGGAGTGGAGCAGTGTGTTGTTTACGACTTAGGATTGTTAGACTAAAACAATTTTTTTTTCCCAATCCGACGCCAGTTAGTATCACCCGACATCCTTTGAGAGAGTTAGGCGCCAGATTTGAGAACCTGGCCATCTCGCTGGCGTGCGTCCCTCAGCTGCTAGGAGCACACGGCCAATGGAAAGCGGAAGCTCTGAAACGGAGATCCGTGTAACCATCATACCATCCCGGCTAACACCACTGGTTGACAGCTGTTAAAACCAGCAAATAAAAGCATCCCATCGAACAAGACTCTAGTCTTGAACAAAATGCACTGAATAATCATTCAATAAAGAGTTCACTAGTTCTAGCCTCATAAAATGTGAAAGGGGAAGGCATTATGCTCTACCACTAAGAAACCACGTTGACAGTAAAATAGTTACATGCGTATGTAACCGGATAGTACTAAAATTCTCTACACATTACCAGACACTAGTGGATGCTCTGTAAGCTCTACTCAAGTTACCAAAGCTAGAGCGCTCACTGTTAACGTAGCGTCACTTACAATTACACCAATAGCTATTTAACATAAGATACTACTGAACTATCGGGTGATTTAACTCTTATGGTTAACGGCACTAGCCGTAGCTTGATTTAATGTTTCAGTTTATTGCAAGGATCTAGTCCCTTTATTACTAAATAGGCTCTAGGTTGATCAAAACCAACACTGCAACACACACGAACAGCTGTAACCTTCGCAATAATCAAATGCTGTAGGAAAATTTAACACTGAAAGACAGAACTGTTCTAGCTGTAAGAGATCACGAGAGCCACTGAGGACAACGGACAACTTCGACAACGAACACACCTCCGTTGTTCGTTAGATGCAACGCAAGAGAACAAAAACTGCGCCCCCGTGCCTGCAATAAACACAACTAACTAGAGTACAAAAGGTTGACCTAACACAAGCAGAATGGACCAATCAATACAACATGACAGCATGCAAGTCGAACCTGCGACCGTAGTGGTCTTGCGGTTCAAGACTGCAGCGCCCGTAACCGCACGGCCACTTCGCCCAACACGGGGCGACAACTTAAATAAATATGCAGCCGTGTGTCCCATGCACAATTAGTGCCGAACACCACGAAAATACTGAAGGCAAATGCAGACCAGCACAAGGCGACAACGTAACTAAATACTCACACGTTCACCGAACAAACAGAAAATACAACACAGCCAACCAAAGCGATTTTGTATCGGACACGGCTCTCAAAAATGGTTCAAATGGCTCTGAGCACTATGGGACTCAACTGCTGAGGTCATTAGTCCCCTAGAACTTAGAACTAGTTAAATCTAACTAACCTAAGGACATCACAAACATCCATGCCCAAGGCAGGATTCGAACCTGCGACCGTAGCGGTCTTGCGGTTCAAGACTGCAGCGCCCGTAACCGCACGGCCACTTCGGCCGGCCACGGCTCTCACCAGGCACCTTACGTGCAATACCATCTCAAGTGACAGCTGAGGGAACAATTCGACAACACTTCCACTTTGAGGATCTTACTGCACAGAATCAAGCTCTGTGCATGTTTCATTGCACTTGTCTAACTCACTACGCGAACGGACCAGTCACTGCTACAGGAAACCAACACAAGATTTCAGTCAGATTGCTGTAATCAGATCTCAATATACAGGGTGAAACGAAATTCACGCACTCGGGCTTCGCAGCGCGACTACTCACATGCCAACGATAAAACAATGTCTGTCCCAAAATTTCATCTGGCGAGTACATCCACCAGAAGAAGGACGTTAAAGGGTGGCAATCTGGCACCACTGTAACGACATGTATGGTGACTACCTCTATCAGCACATCGTGCCTATACTGTGCAGTTGGTGCGGCGTAAGTTTCATGTTAGGATGCAGGAGGACGAGGGTTCGTTCGTGGGTTGGGGCGCAATTTTTTATTTGCTAGCTTGATTCAGACATTTTATTATGTAGTATACACCATTTCTTAGGTCTCGCGTATCGTAAATTTACAACATTTTGTAACGCTGAACATAACAAATACGTGGTTAGACAAAAAAGAAATAGACAATTGAAACAAATGACCTGCCATAGGACAGAAGAACTACAAAAACAACATCAGTTTCGAAATGATAAAGATGACAGCACAGTACAATAATACAACAAAAAAATGGTTCAAATGGCTCTGAGCACTATGGGACTTAACTACTGAGGCCATCAGTCCCCTAGAACTTAGAACTACTTAAACCTAACTAACCTAAGGACATCACACACATCCATGCCCGAGGCAGGATTCGAACCTGCGACCGTAGCGGTCACGCGGTTCCAAACTGAGGCGCTTAGAACCGCACGGCCACACCGGCCGGCAATAATACAACATCTACTTGTCATTTATACTGCATGTAATACGAGCGTTCAGACGTCGCATATTAGCAACCAGTGACAATAATAATGTCCATATTAATGACAGCATGACCTTCACAACAAAATACGTTGTCCTCAGAACAACAGATGCTCAAAGGGACCTCCCGGCATGGTCAAACACTGCGCGACTCGCCGGATCATACAGATCTGGTCCCTTCGCACCAAAGGTGCGTCCACAGGAACAAGAGGAGCATGAACACGCCCTACCAGTTCTTCCACATTCGTCGGCAGAGTAGAGTACATGTGCTCCTTGAGGAGTCCCCACAGGAAGAAATCCAGGGGATTTAGGTCAGGTGAAAGCGGTGGCCATACAACTGGACCTCCACGTCCGACTATTTGCAACCATATCCTCTGCCGAACGTGTACTGGAAAATCTTACAGCGCATCAGGCAGATAGTTCGAGAGGAATACATGACACCCTCGTGCAGCCAACCGTTCAGGCAACATGTAGGGCCCAATTACCTGTAGCCCAATATTCCGGTCCAGACGCTGATACCAAAGCGAACTCGGTACCCACGGTCGTGGGTGATGTGTGGGTTAACCTCACACCAATGGTGGGCATTGTGCATATTGAAGACACCGTCTCGAGTGAATGCTGCTTCATCCGACCATATTACGGTGTTCACAAAGTCATCGTTGGCTTCCTGTTGTTGTTGGAACCTTTCAGAGAATTGCATTCTCTAATGGCGATGTGCAGGATGCAGGTGTTGCGTGAAAGCATAATGATATGGGTGCAGCGCATGCTCGTGCAGCGTGTTAACGACCGTGCTTTGCAAGACACGCAGCTGCCTTGCTACGCTACGTGTACTTCGCTCAGGTTCTTGGTGTACGACGTCCAGAATAACTTCCTCAGTTGCTGGGGTACAGCGAGTCCGTGGATGATCTCTGTTACGCGGTGGTGGAAGGAGACAACCTGACTCCGGAAGGTGCAGCTCCAGATAACAAAACACGTTTTTTTCTGGATGGCGTCGACGAGGATATCTAGCAGCGTATTCACGAGCGGCAACACCAGCCCGGTTATCAGATGCGCCAAGGACCAGAAGCATATCCACATATTCATCGTTTATGTATGCCATACGTCTGCCACACTGGTTTAGAGGTTTACAATGAGAAAATTCGATACGCGTACGCATGTACATTGGAGTATGTCAAGGGCGCGTTACTCCGCTCGCAACTAGTCCCTGTCTGGTGGACAGCGCATACAGCATAAACATGCCGTCAGTCCTGTGCGCTGTTGCACCGCTAATTGTCAAATGTTCGGCTTCGAATTACACTGTTTCCCTAACGGTAATAGACGTAATGTTTCCACAATCCTATCGATGGAATAATAATAATAATAATGCATTGAGATACGTACTAAACAGCATGCGGTTACCAGACTCAATGTTGAAATGCATAATTAGTTGGACCACGGTGATAACTCGTACAAATAGTGACCGAGTTTACAAAGCGCGTTGCTAGTCGTACTGGTAACGTAAGGCCCTAACGAAATGTAATGGACCTGGACGAGGCAAGAATAATAGTTGGTACTAATCTATGGGACCATTGGAGGAAGGTACAAAGAAAAGAGGTTTAGTATCTAGTAGATGAAGCGGTGCGAATAAATTCACGTCCACGATGTGGAAATGGTTTTTTCCAAAACTGACCAGTTTTCCATTTCTACGATTGCAGTATGTAAGTGCAGATGTTTTCTAGTGGACCCGCTGCAATCGCTGTTGACGATTAAGATACCAGATACCGTACCACTTGGACTACATTTACCAAATAAAAAACGTACCCCTCAACCCAGGATCGAACCCTCGACCTCCTACATTTTAAACCAAAACTTTATGTACTGCACAAACTGCACAGTACAAGCAGCCTCTGCTGACAGAACCAGTCACCATACATGTGCCAGATTGCCACTCTTTAATGTCCTTTTTCTGCCGGATGTACTCACCAGACGAAATTTTACGAGACACATTTTTTTATCGCTGGCATGTGAGGTGCTGCACTGCGAAGCCCCAGTGCGCGAATTTCGCTTCACCCTGTATATCTGGAAGTACCAAGCATCGGCAAGTAAGAATCGAGTACTAAATCTCCAGACGTGTGCACGCACAGTGAACTTAAATGTGCCCTCAGGAACCGCACATCGCTCTTGCCCTAGACGTGGTGCCTAAACCAAGCAGGAACGCACATGCCCGTTGGTACACTTAAAACTGACAAACTACACTGCCGAAAAAAAAATTAGTACACCTGTAAAAACGAAGTCGATTTTGATCCAATGACGGCATATGGCACTTAGGGGATATTAGATATACTGAAGACAGTTTCAGCTACATCCGCCAACAGATAGCGTAGTGGCATAGCTACCACGGCGCCATCTGCCTCTACCCTTTAATAGGGGATGCTCGCAGCTAGATGGCTCAGTGTGGTGCAGAAATGTGGGGCAAGCAGACAACCATTCCACGGAGACGCACTCGTGCCTCCTACAGCCAACTGAGCGAGTTTGAAAGCTGTCAGATTGTGGTCTTCCGAGTAGCAGGCTGGTCCTTGCGGAGAATTGCCTCACAAGTTGGACGTGCTGCGCCAGTTTTACAACTATGCTGGCATCAGTGGTCACGTGAACATTCCACGCCTGTAGACGAGATTCTGGACGTCCACACAGCACACACACCCGCTAGGATCGTCGCACTGCAAGGGCAGCAGTGGCAGGTCATTCACAGCACAGATAAGAGGTCTTGTGAGCCAAGACGTATCAACTGTAAGTGTTGGCAACCGGTTATTAGCAGTGGGACTAAGGGCACAATAGGCAGACGTCTAGCCCGTCTTCCACTCACGCCACAGCATCGACGTGCACGCCTCGAGTGGTGACGTCAGAGGATCACTCGGAATGGCGCGCCGTGGTCTCCAGCGATGAAAGCAGATTCTGTCTGCACGCAAGCGATGGTCGTTTACGCGTATTACGTAGACCCGGTAAGCGCTGTCTCGTAGAGTGCATTCGTCCGAGACACACTGGCCACACCCCAGGCCTTATGGTATGTGGTGCGATTTAAGCTACAGCTCTCGTTCATCTTTGGTGTTTCTGGAGGGGGCGCTAACTAGCTCTCGGTGGTGCAGAATGCTGTTAGCCCCGTTCTTTTGCCGTTCTTGCAATAGGATAGCACCGGCCCACACACTGCCCATGAAACTCAACGTGCTCCGCAAGACATCAGCAACTTCCCTGGCCAGCACGATCTCCGGACATGTCTCCAATCGAGCACGTATGGGATACGATAGAGCTACAAGTGACTCATGCGACTCCTCAACGACCAACTCTTATAGAACAATGTGAGCAGGTCGAGTAGGCGTAGCATAACGTATCCTAGGATGGTATTCATCATCTGTACGATCGACTGGATGCCAGAGTCAGCGCCTGCTTTGCCCACCATGGGGGCTGCACCACGTTCTAATATGGGTGTTTCGACATGGATCGATACCTGGTACCTCAAAATCGCTTATGCTATTGAGCTGTGAGTGTAATCATTTCATGTACTCCATATGCACTATTGCAACAGTAAATCTTGTGTGAACTGGAAACCTCTAAAAAGGCGTACCTACCAATTTTTTCCCGGCAGTGTTTTAATGGCCAATTCTGCACGCAGTTCGCATACGAAACAAACACAAGTGTCCTTGATCATAATGACACGTCCTTGAGGAAAAATTAACGATAGTATCAAACCCCTTTCCGAACGCGTGATACATTTTTGACTAGAAACACAAACTACACTACAATCCCTTCGAAACCGTACTGGAGTCAACATGCCAGTATCTATAACAAGACAGAACTTACCACTAGTGGTAGAATGTAACACACGGGAAAATGCTCATACAGTTCGCCAGCTACTACACAAACGTTCGAACAACTGAGGAAACTCTAGCACTTGCGCCGGCCGGAGTGGCCGAGCGGTTCTAGGTGCTACAGTCTGGAGCCGCGCGACCGCTACGGTCGCAGGTTCGAATCCTGCCTTGGGCATGGATGTGTGCGTTGTCCTTAGGTTATTTAGGTTTATGTAATTCTAAGTTCTAGGGGACTGATGACCTCAGCAGTTAAGTCTCATAGTGCTCAGACCCATTGGAACCAATTTTTTAGCACTTCCGTTGAGTGGGACAAAACTAAACAGCATACAATTGCACTCGGCTGCGCATGACAGCGCGACCGAACCTGTAACAACTTCTGCGTATGTGACTGCATGCCTCAGCGACACAACAACAACAACAACAAAATGTTGTCGCACGATCGCTAGAGACGGCCGAAGCTGTTGCCTAGTTCCGCATTGTTCGCCGTCACGAAAGAGAAATTCCGTCTCTAGTCGCTTCATGCCCCAGGTCAAGGAAACAAGTGCCGGGGGTGACACTTTGACAGCAGCGCCGTACGTGACCGATGGCGGGATTTCGAGAAAAACGGGAGACTAGGACCAAATTTCACACAACGATTAAAACTATGCGTCTCGTCAAAACTGAGAGACAGGTTTTCTTACGTAAATACACAACAACACCACTGTTTTAAATGGTGCAGCTTTCCAACTTCAAGATAGGATTTAAGCCAAATGAAATTGGTGCCTGAAAACACTCGCTATAGTTCACTGTCTGTGTATTAAATCAAAAGCACTTTTCACACAGTTTGAATTAACATGAGCCTGAGAATTCAATATCTGTAGCTAGCGATGGTGATGCACCGCAGATGAGGCTGTGGTACTAAAACACTCCTGAACATTTTTCACGTCTCTAACAAATGCGGCAGACCGAAGTACCATGGTGTCTACCCTTGAGCAGAAAACTTGAAATGATGTGGTGTAGCATTTTAGACACCCAATAATGCCGGGAAATCTCTTGCAGCCACGGCAAGGATATAATAGAGTTGCCATAAAGTGTACGAAATTTAGCACAAATATTCAGTGTCTTGCAGAGTGCACGACAACATGACCTCCCACTATCTCTGCCAGCTAGAGTTGTTCTCTGCCAGAACTACAGGTACGGTAATGACGTAATAAACGGTAGGATTGGAGAATTGGTAGGGAAAGAAACATAAATAAAGGTATAAAAGAGAAAATTGGAGCCGACGTCTTCTCTTTGTTTTTTTTTTTTTTTTTTCGCTTTGTTTGGTTGTTTGTTTTGCACGTAACTACAACAGCGCATCTTTCAGTGCTACTCCATTGCGTATTTTATATCTTTACCAAATGTAAAGTACATTTTATATGTAATAAAAATTTGTGATCGCCTAACTTCCGCACTTTTATGCGATCAAAATAATTACTATTAATGCAAGTACTGCTTACATGCACAAACACAAAAAATATATAATGTTTGTCGTTATTTTGTACTCAGTAGAACGCACCTCATCATGATCACAGGCAAGAGTTTTCTGTTATTACTGATAAATGCGAAAGTTGTTTGTGAACAACAGAAACATGTTTCATGTAAGTTCAACGAAGTACTGAAGCGAAGTTTTATATATTTTTGCTTTGAGGTCTTTTTTTTTAACCTTCTTGTTGAGGAAATCGCGTTTTCTAGCGCTACAAGATACATCCCTCTGTTACGTCCGATAGGTATGCAGCACACCCAATTTTCGTGTAATGAAGGTACGAGCTTAACCGACCAAAGCTAATAGGAAACCTTCTGTACTCTATGCTTACTTACGGTAGCCTTTGGTAGCCTACGGTAGTTTTACAACTATACTGCCAGAATGCTGCTCGCTCCTGCGCAGTATGTCTGTCGTATACCTCTTTCTGAATAGAAGCCGTTCCAAAACGGTAAACGGCAAGCCACACCTGCCACCCTTTCTCACTTTCCGCCGGTCCAACCTACTGCACAATTTCTAGATCTACATCTACATGGATACACTGCAAATCACATTTAAGTGCCTGGCAGAGGTTTCATAGAACCACCTTCACAATTCTCTATTATTCCAATCTCGTGTAGCGCGCGGAAAGAATGAACACCTATATCTTTCCGTACGAGCTCTGATTTCCCTTATTTTATCGTGGTGATCGTTCCGCCCCATGTAGGTCGGTGTCATCAAAATATTTTTGCATTCGGTGGAGAAAGTTGTTGATTGGAATTTCGTGAGAAGATTCCGTCGCAACGAAAAACGCCTTTCTTTTAATGATTTCCAGCCCAAATCCTGTATCATTTCTGTGACACTCTCTCCCATATTTCGCGATAATACAAAACGTGCTGCCTTTCTTTGAACTTTATCGATGTACTCCGTTTGTCCTACCTGGTAAGGATTCCACACCGCGCAGCAGTATTCTAAAAGACGGCGGACAAGAGTACTGTACTGTCTCCTTAGTAGGTCTGTTACATTTTCTAAGTGTCCTGCAAATAAAACGCAGCCTTTAGTTTGCCTTCCCCACAACATTTTCTGTGTGTTCTTTCCAATTTAAGTAGTTCGTGATTGTAATACCTAGGTATTTAGTTGAATTTATGGCTTTTGGATTACACTGATGTATCGTGTAACCGAAGTTTAACGAGTTCCTTTTAGTACTCATGTGGATGATCTCACACTTTTCGTTATTTAGGGTCAACTGTCACTTTTCGTATCATTCAGATATTTTTTCTAAATCGTTTTGCAGTTTGTTTTGATCTTCTGATGACTTTGTTAGTCGATAAACGACAGCGTCATTTGCAAACAGCCGAAGAAAAACAGTAGAAAAAGTGTCGCCAGGACGGAATTACAAGAGACTCGGCCATACTCAGGCCTAATGGGCGCCACAGTTCTTCAATAGAATGATCTGCATTGGAATCATTTAAAATATACTTTGAATGAGCTCAGACACTTGGGGCTAGTAAACCTTCGGCTTCGGTTTCGGCGGAAGGTTAGGGCGACAGCCGATTAACCGGTTTCTGTTTCGGCTTCGGCCAGAAATCGATTTTCGGTCGGACATGAGTTCAAACCATTTACATTTCATGTACATTTACATACTTCAAGCTAGAACAATAGATAAATGCACATTATCAGGTCATAGTTTTACAAGTTGTTGATTACATCTTTCCCTATATGATAATCACTAAATATTAATAAACCAATGAAATTATATTTTTATAACACACTAGGAGCAACTGGAAGTGACACTGTTCCGTTATAAGTTAAATCATTTGACTACAGCATCTGATAAAAGTCGATCGTATTGCAAATACAAAAGCTTCTATAGCCGTTGTGAGAACTCATTAAAATACTTCTGAGTGTACTGCTCCGACATTTTACAAAATACGTAAAATGCTAAAGTAATAATCTAACCGACGCTTCGGCAGTGTTTCTACGGCCTTCCTCAGAGCATAGATTAAGACGACTCGACCATATCTCCACAAGGATTTTATTGAGCGATTGTATTGTTTATATTACTTTGTATTGAAAGTAGGCTGTTTGGGTTTTTATGTTGGTAGCGCCACATAGCGCTCTGTATGAAAATCACTGACTGTGTTGTGTGCAGTCTGTGGTTGGTATGCATTGTTGGAATATTCGCTGTTGTAGTGTTGGGCAGTTGGGTGTGAATAGCACGTAGCGTTGCGCAGTTGTAGGTGAGCCGCCAGCAGTGGTGGATGTGGAGAGAGAGATGCCAGAGTTTCGAGAACGGACGACCTGGACGTGTGTCCGCCAGAAAAAGGAAATTTGTGAAGATGGATCTCATGAATTGATAGATATATATACGTTGACTTTTGAACATAATTAAGGCAAATACTTTGTTTATTCTCTATCAAAATCTTTCATTTGCTAACTATGCCTATCAGTAGTCAGTGCCTTCAGAATCTTTTATTTAGCTGGCAGTATTGGCGCTCGCTGTACTGCAGTAGTTCGAGTAACGAAGATTTTTGTGAGGCAAGTGATTCATGAAAGATGTAGGTTATTGTTAGTCAGGGCCATTCTCTTGTAGGGATTACTGAAAGTCAGACTGCGTTGCGCTAAAAATATTGTGTGTCAGTTTAGTGATGATCAGGATAAGTAAAGAGAAAACTATTTGAGTACGTTGAGTTTTGCGTAGCTGTTTGAGAATCTAATAACGTAAGAGGTTTTCCATCACTGTCAATCTTTACATTCAAAGGGGTTGTTTCATATGTCGATCCTTAGCCGAGGACATCACTCTGGAATCTTCTGATTTTTTCTTATAGTTTGTGAAATTAGTGTAGTTATTGTTTATTGCTAGCACGTAATTGTAGAGAGAATCTTTTTTGTAGTTGTAGTTTTTCATTGTTGTACTGTAAAACAGTTGTGGCATGCATGTAGATTTGCACCAAGTACTTCGCAGCCGCCCTTCCAATTAATTGGATATTATTTTCAGTGCTATTTTAATGTGTTTTCTTATTTTGCTGTTAAAATTGTGCTTTTCTGTGTTATCATGTGTAATATTTTGACAATTATGGCGTGTGAAAAACGTAACACTAGGCTACAAAGTAAATTGAGAAATGACAGTGAAGACGAGAGTAATGTGTTAGCGCCACCGTGTAATGAATTAACAAATACTCAGAATAGTAATTTGGTGATTGTGCATAGGGAAATGGAAAAGGCAATAAATAATCGTGTAGACAGTGAAACAGCTAGTGAACAGGGTAGTATTGTCGATCGATCGGTCGGCAAAAGCTCGCCCCTGGAATCCGAAACGACAGGACACAATCTTGCAAATACTGTAGATTCAGGTTTTGCGTCATTACTTGTCTCTCAATCGAGTTAAGAAACATTTTCTGCTTTTCAAAATGCGAATGTTGCCGTTGGAATTGCTCTACCGAAAAATACAGAGGAACATGTTTCAGACACCAGTGCATTGTTATTACAATTACTGCAACAAATGGGACAACAGCTTCAAAAGTCAGACACAACGCTTGAACAAAAACGCGAAGGTTTACCTACTGAGTTACATAACATCGGATTTAAATGTCAGGAGGTTTGTAATGACATAAAAACACAAATTTGTGAGCATTTCCAACCTATTTTTTCGCGTCATGAAAATGCATTACACAATCACGAAGCAGCCATAAAAGAACTGAAAACTATTGTTTATGAAAATCACGACACCTTGCAAGCAGAAATTGGTTCAGTTCCATCTACCGATTCGGTTACGCAACTTGCAACAACTCAAGGAAACTTAAAGGACATAGTAGATGCGCTTTCAACACAAATGGACACTTTGAAACTTGGTTCAGAAAAACACACTGAGGACATCAGTTCATTATCAGAGAAAGTAGCCGAACTTTCGGATCAGTTCACTAACTTATCTACAATAGATGATGCTCTGAATGACACAACACTAGTAGCGTTTACTGACACAGAAGACTATGAAAAAATTATAAAATTCAAAGAACATCAAAATCAAATTAATACGCAACACAAAACGGAAATCCGGGAAGTACAAGATCAGTTGGCACAAGTAATACAAGAATTGCATATTTCAGAGGACACTTGTGCTTCAATACGGAAAGAGGGACATAGAAATACGGAACAGCCACAAAACAATAACACAGGGTATTTCGGAAATTATGAAAGAAATTGGCAAGGTACACCGAATTTTGAGATGGAACCGCCGAAACGACGTAACAATGAGCGATTTACGACTCGCCGACATGATGATTTTGACTATATTACTACACGTTAATTCAAAAAATTTATGAATTCCGGCAACGACATTCATCCACAAGCTTGGCTTCATCAGTTCTCTCATTGTTTTCCTCCCAACTGGTCATTAGAGCACAGACTGGAATTTATGTGTGGCTACTTAGATAATGAACCAACTATAAGACTGCGATCGGTCATTCACGATTGTCACAGTGAAGGAGAATTTTATCATGCCTTCCTCTCAGAATACTGGTCTCAAGCTGCTCAAGATCGCGTAAAACATAGCGTCATAATGATGAAACATTTAGAACAATCTGAATTTTCCAGTCTTGTCAAATATTTTGAAGACATGTTGCATAAGAATCAGTGTCTGTCAAACCCATACAGCCCCTCAGAACTTATTCGCATTTGTTTATCAAATTGCCTGAACATTTACGACATATTATTTTGGCAGGACGTTGCAAATACGACATCGAAGCTTTTCAGGAACTGTTACAAGAATTGGAAATTGACACTGACAATTGCGGGACGCGAAAACAGGAACACAACAATTACAGGTCACATCCGTCACAGTTCCGCAATGACAGAAATAATAACTAGAGACGACAACGCAAATCATGACCAAAACAGACACCACCCATATGACAACCGTTGGCAGAGTAGTAATAATTACAGGCAAAGATCACCTCTCCACGGTAATGACTATGACAGAGACACTCAGAGAAACAGACAATATGGGAACCAAAATAATTATTATCAAGGGAGACAGAATAACTTCAGACGCAACACTCCACCATGCAGTTACGACTCAGGGAGAAGTTCTCCACCACGTGACCGACAAGAAAGAAATTACAGAAACTACCGACATGACAGACGATATAATCTTAACAACAGACCAGAATTTAATCAGAACTGGCCAGATTCAAACAGGGCAGGGCCCTCTCGACAAGGTGAATTTGTAGAAGTTAGATCTCCAAATCCCAGTAACGATGCACGACAACAAAGGTAACAGACAATGACTCTCACCACAGGCAGCCACATGGGGGCTCAGAGAAAAATAAAATAGACGCTAACCTTGAGAAAAGCCTAAGCATTCTTTACCGATGTATACCACATGACAATTGCATTGAAGCTGAAGCTTCGCGTACTAGGAACAGTAAAGGTTTACACCACATTTCATATGTAGAACCATTTATTGAGAGATAATCTGCTTTTTAACTTAGTCTTTGACATAAGATCTTTCACTTCACATTACTACTACGCTTTGTCACACTTAGAAACTGTTAACATGTAACAATATTTTATAGTTAACTATCCGGTAAGAACCTAGGGAACTTATTTAGACAGTAATTACGAATGCATTCTTATAGTGAACAGACTAAACAGTGTTATTGTGCGTACATTCTTCCTTGTTCGTTGCATGATTACATACTTAGAACATATACTGGTACTGCTAATGAGATTTTTAATGCAACATTTGGGTTTACTTGAAAATACATTCTGGATTTAAAGTACTTTCTGAGAGATACCAGATGACACAGTGGTTGGTTTATTTGACAGCTACACAATTATATCACGATGCTACTAATGAGTAACACAATTCACATTATTGATTTTGCGCTGTGTCTGTTTTATATCTACATAGTTTTTCTGAATTCTTCTGGAAAGTAAAACACGTTTTAGTAGTAACTTTTGTGGTATAGCTACAATGAGACAGCCTTTTCCGTAGCACAACAATACATTATAGTATAGTACTTTCTTGATCACGGTAATGAACGTAATAACTACGATATCTATACACATAGCATTCACTTTTGTTTATTACGAGGTAAGTACATTGACTTCTACAGAACTTTGCTTACGGACGACGATAATTACGACAATTGGTACATTTTTACCCTTGAGTAATGACAGAGATTATCTTACAACAAGACGCACAGTTTAGGGCTACAGTTCACGTATTTGAGTGATTAATTTTGTACTTAAAACATTTATTTTTAAAGATTTTTGAATTACAAAGATACAAAGAAGGTTTTCAGTGATACATTTCATTCCATTGCTGTAATATTTAACACCTGAGGTTATAATTATATTTATCCTCAAGGGGTATGCGCCTGCTTTGTGTACTAAGCATGTGGCAAGCGCTAGGAGCCCCAGCTAATATGGTATTTGCTTATACGACTTTACACATCGGTACCATATTTCTCTAACAAAGAATTACACAGCTGTCTGATTATTTAACAGAGAAACAAATATTTTTTTTACTACGTCAGTGACACATGTTTACACAATTACACATTTGCATAACTTCAGACTTATGAAATTGTATTTTGTCTGTACTACGATATCTACGATATCTATACACATAGCATTCACTTTTGTTTATTACAAGGTAAGTACATTGACTTCTACAGAACTTTGCTTACGGACGACGATAATTACGACACTTGGTACATTTTTACCCTTAAGTAATGACAGAGATTATCTTACAACAAGACTCTTCATAGTTTTTTGGAACCATTGTCATACTCTGAGAGCTTTGAATGATTTATTTGGTATGGGATCATGATTTTTGAAGCATGTTTGAGGTAGATGACACTACTGAAATGAGCAGAGAATTTTTTTTTAGGTTTTGAAATTATTGAAAGAAGCTGCAATGATGTTTTTACGACGACAATGTGTATTATGCTGTTGAGGTATGTTTATGTTCAATAAGCTGATGCCATATGAGGAATATGATTATGCTACATATTTATTATGAAGAAATATTGAAGTGTCGACGAATATGTATACGTGTAATAAGGTAAGGAATAATGACTAGTGGTTAGGAATTCTGATTTTTGAAAAAGGATGTTGGAAGCCAAGAAACATACTTCAAGAGTTATGAAATGTGCGTGCATGCGTGAATGTGAGTATTACAAACTGCTATTCATGAGATTTCGTTTCTACATATTTCTACTGTAATTTCTCGACCTGTGAAATGTTATTTGTATCAGACTGTCTCTGTAGTGGAAACTGCTGTTATAAATATCTGGTAAGGAAGGTAAGTGATCTTGACATAACACGATGTGGATGCCCAGATGAGCAACAGTCGCCTGAAAGAAAAAGCCATTAGGTGGAGAAAAAAGAGGCCATTAACCTCACTACTGACATTTCTTTGTAGAAAGCATCGCAAATACGACACACTCATACTTGAAGACATAAGATAACACTTGGGAACTTGAAATTTCTGATATTTACTGAAAAGGCTAATAAATGATGAGAAACATTTTATGTCTATTGTCTTTCTAGTTGAAAGATATTTTACTGCCTAATGAAATCCCATATGGCTAGTGAATGACGTTTCATGCCTTGCTTTATGTATATATTTGCTCATTTTGTTTAATATCTAGTTTCTAGGTGGACTGCAGCATTGGTTAAAATAAAATTTAACAGATGTAATAATATCACTATTTTATGCCTACAGATACATTAAATAATAATTTTATGATCTACTTTCTTTTAAAAAAAGGGAGCACAAATAGATATTTCCCATCACAGGAATTGCATACATAATTTTTCAACAATTTGGTAACATTTTTAGCAGAGTAAGTTTTTGTGATGCATCACTCTAGTGTTAATATCTGACTTAGGCATTAGACATTTCCTATCTTTACTGTAATATTTTTTCTGCTTGAGCTTTATCATGTTTAGATATAAGTTATTGCATTTGCTGCTGCTGTTTGTCAGGCATAGTGCTACTTTGTGTTACTCTGCTAAGCCAGTTTTAATACTGACTTATTTTTCTTATTGCTGCACATTGGCTCATATTAGTGGTAATGTTGCATTTGCTATGTTAATTTAGATATACTGCTACTTGCTTTTTCAGTTTGCATTTTTTTTCTCATTGCTGTTTTTGTTAATTGTTTTGTGCTGCTGCATTGCCTCGTCCCTTAGTATATATATCTGAGCTCAGTAGATTTAAGTTAGCTTAAGAGGGGGTAGGCTATATAATAGAATGAGTTGTGATTAATTGGAAGAAATGCACTGAGAAGCTATAAGAAAAAAGTTTGACAAAAAAAAGTGTACAATGAAGAATATGAACAAAACAGAAGGGTTTAGGGACAACAGGTATAGATAGGACTTTTTGGGAATAATGATAAACTAAGGGAGATCTCCAAGAAGTAAAGAAAGTTTTGTTTGCTAATCAAATACTATAAATAATGCAGCAAAACGTACCGTGTCCTTTTTTTGTGTTATTCCACTATTTGTATGTGTACCCTTGTGTCTTTCTGTTCTTCCTGTCTTTATGTGTTTATCTGATAAGAGTTATGTTGTAGAATTTTTCTAATAATATGTTATTTACTTTGTAAAGATGTTTAGACATTATTTATTCCGTTTTGATTTAATGTTCACATGTGAAGTTGGTGTTTCGAAAGCTATTCTCATCTTTTATGTATTTACTTATGTCATAATTCCTGTAACACTGATGTTTATCTTTTTTTCTATTCTTTTGCAAAGCCTGTATTACTACAAATGTTATCTGTATTATTATGTTCTGTAATGATGTATTTTGTACCTTTGTAATTGTATTCTTATGTTGTAAATTTAAATTGTATAGACACCAGTTCATCAAACTAAGTTTCATTTCACTGCACACGTTTCTGTTGGTCATAGTATATGCATAATATGTGAGAAGTTAAAAAAAGTGGACTGTTAGCGTTTGCACGTGTGTTGATAACTCAGCAAGGGACTGGTTAACAGCACTGCTGGTTCTGACATTCCAAAAAGTTTGTGAGTGCTCAAGTGGTGGTTTATGGCCTTGTTATATTGTCCGCAAGACTCTTCGATGGTGATTGTGCATCCGCATAGTCGCAACAGATGGCTGCTGGTCATCTCTACAAAGACTACAGTGGGTCTGCACCTCTGATGGTCCACCATAATCTCTACCAGGATTACAGAGGGTCTGCTCTGTGATGACCTACCAACCAATATTCTTCAAAACTTTGACTGACTGCTGTTGGTTTGCTCTGTTGTGGCCCTTTACCTGTCTGCATGTCAATAGTCAGCATTGCCTTTCCGTTGGAAGGACAACACTACTCCTTCAAGACTGCATGGAAATCTACTACTTCTGTGTGCATTATCTTTTACTAATCAAACTTTGTACAATGTAATTACTACTGTGATGAATGATCAGGACTGTCTTTATGAGAACAATTTTTGTTTTTGACCAACAGTGTATCAATAAGTGTGTGCATTAACCATCTTTGTTATTGTAATTATGAAAAAATTTTTCAAATCGGTATTGGGCACGGCCCAAAACAATTTGTAAAATTTTTTGTGGGGGCATGGGAGCTATGTAAGTAGGCTGTTTGGGTTTTTATGTTGGTAACGCCACGTAGCGCTCTGTATGAAAATCACTGACAGTGCTGTGTGCAGTCTGTGGCTGGTTTGCATTGTTGGAATATTCGCTATTGTAGTGTTGGGCAGTTGAGTGTTAACAGCACGTAGCGTTGCGCAGTTGTAGGTGAGCCGCCAGCAGTGGTGGATGTGGAGAGAGAGAGATGACAGAGTTTTGAGAACGGACGACCTGGACGTGTGTCCGCCAGAAAAAGGAAATTTGTGAAGATGGATCTCATGAATTGATAGCTACATATACGTTGCCTTTTAAACATTATTAAGGTAAATACATTATTTATTCTCTATCAAAATCTTTCATTTGCTAACTATGCCTATCAGTAGTTAGTGCCTTCAGTAGTCAGAATCTTTTATTTAGTTGGCAGTATTGGCACTCGATGTATTGCAGTAGTTCGAGTAACGAAGATTTTTGTGAGTCAAGTGATTCATGAAAGGTAGAGGTTATTGTTAGTCAGGGCCATTCTTTTGTAGGGATTACTGAAAGTCAGATTGCGTTGCGCTAAAAATATTGTGTGTCAGTTTAGTGATGATCAGGATAAGTAAAGAGAAAACTATTTGAGAACGTTGAGTTTTGCTCAGCTGTTTGAAAATCTAGTAACGTAAGAGTTTTTCCAGCACTGTCATTCTTTACATTCAAAGGGGAAGTTCCAGTATAATTTTTCTCTCAAACAAGATTGCGTATTGCTGAGTAAATTATAGACACAACACGAATAATATATCTTTTGGTTGTTTTAGACTTTCTAGTAACTCTGAGACGTCACCGTGCTTGGAAAAACTTAATACAGGACAATGATAAACAAAAATTAACACTAGAACTAGGTTAGTCTCATAAGCGTAGAACTACAATACTACCAACTAAACCTAAATTACAGCTGTTTGGCCACGAAACCAGTCCTTCTGTTCATTTCTGTCCTTAAAATCAAATATCTTTGTGGCGTGTTTCCGTCTATTTGTCACAACAAACATTTAGTGTAACATCTGCAGCACGAATTTGAAGACACAAAAATTGTTTGCAATAGTTGTTTTGCCCTTATAATCTTTCGTTAATTGCTGTGCCTTTTTTCTCTCTGAAGTTGGGTATTTATTCATTATAGATATGGTCCCAATTACTGCTGCCTACTTCAAGCCATTGACAGCCTCTGTCTAAAAAGAACTTTTACGCATATTTCTCGATTTGAATTCCATTCATTCATACTTGTGATAATGATTTCACGACATATGTGGTTGCTAAATTACTCAGTTAATGGGAGTGTTATATTGGTTGATTAAGGCTTATATTTCAACGACTTCATCTCATGACATTACATCGCCAGGAAGTGTTTCCAGTAATACATTAATCGCTTTACAGTCATAGATTTATTATGTGCATTTAAGTGAACTATAATGTAATCAGCGCATTATAATAAAAAGTATCCATCCTGCTTAGTTGGAAATACGACCATGCGAAATCTATACCAATAACAGATCTGCAAAAGCGATGTGTCTATCGATTTTTCTTTGTACACGCTATTCTCCAAAACTAATAGTCAAATTGTCATGGAGTTTTCGCACATAACTTGAGCATAGTTTGTGTCATCGTATAGGCTTCAGTTCATTAAAACTGGGTTATGGAACAAAAAAGATATCGCCATTTAAAGTTTTACTAAAATCTTCTTGTCTGTCTGTCCGTTGGACCGCGCTAATCTCCAAACTGTGACATGAATTTTCACGGCGTTTTCGCGGGTAACTTGAGCATAGTATAGTCACAGTATAGTCCTTACTTCATAAAAATCGGAGCACGGAGAAAGATACACATATATAATATAAAAACATATGTATGTATGTGGTTTCCACATCTCCTCCGAGACCACTGTACCAATTTTAACCAAGCTTGGTACACACATCACTTACTGTTTTTAAATAATATCTGTGGAGGTAATGATCACCTACCTATCAATGGTGGAAGGGGGGAGGGCAAGAAATGTAAGCAGCAGCGACGTGCGAATACCCAGATTTTGTGCATCTAGTGTTGGAGAAAGAGAGCATTTAATAAGTTCCAACAAACAATTTCAAACCTTTATCAAAGTTTTTGTCGTTGGCGCCCCCCCACAAAATGATAAAAAGAAAAAAGTTTGTCACTCGATAAATTTTCGCTGTTCATTTTCGCATGATGCTTGAAGTTAGAATTTATTACTTCTTTACTACTTATTGTATGCACCACACATTTTGGAGGCAGTGTCCTCATATACCTCTTAATGTATCTGTAAAATTATGCCATTGTACGACACATAGTTCGCGATATACGACGTTATAATCGCTGAGTTGCATGAAAAACTGCAGCATCATGCATGACGTTTAAATGTGTTATTACCAACATGACGAACCAATTTCGATGATATTTAGTACAAATATAGCCTGAACCCTGGGGAAGAACAAAGGCTACTTTTTAACTGTGAGGTAAATTTACTTATTGATTTGAAGATTATTACAAGAATTAGGAAAAAATATTTGCTCTTTGAAAAAGCTATTGACACTTCGACTTTTGAACTGTATCACTGTCTAACATAAACAGTCGTGACACTCATCTTTTTTTGTTACCTACTGCGGTTGCAGCACCCCAAGCGGCTATGAAGTTATACTCTTGAGTTCATTGAGATCTTGTGAAAACGAAAGCTAATCGTAATTACTTATATCGCTCTGTGAAATGGTTTTTCCAAAGAAAAGCTTCTGTAGCGCGCGCAATAAACTGCAGCATCAACAAGAAGAAGACACCACATTTGTCCTTCTTTAGGTTTCCTAACGATCCTAGGAGTTGTGAACAGTTATATTACAGAACAGTTTATTTACGATGTTCTTGTAACCTGCAGATGTATTTTAGTGGAGAGTATCGTGTTCTTTAAGAACAAAAAATAAAAAAAAGACTGGTAAACATGAGAAGACCCGACATTTCGCAGAAAGGCGTTGTATATCTACTCAAAAACGTGGAGTTTTCTTCGCTACACTTCCAGTCTAATCAGCGAATGTGGAATATGGGAAGCTTGTATGGAACGCAGTACCTACATTATTTAATGTAGCAGAAAAGCAATCACAACAGGAGGTGAAGGAAAAGCCGCACATACGTGACAATATAAGAACGAAAGCAATAAAACTGTTTCCCAACACAAAAGAAAACAATTCCACAATTGTTGCTGTATCTGAGCCACAAGCGGCAAGAACATTCAACATATTCTCTTTTGAAACGAAAGCAATCACGTTTACAAAAAAATATTTATGCATTAGAAAGCCGAATACAGTGTAACACTGTACTAAACATTAGACTCCTTAGAAAGTAGTTACGTGTCAAGCAAAGTTCCTGTAATAATAACAACAGGCAACAAAAGAAATATGTTCTTCTCATGCAAAAAATATATGTTTATATTCTGTTGTTTTCAGCGGAGTAAGATGCAATTTCACACATACTCGAAAGTATTTCCTCATTATTAAGTTGTAGCTTATGTCACTGAATCAGGAGCTTCGGCTGTTTTTACATGTATTTCATGAACATTCATGTCTTACTAATGCCTGGATAGCAAAAACGTAATAACTATTTCGCTAATTAACTAGAAAAATAATTAAGAACACATTTTAATTTTACAGCTGCTTCCTCGTAGTTTGTGGAGGTAGTGTCGCACAAAGTGTCAGACGGTAACAGTTTTCAGAGCAGAGAGTGTCACGACTGTGTATATGTTAGGCTGTAACTTTATCATATTTGGGAAAATGGTTTTATTGCTTGATACGATTCAAAGAATGAATACAATGCTTATACAATCTTCAATGTGTTTAATCCATACTTCCACACTATTTGTTGCATAATGTATGACTACTATGCGCACTATGCAGTATTTGAGAACGAGAGCACCTACTGACTTGCAACAGACTTTGCACATAATTAGAAACTTCTACGAAAATTAAGCTCGTTGACAATCCCCACAAAATGATGAAAGAAAAAAGTTTACCGCTTAATACATTTTCTCTGTTCACACAGTAAAACTGTGGCAATAGACAAGACACCATGACGCTTAAATTTATTATCTCTTTACTACCAACTCTATTTGCAACACATTTAAGAGACAGTATCCACATACGCCGTTGAATGTACATACAAAATTGTATGATTTTACGAAACATATTTCAGCAGATGTCAGAGTAGAAGGAGGTGGACAGAGGAAGGGGGGAGGAGAAGTTGGACAGAAAGAGGAAAGAGGAGGAAATGCACAGGCAGAAAATGGTTCAAATGGGTCTGAGCACTATGGGACTTAACATCTGTGGTCATCAGTCCCCTAGAACTTAGAATTATTTAAACCTAACTAACCTAAGGACATCACACAACACCCAGTCATCACGAGGCAGAGAAAATCCCTGACCCTGCCGGGAATCGAACCCGTAAACCCGGGCGCGTGAAGCGAGAACGCTACCACACGACCACGAGCTGCGGACGGACAGGCAGAGGGGGAAGAGAAGATGGACATACAAAGGAAAGAGGAGGAGAGAGGGAGGGAGAGGGAGAAGGAGATAGGCAGAGAGAGGGGAAGTAGCAGGGGGTGGGCAGAGAGAGGGTCAGGAGGAGGTGGTCAGAGAGTGGGGGGGTGAGAGAGGTGGATAGAGAGAATGGTGCGAAGGAGATGGATAGAGAGGTGGGGAAGGAGGAAATGAACTAACAGAATTGAAATAAATACATACCTGGGCAAAGTCGAGTGCTTAGCAAGTTGAATAATTACAATGAAGGAATTCGTAATTTTGTCAACTGGCATCCGAATAACTACAACAATGGAATTTTATTGTATGTAATGTGTAGTTCCACTTTACTCGCGGAAGTGCATTTCTGCGCTTCTTACACTTGGCTAATGTATTAACGTTCTCGTCGTTCCAGCAGACCGCGCGGTCTCAGGCGCCATGCCACGATGCGCACGGCTCCTCCCGTCGAAGGTTCGATTCCTCCCTAGGGCATGGGTGTCCGTGTATTGTCCTTAGCGTAAGTCAGTTTAAGTTAGACTAAGTAGTGTGTAAACCTAGGGACCGATGACCTCAGGCGTTTGATCCCGTAGGAACTTACCACTAATTCCAAATTCCAAATTCTGGTTCCAGCAGAGTAAGATGCAACTTAATTCAGTTTAAGTATTTATTCCGGAGTATGTTCTACCTTATGTGATCTGATTCGCGGGTTTTATCTCAGTGTACAGTTATTTGATTATCACTGATGTCTGCTAATTTTGACTTGCGTTCAAGAGGTGCAAGTATTATAATTATTTCCTAAGCCAGGTGAAAAATGGTGAAAAACTAACACCATTCTTACTGCTAATACTACGTTAATAGACGAGCTACTTTCTGGAACACCAATTTCGAACCATCTGTCAAACAGAGTCAACGGTAAACAGCAGTTTCTTTTTTTGGTTTTGTTTCTTTTGCGTCTTTCCTCCGGAAAGGGGATTGCGGGCATATGGAGGAGCTCGTTGTTATGTGACTTGACTTAAATTATGTTATTCTGGTTTGATTTCATTTCTTCATAATGGAAATGGGCGTTTGGCGTCATTGGCCGGGAGGCTCCTTGCGGGGCAGGTCCGGTCGCCTTGGTGCAGGTCTTACTACATTCGATGCCACATTGGGTGACCTGCGCGCCGTATGGGGATGAAATGATGATGAAGACAGCGCAACACCCAGTCCCTGCGCGGAGAAAATGCCCGACCCAGCTGGGAATCGAACCCGGGCCCGTAGGACGTCAATCCGTCACACAGACCACTCAGCTATCGGGGCGGACATTTCTTAATAGATTAGCAGTAGGTGTCGCGACTGTGTGTTGTTACTGAGTTTCTTACTATGATGTTTCAGATTACATACAATGGTCACGTCACACAAAATGCTGAATACGCAACCTCTTGCATCAGTGTCCGAAAAGCGGCGTGCGTCCAAACTTAACGTGCGCTGGAGTCTCATCGTACGTGCATCACGTGGCCAAGCAGCTGCTAGTAGATACAGCGCGTGGCTGAAGGTCAGTTGCTCTGGTCCATTTAGTCGTAGGGTTGATGTAGATGATTAGCTACCAGTCATTCAATGGTTATTAGCACATATGTGTATCATCCTAAGCTAATAATGCCACCATGTAAAAATATGGTCTCGTCGGAGAACAAATAGATGAAGTGATAACGTAAACGTTAGTGTGGTGATGGCCATCTGAAGGAGCTATCAGCAAAATTTTGACTGTGGGTGGAATCAGTCTCATTCAGTCTCTGCAGGTGGTATGAATACAAGGCACAGTGATTTCAAGATATACTACACAGACACGTGACTACGTGACTAAATCTCAAGCGACACTCCACTCCGCCCCCCCCCCCCCCATCCTCCCGCTCCCCTCCATGCCATATACTTGTATTTGGATTATGCTCCATAATTAATAAAATAGGATTGGGGAGAAGAGAAGTTTGTGGCACAACTTGACTAGAAGAAGGGATCGGTTAGTAGGACATGTTCTGAGGCATCAAGGTATCACCAATTTAGTATTGGTGGGCAGCGTGGAGGGTAAAAATCGTAGAGGGAGACCAAGAGATGAGTACACTAAACAGATTCAGAAGGATGTAGGTTGCAGTAGGTACTGGGAGATGAAGAAGCTTGCACAGGATAGAGTAGTATGGAGAGCTGCATCAAACCAGTCTCAGGACTGAAGACCACAACAACAACAACGACAACAACAACAATTAATAAAACAAGCTCCTCCGTGTCAAGGATTCACAAACGTCGGGGTCGACCGCTATATACACGGACAGACGCTACTGAACCTGTTTCACTCATTCGATGATACGCTCGAGACGAGCGTATCACTTGACGCTCACGGACATTTGTACGACTGTAAGTGAAGAGAACGTTATCTTGTTCTTCGTACAATTAAGACAATGTGTTTGGCTGGTGAACCTTTCACTTTTCGCTACTGTTGTGGAACTGTGTCACCTTCCCTGCTCACCGAATGTGTATTTCATACCGGGTCAGGTTTCTTTAGTAGTCTACTTGAAGCAACACAGCAATCCGTCCAGAAACGTACCACCAAAGTACGTTGCGGTAGGGATACAGTGGAAGTGGAAATGAGCGTATGGCGTCAGTTGCCGGGAGTTCCCAGGCGGGAAGTTCAGCCCCCAAGTGCAGGTCTTATTGAGTGCGACGCTATATTGGGCGAGTTGCGCATCAATTCTCCCTGAGGGGAGAAAATCTCCCACCCCAGCCGGGAATCGAACCCGAGGCCCCGTGCGTGGCATTCCAACGCGCTGACCATTCAGCTAATGGGGCGGACAGGGATACTGTGTACACCACGTCTTCCAGCGCCTGTACCTTATTTGAGTTTGCGTAGTTCAAAGAAGAGATTCTAAATACACAATTTAAAGCGCAACTGCATTTAACAGGCGGTTGTCATATGTTTTGTGCATTACACAGGCTAAACCAAGCATCCGATATAAGATCTAACTACTGAGATCCTACAATGAAAACTACGAAACATCCTCAGGTAGTTGAGTAGCATACTCAGTTGCGAAAATGCTTAGGCTGCACACCAAAATGTGTTTGCATTTCCTTATTAATATTCCAGACTTCATAAAAATGTTTTCGTTCCAACTAATTCTATTCCTTCATAATGTGCACTCACTTACCAGGAGAAATATTTTAATGGCTAAAATCAGTGTCCTGGAATAAATTGACTACTGTTTTAAAAGTTGTCAAAAATGGTAACGTTTAGAGATGTGATATCACTTTCCCACAAAGTCAAAGCCCACGAAGTCACATATTAAATGTAAAATTTCCAAGTCCGTAAACCACAACACTGGAAAAGGCCTAATTCTGTTTCCTGATTCGTGGGCGTTAGCGCACAAAATTATACCACACCCACGGGAAAATTCAAGAGCCCGGTAGAAGCAGTGGGAGGCGAAAAATTAACGAAGCCAGGCAGTCAGTTCACATTGTCACCAGGGCTGCGTCAGGGTACTTCAGCGAAGTTTTCTGATACACTGTATTTAAACGAAAGCAGGCTGCTTCCTGGGCATGCTATGTGTATGAGATCCCGTTTGCATGTCCGGCAAACAGCCGGTCAGCGATCAGATAAAGACCGTTTGTATTTATTTATACAGAGTGAACTAAAAAAGCCCTGATAGTAAGGTCAGAGCAGTGGACGACGAAAAAAATGCGGCAGATAGTCCTGGGTCGGAAGGGCACCGTTGTAGAACCATGGAATTCAAACGGCAGGCAATTAACGGTAAGAGTGCGATAGCGTCTTCAATTAACCTAACTTGACCCTTCTAATAACTGTTATGCTAAAGAGCGTCGTTAGCAGTTAATTAGCGAAAGGTAACTGAACAAAGATAGGCTAGCTTCAGATTAGTACCCACGGCTGATTTCGTAAGATGCGATTTTTCTCTGATGTGCAGAGGATTAAGCTTGACATTTAAATGAACTACACTGGGAAATTCCGTAAATGATACGTTACAATAAATATCTGCACTATAGAAACAGCAGTGCTGAAAGGTGGTCGACATGTAATCCTGGATAATGAAACTTTAATGCCACATGTTGCAGTTTTTACTAATTTTACAGGTTACACCAATATATCGAGAATGAATAGATATATAGAGGTGTGGTTTTCGCCAAGCTATTGCGGACAATATGGAAAATTTCCTGAGGTTCGCACGCAATTTTTATCTTTTATATTCGCCGACTCTTGACGCCGACTTTGTTTTTTCTAATGGGATTATATGTTTTTTCTGTGGCATTGGAAAGAAGCTTCCAAGAGAACTGAATCGTGATTTATTTTCACAGAAATTTCGTAAGAATTCAATTTATTTACTAGCGATTCATCAAGAACATTAACACATTTAGTCACACTATGTAAGCGTGGTAGTAGTTGACAGGAAGTAACTAATGATATCATAACCAAATTGCTTTTAAAAAATGGGAATTTTATTCACCTTACTAGTACCTAAAAGCATTTTTCAAAAGAAACAGATTTAAAATTATAATCAGAAAGCACCCTCTAAATATAAAGTTACAACTTATTCAGAGACAGAAACAAAAGAGTTTTGACTGTATGAGCTTTCAGGCAGAGAACCTTGCCGCTCCCTTTTGACACGGCCATAGTTACGACCGCTGACAACAGCCTCTGAAAGACTACACGGGTACAAATCTGCAACACACCAGATTATTTTAAACTAAAAGCTTTAACAATTTACACAAGCACACAAACTATGCACCCCCGTAGGAGGGATGAAAATGGTACAAAACACTAAAAATTAAAATATTAACTTTTCCACCGAAGGTGCAACTTGATTTTAACTTCTAAGAAAGACTTACGGTGAAAGGGTGGCAACTTTATATACTAAAAAGATCATTTAAATAAAAGCCCATGAAATGCAATCTTATATAAAATTCTACAGGGTTGGCCAAACAAGTTACGATGCTCTACAGTACACAGATACCGCCTCTCAAGATCATAGGCAAGGTCAAAACATATTTCAGGAATTAGGCCGTTACACTCCAAGCAATAAATTCGTTAACACACCAAATCCGAGAAACATGACAGAGGCAGCTCCGAACGACAGACAGACATTAACTGCCTATCAAATACGACGAGAGACAGACGAGCAAGCTGGGGACGAGAGACTGACCAAGAAAACAAGTAGAATTTAACAAGAGTAAATCACACAACATATAACCAATCACTTAACTTCTAACAAACGGCGATTTCTCGAGAAGACCTGGCGCAGCACCCCCAAATCGCTCTCCCGAACCGTCCGCTGCCAGCCACTTCAACGGACGCAGGAAGGCGCGCCGATCTCCCGTCTTTCCTGGTCCGCACCAACAGACTGACTGCTCGCTGTTCCGTCGGCGACTGCTGCTCCGTCGCGACTGCACTGCTGGTGCGTCTCCCACTCACTCCCAGACAAACGACAGCGGAAATACTGGCTCTGACAACCATGCAGAGGAAACACGCCCACTGGCAAAACGACATCCCTGAACCAGGAAAGGACCGAGCCAAGCTCCACAAGATGGTGACTGAAGGGGCCCAGAAGCGCTCGGAGAACCAGTTACACCACGGCGTCGCAGCTCGCACCGGCCAGACTGATGTCGTGAGTTGACTCCTGTTGCTCTCGTGCCGACCGCGAAGCCACTACCCCTCGCTATACGCCGCGGCCCACTGTACTCAAGTGGCGACCTCACATGCGCCGACGCTCAAGACGGACAAGTCATCTTGTGTCTCAGTGCGCGACCGACCAACCGATCGATCCAACCGCCAATGACCGTTACCTGAGCAAACTCGAGCAGACTGGCCGACTAACGCGCAGACTCAGATGCAGGAACTAAGCCCCGACCGGGTGACCACTCCCTGAGTTCTCTTACTGGCGGAGTGGAAAGGCTCTCATTTGCCGCCTTTTAAGGTTGATCCGAACGACAGACATACTAGCACTCCGAACGACAGACAGACACTAACTGCCTCACAAATGCGGACGAGAGACAGACTAGCAAGCTGGGGACGAGAGACTGACCCAGACTGACTCCAGACTGACCGACTGGCGAGCTCATAGCGCCCCTTAAATGCACGTGAGCAGGCTACCTTTCCCCTTTCTCACCAGAGTGAGACACCAAAGCTGCGATTGCCACAGCGGCGCCACCGCGAGAAGGGGAGGGCGACTGCTTCACACTACGCGCTGCGGCACGCTCTTCAAAACAGCAATTTTTAGCACGGCTCAAGAACATCAATGACATAACATGTGTCGGACTCGATGAAATAGTATCAAGAAAGCACCGCCGCAAACCACTGTCCCACACTTAGGAGAAAAGGTTCCACCAATGTCTGCCCTATTGTACCAAAATGTAAAGAACCACGTAACTCAAGTATGGTTATTGTGTTTGCCTGTGCACTCAAAGCTCAACAGTCTATGTTCTGCCTTTATAGCAGTCAGATAACATCCTACTGAGCTACTGAGACATTCACAATGTATACGATAGTCCAGAAAGAAATACAGTTTATGTCGCATGTCGTCAAACTATTGGAAGAGCGGTGCGTTTATATGTTGAAGGGTATTCAGATCAAGTCGAAGCATACATTATGGAAAATTTCTAGAAAGTGGATGTGTGGAAAATAAAATACACCGAGGTAAAAGTAGAGCAGCTGACGAAAGAAATGGAACTAACATTTTAGCAGCAGAAGCACACAATGCAAATGACATAAAGAGGCATCTCGGAAGTATGAGAGGAATCAACCAAACGAATGTTCTGCGAAAACTATATTCCACCGCATTTCATATTTTTCACAGTTCGTTGCATCTATAGCTTTGTTACGGTTCTACAAATATTTCTTCGAAAAGTGCAATGTGATGAGGCATATCTATGGAAAATTTCGTTGAAGGAAGAAGCATCGTTTACAAACCACAGCCAAGTCAATATTCGCAATGTGCGCTATTCTTCAGTCGAAAACCCATGTTGACGCAAAGAAGTAGATAAAAACTACGTTCTTCGTCTCTCAAATTTTAGTGTGTGCTTTTCAACATCCGCGTCATTGGTCCCCATTTTATGGATGGGAATCGAAATACGCTCTAACATTTCGAGTTCCTAAGATAAGATGTCGCCGCAGTTATCAGAAACATCCCATTGGACATAACGCAATCAGTGTGGTCCCATCACGAGGCATGTTTCTGCTGTTCCGCACATGTAATGACATTTGGAGAGCATTGGAACGGTCGTTTAGGAAACACAAAGTGGCCACACATTCACCAAAATTAACACTTCCATACTTTTATCCGTAGCGAAAATTGAAACAAGATAACTGCACTACTGGCCATTGAAATTGATACACCACGAAGATGACGTGCTACAGTTGACCGGCGTTGCCTGGTGAAACGTTGTTGTGATGCCTCGTGTAAGGAGGAGAAATGCGTACCATCACGTTTTCGACTTTGATAAAGGTCGGATTGTAGCCTATCGCGATTGCGGTTGATCGTATCGCGACATTGCTGCTCGCGTTGGTCGAGATCCAATGACTGTTAGCAGAATATGGAATCGGTGGGTTCAGGAGGGTAATACGGAACGCCGGAGAATGAGCTGGATCCCAATGGCCTCGTATGACTAGCAGTCGAGATGACAGGCATCTTATCCGCATGGCTGTAACAGACCGTGCAGCCACGTCTCGATTCCTGAGTCAACAGATGGGGACGTTTCCAAGATAACAACCATCTGCACGAACAGTTCGACGACGTTTACAACAGCATGGACTATCAGCTCGGAGACCATGGCTGCGGTTACCCTTGACGCTGCATCACAGACAGGAGCGCCTGCGATGGTGTACTCAACGACGAACCTGGGTGCACGAATGGCAAAACGGTCATTTTTTCGCATGAATCCAGGTTCTGTTTACAGCATCATGATGGTCGCATCCGTGTTTGGCGACATCGCGGTGAACACACGTCGGAAGCGTGTATTCGTCATCGCCTTACTGGCGTATAGCCCGGGGTGATGGTATGGGGTGCCATTGGTTACACGTCTCTGTCACCTCTTGTCCGCATTGACGGCATTTCAGATGTGTTTCGACCCGTGGCTCTGCCCTTCATTTGATCCCTGCGAAACCTTACATTTCAGAAGGATAATGTACGACCGCATGTTGCAGGTCCTGTACGGGCCTTTCTGGATACAGAAAATGTTCGACTGCTGATCTGTCCAGCACATTCTCCAGATCTCTCACCAATTGAAAACGTCTGGTCAATGGTGGCCGAGCAACTGGCTCGTCGCAATACGCCAGTCACTACTCTTGATGAACTGTGGTATCGTGTTGAAGCTGCATGGGCAGCTGTATCTGTACACGCCATCCGAGATCTGTTGGACTCAATGCCCAGACGTATCAAGGCCGTTATTACGGCCAGAGGTGGTTGTTCTGGGTACTGACTTCTCGGGATCTATGCACCCAAATTGCATGAAAATGTAATCACATGTCAGTTCCAGTATAATATAGTTTTCCAATGAATACCCATTTATCATCTGCTTTTCTTCTTGGTGTAGCAATTTTAATGGCCAGTAATGTATTAGAAAATACGAAATGCCTTAAAACAAGGGGCTGTGCTGTCGTTAACTTCAGATGAAAGTCGTCGTGTAGTACTGTTTCTGCAGAACCACTTTATAGCGTGTAGCTTGCTCAAGGCCAACATTTTGAGCACTTGATATGACAGCCGTGATAAGGAACACACGAACCGTAACTAAATACGAAGTTTAGCTTCCCATTTTCTAATCTAATTCCCTCCACACTGCCTGATTTAATTCGACTACATAGCATTACTGTTATTTTTCTGTTGTTGATGTTCATCTTATAACCTCTCTTCTAGACGTTATCCATTCTATCCAACTGCTTTTCCAAGACCTTTGCTTGACAGAATTACGACTGGTCCGTGCGAGCTCCTTCATATCGATTCTGGTACTTGTTGAAACTCTTTGGTTGCATTGCTAACTTACGACTTATCGTGTGTCCTGTGTGGTGGCGCTTTCGCAGTAACGCGAAGACGATTTAGGCGCGTGCACAGCTCGCAGGTGGGCTTCCCTGAAACAATCCTTCAGAAATCCCGTCTGTCTGTTTTCCTCAATGTCTTCATCCCTCTCCGTCTTGGAGGCATGGCTGTCCAGCCTGGAGTCCACCGGCAGTAGGAGCAGCAGCAGGACTGTCTGCTCTGGGCCGTTGGCTGGAGGTCGGGGGAATTGGCCGTTGGACGGAGCAGTGCTTGTAATCGTGGCTTTTGCTTAGGTGTCGTGGTGGGCTGCTCCCTGTGTTTGGATTGCTGGTGTTTACTTTGCGGACTACTCCTTCGCCTAGAAGAGTTGGGAGTTAACTCTATCTGCGAGGCTTCGAGGTCACACGCTGGCTTTCGTTCTGGCGAGTTCCTGGTATCTTGGTAAATGGAAGTAGCACCCTATATCGTCCATGATTGACTTCAGTCTAGTGCAGGAACCACGATGCTCCATATTTGCCGGATGTTAAAGTGTTAGTTACGGTTCACGAGGCTAACTTCTACTCTCTCTCCATTAAGTGTCGTTCGCCGCTTTTGCGCAATCATTGTTTTGGCCACGGTTTCGTAGACGAATTAAAAGTGGATATGAATCCTCAAAGTCGTCTAGAATAACGCTCATTTGACCGTAATTCTCGCTTTGCACTGTTGGTGCGTACATTAGTAAATTTAATAACGTTGTTGAAGTTAAACACTTCCACTCAAGTTTAACACTAATGTTCCGTTTCCGTGGTGTTTTAGGGAGATCTGTGCAGTCTTTCACTTGCTATCTGATACGAGTTCTGAGAGTATGTTTTAGAATATGTAGACTTACTTGTTTTGTACTGTGTTGACCTAAGCAGGCAGTAATGCCTTTTCGACATTTTCAAGTTTGTAGTATAGTGTAACGATCTTTTATGCCGAGTTACAGCAAGTGAAAATTTGATTTCACTGTTATTTGAACCATTGGTGCGTGTATTTGTTAATCTAAAAATCTTGTTCATTGAATTTAAGCACTTTCCTGGATTTAGTATTTGTGGCACAATAACAAATTCTGTTGCATGTTCACACGTCATGGTTGTGTTTAAGGGGCCTGTACTGTTTGTCGTTCGCTTACTATGTAAGTCTAATTTGTGTTCTGTATATCCTAGAATCTGTTCTGAATCCTATGAAGTCTGGGCTCCTGAAAACTGTTATTGATAATTGAAAAGTTTAAGTTCTGTTACAGCATTCTGCTACTTCCACTTCACTGACAAGCATAATTTATTGTACTTTAAGATATTTTTACTAACATCCTGCTGTGTCTGGTTCACAGACCTCTATACTTTGTTTCTTTTTACACATTTGATTGTTTTACCTGTTTTGTTTCAGTACTGATCATAAAACATTCTGCCTTGCCTCCTTCACAGACGTGTACAAAAGCTTCTCTTTCAAAAACGTTGCATTAATGATTTCACTTTCTGCTTCACAGATGTGTATAGTTTGTTGCCCTTTTCAAACTTTGCGCATTAATTGTTTCACTCATGTGCCTTGATAGGTTTTGAACGTACTGGTGGGTCTGTTTCCAGCCAGGTGCAGTTTTTTGCTTTTAAAAATTATTTTGCATCTGTAGTTTCACTATCTGCCTCACAGACCTAATCAGCACTATCTGGTACTGTTTATTAATAGAAATGCTGCTAAAATCCTTGTTAATTGTTGTGTATTTATGAGGATCTAAAGATTTGTTTTCAGTTTGCTGATCCTTGTACTCAAAAGTGTGCCTGTTGTGGCGAACCAATTCTGCTTGTAATATAGGCGTCTGTGCATATAAATAACTACCATTTTTAAATTGTGTTATTTACGCTCAGCAGCTTACTACTCCTAGATTCTTGCTCCCTATCAGATCGACAATGCCATCGGCAAATCTTAAAGTTTTTACTTCTATCCTCTCTAAATTTCTCTTTAGTTTCCTTCAAAACATGTAATAGAACATAGAACATACATAGAACTAAAGAACATTAGGGAGATGTTACAACCTTGTCTCACTCCTTTCTCAACTACAGCTTCCTAAATAACCTTTCGTTCACTATATTTTATCCCCAGTACCTTCAAAATCCAAAGAATGTAGCATAGTAAACATTGTCAAAAGCTTTCCCTAAATCTACTAATGCTATAAACGTTGCATTACCTACCTTCAACGTATGTTCCATATAAGTTGTAGAGTCAGTATGGCATTGCGTGTTCCTATATTTCTCCAGAGACCAAACTGATCTTCTCCGAGGTCGGTTTCTACTAGTTTTTGCAGTCTTCTGTAAACAATTCGTGGCAATATTTTGTGAACATGACTTATTAAACTGATGGTTCGGCAGTCATTCATACCTGTCGGCACTCGCCTTGGAATTAGAATTATTAAAGTCTTCCTGAAATCCGAGAGTGTTTCGCCTGTCTCGTGTATGTTGTGTACCAGAGAGAATACAGTGAAACCACGCTTAATGAGCATCTCGCATAACGCGCAGTTCGCATAACGAGCAAAACAAATTGTAATAAAATGACTCGCTTAACGAACGGTGGTTTGTGTAACGATTGGCGACGATTACGTGTGACGCCACCAGCCGTTCGCTCGCGGAGGGGGAAACGTTCAGCAATATGAACAACTTTCACAGTCGGGAGCGCCATATGAACAATGTCTTTAGTATGTACTGCACTTTGGTTTAGTGATCTTTCTGCTACCGTCTTAGTGCAGTTTGTAATCACACATTTTTCTGAACTTGTGTTCACACAGTGTTTTTTGTGTGCAAATTTTGATAATCTTCGTAGAAGTGTCCCCGAAGATAAGCCGCAAGAAGACGATCATAAGAGAAAGAAAATGACCTTCGAAATGAAACGTAAAATCGTTGAAAAACGCGAACGTGGTGTGAGCGTTACTGATTTAGCATGCATATACAATCGGTCTACATCAACTATTTGCACTATCCTCAAGAACAAGGACAAGATTAACGAGATAAATGCTTCAAAGGGAGTGACAAATCTAAACAACGGTTTCGTATCTTGGACGATGTCAAAAAGTTGGCCCTTATGTGGATAAATGAAAAGCAGTCGCAAGGCAACGCTAAAAATGAGAACATCATTTGTGAGAAGGCGAGAATATTTTCGCCGACCTCGTTTAGGAGACCCCAGGATCATCAGCAGCCGAAGAAATGTTTAAGGGAAGCCGTGGGTGGTTCGAGAAGTTTAAGAGAAAATCCGGCATCCACAGCGTTGTGATGGATGACGAAGCAGCCAGCTCCGACACTCAGCTGAGAACTTCATCAGCAACTTCAAGATGTTCATAGATTCTGAGAATTATCTGCTGCAACAGTTTTTTAATCGTGACGAGACAGGTCTATTCTGAAAAAAGATGCCGAAGGGTACCTTTTTAATAGCAGAGGACAATGCATTTCCCGGCCACAAGCTAATGAAAGACCGTCTCACACCGTTATTCTGTGACAATGCAAGCGGTGATTCCAAAATTAAACGTCTGCTTGTTTATCATTCAGAAACTCCACGAGCCTTCTAGAAGTGTAAAGTCCATAATAGCTCGTTAAATGTGATGTGGAGGTCCAGCAAGAAGGCTTGGGTGACACAAGGTCTTTTTTGTGATTGGTTCAATGAAGTGTTTGGTCCTCCGGTGAAAAAATATTTGCTTGAGATGAATCTGCCACTCCGTGTCTTTTTTGTTATGGACAACGTTCCTGCCCATTTTCCAGGCCTACAAGGCCACCTCCTTGAAGAATTTCAGTTCATCAAGCTCCAATTTCTGACTCCCAACACCAGTCCGTTACTCCAGCCCAAGAACCAGAGGATTATTTGTAACTTTAAGAAGTTCTACACAGAATCACTCTTCGAGTATTACATTTAGTTGACTGAAGCTACGAATCTCACTCTCAGAGAGTTTTGGAGATATCACTTCAACATCGTTGCCTGCATCAGGATGGTCGATAAGGCGTGGGGAGGGTTACCAAGAGAACTCTGCTTGGAAGTAGCTTTGGCCAGAGTGCGTTGTCAAATGTGACTCCGAGGCATTTGAGACAGTGTCTGTCGAGCCTGTAATCAAAGAAATTGTGTCTGTGGCTAATAGCATGGGACTAGAAGAGGGTAACAATGATATCGATGAGCCTGTGGAAGATCACAAGCAAGAAACGACCACCGAAGAGCTTATAGAGTTGCAGCGTGTTTCACAGCAGGAAGTTGTGAAGGTGAGTTCTTCAGAGGAGGAGAAGGAGGAAGAAGCGGTAACAGCAATCTTCTGGTGCAATAAGAGGAATACTGAAAGGACGGGAATCGGTTGCATCGTACATTGAAAATCATCACCCCAATAAAGCAGTGGCTAAGCGCACTACAGATTTATTTGAAGATAATGTTGTGTCGCATTTTCGCCAAGTGTTGAAGTGTCGGCAGAAACAAATGACTATAGGTAACTTCTTAGTTACAAAGAATTATTTGTGTATCTTGAATAATAAACTACGTAATACTGCATGTATAATTTTCTTTGAACAAATGGCATGAATAAGATAAAACTTTTAGTACTTTTTCTGCATGGGACGCGTTTTTGTATTTTACATTAATTTATATGGGATAAATTTATTCGCTTAACGAGTGTTTCGTACTACGAGTAAGATTCTGGAGCGAATTATGCTCGCTAGGCGAGGTTCCACTGTAAGTTTATGACGGCTGGCTCTCCTAACGATGTCTGAAAGAACGTCGTCTACACCAGGGGCCTTGTTTCGTCTTAGCTCGTTTAGTAATTTTTTAAATTTATTATTTAAAGTATATTTAAAGTTTTTTCTCGCAATATCATATCTCCCATCTCATCTACATCTACTTTCTCTTCTCCTTCTCTAACATTCCCTTCAAGTTTGTTTCCTATATGCGCACTGAAATGACAGTAGTCATGGAACATATATTGTGTCCGAACATTATGAATTACCTCGAAGAAAACGATCTATTGACACACAGTCAACATAGGTTTAGAAAACAACGTTATTGTGAAAAGCAACTAGCTTTTTATTCGCATGAAGTGTTGAGGGCTATTGACAAGGGATTTCAGATCGATTCCGTATTTCTGGATTTCCAGAACGCTTTTGACACTGTACCACACAAGCTGCTTATAGTGAAATTGCGTGCTTATGGAATATATTCTCAGTTATGTGACTGGATTTGTGGCTTCCTGTCAGAGATGTCACAGTTCGTAGTAATTGACGGAAAGTCATCGAGTAAAGCAGAAGTGAATTCTGCCCTTCCCCAAGGTAGTGTTATAGGCCCTTTGCTGTTCCTTATCTATATAAACGATCTGGGAGACAATCTAAGCAGCCGTCTTCGGTTGTTTGCAAATGACGCTGTCGTTTATCGACTAATAAAGTCATCAGAAGATCAAGACAAACTGCAAAGTGATTTAGAAAAGATATCTGAATGGTGCGAAATTTGGCAGTTGCCCCTAAACAAGGAAACATGTGAGGTAATCCACATGAGTGCTAAAAGGAATTCGTTAAACTTCGGTTACACGATAAATCAGTCAGATATAAAGGCCGTAAATTCAAGTAAATACCTAGGAATTAGAATTACGAAGAACTTAAATTGGAAGGAATACATAGAAAATGTTCTGGGGAAGGCAAACCAAAGACCGAGTTTTATTGGCAGGATACATGCAAAATGTAACAGACCTATTAAGGAGACTGCCTGCACTACGCTTGTCCGTCCTCTTTTAGAATACTGCTGCGAAGTGTCGGATCCTTACCAGACCGGACTGACGGAGTACATCGAAAAAGTTCAAAGAAGGGCAGCACGTTTTGTATTATCGCGAATTATGGGAGAGAGTGTCACAGAAATGATTCATGATTTGGGCTGGACATCATTAAAAGAAAGACGTTTTTCGTTGCGACCGAATCTACTCACGAAATTCCAATCACCAACTGTCTCCTCAATATGCGAAAATATTTTGTTGACACCGACCTACATAGAGAGAAACTATGACTACGATAAAATAAGGGAAATCAGAGCCCGTACGGAAAGATATAGGTGTTCGTTCTTTCCGCGCGCTTTACGACATTGGAGTAATAGAGAGTTGTGAAGGTGGTTCGATGTACCCTCTGCCAGGCACTTCAATGTGATTTGCAGAGTATCTATGTATATGCAGATGTAGATGGGATAGTTATATGCAGATATACAGTATCGAATACACAAGGTACAAAAGGGCAGTGCATTAACGGTGCTGTCAAATGGCTCTGAGCACGATGAGACTTAACATCTGAGGTCATCAGTCCCCTAGAACTTAGAACGACTTAAACCTAACTAACCTAAGGACATCACACACATCCATGCCCGAGGCAGGATTCGAACCTGCGACTGTAGCGGTCACGCTGTTCCAGACTGAAGCGCCTAGAACCGCACGGCCACACCGGCCGGCAACGGTGCTGTCATTTGTACTCAGAAGATTAATGTGAAAAGGTTTACGACGTTATTATGGCCTCATTATGGGAAATAACAGACTTTGAAAGTGGAAAGGTAGTAGGAGATAGAAACATGGGACTTTCCATATCGGAAAACAATAGGGAATTCAGTATTCCGAGACCCAAAGTGTCAAGAGTGTGCTGAGAGTATCAAATTTTTTAGGCATTAGCATAGACAACATAGTGGCCGACGGCCTTCACTTAACGACCGAGAGCAGCAGGGTCTGCTTAGAGTTGTCAGTACTAGCAGACAAGCAACACTGCATGAAACAAGCGCAGAAATCAATGTGGGAACTTATCCGTCAGGACAGTGCGGCGAAATTTAGCGTTAAGGGGCTATGGCAGCAGATAACCGACGCGAGTGTCTTTCCTAACAGCACGACATCGCCTGCAGCGCTTCTTCCGCGCCAGACAACTGGAAAACCGTGGCCTGCTCAGATGAGTTCAAAAAAATGGTTCAAATGGGTCTGAGCACTATGGGACTTAACATCTGTGGTCATCAGTCACCTAGAACTTAGAACTACGTAAACCCAACTAACCTAAGGACATCACACACATCCATGCCCGAGGCTGAATTCGAACCTGCAACCGTAGCAGTCACGCGGTTCCAGACTGAAGCGCCTAGAACCTCACGGCCACACCGGCCGGCGGTCAGATGAGTCCCAATTTCAATTGATAAGAGCTGATGGTAGAGTTCGCGTGTGGCGCAGACCCACGAAGCTGAGTACCCAAATTGTCAACAAGGCACTGAGTAAGCTGGTGATGGTTCCATAATGGTGTGGGCTGTGTTTACATGAAATGGACTGGAACTAAACCGATCATTGACTGGAAATTGTTACGTTCGGCTAAATGGAGATCATTTGCCGCCATTCATGTACTTCACGTTCCCAAACAACAATGGAATTTTTATGGATACAATGCGCCATGCCACCAGACCATAGTCGTTCCCGATTGGTTTGAAGAATGTGTGTTGAAATGTGTGTGAAATTCTATGGGACCAAACTGCTTAGGTCATCGGTCCCTAGACTTACACACTTCTTAAACTAACTTATGCTAAGAACAACACTTCGCGCGGCGTTTGAAGAATGTTATGGACAATTAGATCGAATGATTTGGCCACCCACATCGCCCGACATGAATCCCTTCAAACATTTTTGGGACATAATGGAGAGATCAGTTTGTGCACCGGGAACACTTTCGGAATTATGGACGGCTGTAGAGGCAGCATGGCCCCATGTTTCTGCAGGTGAATTGCAACGATTTGTTGAGTCCATGCCACGTCGATTTACTGGAAAAAGGATATTACTGAGCCTCTCAAACAATTTTCACCTACTTTTGCTCTTCGTATAATTGCTAACCTTGGAAATAAATGTATCAACCTCCTGACATATTTTACATATTCCACTCAATGGAATGGAAATTAGCGTTTGGCGTCATTGGACGGGAGGCCCCTTGTCGGGGCAGGTCCGGCCGCCTTGGTGCAGGTCTTATTACATTCGACGCCACATAAGGCGACATGCGCGCCGGAGGGGGATGAAATGATGATGAAGACAACACAACACCCAGTCCCTGAGCGGAGAAAATCCCCGACCCAGCCGGGAATCGAACCCGGGTCCGTAGGACGGTAATCCGTCACGCTGACCACTCAGTTATCGGGGCGGACATTTCCACTCAATAACGTCGTAGGGAATAATTTTCTGGGGTAACAAATCACTTAGAAACAAAGTATTTATTGCACAGAAGCGAGCAGTAAGACTAATATGTTGTGTTCCACCCGGACGTCATGTAGGCACCTCTCCAAGCAACTAGGCATTTAACTTTGCCTTCCATATTTTTGCTAGTGAAATTGGCCATAAATAATCCACCACAACTTGAGAAGAACAGTGATGTACGAAGGGTACCAAAAACAATCGGTATTATTATTTGAAAGCTATATATTTTCAACCTAATCCCCTTCAAAAACTCTCCATTACAACTAACACATTTGTCACTCTGGTGCTTCCACTGTTCGAAACCTTTTTTGTAGTCATATTTAGAAACGGCTGACAGATCCTCCTTCGTTTCTTTCTTGACTTCGTCGGTGTTGTCAAATCGGTGCCTTTCATGCCCCTTTTCATGTGTGGAAATAAGAAAAAGTCGCACGGAGCCAATTTAGGTGAGTAAGATGCGTGCACTTTAAATGTCGTTGCAAGTGATTCAGTATACTGGTTTTCACTGGTTTATGTTGTGGAACAGTAGTGAGTACTTGTCACTGAATTTTAGTGTTATTTCTGGACGGAGAATAACTGTTGTGCTTCCATAAATAACAATTCGTTTACCCTACGCAAGTGAGTTATTCTGAGAAAGCGGTGATTTGATACCAGCCATGGAACATTTAAGATAGCTCTCAGCAGTCTCTGTGTAGTCACAGTAAAGCAGGGCGCCGGCCGTTGTGGCCGAGCTGTTCTAGGCGCTTCAGTCTGGAACCGCACGACCGCTACGGTCGCAGGTTCGAATCCTGCCTCGGGTATGGATGTGTGTGATGTCCTTAGGTTAGTTAGGTTTAAGTACTTCTAAGTTCTAGAGGACTGATGACCTCAGATGTTACGTCCGATAGTGCTCACAGCCATTTGAACCATTTTTTAAAGCAGGGCTGGAATACTATCGTGAAATATTGGATAATTACAGGGATAGTTATGCAGACCCTGATTTCGTGTAGAGTCCCACTAGGCTGATTACTCGAACTAGGTGTGCCTAGGTTCCTTACGGACCGACAAGTGGATGAAACAACGTATACCGAGTAACTGTACGGCTGGTCCTGGCGGAGGTTCGAGTCCTCCCTCGGGCATGGGTGTGTGTGTTTGTCCTTAGGTTAATTTAGGTTAAGTAGTGTGTAAGCTTAGGGACTGATGACCTTAGCAGTTAAGTCCCATAACATTTCACACACATTTGAACATTTTTTATACCGAATAAAGTTAGTGCTCGGAGGAAGGGGGACGCCACCATGGCACTCACAGAGTGTAGTTATTGTTATGGTAATGTCTTCGCGCGAAGGAAAAACAAATTACTTCGTTAAGTTACATCGTCTTTGTTGTGTCTAGGAATCCTGCATACTCGGTTCACTAGATAAACAATCAAACAAGTCGTATTAATGAGTTTTATTACAAAAAGACAATTAAAATATTTAAGTTTGGCAATTACACACATGTGTCGCAAGCAAGGGGCGACATACGAAATAATCATCATTGTAATGACTGCTGATCTCTAACTGACGAAACTCTGTCCTGAACTGCTGTCGAAGTGGCTAATCTTGGATCTGCTGTCCAAGTAGGCCGTCACCAGTCAGGTGCGGCTCTTATGTCCTCTTCACCTGGGGGCTGCTGCTGTAGCGTTGTCGTCCTGGAGGGAGTCGGTCAGCGTGCGATTGGCTGACTTCTTCTCACAGCCTTGTCTTCCCTGTCGTTCCCGACTGGCGTGCCGGCGCTTGACTTTACTCTGTAACAGTCTTATCGTCTTAGTATTCATCGTCCATCATGTGTCCCCAAATCCATATGTATCATACGCTGATAGTCCTCAAGGTAGGTTGTAGGTTTACGAATGAAGCAATGAATTCGTATGTACAAGAGTGGCACCATTCAATGAAGTTAGCCAGACCATCATACACGTTTTCCTCGGCGTTCGTTTTAGCTTAACTTTCGTTGTTACCTTATCGAATAAAAATTGCATGTTGAATGCATTTTTATCTTAATAAACGGGTGCGTTGGATATACTACCAAATGATTATGAGCACTAATCGCAACTGTAGTTTTTGATGCATATCTAGTGGTTTTTGAAATCATCCAGGTCAAGTGATATGGAGCTTCCAGTATCGTCTCGTGAGCTTCTCCTCTCCTCTGGCTCCACCTTCTACCGGATGATTTCTTTTTGAATGGACTAGTAAGGCTACATCAACACTGTGACAAGTACGTCAGTCTGAGTTGGTGATGATGAGTGATGAGAGAAGGGGGGCGGGGCGAAGGGGGAGCGTGGAGCAGATGTGTTATAAATGTTTACTATCAAAACTCTGACGGCTTCTGTGCAAAACCAGGCAGTTTTGGCACCCCCCCGCCCCTTTCTGTCTCCCTCATACTAGCGCTCGACACACTTCTTGGTCAATCTGTCGCCTCATATTATATACACAACTTGTAACTCTCTTGTGCTTGTGCTACCTTTGCACTTGTATTTCTGAATATGGAAATAACTCTGAAACACGTCATGCATACTTAGTGATAGTAAAGTCATTCTTGACCTGCTCTTTGACTTTTTATGCGATCTAGTCAACTTAACTAAAGATCTACGCTTATTTACCTCTCAGCCAGTGATATTAACAGTCACAATCGCATCAGTAATAATTCGGATGTTTGGTATCCATCTTCAGATCCACGTTATCACTCGATCCACGAACAGCACTATCTATAGCTTTGCAAACTCGAATGAACAGCCGGCCGCGGTGGCCGTGCGGTTGTAGGCGCTGCAGTCCGGAACTGCGGGACTGCTACGGTCGCAGGTTCGAATCCTGCCTCGGGCATGGCTGTGTGTGATGTCCTTAGGTTAGTTAGGTTTAAATAGTTCTAAGTTCTACGGGACTGATGACGTAAGATGTTAAGTCCCATAGTGCTCAGAGCCATTTGAACCATTTTTTCGAATGAACAACTGACAGGTTACATTTGTGTACTGGATTTGAAAATTGCCAGTGAGTAGTCGAAGCGCATTATTACAGCGTTTACTGTTGGGATCGAAAATTGGATTTATCTTATTAACTATTAGAACGTGATTGCTGTAATTTTTCATTAATCCTAAAATCGCCTTTATAAAATACGTATTTGTAGAGTGTTATGTGTGCGATAAGTCAGTAAGATTACACGATTGGTGAATACGTTGTCCAGCAGCGCACTCTCTTGTAAGTACTATGGCGAGGAGGGACAGCGAACAATAAAATGGAAATTTCAAATTCCGGTATACATAATCAGCAATTAAATGAGTTCGAACGGGAAAAAATCTTCGTCTGACGGATAGGAACATTTCGTCACGCTGCTGTGTCTGTACTGAGTGCGTGAATCAATACAGCAGCACATACGAGATTTGTTAGTTCTTAGAAGGACGTTATCACCATAACTTGGTTACGAGCAGGCCACATGGCTACCAACAAAATTAAACGCCTTTTAAATTTAATACCCTTTTCGAACTGCAGTAACTGACATCCTACGTTTTTCGTTGGAGTGTGTAAAATACAACAAACAAAAGGCGACAATAAAACTAGAAGAATAATTCAAAATTGTCAATTACCGGAGAGTCCGGTTAGATACATTACAAGCAAAAATAGTCACCAAAGCCGCTACTTGATCGATGGATGCTTCGAAGAGGTGCTATTGCGTACCCACCACTGCTTCCAAACCTAATGTCTGTCGACGTTTGTCAGTAGGCGGAACGTGGAAGCTTAGTACTGAAGACCGGTTGTACTACAGCATCATTAAGTCGCATGCAGCCATCACAACGGATATACTGGGAGGCGTAATCTGCTTAGTGGCTCGATGGCATGGACACTGTTCAGTGCCTAGTAGATATCGCTTCGAGTAACCAAAACGACGCAGTGATGGTAGGTACATTTTGTTCCAAAGATATTAAATGTTGGAAGACATTAATAAAAGTAATTAATCACACACTTTAATTTGACCCTTGAGGGAAGGCGGGAGGATACTGAGAAGGAAAGCTTGTGATCAACTCGTAGCACAGTTTCTGCTGGGACAAGCCCCGCATCCTTTTCCCAGGGCAGCTAGTTTACAGCTTACGAAAGGAGCGAAAGGGTAATAGACTAATGCATAATAGAAGTGACACCAAAACAAACATTACTGTAATGTCTGAGTAATCGAAAAAACCTCGTTGCTCCGAAATAGCCAGTACTTATGTCAAACAAAAGGTGGTAACAAGTTAGAGTAAGATCTTATGAAACTAGGAATCGCTGTCGTCCTTGGCCGCGTGTGTGCGGGGGTCTCCGATTCGGTGGTGCTCTCTGGGCCCGCCTCAATTGCAATGTTATATGAATCCAGTTGATATCGCTAATTCTTTCCCTTTCTTTTTCTTTTCTTTCTCCCCCCTCCACCTCTAATTTACACATTGATAACGTAGTCCACAGCCATTTGCAGCACAACGTAGCGTCTCTAGCTAGAGTGTATACGAGGGTTGGAACTTAAATAGTGGCAACTATTTATTCACAACCGATACAAAAGAGTTACGTGTTTGCATCTGTTACGTCCTTCAAAGTAACCAGCGTTGAGTAGAACCCGTTGCCAGGGATGTGGAAGCCGTAGAATACCGTTGTGTTGCGATGGTGCGAATGGAGAATCTCTTCTCAAAATTGTCAGAGTTCATCTGCCCTTGATAGTCCCTCTGAGAGGATTTAGCTCAAAACTGAAGCTGTATTCTTTTAAAACATCTTCTTTTAACTGAGCCTTCTGAGAGGCTTCATCAAGGTGTGACACCAGCCAATGTTTCACTCTGTCAGCTTATGCCACAGGTTATATTATTATCTATCCAGGTCTCATGTAGATAGATATATTTCTCATTTGCACTAGAATATGAGACCGCCAGAACATTATATCTGCGCGTTCGAGAAGCAAGTGTCTTTTATGTCTAACCTTCTTCCAGTTGAAACCTATGGCCTTTGATAATTCTCTCAAGAGGTAGAACATAGTTTCTCGTTTATGTTATTATTCAATACCATGAGAATTTTACTGACAGTTGATACAATTTTCTTGCAGGTGTAAAACTTCTCAATTATGTCTCTAATTACCCGTTCATTCAAATCATCCATTAATGCTTCAAAAGAGGAGTAAAACAAAAATAATCTACACTGAGTTCATCGAAAAGAGGTAAAATTACATTTATAGCTCATAAAATGAACAACTGTGCCGGTTCAAATGGTTCAAAAGGCTGTGAGCACTATGGGACTTAACATCTGAAGTCATCAGTCCCCTAGAACTTAGAACTACTTAAACCTAACTAACCTAAGGACATCACACACAGGATTCGAACCTGCGCCCGTAGCGGTCGCGCGGTTCCAGACTTCAGCGCCTAGAACCGCTCGTCCACAACAACTGTGCCGGTGTAAAATATGTTTTGGCAGTATGTTGTACACACTTTACAGTGTTTCGTTCGTATAACACGCGCGTTGTAATTTTTCTCTTTAACTAAGAGTAAAGGAAACGACAGGATAGGTCAAAGCCTTACATTCGTTACCAGCAGACAACACGCAAAATGCCAAGTTACGGTACAGCTAAGAGGCGCGTGAGATATTTTGAATAACTGTCCGACGTAATAAATTTGCGTTTACTATGTAAACTGTGTTAAGTCAGCATACTTCGCGCCTTCGTGCATTAAGAATTTAAAAAAATATGGGAACAAAGTTAAGCTTAACAACATAATAAGAGGTAAGTTGTGTTCTTAGGGGCCCGCAGTGCAAAATATGTCTTTTAATGACATGATTATTTACGAATAATAGGCAGATACACTGTTGTGTAAGTTGTTTATATTTTATCTCATTCATAATGAAATAATTTCGGCAAATTTCCATCTTCAGGTGTGTGTAAATACATAGATATGCGATGGTCTTAATGTAATGGTTTTGTAACTATCATCTGAAAATTTATAATACGTCATTAGGTGTTTTACGTTACACGTAACATCGTTGTTGTCATGTCCTATCTGTTTTGGAATTATTACTTTCTCCCAGGTGTAGAGTGGAGATGTATATCGGACGTTACTTGTTTTTCATATATGCTACTTTTCTGACAGTTGGATGACAGTGGGTCAGTGATTTTACATTTTTACTTAGTTACTATCATAAATAAGTGATGCGAGAAATGCAGTTGTTTATTGTTCTTTTTTCATATATATTTGTTTCTAATTATACTTTTGCCCAAAGTTAGTTTTTGTTTTATTTTACGTTTTTAATTTTCCATAATAATTGTTGTTGTCTATGATTTATGTTAGTGTTCTGTTTCTGTTTTACACTACTCATTTTATCGCTGTTACTATTGGCATGTGTTGTTTAGGGGTAGCATTCATCTCACTAGGTGAGGAGAATCCTACGTCATAGTGACGTAACGCTACGCTATCGTGACGTAAATAAACGTAAATCGACTTCACGAATACGTGTATCGATATTTGCAATTGTACCACAGTGGCTGCACGGTAACGTGAAAGCTACATGTAAATAGACATGTACAAACTAAGTGACAGCAGTTGTGTGGTATGCTCATCCCAGTTGAATTACTTATTAAGCTGTAATCTCAATAATTCTGGATGTTATTGTGTGTTTCTTGATGTGATAAATGTCTGAACGAAGGAACCATAATCACAAAGAAAGTAAAAAAAAACCGAGTAATCATATTTTTAAAAAAAATCCGATTAATTGTGCATAAATCAAGTGGTTAGAAACGTGAAATAGAGAGAAATTAAAGAGTTTCGTATTTTTATTAAAGCCAATGGATTGTACATAATTCTTCTGGGAAGAAACGTTACACTGAGAAATTAATGAAGTTCCAAAGATAATTCCTAATGTTGCTGCAATTTTTATTTTACCTTAATGCTGTAGATCAACACAGAAACCTTACCTCTCCAGAAATAAATTATTGCTAATGATTATAATGTACTGATCTGTTATAACACGTCATTATTTTTCTTTATACGTTGTACACTGTGTAAAAACAATCACATACAAGTCACATTTACCAGCATCTAAAGCAACTGAAAGCACTGAGCACTGTCGCCATTTTCAGCTACTTTTGTATGACCCTTAGGCAATGTGGAAATAGCTGTAGTAATCATCCCAAACACCCCCAAAATTTATACCATGTCTATTCTGAGAATAAACGAACACAGTATTCCACCATCGCATATGAAACATCACTTAGTGCTGCTAAAAACTATGGGCTATTGAGATTATTTTGTCAAGTAGTTCACCCATTATGACAGTAACTGTTCAACATCATTTGGCAAATACTTGGAAACTTAATTTTCTTATAGTTGACACTGCTTAAATATTAAAATCTGAGTAACAATTACGGACGAAATGTCATTGTTTTTTCACAGTATACAGCTTATAAAGAAAGATAATGACATGTGTAATAAACAGGTTACATTATACATTATACATCAGCAATAATTTATTTCGAAAGAGCAAAATTTTCTGGGTTGATCTGCAACATGAGGGCAAAATTAAAATTCTAGCAACATTGGGGATTATCTTTGGAGCCATATTAATTTCTCGTTTTAACGTTTCTGCGCAGAAGAATTATGTACAATCCATTGGTTTTTATAAAAATAATAAACACTTTAATTTCTCCCCATTTCACGTTTCTATCCACATGATTTTTGCAGTCAATCGGATATTTAAAAAAAAGACTACTCGCTTTGTTTTGACTTTCATTCTGGTTATGGTTCCTTCGTTCAGATATTCGCTATGTTCATGAAACACACAATAACATCCCACAATCTTGAAATTAGAGCTTAATAATTTTCTGTCAATACAATCATGCACGATTCATGGGATCTTTTAAAAATGATTACAAGCTTTTTTGACTTTCGTTATGTTCATGAAATACCCAATAACATCCCAAATTCTTTGGATTACAGCTTAATAATTAATTATTTCATGTTGCTGTCCACATGATTTATGGACGATTCATCGGATTTTTAAAAAAATGACTGCAAGCGTTTCTTTTTTTACTTTCGTTATGTTTCCTACGTTCAGACATTCATCATGTTCAAGAAACACACAATAACATACAAAATTGTTAAAATTCCAGCTTATAACTAATTGAACTGGGCTGAACATACCACATAACCGCTGTAACTTCGTTTCTACACATGTATTTACATTTAGCTTTCACGTTATCAGTGCAACCTCTGTGGTACAACTGCAAAGATCGATATGCGTACTCATGAAGTCGATCTAGGTTTATTTACGTCACGATGACGTAGCGTTACGTCACTATGACGTAGGATTCTTCTCACCTAGCGTGAGATGATTGCTACCTGTTGTTTAGAGTCACTGATATTATTTTACCCGTTTTCCCGATTTGTAATTTGAATAAAGTTTTCTATATAGTTTTTGTGCTTTACGTCGGTTTATCGTTGAGTAAATTTGTTGGATTGATGTATGCATGTGAATATATCTCTATTTCCTCAAGTATATTCGACACTGTTCCCTTTTGTCTAATATGGAGGATTTCTAGTGCTTCGTTTATGGGTTTTACATAGTGTTTCTCTTCTTGTAAATGTTGAAAAAATGTAGATTGATTGTTTTCACTTTCTCTGGTGTGCTATTTATATCTAATTTTGAAGTTTCTACCAGTTTGCCCTATGTAGAATTTTTGGCATGTGTTACACGAGATTTTATAAACGCTGGGATTGTGGTGTATGGGAATTTTCGAGCTGCCTTTATGAATTTTGTGTTTGAGGCTGTGTGTGTTCTGAAATGCAAAAGTAATTTTGGTGTAAGACAAGTTTTGTTAGTTGCAAAATTTCTGTAGTGCCTTGTACTGAGATTTTTCTGTACTTGAGTAGGTTTTGTTCTATGACATCTATTGTTTCCTGGATTGGAATGTTGGTATATAGGTTAGTAATCTCAAAAGATACAAATCTTGCATTTTGGGGTAGTTTTATGAACTCGATTTGTTTAGCTAATGTTCTAGAATTCCTTATTGTATATTTTTTGTTGTATGTGTAAAATTTGTTAAGCAGGTTGCTTAATTTCTTGCTTATGTAATATGTGGGACTGTTAACGTTGTCTTCTACAGGACGTATAGGGACGAATTGTTTATGTATCTTAGGAAGTCCACGGAGCTTTGGTCTTCTGGGGTTCATGAGTATACATGTCCTTTTTTCACATTTGGAAAGTATTGTATGACATGCTGTTAAAATTTTCTTGGTTTGGGCTACAAATTTGTTTGTGGGGTTTCTATTGATTTGTGTGCTACCATTGCTACCAAAGAAATCGTTAACTTTTTGTATGTAGTCATTTTTGTTGATGATAACTAGACTATTCCCTTTATCTGACTTAATTGTCAGGGAATTGTTATTCGTCAATTTATCATTAATTTTACATAGTGTTTTGTTGTCTAAATAGGTATTACAGCTTTTGCTGATTTTGACTTCTCTTTCTGTTGTGTTTGCTATTTTGATGGTAATTTCATTCTGCTGTTCTATGAATAAGTTTTGTAAGTCCAGCCCTAGTTTTGCAGATGCTATTAGTTGTTTTTGTACACTATTGTGGAATCTAGGTTCGACAGTATACTTTAATCCTTTACTCAATAATTTTTGTCTTTGGTCATTGAAAGTAATTTCAGTCATGTTGACTGTTTCTTTATGTATATTGAAAGGAGAAATTATGTCATTAGTTTTAGCAATGGGATATTGTCTGTCCATGAGGTGTCTTATTTTAATTTTGTGTCTGGATCTGATCTGGGTCTTGTGTTATGCAGATAGGTGTTTATGAAATGTGACATGGTATCAAAAATTTGTGGAGTAGTATTGTTACTTGATTTTACTTGAGACACATACATATCTTGATTTAGGTGTTCCTTATAAGATAGTTTACTGTTAATTTCTTGTTGGATCCATAATGTTGCTCCATGTTGTCTGATGCGAGGTACTGGCATTGGTACTGTTGTTATCTTGATGTTGACGTAGGCTGGGATGAGTTTCGTCTTTAAACAAACCTTGTTGAATTTCATACATTCTATGACTTTTACCATTTCTGTTCTTATCCTTACTTATTTCAGCAAGTTCCCCACATGCGTGTATGACACTGAAGTCCATAACTTTTGTTCTTTGGGGCCCACAGTGCAAAATATATATTTTAATGACATTATTATTTATGAATAATAGCCAGCTACACTGCTATGTAAGTTATTTATATTTTATCTTATTCACAATGAGCTCATTTCGGCAAATTGCCTTCGTCAGGTGCTCTGTAAATACATAGATAAGCGATGGTCTTAATATAACGGTTTTGTAACAATGATCTGAAAATCTATAATGATATCATCCACACAATGCTGAACAGGTTAATAAACTTACCACTAGAGGACGAAGCAATCCAGAGGGAAGCAAAAACCTTAGAATACATTGCCGAGCAAAACAATTATTGTAGCACAATTATACCACAATAAAACATAACCTGAAAGGCACACTATACATAAAGAAATAACACTAAGCATATACACAACGAAAAAGAACAAAACAAAATACGTAACCACGATCTATCTAGGAAACATCTCGAAAAAAATTGACAAATTATTTAACAAAACCGGCATCGCATTTGCATTTCGAAAACACAGGCTCAAACACAAAATTCACAAAGGCAGCTCGAAAATTCCCATAAACAACAATCTCGACATTTACAAAATTTCGTGTAACACATGCCAAAACTTCTACATAAGGCAAACTGGAAGAAACTTCAAAATTAGAAAGTGGAAACAATCCATCTACATTTTTTCAACATTTAAAAGAAGAGAAACACTATGTAAAACCTGTAAACGAAGCACTAGAAATCCTCCATATTAGGCAAAAGATAACATTGTTGAACATCCTTGAGGAAATAGAGATTTATTCACATGCATACAGGAATGCAACAAATTTATTGAGTGAACAAACCGACGTAAAGCACCAAACGCATATAGAAAACTTTATTCACATTATAAATCGAGAAAACGGGTAAAATAATAAAATCAGGGACTCTAAACAACACATATCCATAGTAACAGCGATACATGGGTAATGTAAAACAGAGGCATAACATCAACAAAATCATAGACAAGAACAATTATTATGAAACAAACCTATATGAAAAACAATAATAAACAACTGAATTTCACACATCACTTATTTATAATAGCAACTATGTAAACATATAACGTCGCTGACCCACTGTCATCCAACTGTCAGAAAAGTAGCATATATGGAAATCAAGTAACATCCGATATACATCTCCACTCTACACCTGGGAGAAAGAAATAATTCCAAAACAGATAGGACATGACAACAACGATGTTACGTGTAACGTAAAACACCTAATGACGTATTATAAATTTTCAGATGATAGTTACAAAACTATTATATTAAGACCATCGCTTATCTATGTATTTACAGACACCTGACGATGGCAATTTGCCGAAATGAGCTCATTGTGAATGAGATAAAATATAAACAACTTACATAGCAGAGTAGCTGGCTATTATTCATAAATATTAGTAAGAGATAAATTTGTAGTTGATGAACGAAGTATTAAGTTCATTACTGAATTACGTCTTCTTTTTTCTTCTTTTTATCGTGCCTTTGCCCCGCAGGGGCCCAGGTTAGGTATGGTTGTTTATGGTTTTGGCATGGTTAGTTTAAGGGATGGCCGAATGTCCTTCTTGTCGCCACTCCGTTATCCTCTGGAAGGGAGTATGTGTACCACAACTGTCTGCGTGCAGAAAGTGAAAGTGAACGAAAATTTTCTATACCTTTTCCAATCGTATAACCGACGCGTGACTTGTGTACCAACACAGTATTCACCTAGTGGAATTAGGGAAACCGCCTACATCGAGGCTGGCCCGCACAGCGATCGTTGTCATTACTGCTCAGGGGCGGATTCGATGAGAGGCCGAGCATCTCCGCTTCCCAGAAGCGGCGCTTGAAGACGCACGCGTATCCGAAAGGGTAGATTAATGGATTAAAACAATCTAACAGTTCGATTTACGGTGTTCATTCAAAGATTTACATTTACTTATCTCATTAAATTATTTTTGTACTTCATATACGTTACGCAGCAAGCGATGAAATACACTCCTGGAAATTGAAATAAGAACACCGTGAATTCATTGTCCCAGGAAGAGGAAACTTTATTGACACATTCCTGGGGTCAGATACATCACATGATCACACTGACAGAACCACAGCCACATAGACACAGGCAACAGAGCATGCACAATGTCGGCACTAGTACAGTGTCTATCCAGTGTATATCTCCCATGGAGACGATCGTAGAGATGCTGGATGTAGTCCTGTGGAACGGTTTGCCATGCCATTTCCACCTGGCGCCTCAGTTGGACCAGCGTTAGTGCTGGACGTGCAGACCGCGCGAGACGACGCTTCATCCAGTCCCAAACATGCTCAATGGGAGACAGATCCGGAGATCTTGCTGGCCAGGGTAGTTGACTTACACCTTCTAGAGCACGTTGGGTGGCACGGGATACATGCGGACGTGCATTGTCCTGTTGGAACAGCAAGTTCCCTTGCCGGTCTAGGAATGGTAGAACGATGGGTTCGATGACGGTTTGGATGTACCGTGCACTATTCAGTGTCCCCTCGACGATCACCAGTGGTGTACGGCCAGTGTAGGAGATCGCTCCCCACACCATGATGCCGGGTGTTGGCCCTGTGTGCCTCGGTCGTATGCAGTCCTGATTGTGGCGCTCACCTGCACGGCGCCAAACACGCATACGACCATCATTGGCACCAAGGCAGAAGCGACTCTCATCGCTGAAGACGACACGTCTCCATTCGTCCCTCCATTCACGCCTGTCGCGACACCACTGGAGGCGGGCTGCACGATGTTGGGGCGTGAGCGGAAGACGGCCTAACGGTGTGCGGGACCGTAGCCCAGCTTCATGGAGACGGTTGCGAATGGTCCTCGCCGATACCCCAGGAGCAACCGTGTCCCTAATTTGCTGGGAAGTGGCGGTGCGGTCCCCTACGGCACTGCGTAGGATCCTACGGTCTTGGCGTGCATCCGTGCGTCGCTGCGGTCCGGTCCCAGGTCGACGGGCACGTGCACCTTCCGCCGACCACTGGCGACAACATCGATGTACTGTGGAGACCTCACGCCCCACGTGTTGAGCAATTCGGCGGTACGTCCACCCGGCCTCCCGCATGCCCACTATACGCCCTCGTTCAAAGTCCGTCAACTGCACATACGGTTCACGTCCACGCTGTCGCGGCATGCTACCAGTGTTAAAGACTGCGATGGAGCTCCGTATGCCACGGCAAACTGGCTGACACTGACGGCGGCGGTGCACAAATGCTGCGCAGCTAGCGCCATTCGACGGCCAACACCGCGGTTCCTGGTGTGTCCGCTGTGCCGTGCGTGTGATCATTGCTTGTACAGCCCTCTCGCAGTGTCCGGAGCAAGTATGGTGGGTCTGACACACCGGTGTCAATGTGTTCTTTTTTCCATTTCCAGGAGTGTATGTTTGACACTTACATCTTCTTGTGAGGGGGTGCAGGTGATTCGCCATGTTGCACGTCATAAAATTCTTCAGTTCTTTCAGATTGCACCCGCTTTTACTAGTATTCGTACCAGCTCTTTTATGCTATATATTGAGTAGATGTAGCAATGCTTTCTGTCTCTTTTTCTCTGTCGCAGCACTCAGTGACATTAAGCATCGCTTTTCCCGCCCCACTTTGAATAACAGTTCTCCTTTTCCGCAAAGGAGTCACGGAGTAGACTGTATTTATGCGAGTCGCTGGAAGGACCAGGAACAGTCCCTTCTTTCATTTTTGTAAATACGCTGCTGGCTATTAAATTTGCTACACCACGTGAAATTTAACGGACAGAAAGAAGATGGTGTTATACACAAATGATTCACTTTTCAGAGCATTCTCACAATTTTGGCGCCGGTGGCGACACCTACAACGTGCTGACATGAGGAAAGTTTCCAACCGATTTCTCATACACAAACAGCAGTTGACCGGCGTTGCCTGGTGAAACATTGTTGTGATACCTCGTGTAAGGAGGAGAAATGCGTACCATCACGTTTCCGACTTTGATAAAGGTCGGATTGTAGCCTATCGCTACTGCGGTTTATCGTATCGCGACATTGCTTCTCGCGTTGGTCGAGATCCAATGACTGTTAGCAGAATATGGCTAAATGGCTCTGAGCACTATGGGACTCACAACATCTTAGGTCATAAGTCCCCTAGAACTTAGAACTACTTAAACCGAACTAACCTAAGGACATCACACACACTCATGCCCGCGGCAGGATTCGAACCTGCGACCGTAGCAGTCCCGCGGTTCCGGACTGCAGCGCCAGAACCGCTAGACCACCGCGGCCGGCAGCAGAATATGGAATCGGTGGGTTCAGGAGGGTAATACGGAACGCCGTGCTGGATCCCAACGGCCTCGTATCACCAGCAGTCGAAATGACAGGCAACTTATCCGCATGGCTGTAACGGATCGTGCAGCCACGTCTCGATCCCTGAGTCAACAGATGGGGACGTTTGCAAGACAACAACCATCTGCACGAACAGTTGGACGACATTTGCAGCAGCATGGACTATCAGCTCGGAGACCATGGCCGCAGTTACCCTTGACGCTCCACCACAGACAGGAGCGCCTGCGATGGTGTACTCAACGACAAACCTGGGTGCACGAATGGCAAAACGGTCATTTTTTCGGATGAATCCAGGTTCTGTTTACAGCATCATGATGGTCGCATCCGTGTTTGCGACATCGCAGTGAACGCACATTGGAAGCGTGTGTTCATCATCGCCATACTGGCGTATCACCCGGCGTGATGGTGTGGGGTGCCATTGGTTACACGTCTCGGTCACCTCTTCTTCGCATTGACGGCACTTTGAACAGTGGACGTTACATTTCAAATGTGTTTCGACTCGTTGCTCTACCCTTCATTCGATCCCTGCGAAGCCCTATATTGCAGCAGGATAATGCACGATTTGCCTTTCTGGATACAGAAAATGTTCGACTGCTGCCCTGGCCGGCACATTCTCCAGATCTCTCACCAATTGAAAAGTCTGGTCAATGGTGGCCGAACAACTGGTTCGTCACAATACGCCAGTCACTACTCTTGATGAACTGTGATATCGTGTTGAAGCTGCATGGTCAGCTGTACCTGTACGCGCCATCCAAGCTCTGTTTGACCCAATGCCCAGGCATATCAAGGCCGTTATTACGGCCAGAGGTGGTTGTTCTGGGTACTGATTTCTCAGGATCTATGCATCCAAACTTCGTGAAAATGTACTCACATGTGAGTTCTAGTATAATATATTTGTCCAATGAATACCCGTTTATCATCGGCATTTCTTCTTGGTATAACAATTTTAATGGCCAGTAGTGTAATTTTAAAAAATTTTAACCCAATACGGCGACGAGTGTAAACAACCCACAGCAGCACGAACACAGCCGACTTTCACCGGAGGAGGAGAACTAGGTGTTTATAAAGACGGAGCACAAGCCCGTATTAGGGAACTATGGTGAAGACAATCGGCCGTGCTCTTTCGAAGAATCCATGCCGACATTTGCCTGGAGGTATTTAGGGAAATCAAGGAAAATCAAAATCAAGAATGCGACTCCAGTACTCTAACGACTTTCACCGATCATGGAGGAGCCAAGTTAAAGTGTGTGATTAGTAGTCCTTACTATATGTTACCGAGCGGAGCGACGCAGGGGTTAGCACACTGAACTGACATTCGGGAGGGCGACAATTGATCCCCGTCCGAGGATCTAGACTTAGGATTTCTATGATTTCCCTGAATTGTTCAAGCAAATGACAGGATGGTTTCATTAAAAGGTCATGGTCATGTTCATTCCTCATCTTTTCCTAATTTGAGTTTGTGCCCCTTTGGGACGTTAACCACAACAGATGGGGTGACGAACGATGAGGATCGAGTTTAGGGCTGTTCCGGGTCTCTCATTCTCCGGCAACCAACGAACGTTCAGTAATATTCCGGGCCCTCTGCTGTGAATGTCGTAGCCAGTACGAACATTAATCGTGATCGTAACGGGTTATTCAGTTATTCTGTTTGTTGCTATATGTCATCGCTGATGGTGGTAGTAAACGACAAATTCTACATAAGCAAACGAAAGACATCATTTGAAGGATTTTCACTTTATTCAGTGTCGAAGCGCATGTATACGCTTACCACAACTGTTGCTTGGAACCGGCAATAAGGCTATCAAATTGCGTGTTTCGACCTGCACTAACCGACATCGTTCGTGAATCGGACTATCATCCTTCTACCTTACTGTGTGTCAACGGCACATCAAGAATGTTTAAGTACAGCACGATTCTGCTGACATCTCAACATTATCAAAATGTACAATAAGTAAATTGAAAAGTGTACTCGCCTGAAGATGAATTTGTTGGATCGTTTGCTTTCAAGACCTCGTAATGTAAGTTGTTAACGGGGTGGCTTTTTCAGAGACATGGTGATGACGATCGTATGGCACAGAAACCACGAAAATGCAGATGCGCCACACTGAGCGACTTTAGTGTCGATGATGATGAAATGATAATGAGGAGAAAGCGACATCCACTTCCTGACCGGAGAAAATCTCCGCCCCAGGTAGGAATCGAACCCTGGCCTGCTGCATGGTAGTCAGATGCGCTGACCCAAAGCTCAGAGAGCGGACTTCAGATGCATAAAACCATTGGCAGATGATAATGTCAAGTCAACTTCCCCTCTTCCAAGCAACGCCAGTATCTGTAGCTTACAATTTATCTACTAACTGCTAATATCTTGGCGTAGCGAGAGACAGCGGCCTCATTTTTGTACTCGGATTCATTGTTGCGCATTTGAACGAAAACGAAATTTCCACTGTAAGAGTGCGATATTCAGATCAGTATTCCGGAATAAAACTTGACTTGGTCTGCAAGTCCACTTAAGCGTATCTAACTTTGTTCCTTTCTACTTTCTGTTCTGCAGTTCGTGCCTGCAAAATTTTAAACGACAACATTTACAGCCGCCTTATATATATATTTGTCTCCGCCTGGCAGCAAGGAACGTCGAAATGGGCTCTGGAATTGGCATTTCCAGCGTTTTACGAGCAGTAAAGCGAGTCAATTAGAAGTCCGAAGAGACAGCGGAGGGGAAAGAGCACATTGTTGTCTTGCGAGAGGAGAGCCCTAAAGTGTGTGACACGGTAATCGGCCAGTGCGGGCGGGCAGCGACAGCGGGCTCACATTCGTCGCTATCTGTGACGCGCGCACCAGGCAGGCCCGAAGAACGCGGCCGCCAGTGCGAGGGAGTTTGTGGTGGTGAACGTCCGAGCCACCTGGAACGCCGTTACGGGCTGTGCGGAATAAAACGGCGCGTTTTATTGCCCCGCTCTAACGAGCCCTCTCGCCGAGTTTATCCCGAAGTCGGAGGCTGCCATTGGCTCACGTCCAGCCGGCTTGTTGTGGATGGAACTGCGTCTATCCAGGCGACACCCAGCACTCTACCGGCGTGTTCTCTGCACTCATATACTGCTAGCATTCACACTGTGGGAAATAAAATTACGCACACAGCCGTGAGAACATAAACTTTTTTACATTTTCTTTTTCGTTCTTCTGTCTTTATTGATGGTTCATCACCTAGCTAACTAAATGGGCCGTTTCTTTATGGGGGACGTTCAGTATCTATGTAACATTTTTTGTCACCTCCTCCTCCAGTTCTGAGCCACTTTTCCACCTCCTGGTAAATACCCAAGCATTCGCCTCCCTCACTTACCTTTCCCCTTCTCCATCTGGAAATCTGCTTGAAGAACACCCCATCTGTGCTGATCTGTAGATGTAGAAGGATCTCACGATACTAAATGTTTTTTTCCAAAGCTGTTTGACAGAGGAAGACTGCACTGTAGTTCCTTCTCTAGATTGTCGCACAGATGACAAAATGGTAGATATCGAAACAGACGACAGAGGGCTAGAGAAACAAAATCGCTCAAAAGAGGAAAGGCCGCTGGACCTGATGGGATACCAGTTCGATTTTACACAGAGTACGCGAAGGAACCTGTCCCCTTTCTTGCAGCGGTGTACCGTAGGTCTCTAGAAGAGCGTAGCGTTCCAAAGGATTGGAAAAGGGCACATGTCATCCCCGTTTTCAAGAACGGACGTCGAACAGATGTGCAGAACTATAGACCTATACCTCTAACGTCGATCAGTTGTAGAATTTTGGAATACGTATTATGTTCGAGTATAATGACTTTTCTGGAAACTAGAAATATACTCTGTAGGAATCAGCATGGGTTTCGAAAAAGTCGATCGTGTGAAATCCAGCTCGCGCTATTTGTCCACGAGACTCAGAGGGCCATAGACACGGGTTCCCAGGTAGATGCCGTGTTTCTTGACTTCCGCAAGGCGTTCGATACAGTTCCCGACAGTCGTTTAATGAACGAAGTAAGGGAATATGGACTATAAGACCAATTATGTGATTGGATTGAAGAGTTCCTAGATAACAGAATGCAGCATGTCATTCTCAATGGAGGGAAGTCTTCCGAAATAAGAGTGATTTCAGGTGTGCCGCAGGGGAGTGCCGTAGGACCGTTGCTATTCACAACATACATAAATGATCTTGTGGATGACATCGGAAGTGGAGGATCTGCAGCGAATTGACACATGGTGCAGGGAATGGCAATTGAATCTCAATGTAGACAAGTGTAATGTGCTGCAAATACATGGAAAGAAAGATCCCTTGTCATTTAGCTACAATATAGCAGGTCAGCAACTGGAAGCAGTTAATTCGATAAATTATCTGCGAGTACGCATTAGGAGTGACTTAAAATAGATCATATAAAGTTGATCGTCGGTAAAGCAGATGGCAGACTGAGATTCAGTGGAAGAATCCTAAGGAAATGCAATCCGAAAACAAAGGAAGTAGGTTGCAGTACGCTTGTTCGCCCACTGCTTGAATACTGCTCAGCAGTGTCGGATCCGTACCAGATAGGGTTGATAGAAGAGATAGAGAAGATCCAACGGAGAGCAGCGCGCTTCGTTACAGGATCACTTAGTAATCGCGAAAGCGTTACGGAGATGATACATAAACTCCAGTGGAAGACTCTGCAGGAGAGACGCTCAGTAGTTCAGTACGGGGTCTTCTTGAAGTTTCGAGAACATACCTTCACCGAGGAGTCAAGCAGTATATTGCTCCCTCCTACATATATCTCGCGAAGAGACCATGAGGATAAAATCAAAGAGATTAGAGCCCACACAGAGGCATACTGTAAAGGATTTTCTTTCCACGAACAGTACGAGACTGGAATAGAAAGGAGAACGGATAGAGGTACTCAAGGTACCCTCCGCCACACACAGTCAGGTGGCTTGCGGAGTATGGATGTAGATGTAGATGTAGAAATTCAAAACAGTGTCAATTGACGTAATAATGTATTGTTCACTTCAGTTTGCATATTCTTCATTTAATCAGTTTGCAGTAGAAAGGGCTTCTCCATTCACCTCCCTCATTTGGGTAGAGCTCATGTCTCCATCCCCATCACTACTTTTTCTGACGTAATAACCGTAAGCAGTGATGAACGAAATGAAGTGCGATATATCAGTTGCTGTTTTTGGTCGCCCACAGGTGTTTCACCGGCTGGGCACTGGGCACACGGTCGTCCATGTCTGTCGGCTAGACGCTGCCAGTACCAGCAGAGCACCTAGCGCTGACAGCTACACTTGCTGTGGAAACCTCTAGGCTAATCGTGCATTGCTAGATTGCGCGCATCGGCATGCACCACTAGCGGCGGTGCCATGTGGCAGGCAGCGTAACTACTGTGAGACCACATATGAGGGAAGTGCCAATACTCTGTACCACTGTCTGTCAGGAACAGCACAGCCTGTTGATGCTGTGAGCCTTGGCTGCCCAGATACTGGTCCATGTGGATGCACATTCCTGTCTACCTGAGGGATCTCTATTTTGTTCTAGAGACCTGCAAGTAGTCAAGTAGTCACTTACTGTTTTGTGCGAACAACTGCGCAAACCTACGTGCCCAGACATACAGACAGAGGTTTCCAGACCTCTTCAGAATACTGTGTTCTTATTGGCTAATGCTGAAGCAATGAACTTATATAATGTCTACCCCAGCTCCAGTCATCCTCATTCGCTTATCATCCGTGGCTGCATCAGGTTGTCTGCTTGCTTCGGCTTTCCAAGTTTTTCTGTTTGCTTGTGCGCTTATCATTTACGTTACAAGATGAAATGTTCAGCCAGCAACAGTAGTGGTACATACTTTCTTCATGTATTGCAGTGTGTATACCTGTATTGCTGAGACGTATTCTTTTCATTTTAAAAAATCTTTCTAAAATTTCATCATAGTGCTGTGTGTATACGTAATATGTTGTTGTCTGAGGTACATTCTTCGTTGTTGTAGATGATTTCAGCGAAAATGAGCAGGGTGGAACAAGGACGTGATACCTTTCTTATCACAGCTATTCTGTAAGTGTATATTCTAAAACAAAATTTCCTAATTTTGTGTATTTATACGTTATTTCCCCCCCCCCCCCCCCATGAACCATGGACCTTGCCGTTGGTGGGGAGGCTTGCGTGCCTCAGCGATACAGATAGCCGTACCGTAGGTACAACCACAACGGAGGGGTATCTGTTGAGACGCCAGACAAACGTGTGGTTCCTCAAGAGGGGCAGCAGCCTTTTCAGTAGTTGCAATGGCAACAGTCTGGATGATTGACTGATCTGGCCTTGTAACAATAACCAAAACGGCCTTGCTGTGCTGGTACTGCGAACGGCTGAAAGCAAGGGGAAACTACGGCCGTAATTTTTCCCGAGGGCATGCAGCTTTACTGTATGATTAAATGATGATGGCGTCCTCTTGGGTAAAATATTCCGGAGGTAAAATAGTCCCCCATTCGGATCTCCGGGCAGGGACTACTCAAGAGGATGTCGTTATCAGGAGAAAGAAAACTGGCGTCCTACGGATCGGAGCGTGGAATGTCAGATCCCTTAATCGGGCAGGTAGGTTAGAAAATTTAAAAAGGGAAATGGATAGGTTAAAGTTAGATATAGTGGGAATTAGTGAAGTTCTGTGGCAGGAGGAACAAGACTTCTGGTCAGGTGACTACAGGGTTATAAACACAAAGTCAAATAGGGGTAATGCAGGAGTAGGTTTAATAATGAATAGGAAAATAGGAATGCGGGTAAGCTACTACAAACAGCATAGTGAACGCATTATTGTGGCCAAGATAGATACGAAGCCCACACCTACTACAGTAGTACAAGTTTATATGCCAACTAGCTCTGCAGATGACGAAGAAATTGAAGAAATGTATGATGAAATAAAAGAAATTATTCAGATAGTGAAGGGAAACGAAAATTTAATAGTCATGGGTGACTGGAATTCGAGTGTAGGAAAAGGGAGAGAAGGAAACGTAGTAGGTGGATATGGAATGGGAGGAAGGAATGAAAGAGGAAGCTGCCTGGTAGAATTTTGCACAGAGCACAACTTAATCATAGCTAACACTTGGTTTAAGAATCATGATTGAAGGTTGTATACATGGAAGAACCCTGGAGATACTAAAAGGTATCAGATAGATTATATAATGGTAAGACAGAGATTTAGGAACCAGGTTTTAAATTGTAAGACATTTCCAGGGGCAGATGTGGACTCTGACCACAATCTATTGGTTATGACCTGTAGATTAAAACTGAAGAAACTGCAAAAAGGTGGGAATTTAAGGAGATGGGACCTGGATAAACTGAAAGAACCAGAGGTTGTAGAGTGTTTCAGGGAGAGCATAAGGGAACAATTGACAGGAATGGGGGAAAGAAATACAGTAGAAGAAGAATGGGTAGCTTTGAGGGCTGAAGTAGTGAAGGCAGCGGAGGATCAAGTAGGTAAAAAGAAGAGGGCTAGTAGAAATCCTTGGGTAACAGAAGAAATATTGAATTTAATTGATGAAAGGAGAAACTATAAAAATGCAGTAAGTGAAGCAGGGAAAAGGAACACAAACGTCTCACAAATGAGATCGACAGGAAGTGCAAAATGGCTAAGCAGGCATGGCTAGAGGACAAATGTAAGGATGTAGAGGCTTATCTCACTAGGGGTAAGATAGATACTGCCTACAGGAAAATTAAAGGGACCTTTGGAGATAAGAGAACCACTTGTATGAACATCAAGAGCTCAGATGGAAACCCAGTTCTAAGCAAAGAAGGGAAAGCAGAAAGGTGGAAGGAGTATATAGAGGGTCTATACAAGGGCGATGTACCTGAGGACAATATTATGGAAATGGAAATGGAAGAGGATGTAGATGAAGATGAAATGGGAGATACGATACTGCGTGAAGAGTTTAACAGAGCACTGAAAGACCAGAGTCGAAACAAGGCCCCCGGAGTAGACAACATTCCATTGGAACTACTGACGGCCTTGGGAGAGCCAGTCCTGACAAAACTCTACCATCTGGTTTGCAAGATGTATGAAACAGGCGAAATACCCTCAGACTTCAAGAAGAATATAATAATTCCAATCCCAAAGAAAGCAGGTGTGGACAGATGTGAAAATTACCAAACAATCAGTTTAATAAGCCACAGCTGCAAAATACTAACACGAATTCTTTACAGACGAATGGAAAAACAAGTAGAAGCCGACCTCGGGGAAGACCAGTTTGGATTCCGTAGAAATACTGGAACACGTGAGGCAATACTGACCTTACGACTTGTCTTAGAAGAAAGATTAAGGAAAGGCAAACCTAAGTTTCTAGCATTTGTAGACTTAGAGAAAGCTTTTGACAATGTTGACTGGAATACTCTCTTTCAAATTCTAAAGGTGGCAGGGGTAAAATATAGGGAGCGAAAGGCTATTTACAATTTGTATAGAAACCAGATGGCAGTTATAAGAGTCGAGGTGCATGAAAGGGAAGCAGTGGTTGGGAAGGGAGTAAGACAGCGTTGTAGCCTCTCCCCGATGCTATTCAATCTGTATATTGAGCATGCAGTAAAGGAAACAAAAGAAAAATTCGGAGTAGGTATTAAAATCCATGGAGAAGAAATAAAGACGTTGAGGTTCGCCGATGACATTGTAATTCTATCAGAGACAGCAAAGGACTTGGAAGAGCAGTTGAACGGAATGGATGGTGTCTTGAAGGGAGGATGTAAGATGAACATCAACAAAAGCAAAACGAGGATAATGGAATGTAGTCGAATTAAGTCGGGTGATGTTGAGGGTATTAGATTAGGAAATGAGACGCATAAAGTAGTAAAGGAGTTTTGCTATTTGGGGAGCAAAATAACTGATGATGGTAGAAGTAGAGAGGACGTAAAATGTAGACTGGCAATGGCAAGGAAAGCGTTTCTGAAGAAGAGAAATTTGTTAACATCGAGTATAGATTTAAGTGTCAGGAAGTCATTTCTGAAAGTATTTGTATGGAGTGTAGTCATGTATGGAAGTGAAACATGGACGGTAAATAGTTTGGACAAGAAGAGAATAGAAGCTTTCGAAATGTGATGCTACAGAAGAATGCTGAAGATTAGATGAGTAGATCACATAACTAATGAGGAAGTATTGAATAGGATTGGGGAGAAGAGAAGTTTGTGGCACAACTTGACCAGAAGAAGGGATCGGTTGGTAGGACATGTTCTGAGGCATCAAGGGATCACCAATTTAGTATTGGAGGGCAGCGTTGAGGGTAAAAATCGTAGGGGGAGACCAAGAGATGAATACACTAAGCAGATTCAGAAGGATGTAGGTTGCAGTAGGTACTGGGAGATGAAGAATCTTGCACAGGATAGAGTAGCATGGAGAGCTGCATCAAACCAGTCTCAGGACTGAAGACCACAACAACAACAACAACATACGTTATTTTTATTAAATTAGTATACTGCTGTTACAGGTGATTTCGGCGAGCTGGACTGATGGATCCACGATGGTTTGGATGAGAATGATGACTAGCCAGAATGGGGAGAGGGGATCAAGAGCGAACTGCGTCAATGAGGAGATACTGGAGGTGATTCCCAATGACCTGAGGGGTATCGCATTGTGTCAGAGCGATTTAGGTAATTTATATACGTACTCCTTCTGCTTAAATAGCAGCTGTGTTCTTTTGTTCCATGTAGCAGCAGCAACAAGTGATGCCTGGAATGTTATACTTGTTTCATTTCTGTTATTTTTCCAGCACTCACGTCTGTAGAACAACGACCTTCGTCACAGTAAGCTATGGTGTGGGTAAACAGGGTGCTGAAGGAACAACCTTCTAGACAAGATCCTGTGCAGAACGGTCTGCCCTGTAAGCCACACCTTATCGCTGTGCATGAAGCTGCAACTGCCCCCATTGCCGCTGCCCCAACACCAGCTCTGCTCTGGTGTCCACAGGCCGGCCTCCCTCTGGCAACTGGCACAGGGTTGTGGCAACAACTGTCTCGGCAACTGCAGCTGCAGCCAGGCTGCTCACACTGGGGCAGTGCGCCATCTCCTCCTCCCCCACGTTCCTGCCTGAACTGCAAGGTACATACACCTCCCTGCTCCTCCACACAACCACCATCATTGTTACAGCAGCAGCAGCATCATCATCAATTAGTTGTAGTTATAGTAATATTAGTATCCCTGTGGCTACCGTGCTCCCCATCCTTTTTGTGTATGGCATCAGACTAGTGAGACCACCTGAGAATTAGAGTATTCAGTAACTGCAGACATATTTGAGGATTGGATCTCATTCACTCAGATCGCGAATTTAGCAATCAAGGTTGTTAATGATCCATTAAGTGCAATGCTGTGCTGTGTGCTGTACATCAAACACTCACATCCCTGAAACAAGCCTCCTGCATTGAAGAGATCAATCTTTTCTACCACTGGGGGGGGGGGGGGGGGGGGGGGGGGGTGATATAGTGGACCACATCAATCATCAAGTAATTTCTTAAGTCCACCTTGAACGCTATACTGGACTATTTTTCCTGACAGAAGTTAGAAGGTCAGCTAAAGCACTCAGTCGAATACTACGCCTTGACATCCATACGCATCTGCATTATCCAGTAAATGGAGGGTCAAGCTATTTCAAGCTTTCTAAGGATACATCTGATAAGAAGACATGTATTAATGCCGAAAGTAAAACCAATGGGCTTGTTTTGCGTTATTAATCCTGGCTTCCGAGAAAAATTACACGAACACTCAGCGGTCCGCATCTCAGTACAGTAGATACCTTGATATTCATAAGTGTTATAACTTTTATAGTATCGAGTTCCCTCTAAAGACCCGACATTCCTAAATTTAAGCATCTGAATATTCTGCTATTCTCCATTGGAGCCTCACATCATTATGTTTGGATGAGGGACATGTCTGAGATACTTTCATCCCAAATGAGTAAACATGGTCATAAACAGCATATTTACTTGAGGTGTCCCACTGCCTTTTCCTCAGACAAGTTATTAGCAAAGCATCCAGTAGGATTGTACCTCCAAGGACCTGATATGTGTTATTATGGCAACTGAGGAAGAAAAAACATGTAAAGTTTAACAATGCTCACCATCAAAGAGCGATGCTCATTTGTGGTGTACGCTGACTCAGAATGCCTCGTTGCTCCAGTGACCCACCGTGAAGGTTACCCTCATCCTCGCACACTACCTTCACAGAAAACCACATACCGTACGTGACAGCATAGTCGTATGATTCGAGTCTTAATGTTGGGGACAATCCTGTGGTTTGACTTCTCAATGAGCTTGAAAAGCTTTCATGGAAGGTTGATAAGCTTTCCTGCGACAGCATTCCACATTCCCATGGCCAAATTGAAGGAGAACCAAGATTTACACAGTAACATGGTTGATTGCCATATTTGTGAGCTGCCATTAGACAGAAAAACGGGAACTCCTGATAGGGATACTGGACTCGCATTCGGGAGGACGACGGTTACAATCCGCGTCCGGCCATCCTGATTTAGGTTTTCCGTGATTTCCCTAAATCGCTCCAGGCAAATGCCGGGATGGTTCCTTTGAAAAGGCACGGTCGCCTTCCTTCCCCGTCCTTCCCTAATCCGATGAGACCGATGACCTTGCTGTCTGGTTTCCTTCCTCAAACACCCCAACCCCCTCATAGGGACCACTGTCATCTTACAGGGAAGTTCTGTGGTGCAGCTCACAATACATACTACTTGAAGTATCAGTTACTGCGACACGTACGTGTCCTTTTTCATAATTTAAGGGGATATGACACTCAATTTCTTGTTGGTTTTTCAAACAAGTAACGCTAAGAATTACACTTGACTACGTTTTATACAGCCACCATTCCAGAAACGTTTTGAAGTTCTGCCTCAGAAGGATATGCAATCACCCAAGCTGCATTCGCCAATGAGGAAAAGTTTCAGATTGTGACTAGGAAGGGGGTTGTCCCATATGAGTAGCTGGATAGTACAGCAAAACTCAATGAAATCAGGCTACGCAACGTAACTGCGTTCTCCAGCAACCTTACAGGAGATGCCTTAACACATGCAGGGTATGAGCACACTGTGTATGTCTGGTGGGAATTCAACATCTCCGCTTTAGGAGAGTATGCACAGCTTTACATAGAACAGATGTGCACTTGCTCATGGATGTTTTCGAGAAATTCCAGAGTCTATGCATGACCATATATTATCTGGATCCCGTCTTTTATTACACAACACCTGGGTTGTCTTGGGACTCTGTACTCAAGAAAACCGTTGACAGATGCTGATATACTTCTTTTCTTTGAGCGAGGGACATGTGGGAGACTTTGTCAATGTGTCCATAGGCACACCAAGGTAAAAAACCCATTTATGGATGAGAGGCTCAACACATCCCTTGACTCATGTACTTGGTTATACGGGCATGCCATGCAACGGTCACTGCCATTCAGCAAATTTTGATGGATGCCTGAACCCAAATGCAATGGATTAGGTGGAAAAATCATGGGTACAGCAGCTGAGTCTGATGTGGTGTATCTGGTGGAGGCAAAACTCTCAGACGCTATTAGTCTGCATGATGCACACGCCTTGCCACTGTGCCCATAGCAGCCAGTTCTGGCAGGTGGGCTCCACCCCAAAACTGATAACAGTGCTAGGGAGTAAGCAGAGATACATTACCCCTAATCGTAATCTCCAGCAGTGTCTCACAGGGGGGGTGAGGCTAGTTAGAATCAACTGTTCTATCTTCTTCAAGCAATCTTCCCCTGGTTGAAGAACTATATTCATTTGAATACAAAACAGAGAAATTCTGTGACATATGGTATTGAGAAAGAGTTTTTAAATTAATGAATGATTCAGTTCCCAGCAAAGCAATGGAGAAGTTGAGGGTACATGATGAATTTTTGATTAGAACCAAATTGAATGGCCACTGGGGCGTAAGAAAATGTATCCGAAATCAAATTTTAAAAGGGTCACAATATTCAGTAAGAACTTTGTTGCTGTGGAGATTGTGATGGTTGCAGTAGAGTTCACGAAATCTTCAACTATTGGGTGAAGAGTTGCAATCCACATAAAGTAATGAGGTGCAATGGTGAAGAATTTGACCCATCCTCATACATGATGGATAATCCACGTGTGTTAGTACCGGGCGTGAGTCGTGCTTCGGTAGCTCAAATGGTAGAGCACTTGCCCGCGAAAGGCAAAGATCCCGAGTTCGAGTCTCGGTCGGGAACACAGTTTTAATCTGCCAGGAAGTTTCATATCAGCGCACACTCCGCTGCAGAGTGAAAATCTCATTCTGGAATCCATGTGTGTTGTTCCACGGAACAAGGAAGTTATCGGCTTAATGAAAGACGAGGTTAATGGTTCACCGACTGTGTACGTCTGCGAGCAAAAATATATGCATATCGCACATTGGAAGGTGTCATCTGTTATGACAGGATCGAAACTCTCCCATAGTCACATTATTCAGTAGTTGCGAGAGACGGGGTGGGGGACTCCGGTTATATGAGATGGAGACAATGAGATTGGGTGTAAATGTTGCATAATAGTAAGACCGTTTTATCATAGCTTAAGTAATTGTGTGTGTTTATGTGTTTGTATGTGTCATGCAAATATTTATTTATTTGTTTATTTATGCACACTATGTGTGTGAGGAAATACATATACATATTTTTAAAAAATCTGCATACCATGTTCGTCGACAAGAACTGTACGTGTAAGATATTTGCACACCATGTGGGTAAACAAAAAATAATCTACTTCAGAAATATATGTACTAAACTTGCACATCGCGTAAATAGAATAGATTTTATGTTTCACCTATCGCTAGCCGTCCAACTACGATTAGTTTTTAAGTGAGATGTATGTGTACATACACTATGTAGTCAAAAGTATCCGGACACCTGGCTGAAAATGACTTGCAAGTTCGTAGCAACCTCCATCGGTAATGCTGGAATTCAATATGGTGTTGGCCCATTCTTAGCCTTGATGACAACTTCCACTCTCGCAGGCACACCTTCAATCAGGTGCTGGAAGGTTTCTTGGGGAATGGCAGCCCATTCTTCACGGAGTGCTGTACTGAGAAGAGGTAACGATGTTGGTCGGTGAGGCCTGGCACGAAGTCGGCGTTCCAAAACATCCCAAAAGTGTTCTGTAGGATTCAGGCCAGGACTCTGTGCAGGCCAGTCCATAGCAGGGATGTTATTGTCGTGTAACCACTCCGCCACAGGCCGTGCGTTATGAACAGATACCATCCCCGAATTTCTCTTTAACAGTGGGAAACAAGAAGGTGCTTAAACTGTCAATGTAGGCCTGTGCTGTGAAAGTGCCACGCAAAACAACAAGGGGTACAAGCCCCCTCCATGAGAAACACGACCACATCATAACACCACCGCCTCCGAATTTTATTGTTGGCACTAGACACGCTGGCAGATGATGTTTACCGAGCATTCGCCATACCCACACCCTGCCATCGGGACGCCACATTGTGTACCATGATTTGTCACTCCACATAATGTTTTTTCAATCTTCAATCGTCCAATGTTTATGCTCCTTACACCAAGCGAGGCGTCGTTTGGCATTTACCGGCGTGATGTGTGGCTTATGAGCAGCCGCTCGACAATGAAATCCAAGTTTTCTCACCTCCCACCTAACTGTCATAGTACGTGCAGTGGATCCTGATGCAGTTTGGAATTCCTGTGAGATGGTCTGGATAGATGTCTGCCCATAACACATTACGACCCTCTTCAATTGTCGGCGGTCTCTGTCAGCCAACAGACGAGGTCGGCTTGTACGCTTTTTTGCTGTACGTGTCCCATCACGTTTCCATTTCACTATCACATCGGAAACAGTGGACCTATGGATATTTAGAAGTGTGGAAATCTCGCGTACAGAGGTGTGACAGAAGTGACACCCAATCACCTGACCACATTCCAAGTCTGTGAGTTTCGCGGAGCGGCCCATTCTGCTCTCTCACGATGTCTAATGACTACTCAGGTCGCTGATACGGAGTACCTGGCAGTAGGTGGCAGCACAATGCACTTAATATGAAAAACGTTTGTTTCGGTGGTGTCCTGATGCTTTTGATCACATAGTGTACTTTAAAGTCCATCAAAACTGCTGTTGTATAACAACTATGTAACTGCTACTATTGGGACTGTAGATTTAGGTGTAGTATAAGATAAAAGTATCTATACTTCAGTATTTAGCACAGATTTATACAGGATGATTTTTTCCACTGTCTGCAAACTCTAGGGACTGATTAATCAGAGGATACCGAACAAAAAAGCTCCAATGAATTTGTCTGGAAATGCATGTATTCCATGCTAGAGACCATTTGTTCAATCATACTTTGTACAGAGACTGCTGTCTAATTGTGCTGTACCATGTATCCACAGCATATGGTGAAAATGGTTTCCATGTGCCTCAACGTATGTGTGTACACACCGTAGCATGTTCTGTCTCACTTGCTCGCATCAGCCAGGCTGCATACAAACAGTGTCAAAGGCAGCATGAATACGGTGCTCCAGTGTCTCCACATCTGGAATGGACTCTGCTTACACGACACTATTGACGTAGCCCCGTAGCCAGAAATCACACAGGTTGAGATTCAGTGAATAATCAGACGGTTCAACTGCATCCGCTCGTCTGATCCATTGACCAGGGAACCAGTGATTGAGATGCGTCCATACGTTTAAGGCAAAGTGGGACCAGACCATCATTCTGCAGGACAATGATCAAGCACGTACAGTGCAAGCTGCTGATTTGTTTGACTGATTTCGTCGGGAAATAGACCGCGCTGCTCGAACTGTCAACACAATTGACACTGCTGAGACTTCCACATCGCTGGCAACGGGTTATACACAATGCTGGTGACTACTTTGAGGGTCAGTAAAACTTTGAAACGCTTATCTGTTTTGTACGAGCCGTAAATAAATAGTTGCCACTATTAAAGTTCCAACCTGGTACTTTTATAACTCCTTTCTGTTCAACACCAACACCTCCTCAATTGAGCACACTATGCCACTATCTTCCCAGGAGGGCACTACATACTAGATACTGCAGTCACATTGTTACAAACTGAGCTAAAAGATCCAGCAAAATGCCTACTACGCAGCAGCAACTTTAACTTTTGGGGCTGGGGGATTTCCCAAAAGCGGGAAAAGTGGCTCAAAACTGAACGGGGGGGGGGGGGGGGGAGGAGCAAAAAAAGTATCACTTTTCCGAGAGTTGTTATGGAGGAGGAGTGGGAAGGGTAGAGAGAGGGTGAGGGATTTCTTAGGACCAACCCCCAGGGGGTCATAAATCTAACAATCAGTTAATGGATGGAGGTAATTTACCCCTGAATGTTCGCATGCTGCTGGATATTTGTAATTCCAACAAACTAAATGTGCCAGGATCAGCTTTCCCTATTACTACAGCGGTGTGATCCAAACACAGAGCTTTCATTGAGTCTCTTTTGGAGGAAAACCAGAGCATCACAGATATTCATAGGCACTTGCAGAATGTTTACAGAGGGCTGGCAGTGAACCACAGCACGGTGAGCTGTTGGGGGACGAGTCTGTCATCAGCGCAACAAGTTAGTTAAACCTGCCTGATATCCTGTGTGCTAGCGTGCTGCACACAGCTGTGACTCCTGCAATGTCAGAACGGGTGGACATTCTCATTCGAGGTGATCGACGGTTCACAATTAAACAACTCACCTCACAACTAGATGCCTCTGTTGGTAGGGCTGACACACTCATCCACCAGTTGGCGTACTCAAAGGTGTGTCCTTGCTGGGTACCTCGCCGCCTAACAGAAGACCATAAGGAGCAACGAAGGGCATTCAGTGCACTGCTTGCGTCTTACTATGCTGGTAATGACTAATTTTTGTCGAACATCATCACAGTCGATGAAACATGGGTTCCTCACATCGAACCGGAAACAAAACAGCAATCCATGGAATGGCGCCACTTCACCAATCCTCTGAAAAAAAAGTTCGAAGTCGCAGTGGCCGGCCGATGTGGCCGAGCGGTTCTAGGCGCTACAGTCTGGAACTGCGCGACCGCTACGGTAGCAGGTTCGAATCCTGCCTCGGCCATGGATGTGTGTGCCGTCCTTAGGTTAGTTAGGTTTACGTAGTTCTGAGTTCTAGGGGACTTATGACCTCAGAAGTTGAGTCCCATAGTGCTCAGAGCCATTTTTCAAAGTCGCACCCTCAGACGATAAAGTCATGGCGATGGCTCCTGGGACTCTGAAAGGGTTTTTTTGTTTGATGTCCTCCTCATTGTGCAACGATCAGCTCTGAAGCTGAGGCGCTACCCTCCATGACAATGCAGGGCCTCACACAAGCCTGCGCACTGGAGAGGAGCTCACAAAACTTCAGTGGACTGTTTTCCTTATCTAATCTACTGCCCGGATCTCGCATCTTCCGACTTGCATCTGTATGACCCATTGAGTAGGACGTTGGCTACGACATTGACCAATAGACTTGCACCTTGCGGCATATAGGCCCTCCCAGTAAGATGGCGTGAGGCCGTCGTATTAAACGGAGATTATGTTAAAAAATAGTGTTTTTTAGCCAAGAGAGTATGAAATAACAGGATGTATTGGAATACTGAATAAACCAACCTAATTTCAGAAAAAAGTTTGTTGAGTGATGGAGACATTACGTACATAGTACTCGACGAGCAATGGACCCAGGTAATGAAGAACAGGTTGAGCATCACCTTTTGAGCCGATGGCTACCTCTTGAACTTCTTGGGGCGACGGTCAGATGGGTAACATACTATTCCCTTGTCTACATGTCGATTCCTCCCCATGAACCATGGACCTTGCCGCTGGTGGGGAGGCTTGCGTGCCTCAGTGACACAGACAGCCGTACCGTAGGTGCAACCACAATGGATAAGTGTGTGTTGAGATGCAGGACAAACGTGTGGTTCGTGAAGAGAGGCAGCAGCCTTTTCAGTAGTTGCTATGGCAATCGGGATGACTGACTGATCTGGCCTCGTAACATTAACCAAAAGAGCCTCGCTGTGCTGGTACTGCGAATGGCTGAAAGCAAGGGGAAACTCCCGAGGGCGTGCAGCTTTACTGTATGGTTAAATGATGATGGCGTCCTCTTGGGTAAAATATTCCAGAGGTAAAATAGTCCCCCATTCGGATCTCAAGGCGGGGACTAAAGAGGACGTCGTTATCAGGAGAAACAAAACTGGCGTTCTACGAATCGGGGCGTGGAATGTCAGATCCCTTAATCGTGCAGGTAGGTTAGAAAATTTAAAAAGGGAAATGGATAGATTAACGCTAAATTTAGTGGGAATTAGTGAAGTTCGTTACCAGGAAGCACAAGATTCCCGTCAGGTGAAAACAGGGTTGTAAATACAAAATCAAATAGAGGTAACCCAGGAGTAGGTTTAATAATGGATAAACAAATAGGAGCGCGGGTAAGCTACTACAAACAGCATAGTGGACGCATTATTGTAAGCAAGGTAGACACGAAGCCCGCGCCTACCACAGCAGTACAAGTTTATATGCCAACTAGCTCCGCAGATGAAGAGTTTGAAGAAATGTATAATGAGGTAAAAGAAATTATTCAGATAGTGAAGGGAGACGAAAATTAAATAAGCGTGTGGGACTGGAATTCGATAGCAGGAAAAGGAAGAGAAGGAAAAGTAGTAGGTGAATATGGAATGGGGGTAAGCAATGAAAGAGGAAGCCGCCTGGTAGAATTTTGCACACAGCATAACTTAATCATAGCTAACACTTGGTTTACGAATCATGGAAGAAGACTGTATACATGGAAGAGGCCTGGAGACACTGGACGATTGCAGATAGATTATGTAATGGTAAGACAGTGATTAGGAACCAGGATTTAACTTTAAGAGATTTCCAGGGCAGATGTGGACCCTGACCACGATCTACTGCTTATGAACTGTAAGTTAAACTGAAGAAACTGTAAAAAGGTGGGAATTTAAGGAGATGGGACCTGGATAAACTGAAACAACCAGAGGTTGGAGAGTTTCAGAGAGAGCATTAGGGAACTACTGACAAGAAAATGGGAAAGGAATACATAAGAAGAAGAATGGGTGGGTTTGAGAGATTAAATAGTGAAGGAAACAGAGGATCAAGTAGGTAAAAACACGAGCGCTGGTGGAAATCCTTGGGTAACAGAAGACGTACTGAATTCAATTGATGAAAGGAGAAAATATAAAAATGCAGAAAAGGAAGCAGGCAAAAACGAATACATACGTCTCAAGAATGAGATCGACAAAAAGTGTAGAATATCTAAGCAGGACAAATGTAAGGACGTAGAGGTACATGTCACCGGTATAAGATAGATAGCGCCTACAGGAAAATTAAAGAGACCTTTGAAACACTTGTATGAATATAAAGAACTGAGATGGAAAACCAGTTCTAACCAAAGAAGGGGACGCAGAAAAATGGACGGAGTATATAGAGTGTCTGTAGAAGGGCGATGTACTTGAGGGCAACTTTATGGAAATGGAAGGGGACATACATGAAGATGAAATGGGAGATATGATACTGCTTGAAGAGTTTGACAGAGCACTGGAAGACCTAAGTGGAAACAAGGCCCTGGGAGTAGACAACATTCCATTAAAACCACTCATAGCTGTGGGAGAGCCAGCCCTGACAAAACTCTACCATCTGGTGAGCAGGATACATGAGACAGGCGAAGAACCCTCAGATTTCAAGAAGAATATAATTATTCCAATCCCAAAGAAAGCACGAATTCCTTACAGACGAATGGAAAAGCTGATAGAAGCTGATCTCGGAGAAGATCAGTTTGGATTCCGAGAAATGTTGGAACACGTGAGGCAACACTGACCCTACGACTTATCTTAGAAGATAGATTAAAGAAAGGCAAATCTACGTTTCTAGCATTCGTAGACTTGGAGAAGGCTTTTGTCAGTGCTGACTGGAATACTTCAAACTCTGAAGATGGCAGGAGTAAAATACAGAAAGCATTAGGCTATTTACAGTTTGTACAGAAACCAGACGGCAGTCATATGAGTTGAGGGGCATGAAAGGGAGGCAGTAGTTGGGAAGGGAGTGAGACAGGGTTGTAGCATATCCCCGATATTATTGAGTAAGCAGTGAAGGAAACAAAAGAAACATTTGGAGAAATAAAAACTTTGAGGTTTGCCGACGACATTGTAATTCGGTCAGTGACAGTAAAGGACCTGGAAGACCAGTTGAACGGAATGGATGGTGTCTTGAAAGGAGGATATAAGCTGAACATCAACAAAATCAAAACGAAGATAATCGAATGTAGTCGAATTAAATCAAATGATGCTGAGGGAATTAGATTAAGAAGTGAGACACTTAAAGTAGTAGAGTTTTGCTATTTGGGAAGCAAATGATGATGGTCAAAGTAGAGAGCATATAAAATATAGACTGGCACTGGCAAGGAAAGCGTTTCTGAAGAAGTGAAATTTGGCAATACCAAGTATAGATTTAAGTGTCAGGAAGTCTTTTCTGTAAGTGTTTATATGGAGTGTAGCCATGTATGGAAGCGAAACATGGATGATAAATAGTTTAGGCAAGAAGAGAATAGAAGCTTTCGAAATGTGGTGCTACATAAGAATGCTGAAGATTAGATGGGTAGATTACGTAAATAATGAGAAGTACTGAATAGAATTGGGGATAAGAGGAATTTGTGGCACAACTTGAGTAGAAGAAGGGATCGGTTGGTAGGACGTGCTCTTAAGCATCAAGGGATCACCGATTTAGTATTGGAGGGCAGTATGGAGGGTAAAAATCGTAGAAGGAGACAAAGATATGAATACGCTATGCAGATTCAGAAGATATAAGTTGCAATAGGTACTTGGAAATGAAGAAGCTGGTACAGCATAAAGTAGCGTGGAGAGTTGCATCAAACCAGTCTCTGGACTGAAGACCACAACAACAACAACAACAACAACATGTCTGTGCTTATAGAGGGTGTTTGTTTTCACTTGAGACAACCAAATATCTAGAAAAACGATGCATCGTACGAGAAAAATGTTCTTGATTAAAAATTAATATTAGTAAATGGGACATCCGTCTGTGCTACTGCTAACCACCTCCTAACCAACCCTCATGCGTGGGCGGGGTCAACAGTGTTTTTTTTTTAAATTGGAGCCCCGCATTGACTTGTATATTCGGATTCTACGCTAAAAACTATCTACAGTTTACGGAATCCGTTGTTTTCAATTCGTGGATGGGGATACCGGGGCGGAATGGACTACTAAGGTAGAATGGTCTCGGTGATTTAATTTCGTCTATGGGTGATACAGTGCACTCAGACTGACAAGTGTTTACAAATCCTTGTCTGTTATGGTTTATTAAGGTTGCTCATGTTGTCGCTCACCATTTACGTAATCTGCCTATAAAAGTGAGCAATTGCGCTATTCTTTAATAACTTACTGGACCGTTTCCAAAGTACGTCTGTCATAGATTTTTCTTCACAATCAACGTTTATTCCACATACACTAGCATGTTCTTAGCAATCTTTGAATAGAATGATGTGGGAAAATAATTGTGTTGGTGGTCACTGAATATTTTCTCGAAAGATATGCATTTGGGGCGAAATGGTTTACTGGTACAGCCCGTCCGCTCCGATCGCTTTTCATTCTTCATTTGACGTATTCTACCGCATATTCTGTCTTTTTCGCTTCCAGATGTTACCTCATTGTGTACGGAAAACGACCAGACAAAATTAGTCCTCGAAAAATAAGCATTCATCAGTAACTCCACTGGGTCAATCTTCCCTACTTCCGCTGACCATTGGGGTGCTTGATTTCGGCGAGTCCCCTTACCTCTCACCTTAACTGTATTTCACAATACAGGAAGGTCGTCAGTCGGAGCGTTTATTATGAATTACAATAACAGTGAGAGCCAAGAATACTCACCGAAATGAAGCATCCCGATGGGAACAGAAAACTATTACATCCATGTCGTTGTTCCTGAAACACACTAAACGTGGTTTCTAACCAGAAATTGTTGGTACTATACAGTCAAAGTTGCAACATTAATGTAAATTTTAGAACATAAACATCAACCGTTAGAACCCAAAGTTTCACATTTACGTCATAAATGAAATGTAGAAGCAAACGTGTCGATTCTTAATTGCAAAAACAGGCACTTTAGATATTTGTCGATTACAACGCCACGAATGGGATATAATGGTTCGAGTAAACCGTACACATTTTCTCGGCATTGGATCCGAATACGCAATAAAAATGGGGGATTCTAATTTGAAAATACAAAGTTGATCGCGTCCACGCAGGAGGGGTAGTTAGAAGGTGGCCAGTTGTAGCGCAGACAGATGTAACCTTACAAATATTAATTTTTCAGCTAGAACATTTTTCGTACGAAACGGCGTTTTTGAGATATTTATCTCAGTTTAAAACAAAGGTCCTGTGTAGTAGCACTGGAGTTGCGCTACGTTGCATATGCGCTGCAGCAACGCCCTCAAACGGAGACTTGTTTGATGGCCCTTACATGAAAGTTCTTCGTTGCTAACTCCCATTGCTTTACCAGGTATTTCTAACATGACATTTAATTTTGCAAATTTATCACATTGTAAGCTTTTAATTTCTTCTCTGATGTTATCGATGTGAAGGTCTTCTTCCTTGAGTATGTTCTGTAAATATTTTATAGTTTTCCTTTCTGTTACACCTCGAACTGCGAGTTCGATCCAGTGAAGTATCCTAGCTTTTATTTTGGATATTTTGTATGGCTCTCCATATGGATATATTCTTCATACCGCTGTGTACGTATCTTAAATTTCGCCAGATACCGTCCTCAGAATTTTCCTTTCAAAGGCTCGTAATTTTCCTTTGCTTCTTCTGATTTTGTTAACGTCCATATCTCACAATCCTACATCAGAACAGGCATGATAAGAGTTCTATACATGCGAATCTTTGAATTTATTGAAACACGTTTGTGTTTTAATACATGTAGTAATGCGAAATAACAACTGTTGGCTTTTTGTACTCTACCATTTATTTCGTCTTTGACTCTGCTGTGTGTAGTTGACAGGATTCCAAGATATGTGAACTGACTTACTGTTTCGATTTTCTATCCACCAGTTTTAAAAGAATGATGTTCTTTAGCTTACTGTGAGACAGTGAAGTATTGAGTTCTAACCTGTTCCAAGAAAGTAGTTAAAGAATAATGTAGTGATTGAATTAATTTCTTTTTCATGTTTTCCTAAGATTACTATGTCGTTCGCATGTGTCAGTACATTAAAACTATGCTCTAGTTTTGTTCCGAGCAGTGATGATTTCATTTTCCTGACGATCTGCTGCATAACGAGGCTGAAAAGTGACTGTGACGAAACACCTCCCCGTACGACTCCGGAAGTTGAAATGGTTGAAATGGCTCTGAGCACTATGGGACTTAACAGCTGAGGTCATCAGCCCCCTAGAACTTAGAACTACTTAAACCTAACAAACCTAAGGACATCACACACATCCATGCCCGAGGCAGGATTCGAACCTGCGACTGTAGCGGTGGCGCGGTTCCAGACTGAAGCGCCGAGAACCGCTCGGCCTCTCCTGCCGGCACTCCGGAAGTAACAATGGACTTTCCCGACAGAGTATTTTGTACTCTGATTCTAAAATTTGAATTCTGAATACACATTTTTACCAGATGCATTAATTAATGTGGAATTCCAGATTCTTTCATAGTCATCCATAGACAGTTTTTGTTAATACTATCAAATACTTTTTTTTGTGTCATCAGGATTCTTATTGGTTTGAGACGGGTCGCTAAGAATTCCTCTCCTACGCTAACTTTTCATCTCAGAGTCGCAACTGCAACCTACGACTTCAATTATTTGCTGCTTGTATTCTAATATCTGTGTTTCTCTACCGTTTTTACCCTCTAATACTCCCTTTAGTATCGTGGAAGATATCACTGATGTCTTAACAGGTGTCCAGTCATCCTGTCCCTTCTTATTGTCAGTGTTTTACACAAATTATTTTCCTCGCCAATTCTGCAGGGAACCTCTTCTTTCGTTATCTTACCAGTGCACCTAATTTTCAACATTCTTTTGCAACACCACATTTCAAATGCTTCAGTCCTCTCCTTTTCCTGTTTCCCCACTGTCCATGTTCCACTACCGTACAATGCTGTGCTCCAAACATACACTACTGGCCATTAAAATTGCTACACCACGAAGATGACGTGCTACAGACGCGAAATTTAACCGACAGGAAGAAGATGCTGTGATATGCAAATGATTAGCTTTTCAGAGCATTCACACACAGTTGGCGCCGGTGGCGACACCTACAACGTGCTGACATGAGGAAAGTTTCCAACCGATTTCTCATACAGAAACAGCAATTGACCGGCGTTGCCTGGTGAAACGTTGCTGTGATGCCTCGTGTAAGGAGGAGAAATGCGTACCATCACGTTTCCGACTTTGATAAAGGTCGGATTGTAGCCTATCGCGATTGCGGTTGATCGTATCGCGACACTGCTGCTCGCGTTGGTCGAAATCCAATGACTGTTAGCAGAATATGGTATCGGTGGGTTCAGGAGGGTAATACGGAACGCCGTGCTGCATCCCAACGGCCTCGTATCACTAGCAGTCGAGATGACAGGCTTCTTATGCGCATGGCTGTAACGGATCGTGCAGCCACGTCTCGATCCCTGAGTCAACAGATGGGGGCGTTTGCAAGACAACAACCATCTCACGAACAGTTGGACGACGTTTGCAGCAGCATGGACTATCAGCTCGGAGACCATGGCTGCGGTTACCCTTGACGCTGCATCAGAGACAGGAGCGCCTGCGATGGTGTACTCTACGACGAACCTGGGTGTACGAATGGCGAACCGTCATTTTTTCGGATGAATCCAGGTTCTGTTTACAGCATCATGATGGTCGCATCCGTGTTTGGCGACATCAGTGAACGCACATTGGAAGCGTGTATTCGTCATCGCCATACTGGCGTATCACCCGGCGTGATGGTATGGGGTGCCATTGGTTACATGTCTCGGTCATCTCTTGTTCGCATTGACGGCACTTTGAACAGTGGACGTTACATTTCAGATGTGTTACGACCTGTGGCTCTACCCTTCATTCGATCCCTGCGAAACCCTACACTGCACGCATTTTGCTGGTCCTGTACGGGCCTTTCTGGATACAGAAAATGTTCGACTGATGCCCTGGCCAGCAAATTGTCCAGATCTCTCACCAATTGAAAACGTCTGGTCAATGGAGGCCGAGCAACTGGCTCGTCACGATACGCCAGTCACTACTCTTGATGAACTGTTGTATCGTGTTGAAGCTGCATGGGCAGCTGTACCTGAACACGCCATCCAAGCTCTGTTTGACACAATGCCCAGGCGTATCGAGGCCGTTATTACGGCCAGAGGTGGTTGTTCTGGGTACTGATTTCTCAGGATCTTAGCACCAAAACTGCGTGAAAATGTAATCACATGTCAGTTCTAGTATAATATATTTGTCCAATGAATACCCGTTTATCATCTGCATTTCTTCTTGGTGTAGCAATTTTAATGGCCCGTAGTGTACAGTGAAATCCTCGAAAAGCAAGTGCACGTCCCGAGAAAATTCAAAATCTTTTGAACTATGATTCGCAATACGAAGATAAAAACACCGTCGATCTATTTCTTCTAAAACCAGCTTATGCATCAGCAACAATTTCTTCCAGATATAGTTATGGTCTTGAAAAATTATGTTTGTATGTATTTTGCAAGCAGATGTGAGCAGTTGTATTCTCTTGTAGTTGTTGCAGGTAGATAGGTCACTTTTTTATATCTATTTGGTTAATTAAAATGTCTCTCCATGCTTCTGGAATTTGCTGTATCTTCTAAATGAGATACTGATGTATTCCCAGTACAGGCAATACAGGTAGATTCCTTATTTTCCAGCTATCGGCGGGTATTGAGTCACTGCCAGCTGCTTTATATCTTTACATTACAGTCTGCAATAAGGTGCACAGAAAACCACGTACTTTTCTCGGTATTTCTTAAAGTAAAATGAAATGTTGTTTATCTACCCCTCATTAAATAAGAACTCCAGCTCATCCGAAACGTCTATTTTAATTTATTTGTTATATTCTACAGCCACTTGTATACTCCTCAAACCACCTTACGGTGAATGACGGAGGGTACTTGTGGTACTATTATCTGTTCCCTTTTTATCTGTGGTCGTTTCTCTAAACTAACATGAGAGAAAGCGACAAATCACCGACTCTTCCCGGAATGTACTCTCTAGGAATGTAAATAGTGAATCTCTGCATTATCAACAATAGCTCTCTTTTAGCGCCTGCCAATGACATTTGTTGAGCATCTGTGTCACGCTCTTGTGCCCACTTAACAATCTCATGACGAAACACACTGCTCTTTGCTGTATCTCCTCTATTCTTTCCATTAATCTAAACTGATAAAGGATTCCACAGTGATCACCAATACTCAACGCTCGTTCGAGCAATTGCTTCGTAACCCATTTGTATAGAGCAGGGACAGATTGGAACTGCTCGTGTGTGGTGTTGTGCCTGCATACCAATCTTTCTGGCCCGAGCGCACACTTCCCCTCCACCACGCCACACTGTCTCAGAGCGAAGACGGGGAAGGGGAGGAAACTACTGAAGTGCTGTGTACGACATATTTAATACTTATCAACAATGAAGATCACAAACAAAACAAATTTTTAGTTTCATTTTATTATTTCTGGCGTGCTGAAGGCACAATAATATTTACATCTCGCACAAAGTGTCTGCATACGGACACACGCAGACTGTTTCGCAGTTACTCAGGTTGCCACGTAATCACTACTTAGTTTCATGATCTTAAAAAGCCTTTCACACGCCTATGTTGATTCAATCGATTGCAACGTCTTTATGCGTGGAAACTCTTCCTGAGGGAAACAACATACTAGACGGTTTCAACGTTAATGAATTTGTCTTTTAGACGGGAATTAAACTGCAGATCGACGACATCCATCTACCTATGCAAACGGGGAGCTTTCAGCTGAAATGGCGACAGTCTTGAAAACAGTTCACAAATGGATATGAGATTTCTAGTGTTCTCTAACATTTAGAAATCTGTCCCTGAAATTCTTTCAATACCACAACGGATTGTTCAAAATTCGCACTTGCTTTAACGACAATGGGCTTAGACGAAAGGGCACTGCTACTTGTCAGAAGTTGTCCTTCCACGAAAGCGCTTTTCTTTTTAAATGCATCTACTTTCGCCCTGAAATCATAAATAAGTTGCTTCTGACTTTGCAATGTCTTACTGAGAGCAGTCTGCAGTTAAGCCTATCTAAAATGCAAAGTCTGCAATCTATCCTCGGACTTCTAACTTTAGTTCTTGCCTTTCTTTTTGCTTCAACAGTAGCGGATCTTAAATCTAAATCTCGTTTCAAGCATGTTCTTTGACTTAATCAACGTACTTTTTCAATAATAGTGGGTGGTTATAATCAAAGTGCAGCTCCTCACAGAAGTCCAGTGTGGGCTGTATTTACCACAAGGCTTCGAAGGTTGGTAGATATTCCAATGCGCTAATTCGGAACCGATTTACACTGGAAATACAATTAAATCCAATTTCGGCCACCACGTGCAAATCTGACGCTGAAAATACGAGAAAGATTTATAGAGATGTTTCCACGCGTAATGAATGAGGAATAGGAATTGGGCAGGCAAGGTCAAACAAGTAAGAAAAGCATAATGTTGAGTTTATTATTAACTGCCACTTATACAATTTGTTCAGCATGAGCAGCACAGACGACGACGAGATGTTGCATCCGTAAAACGACGTGGTCAGCAGTTGATCGCAGCGATTCCGCTTTCCGGTGGAATCAGAGCAATGTGTTTCCTTCAGATGAGGTAGAGACCTACAGGCCATGCATCTGGAAAACCTCTGGAGGCAATACATTTGTGGAAGGAAGGCTGCACTAAGCAGTTTGAGACGCCCTGCTAAGTCCACAGGACAGGACAAGTTGTAGGAATTGAGGAAGGGGGCCAGAATGAGCGACTATCAGTTACACTCGAAACATAACACTCTATTTAGTTGTCCAAACATTAAAGAGCAACTTCTAAGCTTGACTATCGACAGAAAATGTCTTTAACTCTAAAACGGCTGAAGACCCATGAATTAAATACAACTGCTATATATATATATATATATATATATATATATATATATATATATATATATATATATATATATATATATATATATGAGGCAGAAGGCTCTAGGCTTTAACCTTAAATAGTATTTAAGGCCAAGCGATGTAAGAATTGAATAGTCAGATAGATTAAGTTTTTAAAAGCGGTTGAAGGCCGATAAATTTAAAACAACAGAATTACAATAACTTTTCAATAGGCAGAAGGCCCAAGCTTCATGACGAATAAGAAACCTTACTCCAAAACGGCTGAAGGCCTTTGTTTGAAAAAAAAGCTGCAACCAATTTTCCAAGGCAGAGGGCCCAAAGCTTTTTACCTTAAATAGTATTTAAGTCCAAGTGATGTAAGACCTGATAAGTACGAATCCAAAATTTTAAAGCAGCTGAAGGTCCATCATTTTAAAGACAACACAAGTACGATAAATTTTCAACAGGCAGAAGGCCCACAGCTTTATCTTGAAAGAATGTAATACTTGATAAGTAAGAACCTTATAACGTAAAGCGTCTGAGGGCCCATGCTTTTAGAAAACAATACAACTACAAAAAATTTTCAACAGGCAGAAAGCCCACACTTAATCTTCCAAAAGGTAATACTTGATAAGTAGGATCCTTAAAACTTAAGGCGACTGAAGGCCGATGCTTTTAAAAACAATACAACTACAAAAAATTTTCAACAGGTAGAAGACCCAAGCTTTATCTTCAGACAATGTAAAATTTGCCCAATTTAGAAAAACTTACTTTTAAAATGGCTGAAGGCCTTTGATTTTAAAAACACAATACAAGCATTATTCCAACCATCGGCTATGAGCCATTAAAAATACACTATTAAACGCCAACAAGAAAGGCAGTATAGGCAACGACGCTCAGAAGTTTCCAGGCGCTCGGTCTGCCCTTGAAATCTTAACATTCGCTTAGGTGAGACAAGAAGTCGGCCCAATTATACTCGATCTGCCTCTAACACAACCAAGAGACAGTCAGGGACCCACCGACAAGACGACATGCTAACCACCGACCAGGAAAAGAGAATTCCAAAGCCAAAACGTTTCAGACACAGCCGCCCACAACCAAAAATACATTAAGCTGTCCAGAACTACCCACCATGTTGGACAGCAACAATAGGTGAGAAAAGGCCACTGCCTGAATTTACGTCAGCGACCAGAGCAGCTAACCGGAACATTAACGGCCACAAGGCAGAAAATTCCAATGGTGCACTTGAATTTCAAACTGACAAATATAGTTAATTCCACCACATGGCGGCTAAATCTTCACCAACTCGAACACTCGCTGTTGCTCCCACGAATACCGCCAACAGCGATATCCAACCAATGGGACAACGTGAACAGACGTGGCTTCGGTAATTCTACATCTACATCTACATGATTACTCTGCAATTCTCATTTAAGTGCTTGGCAGAGGGTTCATCGAACCACAATCATACTATCTCTCTACCATTCCACTCCCAAACAGCGCGCGGGAAAAACGAACACCTAAACCTTTCTGTTCGAGCTCTGATTTCTCTTATTTTATTTTGATGATCATTCCTACCTATGTAGGCTGGGCTCAACAAAATATTTTCGCATTCGGAAGAGAAAGTTGGTGACTGAAATTTCGTAAATAGATCTCGCCGCGACGAAAAACGTCTTTGCTTTAATGACTTCCATCCCAACTCGCATATCATATCTGCCACACTCTCTCCCCTATTACGTGATAATACAAAACGAGCTTCCCTTTTTTGCACCCTTTCGCTGTCCTCCGTCAATCCCACCTGGTAAGGATCCCACTCCGCGCAGCAATATTCTAACAGAGGACGAACGAGTGTAGTGTAAGCTGTCTCTTTAGTGGACTTGTTGCATCTTCTAAGTGTCCTGCCAGTGAAACGCAACCTTTGGCTCGCCTTCCCCACGATATTTCCAACTGAAGTTGTTCGTAATTTTAACACCCAGGTACTTAGTTGAATTGACAGCCTTGAGAATTGTACTATTTATCGAGTAATCGAATTCCAACGGATTTCTTTTGGAACTCATATGGATCACCTCACACTTTTCGTTATTTATCGTCAACTGCCACCTGCCACACCATATAGCAATCTTTTCTAAATCGCTTTGCAACTGATACTGGTCTTCGGATGACCTTACTAGACGGTAAACTACAGCATCATCTGCGAACAACCTAAGAGAACTGCTCAGATTGTCACCCAGGTCATTTATATAGATCAGGAACAGCAGAGGTCCCAGGACGCTTCCCTGGGGAACACCTGATATCACTTCAGTTTTACTCGATGATTCGTAGTCTATTACTACGAACTGCAACCATCCTGACAGGAAATCCCGAATCCAGTCGCACAACTGAGACGATACCCCATAGGAACGCAGCTTGATTAGAAGTCGCTTGTGAGGAACGGTGGTTAAAGCTTTCCGGAAATCTAGAAATACGGAATCAACTTGAGATCCCCTGTCGATAGCGGGTATTACTTCGGGCGAATAAACAGCTAGTTGCGTTGCACAAGAACGATGTTTTCTGAAACCATGCTGATTACGTATCAATAGATCGTTCCCTTCGAGGTGATTCATAATGTTTGAATACAGTATATGCTCCAGAACCCAACTACAAACCTACGTCAATGATATAGGTCTTAAGTTCGATGGATTACTCCTACTACCCTTCTTAAACACTGGTGCAACCTGCGCAATTTTCCAGTCTATAGGTACAGATCTATCGGTGAGCGAGCGGTTGTATATGATTGCTAAGTAGGAAGCTGTTGTATCAGCGTAATCTGAAAGGAACCTAATCGGTATACAATCTGGACCTGAAGACTTGCCCGTATCAAGCGATTTGAGTTGCTTCGCAACCCCTAAGGTATCTACTTCTAAGAAAGTAATGCTAGTAGCTGTTCGTATTTCAAATTCTGGAATATTCCATTCGTCTTCCCTGGTGAAGGAATTTCGGAAAACTGCGTTCAAGAACTCCGCTTTGGTGGCACAGGCGTCGGTAACAGTACCACCGGCATTGCGCAGCGAAGGTATTGACTGCGTCTTGCCGCTTGTGTACTTTACATACGACCAGAATTTCTTCGGATTTTGTACCAAATTTCGAGACAATGTTTCGTTGTGGAACCTATTAAAGGCATCTCGCATTGAAGTCCGTGCCAAATTTCGCGCGTCTGTAAATTTTTGCCAGTCTTCGGGATTTCGGGTCTTCTGAACTTCGCATGCTTTTTCCGTAGCCTCTGCAACAGCGTTCGGACCTGTTTTGTGTACCATGGGGGATCAGTTCCATCTCTTACCAATTTATGAGGTATGAATCTCTCAGTTGCTGTTGCTACTACACTCCTGGAAATGGAAAAAAGAACACATTGACACCGGTGTGTCAGACCCACCATACTTGCCCCGGACACTGCGAGAGGGCTGTACAAGCAATGATCACACGCACGGCACAGCGGACACACCAGGAACCGCGGTGTTGGCCGTCGAATGGCGCTAGCTGCGCAGCATTTGTGCACCGCCGCCGTCAGTGTCAGCCAGTTTACCGTGGCATACGGAGCTCCATCGCAGTCTTTAACACTGGTAGCATGCCGCGACAGCGTGGACGTGAACCGTATGTGCAGTTGACGGACTTTGAGCGAGGGCGTATAGTGGGCATGCGGGAGGCCGGGTGGACGTACCGCCGAATTGCTCAACACGTGGGGCGTGAGGTCTCCACAGTACATCGATGTTGTCGCCAGTGGTCGGCGGAAGGTGCATGTGCCCGTCGACCTGGGACCGGACCGCAGCGACGCACGGATGCACGCCAAGACCGTAGGATCCTACGCAGTGCCGTAGGGGACCGCACCGCCACTTCCCAGCAAATTAGGGACACTGTTGCTCCTGGGGTATCGGCGAGGACCATTCGCAACCGTCTCCATGAAGCTGGGCTACGGTCCCGCACACCGTTAGGCCGTCTTCCGCTCACGCCCCAACATCGTGCAGCCCGCCTCCAGTGGTGTCGCGATAGGCGTGAATGGAGGGACGAATGGAGACGTGTCGTCTTCAGCGATGTGAGTCGCTTCTGCCTTGGTGCCAATGATGGTCGTATGCGTGTTTGGCGCCGTGCAGGTGAGCGCCACAATCAGGACTGCATACGACTGAGGCACACAGGGCCAACATCCGGCATCATGGTGTGGGGAGCGATCTCCTACACTGGCCGTACACCACTGGTGATCGTCGAGGGGACACTGAATAGTGCACGGTACATCCAAACCGTCATCGAACCCATCGTTCTACCATTCCTAGACCGGCAAGGGAACTTGCTGTTCCAACAGGACAATGCACGTCCGCATGTATCCCGTGCCACCCAACGTGCTCTAGAAGGTGTAAGTCAACTACCCTGGCCAGCAAGATCTCCGGATCTGTCCCCCATTGAGCATGTTTGGGACTGGATGAAGCGTCGTCTCACGCGGTCTGCACGTCCAGCACGAACGCTGGTCCAACTGAGGCGCCAGGTGGAAATGGCATGGCAAGCCGTTCCACAGGACTACATCCAGCATCTCTACGATCGTCTCCATGGGAGAATAGCAGCCTGCATTGCTGCGAAAGATGGATATACACTGTACTAGTGCCGACATTGTGCATGCTCTGTTGCCTGTGTCTATGTGCCTGTGGTTCTGTCAGTGTGATCATGTGATGTATCTGACCCCAGGAATGTGTCAATAAAGTTTCCCCTTCCTGGGACAATGAATTCACGGTGTTCTTATTTCAATTTCCAGGAGTGTATATCTTTGAATTTGAGCCACATCTCGTCTACATTTGCATAGTCAGTTCGGAACGAATGGAGATTGTCTCTTAGGAAGGCTTCTAGTGACACTTTATCCTCTTTTTTACATACAATTATTTTGCGTTTGTTTCTGGTGGATTTGGAAGAAACGGTATTGAGCCTAGCTACAACGACCTTGTGATCACTAATCCCTGTAGCAGTCATGATGCTCTCTATTAGCTCTGGATAGTTTGTGGCTGAGAGGTCAAGTGTGTTTTCGCAATCATTTACAATTCGCTAGGGTTCGTGGACTAACTGCTCGAAATAATTTTCGGAGAAAGCATTTAGGATAATCTCGGAAGATGTTTTCTGCCTACCACCGGTTTTGAACAAGTATTTTTGCCAACATGTCGAGGGAAGGTTGAAGTACCCAAGAACTATAACCGTATGAGTGGGGTATTTATTTGTTACGAGACTCAAATTTTCTCTGAACTGTTCAGCAACTATATCATCGGAGTCTGGGGGTCGGTAGAAGGAGCCAATTATTAACTTAGTTCGGCTGTTAAGTATAACCTCCACCCATACCAATTCGCACGGAGTATCTACTTCGACTTCACTACAAGATAAACCACTACTGACAGACACTAACACTCCACCACCAATTCTGCCTAATCTATCTTTCCTGGACACCTGAAAAGTCCCATATCAACAATTATACACGACTGTGCTTAAACTGACACACAATATTTTTAGCGCAACGCAATCTGACTTTCAATAATCCCTACAAAACAATGGCCCTGACTAACTTTAACCTATACCTTTCACAAATCACTTACCTCACAAAAATCTTCATTACTCGAACTACTGCAATACAGCGAGCGCCACTACTGCCAGCTAAATAAAAGATTCAAACTACGGAAGGCACTAACTACTGATAGGCATAGTTAGCAAATGAAAGATTTTAATAGAGAACAAACACTGTATTTACCTTAATATCATCATATATATAGCAGTTCATGACAAATTACAAAACTCCGCCATCTCTCTCCCCACATCCACCACTGCTGGCGGCTCACCTCCAACTGCGCAACGCTACGCGCTGTTCCCATCCAGCTGCCGCTGCCCAACACTACAATGGCAGACAACAATGCAAACAAGCCACAGACTGCACACAGCACAGCCAGTGATTTTCATACAGAGCGCTACGTAACGTTGCCAATAAGAAAACATAAACAGCCTACTTACACACCGTCTGAGACTTCGTAAAAATTTCTGCAGAACTTATTTCAGGCTTTAGCCAGCTTTCTGTAACTATAACGATTTCAGCTTCTGTGCTTTCTATTAGCGCTTGAAGCTCAGGGAGTTGTGCTCAGGGAGGTGTAATTTCGAGTTTTAGTTACTGTAATCGTAAATTCAGGCAGATTCTAGCGCAGTCGTTAGGCATTTGTACAGGTTAGTTCATACATTCTTTGCGTGTTTCCCTTGCGTTATCTAGGCACGGACTCGTGTTCCAGTAACTGTTGTTCAACATCGATTAGAATGGACAGGGACTGTGATTGCTCTGTTCAGATGAGGGCTGAGTTAGCATCCCTTCAATCACAGCTGCAGACGGCGCTGACTTCTGTCGCGCAGCTTGAGGCTGTTGCCAATGGGTACCACTGTGGGGTACCCATTGCCTGAATTTACGATTACAGTAACTAAAACTCGAAATTACACCTCCCTGAGCACAACTACAACAATTTACAACTACATTTCCGACTGTTCCTTGATCCAAGCACATCCTGTATTTGCCATGCACCCTTTGAAATTTCAGTCCACCCCGTACTTTCCCGAGGCCTTCTAACCTAAAAAACCCCCCAGTTCACGCCACACAACCTCCGCTACCAGTGTAGCCGCCAGCTGAGTGTAGTGAACTCCTGACCTATTCAGCGGAACCCGAAACCCCACCACCCTATGGCGCAAGTCAAGGAATCTGCAGCCAACACGGTCGCAAAACCGTCTGAGCCTCTGATTCAGACCCTCCACCCGGCTCTGCACCAAAGGTCCGCAGTCGGTTCTGTCAACGATGCTGCAGATGGTGAGCTCTGCCTTCATCTCGTAAGCAAGACCGGCAGCCTTCATCAAATCAGATAGCCGCTGGAATCCAGAGAGAATTTCCACAGATCCAAAGCGACACTCGTCATTAGTGCCGACATGTGCCACCACCTGCAGCTGGCTGCACCCTGTGCTCTTCATGGCATCCGGAAGGACCCTTTCCACATCAGGAATGACTCCACCCGGAATGCACACGGAGTGCACCTGGATTTCTTTCCCTCCTTAGCCGCCATATCCCTAGAGGGCCCCATTACGCGCCTAACATTGGAGCTCCCAACTACCAATAAGCCCACGCTCTGCGATTGCCCGGACCTTGAAGGCTGAGAATCATCCTCTGAAACAGAGCAGGCAGCTGCATCTGGCTCAGCCAGAGACAGTACCTGAAACCTGTTTGTCAGACGCACCGGGGAGGTTTTCTGATCAGCCTTCGGGGACGTCTTTCGCTGCCTGCCACGCCTTGGAACGACCTCCCAATCACAGGCGAGGGCTCAGCCCCACTGCGGGCACCAACCGGGGCAACCACAGCGGCAGACCGATCTGGGGACAGACGGGACGAGGTTGACATCCCCGTGATACCCAAGTCCGGCTCCCCACAGTGGTACCCATTGGCAACAGCCTCAAGCTGCGCCACAGAAGTCAGCGCCGTCTGCAGCTGTGACTGAAGGGATGCTAACTCAGCCCTCATCTGAACAGAGCAATCACAGTCCCTGTCCATTCTAATCGATGTTGAACAACAGTTACTGGAACACGAGTCCGTGCCTAGATAACGCAAGGGAAACACGCAGAGAATGTATGAACTAACCTGTACAAATGCCTAACGACTGCGCTAGAATCTGCCTGAATTTACGATTACAGTAACTAAAACTCGAAATTACACCTCCTATACGAAACTCACACGCAATTTAAGTAAGAATCTACCAAATAAACACAGAAAAGAAGCTATATACGTATCGTTCTGCGCCGTCGATGTGCACCAACTGGGAGCTCAGGCCACACTCAACTTTTATGTCCTGGGTTGGTGAGCCACGAACCTTGTAGCACTCACAAGGGAACCTCCCCATCGCACCCCCCTCAGATTTAGTTATAAGTTGGCACAGTGGATAGGCCTTGAAAAACTGAACACAGATCAATCGAGAAAACAGGAAGAAGTTGTGTGGAACTATGAAAAAAATTAGTAAAATATACAAACTGAGTAGTCCATGCGAAAATATGCAACATCAAGGTGAACGAACGTCTAGGAGCGCCGTGGTCCCGTGGTTAGCGAGAGCAGCTACGGAACAAGAAATCCTAGGTTCAAGTCTTCCCTCGAGAGAAAAATTTAGTTTTTTATTTTCAGTTAATGTGACAAACTCTTATGTTTTCATCACTTTTTTGGGAGTGATTATCACATCCACAAGAAAACCTAAATCGGGCAAGGTAGAAGAATCTTTTTACCCATTTACTGAGTGAGTGTACAAATTAGGTGGGTCGACAACATATTCCTGTCATCTGACGCACATGCCGTCACCAGTGTCGTATAGAAGATATCAGACGTGTTTTCCTGTGGAGGAATCGGTTGACCTATGACCTTGCGATCAAATGTTTTCGGTTCCCACTGGAGAGGCACGACCTTTCGTCTACTAATCGCACGGTTTTGCGGTGCGGTCGCAAAACACTGGCACTAAACTTATTACAGTGAACAGAGACGTCAATGAACGTACGGACAGATCATAACTTTGCGAAAATAAAGAAAGTAAAATTTTCAGTCGAGGGAAGACTTGAACCAAGGACCTCTCGTACCGCAGTTACTCACGCTAACCACGGGACCACGGCGCTCCTTAGCTTACGTTCTCCTTTATGTTGCCTGTCTTGCACATGGACTACTCAGTTTGTATATTTTACTGATTTTTTTCATAGTTCCACACAACTTCTTCCTATTTTCTCGATTGATCTGTGTTCAGTTTTTCAAGGCCTATCCACTGTGCCAACTTATAACTAAATCTGAAGGGGGTGCGATGGGGAGGTTCCCTTGTCAGAACAGCCCCCTCACGCTCCGACACTGCATAGAGACCGCCAGCGGGCCCGGCCGACTGCGCCGCGTGGAGACTTGCTTGATGTTCCGCTCCATCCGACCGACTGGCTGCACACTGCACTGGAACTATAAACACAAGACCATAGATGGTATATGGTGCAAATATCGATACAAACCGCTGCTGTCACACATAGAAAGAGGAAGAACCACGGCATAACCGCAATTACTACGGGAAAGCAAATACAGAGTAACAGCCAAGTTTTAAAGCAACGCATAAGCCGGGGTTAGCACGGCTCACAGTTCTTTCACTGGGTGAACGATATAAGAAACGAAAGAGAAAATTCAGAACTTTGTTGCCGATCACGAGGTTTCAGTTACTGCACCATCTGGATCTTGAATCGGTATCATTGTAAAATAGACTGATAGACTACAAAGCTTCACATACTGTTGACCACGGGTAGGACTATTCTCATGAGACTGCACATTACTCAGGGGCATGCGCTACATGATTAGTTACAGCAACAGCAACTTGTCAATAACTTCCATGAGGATGAGGCGCCATCCTCCTCAGGTGCTACACCAAGCCCACCTGTGTTTTAGAATTTCTTTTTCAGAACGTGCAAAACATTTAACGACGTCGGGCCTCTCCTCAGATCTTTAAGTCGGCGATACTCTCTCAATGCAGCATGCTAATTACTGTCGTTCACACAATACAGTTTCACTAAGTGCGCATGATCTCTATTCTCGACAGCCGTACTGTCCACTCACGTTACGGCTTGTAGAACGACAGCATGAATGTCATTTCGTCATCACAGAGACAGTATACAGCCCAGATGTGCACCTGGTGGCCACAATTGGAACTAATTGTTTTTCAGCGTAAATCGGTTCTGAATTAACGCATCAGCGTATCTACCACATTCTGCTGCCACACGATAATTACAGTCCACACTGGTCCTCCGCGAGTAGTTGCACTTTCATTGTAACCACCTGGTGTAAGGTGTCACCATAATTTTTGTTCAGTTCCATCAGGAAAGAACTGTTGCATCTGACTATGACATTACACATGCGACTTCCAATAATTTACTATTCGCACAGTTAATTCCATCACATGTTCCAAGACTACGAATTTAGTACGAAGTGCTTCTTGATGTGTAGAACAATGAATCCCGTTCAAATCGTGTGGTAATCGTTACAGCGTTTAGCTCCATCATCGTCAACTACGTCTTTAAATTCTTTCTGCATGGTGTTGTAACGCTATTTTTGCAGTACACCTCGATTTTATAGATATTGTGAGTTCTCATCCATATCCTCTGTGGATACCGATCCTTTTAAAGGATTCCGACGGCGGATCGCCGGAGTGCCGCTTTTTGAGCAAACAGCCACTGATACAGTGGACTACCTTTATATCACGAACAAATAGTGAAGGGGAGAAACAAAGGAGCACGAGAGGCGTTATTGAATCTACGACTTACTTCAGAAGATAGTTTAGGGAAAGGCAAATCTACGTTAACAGCTTTTGTATATGTGAAGAAAGTTTTTGATAAAGTCGACTGGAATACGCTATTTGAAATTCTCAAGGAATACGCTATTTGAAATTCTCAAGGTAGCAGAGGTAAAATACAGGGAGCGATCTGTCATCTACAACTTGTACGGAAACCGGACAGCAGTTATAATAGCCAAAGAGTGTGAAAGGGAATGAGTGGTTGAGAAGAGAGAGAGACAGTGCTGTAGCTTAGCCCCGATGTTATTCAGTCTCCACACTGAGCAGGCAGTAAAGCAAACCAAAGAAATTTGGAGAAGGAATTAAACCTCAGGGACATGAAACAAAAACTTCGAAGTTTACCTATCAAATTGTTCATCAGAGTCAGCAAAGGACTTGGAAGAGAAGTTGAACAGAATGAACAATGTCTTGAAGGGATAAACATCAACAAAGGCAAAACAAGACTAACAGAATGTGATCCAATTAAATTGGGCAATCTGAGGGAATCAGACTGGGAAACTTGACACTAAAAGTGGTAGGTAAGTTTTGCTATTGGGGCACTAAAGTATTCCTGAAGAAAAGAAATTTAATAGCAAACATAAATTTTAGTTGCAAAATGCATTTGCAAATTATGAATGCGATTGTACGACAGCTATGCGATTTGCTACTAACATATGCAAATTTGTGCCGGGCCGGGACTTGAACCTGGATTTTCCGCTTTAAGCGAGCGGTCGCCTTAATCGCTTTCGTTGTCCATACACAGTTCAGAGCCAGACTCAGACTTCTATGTGTGTCTAAGTCCCATAGTGCTCGCATAAAAACAGTGTGATTCACGCACAGGGAGAGAAACGCAGGTTTGCTCGCCAGGTTGCCTTGCTTTGGCATGAAATACAGTAGGGTAGTGTCTGTATTTTCAGTGTCTGTACAGTTCGATATAAAGTTCCTTCGGACATGCATGTATGCATGCGCAGCATCGGACTAACAGACATTGTAAAATAAAGACACTGCCCTCCAGTAGATTTGTTAGGAGGTCTTAGCTGAAGGTATTTGTCTAGAGTTTAGCCTTGTGTGGAAATGAAACGGGGATGCTAAACAGTGCAGACAATGAAAGAATAGAAGCTTTTAAAATGAGGTGCCACAGAAGAATTCTGAAGATTATATGGGTAGATCACATAACGAATGAGGAGATACTGCATACAAATGAGTAGAAAAGAATTTTGTGGTATAACTTTACTATAAGAATGGATCGTGTGATGATAAAGTGTTTGGAGCGCTGTACCATAGATTCATTCCCACACATGACACATGGAATGTAAGTGGCTGTAGGTGTGTTATAATGTTCAGATACGGTAAAAGGAATTTTATATTTTGTTTTACAACTATAGTACTGGAAGAAATTTTTGTTTATTTCTATTTCATGATACGAGCGGGTGTGTGGAAGTGGTGGAAGGAAAGGTTTTCTCGTCGTCACATAGAGTTACTGGCAGTTAGAAACGTAACAACGACGGTCGAGTTCCAAAGAAGACGTCCCGAAGCAACTCGCCAAACCTTGCCGTAATAATGGAAGAAAAGAAGAATGTTACAAACTGAAAAATATTTTGTATGGAACTGATACTGTAAAGATCGAGAGAGTTAATGTTCAGCTTTAGTCAGGAATGGGTGCTAACTTACTCATCCACGTTGTTAACGTTTGATACGTGGTTATTTATAACTGTATGATTTCACTGTAATAAAGTGGATAAAAAGTGAAATTATTTATCTTGAAGTATTCAGTCGAAAAGTTTATTGACGATAATTGTTACAAACTGTGTCTGAGTGGAACATATTGTGGATTAAGTGAAACAGTTTTTTTTAAGTAGAAGTGAATTTAATGAAATGGGATATCAAATTATATGGGATAAAGCTGTCTTTGGAATACTAAATGGACGAACGTGATATTTTATGGACTATACCTCACGGCGATTAGGAAGCTGAGATTTTATTTAGTAGGCATTCAAAAGATAAATCTAAAATCATACCATTGCAGAAACTAAGGTTTATCAAATTACGGGCGAAATAAGAGTTCAAGTGACAGTTAAAGATCATCTTTGTACTTAAAACGCAGCTGCGGCGGACCAATACACTAAAATCGCTGGATATTGTAAGTTTCCTTAGATGCAATTTTAACGTGGAAAGACATACTAATTATGGAGAAGTGTTAGGTGGAACTAGTGCAAAAGCCAATTATTTTCTAAAAGTGAAACTTCGTGAGTCTGTGTTTTTCTTTAGTGAAAAATCATAAAATGTTCGAACATTAAATGTTATTAGGACCAATGATCAGTTGCTGTGGAAACTTGGCAGGAAGTGAATAGCTTTGTGTTGCCTTGTCGACAAAATAATAAACAAGACCATGATAAGGAAATATTTATAATCATGAATACTACTAAAGCTGCTACTACTACCAATGTGCTTGCACCCTCGACGATAGACTGTCAAACCTGAGCTTGCATATTGATAATATGTTCGGAATTACATAGTGTAGGGCAGCTACAGTATGTGCCTTACTTTATTGTAGTAGCATGTCGCAGCTGACAGGTAGCACCTTTTCGTCATCAAGAAAGAAAAGTTGCCATGCCGCTGTATGTGGCCCGATCCAGGGGCGAAAGTACTAGAAGAAACAGAAAAAGAAGTAGAAGCCATCTGCGGCAAGGGTACGGGTTTTTACTGTGTCCAGGAGCTGATTTCATCGGTTTTGCATTGCAGTCGCAGTCAGTGGGTGCAGTACAACGGCTTTGCATGGCAGTCACAGTCAGTGTTTGCAGTTCTCGGCATCGCATCACAGACGCAGTTGGTGGCTTGCAGTAATCCATCGTTGGGTGGGCAGCTGCATACGACGCTTGCAGAACAATTTCGCAGCTGAGGTGCAGTTGGCTGGCAACACAGCTCCGACAGCGCGGTGCAGGGAACAAGCACACGAATCGCAGTTACGACGTAGTATTTAATTTGAAAAAAAAAGCTGATTGAGTCGAATCTAATGACTATTAAGGGTAACATAGAACTGAAAATTAATCAAGTGAATGATTTGTAGAGGAAAGGGATGTTAACATTAAGAGTAATAGGATGTACGAGGCAAATACGTGTGACTGTGAATGTTGTATGAAGTTAGTGTATATAGTAATATTAATTTTGTAGAAAGAGATTCAATTATTGTAGGCTTCATGGAAGCGTCAAGTTTTAAATTAGATAAAATGTTACAGCTAATAAATAGTAACAATCGTGAGTTGTCCAGTAAGACAGATAATAGTAATAGAGAATTAAATGCTGAGATGCTACAGGAGAGACATGATATGTCGGATGAATTCATACAGAGTATGGGAATGCTACATGCCAAAACTGACAAAGTAGACTAAAAGGTAGATACTCATATTGAAGAATCAAAGGATGAAAAGTCGCCACTCAAATTGCAGATAGACATGTAAACTAACGAATTTAGTTGAATGCAAGTTAACACAAGTCAAGTAATAGATGAGAAGGTAGAAATCGAAGGAGAACATGAGAGTAATCAAATTAGTACATTGCAGGAAGATGTATCGGATGCCTTAAGTGAAATAAAAGCTGACGGCTCTGGGTCGCATGGAGAAGTGTTTGGGAAGGTGAAAGCAGACTTGCAGTTTTTATTAAACGAAGTAGAAATTTTGAAAGGACAAAGGGATATAGATATGAAAACTTTAGAAAATGTAAAGTTAAAACTAATTTATCTTAGTAGGATCAAGAAGATTCAGGAAGAGCAGTGTAACCTGAAGCAAGTTGGTGAATCACCAAAATTTGGAGCAGAGACTGTATCTGTAATTAATAATATAACATCTGGGCAAATATCCAATGATAATTGCAATAGTAGTCGTAGGTGTGAGAGTAAAGGAAATCATCCTAAGGAAAGTTTGAGTGTAAGAATAGAAGGAACTGACAATACAGCTTCTCTAAATTCAGCTAAAGACTGGTGGGAGAAATTTCGTTTCGAAAGCGGTGTAGGACACTCTAATAAGTTCCCAGTATTCAAACCAGCAAATAGATTACACCCAATTATTTTCTTAATAACATTTGAAGGGCCATTCCTAAGTTAATGCAACAATCAGAAGAAAATACAATTAGTCATTGGACAATGAGCTGGTGAGGCTTTAGAATGGGGAGTGCTTCATCGAAATGAATTCACTCTTTGGTAAAGGTTTTTTAATGTATTCATGGAGAAATACCGGTCAGAAGGAGAGCAGCAGGAACTCATTTGAGAATTGTTAGATCCTAAACCAAATGGTATTTTTCTCTTATTGGTCCTGTGGTCTGGCCCCTCCCGTAGCACCATCGTAGTGTCCCGTTTTTTCTATGATTACTGTACCCATCGGAGATTCGTCTGGGTTTTATTTCCATTCCTCTGATAGAAAATGGGGTGGATTTCGTAAATAGTTTGAGATTTATTTAAATAAGGTCAAGTTATCGGATGAACCAATAAGCAAAAGACATTTAATTAAAGTACCTATTAGTCAACTACCCATTTATGTAAGAGAAAAGATGTTAGGTAGAGAATGGACTCAAATAAGTGCAATTTTGAGTTATTTAGAACAGCTAGATATCCTCTGAAAGGATCGTGAAGATGAGTGGGCATGTAAACAGAAAAATGGATTTAATGATGATGGAGGAAGAATGAGAAGGGAGTCTGAGGTAATGAATGGTCAGTGTCGTAAAGTAAAAGGAAATAAATTTTACAATAAAGGGAATAGAAATCAAAATTCATGCCAAAGATCAGTCCAGAGGAATGGAAACAGGAACCCAGACGAATATCCGATAGGTATGGTAATCATAGTAAATACGAGATACGACGACGGGCCTGCGGGAGGGGCCAGACCGCGGGACCAGTAAGAGACAAACACCAGCTCGAAATGTTAATATTGCGAACTAATTGTCAGGGACAAGTAATGGGGCAAGAATTATTAGAAGAAGGGGTGGATAAACAACCAAACACAGTTATCAAACCTGTAGTAGGGGGGCACATTAACAGGCAGCCAGCAGCTATTGTTTTGGATTCAGGATGCAATACACATGTAATATGTAAAGAAACGTTTGCAACAGAGATCCTATCCAATATTTTCGGTTACTGGAGTACACATTACTGGAATCACCGAGATCAGAGGTAAATCAGTGGAGGAGGTTATGTTAACCCTTAATCTAGGAAATTATGCATTTACCCATACCTATTTAGCAGTAAAAGATTTGAAGTTCAGCTTCTGCGTGGCTTAGATTCAATAAGTGAGCAAAAACCCATTTTCGATTTTGAAAATGAAAATTTATGCTTACATATTCATGACAAGTCAGCGGTAATAGCTTTTGTGGGACACTGTATGAAAGATGAAACTGAGTTTAAAGAGTTAAGTATTTATATCAGTGTCAAAAATGATGACTATGGAGTTGACCAGGATACAAAGAACAACCCAGAAACGGTTAAAACAACTGATCAAATGATAAAAGAGAAGGTAAAGGATAGTAATATTTTGAGTGAGACAGAGAAGGTGGAATTAGCTGAATTATTACACCAGTACAACACAATACTTTCTGACAAACTGGGAATGATTAAAGGTTACGAAGGTAAGCTTAAAATGGAGTGTGAAAAACCTTTCTTCAAAAAACCTTATCCATCCCTTTTGCATGGAAAGAAGCTACTAGTAAAGATACAAATAGGATGATAAGTCAAGGTATAATTGAAAGATCTTAGAGTTCCTATAATAGTGCGATTTTATTAGTAAGGAAATTAGTAAATGACTTAAGCAGTAGAAGTTCAAGTTCCTGTACATAGTGTAAAACCATAGTTAGGGCTTGGTTGCAAGGAAATGTAAAGTATGTGAATAAGCTTTTCCTGTTAGTGTTCCTGGCAATTTATATTAACATCTCGGGTTACGAAGTGATACAATAGAAAGTAACAGTGGGGAATGAACTGAAATATTTTATTTATTAGGCCCTGTAATAGGAAACAGTTGGAGGTTGAAAGTTATACCGAACCCGGCTAGCTATAAGCAGGTTTCGGGAGAGGATATCAATTGCAAGTGCACTGGATACTCATAAACTGATCATAAATGGTTGGGTTGGTTAAGGTATGAAGAATTGATGAAGTTGGGTCATCCCTGTCAAGCTATAATAGTAACCACTTATCAGTAAAAGTAGTAATGATGTGGTAGACACTAACAAGGACCTATAAGTAGTATACTGTTCAGTACATAGGATAAAGATAATATATTGTGTTAGGACCATCAATGAAACATGAAGAACCACAGCGGTGTGAGACACATACCGATTAATTATAGAGAATACTTCATAACTTGAGGTGAGAATAACGTGTATATGTTCTTGTATTAATCAAGGAACCACTGCTCAAAGTTTATTCTCTACCAGAGTCCACAATACAAATAATATAAGATCCCAAAAATAGCTCTATAACTATATGTACATATATAGAAAAGAAGCTATAAAATAGCACAAAGGATAAGGTATTAGTGATTAATTTATAACATTAATAATTGAGTTTAAAACGTATGAGAACAAAAATATATATTCGTGAATGACCAACAAGAAAATAAGCATGATAGTAATTCATACTAAAGACAATCAAACAAATAGAATTTATATGCAAAGCTTAGTGTCTATTTGATTTAGTTTAAGAAATATGTACCAATGAAACAATACCCCAGGGCGTAGTTCATGGGAACTTGGTATACAGACATGACCACACCAGTGATAATAATCAGGGGGTATTACCCATGAGGACTATTGTGGTAATGTACGAGAAAGTACAGAAGAATATACGATTTCGGTGTGTATTGTGGCATGTAAGACAGTAGTAAGGATATTACACAACGCTTGTGTGACTATGAAATGAAAGAGTAAGGTTGCAGAGGTGTCAAAACGCATAATTTTAGTTTATAAGAAGAAAAAGAACAAAGTGACAAGTATTGAGTTAGGCTTTTAGTATTAAGTACATTAGTCTGATCGATCCAAGTGCCACGTAGCTGGCGGCGGGGATATGTGATGATACAGTGTTTGGAGCGCTGTACCATCAATTTGTTGCCGCCACGTGACACATGGAATGTAAGTAGATGTAAGTTTGTTATCATGTTTATATATGGTAAAATGAATTTCATATTTTGTTTTACAACTGTAAAATTGGAAGGAATGTTTTTTTTTTTTTTTTGTATTTCATGATACGAGCGGGTGTGTGGCAGTGGTGGAAGGAAAGATCTCCTCGTCGTCAAATAGAGATACTGGCAGTTAGAAACGTAACAACGACGGTCGAGTTCCAAAGAAGACATCCCGAAGCGACTCGCCAAACCTTGCCATAATAATGGAAAAAAAGAAGAATGTTACAAACTGAAAAATATTTTGTATGGAATTGACACTGTTAAGATCTAGAGAGTTCATGTTCAGCTTTAGTCATGAATGCAAACTTATTCATCCACGTTGTTAATGTTTGATACGTGGTTATTTATAACTGTATGATTTCACTGTAATAAAGTGGATAAAAAGTGAAGTTCTTAATCTTGTTGTATTCAGTCGAAAAGTTTATTGAAGATAATTGTTACGAACTGAGCCTGAGTGGAATGTATTGTGGATTAAGTGAAGTTGGTTTTTTAAAGTTGAAGTCAACTTAATGAAAGAGGAGATCAATTTATACGGGATAATGCTGTCTTTGGAATATTAAATGCACGGGCGTGATATTTGATGGACTATACCTCACGGCGATTAGGAAGCTAAGATTTTCCTTAGTAGGCATTCAAAAGATAAATCCAAATTCATAACACTGAAAAACGAAGGTTTATCAAATTACGGGCGAAATATGTTTTCAAGTGGCAATTATAGATCTACATTCAAAGATCATCTTTTTACTTGAAGTGAAGCTACGGCGGACCACTATATATGTCGCTGGATACTGTAAGTTACGTCAAATGCAATTTTAAAGTGGAAAATCATACTAATTATGAAGAAAAGTTATGTGGAACTAGTCCGAAAGCCAATTCATCTTTAAAAGTGAAACTAGAGTCTGTGTTTTTTAGTGAAAAATCATAAACTGTTCCAACATTAAATGTTAGTAGGATCAAAGATCAATTGCTGTGAAAACTTCACAGGGTTGCTACGTCGACAAAATAATAAGCAAGACCGTGATAAGGAAATTTTTATAATCATGAATACTACCAAAGCTTCTTCTACCAATGTGCTTCCGCCCTCGACGATCGATCGTGAAAACTGAGCGTGCGTATTGATTATATCTTCGGAACTACACAGTGTACGGCAGCTACAGTATGAGCATTGCTTTACTGCAATAGCATATCGTAACTGACGGATAGCACCTTTTCGTCACGAAGCAATAAATGTTGCCGTGCCACTGTAATCGGTTGGTAGGACACTTACTGAACATCAAGGGGGCACCACCTTTGTATTGGAGAGAAGTGTGTGGGGTTGGAGGTAATGGGCGGTGGTGAAACTGTAGTGGGAGAACAAGTGATTAATACAGTATGCAGGCTCTAAAAGGATGTAGTTTGTAGTAGTTACGCGGAGATGATCAGGCTTGCACAGGTTAGTGTAGCATCGACAGCTCCATCAAACCAGTCTTCGGACTGACGACAACAGCAACAACAAACAGCGTTTCTTCCGAACTGAAGAAAAAGGTGTAGCGATCGAATAAGCTGACCAAAGGCTGGAACAAAGTGTCACATTGCACAGCTAATTAAATGTCGCGCTATTCCGAAAAGGACCGAGCAAACTCGAGGCATAACTTTTGGGCCGTGACGGGCCGGGTCTCACTCCGCACACAATACGGCCATTGTGCACGAGTGAAGTTTTGCACGCCGTGGCCGATCCTGCTATACATGATCAACTACATTTCCTTAAGATGCTTCCTATGAATTTCAGTCTGCCTTCTTCTGTTCCTGTAGTTTGTTTTATGTTGTCATTCAACTTTCTGTCCCTGCTGGTGGTTAATCCTTGGTATTTTACGGTGATTATTGTTTCTGTGGTGTCACCGCCAGACACCACACTTGCTAGGTGATAGCCTTTGAATCAGCCGCATCCGTTAGTATTCGTCGAACCCGCGTTTCGCCACTATCAGTGATTGCAGACCGAGCGCCGCCACACGCAGGTCTAGAGAGACTTCCTAGCACTCGCCCCAGTTGTACAGCCGACTTTGCTAGCGATGGTTCACTGACAAAATACGCTCTCATTTGCCGAGACAATAGTTAGCATAGCCTTCAGCTACGTCATTTGCTACGACCTAGTGAGATGCCATTACCAGTTACTATTGAGGCTGTAAAACATGTACCATCAAGAGCGATGTTCACCATTTATGGATTAAAGTTAAGTATTCCACAGCTACGTCCTTTTTTGCTAGTCTAATTTCCTTGACCTGTTCCAGACCTCACGCCAGCCTGCGTGAGCTAAAACACGTGCCTTTCGGCTTCCTCTCAAAACCGGTGTTGGCTCTCCTGCCAACCCACAACATTTGGCGACGAGGCCACACCGCGTTCGTAACTATACTGCCCTGATTTACTTGTGTAATGGCTTCGCCACCATCTCCAGATGTACTGTCTGAATTTTATCGCTTACAGAATCAGCAGACGCAGGCCTTACTGGATGCCCTTGGACAGCTCGTCCAGGGTCAACGTGCAATGCAAAACGATGCGGCAGCCGCCGCTCCACCGCTAACGCAGCCACAACACACAGTTGCACCAACTTTTCGTCCTTTTGATGCTGCACTGGAAAGCTGGATGGAGTGGTCACGCCAATTTGGATTCCATCTCGCCGCCTACAGAATTCAAGGTAATGGGCGGCAGCCTTTTTTATTATCTTCCGTCGGGGTCGCCACGTACCGTGTGATAGTCAAATTATTCCCCTGACGCGACGTAGCTACTCTGTCCTACGACGAAATTTTGTCTGCATTAGATGCATACTTCAAAGAATCAGTCAATGTAGTTGCGTAAAGGTATACCTTCTTTCGTACAAAACGTACGGCAGGTCAGACTAATCGGGAGTGGGTTGCAACCTTGCAAGGCCTTACTAGGGATTGTGCTTTTGAGTGTCAATGTGGACTCCCTTATTTAGATACTATGGTGCGTGATGCAATTGCACAGAATGTTTCTGATGTTCGTATACGGGAACAGATTTTGAAACTAGTCAATCCCTCCCTTCAACAAGTGATGGACATATTGGATTGGCAGGACTCAGTTGACTTTGCTCAGGAATCATTTGAAACTTCGCCACCAATGTGTCAGGTTAATCGGCCCGCTGGGCGAGCTGCACGGAACAGTAAACAGTCCTCGCGCTCGGCTCTCAGCCATGTGTACCGCGCCGGCAAGCAAATGCAGTGCTAAAATCATGCCCACGGTGTGCTACTCAACATTCGCGTGAGAATTGCCCGTCACGCCAAGCTATTTGCTTTTTCTGTAATAAAAAAGGACATGTTCAAAATGTTTGCCAGAAAAAGCTCAGATCGGAAGCTCAAAACCATTCCAGGCCCTTTGCTTTGCGCCGGAATCGGAATCGAACCAAGGATATTCAGGCTCGCAAAACTTCGCCCATGGAAATTCATATAGTTCATTCCACTCCGCCCAGTGCCACTCTCTCTAACAGTGACTGTGTTCATCCCACAAATAGTGTGCGTCGACATCGCCAGAACTCTAGTCAAGTCGCAAGTGATTTTGTGCCAGTGTCAGTTCATGCTGCACGAGACAGTCGCTCTTGTCGTCAGCAGGACAATAAACTTTTTGAGGACTTGGACATTAACGGCAAAATGATACCATTCCAGCTCGATACCGGGGCTGCAGTTTCACTGATTAATCAAGAAACTTACAAACTGCTGGGCACACCTCCGTTGCGTGCCGCAAATGTTAAGTACCTATTTAGGTCAGCATATCCCTGTGTTAGGGCAGTGCAGCCTTCTTGCAACATACAAGGGACAAACAAAACTTGTGTCATTTTATGTCCTTCGTTCTTCTGCTGCAGTGAACTTGTTTGGTTTCGATTTATTTCAGTTGTTTAACTTGTCTATAGTAAATCAGGTCCTATCAGTGAACCAGACTGTGCCTTCAGACAGTGTTTCTCGTCTATGTGCCGAATTTGCAGACATTTTCGCACCGGGCCTCGGTTGCGCTAAGAACTATAAAGCACATTTGGAACTGAAGTAAACGCGCAACCGAAATTTTTCAGAGCGCGCAATGTTCCCCACGCATTGCGTGATGCGGTCGCAGAAACATTACACGATTTGGAATCACAAGGTGTAATTGAACGTGTGCAGGCCTCTCTCTGGGCATCACCCTTAGTAATTTTGCAAAAACCTTCCGGAAAATTGAGACTTTGTGTGGACTTCAAGGCAACAGTGAATCCACAACTAGTGACTGCAACTTTTCCTTTACCCCGCCCGGAAGATCTTTTTGACAAACTGTGCCCGGGTAAATATTTTTCGAAGTTGGACCTAGCAGCTGCGTACTTGCACATACCGGTGGACGAAGAATCCCAGCGCGTTTTGGTGGTTAACACGCATCTTGGTTTGTATCGATTCAAACGACTGCCATTCGGTTGTGCATCGGAATGCGAACGCGCCTTTCGCCAGTTGAAATCGGCGTTGCTTTCCAATACTTGCCTTACGCCATTCGATCCCCGGAAGCCCCTTTTGTTGATGGTGGATGCATAGGATTTCGGTATCGGTGCTGTGCTTGCGCACAAAGATGGTTCGCACGATCGCCCTATTGCCTTTGCGTCCAAGTTGCTATCGTCTGCGCAACGAAATTATTCACAGATCGAGAAAGAAGCAATGGCTCTCGTATTTGGTGTTACAAAGTTTCATGATTCCTTGTATGGTCGTCACTTTACCATCCTCACAGACCACAAACCATTGATATCGCTTTTTCATCCAACCAAGCCTGTACCTCCACGTACAGCGCAGAAATTCATTCGCTGGTCTATTTTCCTCTCGCAGTACCGCTACGATATCTTGTATCGGTCCACTGCTAAGCACGGAAACGCCGATGCTTTGTCCCGTTTGCCTGTTGCTGAAGATAGAGGATTCGATTCCTCCGAACTTGCTTGCATGTTCATTGATTCGGAAATCGATGACGTGGTCGAATCGTTTCCGATTGATTTTCGTCGTGTAGCTACAGCCACAGCTGCCGACTCTGTCCTTGCTACCGTTCTGCGTTTTGTTGCTATGCAATGGCCCTTGTCAAAGTCACGGATCGGGGATCCGTTGGTTCGCCGATTTTTTGCTCACAAGGAGAGACTTTTTGTACGACGTGGTGTTTTGCTGTTGCGTTCTGAAATTTATCAGTCCAGGGTCGTGGTCCCACGTTCGTTACAGTCCTCTGTCTTACAGCTTCTCCACCAAGGACATTGGGGTATGGTGAGAACGAAAAAACTTGCTCGTCAGCACTGTACTTGGTTCGGAATCGATGCCGCGATTACGAATATGTGCTCTTCTTGCATGGTGTGTGCCGAACAACAATCAGCACCACCGCGGAAATTTTTTGCATGGCCAAAAGCCACTTCCCCTTGGCAACGCTTACACATAGATTTTGCTGGTCCATTCTGGAATACTCGATGGTTGGTTGTGGTAGATTCATTCAGTAATTTTCCTTTTGTTGTCCGGATGTCTTCCACGAGGTCATCTGCTACCATCCAAGCGTTATCTGCTATCTTTTGCATTGAAGTTCTTCCACAGACTATTATTTCCGACAATGGCCCACAATTCATGTCCGCAGAATTTTAGTCATTCTGCAAGGCCAATGGTATTTAACATCTGACGTCCGCGCCGTTTTCGCCACAGTCAAACGGTGCCGCTGAACGTTTGGTCAGGACTTTAAAGTCACAGATGTTGAAGTTTAAAGAGTCTCATTCTCGGGAGGACGCGTTATTGCTCTTTTTGTCCTCGTATCGCTCTCAGCCCCGAGATGGTCGCACGCCGGCTGAGTTGCTCCACGGTCGCCCTCATCGAACCTTGATGTCTTTGCTACATCCGCCGCATCAGGTTCCTGTGCAGTGGCAGACACCTGCTTTTGCTCCAGGCAACGTTGTCTACTATCGTCACTATCGAGGTTCACGGCGTTGGCTCGAAGGGCGCATTCTTCGCTGCCTCGGCCGCGCTATGTATCTGGTTTTGGGGGCCTCTGGTGAGGTGCGTCGGCATCTCAATCAGCTGCGCCTCTGTCGTCGCACGGGATCTGCCGCTCCCCGTCTGCTTTCAGCGACAGTGCCGTCCGGTCAATGCCCTGGGGACCCATCTACTGGCTCGCCTCAGCCCCAGGTGTTACCGACGCTGCCTTCCATTTTGCCCCATGGCGACGCGCCACCGCCGCCGCCGCCGCCGCCTGTTCTCCCGCCGGCGATGCCCGCAGTGGACGCGTCTCTGCAACCGCCGGGCGCCTCCCTGGGTCACGCGCCGCCGATCGCTTCCCGTGGCCAGTTGTCCTCCGACATAGAACTCTTGCCCGCTCCGGACCATATGTCGTCTTCGCCCGTCGGGTGCCCCGGCCCGTTGGTGGTCGACCCTTCGGCCCCTCCTGTCTCTATACGGGCGCATACGCCGCATGTTGGCGTGCACCCTGGAGCAGGTTTTCAGGCGTTTCCTAGCTCCCCTCGGTCCGAATGGCAGGGTGCGGGTGGCACAGCCTCGTCTGTTGTTAGGCTCCCCACCTCGTCGCATACGTCAACATGGGGTCCTCCCCACTGCGGGCGGAAGCCTTATGCCACAACCGTCCGCCGATTTGCGGGGGAGGAATGTGGTGTCACCGCCAGACACCACACTTGCTAGGTGGTAGCCTTTAAATCGGCCGCGGTCCGTTAGTATACGTCGGACCCGCGTGTCACCACTATCAGTGATTGCAGACCGAGCGCCGCCACACGGCAGGTCTAGAGAGACTTCCTAGCACTCGCCCCAGTTGTACAGCCGACTTTGCTAGCAATGGTTCACTGACAAAATACGCTCCCATTTGCCGAGACGATAATTAGCATAGCCTTCAGCTACGTCATTTGCTACGACCTAGCAAGGCGCCATTACCAGTTACTATTGAGGCTGTAAAACATGTACCGTCAAGAGCGATGTTCACCATTTATGGATTAAAGTTAAGTATTCCACAGCTACGTCCTTTTTTGCTAGTCTAATTTCCTTGACCTGTTCCAGACCTCACGCCAGCCTGCGTGAGCTAAAACGCGTGCCTTTCGGCTTCCTCTCAAAACCGGTGTTGGCTCTCCTGCCAACCCACAACAGTTTCCAGTGATTTGATACCAACAGTGTAATTGTACAGTAGTGGCTCTCTACGCCTATTTACGAGCAATACGTTACATTTATTTACGTTCAGAGACATCTGTCGGTCCCTACACCACTGTGGTACCTCTGCAGGAAAACTTAATACACCAGGTAGAACGTCATCTATGAACAGCTGTGTATCAGCCCATGGTCGGGGCATGTAGATGCCTTTTGAAAAATCATTGGTGTAAATTACTTTTTATTTCGATAGTCCCTTCGTACTGCATGAATTTTTTTCAGAAGTTCTGGGCCAGAGTGAAGACAGCTGAAAAGATTTTACATTTCACTGCAGCAGTGTTTGCGTTTCTCTAACGCTATTTTCTTTCCATTATGTTAAAGCATAAGTAACATACTAGTGAAATTGAACGCCATTTCCTGGCTTCCATTCACAGCTGAATCCGTATACGATCCAAATTCTAGCCATTTTTGTTAAAAAAAGAGGACGTAACCCGTCAGAACTATTTTAAAGTCGCAAGCAGAAAAACTTTGGTTCCCCTTAAACAATGACGTCTCCGTCAAAGCCCGTCACAATTTTATAGACAAAGACGCCTTTGAGTAGTCTCTCCAGTTTTGAATTGAGCTCACTACGTTCCACTATATGTTCGTAGTTTTAAGCCATTTAGACCATTAATCGACGGTGATCATTTCAGAAATAGGAAAAAGTCTTCAAATACCGCTCTAAGTCACAAAATATGTGGACTACTAAAGTATTTATTTAACGACATATCTCGAGGTGATACCTCATCGTCAGGCTACAGTCGCACTACCAAAACATTTTACACAAGTGTATATAGTTATTAATGTTTCTTTACATGACTGCTGTGATCATCCTGTGGAGAGAGAGAAGGTTAACCTAGTAAACTAAAGAAGCAATTGAATAAAACATGTTTCTTATTAAGAAAAGAGGAAGGAGATTAACAATCATGAACCCAAAAGCTCCAAAGTATGGGTTCAACCAAAGATCCATGAAGATAAGGTCCCTGTCAGACCAACTGTCAATGCTATGAATCACCCATGTTCAAAGTTATGAGAAAGTTACATTCAGTTTTGCAAAATGAATATTTGAAACCTCTTTTTCAGTGAAAAACTGTTACCAGGCAACTCCAGGTAAATAACATCTCCAGATAGCACCCAGCACCCGATGCAAAGCTCATTTCCCTTGACATAGGAAACTTATACAGCAGTATGCCCATCAAAGAATCGACAGATATAATCAGACAAAATGTATTAAAATGTTAAATCATGTCCACAGTAGAATTAGCTGAACTAAGAGAATTGCTAGATCTTTTCCACTCTCAGTGGCAACATGTACAAACAGGACGTAGGCCTGCGGGCGGTTCTAGGCGCTTCAGTCCGGAACCACGCGGCTGCTACGGTCGCAGATTCGAATCCTGCTCCGGGCACGGATGTGAGTGATGTCCTTAGGTTAGTTAGCTTTAAGTAGTTCTAAGTCTAGGGGACTGATGACATCAGATGTTAAGTCCCATAGTACTTAGAGCCATTTGAACCATTTTTGAAGTCCTTTCAGTTGAACCACTGCAGAAATTTTCATTAATCACCTTGAAAATAAACTTCTGAACAACAAGGACATAATCATCGAGAAAATTGTGCACCACTGCAGATGTGTAGATGACATTGTGTATAATGGTACTATTGGAGAAACTCTGTCAAACAAGTTCAATAACTTACACCGTAACATCCGTTTCACCATAGAACACCAGAAAGATAACAAAATCAATTCTTTAGGCATGGCCATAACCAACACAAACATGAACCTGAGCCGCGCTGTTAGCTGCGCGGTCTTGGGCGCCTTGCCCGGTTCCCACGGTTCCCCCCTGTCGGAGGTTCGAGTCCTCCCTCGGACATGGGTGTGTGTGTTGTCCTTAGCGTAAGTTAGTTTAAGTTAGATTAGGTAGTGTGTAAGCCTCGGGACCGAAGACCTCAGCAGTTAGGTCCCATACTAACTTACCACAAATTTCCAGATTTCCAAGAACCTGAACGTCAACATATGCAGAAAACAAACAACACAAACACTGTCACACCTCCAAACTCACATAAACAAGTTGCTTTCAGATCCTTCTTAAACAAAGCACAGGAATGCCCACGTAATGCTGCTGACTATGAGACGGAAATGAACATTATCAAATACAGTTCACACATGAATCGCTATCAAGAACATGAAATAGACGCTCTTGCACAACGCTTCACTAAAAACAAAAGCAAACAAACTAAAGTATATAACGATACCACATTTAAGAGTCACTGCAGACAAAACAGCCAAGTGTTTAAAAACACAGATATCAGGGTCACTTTTGTCACCAACAACAGCTTAAGAAAGAAGCTGGTCCACGACATCATACAACCTACAGATAAACTGAGGAAATCGGGAATTTATAAACTTACATGAAGTCATTACAACAAATACTACATTGGACAAACGGCAAGAAATTTTAAAACCTGTTTTAAGAAACACATTGCCTGTTTCAGACTGCATAAAAGTAATAAGTCAGTTATAGCAAAACATGTAACTGATACAGAATACATTGTTGCAATATATAACAACCTCAAAGTACTACATACTTTGCAAAGAATGTGGAAATGGACATCTTGGAAGAAATTGAAATATTCATCCATGGCCGTAAGCCGAAAAACGAGATCCTAAATTAAATGATAGAGATCAAAAATACACACATCTTTACAAATTTCGATTCAGTAGTCTTAAAATAGTAAGTACATGACATTAAGGTTATATATGAGTATAGATCCCATAAATATGTTTGTGATACTTAAAATAGTGTTCTTGTACTGTCATTTGTATTATAGAATCGTCACAGTCTCTCATTTTGTAACAATTTACGCTAACTAACATCCGTGATACGAGAGCAAGAAATGCAGAAGACATTGCTACTGACAACTGCAGGATCGAAATATGGGTAGTCAAATCGAAACTAGCCTTGTTTTGACCGCCATTTTGTTTTCTGCTCTACTGATTTGTGTTTTGTTGTCGTGTTTTAAAGTCGCCCTTGTGAAGCTTATGAACGATGGTGAAGAAGTCAAAAAGAGCCACGGAAATAACGATACCTCAGCCAAGAAGACTGCCACGCGATAACAACAAAATGAGTGATTGTTTTATAAAAAAAAAATTGATGTGAACAGCAGACCAATGGACAAAGTGACATCGCCTCTTACTAGGTTATCATCCTTTTTCTCCATAGGATGATCACAGTAGTCATGTAAAGAAACTTTAATATCTGTAGACACTTATGTTAAATGTTTTTGTAATGTCACTATAACTACACCTCGAAACATGGCGCTAAATAAATAATGTAGTAGGCAACAAATTTTGTTACTGGTAAGCGGTATTCGAAAATTTTTTCATGGTTAATGTCTGTGTATGTGAATTATTTCCATGAAATTGTGAAATTTTTGGCTTGTTCTTGAACCTCAATACTATTTTTCTTTTTGGTCTCAATTTTCATTTGGGGAAAATGCATTAAACTTCAAATAATATTCGAGACTTCCCTTTTTCATTTTTTTAAGTTTCTTAGCTTTATTGGACTCTTTCTCGTACATAAGAAATCGATGGCAGAGTTCGAGTGACAGCAAATCTCTATCTCCCAATATAGTGATATAAAATTCACAAAAAATATAACAAACAATTTATGTGCCACTGCCACCACGTTATATGCCCTAAAGTTACAAAAGCAAAGCAAAATTTAAGCCTCCTGAGGTTTTGAAAAATCGTGACCCACTTTCTTTACTTATCTGAACGAACACTTGCCACTTAAAATGAAATGCATTATAATGCGATGACGTAGCTGTATAAATTATTCCAGTGGATTTTATTTATAGTAACAGGAAAGATCTTGTCCGCTTACGTGAAATAAACGCTGTACTACCAATAAATAGCTTCGTTTCGAAATTCTCTTGTGCGTGTTCAAACCAAAATCTCGCAAACTGAATCACTGTTTCTAAATGGTAAATAACAATCAACTCCTCCATACCAGTAACGCACCACACTATCCTCCTACCGTATGTAAAAACCAACAGATTACCACCGTGAACGCTCAGTTCTCTCAGAGTGCGCTTACCACGTACACAAGAACGTTGTTCTGTTCTCATGAGTTTGCTGCACAGGAACATCATTTAGAAAATGCGGAACAGTTCAGGTCAGTATTTGATCTTAAATGCAATCACGAATCAACAGTAAGTTCTTGGTCTCGTCCCAGTCCTCATAATGAAATATTTCTAATATTCAACGAATTAATAAGCCCACTCTTTACCATCAAATAGTCAGATCTCCCCCACTATCAATTCAACGATTCACAATGGGAATCAAAAGACAGTATTTCAGTGGCGGAGCTCGCAAAACTGGACAAATCACCTATCTCGAACCAGTAACTACTATGACTTTAAGTAACCAAACTCTGCTATTACTGCGAGTTCTAGTATTCCGCTGTGACTGTTCGTACTACAGCGTACTGTAACTGTCAGCCGTAATCAACACTGAGAATGTAGCACTGTGAATTGACGGTCCAGCACAACTCCTCCACACCTTTTTCATCCAACCTGACCATAAGATCCACGATAAACCATTTTGGAATCATTTACAGGAACAAACGATACCATTACTTTTAACAGTTAAATCATTATTTCAGATGTCCTCTATCCTTCTGCCGTGACCGGCTGCTGCTATTGTAGGATCCTTGCTGCTCAAACTGCTAATGTTGTCCGCAACCGACATACGAAGGTAAGATCTCAGCAGCTCGAAATATGATCACCGGTCATCGCTTCCACACTGATACTCTACAACAATTTTAACAAATCATATAAGTAACATTTATAATAATAAACGATTAATATTGCCGAGATCATCGTAAATCCATCTACTGCAACAAAAGGTTAGGACGAAATAAACTGCAGTGACGAAATAAAATAAAACAGTCTCCTTCGACCCATCACACCTTCACACATCCCCATAAATAGAAAAAACTGTTGTACTTAAATCCAGGGAACGTGACGAGCCTCTCCGACCTCTCCCTGTCCAGGGAGACTGGATATCTAGATATGCAGGGACAGCTATCCCATAATGAAATGAGGCATCATTGTCCTTAAGGAAAGCCGAAAATGTCCCTTATTCAGACATCAAGGACACAGCACATCTTCGTCTAATAAACGAAAATAAAAGGGTTGTGTTCGTGTAGCCTGTACGAAGAAGGGGCCAATAATACACTGAAGAGCCAAAGAAACTGGTACACCTGCCTAATATCCTGTAGGGCCCCGTGAGCAGGCAGTTGTGCAGCAACACGATGTGGCATGGACTCGACTATTGTCTGATGTAGTGCTGGAGGGAACTGACACCATGAATCCTGCAGGGCTGTCCATATATCGGTAAGAGTACAAAAGGCTGGAGATCACTTTTGAACAGTACGTTTCAAGGCATCCCAGATATGCTCAATAATATTCATGTCAGGAGAGTATGTTCGCCAGCCGAAGCGTTTGAACTCAGAAGAGTGAACGTGGAGCTCCTCTGTAGCAATTCTGGACGCGCAGGGTGTCGCATTGTCCTGCTGGAATTGCCCAAGTCCGTCGGAATGCACAATGGACATGGATGGACGCAGGTGATCACACAGGATGTTTACGTACGTGTGATCTGACAGAGTCGTATCTATACGTTTCAGGGGTCCCATATCACTGCAATTTCACACGTCCCACACCACTGCAGATCCTACATCAGCTTGAACATTCCCCTGCTGACATACAGGGTCCATGGATTCATGAGGTTGTCTCCATACCCGTACACGTCCATCCGCTCGATAAAATTTGAAATGAGACTCGTACGACCAGGCAACATGTTTCTAGTCATCAACAGTCCAACGTTGGTGTTGACGGGCCCAGGAGAGGCGTAAAGCTTTGTGTCGTACAGTCATCAAGTGTACACTAGTGGGCCTTTAGCTCCGAGAGCCCATATCGATGATGTTTCGTTGAAAGGTTCGCACGCTGACACTTGTTGATGGTCCACCATTGAAATCTGCAGCAATTTGCGGAAAGGTTGCACTTCTGTCATGTTGAACGATTCTCTTCAGTTGTCGTTGGTCCCGTTCTTCAAGGATCTTTTTCCGGCCGCAGTGATGTCGAAGATTTGATGTTTTACCGGATTCCTGACATTCACGATACATTCGTGAAGTGGTCGTAAGGGAAAATCTCCACTTCATCGCTATCTCGGAGACGCCGTGTTCCATCACTCGTGCGCCGACTCTAACACCACGTTCAGACTTGACAACTCGCCATTGTAGCAGCAGTAACCGATCTAACAACTGCGCCACACACTTGCTGTCTTACATAGGCGTTGCGGACAGCAGCGCCGTATTCTGCCTGTTCAACATATCTCTGTATTTCAATAGGCATGCCTATACCAGTTTCCTTGGCCCTTCAGTGGATGAGAACCCCGTAATCCATGCCTAATAATCACTGTAAATGAGCCAGCTACCGTCGATGAATCTATCCCTTGAGAGCTGATATCTGATCATTACCTGTGATTCTGCTTACCTCGCCGTTCCAGTAGCAATTCGGTTCATTTTTGAACTGCTTGTCGCAGGGGAAACGACGGTTTCTGTTCGGCTTGTGTGCCACTCATTTTGCAAACTGAACCGGACGATCTGGATCGTCTTTCGTGAGATGTAACAAATGTATTTTCAAAGGGCAACAGTTACGAATGGCCGAAATTCCCGTTATTGATGTACGACTGATGCGTGGTTACCGCAGGAAGAGGCAAGTACTTCGATCTCGGATCTTACTGAATGAAGTCACAACAGTGGTTGATGTTGCTTCATTCACAGCCATTATTGGTCACCAAACTTTCGATTTGTCTGCCTCAGAGTTAGTTTCACAGAATGTTGCGAGAAGTCTCACCATCGCACTGTGGGGAATGAGTAGTCTGTCTTAGAAACGTTGATTGAAATCCTGTGCGATAGGATCGGTGCTTCTCTCTCGTGATGTCAGGACGTTCTCAGTGCTTTCGACTAGTGTTCATGCCATCAGCTTTCGCGTCACCTGTAGAGAAGAAACAGCAGTCAAAACTCGAGGATGAATAAAGCTACACTGAAATGGAAGGCACCACCGTTTTTCTGGTGTAATTGTCTGTCTGATACGTCACATGATCCTCCTTTCCATTTGAAAATGCGAGTTATGTCCAAGGTAGCTATTTCCAAAAGGACTGCCATGTTAGTAGCATAGCCTCACAGGTTTCTCCCCTCTCCCATCCCATACTACTTGACTTTAAATTTCTGTCAGTCCACCTGTTTTTGTTCTAGAAGGGTGGTTCCACAGCTATGACCCACCCAGTACTCTTACGGATTGGTTGCGGTATCTACAATATAAAGAAGCTTACGGAATTTCCGTAATACATGATATGTTGCATCTTCCGCGGTAAGGGGAAAGAGCAAAACCAAGTGCTGCTTCTGATTCCAGGCATTCCCATCTGGAAACCGAGCGGCACAATAGCAATGCTTTTGCGGCTAAAGCGATAGATCAAGATAATCGCTTTGACCACACACTGCAGAACCGTTGGTGTAGAAGAAAGCGTAAGACCGGTATCTAGCATTGGAAAAACCTGCCGCCTTTGCAACGTGGCTGCAGACCACACCGGCCGCAGTAGTCCCGCTGCGTGTTCGCAGGTTCGCAAGAAAACTTTGCCTAGACACACACGTGGCATTCCTGGGAAAATACCTGTACGTACTTTCCTACGGATGTTGCAGCCGTTTGCCATGCTACATTTTCATCTATGTCCATTTTCTGCAAGCTACTCTGAAATGCATGGCAGAGAAAACGTCCTACTGTACCATTTATTCTGGCTCCTTCCCATTCCATCCACGTATGGAGCGCGGGAAGAATGATTGTTTGATTGCCTCCGTGCGTACTTTAGTTAATCTAACCTTGTCGTCATGATCCCTCCGTAATCGACACATAGGGGATTGTACTATGTTCCTAGAGTCATCATTTAAATCCGGTTCTTAAAACTTTGGAGGTAAGCTTTCTCTGAATAGTTTCCGACTATCTTCAAGTGTCTTTCCTTCAAAATCTTTAAGGCAGTCTCCCACAGGTGAAATTAATCTGTGACAATTCATGTTGCCCTTTTCTGTGTACGTGCAGTATCCCCTGTTGAACCTATTTAGTACGGTCGCACACACTTGAGCAACATTCTACGACGGTCCCATTTTAAAGTAATGTCCTTTTGTAGACTGATTGCATTTCTTTAGAATTCTACCAAAGAATCAAAGTCTAGCCACCTGCTTTACCTACAACAGACCCTAGGTGCTCGCTCCATTACATACCCCTACAAAAGGTTACATATAATTATTTGTAGGAATTGACCCATTCCAGCGGTGACTCTTTTATACTATAAGTGTGGGATGCTATCTTTATTTGTTTTGCTAAGTGCACCACATTTTATATTTCTGAACATTGAAAGCAAATTGCCGATCTTTGCATCATTTGGATATCTTATCAACATCTGACAATATATGTGCAGGTTTTTTCAGACAGGAGTTCCTTATAGGTAACTGCATCAGCTGCAAAAATTCAGAGGTTACTACTAACTTAGACTGCATGTTTATTAAATTGGCTCTAAGCACTATGGGACTTAACATCTGAGGTCATCAGTCCCCTAGACTCAGAAATACTTAAACCCAACTAACCTAAGAACAGCACACACATCCATGCCCGAGGCAGGATGGAACCTGCGACCGTAGCAGCAGCGCGGTTCCAGACTGAAGCGCCTAGAACCGTTCAGCGACAGCGGCCGACATGATTATTAATATTCGACATGAAAAGCAAGGAACCCAACACACTTTCATGGGTAACACCAGAAGTTATTTCTACATCTGACGGTGACTCTCCATTCAATATACACTCCTGGAAATTGAAATAAGAACACCGTGAATTCATTGTTCCAGGAAGGGGAAACTTTATTGACACATTCCTGGGGTCAGATACATCACATGATCACACTGACAGAACCACAGGCACATAGATACAGGCAACAGAGCATGCACAATGTCGGCACTAGTACAGTGTATATCCACCTTTCGCAGCAATGCAGGCTGCTATTCTCCCATGGAGACGATCGTAGAGATGCTGGATGTAGTCCTGTGGAACGGCTTGCCATGCCATTTCCACCTGGCGCCTCAGTTGGACCAGCGTTCGTGCTGGACGTGCAGAACGCGTGAGACGACGCTTCATCCAGTCCCAAACGTGCTCAATGGGGGACAGATCCGGAGATCTTGCTGGCCAGGGTAGTTGAGTTACACCTTCTAGAGCACGTTGGGTGGCACGGGATACATGCGGACGTGCATTGTCCTGTTGGAACAGCAAGTTCCCTTGCCGGTCTAGGAATGGTAGAACGATGGGTTCGATGACGGTTTGGATGTACCGTGCACTATTCAGTGTCCCCTCGACGATCACCAGTGGTGTACGGCCAGTGTAGGAGATCGCTCCCCACACCATGATGCCGGGTGTTGGCCCTGTGTGCCTCGGTCGTATGCAGTCCTGATTGTGGCGCTCACCTGCACGGCGCCAAACACGCATACGACCATCATTGGCACCAAGGCAGAAGCGACTCACATCGCTGAAGACGACACGTCTCCATTCGTCCCTCCATTCACGCCTATCGCGACACCACTGGAGGCGGGCTGCACGATGTTGGGGCGTGAGCGGAAGACGGCCTAACGGTGTGCGGGACCGTAGCCCAGCTTCATGGAGACGGTTGCGAATGGTCGTCGCCGATACCCCAGGAGCAACAGTGTCCCTAATTTGCTGGGAAGTGGCGGTGCGGTCCCCTACGGCACTGCGTAGGATCCTACGGTCTTGGCGTGCATCCGTGCGTCGCTGCGGTCCGGTCCCAGGTCGACGGGCACGTGCACCTTCCGCCGACCACTGGCGACAACATCGATGTACTGTGGAGACCTCACGCCCCACGTGTTGAGCAATTCGGCGGTACGTCCACCCGGCCTCCCGCATGCCCACCAAACGCCCTCGCTCAAAGTCCGTCAACTGCACATACGGTTCACGTCCACGCTGTCGCGGCATGCTACCAGTGTTAAAGACTGCGATGGAGCTCCGTATGCCACGGCAAACTGGCTGACACTGACGGCGGCGGTGCACAAATGCTGCGCAGCTAGCGCCATTCGACGGCCAACACCGCGGTTCCTGGTGTGTCCGCTGTGCCGTGCGTGTGATCATTGCTTGTACAGCCCTCTCGCAGTGTCCGGAGCAAGTATGGTGGGTCTGACACACCGGTGACAATGTGTTCTTTTTTCCATTTCCAGGAGTGTAATATTGTGTCTGCCTCCTATCGCAATATCCTCAGTTCGGTCATATTCCTCTTGAAACCCAAACGATCTCACTTTCGATAAAAAGCGCAGCTGTGGTACTGGGCCAAATGCTTTTCCGAAATCGAGAATACTGCATCTACCAGACTAACTTGATCGACAGCTTTCAGGATGTCATGTGAGAAAAGCGCGAGTTGTTTTTCACATGATCGATGTGACTCATTGCTGAGCTAGGAACAATGTTCATTCTCGAACTCGTTGCAACGCTGTTCTGTCATCATCACTGTCATCATTTTAAGGTTAAGCTCTATGACCCAGTTCCTTCTTCAAGGCAAGTTGTGGTGAGGGATTTTTACACATTTCATCGTCCTGTTGGTATTGCACACTGCTAATATCTTTGTAATTCCTTTAATTCACAACATTCTTTCGAATTTAATTTGTTGCCCTATATTCTATCATTTACAACGACACTTTAAAGGGTTGCTTTTTTGTTTAGTTGAGAAATTTATATTCTGCCACAAATACTGAACTTCTATCTCGGCTGCTTCTAATTCCCTCTTTCTTTTTGTTACAGTCAAGTGGAGGCAGCATCATTCAAAACATTTCTCTTTTATGATGCATTTATCATTCAGTTCTTGCTGTCCTGTGTTAATCACCATATCTAGTTTGGAAACTATTGTTGATGTGTTTTCCGAATTCAATTTAGGTTTTCTTTTTATGAAGTCTCCCTTCCGCAAAACACAATTTGATTCTATTTGCTATCCTTTGCCCAAATTGTTTCGACAGCTGTGTGTTGTCTTTCTGTGGGCCTCTATTTATTTCTATAAAACTGTTAAATAAAGTTCATGTTTGTTAGGTTTTAGATCTAAAATAAAAAAAACCTTAGTGCAGTTTTTTTACATAAAAACATCTAGACGCACTGAAGATGACACCTACGGTAGGTGCTGAAACATTTTTCGATAAAATAATTGAAAAAATAAATACATTACTTTACGTAGAAGGTGGAGCTTTAAAAACGAGACTACACACATTTTTATTCGTGGTGATTTCTTTGTTTTCTACCTTAACGTCCTGTTAAGTGTATCACATATTCCTTGAAATTTCTTATATTATCGGCATCTCCACTCTCTCAGAGTGACACGCAATAAACCCTAAGAAACTGAAACTGTGCTTGTTGTATAATTTTATCGTTTATACTATTTCAGTTCTCAAATTTTGTTTGCATTGAAGGCCTGTTACTTTCGTTTCTATTGTAGTTTTGTATGCTGAGGTCAAGTTTGAATATGCGGGGTGTTTCCAGAACGATGATACAAATTTTCAAGGATGATGAGGAAGGACAAATGTATCAATTTGAGATATGGAACCGTGATCGTTAAGCGACCGAGTCAAAAGTCTGAAACAAAAAAACAACATTATTACATTTCCCATACGTCTGGTGGCAAGTATTAAATTCCAAGTGCAGTCATTTTTTTATAATCATTTTACTTATCACACTACTTGCTTCCATGCATGCATGACATCACTTCACAAAGTTTGTGGAACCTGTTCGAATAAATCCATTGTTTCTTAAGCAATGCCAAAGGCAGCGAGAATGATTGGCAATTAATTTTCTTCAGTCTCACTCGACTATCATATCGATGGAAGTACAGCGTCCGACGACATCACGGTCACGTACACTAATGAGTATATATTGAGTAGGTATTCCAGGTTCTGTTTGTCTCTGTTTCGGACAGCCTTCTTCCCTTCTGGTAATTTGTATCCATTGCTAATAATGAAACTTGATTATTGAAAGTCTCTCGAGCATGCATACAAGTTGATTCATTTCTGTAGAACGAATTTTCGATGGCATAACGTGCCATCAGGTTACTCCTGCTGAGTCGCGTCCTGGATCAGTGAACACAGTAGAGTGCTGCAACGCAACCAAGTCACAACATATGTTCAAAGTGGCCTCCATGGGATTGCAGGTTATAGAGATTGTCATGCAGGATACACGTAACCGTAGTTTCGCTTGCACCATGTTGGTGGGCCACTTGCCTGGAACTAGTACTAGAGCGCGTCGCAATATCCTGTAGAACCCGGTTCTCCAGATCTGGTGTACACGCAGTCTGTCGCCTCCCTGCACGTTAATATGCCTGTAGGGACCTGAGATCACACAAACGCCCAAAAAGGGCTTGAAATGTTGTGTGATGTGGTTGGTGTCTGTGAAGGTACCGGCTTTGATATAGCCATGCTGCCTCTCGACCATTTCCACCAGCTTGACCCTACGCAGATACCAATCGGCTTGTCATGGACATGAATACTGGACCATTCTGCTCCTTGCAGTACGCTGCGTCAATCACACAGCTTGCAACACACAAGGAAGACTCAGCACGTGCTCAGAGGAACTGCCATCTACTGTGTCAACGGCGCATTTCCGGACACATGTTCGTAGTACCCTTTTCCCTCCGTTTCCAGTCAGTAATCAGTCCCTGCAGTTTGACGGTGTTATTAACGTTCACCCTAGAAGAGCCAAAGAAATTAGAACACCTGCCTAATATCGTGTATGGCCACCGCGAGCACGCAGAAGAGCCGCAACCCGACGTGGCATGGACTCGACTAATATGTGAAGTATTGCTGGAAGCAAGTGACACCAGGAATCTCGCAAGACTGTCCATAAATCCGTAGGAGTACGAGCGGCTGGAAATCTTTTCTGAACGGCACGCTGCAAGACATCCCAGATATGCTCAATAGTGTTAGTGTCTGGGGAGTTTGGTGGCCAGCGGAAGTGTTTGAAATCAGAAGAGTGTTTCTGTAGCCATTCTGTAGCAATTCTGCACGTGCAGGGTGTCGCATTGTCCGGCTGGAATTGCCCAAGTCCGTTGGAATTCACAATGGACATGAATGGATGCAGGTGATCAGATGCGTACGTGTCATCTGTCAGAGTCGTATCTAGACGTATCACGGGTTCCATATCACTTCAACTGCACACGCCCTACACCATTACAGAGCCTCCACCAGCTTGAACGTTCCCCTGCTGACATGCACACCCCATGGATTCGTGAGGTTGTCTTCATACCCGTACACGTCCATCCGCTCGATACAAATTGAAACGCGACTCGTACGACCAGGTAACATGATTTACACTCATCAACAGTCCAATGTCTGCGTTGACGGGCCCAAGAGAGGCGTAAAGCTTTCTGTCGTGCAGTACACGAGTGGGCCTTCGGCTCCGAAAGCCCATATCTATGATGTTTCGTTGAAAGGTTCACACGCTGACACTTGCTGATGGCCCAACATTGCAATCAGCAGCAATTTGCGGTAGGGTTGCACTTATGTCACGTTGAACGATTCTCTTCAGTCATCGATGGTCCTGTTCTTGCAGTATCTTTTTCCGGCCTCACCGATGTCGGAGATTTGATGTTTTACCGGATTCCTAATATTCTCGGTACATTCGTGATATGGTCTTACGGGAAAATCCCCACTTCATCGCAACATCGGAGATGCTGTGTCCCATCGCTCGTGCGTCGCTATAACACCACGATCAAACTCACTTAAATCTTGATAACGCGCCGTTGTAGCAGCAGTAGGGCCTAAGCGATCAAACAACTGCGCCAGAAACTTGTTATTTTATAAAGGCGTTGCCGATCGCAGCGCCGTATTCTGCCTTTTTACATATCTCTTTATTTGAATGCGCATGCCTATACCAATTTCTCTGGTGCTTCAGTGTATATATGTATCAAATGTATGTACCGCCCGCCGGCAAAAACCAAATCACTTTTAGAAACAGTAAAAGGCGATCTGGGACTCCATAAATCTGGATTGTATTACATCCCACGCGAGTGCGGGAATGCATATATCGGACAATCAGATTGTACAACTAAGGAACGGTGCACGGAAGACAAACGGCACACCGACCTCCAGCAGCCTACAAAATCAGCAACTGCTGGACATTGCCTGGAAACCAACCACAAAATGAAATACGAAGATGGAAGACTTTGGCAAAACACATGCCACTATTGGGACTGTGTATACGAGGAGGCTGTCGAAATTCAGCTACAAGGACATTATATTTCAACTTCAGTAAGCGCGGGCTCCACCCACGATGCCAGTGGAGGAGGGAAGCGATCGGTATGTATATCACATCGACTGGTCTACGATGTTCGTCAACAGGATGAACCTGATGATAGCGCATTACGCTCTCGAAAATTCGTTTTACAGCGATCGATCAATCTTGCTGCATGCCCGAGTGATTTTCAAGCAGCATGCTCGTCGGGAAAAAATACGAACGCACAATGCAATACACAGTAAAACTCGCTTATTCTATACTCATTCACAGGCTATCATTACTGTTTTATTCGCAGTAGATTGTGTTGTTTAATAAAGACTAACAGCCCGTAAAAATCACAAAAAATTATTTTCTTTAATTTACAGTCGCACTTTCATTTTGTCTGATGACTGTAGGTTTCAGCACCAAGTGTTACAGCTGCCTGCCAGAAGTGTTACCAGGTGTGCAGGAAGCTGTGGGATGGCATGTACCGAGACTAGAGTGGAGTCAAGAATGCTTTGTCAGTAGGAACATTCTCTATTGTTAGTTGCCTTTCGTAGAGTATTCCGTTATAGCGGAACAGGAGCAAGATGAGGTTAGTAGGCAGAGAGTGACGTATACTGAGGTAATGGAACGCTGCAGTAAAGAGTACCAGGGTTAGTGTTCTTACTGATGGAAGGCGGGTGTCAGCTCTGCGGCGCAACGAGGCTTGACGGCTGGGCTAGTGTAGTTCACATGTGGCATGAGGCATGTGGTAGGAGCGTGCAGGCACCATGAGTTGAACCCAGGACACCCCGAGACTGGCTGGATTGTCAGGTGGTAGCAGCCTGGAGTAGCCTCTCCATGGTGGATCCAGTTCGAAGCTTGGAATAATCAGGGCTAGCTGACAGATCATATATCTGTGTCTTTACCTAATGCTGATCACTGAGGCTATAGTGACATAGCCGCACATTCGAACAGTTATTGGCGCAGAGACAGCAGTAGAATGAACAACGCCAAATCATGCTGCTATCGGCTGAGCTGGGAGCACTTACACTCGCTCTGGCCAGGTGTGTTTTGACAGAAGCTGGGCTCCCGTCATGGCTGTGGAAACGCCACGGTGTGCTACATCATGTAGCTGACTAGTTCGCCACTGAGGGTAGAACTCAGCCGGTCGCTGTGGCCGAGTGGTTATGGGCGCTTCAGTCTGGAACCGCGCGACCGCTACGGTCGCAGGCTCGAATCCTGCCTCGGGCACGGATGTGTGTGATGTCCTTAGGTTAGTTAGGTTTAAGTAGTTCTAAGTTCTAGGGGACTGATGACCTCAGATGTTAAGTCCCATAGTGCTCAGAGCCATTTTCAGGGTAGAACTCAGCAGTTTAGGGCGCTGAGACAGCTGTATTACAACACTCAAATGCAGACGTACGTCGGTGGCTGACTCACCTTCGCGGCTTGCGGAGGCCTGGCTCTAGCTGATGCTGAAAGCACGATCAGGCCCTCCTCTGGCATCCTGTCTTCAGGTTTCCTTGCCCAAGTGGGTGTGTCATGTTTTATTACTTAGCATAATACACTCCTGGAAATGGAAAAAGAACACATTGACACCGGTGTGTCAGACCCACCATACTTGCTCCGGACACTGCGAGAGGGCTGTACAAGCAATGATCACACGCACGGCACAGCGGACACACCAGGAACCGCGGTGTTGGCCGTCGAATGGCGCTAGCTGCGCAGCATTTGTGCACCGCCGCCGTCAGTGTCAGCCAGTTTGCCGTGGCATACGGAGCTCCATCGCAGTCTCTAACACTGGTAGCATGCCGCGACAGCGTGGACGTGAACCGTATGTGCAGTTGACGGACTTTGAGCGAGGGCGTTTGGTGGGCATGCGGGAGGCCGGGTGGACGTACCGCCGAATTGCTCAACACGTGGGGCGTGAGGTCTCCACAGTACATCGATGTTGTCGCCAGTGGTCGGCGGAAGGTGCACGTGCCCGTCGACCTGGGTCCGGACCGCAGCGACGCACGGATGCACGCCAAGACCGTAGGATCCTACGCAGTGCCGTAGGGGACCGCACCGCCACTTCCCAGCAAATTAGGGACACTGTTGCTCCTGGGGTATCGGCGACGACCATTCGCAACCGTCTCCATGAAGCTGGGCTACGGTCCCGCACACCGTTAGGCCGTCTTCCGCTCACGCCCCAACATCGTGCAGCCCGCCTCCAGTGGTGTCGCGACAGGCGTGAATGGAGGGACGAATGGAGACGTGTCGTCTTCAGCGATGAGAGTCGCTTCTGCCTTGGTGCCAATCATGGTCGTATGCGTGTTTGGCGCCTTGCAGGTGAGCGCCACAATCAGAACTGCATACGACCGAGGCACACAGGGCCAACACCCGGCATCATGGTGTGGGGAGCGATCTCGTACACTGGCCGTACACCACTGGTGATCGTCGAGGGGACACTGAATAGTGCACGGTACATCCAAACCGTCATCGAACCCATCGTTCTACCATTCCTAGACCGGCAAGGGAACTTGCTGTTACAACAGGACAATGCACGTCCGCATGTATCCCGTGCCACCCAACGTGCTCTAGAAGGTGTAAGTCAACTACCCTGGCCAGCAAGATCTCCGGATCTGTCCCCCATTGAGCATGTTCGGGATTGGATGAAGCGTCGTCTCACGCGGTCTGCACGTCCAGCACGAACGCTGGTCCAACTGAGGCGCCAGGTGGAAATGGCATGGCAAGCCGTTCCACAGGACTGCATCCAGCATCTCTACGATCGTCTCCATGGGAGAATAGCAGCCTGCATTGCTGCGAAAGGTGGATATACACTGTACTAGTGCCGACATTGTGCATGCTCTGTTGCCTGTGTCTATGTGCCTGTGGTTCTGTCAGTGTGATCATGTGATGTATCTGACCCCAGGAATGTGTCAATAAAGTTTCCCCTTCCTGGGACAATGAATTCACGATGTTCTTGTTTCAATTTCCAGGAGTGTAGTTTGGACAAGAAGAGAATAGAAGCTTTCGAAATGTGGTGCTACAGAAGAATGCTGAAGATTAGATGGGTAGATCACATAATTAATGAGGAGGTATCGAATAGAATTGGGGAGAAGAGGAGTGTGTGGCACAACTTGACAAGAAGAAGGGACCGGTTGGTGGGACATGTTCTGAGGCATCAAGGGATCACAAATTTAGCATTGGAGGGCAGCGTGGAGGGTAAAAATCGTAGAAGGAGACCAAGAGATGAGTATACTAAGCAGATTCAGAAGGATGTAGGTTGAATTAGGTGCTGGGAGATGAAGAAGCTTGCACAGGATAGAGTAGCATGGAGAGCTGCATCAAACCAGTCTCAGGAGTGAAGACCACAACAACAACAACAACATAGTACCTGTGATGAAGTACTCTCAGCGCAAGCCACGCAAGGCGACAGCGGCAGGCCGAAGACCGTGGGCTATAGTGCCACCGATCTCCATCTAGCGCTCACTCAAAACTCGACAACGGCTTTTCCTGCCGTCACGCCCCACGAGACGGCGCGTCGTCCTTACTAGATGCATTTAATTTTAAGTATACGTTATTTAGTGATCTGTGTTATGTACTGGCGAATAAATTTACTAATTTATGTGGTTTTGCTAATGAATAACAATGATTATATCGTATAGTAAATCACAGTATTTGTTTGCTTCGTCTGTTTTAGTCACACGACGTTTATTATCTTCTTAAATCGCAAACGTTCTCATGTAGTTTCATACTCTTTGTCCTTTTCAGTATGCATTAACATACTTCGAATTTAATTACTTCCAAACCGAAAAGAAAGAAAAGGAAAATCTTTTTCTCACACTTATCGCTTGTGTTCCAGCTACCGACAGTATCTGTAAATCTTAACTTGCCACTTGCTTGTAAACACAACGGTCAGTATTGCGGTAAATATGAGTACGTGGGGTCCATATGTCACTCACTATACGTATATTTTTATTGTTTGGACAAGGTAGCTGATGTGGCGATGCTGCATATATTCTGAAGAGCCAAAGAAACTAGTACACTTGCCTCATATCGTGTAGGACCCCCGCGGGCATGCAAAAGTGTCGCAACACGACATGGCATGGACTCGACTAATGTCTGAAATAGTGCTAGAGGGTACTGACATCATGAATCCTGCAGGACTGTCCATAAATCCGTAAGAGTACGAGGGGGTGGAGATCTCTTCTGAACAACACATTGCAAGGTGTCCCAGATATGCCCATTATGTTCTTGTCTGGGAAGTCTGGTGACCATCGGAAGTGTTTAAACTCAGAAGAGTCTTCCTGGAGTCATTCTGTAGTAATTCTGGACGTGTGGGGTGTCGCATTGTCCTGCTGGAATTGCCCAAGTCCATCGGAATGCACAATGGACATGAATGGATGCAGGTGATCAGACACTAATTATTCCGATTACTTTTTGAAAATTTAATTTGTAAATGTAATTGAGTTCTCAGGCATGGAATTCGATACGGTCATCCCCCGGTTTTATACGTGAGTGTTACATTTTAGTGGTCGTACAAGTGCTGTGTAGGAAGACGCCGCATAGCAGAGCATGGAACCATTGGCTAGCTGGACGTTTTGTTTAAGGAAAGAGGTGACTCGAGAGAGATCTAATTGAAAACAATAAATTCGGTGTCTTGACGTGAAAAATTGAAATGCTTTTTTGTGCTTGTAATTCTCCTTCTTTAATCTGCTGTTCTCTTTTGTTTTTGGAAGAGATTATCGGGTAGAGCAGCTAGAAAGCGATTGAGAACGGTGTATTGACTGTTCGTGTTGCTCATTCTATAATCTACTGGTAGAGTCTGGTTGACTTTCTGAAAGTAGCTGAACTAGTACAGAGCACTTGTTAGAGGTATATGGGTAATAACAAGTATTTTAACTGCGTCTTGTGGGTCAAATCGAAACTGGCGACCATGATTTAGTGATATTTAACGGTGCAGCAGAGCAGGGAATTTATCCGGGTTCGCCAGTGGGCATTTTCTAACATTGTCATGCACGCCACACATTGCTGAGTGTGAAGATTTTGGCCGCGGCCTCAAGTGGAGACTTCACATGACGCGAGCAAAGTGTCGTGGATGAGACAGAACGAATATTTTAAACCACTGAGGAAGCAAAACCACTGAGATGGTATGAGCGTGCATGGGGTTTGGGTGAGGACTTGCGGCCTAAGAATATAATAGAATGGATACCAACTAACAGAAGAACAAGATGCCCGAAAGAACATGGAACTAGGGAGAATAGCTATGTGAGAGAGGAATCTGCTGGCTGACGATCGAAAAGACACACTTCTGAAGCTAGGTTACGAGAAACAACTATACTGTTGTATTAAATCGAATTTAAAAAAAAAAAAGGCTGATGAATGTCTAGCGCCACCACTACTTATTGGCGCAAATGAATAAATAACGATTCTGCCACTGCTAAATCAAGAGACATTGGAAGCGGGTCAGACCAGAATCAAATAGACTCTGTTACAACAGACACGGCATGCTGATAAAATAAGAACTTCCGCTACGACACCAGGTAACTACCACATTGCCAGGCCAGGCAGCGTCACAGTAACAGCGACACACGTAGAAGGACAGAGCCATTACGGCCTGATTACTTCACGGCTGTGCCGTAGGCTCTGTTATGGCTACATGTCGGGAATCGATGTCGTAGCGAAACGAGTACGCACCAAGCCCATATAAATACGTCTCATTTTTAAAGAAATGCAATCTGGTAGCCGCAAACATCGACGAGAGGTAAAAGCTGTTCTACGAGTCGACGTGAACCTACAAGCTACTACCAAGAGCATTGACCTCGACTAATTGTGGCCTACTGCTGACTGCGAGTCCGACACTGTGGACAGTGCCTCCCATGCGGTGGACCAACTCTGGGTCTACTTGCAGTTACTCTCAGCCTCCTAGCTTGGAGGGCGGCTGTTCAGGCCAATGAAGCCATCCAGCTACTCTCTCCTATGTGGGCATTTTGTCGTTTTCTCGTGTGCTTGCAAGGGCGAGCACTACTGCTGAGAGCTGTCTTCCACTATGGAGTATATGGTGGCATGCGAATGCAGGCTGGTTCCCCCTATTCTGCTTCAGCTAAACTATGTCGGCGATTGCTGCGCAAACAAGATCTCCACGTACGCGTACACCACCATTACTCTACCACGCAAACGTAGGGGTTACACTCGTCTGATGTGAAACGTTCCCTGGAGGGATCCACCGGGGGCCGACCCGCACAGTAACCCCGGGTTTGATGTGGGGCGGCGGAGGGGCGAAGTGGACTGCGGTATTCGTCGTGTGGTTGTGGACCACTGCGACTGCGGCGGGGACGGAGCCTCTCCGTCGTTTCTAGGTCCCCGGTTCACAAACAATACAGTACAATGTGGTGGCATTCTGCTCCTTCCGTGACAACCTCCCCTGAGATGCGAAGTTCTATCCAGTTTGCCGCACTTGAAGCCACGCGTATCTCATGTGAACGCTCCCTCTGGGTAGCTTGCGTTACTGTTTCTCTGGGCGAGCAACTCACCAGCTGCTGGAGGCAACAAACCGCCTGCTTACCTCACTGCCTCCACACTCGCTGTCTTCAGCAGATGCTCTGGAGGACACTGCCACCATAGAGTATCTCTGCGATTGTTGTAATATAACCACTAATAAAATGTATGTTTAACCAATGACGTTTTCATGTTGATTCATCAGATGGGTACCAAGCTTCCACCCTCTGTTCCACTGATAGCCCGCCCAGGGTGGTGAACTATTGGCTCCTCACACGAACAAACCCACCACCCACTGTAGTGGCCATCCATCTCCAGCCACTACAAATGGTGACAGAAATGGCTGCTGCAGCATCACCCACCACTAATATGCACATCTGCAGCTGGATCAGGGACCACGTCTCCAATCGCCGTTGTGGGCAGTGAGAAGTACAATGGGGTGAGTGAACTAACTGCTTTCTTGTCCTGGGTCGAGTACAAGGAGACAAGCGGGCCGCTGTGGCCGATCGGTTCTAGGCGCTTCAGTCTGGAACCGCGCTGCTGATACGGTCTCAGGTTCGAATCCTGCCTCGGGCATGGATGAGTGTGATGTCCTTAGGTTAGTTAGGTTTAAGTAATTCTAAGTCTAGGGGACTGATGACCTCAGATGTTAAGTCCCATAGTGCATGGAGACAAATACGAAGTGATACTGTCATGTGAAGTTAAAGATGGAATTTGTAACACTGGAGGAACTGGCTGACTTGTCGCAATTCTGGGGATCACAGAAAACACTATTTGTTGCTAGTGAGTTGCACACAGTGCAGCCTGTTAGGCCATAGTGCACCAAGTACGAATCAGCACCAGTTAAGTGCTTTGCATGCCGCAGCTATAGTCGTTTAGCGAAGCTGTGTATGGAGTCAAGGTGCCTCATGATTAGACATAGAGTTTAAGGATAACCATTTCAGTTGCCTATGTTGTTATTGTTGTCTATGTGTGTGTGTGTGTTTTTTTTTTTTGTTCTGTCGTGTCGTGTTATTGTGTTTTCTTTCTGTCAGATGAGATTTGATGGATACATGATGTCCTGTACGCAGTTATTAATTAGTCGGCCGTATATTCACCCTCTGCAAAATTACCATGAGCTGTATTCCAGAGGCAGGTTTTACTGGAGAGGGGAGGTATGTAGCGCCGCTACTACTTTTTGACGCTAATTAATAAAATAACGACACCAGGCATCCACCCATTGATCCGCTGTTACCTCGCCCAGAGTGGTGAACTGTTGACTCCTGACACGAATAAACCAGTTTCACCAACCGCCATGTTGGCCTCGAGCCCTCGGCACTCCAAATAAATACAGGTTAGACGAAGATGATGGAAGAAATTGAAATCGTAACTATGCCGGTAGAATAGTTACCACTCAGATTTGCTAAGATCATGGCGTCGTCGTATGGACACGTTCTGAAGTTGATTACCTTGTGTAATACTTACACCGCACACCAATAATGTGTTATTTGCCTATGTTTGCGAACTTCGGGCCTCACCGCTCCAATAGACGCCAGCTCAGGTAAAAATATTTGCTCGTTTCCATAGGGACTGATATACCACACAAATAAGTTACATGCAGGCGTACACTTCAATGGTCGGCCACCTGCAGTGTTAGGCGACTATCCAACTTGAGTGTTGCAGTGCCTCGACCCGTGGGCGTCGCTTGCGCATGAAATCGCTAGAGGCAAAAGCGCAACTGTCGTCACAGGAGATCTTAACATAGACACCGCTCGCAAAACTATTCCATTCCCCAAAGGTTGTTTGGAAAAAATAATGGAATATCGACCGCGAATATTGAGCCAGTTAACATGACTGATTCCCGTGTCCTAGCCATCGCTCCATCTTAGTCGATGGAGAGCACATTTACACACTTACTCGTAGTCTGCAAGCATTCATACGGTGCACGGCGGAGGGTACATTGCACCATTGCTAGTCATTCCCTTTTCTGTTCCACTCTCAAACTGAGTGAGGGAAAAACGACTGTGTATATGTTTTCTTACGAGCTTCGATTTCTCTTACCTTGTCTTCATGATTCTTATCCAAGACGTATGTACTTAGCAGAAGAATCGTTCTGCATTCTTTCGCAAATACCGATTCTCTAAATTTTCTCAATAGTATTTCATAAAAAGAACGTCGTTTTCGTTCCAGGGAACCCATTCGAGTTCACAAAGCATCTCTGTAACACTCAGCAACACGCACCTAAGCAGCTTCGATGTCTTTACCACTTAGCTGGGATTCCACCTGGCTGGGATCCCAAACGCTCCAGCAGTACTCAAGAAGGGGTGTCACTAGCGTTCTGTAAGTGATATCCTTTATAGATCAGCTACACTTTCATACAATTTCCCCAATAAAGAGAATTCGACCATTCGCCTTCCAGACAACAGACCGTAAGTACTCCTTCCACTTCATGTTGATTTGCAGTTTTATGTCCATTCATTCAACATACGTGACTGTCTCAAGTAGCACACCGCTCATACGGCATCTCAACATTAGAAGATAGTCGGCACTGATTTACATTTTTTCACGATGAAAGCTAACTGCCATTGATCACACTACACAGAAATTCTGTGCAACTCATCTGGCGTTCTCCTACAGCCACTCAATCAAGACACTTTCCCGCACACTACTGTGTCATCAACAAACAATCGCAGGTCGCTACTCATATTATCCGTCAGATCGTGTACGTACGTCGTTTTGCTAACAAGTAATGCCTCCGAATTTTGTTTGTGAAAACTTTTAAAAGATTCTTAAATAAAACAAACATTAAATAACATTCTATATCTTTATAATTCACGTCTGCCGCTAGAGGGCCCCGAATTGTAGCCCGTAACATGGTGTGTCTAACGTAACTATACTGATGGGTGAGAAACGGCGTGCTGTAATCGAGTTTCGAATTCGAAGAGTTTGTCTACGCATGGAGCACCTTCTCCTTCTGCGACATCTTGAACAATCCGGTTGGTACAAAATGGCTCTGAGCACTGTGGGACTTAACATCTGAGGTCATGAGTCCTCTAGAACTTAGAACTACTTAAACCTAACTAACCTAAGGACACCACACACATCCATGCCCGAGGCAGAATTCGTACCTGCGACCGTAGCGGTCGCGCGGTTCCAGACTGAAGCACCTAGAACCGATCGGCCACAACGGCCGGTGAACAATCCGGCACCTTTAGTTCACTCTCATCGTTTTGCCTCGATACAGCCCCGACTTGATCACAATCAATTTTCATCTGTTTCCAGAACTTAAAGAACACCATGTGGAACGATCCGACTCCTTGGTTTTAGTGTCATCGAGTATCATCCGTACAGTACCGACTTGGCTCCATTCGATTTTCTTCTGTTTTCAAAACTTAAAGAACTCCTCAGAAGACTTAACTTTCATACTGATGAAGAGGTGCAAGCAGAGATGAAGTTGTAGCTTCGTCAACAAAGTCAAGTATTTTCAAGAAACTGATGTCCCGTTGGAAGAAATGTGTTCGTCGGCAAGTGACTATGTTGAGAAAATATGAAGGGATGAAGAATAAAGATGTAGTATGTTAATAATGTCGGTGATATTTTAAAAGCTTTCAGAGTTTTCACGCAAAAAACTCAGAGGCATTACTTTTAAGCACGCTCTCGTATGTAGATAAGACACCCTGTTCTATCAAAATTTGCTGGGGCACTCCGGACGGTACTCTTGTCTCTGGTGAAAACTCGCCGTCTAGGATTCGAGCCACTCACGTATCTGAAAACCTATTCCGTACGCTCGGATCTTCGTTAACAGTCCTCAGCATGCCACTGCACTGAACGCTTTGCAGAAATCTAGGAATATGCAGTCTGCATGTTCGCATTCATCCAGAGTTCGCAGGATGTCATACGAGAAGAGGGCACCATTGCGAGTGCACCGATTTAGGAGTGGTAGCATTAATGCTGACGACCATCAGCGAGATAATCCGATACCGCAGTAGCGAGTGCAGGAACCGCGAGTGGGAATTTACGGGCAAAGCTGGGCGGAGATGAAGCGCGCGCGCAGGCAGAAGCACGCAACGCTGCCGGCGACTCGTGCGAGGAGTAATTTTCACGTGGCGTCAGACGCGGCCGCATCTAGGCCGCGGCGGCGGCGGCGGCGGCGGGCGGAGGACGCGGAGGCGCGCATTGTATGGAAATGGGCCCCACGAATTACGGCGCGGGCACAGCCCGGCGTCGCCATTGTCTGCAGAAAGCGCGGGGGCGACGCCGCGCCGCCAAAGCCGCTGACGCCGGCGACAGCGAGCCGCCGCTGGGGGCGGCAACGGCCGCGACACAGGCAGGCGGCGTGGAGGGCAAACACAACTCCGCGGCGCTGAGTGTCACCTTGGGGCAGTGGCAGCGATCCTCCCCACCAATCCGCCACGGATGGTGGTTATCGCTGAAACAATCGGGTTTTCGCTTACACCTGTCTCCTTCGTCTTTAGTTTAACTGTTAATACCTTTCAAAACAACCGGTTTCTGAAAAAACTGAATTTCAGTTTTTTTTTTTTTTTTTTGCTGTTATTTCCAGCAATAAATGTAGACTTCGATCAGAGACGGAGCAATTCTAATGAAGGGGAATTAGTAGGAGATCTCGATAGATATTGGGTTGCAGCTGTGATAGAAATTGGTTTCACTGTCTCCGGCACAAATGGCGAAGATGGAGGAACTGGGCGCAACGACGGTGTGAGCAAAATTTCACAAGTTGATGACTGCCTGCTTCTTTACTTTTGGATGTTATAAGTTTGTTCACTCTGAAGCGACCACAAAATTAAGGGTTCAGTTATTATCTCAAGTTTATATAGCAGGCCAATAAAAATAATAGGCGGATAAGTAAAGTTTTGCTTCTCTCTCAAGCAACATTGCGGGAATTTTCTCCTTATATGATGTCACAAGTTTGTTTTGCATCCTCCTGTTTTTGATGTTTTAAAGCTACTGGAGCACAGTACTTCATTGTTACTGCACTTCATAAAATATTTCAGAACTACGAAAGTGCCATTTTGCAATACAACCTATGTTAAAAGATGACAGTGAAAAACTACCATATAGATCACTTCGTAAAATATTTCTGAACTATGGACATTCCATTCTGCAATACAACTTATGTTAAAAGATGACAGTGCGAAACTATCATATAGATCAGGTGGTGGCAAGTTTTGCACTCCACACGTACAGACGTACCGTCTAATGGGCCATGCCACACAGTAACAGGTACAGTGTTTTCTCAGCAGTGCTGTACCTATTCTTGTGTCATGTGTGTGTTGCTAGTTTCTAACTGTGGGCACTGCATTTAGAATAGCAGTTATCATTTTGCGAGGTGCCAGGGTGGAGAAAAGTTTGTAGCTGCAGAATTCACTGCCGAATTTTGCATGAGAACTAGACATGCACTCGAATCTCTCCTTACCTATCACCTAATTAATTTTGTGCACAACAGTAACAAAAGAAACTGATGGTGCACCCTGCTAGTTGGTAAAATAAGAAGTGCACTTTCACAATAATTTAATAAAAATCGTAATCTACTCAACCCCCCCACCCCCCCCCCTGAACCATGGACCTTGCCGTTGGTGGGGAGGCTTGCGTGCCTCAACGATACAGAGAGCCGTACCGTAGGTGCAACCACAACGGAGGGGTATCTGTTGAGAGGCCAGACAAACGTGTGGTTCCTGAAGATGGGCAGTAGCCTTTTCAGTAGTTGCAGGGGCAACAGTCTGGATGATTGACTGATCTGGGCCTGTAACACTAACCAAACCGGCCCTGCTGTTGTGGTACTGCGAACGGCTGAAAGCAAGGGGAAACTAGAGCCGTAATTTTTCCCGAGGGCATGCAGCTTTACTGTTTGATTAAATTATGATGGCGTCCTCTTGGGTAAAATATTCCGGAGGTAAAATAGCCCCCCATTCGGATCTCCGGGCGGGGACTACTCAAGAGGACGTCGTTATCAAGAGAAAGAATACTGGCGTTCTACGGATCGGAGCGTGGAATGTCAGATCCCTTAACCGGGCAGGTAGGTTAGAAAATTTAAAAAGGGAAATGGATAGGTTAAAGTTAGATATAGTGGGAATTAGTGAAGTTCGGTGGCAGGAGGAACAAGATTTTTGGTCAGGTGAATACAGGGTTATAAATACAAAATCAAATAGGGGTAATGCAGGAGTAGGTTTAATAATGAATAAAAAAAATAGGAGTGCGGGTAATCTACTACAAACAGCATAGTGAACGCATTATTGTGGCCAAGATAGACACGAAGCCCACGCCTACTACAGTAGTACAAGTTTATATGCCAACTAGCTCTGCAGATGATGAAGAAATTGATGAAATGTATGATGAGATAAAAGAAATTATTCAGGTAGTGAAGGGAGACGAAAATTTAATAGTCATGGGTGACTGGAATTCGACAGTAGGAAAAGGAAGAGAAGGAAACGTATTAGGTGAATATGGATTGGGACTAAGAAACGAAAGAGGAAGCCGCCTGGTAGAATTTTGCACAGAGCATAACTTAATCATTGCTAACACTTGGTTCAAGAATCATGAAAGAAGGTTGTATACATGGAAGAACCCTGGAGATACTAAAAGGTTTCAGATAATTTTATAATGGTAAGACAGAGATTTAGAAACCAAATTTTAAATTGTAAGACATTTCCAGGGGCAGATGTGGACTCTGACCACAATCTATTGGTTATCAACTGTAGATCAAAACTGAAGAAACTGCAAAAAGGTGGGAATTTAAGGAGATGGGACCTGGATAAACTGAAAGAACCAGAGGTTGTACAGAGTTTCAGGGAGAGCATAAGGGAGCAATTGACAGGAATAGGGGAAAGAAATACAGTAGAAGACGAATGGGTAGCTTTGAGGAATGAAATAGTGAAGGCAGCAGAGGATCAAGTAGGTAAAAAGACGAGGGCTAGTAGAAATCCTTGGGTAACAGAAGAGATATTGAATTTAATTGATGAAAGGAGAAAATACAAAAATGCAGTAAGTGAAGCAGGCAAAAATGAATACAAACGTCTCAAAAATGAGGTCGACAGGAAGTGAAAAATGGCTAAGCAGGGATGGCTAGAGGACAAATGTAAGGATGTAGAGGCTTATCTCACGAGGGGTAAGATAGATACTGTCTACAGGAAAATTTAAGAGACCTTTGGAGAAAAGAGAACCACTTGCATGAATATCAAGAGCTCAGATGGAAACCCAGTTCTAAGCAAAGAAGGGAAAGCAGAAAGATGGAAGGAGTATATAGAGGGTCTTTACAGGGGCGATGTTCTTGAGGACAATATTATGGAAATGGAAGAGGAGGTAGAGGAAGATGAAATGGGAGATATGATACTGCGTGAAGAGTTTGACAGAGAAGCAGACAAGCGCTTAAGTTAGACCAGGTGTAGCAGGGTATACAGGACTTGAACAGCTTCAGGTATTTAGTGAACGTTGTAAAGGTCACAGAGGTGTCGCATACTCGTGTCAGATAGCGTTATCAGTACCCGATAATGGCGTCATCGTGTCTCTCCATTTGGCCAGCTAGTCGAATCATACACTTTTCAGATTTGTGGAGTATTCTGATGTGACTGTGTCCCGACAGTGGACGGTATGGTAGCTTGAGAATAGGCATACTCGTCTCCAGGAGTCGAGAAGACAACGTCTGGCTCCCACAAGAGAGGACTGTCTGTATACCAAGCACAATGTAACCCGTTCACATCTGCCCCTGCCATCCTGGAGCAAGTTGTGGTATCACATATCGATCACGGGCATCACAAAGTTGACGACGGAATTGCAAGATTCTCCTGGACGCTGTCAGCTACCGCGCGGGATCTGACGGACCCAATGGTGCGCGCGTTCGCTGAGCCACCCCTCCAGCAGCTCAGTGCCAGGAGCGCCCTCTGCCTCCACAGTATAGGCAGCCAGCTGCAGCCACTAGAGCCACTGGCTCTGGGAGCCTCTTCCCTACGACACCATCATTCGTGCTTAGAACAACGAGCCTCATCTTAGTCGACAGTGAAGTAGCTGGACTCTGATTCTTGCTGCATTATTTGTAATGAGTCTTCATAGGTTGGGAAAGCACAAGTTATGCCAATCTTCTATTCATTTTGTAGTCCGGCCCCAGTGGCTGAATGGTCAGCGTGACTGTTTGTCAATCCTCTGGGCCCTGGTTCGATTCCTGGCTGGCTCATGGAATTTTCTTTGCCCAGGGAGTTGTCCTCATCATCATCCTGTCATCCTCATAGACTGCAGGTCGCCAAAGTGGCGTCAAATTGAAAGACCGGCACCCGGCGAACGGTCTGCCCAACTGGGAGCCCTAGCCATATGAATAAATAAATAAATTAATTAATTTTGTTCGCTAATCATTTTTGCTCCGCACCACTCTGTAGTCCACCTGTGCGTAACATTGTGTACAAAGTCATACACAACACAAGTGATACACTCCCTGCAATATTTTGTGTCATCCTACACTATCCGTCAGAGACCAGCAGCAGGTGCACTTCGGAATTACCGTCACATGTAAAGGATGCCGTTAAAACCAGAATACAAACGGCTGCATTTTGAGTGGTGCCGTGAAGGATGGACTGCAGATGAAAGGCGTCGCTGATGAACCGCGTTTCTGTACTGCCCTGGATAACTATCGTCGTCAAGTACATTGGCGAGACTGGTAGAAGTACCGTTCCTTCATGTGTTGGAGAGGCGCAGCAATGTTACTTCCTGGCATCATAGTGTATGGATCCACGCCGGAGGAAGTGCAACATCATACTGATAAGTGGTCTCATACTGCCAAATTCTTTCTACATTTGACTCTATTTTGTAAGCACTGCAATAACATCACATACCATCCAAACCCGTGAAGTTACAGTTCGTTTCGTCATCCCTTCTTTTGTCAGAAAATATACACTAAGGTGATAAATGTGATGGGACACCTCCTAATATCGTGTCGGACCTCCATCTGCCTGGCGAAATGCAGCATCTCGACGTGGCATGTGATCAACAAGTCGTTGGAAGTCCCCTGCATTAATTCTGAGCCACGCTGCCTCTATAGTCGTCCATAACTGCAGAAGTGCCGCCAGTGCCGGATTCTGTGCACGAACTGACCTCTGACTCAAATAAAACTACGTTTCTGAGAATTTTCGGACGCTTTCACGTATCGTGCTTAACGCATTTCGAGCTATACAGGGTGTAAATTTTAAGTTGACAATCCAGAATAACTCGAAAAACAAGCTTCACACGAAAAAATGTGTAGAATCCAAAGTTGATTATTTTCGAGGGGGACATCCTGCTGGGGATAAAATTAGATCGCCAACCCTCCTCCTGGGGGTGGGGCGGGAGGCAACTTTAAATTTTCAAATGGGAACTCCCATTTTTTATTGCAGACTCAGATTCTATATCAAAAATACATACATTTTGTCTTAAACATTTGTTTTGATTCTTGGTAGTTGTTACTGTAATTCAAGAAAATCCATGTTCTTATTTTTGTGTGGAAAATGGTTACGGATAAATAAAAAATACTTATTTACTTCGTAAATTTGATTCGCTGAAACTAAAACTCTCCCTCTCTCCCCATAGGGAGACGAAAAGCTGGAACAGGTGCCTCAGAAGTTATCTGTAACCATTTTCCATGCAAACATGGGAACATGGATTTTCTTAAATTACACCGCCAACTACAAAGAATCAAAACAATGTTTAAGACAAAATGTACGTAGTTTCTTAGGTGTAATCTGATTCTGGAATAAAAAATGGGGGTTTCCATTTGAAATTTAAAGTTGCCTCCCACCCCACCCCAAGGGGGCCGGGATGGCGGGCTAATTTTAGCACCAGCAGATGTCCCACTCGAAAATAATCAACTTTGGATTCTACACATTTTTTTCGTGTGAAGCTCATTTTTCAAGTTACACTGGTTTTTCAACTTAAAATTTACACCCTGTATAGGCGATTGCGAGCTACAACTGCGTATTCTAAAAGTTTTGGCAGGAATATCGGTCTTAAAAATCGTTTCCTCTTATCTGCAGTGTACTTACTTATGTAATTAACGCAAGATCACCATTTTCCGGCCGGCCGGGGTGGCCTAGCGGCTCTAGGCGCTACAGTCTGGAACCGCACGACCGCTACGTTCGCAGGTTCGAATCCTGCCTCGGGCACGGATGTTTGTGATGTCCTTAGTTAGGTTTAAGTAGTTCTAAGTTCTAGGGGACTGATGACCTCAGAAGTTAAGTCCCATAGTGCTCAGAGCCATTTGAGCCATTTTCCGGTCGTTGACCAGTTTATTCTAAAGAAGTGTTTGAAAATTTACGATTGCGCTGTAGACAATAGACCTTAAGATATCGTTTCATTTGTTCTAAATGTGTGTTCTGCGCTATTGTAGCTATCATAGCGTATTCCATTTAGTTTCCCTCTTCAATAGCAGTGTATACTGTCTGCATATGTCGTGCATTACCACTGTCTTCGACTTCGTTGGTGGCCATAACCTCGACAAAAGTTCGAGACTCCAAGTTCCAAGTAGCTTCAGGAACTTGTAAATGTTATCCAGATTATTTTCTATTTTTCACTTTTTATGACTTGCAGCCATTGTTGCGTAACAGATCTGGAAACACTCAAAGAGCATCAACAAACTTATTTAAAATTATTCGTTTAGTTTTCTGTAAAACGTTGCACTAGCAACAGTGCATCTTCTGCCCCCCCCCCCCCCCCCCCGTGAATATTATACACTCCTGGAAATGGAAAAAAGAACACATTGACACCGGTGTGTCAGACCCACCATACTTGCTCCGGACACTGCGAGAGGGCTGTACAAGCAATGATCACACGCACGGCACAGCGGACACACCAGGAACCGCGGTGTTGGCCGTCGAATGGCGGTAGCTGCGCAGCATTTGTGCACCGCCGCCGTCAGTGTCAGCCAGTTTGCCGTGGCATACGGAGCTCCATCGCAGTCTTTAACACTGGTAGCATGCCGCGACAGCGTGGACGTGAACCGTATGTGCAGTTGACGGACTTTAAGCGAGGGCGTATAGTGGGCATGCGGGAGGCCGGGTGGACGTACCGCCGAATTGCTCAACACGTGGGGCGTGAGGTCTCCACAGTACATCGATGTTGTCGCCAGTGGTCGGCGGAAGGTGCACGTGCCCGTCGACCTGGAACCGGACCGCAGCGACGCACGGATGCACGCCAAGACCGTAGGATCCTACGCAGTGCCGTAGGGGACCGCACCGCCACTTCCCAGCAAATTAGGGACACTGTTGCTCCTGGGGTATCGGCGAGGACCATTCGCAACCGTCTCCATGAAGCTGGGCTACGGTCCCGCACACCGTTAGGCCGTCTTCCGCTCACGCCCCAACATCGTGCAGCCCGCCTCCAGTGGTGTCGCGACAGGCGTGAATGGAGGGACGAATGGAGACGTGTCGTCTTCAGCGATGAGAGTCGCTTCTGCCTTGGTGCCAATGATGGTCGTATGCGTGTTTGGCGCCGTGCAGGTGAGCGCCACAATCAGGACTGCATACGACCGAGGCACACAGGGCCAACACCCGGCATCATGGTGTGGGGAGCGATCTCCTACACTGGCCGTACACCACTGGTGATCGTCGAGGGGACACTGAATAGTACACGGTACATCCAAACCGTCATCGAACCCATCGTTCTAACATTCCTAGACCGGCAAGGGAACTTGCTGTTCCAACAGGACAATGCACGTCCGCATGTATCCCGTGCCACCCAACGTGCTCTAGAAGGTGTAAGTCAACTACCCTGGCCAGCAAGATCTCCGGATCTGTCCCCCATTGAGCATGTTTGGGACTGGATGAAGCGTCATCTCACGCGGTCTGCACGTCCAGCACGAACGCTGGTCCAACTGAGGCGCCAGGTGGAAATGGCATGGCAAGCCGTTCCACAGGACTACATCCAGCATCTCTACGATCGTCTCCATGGGAGAATAGCAGCCTGCATTGCTGCGAAAGGTGGATATACACTGTACTAGTGCCGACATTGTGCATGCTCTGTTGCCTGTGTCTATGTGCCTGTGGTTCTGTCAGTGTGATCATGTGATGTATCTGACCCCAGGAATGTGTCAATAAAGTTTCCCCTTCCTGGGACAATGAATTCACGGTGTTCTTATTTCAATTTCCAGGAGTGTATTTTCGGGCACAGAATGACCTGGTTGAATCGGTTGCAGTACGTAAGCAGCAGGAAATAGCCTCCATTGCAGTGAGCTGAATCTGAATGGAATCTACTGCAAATGGGTGTGTTGGGAGGAACACCAAGAGATATGTACCAGAGACACCTAAAGTATCCAAAGAACTATCCTCTCCCGTGGATACTGTCTCCTTTACACGAAGTACAGGATCTATCAACACACGTCCGCTTGACTGTGAGTGACTTGTCAGCAGTAAGGGTAGCGCTCCCGTACAGGGCACACAAGAACTAGACAGAACTCAGTGTTATTCCCATTCCCCTAATGAATAGTTCGACGCGCTGTCTTCCACTGAGATTGTAACTGAGTCAGTGAGACTTACTTCACCTTTTGGCAAACTTTCTGCGTCCTGTATCAAGTGGAGACAAAGGCAAATTGATAAGATTCCATTAAATGACAGCAGTTCAAATTTACGGCGAATAACATGTCCCACTAGGGAAATGTTCGAAAGGGATGAGGAGGATCTTGTGCAATAGTGTGTGGAAGTCTTTTTCTATATTCCCCGTTGAGGGAACTGCGTGCAACCAACTTCAGATTGTGTCTCATGTTGCAACAAACGACTCCTGTCGTCTCGGGTCTGTGGTCACAGTAGTATCATTCCAGCGACTGACACGGGAAGTTCAGAAACCCAGCTTTGCTCGCGAACTTTCAATGAAGCTCACAATCTGCAGCATCTTCCCCAAAGACTGATCTTGGGCGCCTGGTTCTGATTGAAAGGCGTGAACCATAGACTTAAAAGGTTTTGTGACAAGCTAGTCTGCAACTTAGACCCGTAGCATACGGTTCAGAACGATTGAGTCCCTCACATGCCTCAGGGACGCGACGCGTCCCAGCTTGTTGCCCAGGCAGCTCTGTATTTGGTGCATTTTTTTTTGAAAGACTGGCTTTCTCTCCCTCCAGCCTAGATGAGAATACTGAAAACCCAGCAATAATTGCCGAAGCATTCACAACGAAGTGGTTAGGTTAGGTTAGTGTTGTTTAACGTCCCGTCGACAACGAGGTCATTAGAGACGGAGCGCTAGCTCGGGTTAGGGAAGGATGGGGAAGGAAATCGGCCGTGCCCTTTGAAAGGAACCATCCCAGCATTTGCCTGAAACGATTTAGGGAAATCACGGAAAACCTAAATCAGGATGGCTGGAGACGGGATTGAACCGTCGTCCTCCCGAATGCGAGTCCAGTGTGCTAACCACTGCGCCACCTCGCTCGGTCACAACGAAGTGCCTGAGATGCAAGCACTCCTAAAAATCAGCGGCTCTTACGTAACAGTAGGTACGGAAAGAAGGCCAAAATTGGCAACAGCGAGAATTTTGTATAAATATAAGCGTGCATTGAAAGGAGAGGCTAATGTTAAATTGAGTTCTTGTCACGGCAGACAACAAAATCAAATCCACCAAACTAGAAACTGAAGCTGCTTGCGAGATTGTCTGGGAAACACTCAGCATCAACGGTGGGAATAATTTTCATTGTATAATACGGTCCTTCTATCGCTTCTATCGACCGCCTGACTGCCTTCTTCCCCCCCCCCCCCCTCTGACTCATAACATGTAACCGAAAACCTTATAGAGAACCTCAGCTGTCGAAAATACATGCGAGAGTCCTTCAAGGACTTAGCAGAAGACTTTCTAGAGACACAAGGAAATTCTTGCCATACACTATCTGATCAAAAGTATTCGGTCACTCCTATGTAATACGGACCCGCCAGCAGAGATGGAAATGGGAAGTACAGTGTTGTCAGTAGAAAGCCAGTAACATCGGAATGGATCAGTCAGCAGATCTCACTGACTTCGAAAGTGGACTAGCCATTGGATGCCACTTCAGCAACAAGTCCATTAGGGACATTTCAACCCGTCTGAAGCTGGCCATGTCGACTTTTGGTGATGTGACTGTGAAGTGGAAACGCGAAGGAACAAGTACACCTAAACAAAGACTAGGTGGATCTCACGTACTGACGAGCAGTGCAGAGGGTGCTCGTAAAAAATCTCATGAAATCAGCGAAAGGAGTCACTCGTGAGTTACAAAGTACTACCAGCAGTCCGGTTAGCACAGTGACTGTGCGCGAGGAGTTAAAAATAAGGAGCTATGATGGTCCAGCAGCTCTTTATAAGCCCCGTATTTCTGTAGTCAACGCTAAGTAGCACTTGAGGTGATGTAAAGAACGTTGCCTCTGGACGGTTGATGACTGGAAATAAGTGATTTTGAGTGATAAATCACGCTATACCTTGTGGCAATCCGATGGAAAGGTTTGGATTTGGCGAAAGCCTGGAGAACCTTACCTGTGAACAATGAAGTGCAGAGGAGGCGGTGTTACGGGATGGGGGTATTTTTCGTGGTTAGCGTCTGGTCCCCCTATTACGCCGAGAAAACATTTTTGAAGTGGACTTCCCTTCCCAGACTTACGACTTGAACACCACAGAACACCGTTGGGATGAGTTAGAATGTTGACTTCGCTCCAAACCCCAGTTCCCAACATCACTACATTTTCTGGTATCGGTTATTTGGAAATAACAGGCTGCCATTCCTCCACCTACATTCAGACGCTTCACTAGTAGTGTCCTAAGCACCGTTGAAGCCATCCTAACGCTGAAGTGTGGATGCATCCTGTACTGATGTCCACTAATATGTACCCAGATACTTTTATGCTGTAGCACTGTAATCGACTGTCTATGCTCGGTATTTGTATTTCTATCCCTATTGCTACATTTCATTTTTGGTATTTTCCTTTGTAACTCATTTCCGCTGTCGGTAAGCTTGTTTCCGGCTTGACTGATCAGTAAGTAACAGGCTGTAAGTCTAAAAGTCCGACGATTCAGCCATCAGTCGATCTACGGAGTTACACCTCCGGCTGTGCTCTGTCAAATCCTCCACGGAAAGACACGAGCTGTACCACTCTTAACTTCACTGTCTGAGGGAAAGTATGTGGACATTCCTATGTAATGCGATATTGACGAGCAGATGTAACGAAAGGCGGGCTCCCCCCTCTTAGACAGTATGGACCACATTCGTATTCCCAAACAGATCTAGACATATAAGTCATTGGGATAGTGATCGTTGGAATGAGCAACGAAAAAGTGCGAAGGCTACATAATCTAATATCTGAAGAAAAGAGAGGGGGGAGGAAGAAGAGAAAGATAACGAGAAAGTGGTAATTAGTGACTGCTTTGTGATAGACTTAATTATTTCACAGTGTTGAAAGATCCTACACCGTAGGCTTAAGTTAAAATGGATCAACCATTCAGCGAGAAAATTAATTAACTTTTCATAACTGGGATTCTCAGTCATGTGAAATTTCTTGAAAGACATCATGTTTACCCCAGTGACTGTTAAACGTTTTATTTCCACTAATGCAATTTCTGCCTTAGGCCATTATCAAGTGCAGATATTTTGGCTTTAAGCCATGTCTACTTTATACAAGCTGACACAGCTATATGTCGTTGTCATTTGCTGTTATATACATTCGTAACGCTGCTAAGTAGTGCGAGCACACATGTCCATATATCGAAAAAGACTGTGCTGTTTTACGATACATGGACATGTGTGCTCGCACTACCTAGCAGCGTTACGAATGTATATAACACCAAATGACAACGACATATAACTGTGTCAGCTCGTATAAAATAAACATGGCATAAAGCCAAAACATCTGCACTTGATAATGGCCTAAGGCTGAAATTGCAATAGTGGAAATAAAAAGTTTAACAGTCACTGGTGTAAACATAATGTCTTTAAAAAAAATAGAATAACTGCCGTAGCGACTTTCCGCTAAACTCACACAAAAATCTCTCATCTTTTTAAACACGCGCTAAGAATATTTTTCATTACGACAATGTTGCAGATTTTACGTTTTTTATTCTCTCGGGCCGAGACCCATTTTCAAATCATCGTAACGTAGTCAAAAATTGTATTTCCGAAGACGTGAAAACCATGTCAAAAATGTGCAACGAACAGTTACAGCGCATACAGATGCAACTTTGGACTGGTTTTTCGTTGTACTGGTTAACAGCAGTTGCTGACCCACAGCTAAGCCAGCATGCTGAAAGCTCTTAAAGAATATTTTTATTTCGAGCTTGAACATCTGACTAACACACCAGCCTCTCTATTAAGATATCCCATAATACCTAATCTCCTTCTTAGAAAAAATGCAGTGGTGTTGCCATAACGGCGTGATTCACAGCTGCAATAAGACATCGACGATTTCCACGCCCGCTTCTTGTCTTTCGAAGCAAATATTCCGTTTCCAACGATTTCAGTATAATAGCTCCTGAGACAATACCATCTGCATTCTACAGTTCTGTACTGTGAATGACAAAAAAGAATGATTTAAAGAATGCAAATAACATTCTATCAGACGAGAAAGAGTAGAAAGTAGTGTTGTCTGTCCCAAGGGATATGTACTCGTAGCATATATTAATAACGATACTCTCATGTGACAGATCGCCAACGAGAAATCGAAATAATGCAGTGATTGCCGGCCTTAAAAACCACGAACTGGACTGCACGTACAGTAGAATGCAGGTGGGAAGAGCCGCAAGCATGTCCAACGACCTCCGACCGCGTCGACAACTCTGCTCCGTTGCTCTTCATGTTGCCTATCCACCAGGCGCTGGCAGACGTACCCACCGGCACATGCATCTCGGAGTGATCTAACTAACTACATAAACAGGTTGTTTGATGTCTGACAGAAACATGGATAACGTCTCGGAGCAACGTCGCTGTCTCATAAAGCAGAGGTTGCGGATTCGAGTCCCTCCTTGCGCTTGTGACGTTACAGTATGTCTGCTACTATGGTAAGTTTGTTGTTGTGGTCTTCAGTTCGAAGGGTGTTTTGATGCAGCTCTCCGCGCTTATTCGACTCTACGTAACTACTACAACCTACTGTATGTTAATTGGAAGTTGGCTGATCGGCTTTCTAGACATGAATCGCTAGAATTTGGTAAAAATAGGAAGGCGGAGTGGCGAGCCGTTCTCGGCGCTACAGTCTGGAAGCGCGCCGCCGCTACGGTCGCAGGTTCGAATCCTGCCTCGGGCATCGATGTGTGTAATGTCCTTAGGTTAGTTAGGTTTAAGAAGTTCTAAGTTCTAGGGGACTGATGACCTCAGAAGTTAAGTCCCATAGTGCTCAGAGCCATTTGAACCATTTTAGGAAGGCTTCGGCAGATAATCACTTCCCGCGTTGTAGCTAAAGTTGCGTAACTGACACTACTGTGTGAGGTAGACATTGTTGCGTGGTTTACTACTATTCTGTGCATCACTGTTCTGAGTTTCCTTTGTGATTAGTGTACCTATTGTTGAAGTTGTATCTTTATTAAATTATCGGAACTTAAGACTATTTCGATTTCGATTACGAACAGCATTTCAGGAATCTTTACCGCCATGCCTGACTTCTGAATTTGTGTAAACGTGAATCACAGATTAACGTGTATACACTGTGAGAGACAGTCGGGATTTGTTACCCCATGTGGCACCTCAACCTGTGGCAGTCTATACATTCTGGTTTCACTTTCTCCGTTTCGTGCCACTCCCTCCAGCAATCGGCCAACTTACGGTTAACACACAGCATATGGTTTTGAACCTGGTTAATTTATTTAAGCTTAGGTGTCCCTCCGACCAGTACTTTCCATTACGAGGCCACCCAATACTTGATGCTTTGGGATCTATTCTATAAACTGATTCCTTGTCTATACGTACGACAAATTTGTTATGTGTCCAATTCTATTAATTACCTCCCTATTAGTTATTCGATCTACTCGTGTAATCTAAGCATTCTTCCGTAGCACTGCATTTCATAATCTTCTATTTTCTTCTTGTCAGAACTGTTTATTGTCCATGTTTCACTTTTTCAGAAGGCTACGCAGCAAATACCTTCAGAGAATACTTCCTAACATTTATTACAGATTTCTCTTTTTCTGAAATGTGTTCCTTGTTATTACCAGTCCTCATTTTATGTCCTCTCTATTTCCATTCAACATTCTGGCGGTTACACCGATTATTAATGTATCATCATTTCATATATGTAACGGCTTATCTCGCACTGAACATTAACATGTGATCCTGCAATGTTAATCGCTTAAATATATCACCTAGATAAACGTTTTCCCGAATTTTCATTACTCTGCATTAATTATTTTTTGGTGTTACGATTTTTTCCGTCAGTGTAATGTAAATGTCGTGTGACTAGGGCCTCCCATCTGGTAGACCGTTCGACAGGTGCAAGTCTTTAGATTTCACGCCACTTCGGCGACTTGCGCGTCGTTGGCGATGAAATGTTGATGATTAGAACAACACAACTCCCAGTCCCTGAGAGGAGAAAATCTCCGACCCACCCGGGAATCGAGCGCGGGCCCTTAGGATTGACATTCTGTCGCACTGACCACTCAGCTACCGGGGGCGGACAGTGTAATAATACAGCTGCATCTCTTTTCTCCATAGTTCTCTTTAGTTTTTTCTGTAGGCGGTACCTATCTTTCCCCGAAGACCTTCATGCTTCTACTGCATGGCATTTGTCCTCTAGACATTCTGCTTAGCCATTCTGCACTATCAATATAATTTTTTATATGTCTGTATTGCCTTGCGTGTTTCATTTACAGGACTTTCATATTTTCTCCTTTCGTCAGTTAAATTCAGTATCTCATTTGTCATCCGTGGATTTCTGCAGGACCTTGACTTTTACCTATTTTATTCCCTGTTGCCATCCAAATCTTGTCCCTCATAGGTAACCATTCGTCTTGTAATGTATCGCTTTCGCTCTTAAACTCTCAGCTACCTCTCTAACAATATTAGTCGCGTAACTGGACGGATACGAGCCGTACCAACAAGCATTCCTTTTAACTCACGGAATGGTTGGCACAACGGAATCGAAATTACTCCACGGGACAATCTTCCGTCCTTCAGAGTGACGTAAGCAGGCATTCTGATTCTGGATGACCTGCCGAAAAGTGCGTAAGAGGAGAGTGGGAGCTCCCAAGAATTTCGATAAAGATTAAAGTTAAAAGGATTTTCAGAATAAATATACAAACAATGGCCAAAACTGGTACTCTTAAAAAGGTAATAGCTGGGGTGAAAGAGTAAAGCATCGTGATACTATCCATGTAAGAAACAAGACACAGTGAAGTCAGAGGCCATCATTATGCAGAAAGGCAAACCAGGAATCAGAGTGTGAAGGGTGAGACACACATGTTCGTGCTTTGGTAAGTAGGCAAGAGATACGAGGGTGGCGTAGCTGAAGTGAAGAGTAGGTCGGTAGGAATATCAGCTGTGACCACCCGAGCAGGTTACAGTAGTAAAGGGACACGCATCAACTACTGACAAGGACAAGTAAAACAATAAAGTAATAGACAGTTTCTGGGAGGAGCTATATGAAACATTGATGGGTATATCACACAGCCAAGTAAAGATACTAGTAGGCAATTATAACACACAGACCGGAAGTAATAACTAATAGAATGGTATAGTAGGCAAGGCAGCACACCAGTCGAGAAACAAAACCGAGGAAAGTATAACTGAACTCTGTCGAGAACATAAAATGAAACTGATGACAGCGCACTTCAGGTACAAACCGAGTAAGAAAAATGCATGGGTAAACCCATGCACCCGCCCTGTAGAATTCCAGACTGGCCATGCAGCAATCAGTCGGAGAAACGTTGAGAGACCATACACAAACGTCAGAAAGAACACAAAAATAGAACAGAATCACTGTCTTACAGAATTCAAGTGACACTGGATTCGAAACAGGTAAACAGACACAAACGAATAGAGCACCCGAAACATAAAGATAAACGGAGACAAATTAAGATGTAATTAAGCCAAATACGAAGAAGGAATTGAAACATACAATGAATGGGAAGATATGAAGCTGAACATGGGGAAGCAGGCTGAATTATAGGGATAGGAAGAAAAGAAAAAAAAAGCACGGGCGGTGGAAAAAGAACTGTAAGAAAGTAGTAGAGAGCCGCAGGAAAACATATGGAGATTGAGGCAGCAAGAGAGCCCCCATAAAATGGGCGGTTTTCCAACGAGTAAGAACGGAAGCGGCCAGAAAAATGAGGTGAACCAGGAAATAGAAGTTGAAGCATGAACTGAAGAAAATTGAGAATAACTTTAAGAAAAACATTCGAAAAGAGTCTGACTGGATATGGGGGCAGAAAACTTTTTGTAAGAGATAAGAAACCGGAACTGGCGGTTAGCACGAAAGAGAACTGTAGGATACCTACAGAATACTTCCACGATCTGCTGAACCGCAAACTTCTCTGCTGAACCACAAACTACCTGAACAGGAGCTGCAATTGGAGACGGGCACAGAAGAGAGTGTCACGCCTTCCGACTTGAGATGAGGTCGCACAGGCCATAAGCCATGAAAAGAATAACAGGGCAACTAGACAAGATGGGCTAGCAGCCAATGGAGAGATCACAAGGCGGTAGACAATATGGTCATGATTATCTGCTAAATATAGAGGACAAAGAAGTTACCAGAAGGATGGGAGAATCCGATCATACCACCAAAACATAAGGAGGACAAGAACGATGAAAACAACTACAGAGGAATATCGCTACCAGATATCGGTCGAAACTCCTTGGATTTGGAGACTATCAAGCGGGATTTAGGAAGGTAAGAGGATGCACGGAACAGATCTTTACCCTGACACAACTGGTAGGACGTGGACCATTAAGGAACAAAAAGACAGTAGTAACGTTCGTGAACTTCACCAAACCACATGACTCCATCGACAGACATACTCTTGGAAGAACCCTGAATACAGAACTAGACGGCACAACACGAGAACTAATGACGAAAATCGGAAGATAGTAAGTCGAGGTTGAGATTCAGAGAAGCACTCTCGGAAGAGACTGATATCGAGATCACTGCTCCAAAAGGGAGATGGAATGTCACCAATTTTGTTCAACAGTGCACCGGACGAAGTGATCAGACGGTGGATAGCATAGCCAAAAAAATGGGAATACCAAAGATGTACGTGGGGGACAAAAGGACAATAGAGGTGCCTAGCCTTTGCAGAAGACTGTAATGTTGATACATTAAATTGATCTGAAAGCGGTGCTGATATTGAAGACAATAAAAGCGGTTTAAAAGCCGTGAGCTATCTGGGGAAGTTAACCTTGCATTACTGAGCAACTATTTCACCAGGTATCCATTCTAGCTTACCAAATTCCCAACCAGACTAACATTAATTATAATCTTTTAATAGTCATCTTACCATCTTACGACAACCGGTGATATATATATATATATATATATATATATATATATATATATATATATAAAGAGGATTTGAATAAAAAGAAATAAATCAGTTTATATTTGGACATTTATTTTAACACTGATCATTGTTCCGTTAAAATTTCAGCATATCAAACTTAGTTAGGACTGTGAAAATGTGAGTTTGTAATCTTACAAACACACCAAATATGGAGCCAAGATTGGGAGACTGCATACAACATTGTATTCATAAAATAACACACGAAGAACATTGAAACATATGCAAGAGGAAATTAACCACAACCAACCGCTTCAATTTTCACCCAAAGAAGTTACGCAATCTTGTCCATCATGAAATTACTGGTGTACTAAATTCATACTAACTCTCTGTGAAATCTTCCTGAAAAGAATAGCTGAGGGCTACTTTGATGATTACACCACATGCTTCACGTGGTCAACTTGGTTTACACAAAGAGTGTACTCCACAATAATTTTGATAATTAAAATAAATTACATCGAAACGCAATTTACAAAAGAAAAAACCTCGAACTGGTTACTATCGTCTTAATGTTAACCTGATGGGTCAAACAATTGTATAAGCACGTGGTACTGGTCTCACAAAGTACACCCCACGTGGGCTGAACATAAAAAAAAGTTGCTATATTGAAAAATATTGTCAAGACGACACGTTATAATCTCACGCACATTGGCATTTAAGATTGATGATCTTAGTTAGAGTTATGGATCATCAACACGTAGTTCCACTTTACTCACAAAGTAGTGACAAAGCAACTACTGGAAGATATTCTGAACTTCACACTCGAATTACACTGGTTGCAATTTAAGATAACATAAGATATTTTAGATCTAAACCTGAAATAAAGGTGATTAAATTTTCAGTTAGGCTGAACTTAAGAAATCCATTGTCCTACGGACTTAGCAGAGACGCGCTTAGCCAGAGATCTTACCACCTCAAACGCTGGCCGCAGACAGACTGCCGTGGGCCCCTACCGAGGTTACCTCACAGATACAAACGGGAGTGACCAGGGAGGCAACTTCCTATACCAACATGACAAGGGACGGACAGGACCATACCAAGAATAGAAACCTCTTTGCTTTTAGAAAGCGTAGCTACCTGTTCCTACGTTGGTCCTACTGTTCTCTGCCAGCCGCGGTGGTCTAGCGGTTCTAGGCGCTCAGTCCGGAGCCGCGTGACTGCTACGGTCGCAGATTCAAATCCTGCCTCGGGCATGGATGTGTGTGGTGTCCTTAGGTTAGTTAAGTTTAAGTAGTTCTTAGTTCTAGGGGACTGATGACCACAGATGTTAAGTCCCATAGTGCTCAGAGCCATTTGAACCATTACTGTTCTCTAGCAGACTGGCTTGTTTGCTACCATCGAGCATGCAACTAGAAACACATTTGCTCATTCATCCTTTCACACAGAAGTTAAGGGGGATGACAGTATCTTATCATATACAGTATATAAAAGAAAGCGGATGTAGGTTCCATATGAGACTGTGTGACATGAATTACATATAAACTGTGTTTTAAAGTGTAGTAGTGCGACAGATCGTTCTTGTTTATGTGTGAAACTAACGCGTTCCACTGCTCAGTCTCCTCCCATATAGTCAGAAACACCACAGTAAATTTAGAAGTGGAATGTATGCCGTAAATGACAACAGTTTTAAGAAATTAACATGAAAGGAATCCAACAGACAGCTTTCAAGACATACTGATAGAAGAAGATGCAAAGATACAACTATATTACTGTAGCGATGGACCAGTGTTTGGAGTTCTCACCAAGCAGAAATGGCAACAGACATAGAACGAATGCAGAAGAGCGCTGATAGGATTATTGAACACATATTGCCCATACCAAAATGTAACGAAGTTGCTCAGAATATGTAAACGGGAATAACTGGATGAAAGACAGTATTGTTCCCTCGAAACGCAACTTTGGGAACATCGCAGTCCAAGAAAGTCTGTGTGTCCGTGCTGCTCGCGGACTATATATCGGGTGTGTCTCCCATGGGTCGTCAGGCGCATTTTCTCTGTTGTTTTAGAAGATATTTGCAATTTCGTTCTTGCAGTGTGTAGCTGGAGTTAGGCCAAATAAATACGGCTCATTATGTCTCTCAACGGAAAGCGCCGGTTGGTTACGCGTTAGAAACAAAATTATTTTTAGAGCGAATATTTACGTGCCCACTCGACAGTCTGGAGCAATATTAGTTTTATCGATACGTGTTAACAGGGACAGTAAAAGACGAAGAATAACCATTATTCCAGCAGCGAATGAGCAGCGCCTCTACTTGGTGGTAGCAGATTCGAACCTGCGACCGTAGTGGTCGCGCGGTTCCAGACTGTAGCGCCTAGAACCGCTCGGCCACTCCGGCCGGTAAAACACGTATCACAATGTGGTATGAGTAGTGCTGTGACAAAGAAGTCTACCGAGTTCTAAGACGCGAAGTTACTATTATGCACATTAGGAAAGAAATACTGATATGACATATAGACAGCTAGAAGGCGAATGAATGTAGCGTCCCTCGACATTGCATAAGTAACCTCGCTTACCATAGATGGCGTCTGAGTGGTGGCGCTGTAGCCCATAGTATAGCATAGTAAACAGTTACTTATTAAGAAGATTTTTTTTCGGTAAGAACAGATAGTTACACAAACACAAAGTTGTGCGTATTTCATGCTAACATACAGGCAATGTAAAACGTATTTAGCACAAATGGCCAAACAGAAAAAAGTAAAAAGGTGAAACCTACGCATAAAGTCGTAGTTACGAAGTAACTAGTTTTATTTGACGCGATTTGTACGTCGCAAATAATCTTTGTCGTGTGTGCTCCGTTTAGTGCACTGTTTTTTTTTAGTTGTGTCGTTCTGGTATGGGCTTTTGATACGTCACCTACCTTTATCTTGTGCTTGTGACACCGATGTATTTTATGTGCTTCACCCATCGTCAAAAGCGTTTTTATTTTTATGTGGACCTTTTTTAACTGAGTCACACAATGAACGTCTCCGTGTCGGCATATTTTCAAAAAATAAATGGTTCAAATGGCTCTGAGCACTATGGGACTCAACTGCTGAGGTCATTAGTCCCCTAGAACTTAGAACTAGTTAAACCTAACTAACCTAAGGACATCACACACATCCATGCCCGAGGCAGGATTCGAACCTGCGACCGTAGCGGTCTCGCGTTTCCAGACTGCAGCGCCAGAACCGCGCGGCCACTTCGGCCGGCTGGCATATTTTCAACCCCTATTGTCTCCTCCCTTATTATGTTCCCCTTTTTATCGCCTTATTATGTGTTTCGTTTCATCTTTTCTAATAACTGTTATGTCTCTCGGATAAAGAGCGTCGGACTGTGCCACTGACAGCCCTCCCCTGCCCATATGGGGCAGGGGTATGAAATAACAGTAAAGAAGGAAATACGTCACAAATAAAACGGAAGAAATTACATTTATGCTAGTGAGAAATATAAAAGTGAAATTAAACTAATAGTTCATCAAAAATTCTGAAAACTATTGTCTGATACTTGTTACTTGTTCAGTGATTACACTATTGGGGTTATTAAGACTATGAGCATAAATTTAAAGATCTCTTAGAATGTCCAAATCACTGTCCGAAACGAGTTATCAAGAGTTCCAGTAAGATCTAGTGACTACTTTTTGCAACCTATCAGCTTTTTTAGAATAATAACAAATATCATTGGAAATGTTCGCACTCCACACTCACAACTTTCAGTCGCAGTTACAGTACTGTATGAATACACGATTGCAGGATAATCGCAAGAAGCAGTTACTTCCATACAATATCTGTGAGTAGCGTACTGAGGGATTTGAAGTGGAACGGCCATATAAAGCTAATCGCACGAAAGGAGATACTAGACTGAGATTTCTTTGAAGACTTCTCAGGAAATGTGGTCCGTCAACAAACGAGCTCGCTTACAAAGCCCTCGTTCGACCAATATTTGAATTTTGCTCGTCAGTATGGAATCTGTACCGGACAGCATCGACAGATGAAGTAGAGAAGACCCAAAGAAGAGCAGCGCGTTTCTTTACAGGTTCATTTAATAAGCACGAAAGCGTCATGGAGATGATTAAGCAATTCCAATGGCAGACACTGCAGAGTAACGTTCTATGTCACGGTATGGTTTACTGTTAAAGTTCCGAGAGTATGCGTTCCTAGAAGACTAAAGAGATATATTGCTTCCTCCTACGGATATTTCTCGAAAAGACCACGAAAATTAATTCAGAGAGATTCCAGACTACGCAGAGGCTTACCGGCAATCGTTCATCCCGCGAACCATTCTTGGTTGGAGCAGGAAAGGGGGGAAGTGACAATGGTTCACAAAACGCCCTCAGCCACACACCGCTAGGTGGATCGCGGACTATAGACGTAGACGCAGACGCAGATATTTGTATAGATCGGATAATAAACTCCTATGAATGTCCGCATCTGCAGAAATTCTGAAAACTGGAGTCACGGGTAACGACATAGGTTATCGTCTACAGGGATACTACGAACTCTAATTGACTGGATGGTATTCTTATGATTTGAAACATTATGGAACAGCCTATAATTTGACTGTAAAAATGGCACCCGTTTCACCGTAATACCAAGCCGATTCCATTCTTTTGTCCGGTCCCTATCTTTCTCACTTTAACAGCCTTTATACCGTCGTCGATAGTTCGCTGTTTCCGCGACGTGGCGGATGTCGCCACAACCCCAGTCAACGCGAGGGAAGTGTGTTGCGGACGCCATCTGTCTGCATTCGTGTAAAGTCTGTGGTTTGCTGCGTTATCGTTTCTTAGCTGTTTGTGTGTCGTATTTTCTGTGGCGGAGATCGGTAACCAAAACTAAATATATCAATATAGGGCTACTGTAAACGATTCATTCGTTTTCAAAGCTCTTTTTTTCCGAAGTATAACATGTACAAATATGATTAATGCATGATTAAAATACTAAACTCACCAAGTTTGCATTTTGCACTCTACAGATGTTGTATGAGTGCCCCTCTGGCCAGATGACACACGTGGAAACGGTAGTCAAGGTCGTTCCATAAATTCTGCATCTACATCTAGTACATATTCCACAAACCACAGTACGCGAAGCAGAGGGTACCCTGTAGCACTATTAGCCATGTCCTGTCCTGTTCCACTCGCAAATAGAGCGAGGGAAAAACGACTATCTATATGCCTCCGTAAGAGTCCTATTTTCTCTTGTCTTCGTGGTCCGATTGGCTGCAGCAGAATATTTCTGAAATCAGCTTCAAATGCCGGTTCTCTAAATTTTCTCAGCAGTGGTCCTCGAACAGAACGTCGCCTTTCCTCCATGGATTCTCGTTTGAGTTCCAGAATCATCTCTATAACATCCCAGTGTTGCTAGCATCTACAGGTAACAAGCCTAGTAGCCCACCTGCGACCATCTTCGATGTCTTCTTTCAATTCGACCTAAAGTGGATCCCAAACAAACAAGCAGTACTCAAGAATCGGTTGCACTAGTGTTCTATATGCGGTCTTTCTACATCCTCAACCAAGCTTTCCTAAAATTCTTCCATTGTCGTTGACGTAGCAACATCCTGTCAGTGGTCATCAGAGCAGCATTGATGCGTTCTCCAGGGTTCATGGCATACGGGGTGTAGTGTCACCGCCAGACACCACACTTGCTAGGTGATAGCCTTTAAATCGGCCGCGGTCCGTTAGTATAGGTCAGACCCGCGTGTCGCCACTATCAATGATTGCAGACCGAGCGCCGCCACACTACAGGTCTAGAGAGTCTTCCTAGCACTCGCCCCAGTTGTACAGCCGACTATGCTAGCGATGGTTCACTGACAAATTACGCTCTCATTTGCCGAGACGATAGTTAGCATAGCCTTTAGCTACGTCATTTGCTACGACCTAGCAAGGCGCCATTACCAGTTACTATTGATGCTGTAAAACATGTACCGTCAAGAGCGATGTTCACCAATTATGGATTAAAGTTAAGTATTCCAGAAGCTACGTCCGTTTTTTGCTAGTCTCAATTCCTTGTCCTGTTCCAGACCTCACGCCAGCTTGCGTGAGCTTATACGCGTGCCTTTCGGCTTCCTCATAGTGGATTGGCTGTCTTGCCAATCCACAACACGGGGTACATAAACGGGGTCTTTAATGTATCCCCAAAGGAAAAAGTTACAAGACGTTTGGTCAGGCGACCTAAAGGCCCAAGGGAACGAAGCTGCATCATCTTCGCCAGTATGTCCAGCCTAGCGATGGGTCGTTTAGGTAGCGATGTACATCGATGCTCGAATGAGAGGATGTCCTGTATTGTTCGAAGATGAAATTCTCGGAATCAGCAGTCAGTTATGGAAACCTCCACACCCGCAACATACTAAGGTAAGAGGTACCCGTCACATTCTTCTCACAGAAGAAAAACGGCTGCTGTAGCTTCGACTGTGACGTTGCTCAGAGGGCATTAACGTTTGAAGAATCTGATTCATGCGCCACAACTTCATGAGGATTTCGTTGCCCCACACTCTCACATCGTGGCGATTAATCCTCAAGGGCTTCCTGCACTGTGATGCAAAACTGAATCTTTTGATTCTAATTATTTAATTAATCTGATTGAAACGTAACCGCCGTCGCTAACTCTTCCACACACATCGCTGCGGTATTTCAAGTTCGTGGCTTTCGCGGACCGTTACTTTTTTTTGGACTGCGCACGAAAGTTTTCCTCACCCTCTCCATGGTCACATCTGGCACACTTGATCAACCGATACTTTTCCGTTTACAGAGACAATCAGCGACACTAAATTGTCCATATCAATGCTATGTTTATATGACCATTCTTTCCTTAAGATCCACATTGTACTGTAACTGATAAGCACTTGCATATTCCAGCACGTCAAAACTTTTTCCTTCCTTTACCGCCATTTTGTGAAGCCACTGCACTCGTAACGGTAACAATGCGAACTCAGTTTACGGTTCTATTCATGCATCAGTCATATATGTACATGTAATTCTTTGGAAAACAGAGGACTCTGAAAACAAATGAAACATTTATGGTAGCCCTGTACTTATTATTATTGAATACCGCTTGTAGGTGAACTCCATATGAAATTATTAATTACTGCCATCTGAAAACTTAATTCTATGAATGTGTGACAGTGTGGTGTTTTATAATTTAACTTAGTATGTATGTAAGACTGTCTGTCCCTTTATGACAATGACCTGAGGAAAAAATGAAAGCAGCATCCACCACGGTAGCGTCACGTCTTGGCTAACACTTCTCCGTAAATTTTTGAGCCGAGTTGACGCCAGGCTTGGGCACAGGTTTTATTGACACTTCAGCATTATTTACACGTTCTTACTTGTGGTGAGTGAACTTTTTAAAAAATTTTAACTTTTGAATTTTCGGAGTCTTGAAGCCTGACAATGCACACTACCTGACAAAAAGAGTGAAGTGAGTGATCAAACAAAATAAAATTCCGCGGGCTAAGAGGGTATGTTATTACAGAGATTTCAAAACCGAATCAAATTTACCATGAACTTGACAGTGAGTCCACTTATCAGTATGTCACTGAACCCCCTCTGCCTGGATGCAAACACTGATTAGTTTGGGAAGGTTGTCATAAGGCCTCTGTATCCTCTCCTGAGGCTCCTGTAACTGGACCTTGATATCCTGGACACTGGCGCTAAGACGGAATTGACATCCGAGCTGGTACACCCATGTTCCATCAGGGACAGATCTAGGGATCTTGCTGGCCTCGTGGCAACTTCAACGTCATCTGTAGACGAGCATTGTCTTGTTGAAAAATGGCACTACGTTACTGTCACATGAGAGATAACACCTGAGGATGGAATGTGTCCATTGTGACATTAAGAGTTCCCTCAGTCTTTACCAGCCGTGACTTGAACTCATATATGATGGTTGCCGACATTCTGACCTCAGGAAGTAGCACCGCTGTGTATCTCCAAAACATTGGAAGAATGGCATCTGTACCCAGTTCGCAGCCGTTATCGCCAATCATGGTTCTCCTGGGTTCTGCAAAACTTCGATGCATCGCTGAAAACATCGCGACGCCATTCAACATTAGTTGATGCTGCCCGGTTACAGCAGCACTCCAAACGCAGACGTTTGTGTTGTGGTGGCAACGGCAATCTTGGAACAGCAATGCTCCATCTCGGTTGTTGCTAGTCTCTACCAAGTAGTGCGGGAAATGCAGAATGTTACAGGGAGTTTTGTGTTAGCACAAGAGCCAACACCGTTTTACGAGTAGAGGCCGAAATGCACCCGTTTTAGCTCACGCAGGCTGGCGTGAGGAGAGAACTATACTGACATGAGGTCTGGAACATGACAAGGAATGAGAATTCGGAAAGCGGACGTAATTAGTTTGATACTTAACATTAATCCATTAATGATGAACGTCGCTCTTGACAGTACATGATTCACAATATTATCTGTTCAGAATACATTCTTGAAGATAGTAATTATAGTAACTGAATATGGTGCCTTGCTAGGTCGTAGCAAATAACGTAGCTGAAGGCTATGCTAAACTGTCGTCTCTGCAAGTGAGAGCGTATGTAGACAGTGAACCATCGCTAGCAAAGTCTGCTGTACAACTGGGGCGAGTGCTAGGGAGTCTCTCTAGACTAGACCTGCCGTGTGGCGGCGCTCGGTCTGCAATCACTGATAGTGGCGACACGCGGGTCCGACGTATACTAACGGACCGCGGCCGATTTAAAGGCTACCACCTAGCAAGTGTGGTGTCTGGCGGTGACACCACAGGGAGTCCATTGCTCTTGGATGGTAGGAGCACATGTGAAGGAGTTACGATATGCTCGACATAGCCGGCCGCGGTGGTCTCGCGGTTCTAGGCGCTCAGTCCGGAACCGCGTGACTGCTACGGTCGCAGGTTCGAATCCTGCCTCGGGCATGGGTTTGTGTGATGTCCTTAGGTTAGTTAGGTTTAAGTAGTTCTAAGTTCTAAGGGACTGATGATCTCAGAAGTGAAGTCCCATAGTGCTCAGAGCCAGTTGAACTATTTTTTGCTCGACATGGCGATCGCCCCTTGTAGTAGGCAACCTTGGCAACAAGTACGCGTGTCCTCACGTTCCTACGCAGTCCGTCATCGGCCACTGGCACATCCGAATGCCCCACTAATCTGAATATTGCACGATTCGACCAGCCGGTTGCCTCACACCAGTACGCCGCACTTCTGTGTCCTTCACAGTAATCCCGCAACATCTAACGCTCTTCACACCTCGCATACTACTCTATTGAGCCAGATTACTACACTAAACATAAAGAGCACTCTCGTGACCGCCCTGCAGTGCGCCCAAACTGCCGTGGCCGCTAGATGCGCAGTGAGCGTGGGGAGAGCGGCAGTGGTGAGCGGTCGCTCAGAGCGATGCAGGGCAAATGCCGACCGCTGGAGAGGAAGTGCCGTTCTAAGCTGAAGCCTACGTTTACAGTTTTGGTAAATATTAAATGGGCCCTCCACGCCCACACTTGCGTGGTGACTATTCAAAAAGATCTGTTATCTCTTCTTTGTATACTATCTAAAAAAAAGTTCCTCCAAAAACGCAGAAATTTATTTTTGTGTGGTTTGTTAATCATTTATAACTTTCAGTTAAGAGTCGCAAGTGGGGAACTTTGAGTAAACCCTACACATTTCTCTTGTTGCCATGTTAAAATTTGCTTCTGTTGCCAAAACTCAGCGGAGTTTACGTGATCTCACCTTACTAACATGTGCAGATGCCTTTGCGAGAGAATTCTGAAACTGTGGTCTAATTAAGTTTATTAACTGAGGAACTGAGGAAAAGTAAAGTCAGCGTCTTACGGAAAAGCATATCCTCGGTTCAAAATAAACGCTTAATGGCTTCACTTATGTTGTTCCAAACCCATAGCATTTCTCGTTTCACCAGCCATCGATGTCGGTTAAAAATTACATTCTTTCATCAGAAAAGTCTGTAGTTAGTGGAATAACATGGTAAATAATTATGTTTTGCGTAATAACGATCCGGCAAAATACTCTTCTCTTTGTGTGTTATCATTTGCCAAATTCTCATTTCGATGTCTTAGACCAGGGCCGGCCAAACGCTGCACAGTGTGCAGACGTGCGGAAGTGCTGCACATGTGCGCACGTGCGCGACAGGGAGCGACAGCGACATCTGTTATTAGACATGTGTCCTAAATGAACGGCGGCGGCTCCATTTCCCTGTTTATGTGGTACAAGCAAGAGGAAAATTGGTCATTAAACCGATTGTTTCAATGTACACTTATATTTAGGGCTTTTTTTAAATGTGTGAAGGGCTACGCTCAGCTGAAGTCGATAAAACATAACATTCATCTAACTGTCGGTTATTATGCAGATTTCAGATGTAACTGATGAAACAGATAGCAATAATGGTATTGAAATAACAGGTGATCATCGAGAGATCTGCGGTTATCATTCTGTTCAGAGGTGAGTGAGACAGAAATTATGTGGATGTAACTGAGGGCACCGAGAATTAGTTATAAGAAACCTTGCATTAGTTTAATGTTATTTGAAATCATGACTAAGGTTCGTTGGAAGTCGCTAAGTGCTCTCTTTCTTAAATACTAGCTCAAAAACATTACGCGTATTTACGTGCCGTCAGTCAAGCTGCCTTAATAAAAACCCACGGTTGTTAACTGTATTAAATGTCTTACTGGGTTAAACTGTTAACATAAAAGTAGATGTCTCAATGAGTAAACTGTGACAGTATTTTAAATGTTTAATACGCGAAATATCTTCCCTTGGTTGGCTTGCAAGCTGTGGAAAGAGCACTAGAATGCGCCGGTACAGAGTATCCCAGCAAGTGGATAAAGCGACATCTGTGCGTAGAAACATGCACTACATGAACGTTGACGGCTGCGGCGTGCACGCTGTGACCCGGAAGTTGCACATGTGTACGAGCACCGCACGCGAGCAGAATTTCTGGCCGGCCCTGTCTTAGACCGTATATGAAATACGAGGAATATAGTGGATATTTCGCTCTGACTTTATCATTGGCGCAGTGCGATAATGAGAGCGTTACGTTATATCAATTTTCTCGAAATTGGTGATTGATAGAGACCTCCAACCAAGTGTAAAGAAAAATTCAATATTTTAGCTAAATACAGAATATTATGCACCAGACGCAAAATCATTGCGAACCTATTTTACTTTGCAAAATTTTCCGAATTTCGCGCAGTGTATGACGTCCACGTACATATCACAATAACCATGACCATTAACGCCAACAGCCTTGCCGCAGTGGTAACACTGGTTCCCGTCAGATCACCGAAGTTAAGCGCTGTTGAGCTGGGCTATCACTTGGTTGGGTGATCATCCGGTCTGCCGAGCGCTGTTGGCAAGCGGGGTGCACTCAGCACTTGTGAGGCAAACTAAGGAGCTACTTGATTGAGAAGTAGCGGCTCCGTTCTCGTAAACTGACATACGGCCGGCAGAGCGGTGTGCTGACCACATGCCCCTCCATATCCGCATCTACTGATGCCTGTGGCCTGAGGATGACACGGCGGCCGGTCGGTACCATTGGGTCTTCATGGCCTGTTCGGACGGAGTTAGAGCTTATGACCATTAACGAAGTGATGGGCACCGCATAATGAACCTGACATATAAAGCTAGAAGTAAAGCAAAATTGAATTTTTTTACCGACTAGTTTCTGTACTATCGTTTGAGAAAGATTGCAGGACGCGCTCGTCGATTCTGTCATCGCCGACCGGCCAAAAGGTGGCAAACGCCTGTCGGGCTCCCCTTCTGAACAAATGAATGAACTCGCTCTGCTCTTTGGACGAAAACTAGTCACTACGCGTCGGTCACTGTATCTTGCGCGACCTGTACCCGTCACAGACAATTGCAACTTTAATTGTTCATACATCTGTCAATTGTGTGTTAATGTACGAAGTTGTATTGAAATTGGGGCCATGTCTGCTAGAGCTTCAGTTTTTTCTCCAGGCAGTTCATTAAAAAAAAAGAGTCGTCTGACTAGGGCCTCCCGTCGGGTAGACCGTTCACCGGGCGCCAGTCTTTTGATCTGACGTCACTTCGGCGACTTGCTATGAAATGATGATGATGAGGACACCACAACACCCAGTTCCTGAGCGGAGAAAATCTCCGACCTAGCCGGCAATCGAACCCGGGCCCTTGGGATTGACATTCTGTCGCGCTTATCACTCAGCTACCGGGAGCGGACGGGCAGTTTATTACAAGTACCTCTTATTTTTACCTTCCTTTGATTTTAATTTCAGATGTGATGACGACAGTAGATTAAACTACGTTCTAAATAAAGGAATACGAGGGCGTGCTGCAAAATAATGCCTTGGAATTTTTAATCTGAAAACTCTTACTGCTTACAAACGTTACTAACATTCTGTATCTTTATTCTTCACCACTACATATCTGCAGTCCTCTGACGCTACAGGGCTCCAAATTGTCGGGTGTAACATGGCGGTCTGTAACGTAACTATGTCGGTGCGTGAGAAACAGCATGCTGTAATAGGATTCGAAATCCGGAGAGTTGATCCAAACATGAAGCACCCTCTCCTTCAGCACGACAATGCCAGACCACACACGAGTGCCGTTACATCTGCAACAATCCTACGCCCTCGAATTTCATCTCTTTCCAGAACTTAATGAACACCTTCGAGGACTTCACTTTGATAGTGGTGAAGCGTTGCAAGCGGAAGTGAGATCGTGGTTCCGTCAACAAAACCGAGCGAGGTGACGCTGTGGTTATCAGTCTGGACTAGCATTCGGGAGGACGACGGTTTGAATCCGTTTCCGGCCATCCAGATTCAGGTTGTCCGTGATTTCGCTAAAACACTCCAGGAAAATGCCGGGATGTTTCTTTTGAAAGAGCACGGACGATTTCCTTTCCAAGTCTCGGAAGTTTCCGAGCTTGTGTTCCGTTTCTGATGGCCTTGTTGTCGAATGGACGTTAAACCATTGTTCCGTCGAAAAAGTCAAACATTCTACAGTGACGTTATTAACGAAGTGGTCTCCCGTTGGGAGAAACGTGTTCGTCACCAGGGAGACTATGTTAAGAAACAAATTTGCAAACATGAAGATTAAAGATTTAGAATGTTAATAACGTTTGTTTTATTTAAGAAGCCTTAACAGTTCACTCCATCTTCAGGCCACGAGTGGCCTACCGGGACCATCCGACCGCCGTGTCATCCTCGGTGGAGGATGCGGATAGGAGGGGCGTGGGGCAGCACACCGCTCTCCCTGTCGTAAGATGGAATTCTTGACCGAAGCCGCTACTATTCGGTCGAGTAGCTCCTCAATTGGCATCACGAGTGTGAGTGCACCCCGAAAAATGGCAATAGTGCATAGCGGCCTGGATGGTCACCCATCCAAGTGCCGACTACGCCCGACAGCACTTCGGTGATCTCATGGGAACCGGTGTATCCACTGCGGTAAGGCCGTCTTAACAGCTCATACATAAAAAATTCGGAGGCATTATTTTTCAACACGCCCTCGTATATTAATTGATCACTGCCTTTCAAACTAGCGCCCTCCAGGTTGTGCTGTCTACACCAACATCTACACCCCTACTCCGCAAATCTACTTTGTACCGAAGGATATTTTGTGTACCACTCTCATTTTCCGCGTTTCCTGTTCCATTTGCGAATGGTGCGGAGGAAGGGCGATTATTGGTAAGGCTCCATGTGGGATCGATTGTCTCTAATTTTATCATCATGGTCATTTTCCGAGGTGTATGAAGAAGGGAGAAATATGTTGGTTCAATATTTTCGGAAACTAATTTCCCGGAATTTTAACAACACGCCTCGTCTCGTTGCAGAGCGCCTCTCTTGTAGCATCTGGATTTGGGTGAGCATTTCCGTGACGCTTTCGCGCTTACTAAATGAATGTGTGACGAAACACACTGCTCTTCTTTGGAACTTCTCTTTCAGTTCTATCCGATACGGTTTCAAGACTGACTAGTAATATTCAAATTCTGGTAGAATGAGGGTTTGTGTCCGACGTCCTGTTTGCTAGAAACCATTCCATCCAATCAACAGCTGGTCTGATATTCCGCACGATCGTATTCCGTTCATTGGACGAAACTGCGAAACTGTATCGAATGCCTTACGGAAGGATACGGCAGGACTCTGCGCGCCAGTGTATTCTGGTTTCTGGGCCTCGTGGACGAATAGAACGAGCCGGAGTTGTTTCAAATGGTTCAAATGGCTCTAAGGACTATGGGACTTAACATCAGAGGTCACCAGTCCCCTAGACTTAGAACTACTTAAACCTAACTAACCTAAGGACATCACACACATCCATGCCCGAGGCAGGGTTCGAACCTGCGATCGTAGCAGCAGCGCTGTTCCGGACAGGCTCCTAGAACCACTCGGCCACAGATGCCGGCCATCGTTGTTTGCGAAACCCATCTTGGTTCCTGCAAAGGACACTCTAGGTCTCCAGGATGTATATTCTCCACGAGAATAAAATGTGTCCTTAATTCTAAATCAGATTGTCGTGAGCGATATACGTCTTCAACGACCGTCCTGAAAACAAGTATAGCCGTATCGGCGTGTAACCACAGCTGGCATCGCTACCGCAGCACGTTGCGTAGGTGTCGATTAGTAAGGATGCCGTAATCAGTACCTGACATAGTGCTACGTTTGGCTCCACCAGCTGCAGCAGATGTGGCGTGCTGCTGGGAGGAGACTGCGTGGCGGCGGCAGCGCGCAGTCACGCATCCCGTACGCAGGCGAGCACGCACGCACGCGGCAGAGCAGCGGCCGGCGGAGGCGCGGGTCAACGGCCCATCCGGCGGCCCAAACACCTGCTGGCGCGGCTCCTCTGTTGTTCCTCCGCCTACCCGCCGGAATGCGCCGCCTAGCGGTTAACACGGCGGGCGGCTCCTGCCGGCCCCAACCATCGCGCGCAACGGTCCTGCACGGCCGGCAGGCCGCTCATCTGCGCTGCGGCCACATTCGCAGACTGTCCGCCGATCCTCAAAATTACCATCTGGGAATTCTGCTTTAACTAATTTGTGACGCTTCCAGTGTTCTTATTGTTGTGGTCTTCAGTCCGAAGACTGGTTTGGTGCAGCTCTCCATGCTGCTCTACCCCGTGCAAGCTTCTTCATCTCCGAATAACTACTGTACAACAACCCACATCCATTTGAACCTGCTTGCTCTAATCATCCATTGGTATCCCTCTACAAACTTAGCTCCCCACACTTCCCTCCGTTGCTAAGCTGACAATTTCTTGATGCCTCAGGATGTGTCTATCAGTCTGTCCCTTATCTGTTCAAATTGTGCCATAAATTTCTTTTTCCGTGACTCGATTCAGTACCTTCTCATTACATCAAGAAGAATTCCCCTAACTACTGGTAAAATTATTGTTTTATTGAAACACAACTGGTTTCACAACCTAAAGCCGGATCATCAGGTGCAGCCCACATGATAATATGGCTACGTGGGGTTTCCTATCGCGGAGTTTCCAACAAGGGTGCAGCAGGTAGCGAAGCTGTCCCGAGCAACTGGTTCCCTAACGAGGTGTTTGCGAACCGAGCCTTCCCCACTGCTTGTCTACCCCAGTCGCTCACCCTCAGCGCAGGTGGTGTCACTGTTGCTCAGACAGTGTCGTCGTCGATAGCTTCCGTTCTGTGCGTTTTCTTATACGACTTCTGTCCTATGCAGTGTACACGATGCAAGTGATAACAACAACGAAAGGGAGGCCGTGTCTTATCAAGGATGGTCATCGCTACCGTATTTACAGGAAAAATGAAGAACATATGAACTGGATGTGCGTCAATTATGAACGGAGTAAGCGCAAAGGGCGTTTAAAAATGGTGAAATCGCTACACAAAAGCAACATTCTTGTTCACCTGACAAAACAGTTGTGGAGATAAAGAAAAGACTACATAATTGCAGAAAAAAAGTTCGTCAAGAAAAGACAGTGCCTGTAGCTCAAATTTTTAAGCAGGAATTTCAAGATTTGAAAGATACAGGATTAAAATTCGTGTTATATATTCCGAATTATGACAGCTCCAAGACTCAACTGTGTAAGGCGAGAAGAGGAGCTATTGGGACAACCCAGAACCCTGGCTCTAGTTCGGAAATTCACCTTAGCGAAGACCTTTTGAAATTAACGGAAGGTAATAGTTTTTTGAAGATTGATGATGGCTCTGATCCAGGCTAGAGACTTATAGTATTTGCTTGTGAAGAAGCAGAGAAACTCCTTTGTGACAACGGAACTGTACTTATGGATGGGACAATTGACAGCTGTTCGAAACATTTCAAGCAATTATACACAATCCACGTCGACATCGGAAGTACAGAAGAGGCAACTAAGATATTTACTGTTTTATTTACTTTGCTGCCAGACAAAAGTCAAAATTCATATGAAAGACTTTTTTCTCTATTGAAATCTAAGATGCCTGGGTGGTCACCAAAAACTGCAGTGCTAGATTTTGAAATGGCTACAATTAAAGCAATGAATTCAGTGTTCCCTGAAACACAACTTTGCGGTTGTAATTTTCACTTTAACCAGTGTCTGTGGAAGTAGATACAGAAACTGGGATTAACGAAATACTACAGTGATAGGGAGGAAGTCAGATTATTTCGTCGCAAGCGTGCTGCAGTGACACATCTTCCACTTAACACTGTCGATGAAGCGTGGATTCTAATAATGGAACAAATGCCCAGTGGAGAGAAGTTCACAGAATTTGCAGGCGGTATGTTTGATCAGTGGATGGAAAATCCTAATATACCTATTAAAGATATTTAAAATCTCTAGCCTTTTTACAAAAAATTGAATAAGAAATTACCATTGATAAGAAAAAAGGTTATCAATTTGCTACTGTAATGTTGAACAACAACAATAATAACAAAAATAAACAACAAAAACAACCAAAAATAAATAAAAATAAATAAAATGAAAAAATGAAAAGAAAACATTTAAACATGCCTACGTACTACGTGCTTAGCCAGTCCTAAACCTGGATAAATTGTGAAGGGATGTTCTTATTTTCATGTCATTCGGAAAGTTCACAGTTAAGATATTTATTTCTAGTTGGAAACACGAGCGCCACCACGGACGGGGTCTAGAGATTCGAAAAGTTGGATGATAAAAGATTTAACATGATGTTCTGTGTGAAAAATTCTGGAATTTGCTGTGGGCCTTAAAAATATTGTTGTTTCAAAACGGTATGTGTAAATACAGCACACATTTTACCAATATCAATAATTTCGCAAAGTTAACTTGCCGATTCTGGAGTTTCGTCATATATGTCATACGAAACCAATTATTTGTATTTGGCGGATCTCATTCACAAAAGTACGCTTTTAACGGTATTTCTAAAGTTGTAATACAAAATCTGCTATTTATTGAATTTTTTACTCAACAAAACTATAATTTTACTTGGTAAATTTCTTAAATAACATGATCACTCGTCCTGTGAAGCTTCCGGAATTTTTGGTGAGGAAGGCGGAATGAGGACTCAGACAGCTGGTTGCCCACTTTTCTGTCAGAGTCTTTTATGCATGATCATATTTGCCTTTATTGTGCTACAACAGGAGCATTTTTCAGCTAATTATTATGTAGTTCATTTTATAAAGATGAAATTCCAACTAGATGAACTTTGTTGGAGTCATCTATATTAGGCAACGAATTGTATCATCTATAGACATCATGAACAACACTCTGGTTATCGAGACTTTATATGCCGCGTCTAACCTTAGGAAAATATTCTGTAATTTCTTTCAGATGAACACTCCCATTGTCGCGTAAATCTTTATCTAATTACTAACAGTAAACCCGACGTTGCCTGGATATTTATTCATCCCAGTTTTATGTCAGTTCATCCCCTCATCTCTCTTGTTCATTTAGTCCTATCTCGCCTCTCTATGCACCTCCTCCTTCCGCCCATCTGTCTCTCTTTCCATCTCCTCCATGTTTATGTCAGTTCATCCCCTCATCTCTCTTGTACATTTAGTCCTATCGCGTCTCTCTATCCACCTCCTCCTTCCGCCCATCCGTCTCTCTTTCCACCTCCTCCATCTGGCCCCCTCTCTCACAACGCTTCAAAAATGGTTCAAATGGCTCTGAGCACTATGGGACTTAACTTCTGAGGCCATCAGTCCCCTAGAACTTAGAACTAATTAAACCTAACTAACCTAAGGACATCACACACATCCATGCCCGAGGCAGGAGTCGAACCTACGACGGTAGCGGTCTCGCGGTTCCAGACTGTAGCGCCTAGAACCGCTCGGCCATCCCGGCCGGCTCACAACACTTCCTCCTCCTCTCCATCCTCCTCTCCTTCTCCATCCATCTTCCCGTCTCTGTCCACCATCTCCTCCGCTTTTTCTAGTAGTACATCAAATTCACAATAACACCCTTAATTTATGTATTTATTACAGTGTTCCATTAGTCATTCACCACCTTCCCCCTTTCTCTGTTTACCTGCTCCTCCCTCTCTCTTTTAATCTGCTTCACTCACTTCTCTGGATACAACTCCTCCCCCTCCCCACCCCCATCACGTTCTCCTCTCTCCGTATATCTCCTCCTCCGCCTCCGTCATGCCATCTCCTCTTTCCCCGTCTATGAAGACATATGTATATCTGCCAACTTTCATGCTGATTGACGAAACGATGTTGAATTCATTTAAAGGTAGGCCAACCCTCCACCATCCAGCATACGTTGCCTTGTAAAAATGCCTTCACCACGAAAACATACATACATGAGCCAACTCCCAAGCTGATCAGTCAAACGGTGTGTAATTCTGTTGTAAGGTACCCTCCGCTATACACTGTATGAAATTTCACGTAAACGGTGAAGTTCCCCTTGTTTTGAAGATCAAATGTACAAAATATCATCAAGATCGGAGCAACACTGTAGCTTTTGTTGAAATCCGTAAGTAAAGTACCCTCCACCAGGCACTGAACGAAGTTTTATGTAGACAGTGACCTTCTTTTAGTTTGGGAAAGAGGGGTTCATTTTTATACACCCTGCTCGCTGTATGCCGACTTAGTTGCGAAACATAAACAATACACTCCTGGAAATGGAAAAAGAACACATTGACACCGGTGTGTCAGACCCACCATACTTGCTCCGGACACTGCGAGAGGGCTGTACAAGCAATGATCACACGCACGGCACAGCGGACACACCAGGAACCGCGGTGTTGGCCGTCGAATGGCGCTAGCTGCGCAGCATTTGTGCACCGCCGCCGTCAGTGTCAGCCAGTTTGCCGTGGCATACGGAGCTCCATCGCAGTCTTTAACACTGGTAGCATGCCGCGACAGCGTGGACGTGAACCGTATGTGCAGTTGACGAACTTTGAGCGAGGGCGTATAGTGGGCACGCGGGAGGCCGGGTGGACGTACCGCCGAATTGCTCAACACGTGGGGCGTGAGGTCTCCACAGTACATCGATGTTGTCGCCAGTGGTCGGCGGAAGGTGCACGTACCCGTCGACCTGGGACCGGACCGCAGCGACGCACGGATGCGCGCCAAGACCGTAGGATCCTACGCAGTGCCGTAGGGGACCGCACCGCCACTTCCCAGCAAATTAGGGATACTGTTGCTCCTGGAGTATCGGCGAGGACCATTCGCAACCGTCTCCATGAAGCTGGGCTACGGTCCCGTACACCGTTAGGCCGTCTTCCGCTCACGCCCCAACATCGTGCAGCCCGCCTCCAGTGGTGTCGCGACAGGCGTGAATGGAGGGACGAATGGAGACGTGTCGTCTTCAGCGATGAGAGTCGCTTCTGCCTTGGTGCCAATGATGGTCGTATGCGTGTTTGGCGCCGTGCAAGTGAGCGCCACAATCAGGACTGCATACGACCGAGGCACACAGGGCCAACACCCGGCATCATGGTGTGGGGAGCGATCTCCTACACTGGCCGTACACCACTGGTGATCGTCGAGGGGACACTGAATAGTGCACGGTACATCCAAACCGTCATCGAACCCATCGTTCTACCATTCCTAGACCGGCAAGGGAACTTGCTGTTCCAACAGGACAATGCACGTCCGCATGTATCCCGTGCCACCCAACGTGCTCTAGAAGGTGTAAGTCAACTACCCTGGCCAGCAAGATCTCCGGATCTGTCCCCCATTGAGCATGTTTGGGACTGGATGAAGCGTCGTCTCACGCGGTCTGCACGTCCAGCACGAACGCTGGTCCAACTGAGGCGCCAGGTGGAAATGGCATGGCAAGCCGTTCCACAGGACTACATCCAGCATCTCTACGATCGTCTCCATGGGAGAATAGCAGCCTGCATTGCTGCGAAAGGTGGATATACACTGTACTAGTGCCGACATTGTGCATGCACTGTTGCCTGTGTCTATGTGCCTGTGGTTCTGTCAGTGTGATCATGTGATATATCTGACCCCAGGAATGTGTCAATAAAGTTTCCCCTTCCTGGGACAATGAATTCACGGTGTTCTTATTTCAATTTCCAGGAGTGTAGATTCGAACAACAGAAATCATGTAATGATTTCTGTCGGATAAGGGGCAACGAAAATGGCTCTGAGCACTATGGGACTTAACATCTATGGTCATCAGTCCCCTAGAACTTAGAACTACTTAAACCTAACTAACCTAAGGACATCACACAACACCCAGTCATCTCGAGGCAGAGAAAATCCCTGACCCCGCCGGGAATCGAACCCGGGAACCCGGGCGCGGGAAGTGAGAACGCTACCGCACGACCACGAGCTGCGGACAAAGGGGCAACGTGGCTATTAAATAATAGCAACGAGATTACGAAAGCAGTCACTTTCAGTGTTACGTAAAATAACGTTATACCTTCCAAATTATCACGACACAAAATGAAGATGATAAGCAATGTGGGACTTCCTTCCGTTTGCATTTGAAACTCTCAGTGAACTCCTGTGTGGTGGCCGGCCAGAGTGGCGACCGCTACGGTCGCAGGTTCGAATCCTGCCTCGGGCATGGATGTGTGTGATGTCCTTAGGTTAGTTAGGTTTAAGTAGTTCTAAGTTCTAGGGGACTGATGACCTCAGTAGTTAAGTCCCATAGTGCTCAGAGCCATTTGAACCATTTTGAACCTGTGTGGTGAGGAGGGTGGGAGGGGGCAGCAAGAGGAGCCTCAATTTGTTTTGCCGGCCCGTGCCTCTGACAGGTTTAGTGCGCCACTGCGCGTAGGAAACCCCACGGTAGGAAACCCCACGACACCAGTAATATATAGTGTAATGTATATAGCGTATATTAAAATTTATAAACGTAATATCTAAAATATATTCACAATGTCAAATGATAATAGGCGTTCCAATCACTCCTATTTAGTGAACGTTATCTACATTACATTGGCGAACGAAGGGTGACAAAGACGTGATCTGTTAATATCTGGCTTTCAGCAGTTTAACCCAAAAATACTGTTTACTAGACAGTGTGTAAGGTGTCAGGCAAATCCAACACCTTCCATGAAAACCCTGACATGATAAGCAAATCCAGTAGTATGTCACATAGCTCCAAATAAATCGTGACATTAAATTAACCGAAGTAATACGAGTAACGAGTGAGCAAATGGAATACCACAGACTAACACAAGAATGCCTAAATGCATGTCATACCTTCCCACCGTGAGACAGACGCAGTTCCGAGGGGAGAAACGAGAACAGAAGCCGAGAGCAGAACCAGGTTAAGCTAGAAGGCCCTACGATAAGGGACGGACACCCACGTCGTCAGCTAACCACCAGGACGACCCCCCACCAGCCCATGTGAGAAGCTAGAGCCCTCCAGAAGAACAGTATAGGTCTTACCATAAGACAAAAAGGGCCACACCAGCCGCAAGTTTTAGCGTGAGACTTTTTCGCGTCTCTGTTACGTTACAAACGTTAAAAACATTGCCCCACCACGAAAAGTAACCGCCAGGACCACCCCTAGCCCATGTTAAAAGATAGAGCCCACCAGAAGAACAGTATAGATCTTGCGATAACACTAAAAGGGCCACACCATCTGCAGGTTTTAGCGTGACACTTTTTCGCGTCTCTGTTACGTTGCAAATTTTAAAAACATTGCCCCACCACGAAAAGTATAACGTTTCTCATTGGATTGACAGAAGTTTTGTAGGCAGAGCTTAAGGTTAACATTGAGACCCTGATTGGTCAGATGAAAACACAGCCAGATAGTCTTCTTTTAAACCAACTTCGGTAAATTGTAGTAAGGAGAAGTTAGGAGAGAGTTGCTTCCGAGACGAAGAGCTGGATGGAGCTGCGCCGGCCGCCGCCCCCTGACGAACACTGACAAGGTAATGAATGCACGCGATGCCGCATTTTTGAGCGCATAAGGCTTCAGTCAGAACTGCAGAAGTCTCATCTGTTACATTCCCTTTTTGCGTAATACTAGTATCGATCGTCAATTGAAGCTCATGGTATTCACATTTGCTACATAAGTTAAAATCTAAAACGCGATGATTTTTCTGTTATATAATTATTGAGAAGTCACATCAGCCACTGTAATTTACGACAAGTTAGATAAGTAATTAAATATAATTGAGGGTCACTGCAGACCATTTTGATAGTTTTCTCTTTTGTGAAACTTAATTTAAACCTAGATTATAGATGTTATATGGCATAGGTCATCCTTCGATCCATTGTAGAACTTGGAAACTCATTCAGGGAATATTCGTTCACATTTTTGTTGAACACAGTTGGTTTTTATCATCCTGTATTAAAACATTTTCTTTTATCAATAGTGCAATTTATAAACAATGTTTTGTGAGTAGAATAAAATTTCCAATGGTAAACTTAACTGCTTTTTCGACGATATTTTACCAGCTAACTAAAACTAGGAAAGACTTGAACCCCTTCCACTAAATTTAGTTAGTATTAAGTTTCTTTTACAGGGAGTGCAGTGGAGCTGACGCTGAAATCATTAAGTATTTGGTTATATCATCGCTAGTCTCACTGAACACTTCTGAACTCTATATGTCTTGTGTGGTCTGGCGTCTCCTTACCAGCAGCAGGTCCCAGGTTCAAACTAGTCAATTCCCTAAAAAACACGCTCAGAGCGTCGTTGCGCGAAAGTGGTAGGGAGACACGGTATAGAACAGCAGACACCACGCAGAATGTTAGAAGTGCGCTGACACCTTAACTTCTATGCACCTCAAATTGGCCATAAAAATGGAAATATTGGCTTCGATATTTACCTAAAAGCATACATAATGCATCTTACTATACGGAAGCAGTCACGTCACCCAATGAAACATAATCCGCGGCATTTGCTGCCATGGTAAACCCTATGTTTGAAGTGGTCCTTACTAGCGAAGCTCAAAAGGCTGAATATGTGGTAATTTCATACATAGCGTATCAAAATTGTTACAATCTAGAATTTGTTAACGCAATTAATAGAAGTACTTTGTCGGCCCCGATAGCTAAGTGGTCAGCGTGACGGATTGCTGTCCTACGGGCCCGGGTTCGATTCCCACCTGGGTCGGAGATTTTCTCCGCTCAGGGACTGGGTGTTGTGTTGTCTTCATCATCATTTCATCCCCATCCGGCTCGCAGGTCGCCTAATGTGGCGTCGAATGTAATAAGAGCTGCACCAGGGTGGCCGGACCTGACCCGCAAGGGGCCTCCCGGCCAATGACGCCAAACGCTCGTTTCCATTTCCATAGAAGTATATTAAAAAGGAAAACTGTTCTTTCCCATAGTGGATCAGAGACACATTTTATAACTCCTAGACCTGCAGATCAGACAATAGAATGCTTTTTTCTAATAGAAACGGTATTTGTGTGCAGTATGTGAAAAACTAGGCAGATATATGAGACCCAAAACCATCATTTCAGCGTGTTTACCTCCTCATCTCTAGGTAGTCCAACGAAAAAGCTGTGGTACATAAATATTATGAAGCAGATATATACTGCATTATATGCCATGATTGTCCTAAGAAATATGTAGAGCAAACCGGCAGGTCATTTGAAAAAATTTCAGGAACACCTTAACTTAAATAATCCGCACTCTGCATTAATACGCACATACATGAAGCAGGACACAGTATCACAAACCCTCCACAACTGTTAACAGTACTTCATAAAAAAGAGGAAGCCGTATTTTAAACATATTAGAGGGAGTAGAAATTTTTAGAAATGAAAAAGAAAATCCACAGTTGAAATTGAATAATCAATTAGGATTAAAGCACCATAGCCTTCTGGCCAATTTTGATTGTTTATAAGATTAAGAATTAGTATGTAATAAAATTATGTATTATTCTCGCTTCTAAAGGGAGTGTCTCAGCGCTCCAAGTCATGAATGCATTACCTCACACCGCCCACATATATAGTTCCCTTTCGACCAACCTATTACCCCGTCTTAGAGCGCATCCTTCGTAAGCGTCAGAAGTGACCGACAGACAGCGACGCCTGAATGCGCGATACTCCAGCAACAAGCTCGGATGTCCAGCGTGCGAGCAACCGTCTCCAAGATGGCTACTAGAGCCAACCAGCTGTTTCTATAGAACGGCGCCCCTAAACCGTACAATATTGTAGCTCGAAAGTAAGGGAACAAAATTAGCTTTACTTTGGAAAATAAGGCGATAACGGAGCACTGTGAATGAAATTTATGAAGGGAGCTATCTTCGTGGAGAATTTCATAATTTACACCATTAACTACCAAGATCAGACAAGTACTTCGAAAATACGTGGATGAACAGAGAGACATTCGACTATCTCATCAATAAATTAAAGATAAATGTTTTTAACATGACCAAGAACTTGTAACAGACGATAAGTGCGGAAGAATGACTACGGTAAATAACAAAGAATAACTGACGCTTCCCGTAGGGTTTCCATTAAGCAACGGAAGCGTCGTAGATGAGTAATTGGGATCATGGATGGGTGTTGGTTTCGATACTGCCTACAACTTATATTTTAACTAACTCGGTTACGATCCTGTCACCAATGCTGTGTATTAAGTTTCATCTATGCTGTCTACATTGCATCCCAAAGTATATTTTTAACGTCTCGCCAAAGTGTGCACACATGTATCCCAGAACATTGCGGCCTAACATCCCAGTGATGTTCGGGCTCACATGCGGTTCCTCTTCGTCTACATGTCTTGGCTCAAACTCGTCTAGGGGTTGAACCGCACGTGTCGTATTTCACGCCCTAAATTAGACACTTGTGACCCTTTGGTTAAATTGTCTGGCTGATGGTAAGTTTGTGAAATACAAATTTGATATAACATATAATAACTGAAAAAATAATATCGGGTAGTAAATTAACGACCCATAAATGATGTAGGCCACACAGTTGCAATCTGGTTAGAGTAATGTTTATTCAGAAAGCAAACTAATAGCGAAAGAAGTCGTATTTAGAGTTACTGTTACACTCGAGCGCCTAGTCATTTGACATAGTTCGATCATTCACAATCTCATCGCGAATTACAAGTCCAACACCTCGTTATCTTCGCGAAAACTTCCATTCTCTTCTTGTCAGATCAATGCCACTACCATATAACATTACCATATAACGCTGCACTATAGATAAATGCCCTCAGGAAAGCCTTTCTAAAACTTAAATTTATTCCTCTTTTTCAGAAATGCTTTTCTACTTCTGCTATCATCAGTTAACCTGGAGCCCAAATAGCGAGACTTGTCTATTGCTTTTAGTGTCTCATTTCTAATCCATTTTCTTCTGTATCACATGACTTAATTCGGCTACATCATTTTACTTTTGTTGATGCTCGTCCTATGAACTCTTTTGAAGACATTATCTATTCCATTCAACTGCTGTTCAAAGTCCTTTGCTGCTTTTTCAGAGTAACAATGCCATCAACAATCCTTAAAATTTTTATTTCTGCACCCTGAACCTTAATTCTCTCTCCAAGTTTCTGCTTTGTTTCCTTTACTTCTTGCTCAAAGTACAGTTTGGCGTTGTTGTATCTATACAGTACGATTTTCCTAAACGGGGACAAACTGCAGGAAAAGGTTCATAACAGGATAAGAAGCGAGAAAGGTAATATGAGTATAGAGCTGGAAAAGGGTTTGAAGGGAGGTACACCCACTTCAGGATGGAGATCTCTGACAGTCACTCGCGTACTACCACCAGCAAGCTGACTCGCCAGCTTGGAGTAAGCCAGACGAACATGTCGAACATTCTCTGCGATGGCTACCACGACCCATATCATTTACATCGCGTGCAGGCCTTATTACCTACAGACTTACATCCGCAGCGGCGGTTTTGCGCTGGTTCTGCCACCCATCCATTACAGACCTACGAGGGACGGTATCGTCAATCTTTACAACACCCACCTTCGGGTGACCCCGCATCCCATGCTGGAAGACGTGCCTTCAGTGGTACGAGGGGTAGTGTGGCTCCGGGCCACTGCCGTCTTGAGTGAGAAGCTAAAACATTAGGACAGACGGAGCATTCCCATTTGTGTTTCTCATGCGTGCTTTCAATTGTTGAAAAACTCACTGTCAAAGATCTCTTATCTCCACTTTTGGGTGGGTGTACATCCCTTGTAACACATTTCAGGCAATATGTCCATATGACCTTCCTCGACCCTTATACCCAAAGGGGTCGTTTATTGCAGTTTGTCCTCATTTAGCATTTAGCAAGACCACCCTGTATAGCGATGAACACTGGAAATAACCCCGTGCTGCGACAATTTATTGAATCACTCGGGAAACTGTATCCAGGGTGTTCTGTATGGCCTGGGTACATTTCTTTTCACCTGTGAATGTTTATTTTCGCAAGGCTTGGAAAAGGGAAGCTTCGAACATTTAAAAACACTGTACGAAATAGATAATGTCGAGATGTACATGGGAAAAAACTGTGAATGTACTTTATTTTAACTCAGGAATTCGCAAGAAAACTATTGTATTCATACATAATTAATCTCGCAAAATTTTGTGGAAAAAAGAGTGCATTCAGTCGGGTGACAGGCGAAATAGATGGTAAGTATGATGATAGTTGGCTTGAGTTGGTCCTCTAGTCAAACTGATGATGACAGTAACAATGTTCCAATAAACAGGGATGCTGCATCAAGCAGTTCTGAAGATGACACGGTTTTAGTTTTTATCTCTGTGTTTATACTGCAGAGTTAATTAGAACCGTCTCCGCTGGTTTTCAAAAGACACGCATCTGTAGACTTGTTCTGTAACTTTCAGAGCAAAGCCGTCCGCGAGAACAATGTTCGACACTGCCCAGCTGTGCCTGCGAAGGGAGGCAAATGTAATTTGTCAAACTGTGAGGCAACTGCAGTAACTGTCTGCAAGAGATGTAACGTTCACTTTTACATCGACAAAAAAATCTGTTTTGTGGTTTTCCATAAATACTAAGAACTATACAGATCAAAAGTAACGAATTCTTCTGTATTATCACGTTTCAGAAAAGTATGTCTGTAATTATTGGCAATTCAACATTTAATTCATCTCTATCATTAAATACCTACTGTAAAATATATATAACGCTTGAAAATGTATCATACGAACTAGACTATTAGTCATACGAATAAGAATGACGAAACGCTTCAGCGCCATCTACCGTGGCAACGACGCATTTCCGGACACAAGTTCACAGGTCTTTTTTTGCTCCTTTTGGAGTCAGAAATAAGTCTCGCCATTTTGTCGGTTTTATTAATGATCACCCTGCATACATCAAGGATGTTTGACACTTGAAAAGGTTTTTGGCACCATATAGTTTCATCTGATTAAAGCACCTGTGCCTGGGTTTCGAGCACGATCCCCCGTTTCGTTCGATGCTGAGGTACAGTTCCAATACAGTTGGAGAGACTCTGTAGTGCTGTTAGAGTTTAGGGGAACACCAAGTGAGCAGAGGCGTGGATGGGAATTTGGATTGAGGTGGGAGGCGTGCTAGGGTAGTCCGTGCAAAGCCACTGTGTCAGGGCGGTGTGGTGTTCAGCGCGCCTGCCCAGTGAGCACAGGACCCTAGTTCGAATACCGGATATGGTACAAATTTTCATTCGTCGCTTCAGTCTGCATCTATACATCAAAGATGTTTGGGACTTAAAAAAAAGTCGGGAACCATATACAAAAATCAAAAAAGTTTTGCATCACCTCGGTTCCGAGAGTTCCGGAACCTGTACAGAAAATTGGAGTAGAGATCAACATAAACTTCATTTCTACCCTTTTTATTGCTCATGAAAACCACACATTCCATGTTGTGCCACCATACAGCGAGACATTCTGAAGTAGTGTGGTCCAGATTACTGTACACACCGGTACCTCTAATTCCCAACCAAGTAGCACGTCCTCTTGCATTGATGGAAGCCTGTATTCGTTGTGGTATGCTATCCACAAGTTCATCAAGGCACTGTTGGTCCAGATTGTCCCCCTCCTCAACGGCGATTCGGCACAGATCCCTCAGAGTGGTTGGTGGGTCACTTCGTCTATAAACGGCCCTTTTCAATCTATCCCAGGCATCTTCGATGGGTTCTTGTCTGTAGAACATGCTGACCACTCTAGTCGAGCGATGTCGTTATCCTGAAGGAAGTCATTCACATGATGTGCACGATGGGGCACGAACTGTCGACCATGAAGACGAATGCCTCGCCAATATGCTGCCGATATCGTTGCACTACCGGCCGGAGGATGGCGTTCATGTATCGTACAGACGTTACGGTGCCTTCCATGACTATGAGCGGCGTACGTCGGCCCCACATAAAGCCACCCCAAAACAGCAGGGAACCTCCACCTTGCTGCACTCGCTGGACAGTGTGTCTAAGGCGTTCAGCCTGACAAGGCTGCCGCCAAACACTCATCGGTGAAGAGAACGTGATACCAGTCCTGAGCGGTCCATTCGGCACGTTGTTGGGCCCATCTGTACCGCTCTGCACGGTGTCGTGGTTGCAAAGATGGACCTCGCAACGGACGTCGGGTGTAAAGTTGCACTTCATGTAGCCTACTGCGCACAGTTTGAGTCGTAAAACGACGTCCTGCGGCTGCACGAAAAGCATTATTCAACATGGTGGCGTTGTTGTCATGGTTCCTCCAAGCCATAATCCGTAGGTAGCAGTCATTCACTGCAGTAGTAGCCCTTGGGTGGCCAAAACGAGACATGTCATTGACAGTTCCGGTCTCTCTGTATCTCCGTCATGTCCAAACAACATAGTTCTGGTTCACTCCGAGACGCCTGGACACTTCTCTTGTTGAGAGCCCTTCCTGGCACAAAATAACAATGCGGACGCTATCGAACCGCGGTATTGACCGTCTAGGCATGGTTGAACTACAGACAACAGGCCCCGTGTACCTCCTTCCTGGTGGAATGACTGGAACTGATCGGCTGTCGGGTGCCCTCCGTCTCATATACTCTGCTCATGGATGGTTGCTTGCATCCTTGGGCGGGATTAGTGACATATCTGAACATTCAAAAGGAATGTGTCTGTGATACAATATCCACACTGTGTCTGAAGGACTGTGTCTGTGATACAATATCCACACTGCGTCTGTGATGCAATATCCACAGTCAACGACTATCTTCAGGAGTTCTGGGAACTGTGGTGATGCAAAACTTTTTTTGATGTGTGTGGTTTTATTTGTCTATGGATTTTTATTGCAAGGGAGCGCAGAAGCACAAAGTGATGCTGACAGTTGCCCTGCACAGGAACGTCTAGCCGTCACCGAAATGGAAATCACGTGGGTGGAATCAGCGTCTCCTATTGGTCGTAATGGACTAGTTCTCCTTTGCACGAAGTGTATTTGTGGACAGGTTTGTGTTTCCTCTGAACAATGTATTTTCACCAACTTGTATCACGACGCACGTTCAATTTCGCTTACAATGCGTGATGTATTTAGATTCTGCTTATACTGTATGTGAGAGATGGAGATGTGTGTGAAATCTTATGCGACTTAACTGCTAAGGTCATCAGTCCCTAAGGTTACACACTACTTAACGTAAATTATCCTAACGACAAACACACACAGCCATGCCCGAGGGAGGACTCGAACCTCCGCCGGGATCAGCCGCATCCTGTATGTACCGTTACATGCTGTATCTCTTTGTCTTTTGTAATTGTGAACGTGTTCGCCTTTGTGTGTCATCTCCTCAATCGTGGTGTGGTTAGATCAACAAACTCCACATCATCATCTACTTACATGCCGATGAACCAAAATATTATACCCAGTATTCACGAGATTTGATGCCATATATTGGTGCTACGGGGCGTGCGCAGTAAGGAGAGCGTATAAGCGAAGAGGAGACGATACGGTCCGTAAACTGGGAAAGCCATTGCCAAGGGACAGCTTGTTATGTGATAGTGCTTGGGAACGAGCAGCTCGTAAACGGCGAAGCTGTCGGCTGTTCTCTTGCTACTGTTGTGAACATTTATGGAAAGTGGTTGAAGAACGGTGAGAGCACAATGTAGTATATGTCGACACCTCGTCATAGAACTCGGACGTCAGAGGCTTGCATACTCTGTAAAGTAGGATAGCAGGCGATCTGTGGCAGATCTGACTGCACAAGTACAATGATAGTGCAGACACAAGCACGGAACACGTAGTTCAGCGCACATTCTTGGAAATGGGACTCCCAGTTGCCATCTTCAATTACGATTGAAATGGGTACGGGAGCATCGATGTTGGACCACAGAGCAGTGGAAACGTGTCGCCTGGTTTGATAAATCACGTTACTTGCCGCTTCAGTCTGGAACCGCGTGACTGCTACGGTCGCAGGTTCGAATCCTGCCTCGAGCATGGATGTGTGTGATGTCCTTAGGTTAGTTAGATTTAATTAGTTCTAAGTTCTAGGCAACTGATGACCTCAGAAGTTTTCGCATAGTGCTCAAAGCCATTTGAACTTGCCACACCAGTTCCACGGTCGTGTACGGACACGCCGTCATCCACGTGATCGGCTGCTCAACGTTTACATCGCTTCACGGACAATGGCCGTTGGGGGCGGTTATTATGCTATGGAGGACATTCACCTACGTTTCTGTGGCGCTATGACAGCAATTGTAGGTACCATGACATCTGTGGACTACGTGAACATTGTTGCGGACCACCTGCATCCCTTCGCGCTTGGTATCATCTCCAACGGTGATGACGTCTTCCAGCACGATAACTGTCCAATGTTATACTCGTACTACAGTGGTTTCAGAAGCATTATAGCGAACTTACTGTTGACGTCTAAGCCTTGAAATTCACCAGATCTGAACCTGATAGGACGCATCTGGCGCCAGCTCCGCTCACTCGAACAACCAGCCTGTTGTTTACGAGCAATGCGTGACCCGTTTGTGGGTTTCTGGCACCACGTACCAAAGACTTGTCGAGTTCACACCACACATAATCGCTGCTGCATTGCGTTCCAATGGTGGACCATCGCGCTGCTCGCAATATTTTTGTTGCTTGGCGGAAGACTACTTGGCGGAAGGCTACTTCGTGGTAGTTATCCTATTTTCAGTCTTATACTGAGCACGGGAAAAATGACTGTCTCTATACGAGGGACGTTCAATCAGTAAAAAAATGGCTCTGAGCACTATTAGACTTAATATCTGAGGTCATCAGTCCCCTAGAACTTAGAACTACTTAAACCTAACTAACCTAAGGACATCACACACATCCATGCCTGAGGCAGGATTTGAACCTGCGACCGTAACAGGTGCGCGGTTTCAGACTAAAGTGCCTAGAACCACTCGGCCACAGCGGCCAGCCCGTTCAATTAGTAATGCAACACATTTTTCCTCGGGTAATTTCAGTTGAATAAATGCGGAAATTGTTGTGAGACATCGTTGAATACCTGCTCTTCACCCTCTATAGTTTCAAGAACTTCCGATAGGTGGCCGCGCTTTACGTAGCTTTCAAAATGAGGTCTGCAATGGAGAAACGTTCCAGCAAATAGCTGTCATTGAATTTCCTTCAGCGGAAAACCAGAGCTTGGTAGATATTCGTAGGCGCTTGGAGAACGTCTACGGAGACCTGGCAGTGACCAAAAGGAGGGAGAGTCGTTGGGCGAGGCGTCTGGCATCATCGCAACAATGTCGCGTAAACCCGTGCGATGTTCTGCGTGCCAACTGGCTGCACACAGCTGTGATTCTTGCAGTGTTGGAACGGGCAGCCACTCTCATTCGATGTAATCGGCGATTCGCAATCAGACACGTCGTTGCACAGCTGGACGTCTCTGTCAGTAGCGCTGACACACCCATCCACCAATCTGGTTACTGAAAGGTGTTTGCCCACTGCGTTCCTCGCCGCCTAAAAAAAAGATCATAAAGAGCAACGAAGGATCATCTGTGCGGAACTGCTTGCGCGTTACGAGGCTGTTCGTGACAATTTTTGGTCGAACACCTTCACAGGTGATGGCAAATGCGTTCATCACTTCGAACCGGAAGCAAAACGGCAATCCATGAAGTGGCACCACGCCACCTCTCCTGCAAAGAAAAAGTTCAACCTCAGACGGTATGGTCATGGCCACGGTCATCTGCGACTCTGAAGGGATTATTCTGTTTGATTTTTCCCCTTGTGGTGCAACGATCAACTGGGAGGTGCATTGTGCTACCCTCAGGTAATCGAAGAAACGACTTCAGCGTGTTCGTCGTCACAAAAACGTGAACGAACTTCTCCTTCTCCATTACAACGCAAGGCCTCGCACAAGTCTCATGAAACGCTTTCGACTGTTCTTCCTAATCCACCTTACAGTCCGGATTTCGCACCTTCCAACTTCCACCTGTTTGGCCCAATGAGGGATGCGTTTCGTTGGAAGCAGTAGTTTGATGATGGGGAGGTTATTGAGGGAGCAAGACATTGACTCCGGCGTCGACCAGTACAGTGGTACCATGCGGGCATATTGGCCCTCCCAGTAAGGTGGCGCAAGGCCGTAATATTGAGTGGACATTACGTTGAAACATGGGGTTTTCTAGCCAGAAGAGTGGAGAAAAGACTACTGGAATCCTGAATAAAGCCATCTCACTTTCAGAAAAATAATGTGTTGCATTACTTTTAGAACGCCCCTTGTATGACTTACCTCTTATTGTCATTATCCGCACGTGAGGTATACGACGGTCCAGTCTTCCACGAATATCGATGCTGCCAGAGTTGCCCAACAGGGTTTAGAGAAAGATTATATCAGCGCTATCCTGTCACATGTGCAGCACAAATCTGCTACGATTCTAGCAGCGCATCTCAGAGTTCGTTCGAGTTCTGCTTGATAAGTATTCAAAAGTGTGGTGAAACACTCTAGAACTTATGACACTAACGTGTTTTATAATGTCTCCTTCATACGTGCAAGCACTTATCCGAACTCTACAAGCAAATCTAACTCTTCCATTGTCTTCTCTTCTACTGATTTTAAGTGTTCCTCGCATTTGGATCGCTTTTTATTGTCGCCCTTAGGCATGTAAGCTACGTGGAACATAACTGAAGTTTGCCATTACTCTTATATAATCAGATACTATCGGTCCACTGCTTTTTGTTGTCGCATGATTTAATGTTCGTTATTAGACGACGATTTGCTACAGTGTGGAACACTTTTATGTAAGTTTATATAACAGGATTTCTTGGGAAGAAAGTTGCCGTTCTTGCAAAATTTCTAGTTTAAGTTCCTTGGGTATCTCGTTTATCATTATGTATGGGCTATACTGACATTTTTGCGACTTCCCCATTTAAAACACATGGCGGGAGATGAAGTGAGAGATGCAAGGAATGTGGACTGAGCTTGTGAGGTGCCTTTTCGCGTTCTGGTTGAGAAGTCTAGAAACGTCTACTTGTTTCACATTGTCCAGCTGCTCGGTGACGCATACGATTTTATTACACGGCGTAATTACACCATGACCAGTCAAGCTAATGTTACCTTTGTGGAATTCCGACATTGCGTTAGCAGAAGGACCAGTAACTTCCTTTACTCTTACTGTTTCTATAGTTTTATAGCTTAGTTGTGTTCACATTTAAGTTAGTGGTGACTATTTTCTGTCGTATTTGTTCATTTTCAAACCATTCCTTGAGTCATTCGCTGTGATTAATGAAATAATCTCATAGGGTAACAGTTACACATTTCGAGATGTTCTCAACCGTTCTCATTAAAACAATCAGTGTCCTCGGTGCTATGATGTACTACAGTATTTCCATCATGCTACTAAATTATTAAGTACTACAGCTAGTCCATGATGCTGCTAACTACTAGAGGTAGGGGTGTAAATGTGGAAACCCAGTTTGTTTTTGCTGTATAAAAGAAATGTTTACCTCTCTTTCAGCTTCAAAAATTAGCCAAAGCTAATTCATAACGTTTTAGCAATGAATGTAATATTATGAAACACAAAAACTAAATATGTTAAAAATTAAAAAACATTTTCTGCTTGCACAGCAATTCACTAATTTTTCAAGAAGTGCGGATAATGTGGAAACGCCTTAAAATTGTGGGAAACTGACTACTTCAAACAAAAACTATTGAAAATGTTAGAAACTATTTTCTTCTTCTTCTTCGCGGATGGATCACTTAGGACCACGCGTAATCAACATTTGTTGGCCTTCCTTTTCGCCCAGTATTCCTTCATAAAAAACGAATGGGCTAGCTTTCGTTGCATAGACCACGTATGTCGGTTAGTTTTTCTCTCTTCTTCCTCAAAACCCCGTGTGTTTGTGATTTTTCTGATTTCATTTCTATCGTGTAGATTTGGAGACCCTAATTCTCTCAGGTCTTTTTTTGTCTGTTTGTACCACTTCGGTCTTGTATTTTTGTTCTTTAAAAATGTATGGATTTTGTGCGTTAACGTGCTTGAGTCCATTCTTTCTAAATGCCCCATGAATTGGATTCTTCTCATGCGCATTGTGTCTGTTATTTTGGAGATATTTTTATATATTTCTGCATTGGGCTTTGGATAATGCACACCATCTTTAGTTCTTGGTCCTAGGATTTTCCTCATTATTTTACGTTCTTTCACTTCTAATTCCTCTTTTAGTGTTCTGTGTTGAAGGTTTAGTGTCTCAGATGCGTAGAGAGCTTTGGGTTTAATTACTGTTGTGTAGTGTCGTATTTTGCAGTTCCACGAGAGACTCTTTTTGTTGTAAATGTTTTTTGTTAATTGAAACGCCGTCTCCATTTTCTGGACTCTTGATCTGACAGATTTCTTTTCATTACAATTTTCTACAATCCATTCACCTAAATATTTAAATTCTTTTACTCGAGAGATGTAGTCGTTACCAATTTTGAGATCAGAAGGTGCATCTTTGATGTCAGTCATAATTTTTTTTTTTCAAATGAAATTTGTAATGCTATTTTTGCTGCCTGCTCTTGTAATAATTCTAGCTGTTTCTGTGCATCGGTAATGTCTTGTGCGATCAGTTCCATGTCATCAGCAAATGCTAAACAGTCTAATTCTATGCCCTTACGTCTTGGTCCCAGTCTGTGTCCTGGTGCACCTGATTTTCTCCATTCTGTAACAAGTTTTTCAAGAGCACAATTGAAGAGCACTGGGGACAGTACATCCCCTTGTCGTAATCCTGTGTCTATTTCAAATTCTGTACTCAATTCTCCCATAAATTTTACTCTGGGTTTGGTCTCCGTGAGTGTTTCTTTTATGATGTTTGTTGTCTTTTGATCTAGTCCAAATTCTGCTAATACTTCAAAAAGGGATTCTCGGTCTATACTGCCAATGCTTTTTTAAAGTCGACAAACGTGATGACATAACTTTTGTTTGAAGTACTATGAAACTATTTCATTGAGTTTTTCAAGTTAAGGATTTGTTCTACACATGATCGACCTTTTCTGAATCCACCTTGGTATTCGCCTAGTTTTGAATCCAGCTGAGGTTCTCCTCGGTTTAGTAGGGCTTTAGACATAATTTTGTATGTTATTAACAATAAAGAGATTCCACGATAGTTGTTGGGGTCTGTTTTACTTCCTTTTTTGTACAGAGGATGTATGATTGCTGTCTTCCAATCTGTGGGGATTTTTTCAGTTTTCCAGATTTCATGTATAATTTCTTTGAGTTTTGCAATGAGATTTTCTCCTGCATTTTTCCATAATTCTGCGATGATTTGGTCTTCTCCTGATGCTCTGTTATTTTTCAGTGACTGCATTATCTCTTTAATCTCCTGTAAACTTGGTGGCTCTGAGTCTGAGTTTTGTTGTGTGTGATGGAACTCAAATTTCTCTCCAGGCTTTTCACAATTCAGTAATTTAGAAAAGTATTTTGCAAGAATTTCACAGTTTTCGGTGTTGGTATGGGCAATGTCCCCATGTTCATTTTTGAATTGGAGTGATGGAGGAGAGTACTTTGTTAATTTTTGTGTGAATACTCTGTAGAAATTTCGGGAATTCTTTTTCTTGAAATCATTTTCTATGTCTTGCAATTTTTTGTCTAGGTGTTGTTTACGAACTGTACGTATTGCTTTTGTGACTGTTCTCCTGGTATCTTTGAGATCTTCCAGGGTCTTTTGATTTTTGTTGCACAACCAATTTTGCCACGCCTGTTGTCTGAGATTTATCAGTTGGTCACACTCATCTGTCTACCATGAGTGTTTACGTGTTCTTGTTTGCGGTGCTACAGTTTCAGAGGCTTTTAAAAGTCCTGCTTGCAGTTGTTGCCAATTTTGTGGTTTTAAATTTTGTGTTTCTTTTGTAAATTGTTCATTACCATTTATCTTTTGTACATCATATTTATGGTGTACAGATTTCTTAGAGAATTTTCTTTTTTCTGGAATGACATCTAGGGAGAATTTTGTTGGGTAATGGTCGGAATCTAGGTCTAGTCCATTAAGGACTTTAAGTTTCATGATTTCTACTGTATTTACGCGGGAGATCATTACATGATCCAACTGATATTCACCTAGTAATAGATTCGGTGAGATCCAAGTTTTCGTTTTCGAGGCTCTTTTCCTGAAAAATGTTGATTTGAAAAATAGATCGCAGATTTCAATGAGTCGCATGCCATTCCGGTTGGTCTGTGTATGCCCCGACCATTTACCTACTCAATATCGATATTTCTTTTCTTTACCGATTTGTGCATTGGAATCGCCCATAAGGATTTTGACATGGTTATTTGGGATTTTTTGGAGAATATTATCTAATTGGTTCCAGAATTCTTCTACTTCTTCCACTTTGTTGTTGTTAGTGATGTTAGTTGGTGCATGTCCGTTGATTAGTGTGTATATCTTATCATATTTTATTTTGTATTAAATTTAAATTACTCAAAAATATTTTTAAACGCAACTGTATTAGAAAAGTGCTTCATAAGCGAAATTCACTTGCAAAAATCTCATATGTAAATATCTCCTTCATTTCCGGCACACAAAGAGTGATTCCACACCTCACACACTACACACTTAATCCACAATTTTCCCCAAATGTCTTTGGAAAATACGCCTTCACAAAAAATACAAATTCCATCTTCTTCAGTAGGTTTTTCTTCCCCAACTGCGAGATCCTAAATGTGACTCGCCTGAAGAGACAGTTGGTGCATTGGGCTCTTCATCTGAATCCTCAGTTAAGTTAAGCCGTTTTTTGCACGGTTTTCTAGGAGGAGTTTCACGTTTTTTCTTGCTTTTGGCAGGTGCCTTAGGAAGCTTCTGTTTACCCTTCAGTAAGGAGTCTTCAAGGCGTGTTTTATAAGGCGAAGATGTCAAAACAGCTGACGAACCTAGCTTACGACCTCTGTTGGAAACCGTCCTCTATAGAGGAGGGACTGGCATGATATCTTGTGGAGACACACACTTATTTCTCAATAGCATCAGGTAGTACAAGCTTACGTCCAAGTCTCAAAGAAACACAATCTTCAGGTGACATATCACTATGCACAAACCTTTGAAGTGTCGTCTGAGGTACACTGAAAGCTTTTTCTGCTCTTCTTAACCCCACCTGCTTTCCCTTGAGGCTATTATAGCCTTAATCATGTTTGCAGCATCCCACTTCTTCACAATAGATCTTGGTTTCCGATCAGTTACCTTTCGTGGCATATAGAAACAGACGCAAAACGTATTAGAAGTAATGTATTTGATGTCGGTATTGTGGAAACGTTTCTACAGTGCCATCGTATGTATGCTTCCACATTACCTACACAAAGGCCATTTTAAATTTCGGCAGATTACATTAAGCAACTATCCATTTAAGGTTGACAAAGGACTGCTAAAACCTTCTATGCACCTCCCTTTATAAGCTATCAGACGCAAAGAAAGATAACTACAAAGTATATAGATAAGTATAATAGCACAACTTACCTCGAAAAAGGTTTAGAAAATGCGCGAACGTAAATTGCACCACTGTCACGGTGTCTGTTGCTCACCTGACTTCTAACCCTCTACCGTGACAAATAGGAACTATTGCAACAATTTCTGGCTGCGCCACTACAGTGCAGCACTCTGCAGACCAGATACTAGACGTTTCCACATTACCCACACGCTTCCACATTTACACCCCTACCTCTATAGTACGTCGCTGATGCTACTGCTACATTAGTAGTAACCTTACGGATATACAATTGTAGTTAACAGCAATGAGGACATAGAATGGTGAACCGCAGGCAACAGCTCAAAAATTATAATGTTATACTATAAAATTGTTTCATAAATCAAATGGTTCAAATGGCTCTGAGCACTATGGACTTAACATCTGTGGTCATCAGTCCCCTAGAACTTAGAACTACTTAAACCTAACTAACCTAAGGACATCACACACATCCATGCCCGAGGCAGGATTCGAACCTGCGACCGTAGCGGTCACGCGGTTCCAGACTGAAGCGCCTAGAACCGCACGGCCACACCGGCCGGCGTTTCATTAATCACAACCGAACAAATCAGGTAATTGTTTGCAAATGAACATATACTTTTGAAACTAGTTGCCATTAACTCAAATGTGAACACTGCTAAGACAGAAAACCAAATAAATAGTACAACTTAGGAAATAGTTTAGAGAAAGACAGCTAGTCGCGCTGTCATTCACCCAATAAAACGGAATGATAGTCTATACCACTGATCTGAGGCCTGTTCCAATTTCATTACACACTGATGAATTCATGATCCGACCACTAGAACGGAAACAGTACACAGCGAACAATCTCCACTAAAGATCCATGTCTGCTTCCTTACTATGTTCTGAGGACTGCAGGAAACTCCATCTTGATGTAAACATGGAAAAATATTAGAGTCAGTCACAAATGTTCAAATATGTGTGAATTCCTAAGGAACCAAACTGCTGAAGTCATGGGTCCCTAGGCTTACACACTACTTAATCTAAGTTATGCTAAGAACAACACAAATGCCCATGCCAGAGGTAGGACTCGAACCTCCGGCGGGAGGGACCGCGAAATCGGTGACATGCAGCCTCAAATCGCGCGGCCACTCCGCGCGACAAGTTAGTCACAGAAAATCAGATATTATTTCTACTTTAACAGCCCCCTTCAACTCAGTATCGTTGCCAACCGTCTTATGCAGAAAGATATTATAAGAGATACCCCTGTCGTATACGCAATAATGGCTTATGGGGTAGTGTAGTTATAGAAGCGACCGAAATAATCACAGCACCCGTAACAGAAACGGCGGCCTAAAACTCATCGCGAAGCTGAAGCGGGCTCATCTAACAATGCTCGTATACGACGATACCGAGTCCACCGTGACGTCACGCGCAGCAGCTAGAGTATGGACGCGTGTCCCAGTAGCCCTCTGGCAATCATTCCACTTGACGATGACCAAGCAGTACAAGGTGGAAAGGTCGTGGCATCTTAACCACTTAAGCGCAAGTAAACATTACCTTCGCAAGGCTTTGCATTCTTACGTTACGAGGGATGGTCAGTGTAGACCCACCAATTCTCTCAATCGCGTGCAGTGAGTAGGACAGCCATCTACCAGCATCTGAGAAAACAAAATATTAGTGTCGTTCTTAAGTCACAGCCTCCACTTAAATATAAAACGTAATGACAAATGTGGCCAGGAATGTATTTTGCATTGCTGTCGTGTTGAGATCGCGCGCTCTGTATCTGGCGGATGCGACGTCAGGCCGTGGGCGCAGGAAAGAAGCACTGGAGGAAGGCACGGGCAGTTGTTGGCGCCCATGGCAGTAACATGCTCGTATAGTGTGGTACTAGCAAATGTGTTTTAATAAACGTGTTCTGTACAAGTCAAACTTCTATTCAACGTATCGCAACAAATATGGATCAGTTATTATTTCTAAACTGTACTAGAACTTCTTAACATGGCGGCCTGATTGGGATTTGTATGACGCAATCGCTGGCAAACGCAGAGTTTAATAATTTAGATAATGAGCGAAGTCAGAACGCGTGAAAATGACGATAAATGAAGAGAATCCAAACGACTTAGGGAGCGAAGTTGGAGAACATCGGAAGCCACGGTGTCCATAACCACGAGCAGCAGTCTTATCCGCGTCAGGAAGCGGGAAACCGAGCAAGCCACGCGGCAGCAGCAACGGCACAGGGCAGAGCAAGGAGCCGGCTTCACGTGCGACGAAAAGTGAACTGTCTCGTGTACAGATGAGTTTTTGAAACTTGTGTTCTCCTCAGTGAGAATTTAAAAAGGAATAAACCGAACGGAAACTGTGTTAGCCAAGTCACTAGTGACTGTAGATTTTCAGAGAAATAAATCAGTGTAGGTGTACTGAATAGCTCTGAAACGATACTGAATTCTATAAATTTACTAGTGAGTGGTCTAGTTAAAATAAATGGCAATTAGGCGAAATTACACAGAGCGTAATAGATTACAGACTGAAATTAAGCAAAGCGTTCAGTCAACGGAGAATATTTTGTGGAAGGGAGAAACAAAACAAGCTGAAAGAGGGGATTATTTGCAGCAGCCAAATAATTTAAATAAATATGAGAGAGTGAATGAAGCAGACAGCAATGTACGTACTGATGTAGATCAAAATTCTATGAATTCTCGGGCAAAAAACGTTTCTTCTTCTGATAGTGTCATTGATTTTTGATGTTATCGACGATTTTATTTGTGTTAATGATGGAGTGAAGCTGATGGGGTTGGTACTCATTCAGAGATGTAACAGATGTTTTAGTAATATAGAAGATGTTGATGTCGCAGAAGTCTTTCTAGTAGTGAAATCAGCAACAGCTCAGTATATGTTACTGTGGATCTAAGGATGTTATATCAAACTCAGGTGCATCATGGAAAATTGTTACAGAAAACAAATAGGCAACACTGTTGATGTTGCTGAACTGACGGAAATACGTGATTTTTGTTAAGAAATTAAGAGATTGCAGGAAGAAGATGATACCATTGTGTCAGAGTGGGTGATAAAATGGTTTACGATGATCATAATCAGAGGGACTGGAAACAATTTGCCCATCTGTGCCAGTAAACGCAATTGAATTATTGAAAACCCATAAATTCCGTCTTTCCAGTGATATGTTATGGAATGTAAATAAGAGAATTGCATGGAAGGAGCTATATAAAAAACTATCTGAAGGTGAAGTGGAAATAGAGCCTTCGGAAGAGTAATGTAGAAACATACAGCCGTTTGGAGCAGAAGAAAAAAGATGATAAGGTAAAACACACCAGATGTCAATTTGAAGAGCTCACACTTTTTTAAAGGTAGATATGCACTTGTCTAGAATGTGCGCACGCTGGATATCATTACTGCTTTTTCTGGGTCAGAAGCGAGATTGTTTTTATGTGTGCCGTTAACGGAAACAGGGTGCTGATTACGAAGATATTGCTTCGTGGCAAAGTGTCACTGGAGCCGGTGAAACTTGGTTAGGTTGTTACGACACAGAAATGAAACGAAATATCCTATAACGGGTGCAACATGCCCAAAAAGGGCTTTTACAGAAGTCTGCGAATAAGGTCACTGTTCGATTAAAATGCTTGGCGTGCATTCATAACTGTTCCAAGAGGTACTGCGGCCAGTGCAGCATACTGCAGACAGTGCCTAAGCCAAGTGATGAAGACTCAAGTTCAGAAGAGGGAAGAACTTGTTGGATGCTGGAAGCTTCAAAATCAATATAACGCCACACCTCACGTTGTCCAGACTGTGATAGAGATTTTAGCTGCAAAAGGCATATCTGTGGTATTCAATTTACATTGCTGGCCAGACCTGGTACCATTCGACTTTTTTCATTTACTCCATTGTCAAAAAGGACCTCCAGTCACGTCGTTTTGATAATAAACGATGATTTAAAGGCGATTTTGAAGTGCAGGAGAGTAACGAAGATGGGAAAGGTGTATAGCATTGGAGGTGCAGTATACTGGAAGTAATTAAAATTTTGAATTTGTAAACTTCTGAAATAAAGTGGTTAGAATGCGGGTGTCACTTTTTATTGAACATCACTTGCAGTTCCCCAATCTGACGGAACACATTACTACTAACTTTCACCTTTCCAAGTAATCAGTGGAGGTATATCTCGGCGTCGAGAAAGAATATGATAAGGTACGGCAAGCCAAACTCATACAAGACACCTGGACTAAATCACAATCTTCTCCTTCGAGTATCATAATCGTCAATCCAAGTCTGCGACCCTAAAAGACCGCAATAACTCTTTGTGTTTGTTACGTTACTTTGCCAAACGTTGTACAAGGCAAAACTGATCATGAAGTTCCGCTCCCTCACCTTCTACATTCCAAAGACAATTCGCAACTGACTGCTTCTTTTTCCGAGTCCAGAACATCTCCAAATCATTGTCGAACACTTGTCGTAACGGCTCAGCGCGGTGATAAAGATGTATTATGTGGGGCTTTCTTATTAGCTCTGTTCACTCTTCCACTACTCGCACTTCTCTATCGGTACTGCCCCCTGGCGGGCCTACTTGTACTGTTATTTACCACCCAATCATTGTGTCCGAGTGCGTCAGACATTGGTCTCACATTCCGAAGGTGCGGGGTTCAAAGCCCTTGAGGCCATCTAGATTTAGGTTTTCCGATGTTTCTCTAAATCGCCGAGGGCAAATGTCAGAATGGTACATTTAGAAAGATAGGGCCGATTTCCTTCCCCGTCCTTATTCAACTTCAAGTTTTTGCTCCGTCTCCTGCAATGTCTCTTTGTCAAGATTAAACCCATATCTCTTTGCATCGATTCTACTGTTCATAAAAATTGTATAACATGTTGGGAGAGCCTTTGAAAAGTTAGGCAAGCCCCGAAAACCCTGAAAAAGCATTCAGCAGACGTAGAAGAGCATCATGAAAATCTTCTCAGATTAGGGAAAACCCACACGTTCGCCAAGTTTGGTCGACACAGGAGATATTCATCACGAAAGCGATTCCAAAGTCGTATTTCTCGAAGAAACTGGCTATGGAAATGACTGACGTCGTCTTGACTGACTGCTAGAAAAATGTCTCAAGCTGTGGAAGTCTCTAATGACACTTATAGACAACGACCGTTCCATTTAAAAACCATAATGCACAATGATAAGTGATCTGTACAGACACAACTTGTGGACACTCGTTACGGTCTCAAAATTCCAAAGGAATCCATGTGAAACATCTGTCTGAAAGTCTTTCAAATCACTAACAGATTTTCTTCTAATAATATGTTTCCTAGGTGACTGAAACTTCATTTCTTGAACACAGCGGCTCGAAGTGGCCGCGTGGTTTGAGGCGCCATTTCACGGATTGCGCAGCGCTTCCCGCCAGAGGTTCGAGTTCTTCTTCGGGCATGGGTTTGTGTGTGTGTGTTTTGTTCTTAGCATAAGTTAGTTTATATAGTTTGTAACTCTAGGGACCGATAACTTCACCAGTTTGGTCCCATAGGAATTCACACACATTTCAACTTTTTTTCTTGAGCACAGGTTTTCGTTTCCCGTGCTTCTGAAAATATTCTGTGTACGGTTCTTAGTGAAACTCCACACGTATTTGCTGTTGCAGTCTGCGGTGCCGACAGGATTTCGTCTTTTCAGATATTGTCTTCAAATTCGCGAAGTTGTTCGTACAACTTGAAACTCAGGCAACTCGTGGTCAAAGAGCAACAGTATTACATCTACATCTAAATCTGCATCTACACACCGCAAGCCACTTCACGGTGTGTGGTGCCGAAACCCACTACGGAATTCAAGGCATACAAATCGTAGGGCTGGACAACTTCTAAAAATCGAAGAAATGTGCGAGCAATGATATGGGTAAGAATATCTGGAAGAAGTAATATCGAGCCTAGAAGACCCAACACACATACCAACACAACGAGAGCAACTAACAGATGTGCTGATCGTTTTGATTACAGTTATGTATGGCTCAATGGTCAAGTGGGAGTCTTTTAATTGGACTTTCTGCGACTTTCGTATTCCCAGTCTACCCCATCCATCCGAGAAAAAGTGGCCTACAGTTTAACGTGGAATCCGCCATCGCTGACAGGTGAACGCTAGGTTGAAGAATGACTGAAATTTTGCGTGGTCCAACCGGGATTCAGTTCCACGACCTCGCGGTATCCAGGCACGCACTTTACCGCTATATTATCGGATCCATCGTTGTAATGATTAAGGGAATGAACTATGACCCCGAGCTCATGACAATTAGCGAACTGTCAGCGGATCGCCAGACAGAACTCGGAAAAATGCATCGGGCAAGAACAACATGTCACAGACTACACGATATTCCAGATTAGTATATCACAATACTGCCGCGTCACTCGATCTGAGAACATGTACATCAGATTGACAGAGCAATGGACTGCAAGACCGAGAAATTCTCAAAGCAGAGGACCTAGCAGGTGTTACAATAATATATGACGATATACAGAATGAACCTTTACCGCCGATTTCCATGAACTTAAACACCAAAAAATAATTCCGTAAACTTAAGCAATAATTCATATACCACACGGACGAAGGTAGATGCATACGGTTGATAGGATGAAGATAAGGGAAGTGTAAGGAGAAAATGAACAATCTTTGGCCGAGCTGTTCTAGGCGCTTCAGTCTGGAACAGCGCGACCGCTACGATCGCAGGTTCGAATCCTGCCGCGGGCATGGATGTGTGTGAGGTCCTTAGGTTAGTTAGGTTTAAATAGTTCTAAGTTCTAGGGGACTGATGACCTCAGATGTTAAGTCCCATAGTGCTCAGAACCATTTGAACCATTTTGAACAATTTTCTACTAGAAATAAAGGAAGAATGGCTATTAGTTCAGAAGACTACGGCCGCAAAATCGACCCAAGAACCCTTTTCGTTCCTTTAAAGGAGACATCATTTGGCCAAGGCAGAAAACTTCGTAGATGTTTACAGAGATCAAAACACACTTCTCGAGGAAAACTTCACCATAAAAGAAAGCCAAATGTCGCAGAGAATATTAACTACAGACATCGACGAACAACCAAAACTAACTGCACCAAGTGAAGTAATGACAACGATAAAAAGACTGAACAGCTCCAAAGGAACAGCACCGGATAGGATAAATGACAAATAGCTAAAAAGTCTACCGAGAAAACCAATGGTGCTTTTCAGAATTTATCACAGCCGTCTGTTGAATGGACACCTCCCAACGAAATAGAAGTTAGCAAGTATTGACCCTATTCCTAAACCTAACAGGGAATGGTGACGACCGGAAACCATCGCCCAACAAGACTCCTGAACAGTCTAAGCAATTTGTTTGCAAGAGTACTCAAGGCTCGGATCTAAAAACCTCTCGTCAAAGGTGAAACCACAGAAAAAAACATCTTGGCTTCTATCAGAAAATCTGTGGTGTCACCGCCAGACACCACACTTGCTAGGTGGTAGCCTTTAAATCGGCCGCGGTCCGTTAGTATACGTCGGACCCGCGTGTCGCCACTATCAGTGATTGCAGACCGAGCGCCGCCACACGGCAGGTCTAGAGAGACTTCCTAGCACTCGCCCCAGTTGTACAACCGACTTTGCTAGCGATGGTTCACTGACAAAATACGCTCTCATTTGCCGAGACGATAGTTAGCGTAGCCTTCAGCTACGTCATTTGCTACGACCTAGCAAGGCGCCATTACAGTTACTATTGATACTGAATCATGTACCGTCAAGAGCGACGTTCACCATTAATGGATTAAAGTTAAGTATTCCACCAGCTACGTCCGTTTTTTCTAAATTCTAATTTCCTTGTCCTGATCCAGACCTCACGCCAGCCTGCGTGAGCTAAAACGCGTGCCTTTCGGCTTCCTCTAGTAACACGGTGTTGGCTCTCCTGCCAACCACAACAAAATCTTTACTGGGCTCCAAGTACTTTGGCTGACGGAATACATTACTAGTAATCTTAACCTTTCCAATTCACCAGCCACTGTGTACCTCGACGTCGAGAAGTTGTATAAGGTGTGGAAAGCCAATCTCATATGGAAAATACATGAGCAAATTACAATAGCACTCTGCTACACCAAGTTCGTCGTAAAATTTCTAAAACACAGGTCATCGTTAAAATGAAGGCAGAAAGATCAGAAACAAAAAGACCATAGGGGTTTGTCTTATGCCGATGTTGTACACAATCACGTTAATGACTGTCCGACCATAAATAACATCAAGCTGGCACAATTCGCCGATGATGTGACCTTCCTGACTAACGGACGGCATTACACAGCGAGTATAAATAGGCTGCAAGCTCAACTCAACGTCTCAGTGGTGTCGCAACAACAAGATTAAAATAAATCCCCTAGAGACAACAGCTGTATACTTCAGCCAGAAACGCCCTAACTTAGAGCGAACATTACATCTCCAAGGACAGAATATACCACGCAGGCCGAAAGTCAGGATTTGGGACAATGAATGTTTATGTTTTGTAAAATCTTTGTTAGCTATAATCGCACATAGGAAATTGAACAATTCGTTTCGACCGTTTCAGGACTTTTTCAAATCAAAATATAACAAGCGTTTTCTGAGATAAGAGGACACTTTCTCAATTTGCTGTTAATAACGCAAGGGAATGAAAGTTCGAACTCGTGCTTGTAAAATGAATATGTGGTAAGTACAGATAAGTACTGTTGTCGTGCATTCAGAGTGACATAGAAAATAGGTATGGTGTCTGGTGAAGTTGCCGTGAGCTGATCGTAATAAGTGTGACAAGGAGAGATTTTTTCTAATTTGTTTACGTTTGTGGTAGATGAAGTTCAGAATTCAAATATGCATACACCAAAGCAATTTGATGCAACTCTCAAAAATTCCCGAGGAAATCGACTTTGTTTTCTGAGGAACTGTAAGCCATTGTAAGCGATTGTTCATGACGGACTGTGTGCCTCAAAAAACAAAAAACTCGCCTGTGTCGGAGAATGATACTTGGGTAACCAGTGGATCGCTAGTCCGAACCTGATTATGTTTCTCTTAATATGAAGTTAATCAAATATATGCTAACTAACATCTATCTACTGTAACCTCCCCACAAAAATTTTAAAAGAAATGACAATATTATATAGAAATGGGAGCCAAGTGTAACCTCCCTACAATGAAATGTACTGACAAAGGCAACAAAAATGTTAAATTCGCAATCTGACTCTGGTGTAAGCTTCCGCAAAAATAATGAAAAACATTTCAGTGCTAATAAAACTTCTGTGACAATGAAAATTCAATTAAACCGAAATATCGGTCTTTGGCCTGTGCAAAAATCAGAATTAAATTCTTACCTCATTGTAACTGCTAGTCAAATTTCTGCTCTTATTCTTGCGCACAGCTTGGAGGAATTGCATTGCAAATAATAATATTCCTTTTTTTTTTGTAATTTAACTGAAATTTGTTTAAGGGAAGTGGAACGAAATTTAGTTCAATAAAATTGCTTTTGAAATCATAATTATTATTGGGGCACTTGTTGGAAATTAATTACAATAAATGAACTTTAAATTATCTGATGATTACCTTAATTAACAATATACCTCATTCAGCATCTTGACCAGTGTTGCCGACAGACTACATCACACAACCGCACTGGGCTGCTACTACTAACCGACCGCTCTGCATGACGACTACTGCAGAACTGCACGACGGCTACTACTATACTGCTCTACATGACAACTACAACCGAACTGCTCTCAACGACTACTGACTGAGTACTGTTCTCAACGACTACTGACTGAGTACTGCTCGCAACACTCGCGCGGTCAAGCGCAGACTAACTACGATTATAGGCTCTCTGGTCAAAGATTTTAACATGCCTCACCATCGCTGCTATGTTACATACGTGTTTCATAACCCTCCACTGGGGGGCAAAAATTTGGCAGCGATGGTGAGTCATTTGGACTTGCCATCGCAAGAAATTTTTACAATTTACAGAATATTCAAATTCAGTACATAAATTAAATGTTGTGCACATGCACCGAGTACAAAACATTTCAGACAAAGACAGGATGTGAGTACAAAACATAGTAGTAAATCAGAAAACTGTATATACAAATTATTTGACAGAAACAAAGTGCACATGCACTGAAAAAATTCTTTACCATTTTCAGAACAAATAAACAGAATGGCAGAAAATCGTGTTGATAAGTGACATGAGTGTACTCGCACTGGAGTTGAGAACATATTAACAATTTACGAAATGTATATACAATGAGTAACAAATGACATAAGTGCATACGCACTGAAGTATTGAATATACAGAATGAGTACAAATCATATTGAAAAATGAGAAAAGTGCACAGGCACTGAAGTTCAGTAGAAAACCTATTAACACACAACATAAGTGCACATGCACTGTAGTTCAGAACATATCATTAAAATAAAATAATAAATAAAAAAAATGTATATACAATATAAAAGACAAGAGTGCACATACTGTACTTGAGAACAAATCGAAAAAATGTCTTAGGCATTTTTGCAATAAATAAACATAATGGCAAAAATCATATCGACAAGTGACATAAGTGTACTCGCACTGGAGTTCAGCGAATCAAAAAAAATGTATAACCCTTGAACATAAATAATGTTAGCAAAAAAATGATTTTCACTATGTGACAAGAATTAGGATAGAAAAGGGAAGGATTGCATCATGGTTGTAGCACTTTAGATTGCACACAGCTGTTCTGACAGTCCATATCTTTCCACAGAAGTACAACACCAAGTGACACAATTTGAAGTTTCTTTCCCATCAGAATTTACCAGTGTAGCCAAGACACTGAACTCTCGTAGTAACATTTCATGTTCTCATTTTGGCAGTACATTAGGTACACCAAACAGTGGGACCATAATAACGTCTTCATCGCCCACGGTGGTGGACAGCATGTCGTGTCAACACCACGCTCTTACAAGGCACACCAACGTAGAATTAGTGCAAAACCAAAGATAGTGCTCCATGATCACTAGGATAGACAGGACAAATGGACATTGCAGTAATTCAGGGTAGTTAGCTCATGAGGTGAAGGACATTAAGTCACATAATATTGACAATTACAGTCTTCATTAGTAGTTTGGGGCATTCGTAGCCCAGCGATTGAACATTTCTGTACCAAGTATGTAGTATTACAGAAAAATGTTCATTAATTGTTTTACATAGAATCAGTAAACTTCTTTTCCTAGTTACAAAGCATTATTAAATAATCGCATTCTTTTCCAGTTACAAAGTATGGCATCGTTAATTAATTATTTGTCATTTCAATAGTAATAATCATTAGCCTTTTCCTAATTTCAAAGCATTATGAAGCAATCGCATTCTTTTCCAGTTACAAAGTATGGCATCGTTAATTAATTATTTGTTATTCCAATATAGTAAGAATCATTAGCCTTATCCTAATTACAAAGCATTATTAAACAATCACATTCTTTCCCAATTATAAAGCATAGTTAATCATTTGTCATTTCAATATAGTAAGAATCATATTCTTTACCAGTTACAAAGTATCAACATTGAAAACAAGAGCTAATTAATGGCATAATTAATAACCTAATTCATTGATTGTCATTAATTATTGGCACTCAGTGGCCATCAAGTATTGAATAGAATAAAACATTGTTCATCATTCAGTATTATTCAGATCATTAAGAAGTAATAACAATCCATTGAGTCACATTCAGATCATTATGAAGTCATTATTAAAAATCAGCTAATTACAGTCATAGCATTAATAATCCTACACATTATAAGTAGTCTCATTACAATAAACAGTGGAGTTATTATAAGGGAAAGCAAGAAGAGAAAAAGAAAAAAAAAATTGGTTCTGGGTTGTTCCTGTAAATGAAAAATGTGTAACGTCATTCGTCATGAGTCAGCTGTAGCAAGGTTGTGAAACAAGGCAGTAATGTGATCACATGTATAAATGATAGACACAAATGGGTAAAAAATGTAAATGCTAGTACAGGTATAATAAGTAACAGGTTTAGTAAGTATCTTGAAAAGCTTCTGCTGGAAAAAAAAAAATACAAAATGGATTATTGACCTGAAAGAAGAAACGCACACTATGCTGAAAAGTAGTGAACTTCGAATTAACAAGTAGTGAAATGTGTATAAAATGTGTTCCATAGCTGTCATTTCCAAAACTTTCCGTCATCCTACTATGCAATATAACACATGCTGTCAGAACAAACTGCAACAAATACTTAAACAACTACGTAGTATAAATACATAACTTCAACATTATCCTCATCTGCAAAGAAAAAAACTTCATTATTCATCACTTCATTATTCATAACTCCATCATTATCATCACCTGTAAAGAAAAACTTCATTATTCATAATAGCATATTCTTCATCATTATTCATCAGCATTCATTATCATCTGCAAAAAAAAAAAAATGACTTCATTACTCATTATACAACTATTCCTTATCTCTAGCATATTTCATCACTAAAACTAAGATGTGTAGTTCTGTCCGACAGCCTGCATCAATCACCTTGTATTCTGAAAGAAAAAATTAGTTAAGACTGCTATTCTACGATGAGTATAGTATATTCTTGTTAATGCTTGTTAATCCTGATCCATTTACTCTTCCTCATAAAGTTATTGCATCTTCTATCGTTTATTCCGTAGGTGAAATTCCCATTTCTGTTTAATTTATTTCCTTTACACGTTATTTCTTTCTGAAAATGATGAACAAAGATTAATGTCTTGCATTTACATCATATACCCACTAAGTAATTACTGATTAACGGTAATATAATTAAGCATACAGCATAACATGACAGAAAACGTAATATGTCGAAAGCACAGACAGTGTTCAAAGGCAAAATGTATACGGAATATCACAATGCAGCAGCAAAAAAAAAAAAAAAAAATGTAAAAGTCACGATGTTGAGATGTCATAAGGCCAAAAAATGTCAAAGTCGACTGGTGTGTGTTATATCTTAACTATTTCACAGTGCATATAGACAAAACTGGAATACAATCGTACATAAAAGAGTGGAAAATGTGCATGGTCTGATGTGTAACGACAAGAAAAGCGACCTGCTAACCTTACCTTGCCGGGCACTTGCCAAGAAAAAATACGATAATCATCAGTAATTAGTCAGGTGAAATAATTGCATTAGTAAATGGCATCATAGCATGTTACATCATAAAGTGATTTCATTCAATAAACGGTTTAATGTTTGAGATATGGTGATTGCCTTTCGATTTCCTGGTTCTCAAAGTTTCGACGTGTACAACATTGGGGTGAGGGATGCTGCGAATCCGATATGGACCTGCGTATAGAAGTTCAAATTTACTGCACTTACCTTTTAATTTGCTGGATAAATAGTGTGTACGTACTAATATTTTCTGTCCAACGTGAAAGTCTCGACGTGTACAAACCTGTTTTTGCTGTCTTCTCCGGCGCTCTGCGGCACGTTTGATGTTGTTCAGTGCAATGTCAATTATTTCACGGTGTCTTAAGCGACGAGATGTGGGAAAATTTACAAATTCTTTAATTTTGTTTGGTGGTTCAACGTTTTTCAGTATAACAGACGGAGATAGCATAGTGGATTCATTTGGAATGGAATTAATTACATCTTGGAATGAGAGTATGTGTGTATCCCAATCAATATGTCTTTTGTGGCAGTATATTCGGCACAGCTTACCAATTTCTTTCATTAATCTTTCACAGGGGTTCGAAGAAGCGTGGTACTTGGATATATAGATCGGAGAAATGTTTCTGGCTCGTAACATGCGTGTCCATACGCTACTACGAAATTGAGATCCATTGTCAGAAATTACTTTCATCACATGCCCTACATGAAATAGAAAATGTTTTACAAATGCTTTGGAAACTGTTTTAGCAGTAGCTTTGCGTAACGGAGTGAAAGTAACAAATTTTGAAGTGAGCTCAACAGCAACAAAGATGTAGCAAAAACCTCTGTTAGTTCTCGGGATCGGACCAAAAATATCTACTGCGGCCATATGTCTTAATTTAACAGGTACAATGGGATATAAAGGAGGAATATGTGAAGTGGTGTCTGATTTAGCTTTCTGGCAAATTTTTACAAGACGCTAAAACTCGTCGTATACGTTTCTCCATGTTGTTAAAATAACAGTTCTGTCTCAGTATAAGAAAACATTTTCGTGCTCCGTAATGTGCGTAACTTAAATGAGTGTACCAGATTAATTTGTTAACAAGTTCATCAGGGATGCATAATAACCAATTGTTGCTGTCAGGATGAGAGCGGCGAAACAGAATGTCATTGCGTACAGTGTAATGGTTTCTAATCGTAACATTATTCTTATCTTGCCAAAGCTGTTTAATTTCTTTCCACACATTGTCTTTATTTTGTTCTTGTGCTATGTCCTGTAATGACGATGAAATAAAATTTTCAAATGCTACTTGTTGAATGTACATGACACTGAAATTTGTTTTGCAGAAGTTGGTTGCTACGTCTTGCTGATTGTTGCCGAGAGAACGCGATAGTGCGTCTGCTATAACATTTTGCGTACCGGGAATGTGAACTATTGTAAAATTAAATTCCTGTAAATAAAGTTTCCATCTGCTTAATCTGTCGTGCGTGAATTTGGCCGAAAGTAAAAATTGTATCGCTCTGTGGTCTGTGTACACGGTGGTATGTCTGCCATAAAGAAAGTGCCTAAATCTCGTGAAAGCCCATACAACACATAATGTTTCCAATTCTGTAACGGAATAATTTCGTTCAGCAGGTGACAAAATGCGGCTTGCAAATGCGATGTTTTTAATTACTGTAGAACCATCTTCTTCAATTTCCTGGAAAATGTGTACGCCTAAAGCGGTGTTGGAGCTGTCGGTGGCAATCGAAAAGTTGCTGGTAAGATCTGGGTGCGATAAAAGTGGTACATTCAACAAAGCGTATTTCAAATAACATTTTCGTGGACAAGATTCTGTGTGTCAGAAGTATTGCTTACATTATTGGAATATGCAACCTGTACTGTATTTAATCATATTCTATCTGACGTGTTATTGAATGTACGCTGAAAATTGTGCTAATTAATTTTACGTCTGTCGTGATAGTCATTTCCATACGGCGCATTGCGATAGAGATTGAAATACTGTGTTTTCTGTACGTAGTTATTTCATTGCTGCCGTGCGTTACTATTTGTTGTAGCTGGGACTATACGTGCTCGCGGCGGAACATTAAAGCCTGGTTGACCTTGTGCATTACATTGTTGGTTACATATGCTAAGCGGCTGACTTTCATGCTGTTGTGGAGAAAAATGTCTATTGTTACAAAAATGCGTTTACTGTTACTGATAATTTTATACATACTGATGATTAAAATTTTCCCTGATGTCAAAATTACGCTGGTAGTTGTGGAGTGCCTAATAAAATTGTCACTTTCGGTATAACTTGTCAAATCCGGTTTTCTTTACATATTCTTAATTCTAAATAGAGCAATAGTTAAAGAGCGGTTTTGATAGATATAAAGGATAGTAGAAGAGAAGGCAGCAGTGCAGAAAACTAAAGATGAAACAGCACTACTACAGCTCGGGGCCCTATGCTCGCTACGGCACATATTCATTAAAGCGTAATGAATCCCCTGAGGTTAATTACGCACTGCAAATACTTTTCAACTTTTGCCTTACAGGCAATGCCGGTAAAACTTCAGAAATAAATTGCTGTATCCATACTAATTCAGGTTTTTGCATTACACGAAATGTTGGTAAAAATTCAAGAGCAAATTGTCGTATCCAGTTCAAAGCTAGTTTCTGCGTTACAGGTAATAGCGGTGAAAGTACAAAAATAAATCGTCGTATCCAGTTCAAATCGTGTACCTGTACGCTGTCATTATTAAATTCCTTACATTTTCTTACAAATGCAAACTGCTTATTATCAACATTCTCGTCACTGAATTTGAGAACACGTTCGGGTTTGTGTGAGAATTTGTTTGTCTGTGTCATTTCGTACTTCAAGTTGCGTAGCTTTTCAGATTTTAATTCGCGTAGCTTTTCGGATTTTAATTCGCGTAGTCTCTGTAAATTGTTCACATTATACACGCTGCGTGACTCTGACAAATGCTCGCAACGTGGCGGGTTCTGTGACGTATTGGTGACTGAAATAATTGTTAATTCTGTTGCTTTAATATTTTCGCCAATTTGGTTGATCAGTCGTGCTAATTTCTCGTCAACTTCCAAATTCGGAGTGTGTGAAACTTCCACTGACTCTAAATAAACTTCGTCGCGAATCTGTACTGCGTTTTTAGGGCATTGTTCGGTGACTGCATTAATTTTGTGTATCTGTGTTGCGTTTGCTGAACATTGTTCAGTGACTGCATTAATTTCATGTATCTGTGTTTCGTTCGCTGAACATTGTTCAGTGACTGCATTAACCTTGTCTTTATGTGATTCTGTTGTGTCTACACGTGTGCTACTCACTTCTTGTGCAACAGTGCCAACTTCTTCATTACTGTTTTTAGCACAAGCCTTAGTATCCACACGTAATTGTTCTTTACTGTCCTGACATTGAACGGTAACAGCTGTAATCTCTTCCCTAACTTGTTTGTTCTGTTCATTAACATTATCGTGTTTTTCTTTCGGCTGTTTAATACTTTCAGAAAATTGTTTGTTCCGTTCTCTAAATTGTTTGAAATGATTGTCGAAAATTTCGTTCTGTTGTTTGAAATGTTCATCAAGATCGTTCTTAAACTGTAGCATTATTGTCATAAATTGATCCAAACTTAAAGTAGCTGTTGCATTCTCAGTACTCTGTGATGGAGTACATGCAATTGTCACGTTTTGTGTGACCATTTGGTCATTCTTTGGTTCACAAAAAGCTTTCCCTGTCAAATGTACACTCTCATTCACTATTTCGGAATTAAATAACTCCGGCATACTTTGTGCACCTTGTTCATTTTCATTAACAGAATTTGTCTGTACGTTACTTGAATTTTCCAAATCGGGTGTGTCAAGCTCGGCAGCGCTCATTACAATAGAGCGTCCCGCGTCATCAATTGTCGTCAAATTAACAGACGAGACAATTGAGTTCGTTTGTTCATCATTAATATAAAAGTCATCACTAGTGGTTGTAATGCACTGATTGTTAGTGAACGCAGGATTGTCATCATTATACTGCGTGTCACATGTCCTATCGGTCACGTTGTTTAAGTCAGTAATTTCGTTCATAATACCTCGCGATACACTATTCACAGTCGTTCGCGGCATTTTTACAATAGTCACAATTATTCACAAAACAATAAGCACAAATGCAAAAGCAACACACAAATACAACAGAGCAACGAATTGTCGTTGACCTGTAGAGAGAAAGTCACAAGATTAGTAGAAGCGTAGCGCCAAATCCTAATTATATCTAAGCAAATAAGAGCAGATATCTGACTGTTTTTCAAAAGACTCTCAACGAAATACGATCCTGGACTGGGTGTCGCCAAGTGTAACCTCTCCACAAAAATTTTAAAAGAAATGACAATATTATATAGAAATGGGAGCCAAGTGTAACCTCCCTACAATGAAATGTACTGACAAAGGCAACAAAAATGTTAAATTCGCAATCTGACTCTGGTGTAAGCTTCCGCAAAAATAATGAAAAACATTTCAGTGCTAATAAAACTTCTGTGACAATGAAAATTCAATTAAACCGAAATATCGGTCTTTGGCCCTGTGCAAAAATCAGAATTAAGTTCTTACCTCATTGTAACTGCTAGTCAAATTTCTGCTCTTATTCTTGCGCACAGCTTGGAGGAATTGCATTGCAAATAATAATATTCCTTTTTTTTTGTAATTTAACTGAAATTTGTTTAAGGGAAGTGGAACGAAATTTAGTTCAATAAAATTGCTTTTGAAATCATAATTATTATTGGGGCACTTGTTGGAAATTAATTACAATAAATGAACTTTAAATTATCTGATGTTTACCTTAATTAACAATATACCTCATTCAGCATCTTGACCAGTGTTGCCGACAGACTACATCACACAACCGCACTGGGCTGCTACTACTGACCGACCGCTCTGCATGACGACTACTGCAGAACTGCACGACGGCTACTACTATACTGCTCTACATGACAACTACAACCGAACTGCTCTCAACGACTACTGACTGAGTACTGTTCTCAACGACTACTGACTGAGTACAGCTCGCAACACTCGCGCGGTCAAGCGCAGACTAACTACGATTATAGGCTCTCTGGTCAAAGATTTTAACATGCCTCACCATCGCTGCTATGTTACATACGTGTTTCACTACTCATCATGTTTTATGAAAACTGAAAGTCTTCTTGTTTTTAATTACATATCGCAACAAAAATTCGAGTTTTCATTGCAAATATGAACTCTTAATTATCGATATTTTGTAAGAGATTGTTAATAAATTGGTAATATTTTGTTTTAATTTAAACAAGTTTTGTTAATAATCTTATGTTAAATGTCAATAATTAAGAAATTGTATTTGCAATGCGTGCGATCTGTAATTAAAAACAAGAAGACATGCACTTTTCATAACACATAATTAGATACGTGTTGATTAGCATGTATCTGATGGACGTTAAATATAACTACTCTAGGTATTCGAAATGAACGGAAAAAATAAAAAAGAATTAAAGTTCCTCAGATGTCTTCAAATTCGATTTTCTCGAGAATTTTGCATCGAATTGCTGTGGTGTATTGATACGTGAGTTTTAAACTTCATGTACTATAAATATAGACAGTTAAAAAAATCTGTTTACAGGCGATCTCCTTGTGGGAGAATCCATACACCAGAACTGATTTGCCTGGAGACACCAACGTGGAAAATACAGACCAGATGATACGGAAGCGAACTGCCACAATACGTCAGGAACCAGACCAACTTAGAAACACAACCGGACGTGTCCCCAAAATCGAATTCATTAATGTAGCACCTGGGCCACATATAAAATACTTCGCTCTCTGGTACAACACGACTAAATAATACAAATTGGAAATATGTGCATATCAATAAACAACAACATAGAGACAGATTTAAGGACCTCTGTGGTCCTCCAAAGTACGTCACAAGGGATTAATAAAAGACAATTAAAACTCAATTCTTACGCTGGCACCTAAAAAGGATGGGTCACGGAAATGTTGGGACTTTTAACAACGTAAAAGAACTGCCGGCACGGATTTCGATGTTAACGTACGCTGTCCCCCTCCTCCGCCACCGACATATCTTTTACGACGACTGGGGCAGAACTTGTTGACTGATTTGGACACACATTTCGGCTGGCTGCATGTTTACCGTTTTACGACTACTTGGCAGGTTATGGTATGCTCTGTGTGTTTGTTTTCGTGCGCTCAGTAATAAAGTTATTTACTGCTGAGGAATTCGTAATTCATAACAATGTTACAATGCCGTGCCGGCGGCAACAAGAACGCCTTGTCACGTAAAGCCACTCAACGATGAGTGTTTTATGAACCAGTATCTTATTGGTGCTTCATTTTCTTTACAAAATAATTTTAATAAGATACCTTCTAGCCAGGTGAATACAGGATTATAAATACAAAATCGTAATGCAAGACTAGGTTTAATAATGAATAAAAAAATAGGAACGTGGATAAGCAACTACGAACAGCTTAGTGAACGCATTATTGTAGCCAAGTAGACACGAAGTCCACGCCTATCACAGAAGTACAAGTTTATATGCCAACTAGCTCCGCAGATGATGAAGATATGGAAGAAATTTATCATGCGATAAAAAATTATTTAGATAGTTACATGACATGAAAATTTAATAGTCATGGGGAATCATGAAAGAAGGTTGTATAAGTGGAAGAGTCCTGGAGACACTGGAAGGTTTCAGATATATTATATAATAGTAAGACAGAGATTTAGGAACCATGTTTTAAATTGTAAGTCATTTCCAGGGGCAGTGATGGACTCTGACCACAATTTATTTGTTATGAACTGTAGATTAAAACTGAAGAAACTGCAAAAAAATAGGAATTTAAGGAGATGAGACTTGGATGAACTGAAAGGACCAGAGGCTGAAGAGAGTTTCAGAGGAAGCATTATGGAACTATTGACAAGAACAGGGGAAAGAGATACAGTAGAAGGAGAATGGGTGGCTTTGAGAGATGAAATTGTGAAGGCAGCAGAGGATCAAGTAGGTAAAAAGACGAGGACTAGTAGAAATACTTGGGTAACAGAAGAGATACTGAATTTAATTGACGAAAGAAGAAAATGTAAAAATGCAGTAAATGAAGCAGGCCAAAAGGAATACAAACGTCTCAAAAATGAAATCGATAGGAAGTGCAAAAGAGCTAAAGAGGGATGGCTAGAGGACAAATGTAAGGAGGTATGAGAGATACTGCCTACAGGAAAATTAAAGAGACTTTTGGAGAAAAAAATGTATGAATATCAAGTCCTAAGCAAAGAAGGGAAGCCGAAAGGCTGAAAGAGTATATAGAGTGTCTATACAAGGGCGATGTACTTGAGGGCAATATTATGGAATGGAAGAGGATGTAGATGAAGATGAAATGGGAGGTAGGATACTGTGTGAAGACTTTGACGGAGCACTGAAAGACCTAACTCGAAACAAGGCCCCAAGAGTAGACAACATTCCATTAGAACTACTGAGAGCCTTCGGAGAGCCAGCCATGACAAAACTCTTTCATCTGGTGAGTGAGATCTATGAGACAGGTGAAATAACCTCAGAGTTCAAGAAGAAAATAATAATTCCAATCCCAAAGAAAGCAGGTGTTGACATGTGTGAAAATTGCTCAACTATCAGTTTAATAAGTCACGACTGCAAAATACGGAAATGAATTCTTTACAGACGAATGGGAAAAATGGTAGAAGCCAACCTTGGGGAAGATCATTTCGGATTCCGTAGAAATGTTGGAACACGTGAGGCAATAATGACCCTACGACGTATTTCAGAAGGTTGGCTAAGGAATGGCAAACCTACCGTTTCCAGCACTTGTAGACTTAGATAAGGCTTTTGATAATGTTGACTGGAACACTGTCTTTCAAATTCTGAAGGTGGCAGGGGTAAAATACAGGGAGCGAAAGGCTATTTACAATTTGTACAGAAACCAGATGGCAGTTATAAGAGTCGAGGCGCACGAAAGGGAAGTAGCGATTGAAAATGGAGTGAGACAGGGTTGTAGCCTAACCCCGATGTTATTCGATCTATATATTAATCAAGCAGTAAAGGAAACAAAAGAAAAATTAGAGTAGTTACTAAAATCCATGGAGAAGAAATAAAAACTTTGACGTTTGCCAACGACATTGTAATTCTTTCAGGGACAGCAAAGGACCTCAAAAAGGAAGTGAACGGAATGGACGATGTATTGATAGTAGGATATAAGATGAACATCAACAAGCAAAACGAGAATAATTGAATGTAGTCGTATTAAATCAGAGGATGCTGAGGGAATTAGATTAGGAAACGAGACAGTTGAAGTAGTTAATGAGTTTTGCTATTTGGGAAGTAAAATATCTGATGACCGTCGAAGTAGGGAGGATATAAAATGTAGGCTGGCAATGGCAAGGAAAGCGCCTCTGAAGAACAGAAATTTGTTAACATCGAGTGTAGATTTTAGTGCTAGAAAGTCTTTTCTGAAAGTATTTGTATGGATTGTAGCCATGTGGAGAAGTGAAACATAGACGATAACTAGTTTAGACAAGAAGTGAATTGAAGCTTTCGAAATGTGACGCTACAGAAGAATGCTGAAGATTAGATGGGTAGATCACGTAACTAATGAGGAGGTATTGAATAGAATTGGTGAGAAGAGGAATTTGTGACACAACTTGACTAGAAGAAAGTATCGGTTGCTAGGAAGCTTTCCAAGGCATCAAGGGATCACCAACTTAGTACTGGAGGGAAGTGTGAGAGGGTAAAAATTGTAGAGGAAGGCCAAAAGACTGATACACTTAGCACATTCAGAACGATGTAGGGTCAGTAGTTATTCGGAGATGAAGAGGCTTGCACAGGATAAAGTAGAATGGAGAGCAGCATCAAACCAGTCTCTGGACTGAAGATCACAACAAGATAATTTCAGTGCTATATAAAAACTATTAATATGAGTAGTAAAATGAGATGAAAAGATATTTAAACGTGATAAACTTAAGAGAAGCACACTGAAAATCAAATTCTCCTCTCATGAGTACATATTCCATCTTTTAAATGCAGACCATACTTTTTCCCCTGATGTAACCCTTATAATAATTCGAAGACGACTTAATAGTTTAATAAGTCAAATTTCAGATTGTGAAAGTTTGCATTTTGTAAGAAGAAAATTGTCTAACAACTGCTACTATATTATAAATACACTCCTGGAAATTGAAATAAGAACACCGTGAATTCATTGTCCCAGGAAGGGGAAACTTTATTGACACATTCCTGGGGTCAGATACATCACATGATCACACTGACAGAACCACAGGCACATAGACACAGGCAACAGAGCATGCACAATGTCGGCACTAGTACAGTGTATATCCACCTTTCGCAGCAATGCAGGCTGCTATTCTCCCATGGAGACGATCGTAGAGATGCTGGATGTAGTCCTATGGAACGGCTTGCCATGCCATTTCCACCTGGCGCCTCAGTTGGACCAGCGTTCGTGCTGGACGTGCAGACCGCGTGAGACGTCGCTTCATCCAGTCCCAAACATGCTCAATGGGGGACAGATCCGGAGATCTTGCTGGCCAGGGTAGTTGACTTACACCTTCTAGAGCACGTTGGGTGGCACGGTATACATGCGGACGTGCATTGTCCTGTTGGAACAGCAAGTTCCCTTGCCGGTCTAGGAATGGTAGAACGATGGGTTCGATGACGGTTTGGATGTACCGTGCACTATTCAGTGTCCCCTCGACGATCACCAGTGGTGTACGGCCAGTGTAGGAGATCGCTCCCCACACCATGATGCCGGGTGTTGGCCCTGTGTGCCTCAGTCGTATGCAGTCCTGATTGTGGCGCTCACCTGCACGGCGCCAAACACGCATACGACCATCATTGGCACCAAGGCAGAAGCGACTCTCATCGCTGAAGACGACACGTCTCCATTCGTCCCTCCATTCACGCCTGTCGCGACACCACTGGAGGCGGGCTGCACGATGTTGGGGCGTGAGCGGAAGACAGCCTAACGGTGTGCGGGACCGTAGCCCAGCTTCATGGAGACGGTTGCGAATGGTCCTCGCCGATACCCCAGGAGCAACAGTGTCCCTAATTTGCTGGGAAGTGACGGTGCGGTCCCCTACGGCACTGCGTAGGATCCTACGGTCTTGGCGTGCATCCGTGCGTCGCTGCGGTCCGGTCCCAGGTCGACGGGCACGTGCACCTTCCGCCGACCACTGGCGACAACATCGATGTACTGTGGAGACCTCACGCCCCACGTGTTGAGCAATTCGGCGGTACGTCCACCCGGCCTCCCGCATGCCCACTATACGCCCTCGCTCAAAGTCCGTCAACTGCACATACGGTTCACGTCCACGCTGTCGCGGCATGCTACCCGTGTTAAAGACTGCGATGGAGCTCCGTATGCCACGGCAAACTGGCTGACACTGACGGCGGCGGTGCACAAATGCTGCGCAGCTAGCGCCATTCGACGGCCAACACCGCGGTTCCTGGTGTGTCCGCTGTGCCGTGCGTGTGATCATTGCTTGTACAGCCCTCTCGGAGTGTCCGGAGCAAGTATGGTGGGTCTGACACACCGGTGTCAATGTGTTCTTTTTTCCATTTCCAGGAGTGTATATTGGTATAAAGCGCAGAAATTAATCGTGTACATTTATAAAATTAGCTTTGTGTAGGAGAATATGAGCGGATTTCATTTTCTAAGAAGATGAAGCTGTTAGAAGGGTAGGTAAAGAACAGACGATCGGAAATCAAATTAAAGTAACAGTTATATCGTCAATTTTGACGTGGAAAGTAGGAAATATAAACTAAGAACAATAAAAAACGGGCTTTTATGAGTAACAAGAAAAACGTTATCGGCGTTCGGCAAACATTTTACTGACGTAAACTCGTTGTGACACATATAATCATCAATTGTGTTAAAAAATAAAATAAAAAATAAGCAAATTATGGCTATTGGCTGTTTAAAGCGACTGTTACACTTCTAATCTTTGTTTTCATACGTTTTGAACGGCCAGTGTCGGTTGGTCACAGTCAGTGTGCTCCCTGCCACCGTTGGATAAGCAGCTGCAGCAGCAAGTCGTATACTCCTAGCTCACTCATTTGTTACATAGTTCAATTCTTAATTTCTTTGCGTGTTTTTGGTACTTGCATTGTTTAATTCATAAATTTCGGGCGTATGATAGTATTTGAGAGTTGTAGCATCGCGTTTTAGTACCTGCGTTTTAGTAGTGTGTCAGCAGTGCGCAAGTAGCAGCTTTACTGCATTTACTAGGCAATCTTGAATTTTAATAACCGTTTAAATTTTGTGTCGATTTGTTTGCGTTCTCTGTAGATTAGTTCAGACGTTCTTTGCACAACAGTTTTTAGCGTGGATAGGGACTGCAACTGCTGTGTTCGGATGCAGGCTGAGTTGGCATCCCTTCGCTCCCAGCTTCAGGCAGTGTTGTCTTCGGTCACACAGCTTGAGGCTGTTGCCAATGGGCATCACTGTGGGGGTCCGGATGGGGGTTTGTCGGGGACGGCCAGCTCGTCCCACGCATCCCCCGATCGGAATACGACTGTGGTTGCCTGGGATACTGCCCGCATTGAGGCTGATCCCTCACCTGTGGTAGAGTGGGAGATCGTCTCAAGGTGTGGCAGGGGGCGAAAGACATTCCAGAGGGCTGAACGGAAGGCCTCTCCAGTTTGTCTGACGAACCGGTTTCAGGCTCTGTCTCAGGCTGATACTGATCTTCGGCCTGACATGGCTGCTTGTCCTGATCCAGAGGTTTCCCCTCAGTCTGCAAGATCCGGGCGGTCGCAGAGGGTGGGCTTACTGGTAGTTGGGAGCTCCAACGTCAGGCGCGTAATGGGGCCCCTTAGGGATATGGCAGCAAGAGAGGGCAAGAAAACCAATGTGCACTCCGTGTGCATACCGGAGGGAGTCATTCCTGATGTGGAAAGGGTCCTTCCGGATGCCATGAAGGGTACAGGGTGCACCCATCTGCAGGTGGTCGCTCATGTCGGCACCAATGATGTGTGTCGCATGAATCGGAGGAAATCCTCTCTGGCTTCCGGCGGCTATCTGATTTGGTGAAGACTGCCAGTCTCGCTAGTGGGATGAAAGCAGAGCTCACCATCTGCAGCATCATCGACAGGACTGACTGCGGACCTTTGGTACGGAGCCGAGTGGAGGGTCTCAATCAGAGGCTGAGACTGTTCTGCGACCGTGTGGGCTGCATATTCCTCGACTTGCGCCATAAGATGGTGGGGTTTCGGGTTCCGCTGCATAGGTCAGGAGTTCACTACACGCAACAAGCGGCTACACGGGTAGCAGGGGTTGTGTGGCGTGGGCTGGGCGGTTTTTTAGGTTAGATGGCCTTGGGCAAGTACAGAAAGGGCAACAGCCTCAACGGGTGCGGGGCAAAGTCAGGACATGCGGGAACCAAGCAGCAATCGGTATTGTAATTGCAAACTGTCGAAGCTGCATTGGTAAAGTACCGGAACTTCAAGCGCTGATAGAAAGCACCAAAGCTGAAATCGTTATAGGTACAGAATGCTGGCTGAAACCAGAGATAAATTCTGCCGAAATTTTTACAAAGGTACAGACGGTATTTAGAAAGGATAGATTTCATGCAACCGGTGGTAGAGTGTTCGTCGCTGTTAGTAGTAGTTTATCCTGTAGTGAAGTAGAAGTGGATAGTTCCTGTGAATTATTATGGGTGGAGGTTAAACTCAACAACCGAGATAGGTTCATAATTGGCTCCTTTTACCCACCTCCCGACTCAGCAGCATTAGTGGCAGAACAACTGAGAGAAAATTTTGAATACATTTCACATAAATTCTCTCAGCATGTTATAGTCTTAGGAGGAGATTTCAATTTACCAGATATAGACTGGGACACTCAGATGTTTAGGACGGGTGGTAGGGACAGAGCATCGAGTGACATTATACTTTGTGCACTATCCGAAAATTACCTCGAGCAATTAAACAGAGAACCGACTCGTGGAGATAACATCTTGGACCTACTGATAACAAACAGACCCGAACTTTTCGACTCTGTAAGCGCAGAACAGGGAATCAGTGATCATAAGGCCGTTGCAGCATCCCTGAATATGGAAGTTAATAGGAATATAAAAAAAGGGGAGGAAGGTTTATCTGTTTAGCAAGAGTAATAGAAGGCAGATTTCAGGCTACCTAACAGATCATAACGAAAATTTCTGTTCCGACACTTACAATGTTGAGTGTTTATGGAAAAAGTTCAAGGCAATCGTAAAATGCGTTTTAGACAGGTATGTGCCGAGTAAAATTGTGAGGAACGGGAAAAACCCACCGTGGTACAACAACAAAGTTAGGAAACTACTGCGAAAGGAAAGAGAGCTTCACTCCAAGTTTAAACGCAGTCAAAACCTCTCAGACAAACAGAAGCTAAACGATGTCAAAGTTAGCGTAAGGAGGGCTATGCGTGAAGCGTTCAGTGAATTCGAAAGTAAAATTCTATGTACCGACTTGACAGAAAATCCTAGGAAGTTCTGGTCTTACGTTAAATCAGTAAGTGGCTCGAAACAGCATATCCAGACACTCCGGGATGATGAAGGCATTGAAACAGAGGATGACACGCGTAAAGCTGAAATACTAAACACCTTTTTCCAAAGCTGTTTCACAGAGGAAGACCGCACTGCAGTTCCTTCTCTAAATCCTCGCACAAACGAAAAGATGGCTGACATCGAAATAAGTGTCCAAGGAATAGAAAAGCAACTGGAATCACTCAACAGAGGAAAGTCCACTGGACCTGACGGGATACCAATTCGATTCTACACAGAGTACGCGAAAGAACTTGCCCCCCTTCTAACAGCCGTGTACCGCAAGTCTCTAGAGGAAAGGAAGGTTCCAAATGATTGGAAAAGAGCACAGGTAGTCCCAGTCTTCAAGAAGGGTCGTCGAGCAGATGCGCAAAACTATAGACCTATATCTCTGACGTCGATCTGTTGTAGAATTTTAGAACGTTTTTTGCTCGAGTATCATGTCGTTTTTGGAAACCCAGAATCTACTATGTAGGAATCAACATGGATCCCGGAAACAGCGATCGTGTGGGACCCAACTCGCTTTATTGTTCATGAGATCCAAGAAATATTAGATACAGGCTCCCAGGTAGATGCCATTTTTCTTGACTTCCGGAAGGCGTTCGATACAGTTCCGCTCTGTCGCCTGGTAAACAAAGTAAGAGCCTACGGAATATCAGACCAGCTGTGTGGCTGGATTGAAGAGTTTTTAGCAAAGAGAACACAGCATGTTGTTAGCAATGGAGAGACGTCTACAGACGTAAAAGTAACCTCTGGCGTGCCACAGGGGAGTGTTATGGGACCACTGCTTTTCACAATATATATAAATGACCTAGTAGATAGTGTCGGAAGTTCCATGCGGCTTTTCGCGGATGATGCTGTAGTATATAGAGAAGTTGCAGCATTAGAAAATTGTAGCGAAATGCAGGAAGATCTGCAGCCGATAGGCACTTGGTGCAGGGAGTGGCAACTGACCCTTAACATAGACAAATGTAATGTATTGCGAATACATAGAAAGAAGGATCCTTTATTGTATGATTATATAATAGCGGAACAAACACTGGTAGCAGTTACTTCTGTAAAATATCTGGGAGTATGCGTGCGGAACGATTTGAAGTGGAATGATCATATAAAATTAATTGTTGGTAAGGCGAGTACCAGGTTGAGATTCATTGGGGAGTCCTTAGAAAATGTAGTCCATCAACAAAGAAGGTGGCTTACAAAACACTCGTTCGACCTATACTTGAGTATTGCTCATCAGTGTGGGATCCGTACCAGATCGGGTTGACGGAGCAGATAGAGAAGATCCAAAGAAGAGCGGCGCGTTTCGTCACAGGGTTATTTGGTAACCGTGATAGCGTTACGGAGATGTTTAACAAACTCAAGTGGCAGACTCTGCAAGAGAGGCGCTCTGCATCGCGGTGTAGCTTGCTCGCCAGGTTTCGAGAGGGTGCGTTTCTGGATGAGGTATCGAATATATTGCTTCCCCCTGCTTATACCTCCCGAGGAGATCACGAATGTAAAATTAGAGAGATTAGAGCGCGCACGGAGGCTTTCAGACAGTCGTTCTTCCCACGAACCATACGCGACTGGAAAAGGAAAGGGAGGTAATGACAGTGGCACGTAAAGTGCCCTCCGCCACACACCGTTGGGTGGCTTGCGGAGTATAAATGTAGATGTAGATGTAAATGTAAAGTGTTTTCATCTTCTACAAAAGCCTGTATTAATGTTATGTCATTCGAACTTGAATAGATACTTAAACAGAGAAACAGGCATCATTAAGAAAGGGACTCATGAGCTTAGCTACAAAGTAAAAACGCTCAGTTTTCTGGAGATTCAAACATAACTCTATCGTTATGAAACTAATTCTGTGAAGAGTATCTGAAACGTCGCAATAATTTACACTGAATATTGTCACGCAAGATCATCCGCTCCTGATAAACTTGAGTCAGTCATACAATGACTGAAGCATCCGGCGGCCGAAGTGGCCGTGCGGTTCTAGGCGCTGCAGTCTGGAACAGCGAGACCGCTACGGTCGCAGGTTCGAATCCTGCCTCGGGCATGGATGTGTGTGATGTCTTTAGGTTAGTTAGGTTTAATTAGTTCTAAGTTCTAGGGGACTAATGACCTCAGAAGTTGAGTCTGTAGGGAAGCAGCCTACTCACGCCGTATAAAATCCACATCAGTCTTTCCATTGTGTGCCAGCCTAGTCCGCTGTAACTAGCTCTGACGTCATAAATGTTGCGCAATACTTTAAAAATCAAGTAAATAACCTGAAACGTTTCTAGCATGTCAGGAGTAATACTAAATCAATGTGTGTTGAATGTCAGTTCAATAACTTTAACCATTTTCGAAATTTGGACGTTTTTCTGTAAAAATCATTGGCGCAACAGAAAAGAGCTAGAAACTTAAAAATTTATATTTGGACTCCTTTTGCATAATAATTTAGTAGAAACAGTATTCTGGATCTCACAAATTAAAATTTTAGTTGAAATTCATGATTTTCTGGTTTTTGTCTTAGAAATTAAGGAAGCAAGATAGATTAAGTAGGCGAATAAATAAGGCTAGGATGTTTAAATTTAAGTAAAAGGGAGATCCGCTATAATCATAAAGATGTGAGAAGTTTCAATTGAATAACTATAAAACTATAGCAATAGCGTATCACCAAAGGGCAAGTTCAGAGCTCGTCTACTGCGTGTAGTGTAATTAAATTAATTCTCTCGCCCAAACTATTTGACTTAGCCATGTCAGATTTTTATTATGATTACTTACCTATGTGATGAATGTACATTTAAATTGAGAGCTTCATCGGCCATCAGCAAAGGAAGCGATGATTTAGACAATAACTTAAAATGGTGCTTTACTAGCCCAGCGGCTAGTTGGGAGAGCAATTTTGATCAGGCGTTCCCTTAGCCGTCCGCACTGCGGCTTTATATATAAGAACACGGCATGAGAGAAAAAGGCCCCATTTCTCTCCAGACGCTGAATAGCACACCACCTGTGTCGGGAGTCACGTCACGTCGGTATCATTGCTAAAAAAAAATGGTTCAATGGTTCAAATGGCTCTGAGCACTATGGGACTCAACTGCTGTGGTCATAAGTCCCCTAGAACTTAGAACTACTTAAACCTAACTAACCTAAGGACATCACACACATCCATGCCCGAGGCAGGATTCGAACCTGCGACCGTAGCGGTCGTGCGGTTCCAGACTGTAGCGCCTTTAACCGCTCGGCCACTCCGGCCGGCTATCATTGCTATAAACAGCCTCGGATGCCGTAATAAGTTACTCGGGATACACGTAACCATGAAATCGTTTTTCGAGTGAAGTACATCGGACAAACAGTGCGCACTGTGGAACAACGCAGGAAAGAACATGATAGGTATTATCGCCTACGCAATCCAGAGAAATCTGCGTTAGCTGAGCATGCGTTAGAAAACGGTCACCACATAAAATTTGACGATACCTCTGTCGTGGTTCGCACTAACGGCTTCTGGGACAGTTTAATAAAGGAAGCTATAGAAATAAAAATTACCGCAAATACCCTGAATAGAGACGGTGGCTTGCAGCTCCACGCTGCGTGGGATCCAGCCATCGCGCGGTTGAAGAGGCCACATCGAACGACGACTCAAAACATGTCTATACAGGGTGTTACAAAACGGTACTGCCAAACTTTCAGGAAACATTCCTCGAACACAAATAAAGAAAAGGTGCTATGTAGACATGTGTCCGGAAACGCTTAATTTCCATGTTAGAGCTCATTTTAGTTTCGTCAGTATGTACTGTACTTCCTCGATTCACCGCCATGATTTCACACGGGATACTCTACCTGTGCTGCTAGAACATGTGCCTTTACAAGAACCACATAACATGTGGTTCATGCACGATGGAGCTCCTGCACATTTCAGTCGAAGTGTTCGTACGCTTCTCAACAACAGATTCGGTGACCGATGGATTGGTAGAGGCGGACCAATTCCATGGCCTCCACGCTCTCCTGACCTCAACCCTCTTGACTTTCATTTATGGGGGCATTTGAAAGCTCTTGTCTACGCAACCCCGGTACCAAATGTAGAGACTCTTCGTGCTCGTATTGTGGACGGCTGTAATACAGTACGCCATTCTCCAGGGCTGCATCAGCGCATCAGGGATTCCATGCGACGGAGGGCGGCTGCATGTATCCTCGCTAACGGAGGACATTTTGAAAGTTTCCTGTTACAATGTGTTTGAAGTCACGCTGGTACGTTCTGTTGCTGTGTGTTTCCATTCCATGATTAATATGATTTGAAGAGAAGTAATAAAATGAGCTCTAACATGGAAAGTAAGCGTTCCGGACACTTGTCCACATAACATATTTTCTTTATTTGTGTGCGAGGAATGTTTCCTGAAAGTTTACCGTACCTTTTTGTAACACCCCGTATATGGCAACGTTACGGGCACCAGTAACGTCACAGCTGGCAGCTATCGTATATAAGGGCGCACCAACAGGCCACTGGCAGTCATAACACTTGGCAATGGCCAAGGAGTGCTTGGCCAAAAGCTCGTGTAGTTTTAAGCAATTGACGCGGTTGGAAATCCGATATCATTTTATTCAATGTTATCGCCGAGAGACTCTGCATTCATACATTATTTGAAAGCGGTTTCCATTGCTTCAAAAGCTTCCACACGAGATGCTCCTGCATCATTTTCTGCATCTACGTTTTCTCTGTTTCATCTTCTTTCCTTACCTACTGTTTGTTTGCCGCGCGGGGCGCGGGTGGGTGTGCACGGACTAGAGACTAGAGACTACAGAGACTAACGCAGAACATGGAATCAGCGATCATAAAGCGGTTACGGCATCGATGATTTCAGCCGTAAATAGGAATATTAAAAAGGGTAGGAAGATATTTCTGTTTAGAAAAAGTGACAAAAAGCAGATTTCAGAGTGCCTGTTGGCTCAACACAAAATTTTTGTCTCAAGTACAGATAGTGTTGAGGAGCAGTGGACAAAGTTCAAAACCGTCGTACATTATGCGTTAGATGAGTATGTGCCAAGCAAGATCGTAAGAGATGGAAAAGAGCCACCGTGGTACAACAACCGAGTTAGAAAACTGCTGCGGAAGCAAAGAGAACTTCACAGCAAACATAAACATAGCCAAAGCCTTGCAGACAAACAAAAATTACGCGAAGCGAAATGTAGTGTGAGGAGGGCTATGCGAGAGGCGTTCAATGAATTCGAAATTAAAGTTCTATGTACTGACTTGGCAGAAAATCCTAAGAAATTTTGGTCTTATGTCAAAGCGGTAGGTGGATCAAAACAAAATGTGCAGACTCTCTGTGACCAAAATGGTACTGAAACAGAGGATGACAGACTAAAGGCCGAAATACTAAATGTCTTTTTCCAAAGTTGTTTCACAGAGGAAGATTGCACTGTAGTTCCTTCTCTAGATTGTCGCACAGATGACAAAATTGTAGATATCGAAATAGACGACAGAGGGATAGAGAAACAATTAAAATCGCTCAAAAGAGGAAAGGCCTCTGGACCTGATGGAATACCAGTTCAATTTTACACAGAGTACGCGAAGGAACTTGCCCCCCTTCTTGCAGTGGTGTACCGTAGGTCTCTAGAAGAGCGTAGCGTTCCAAAGGATTGGAAAAGGGCACAGGTCATCCCCGTTTTCAAGAAGGGACGTCGAACAGATGTGCAGAACTATAGACCTATATCTCTAACGTCGATCAGTTGTAGAATTTTGGAACACGTATTGTGTTCGAGTATAATGACTTTTCTGGAGACTAGAAATCTATTCTGTAGGAATCAGCATGGGTTTCGAAAAAGACGGTCATGTGAAACCCAGCTCGCGCTATTCGTCCACGAGACTCAGAGGGCCATAGACACGGGTTCACAGGTAGATGCCGTGTTTCTTGACTTCCGCAAGGCGTTCGATACAGTTCCCCACAGTCGTTTAATGAACAAAGTAAGAGCATATGGACTATCAGACCAATTGTGTGATTGGATTGAGGAGTTCCTAGATAACAGGACGCAGCATGTTATTCTCAATGGAGAGAAGTCTTCCGAAGTAAGAGTGATTTCAGGTGTGCCGCAGGGAAGTGTCATAGGACCGTTGCTATTCACAATATACATAAATGACCTGGTGGATGACATCGGAAGTTCACTGAGGCTTTTTGCAGATGATGCTGTGGTGTATCGAGAGGTTGTAACAATTGAAAATTGTACTGAAATGCAGGAGGATCTGCAGCGAATTGACGCATGGTGCAGGGAATGGCAATTGAATCTCAATGTAGACAAGTGTAATGTGCTGCGAATACACAGAAAGATAGATCCTTTATCATTTAGTTACAAAATAGCAGGTCAGCAACTGGAAGCAGTTAATACCATAAATTATCTGGGAGTACGCATTAGGAGTGATTTAAAACGGAATGATCATGTAAAGTTGATCGTCGGTAAAGCAGATGCCAGACTGAGATTCATTGGAAGAATCCTAAGGAAATTCAATCCGAAAACAAAGGAAGTAGGTTACAGTACGCTTGTTCGCCCACTGCTTGAATACTGCTCAGCAGTGTGGGATCCGTACCAGATAGGGTTGACACAAGACATAGAGAAGATCCAACGGAGAGTAGCGCGCTTCGTTAAAGGATCATTTAGTAATCGCGAAAGCGTTACGGAGATGATAGATAAACTCCAGTGGAAGACTCTGCAGGAGAGACGCTCAATAGCTCGGTACAGGCTTTTGTCAAAGTTTCGAGAACATACCTTCACCGAAGAGTCAAGCAGTATATTGCTCCCTCCTACGTATATCTCGCGAAGAGACCATGAGGATAAAATCAGAGAGATTAGAGCCCACACAGAGGCATACCGACAATCCTTCTTTCCACGAACAATACGAGACTGGAATAGAAGGGAGAACCGATAGAGGTACTGAAGGTACCCTCCGCCACACACCGTCAGGTGGCTTGCGGAGTATGGATGTAGATGTAGATGTAGATGTAGATATTTGCTTGCGGTTGACAATGCGGATAATTGCGACTCCATATAACTGAAGTTCGCTTAATGGAGTCTTCACTGTATTAGTTTTCGCAAACGCTACCGGGACCCTTAAAATGCCTTTACTCCTCATCGGAAAATCCAAAAACCCGAGACGTTTAAAAAATATCAATGTTACCTTAATTTATAAAAAAAAAATTCGTCAACCCATCCTTCGTTTGAATTGTTGGAGAGAGAAAATGGAATATTTACAGTAAATCCTTGGATCAAAGTGTTAATGAAAAATGAAAACGACGTCATAGAAAACAGCTTCTACGTAACTGTTATTTCTTGAAGAAGATAACACAGAACTCGTTTTGTCATTTTTAGAGAAAATGGGTTTAAAGGAGTGTTGTTAGATGGTTGTAGATGCTTGGGATTTTTTACTGAAAGGAAGTCTTTGAACGAAGTTTGGAATAGAGTACTATAACGGTAGCATGAAAATTCAATAGTCGATACGGATGATTATGTTTTGTTGGATATAAATAAGCTAATGACAAACATAAAATGTGCCGGAAATGTGATGCCAATGGTATGAGAGAGTGGCTCGCTTGTAACAGTAATGATCAAGGTTTTCAGATCATGTCGGATGACGAAATTGTTGAAAACATATTGCAGACAAACGAATTCCAAGAAGATGAAACGGAATAAAACGTAGCCTAGATGCAGAAAATGATACCGGTCCATCTCATGCGGAAGTATGTCGGGCCCTGGAGACAGCTTTCAGGTGGTTCGAAAACTGTGTGATACGGTGAGTTTCCTACAATTGAAACGAATTCGTGGTGTAGAGAAAAATCATTTACCTCAGATTATAATTACCAGATATTTTATAAAAAATTAAACTACAGTGGCTATCCTCTGTGACTTTTGCTAGGTATTTCGTTATTAGCGTTGCTGTATTTCAGTAATTTTAAGGAAATATGCACGTACGAAAATGTGTCGCTGATCTCTTAATAGACAATGATTTTTGTTTTTATTCTATTGAATAAATACCTAACATCACGTATTTATCCTGGAAAGATAACTATATTACAATGTATCTAAAAGATAACATACGCAGGCATCGAAGGTTATCTTTTTAGCGCTAACAACACAAAAATCGGCTTTCTTCATACTTTCAGTTTACAATTTTTACATTATTCGAATGACTTACGATAACTTTTAGTTCGGTTAATACAGTTTCGACTTACACTCTAATGAACATTCGGACGGACAAAGGCTATAATTTTTTAATATGTATAATATACAGGGTGTTACAAAAAGGTACGGCCAAACTTTCAGGAAACATTCCTCACACACAAAGAAAGAAAATATGTTATGTGGACATGTGTCCGGAAACGCTTACTTTCCATGTTAGAGCTCATTTTATCACTTCTCTTCAAATCACATTAATCATGGAATGGAAACACACAACAACAGAACGTACCAGCGTGACTTCAAACACTTTGTTACAGGAAATGTTCAAAATGTCCTCCGTTAGCGAGAATACAAGCTTCCACCCTCCGTCGCATGGAATCCCTGATGCGCTGATGCAGCCCAGGAGAATGGCGTATTATATCACAGCCGTCCACAATACGAGCACGAAGAGTCTCTACATTTGGTACCGGGGTTGTGTAGACAAGAGCTTTCAAATGCCCCCATAAATGAAAGTCAAGAGGGTTGAGGTCAGGAGAGCGTGGAGACCATGGAATTGGTCCGCCTTTACCAATCCATCGGTCACCGAATCTGTTGTTGAGAAGCGTACGAACACTTCGACTGAAATGTGCAGGAGCTCCATCGTGCATGAACCACATGTAGTGTCGTACTTGTAAAGGCACATGTTCTAGCAGCACAGGTAGAGTATCCCGTATGAAATCATGATAACGTGCTCCATTGGGCGTAGGTGGAGGAACAAATTAAAATGAGCTCTAACATGGAAATTAAGCGTTTCCTGACACATGTCCACATATCTTTTCTTTATTTGTGTGTGAGGAATGTTTCCTGAAAGTTTGGCCGTACCTTTTTGTAACACCCTGTATAAATGTATGTCTAATACACAAATATGTGGTGTTCGCAAAAATTTTGAAAAGTCCTTGATCGACTATTTTAAAATTTTTGTACGATTACCTAATGAGTATTTAGACGAACATAGGCTATATAATTTTAATATTGTTTAAATACTAATGTACACGTTTATGTTAGAACTGACCATGATAAATAAAATGCTGAGCTGAGCTCTGCTGTGAAAGTGTACAGTTCAGTTTTCTTTTTTTCACTCAGTGTTAATAACAGCAGGGCATTAAAACCATTAGACCAACAGCATTTTTTATTTTGTTCCCTTCCTTGCAGTCAGCTTTCACTGAAAACAAAAAAATTGTATTTATGGCTTACGATTAGAACGTGACTTTCATAACAACAATGAACAACGCTCAGTATCATGGAGAGAGGAAAGGACGAAATGGATTGAAAGAGCGGATAGAAGGAGATTAGGACTTATATCTAGTCCTCATACTTATTTAGCAGTTGCGAATCTTTGCCGAGTTCTCTAGAACACTTATTACAAAAGCTGATCCGTAATTTGACCGATAACGTTTTTTCCTGAATTATGTGCTATAATCTATTGGTGATGCTCGTATGAACGGGTTTCACGAATTACCTGTCTTAATTATTCTTATGGATTATCATTCACTGAAGTAATTCATGGTAGTGATTGTATAAAAACCGACCTAAAACAGCGGCAACATGTGAACGGAGCAACCAAAAGTATATACTACATATCGGTTTTTTTCTGCTTTTTTTCCTTTTTTCGAGCTTCATTATCGGCTCCTTTCGTGGAGTGCAGACTGAGTCTCGTTTCAGTAGGGCCCAACTACACGCACATTGATGGTCATTTCATTTCACAGTATCTTCGGCGTGATCTTCAGTCCGAAAATTAGTTTTGTGCAGCTCTCCACGCTAATTTAACCTGTGAAAGCCATTTCATCTCCTTACAACTACTGCAACGTACACCCTTCTGAAATACCACTTTTTCCATTTTTTTTTTGAGTCATCAGTCTTTTGCTGGTTTGATGCGGCCCACCACGCATTCCTTTTCTGTGCGAACCTCCTCATCTCAGATTAGCATTTGCAACATATGTCCTCCATTGCCTGCTGCATATATTCCAATCTCTGTCTTCCTCTACGGTTTCTACCCTCTTCAGATCCTCTAGTATCTAGGAAGTTACTCCGTAATGTCTTAACAGATGTCCTGCCATCCTGTCCCGTCTTCTTGGCAGTGTTTTCCATACATTCATACATTCTTTCCTCGCCAATTCTCCGAAGAACCTCCTCATTCCTTACCTCATCAGTCCATCTAATTTTCAACATCCATCTGCAGTAGCACATCTCAAACGCTTCGATTCTCTTCTTCTCCAGGCCTCCCACAGTCCACGTTTCACTACCATACGATGCTGTGCTCCAAATGTACATTCTCAGAAATTTCTTCCTCAAATGAAGACCTATGTTTGGTAGTAGTAGACTTCTCTTTATCAGGAAGGCCGTTTTTGCAAGTGCTAGCTAGTCTGCTTTTTATGTCTTCCTTGCTCTGTCTGTATAGATTATTTTCCTGACTAGGTAGCAGAATTCCTTAACTTCATTTGTTTCGTGATCCACAGTTGTGATGTTAAGTTTCTCGCTGTTCTAATTTCTGTTATTTCTCATCACTTTCGTCTTTCTACGATTTATTCTCACCCCGTATTCTCTACTCATGACTTCATTCCATTCAGTAGATCTTGTAATTCTTCTTCTCTTTCACTGAAGATAGCAATGTCACCCGCTAATATTATCACTGATGTGCTTTCAACTTAAATTTTAATTCCAGTCTCGCACCTGTAATGTGTCCTCCGTTGGACAGCAATGATCAAGTGTGAAAGTGATAAAGTTAAATGACTCTGCTCAGTAGTATGCAATCCATAAATGGTTTGCCTTCTGAAGAACACGTCACAGAAGCGATAGAACGGTTTGGATTTTCATCCAAACATCTGAAAATATTAATTATCTCACTGAGTATTAAAGTTAATTCCTGTAAGAAAAATGCAATCGCTATCGCTTACTTATTGGTGAGTGTATCAGGTCGTGGGTGCTGATGAACGTACTATTGTTCGACAAACAGATTGACTGTGAAATGTCTTATTTTAATTTCCAACATTAATAATGGTAGCAAATTGAATCACACTAGGTATTTAAAGATGCAAGTTCTTTTTGGAATACAATGATCAACCAGCAATCGGTCTGATTACTTTCTGACACACCGTTTCTAAAACAGAGAATACATAGCACAGAAACAAATATGAGGAGTCTATAGGCGACTACATTAACGATTGACACTTTTGATAAATATCCCTAGTTATTATTCGGAGCAGTATAAAGTACAAGATTTGCCAGTTACTCAATCCTACATCTAATGTGTGAGGACGGACAGACGAGAATGATTAGCGGGAAGGAGCTGCTTCCCTCAGCAAACTTCTACCGTTTAACAACTGACAGATAATTTTTTATGTATCGATACCTTGCCTTTTTATTGTTATTGAATCGTCTATTTTCTTTCTATCTTATGTTTGAATGGATGTACATTTTATTATAACAATGTGGATAAATACAAAAGACTGGCACATTATTCTGTTTCTTACACTTGATTGCTACCTGAATCCTGGAATTTACCGTTCCACATAACCTCACTTACAGGGTTCAGTGAAGCGTAACTGATTAAATGGGTCTAGTACATTTTATATTAGGGTTACTTTTTGTTATGTACCTTCTTTACAAATTGACTAGTTGTCACTTTCGAGCATATTTTTATTGTCTTAAGTCTTCCAAAGCTCTTTTAAATTCTGATTGTAGCACAGGATGCCCTATCTCTTCTACATCGACTCCTGCTTCTTCTTCTATCACGCCACTAAACAATTCCTTCAAGGTCTTCAATGCACTTCTTCCAACTATTCGTTCCCTTTTGTGAATTTAACACTGGAAAACAAATTTTTCACGAAGGCATTTCGCCTTTAATTCCCTACGCTTCCTATTTCATTTTCATTAAGTGACTTGTATTTCTGTATTCCTGAATTTCCCTCAATATTTTGTTCTTCCTTCTTTGATGGATCAACTGAAGTATTTCTTCAGGTAAAGACGGTTTCTTCGCAACTAACCTCTATGTACCTATGTTTTTCTTTCCAACTTCTTTGATTGCCATTTTTAGAGATGTCCGTTCCTCTTGAACTGAACTGCCTACTGAGCTATTCCTTATCGCAGTATCTATAGCCTCGGAGAAGCTCAAGCATATCTCTTCATTCCTTAATACTTCGTATCCCACTTCTTTGCACATTGTTTCTTCCTGACTAGTCTCTTATACCTCAGTCTACTCTCCATCACTACTAAATTGTGATCTGAGTCTATATGCGCTCCTGCGTGCACCTTACAACCCAGTATCTGATTTCCGAATCTCTGCCTCACCATGATGTAATCTAACTGAAATCTTCCCGTATCTCCTGGGCATTTTCAAGTATACGTCCTCCTCTTGTGATTCTTGAACAGAGTATTTGCTATTACCATCTGAAATTTATTGCAGAAATCAATAGGTCTTTCTTCTCTCTGTTTCCTGTTTTCAAGCCCATATTTCACCGTAACCCTTCCTTCTACTCCTTTCCCTACAACTGCATTCCAATCCCCTATGACTATTAGATTTCCATCTCCATTTATGTTCTGAATTACCTGTTCAATATCCTCATATATTTGCACTATCTCTTCATCTTCGGCTTCCGACGTCGGCATGTGTACCTGAACTATCGTTGTCTGTGTTGGTTTGCTATGGATTCTGATGAGAGCAACCCTATCAATGAATTGTTCACAGTAACTCTTCACTGCCATACCTTTCTGTTCATAACGGTCGTACTCTCGTTATACCATTTTCAGCTGCTTTTGATATTACCCTGTACTTCACTGACACCCACAATATCTAGACTGAGGCTTAGTATTTCCCTTTTCAGATTTTCTAGTTTCTCTGCCACGTCCAAACTTCTGACATTCCGCACCCAGACTCGTAGAATGCTATCCTTTCGTTGGTTATTCAATCTTTTTCTGATGGTCATATCCCCCCTGCCCACCTTTGGAGTGAACGCCAGGAGATCCGAATGGGGGACTAGTATGGAATCTTCTGCCAATGGTGAGATCATCACTACTTTTTTTTCAATTTCAGGCCGCATGTCCTGTGGATACATATCATGTGTCCTTACTACAATGGTTTCCATTGCCCTCTGCGTTCTCGTACCGTTGTATTATTGCTCATTCTCCTGCCCCAAGGGCCAGTGAGTGCCTGAACCTCAGCAAGCTCCTCTGCCCTCTTTGACTAGGCCTGTGACTGAATCAGAGTGATTTCGTATGCCAGAAACCTTTGGGCACCGTTGCTGACGATTTTTATTCAAAATGACGATGATGGCGCGGTGCGAACCCGAGACCGACGACGTTTTGATTAATAATCAAAGACGCTTCACTTTTTTTGTTGATCTAATTTTGTTCTTTATTGGTCGTTGTATTTGTTCGGCGGGGCCGTCTAATGATGCTTGTTCAAGTTTGTCGTTCAGCCATTAACTCAGTTTTTTGTTATTACAGAGAGCAGCTAGCCCTCTAGCCAAACACGCTAAGCTACCGTGCCGGCACCCTAGACCGCGGGTAAACATGGTTACTGTAGTTAAATATTTGATTACCTTTACAATCAAATATTTAACTGCAGTAACCACGTTTACCCGCGGTCTAGGGTGCCGGCACGATTTACCTTTACAATCCCCCTCCCCCCCCATGAACCATGGACTTTGCCGTTGGTGGGGAGGCTTGCATGCCTCAGCGATACAGATGGCCGTACCGTAGGTGCAACCACAACGGAGGGGTATCTGTTGAGAAGCCAGACAAACATGTGGTTCCTGAAGGGGGGGGTAGCAGACTTTTCAGTAGTTGCAGGGGCAACAGTCTGAATGATTGACTGATCTGGCCTTGTAACACTAACCAAAACGGTCTTGCTGTGCTGGTACTGGGAACGGCTGAAAGCAAGGGGAAACTACAGCCGTAATTTTTCCCGACAGCATTCAGCTTTACTGTATGGTTAAATGATGATGGCGTCCTCTTGGGCAAAATATTCCGGAAGTAAAATAGTTCCCCATTCGAATCTGCGGGCGGGGACTACTCAAGAGGACGTCGATATCAGGAGAAAGAAAACTGGCGTTCAACGGATCGGAGCGTGGAATGTCAAATCCCTTCATCGGGCAGGTAGGTTAGAAAATTTAAAAAGGGAAATGGATAGGTTAAAGTTATATATAGTGCGAATTAGTGAAGTTCGGTGGCAGGAGGAACAAGTCTGGTCAGGTGAATACAAGGTCATAAATACAAAATCAAATAGGGGTAGGTTTAATAATGAATAAAAAAATTGGAGTGGAGGTAAGCTACTACAAACAGCATAGTGAACGCATTATTGTGGCCAAGATAGACACGAAGCCCATGCCTACTACAGTAGTACAAGTTTATATGCCAACTAGCTCTGCAGATGATGAAGAAATTGATGAAATATATGATGAAATAAAAGAAATTATTCAGGTAGTGAAGGGAGACGAAAGTTTAATACTCATGGGTGACTGGAATTCGAGAGCAGGAAAAGGGAGAGAAGGAAACAAAGTAGGTGAATATGGATTGGGAGTAGAATTTTGCACCGAGCATAACTTAATCATAGCTAACACTTGGTTCAGGAATCATAAAAGAAGGTTGTACACGTGGAAGAATCCTGGAGATACCAGAAGGTATCAGATAGATTGTATAATAGTAAGACAGAGATTTAGGAACCAGGTATTAAATTGTAAGGCATTTACAGGGGCAGATGTGGACTCTGACCACAATATATTGGTTATGAACTGTAGATTAAAACTGAAGAAACTGCAAAAACGTGGGAATTTAAGGAGATGGGACCTGGATAAACTGAAAGAACCAGAGGTTGTAGAGAGTTTCAGGGAGAGCATGAGGGAACAACTGACACGAATGGGGAAAAGAAATACAGTAGAAGAAGAATGGGTAGCTCTGAGGAATGAAGTATTGAAGGCAGCAGAGGATCAAGTAGATAAAAAGACGAGGGCTAGTAGAAATCCTTGGGTAACAAGAGAAATATTGAATTTAATTGACGAAAGGAGAAAATATAAAAATGTAGTAAATGAATCAGGCAAAAAGGAATACAGACGTCTCAAAAATGAGATCGACAAGAAGTGCAAAATGGCTAAGCAGGGATGGCTAGAGGACAAATGTAAGGCTGTAGAGGCTTATCTCACTAGGGGTAAGATAGATACTGCCAACATGAAAATTAAAGAGACCTTTGGAAAAAAGAGAACCACTTGTATGAATATCAAGAGCTCAGATGGAAACCCAGTTCTAAGCAAAGAAGGGAAAGCAGAAAGGTGGAAGGAGTATATAGAGGGTCTACAGATGGGCGATGTACTTAAGGGCAATATTATGAAAATGGAAGAGAATGTAGATGAAGATGAAATGGGAGATACGATACTACGTGAAGAGTTTGACAGAGCACAGAAAGACCTGAGCCGAAACAAGGCCCCGGAAGTGGACAACATTCCATTACAACTACTGACGGCCTTGGGCGAGCCAGCTCTGACAAAACTCTACCATCTGGTGAGCAAGATACAGGCGAAATACCCTCAGACTTCAAGAAGAATATAATAATTCCAACCCCAAAGAAAGCAGGTGTTGACAGATGTGAAAACTACCGAACTATCAGTTTAATAAGTCACAGCTGCAAAATACTAACGCGAATTCTTTACAGGTGAATGGAAAAACTGGGAGAAGCCGACCTCGGGGAAGATCAGTTTGGATTCCGTAGAAATATTGGAACACGTGAGGCAATACTGACTCTACGAAGTATCTTAGAAGAAAGATTAAGGAAAGGCAAACCTACGTTTCTAGCAATTGTAAACTCAGAGAAAGCTTTTGACAATGTTGACTGGAATAACTCTCTTTCAAATTCCAAAGGTGGCAGGGGTAAAATACGGGGACCGAAAGGCTATTTACAATTTGTACAAAAACCAGATGGCAGTTATAGGAATCGAGGGGCATGGAAGGGAAGCAGTGGTTGGGAAGGGAGTGAGACGGGGTTGTAACCTCTCCCCGATGTTATTCAATCTGTATATTGAGTAAGCAGTAAAGGAAACGTAATAAAAATTTGGATTAGGTATTAAAATCCATGGAGAAGAAATAAAAACTTTGAGGTTCGCCGGTGACATTGTAATGCTGTCAGAGACAGCAAAGGACTTGGAAGAGCAGTTGAACGGAATGGACAGTGTCTTGAAAGGAGGATATATGATGAACATCAACAAAAGCAAAACGAGGATAATGGAGTGTAGTCGAATTAAGTCGGCTGATGCTGAGGGAATGAGATTAGGAAATGAGACGTTTAAAGTAGTAAAGGAGTTTTGCTATTTGGGGAGCAAAATAACTGATGATGGTCGAAGTAGAGAGGATATAAAATGTAGACTGGCAATGGCAAGGAAAGCGTTTTTGAAGAAGAGAAATTTGTTAACATCGAGTATAGATTTAAGTGTCAGGAAGTCGTTCTTGAAGGTATTTGTATGGAGTGCAGCCATGTATGGAAGTGAAACATGCACAATAAGTAGTTTGGACAAGAAGAGAATAGAAGCTTTCGAAATGTGGTGCTACAGAAGAATGCTGAAGATTAGATGGGTAGGTCACGTAACTAATGAGGAGGTATTGAATAGAACGGGGGAGAAGAAGAGTTTGTGGCACAACTTGATTAGAAGAAGGGACCGGTTGGTATGACATGTTCTGAGGCATCAAGGGATCACAAATTTAGCATTGTAGGGCAGCGTGGAGGGTAAAAATCGTAGAGGGAGACCAAGAGATGAATACACTAAACAGATTCAGGAGGATGTAGGTTGCAGCAAGTACTGGGAGATGAAGAAGCTTGCACAGGATAGAGTAGCATGGAGAGCTGCATCAAACCAGTCTCAGGACTGGAGACCACAACAACAACAACCTTTACAATTCCCCCTCCCCCCACCCCCTCCCACATACTGACTTCCTTCTATTACCAAATAGACTATTTCTTGCCTCAAAAGTGTCCTATCAAGCGATTTCTACTTTTATTCAAGGTATGGCAGAAAGTTCTTTTCCACTCAGTTCGAGTCAGTGCCTCCTCATTTCCTTTCCGATCCATTCAAAATTCGGCATTTTCCTATAGGAAAGCATCTCAAAAGGTTCCAGTGTCATGCCTGAACTGTTTGTCGTCCGTGTTGTGCTGTCTTACAACGCTAAACTTCAAACAAATAACTTTCTAACATTTGTATTGATACAATTACTAAATTTCTTTTTTCATAAATTTTTGTCCTTACTACTGTCAGTGTGCGCTTTATGTCCTCTTTACTTCCTCCATCATCACTTCTTTTCCAGATCAAATAAGATAAACTCATCTTTCACTTTTAGTTTTTCATTTCCTAATCGCCTGATATAATTCGACTACATTCGGTTACCCTTTTCTTAATTTTGTTGATGTTCATCTTATAACATCTTAGCAAGATGCTAACCACTTCTCTTCCAAGTCCTTTGATGACATGGTTACAGTGGCATGTGCAAACCTCTTAGTTTCAGTTTCTTCTCCTTGAACTTTACATTCCTTTCCAAGTTCTTCCTTGATTTCCTTCAGAGCTTACTGAACGCACAGAAAGACAGGCTACATCCTGGTCTCGCTCTATTCTCAAATACTGCTTCCCTTCCATGTCCTTAGACTGTTCTAACTGCAATCTGGTAGCCGTGCAAGTTGTAGATACCAATTTGCTTCCCGCATTTTATCCGTGTTATCTTTCGAATTTCAAATAATGTTATGTGGGCAATATCCTGAAAAACTTTCTGTAAATATACAACGTTACAAACGTAGATTCGTATGTCCACCTTCTTCATTTTATCTGCTAAGATAAATCGTAACGGTCAGTTTCGCCACTCGTACTTCTACACTATTCGGGAATCCAAACTACTCTTCCCTCAGTCGGATTCGAACTTTTTTCTTTTTTTTTCGGTGTAAATAATTTGTGTTAATATGTGGCCAAAAGCCTCCAGATTATCACCGCTTTTCGTTCCTAAGGCGTCACCCAAGGAAGTACATGTTGGGCATTTTGCTAGATCCACAAGATCTCACCCTCCTCGTCCGCTCTTGAATAACCACGGGAACGGCAACAGATAGGTCAAAACTGTCTGCACGTATGCAGTGAACAAGTACTCTTTCGAATTTTCTTTTTGAATAGAAGTGGGAGATGAAGCAGTTCGTCAGCTGACTATTTCCCTGGAGAAAAAAGCTGCTCAGTCTCATGTTTGAGAACAAAAAATTTGTGCCACTATTCCTGAAACTGTGTTCTTAGGGACTATGAAGTTCATTTGGATTTTATTGTATATCTACTGCAATGAAAGTAAATGTCAACAATACTTTCAAGTGCTCAGAAATAATACAATAATATTACTCATATGCAACATTTTTTCTCATTTTATAAAAATTCTAACATTTCGTGCAGACCAGGCTCCACACAAGCAATCAATGAAGCTTTTCTGACAGTCAGTCATTTCAGTGTCATAGGTTGTACCTGAAGATTCAATTCACGCAAGATTTTCTTGTTTGTGAATATCCCTTTAGAAAATGTGGTCCTTCGTATTTCTCATCTACAATTAATGCTCTTAGGTAGGATAAAGTTCATATACCATCTTTTCTTCTTTACTAAGGCAGTTTTTATGATTTCTTCCTGTTTTGAGGATGCAGCTAACGTAATACTTCTCTTATCCCCAACTCATGTCCTTCAAATTTAATCAGAATTTCCTTATCGATCTTTTCTCCATCATTAGATACCATTATTGTGCCAGCAATCCTCGTACTCCCTACTATCATTTCACTTGCTTTTTATGCCATGATTGATTAGCCCACAAATTTTTCTCCATTCCTTCAACTTGGAAGTATATCCTGTATGGTTTCAGAGTTTTTCTCATTGAAAGCCATGAACCTGGAAGATGAAATAAGACGCAGTTTTATAAGACATGCAAATATGTAAGTGGATGGTTGGTTAGATGGTTGATTTGGGGTGGGGGGGGGGTATCGTGATTTAAGACGTCAGAAATAAGTCAGAATTAAAGGGAGGAACAACAAAAACAGCACATTCCAGTCAAGGAGAAGTGATAACAGGGAAACGAAGAGGGAAAAGGGACGCCAGGGCAACAGAAAGAGGAAAGAATAACTGTGGGGTGGGTGGAAATGAGGAGTGCAGGGGTGCTTCAGAATCACTACATGCACTGGGGCACCCATCCCAACGCCATACAATAATCTCGACATAATGGGGACAACACCAGCGGAAGAAGACACAAAGAAGGGGAAACAAAACGGCACCAAACACCAGACAGAATGGAGGAAAAACGTGGGGAGAACATGGCCAGCATGGAGGCAAGGTCGAAGCCTCCATAACCAACGCCTTTGCTGAGGGACTCAGATTTCAGAGGAAAATTCAAGGACGAATCACTTCCGCAAAGAAAACTGAGGACAGACGTGATCATGCTAGAGTCGTCCGCTAACACCTGATACAAGGAACGTGGGAGGGCGTATTTAATGCAAAGTGCCAAAAAGGCAGGGGCCCTTGATTGCGAAAAGTTTGTTAGACGGAGGTGGGATGGGGGTTTGGGGTAGCCTCCCAAGGGTCGGCCCACGACAGAGAAGGAAGGGATTTGATATAAAGCCAGATGTCTACCACTGTAAGGGACAAGAAGATGTGAAGCTTTGTGACTTTGCCCTCCTCTCTTGCCTGCCACTTGTAGGGTGTTTACTGCAGAATTGATGGGGCCATCTATTGGGCTCTCTGCTTAATTAATGGCCATCGATTCTGCACGAAACAACCCACTTGTGACAGCAAAAGACAGTGTTCCATTCCAAAAGAAAATGTGAAGGTATGTCCCACATGGCTGACGGATTTAGCGCCAACAGTGTAAAAAAAAAGTATCCTGAAACTCCTGTAAGAGCGTTCAGAACAAACTACAGAACACTATTGGAACGATGGAGGCTTTCAGACCCTGGAAGAGATCCGCCCAAACCTGGGACCAAGGGACTTACCAGGGGGTGTGGTCAGAAAAGAATATAGGGAAGAGGACAATGAAGGGAGATGGAAGTCATGGCAGAGAGAAGCGAGGCAGAGCCTAATTGGTAAATCCGCATGGGGGTGGGTAGCTGTTGGACAACAACCTGAAGCCACAAAAAGAATAGAGTAGGAGTGGCCTGAGCTCCCAGTTGGTGGTACATCGACAGCGCAGAAAGATACGTATATAACTTCTTTTCTGTGTTTACTTCGTAGATTCTTACTTACATTGCGTGTGAGTTTCGTATAGGAGGTGTAATTTCGAGTTTTAGTTACTGTAATCGTAAATTCAGGCAGATTGTAGCGCAGCCGTTAGGCATTTGTACAGGTTAATTCATACATTCTTTGCGTGTTTCCCTTGCGTTATGTAGGCACGAACTCGTGTTTCAGTAACTGTTGTTCAACATCGATTAGAATGGACAGGGACTGTGATTGCTGTGTTCGGATGAGGGCTGAGTTGGCATCCCTTCGCTCACAGCTGCAGGCGGCGCTGACTTCGGTCGTGCAGCTTGAGGCTGTTGCCAGTGGGCACCACTGTGGGGAGCCGAACTTGGGTATCACGTGGATGTCAACCTCGTCCCATCTGTCCCCAGATCGGTCTGCCGCTGTGGTTGTCCCGGTTGCTGCCCACAGTGGAGTTGAGCCCTCGCCTGTGGTTGATTGGGAGGCGTAGCAGGCAGCAAAAGACGTCCCCGGAGGCTGATCAGAAAGCCTCCCCGGTGCGTCACACAAACAGGTTTTAGGTACTGTCTCTGGCTGAGCCAGATGCAGCTGCCTGCCCTGTTTCAGAGGATGATTCTCAGCCTTCAAGGTGTGGGCAATCGCAGAGGGTGGGTTTATTGGCAGTTGGGAGCTCCAATGTTAGGCGCGTAATGGGGGCCCTTAGGGATATGGCGGCTAAGGAGGGGAAGAAATCCAGTGTGCACTCCGTGTGCATTCCGGGTGGAGTCATTCCTGATGTCGAAAGGGTCCTTCCGGATGCTATGAAGAGCATAGGGTGCAGCCAGCTGCAGGTGGTGGCACATGTCGGCACTAATGACGTGTGTCGCTTTGGATCTGAGGAAATTCTCTCTGGATTCCAGCGGCTATCTGATTTGGTGAAGGCTGCCGATCTTGCTTACGAGATGAAGGAAAAGCTCACGCAGCATCGTTGACAGAACCGACTGCGGACCTTTGGTGCAGAGCCGGGTGGAGGATCTGAATCAGAGGCTCAGACGGTTTTGCGACCGTGTTGGCTGCAGATTCTTTGACTTGCGCCATAGGGTGGTGGGGTTTCGGGTTCCGCTGAATAGGTCAGGAGTTCACTAAACTCAGCTGGCGGCTACACGGGTAGTGGAGGCTGTGTGGCGTGGACTGGGCGGTTTTTTAGGTTAGAAGGCCTCGGGAAAGTACGGGGTGGGCTGCAATCTCAAAGGGTGCATGGCAAATATAGGACGTGCTTGTATCAAGGAACAGTCGGAATTGTAGTTGTAAATTGTTGTAGTTGTGCTGGGAAAGTCCCTGAGCTTAAAGCGCTAATAGAAAGCACAGAAGCTGAAATCGTTACAAGTACAGAAAGCTGGCTAAAGCTTGAAATAAATTCTGCAGAAATTTTTACGAAGTCTCAGACGGTGTTCAGGAAAGATAGATTAGGCAGAATTGGTGGTGGAGTGTTTGTGTCTGTCAGTAGTGGTTTATCCTGTAGTGAAGTCGAAGTAGATACTCCGTGCGAATTGGTATGGATGGAGGTTACACTTAACAGCCGAACTAAGTTAATAATTGGCTCCTTCTACCGACCCCCAGACTCCGATGATATAGTTGCTGAACAGTTCAGAGAAAATTTGAGTCTCGTAACAAATAAATATCCCACTCATACGGTTATAGTTGGTGGGGACTTCAACCTTCCCTCGATATGTTGGCAAAAATACTTGTTCAAAACCGGTGGTAGGCAGAAAACATCTTCCGAGATTGTCCTAAATGCTTTCTCCGAAAATTATTTCGAGCAGTTAGTCCACGAACCCACGCGAAATGTAAATGGTTGCGAAAACACACTTGACCTCTTAGCCACAAACAATCCAGAGCTAATAGAGAGCATCATGACTGATACAGGGATTAGTGATCACAAGGTCGTTGTAGCTAGGCTCAATACCGTTTCTTCCAAATCCACCAGAAACAAACGCAAAACAATTTTATTTAAAAAAGCGGATAAAGTGTCACTAGAAGCCTTCCTAAGAGACAATCTCCACTCGTTCCGAACTGACTATGCAAATGTAGACGAGATGTGGCTCAAATTCAAAGATATAGTAGCAACAGCAATTGAGAGATTCATACCTCATAAATTGGTAAGAGATGGAACTGATCCCCCATGGTACACAAAACAGGTCCGAACGCTGTTGCAGAGGCAACGGAAAAAGCATGCGAAGTTCAGAAGAACGCGAAATCCCGAAGATTGGCTAAAATTTACAGACGCGCGGAATTTGGCACGGACTTCAATGCGAGATGCATTTAATAGGTTCAACAACGAAACATTGTCTCGAAATTTGGTAGAAAATCCGAAGAAATTCTGGTCGTATGTAAAGTACACAAACGGCAAGACGCAGTCAATACCTTCGCTGCGTATTGCCGATGGTACTGTTACCGACGACTGTGCCGCTAAGGCGGAGTTATTGAACGCAGTTTTCCGAAATTCCTTCACCAGGGAAGACGAATGGAATATTCCAGAATTTGAAACACGAACAGTTTCTTAGAAGTAGATACCTTAGGGGCTGCGAAGCAACTCAAATCGCTTGATACGGGCAAGTCTTCAGGTCCAGATTGAATACCGATTAGGTTCCTTTCAGATTACACTGATACAATAACTCCCTACTTAGCAGTCGTATACAACCGCTAGCTCACCGATAGATCTGTACCTACAGACTGGAAAATTGCTCAGGTCGCACCAGTGTTTAAGAAGGGTAGTGGGAGTAATCCATCGAACTACAGACCTATATCATTGACGTCGATTTGCAGTAGGGGTTTGGAGCATATACTGTACTCAAACATTATGAATCACCTCGAAGGGAACGATCTATTGATACGTAATCAGCATGGTTTCAGAAAACATCGTTCTTGTGCAACGCAGCTAGCTCTTTATTCGCACGAAGTAATGGCCGCTATCGACAGGGGATCTCTTTTGACACCGTTCCTCACAAGCGACTTCTAATCAAGCTGCGGGCCTATGGGGTATCGTCTCAGTTGTGCGACTGGATTCGTGATTTCCTGTCAGGAAGGTCGCAGTTCGTAGTAATAGACGGCAAATCATCGAATAAAATTGAAGTGATATCAGGTGTTCCCCAGGGAAGCGTCCTGGGACCTCTGCTGTTCCTGATTTATATAAATGACCTGGGTGACAATCTGAGCAGTTCTCTTAGGGTGTTCGCAGATGATGCTGTAATTTACCGTCTAGTAATGTCATCCGAAGACCAGTATCAGCTGCAAAGCGATTTAGAAAAGATTGCTGCATGGTGTGGCAGGTGGCAGTTGACGCTAAATAACGAAAAATGTGAGGTGATCCACATGAGTTCCAAAAGAAATCCGTTGGAATTCGATTACTCGATAAATAGTACAATTCTGTCAATTCAACTAAGTACCTGGGTGTTAAAATCACGAACAACTTCAGTTGGAAAGACCGCATAGATAATATTGTGGGGAAGGCGAGCCAAAGGTTGCGTTTCATTGGCAGGACACTTAGAAGATGCATCAAGTCCACTAAAGTGACAGCTTACACTACACTCGTTCGTCCTCTGTCAGAATATTGCTGCACAGTGTGGGATCCTTACCAGGTGGGATTGACGGAGGACAGCGAAAGGGTGCAAAAAAGGGCAGCTCTTTTTGTATTATCATGTAATAGGGGAGAGAGTGTGGCAGATATGATACGCGAGTTGGGATGGAAGTCATTAAAGCAAAGACGTTTTTCGTCGCGGCGAGATCTACACTCCTGGAAATTGAAATAAGAACACCGTGAATTCATTGTCCCAGGAAGGGGAAACATTATTGACACATTCCTGGGGTCAGATACATCACATGATCACACTGACAGAACCACAGGCACATAGACACAGGCAACAGAGCATGCACAATGTCGGCACTAGTACAGTGTATATCCACCTTTCACAGCAATGCAGGCTGCTATTCTCCCATGGAGACGATCGTAGAGATGCTGGATGTAGTCCTGTGGAACGGCTTGCCATGCCATTTCCACCTGGCGCCTCAGTTGGACCAGCGTTCGTGCTGGACGTGCAGACCGCGTGAGACGACGCTTCATCCAGTCCCAAACATGCTCAATGGGGGACAGATCCGGAGATCTTGCTGGCCAGGGTAGTTGACTTACACCTTCTAGAGCACGTTGGGTGGCACGGGATACATGCGGACGTGCACTGTCCTGTTGGAACAGCAAGTTCCCTTGCCGGTCTAGGAATGGTAGAACAATGGGTTCGATGACGGTTTGGATGCACCGTGCACTATTCAGTGTCCCCTCGACGATCACCAGTGGTGTACGGCCAGTGTAGGAGATCGCTCCCTACACCATGATGCCGGGTGTTGGCCCTGTGTGCCTCGGTCGTATGCAGTCCTGATTGTGGCGCTCACCTGCACGGCGCCAAACACGCATACGACCATCATTGGCACCAAGGCAGAAGCGACTCTCATCGCTGAAGACGACACGTCTCCATTCGTCCCTCCATTCACGCCTGTCGCGACACCACTGGAGGCGGGCTGCACAATGTTGGGGCGTGAGCGGAAGACGGCCTAACGGTGTGCGGGACCGTAGCCCAGCTTCATGGAGACGGTTGCGAATGGTCCTCGCCGATACCCCAGGAGCAACAGTGTCCCTAATTTGCTGGGAAGTGGCGGTGCGGTCCCCTACGGCACTGCGTAGGATCCTACGGTCTTGGCGTGCATCCGTTCGTCGCTGCGGTCCGGTCCCAGGTCGACGGGCACGTGCACCTTCCGCCGACCACTGGCGACAACATCGATGTACTGTGGAGACCTCACGCCCCACGTGTTGAGCAATTCGGCGGTACGTCCACCCGGCCTCCCGCATGCCCACTATACGCCCTCGCTCAAAGTCCGTCAACTGCACATACGGTTCACGTCCACGCTGTCGCGGCATGCTACCAGTGTTAAAGACTGCGATGGAGCTCCGTATGCCACGGCAAACTGGCTGACACTGACGGCGGCGGTGCACAAATGCTGCGCAGCTAGCGCCATTCGACGGCCAACACCGCGGTTCCTGGTGTGTCCGCTGTGCCGTGCGTGTGATCATTGCTTGTACAGCCCTCTCGCAGTGTCCGGAGCAAGTATGGTGGGTCTGACACACCGGTGTCAATGTGTTCTTTTTTCCATTTCCAGGAGTGTATTTACGAAATTTCAGTCACCAACTTTCTCTTCCGAATGCGAAAATATTTTGTTGAGCCCATCCTACATAGGTAGGAATGTTCATCAAAATAAAATAAGAGAAATCATAACTCGAACGGAAAGGTTTAGGTGTTCGTTTTTCTCACGCGCTGTTCGGGAGTGGAATGGTAGAGAGATAGTACGATTGTGGTTCGATGAACCCTCTGCCAAGCACTTAAATGTGAATTGCAGAGTAATCATGTAGATGTAGATGTAAATGTAAATGTAGACGTAGGGATGATCAGGAGAAGAGCGAATAGTAATGGCATAGGAAATCAGAAGCAGGGACCATTGAATCGGAAGGATCCCGCGGCAACCAGAAGACAATCGATAGGCACTGTGCAAAAGGCCCCTGCGGCTAAATGGATACCACGATAGTGCATCAGACCAAGAGGAGGAGCATGGAAGGGGAAGATGATCTATAAACTTGCAATCATAGTCGTAACGAGATAAAACTAATGCCCAGTAAAGGTGGAGAAAGGTTCAATGACTGCACCTCAAGAGCTGTGGGTAAGGACATTAAGTTTACAAAAATAGCCAACGTTCAGATGACGGATATGGAGCAACCGAGTAAGCTTTTTGTCAAAAAGAAACCCAAGAAACGGAATGATGGATCATGATCAGGTGTTAGACGTCGAGGCAGAGCTCCAGATCAAGGTCAACCATGGTGTGGTGATAGAAATGTACCACCTTCGACTTAAGGGGAGAGAACTGAAAACTGTGTCAGGGTGTCCACAAGGAAGTGCACGGGATGTCACCCTGAGCTTGTCCTTCTGCAGAATCCACCGAGTGGGAGCTAGCGCAATTACAGAGCAGGGGTAATCAACGGTCTGGCAGAGGCCACAACTCCATTAACAGCGACGAGAAAAAGAAGGACACTTGTTAAAGAGTCCTATGGAACATCATTTACTTCATTTTCCTGGGTCCATGGAGAGCTGAGAATAATGCCGACTAGATTCCTACCTACTACTGGGACAGGAATAGGAAAATAAAAATGTACATTGTAGGTTTCCTCCTGACAAGAATTAAAACATACGTGGGAGCTTCTGCCATTTGTTTCCAGAGGAGGAAGGCAGCTGTACAGGAGGTTGACGCCGATGCCATTGCAAAATCGGTCGCAATGCGTTCTGCGAGAAGTGATGGATCTGTACAAAGGCGACCTGGAAGGGAAATTCCCGGAATGGAAGATTGCCACTGACAACCTTGGAGGGTGCAGCGTGTAGCCCGTAGTCATGACGAAGAGACAGGAGAATCTACACAGGAGACAAAGTATTCCTAACACTCCTGCTTGCTCTGTTTCATTAAGTAACGGGCTTAGGCGCAAAGACGTTTAAAGGTAATAAGACCGTCGGGGGACAGGTGCCGCTTAAGATGTTGCAAGGCGCGACGACGATCACAGTTAACAGTGGCAATAGCTGTGCTACACCATAGAACTGTCCGGCAGTGAAGAGCGTCTGTCAAGTAGGCAACAGCAATGCCAGCAGCGTGGATTGTCTTATCGGGCAGATCTGTGGACGACTTCACCAATACCACTTGACAAAGTAGGTGTAAACACTACCTTGGTGGTACACTCCTGGAAATGGAAAAAAGAACACATTGACACCGGTGTGTCAGACCCACCATACTTGCTCCGGACACTGCGAGAGGGCTGTACAAGCAATGATCACACGCACGGCACAGCGGACACACCAGGAACCGCGGTGTTGGCCGTCGAATGGCGCTAGCTGCGCAGCATTTGTGCACCGCCGCCGTCAGTGTCAGCCAGTTTGCCGTGGCATACGGAGCTCCATCGCAGTCTTTAACACTGGTAGCATGCCGCGACAGCGTGGACGTGAACCGTATGTGCAGTTGACGGACTTTGAGCGAGGGCGTATAGTGGGCATGCGGGAGGCCGGGTGGACGTACCGCCGAATTGCTCAACACGTGGGGCGTGAGGTCTCCACAGTACATCGATGTTGTCGCCAGTGGTCGGCGGAAGGTGCACGTGCCCGTCGACCTGGGACCGGACCGCAGCGACGCACGGATGCACGCCAAGACCGTAGGATCCTACGCAGTGCCGTAGGGGACCGCACCGCCACTTCCCAGCAAATTAGGGACACTGTTGCTCCTGGGGTATCGGCGAGGACCATTCGCAACCGTCTCCATGAAGCTGGGCTACGGTCCCGCACACCGTTAGGCCGTCTTCCGCTCACGCCCCAACATCGTGCAGCCCGCCTCCAGTGGTGTCGCGACAGGCGTGAATGGAGGGACGAATGGAGACGTGTCGTCTTCAGCGATGAGAGTCGCTTCTGCCTTGGTGCCAATGATGGTCGTATGCGTGTTTGGCGCCGTGCAGGTGAGCGCCACAATCAGGACTGCATACGACCGAGGCACACAGGGCCAACACCCGGCATCATGGTGTAGGGAGCGATCTCCTACACTGGCCGTACACCACTGGTGATCGTCGAGGGGACACTGAATAGTGCACGGTACATCCAAACCGTCATCGAACCCATCGTTCTACCATTCCTAGACCGGCAAGGGAACTTGCTGTTCCAACAGGACAATGCACGTCCGCATGTATCCCGTGCCACCCAACGTGCTCTAGAAGGTGTAAGTCAACTACTCTGGCCAGCAAGATCTCCGGATCTGTCCCCCATTGAGCATGTTTGGGACTGGATGAAGCGTCGTCTCACGCGGTCTGCACGTCCAGCACGAACGCTGGTCCAACTGAGGCGCCAGGTGGAAATGGCATGGCAAGCCGTTCCACAGGACTACATCCAGCATCTCTACGGTCGTCTCCATGGGAGAATAGCAGCCTGCATTGCTGCGAAAGGTGGATATACACTGTACTAGTGCCGACATTGTGCATGCTCTGTTGCCTGTGTCTATGTGCCTGTGGTTCTGTCAGTTTGATCATGTGATGTATCTGACCCCAGGAATGTGTCAATAAAGTTTCCCCTTCCTGGGACAATGAATTCATGGTGTTCTTATTTCAATTTCCAGGAGTGTATATAGAGGCCCATTAGCACGATGGAAAGCCCAGCAGGGTAACCTGGTCATTGGGAGGTAGGAAGTGAACGAGAGAATCAACAGGAAGTGGACACTGTCATAGAGCTCATCATATGGTGGCCAGTGTAAGAAGGAAGAACGGGCAGGGAAGAGAGCGAAAGATCAATAGCAGGGAAAATTCCATATGCAGCTAAAATGAATAGGGGAACCATTATTAAGAAGGTACAAGTTGTGTTCCACAAGAAATTATTCAATGAACAGTGGCTCCAGCTCTAACCACTATGGGACTTAATATCTGAGGTCATCAGTCCCCTAGACTTAGAAGTACGTAAACCTAACTAACCTGAGAACATCATACACATCCATACCCGAGGCAGGATTCGAGTCTGTGACCGTAGCAGGCACGTGGTTCCGGACTGAAGGGCCTAGAACCGCTCCTCCTCAGCGGCCGGCTCAATGAAGAGTCCCTGACTAGACGATAAAGCACTAACACACAGGTGATGATAGGGGTTAAAAACCCCAAGAAGGAAGAGAGGGGAGAGTTGCTGAAGGGCAGCAGTTTGGTCAGCAGATTTATGTGCCCAGTTAGGGCAACAGATTTAGGTGGCTTGTCGGGAGGGAGAGGGAGACTGCAAACCTAGACTGCTGAGTCCAAGTGGACACAGACAGCAAATGCTTCCAATGTGCCATGAAGTGGGTCCCATGTACTAACAAAATCTTCATGGGCAAAAGTGCAAATGCCACCGAAAACTCTCAAATGGCCGACCCAGTTCCGACAGAAAGCATGCCTAGAAGAGTCAGTGAGTGAGCCTCAGAAAAATGAGATTTATGGAGAACGACACAAGCTGCTGAGTAAAAGCAATAAGGAATTGCAACTGTTGGAGGTGACAGCAGTACCCATTACAGTTCGACTGAATAATCATGGAGTGAGTATCCAAATGGGAGGCAAAGAGGCTGGAGCCAATCACGCCACTGGGTCACCATCTATCACTAACGAGGACGGGGTGACGTTCATAAGTAAGAGATCAGACTCAAGTTGTAAGGGGGAGATGGCACCTATGGAGGCATTGGGCTGGGGGAGGTTGCTTGTCCTGAGACTAACGTTTCTTCTTCTTCTCCTTCATAGGTTAAGGAGGACAGGACATGGAAGGAGAGCAGGCTTCAGGAAGGTCTGGAATCGAAAGAAAGCAGGTGACCTTGAGCTCACAGTGTGCCCTGTGACTGCGCTGTGGTAGCAGGCCCCTAGCCTAGAAGACGCCAGGGGCGAGGGGTCCCAGGAGGGAGCCAAAGAAAGGGGACACTTCTTCAGAACCTAGAGCAGAGGTTGTGGGAACTGTAGGGAAGGGAGAGAGGAGAGGGGGATGAGTCTGGGATAAGGAAGAGGGAGGAGGGGGGAATTGGTATAACAGAGGCAAAAGTAGAAATCATCAACACAGGATGATGTCAGCCATATTTCTGACGAGCCTCAGAGCAAGATAAATGGCCAAGGGACTTCTACTCTTGTACCTTTTTTTCTTTCTTATAGGCCAGGCAACCTGTTGAGCGTGGGGATTGACGGTTGTGAAAATTAACACACATGGGCAGCGGAATGCAGGGGCTCCCCTCACAGAGTGGGTGTCCACATTCACCAAACAAAGGGTCCACCGAACATCAGGAAGACCTGTGCTCGAATTGCAACCACCAGAAGAATCACTTCATGGTTGGCAGGACGAACAGCTTCACATCACACTGATAACACAGAATCTTGGCTTTTCTGGGAGGGTATCTCCCTCAAAAGGCACAATAAATACACCAGTATTGGTGCAATTGTACTTACGACCTTTCTGCACACTTCAAACAATATGAATGCCCTGTCACTCCAGATTGGGCAGGAGTCATCATCAGTTTGAAGGATGAGTTCCCTATGAAAAATGACTCCCTGAACCATATTCGAAGATGGGTGAGGAGTAATGCACACCTGATCGTCGCCAAGATGATCACAAGCATGAAGGACTCCAGATTGGGTGGCAGAAAAGATTTTCATCAACAGGAAGCCTGACCGCATCTTACTGGCCTTCGATATTTTCCACAAAAAATAACGGCTTTATGGTGGTGAATGCGTCCCCATCCATCCCAGAACAGACCAGGTAACGGGAAAAGTGTTTCACCCCAAGCCGGCGAGCCTGGCCCTCCTCCCAGTGTGTTTCCAGGGAAGGGAAGGCCATAAAGTCATAAGAAGCAGCACTCAATGATCAGTTACCAACCAAAGAGACAGCCATAGAGAAAAGGAAAGATTTTTGGAGCTCGATACTTTTCACACGCAATGTATCCACCCTAATACCACCCATTCCGATCAGGAGCTCTCCCCATGGGCGCCACACAGCCACAGCAAGCAGCCACGGCATGGCAGCCGTTGCCAGGATTTCCGATGCTCCACGATGATATGCGGACACTCCTAGGCATATATGGGGAGGCAACACCTCATGTATCAGAAGTGTGATCCCTGTGTTGTCAGGGGGTTCAGCCTGAAGTGTACATAACAGCCCCACCACATGGAATGGCTTCATGTGCTGGTGACCTAGCAGAGAGGGGGGCGTGGTGGGAAGGGAGTGGGGAAGGAAGAGGGGAGAATAATCTACGCCATAGACGATATGGAGAGAGTTCTTTCCCAACGTCTCACACTACGCAGAGAAAATTTAGTAATGGATGTCAAACCCCATAGGGGCACCAAAAATGCCAAAAATGAAGCATGAAAAAGAAAAGGCAAGAGGAACAAAACCGCAAGGCATACAGGAAAACAGGTGGATAGCCAGGTCGAACACCCAAAGATGGTGAGTAGGAAGGAGTGGGGAAGGAGTGTGGACTGGGAGGGAGGGACATGAGGGAAGGAATATAGCCTGGGAAGGAAGAATGGGTTGCAATGGCTCCAGGCCCCATAGGTGCCACGCAAGACTATGAAAGAACCGTGAGACCCATGGAAAGGTGTGTAAGTGAATGTGATAATTATTAAAATTTCTAATAACATGCACGACTGTGCTTGTGAACGCATTCTCTGTGTACATGTGAGAGTACGAGTATCACAGCAACTGTTTTGAGACATGCTAAAATTAAAGAATGTAAAGCTTTTACTTAAAGTATTTGCCACTTTAACACTCCTGTATTCTTGTGCCATCTATCGAACCAGTTTTTACACTATCTTCTCTCAATAGCTCTAACACCACTCTCGTAGGGGCTAGCTGTATATTCACAATTGGTGAATACTGTTCCACACGTACCACTTTTAGCTGCATAACAGAGACTATCTAACTAAGGGACAACCCTCACCACACTCAGGAAGACTCGGTATTCCAGAGGGAGGGGACAGGTCTGTACAATTCAGAAATGTTTTCAGTATAATTTCTTCCACTATACAAGCTGATAACCTCCAAGAACTGACGTCTTAATAGAACGTTTGTAATATTATGTTTAGTTGTTTTCTGATTCATAAAACTGTAATTCTAAAGAAAATGAATAAAGTTAGCTATAAAGTAACTATTTTAAAACGAAATAATGAACTAATTTTGAAAGACAAATAAACTTTTTGTTTTAAAGTCTTTAATAATTCCTCAACTATGGTAAACTTTTAGATGTCGAATTTTCGTAAAACTGGACATGAAATTTATAAGTTCGTTCACTATTTGGAGCCGCTGTCATATGGAAATGGACAAGTATTCCCATTAGATAAGCAAAGTGGAGTAAATGTTGATGAAAGTTTTTGCGCTACAAGATATACTTGCACATCTTTTAAGGCATGACTGTTCTATAGCTACTATTCTTTGTTTATTTGGTCACAAGTAATTTAATGGCTAAAGCGTCATTTTCAACTATTCATGCTCGTTGAAACTATAAATAGGTGGTCACCGTATAGTCTCTTATATACTGGAGTCGGATCGTATCTAAGTTGTGTTTCCTTACTAGTAAGACTATCTTAAGAGCCGGTCGATCGCAGTTCCTGAAGTTCCAACAAAACCTTTCTGTTGTATTGTCACTATATACCACTGAGCACTGACAAATATTTACTTCCATTTAGTTATTTTAAGTAGTATACGTACACGCCTGCTACTTTGCAACTAAAGCAGACTTTGCCTTTTAAGTGTGTATGATATCCACAATGGATAAAAGTCTGATATTATATTACTCTACAATTTCATTTCCAACTATTTAGAAAGTAATTGACTACATGTCAATTGCTCTGAACCACATAACAAAGAAAAGAAAAGGTCAACTTAGCCACCCATACAGAGGTGGGACAAGACGAACCAGCAATCAATTCACAAAAATTCTCAGGATCTCAGCATTTATATACGATGGGCTTTCAATAAGTAACGCAACACATTTTTTCTCTCGGACGATTTCAGATGAATAAATGCTGAATTTTTTGTGGAACATCGTGGAATATTCCCGCTTCAGTCCCTAAAGTTTCATGAAGTTCCGTTATGTATCGAAGCTGTAATTTTTCCTCCTATCTATGTAATTATGTAGTTCTCAATTCGTTCGAGCAATCAATCATTCATAATAGGAAACACAGTCATAACTCAGTCACTCAAAATGATTCAGAAATTTTACTTGTTAGAATGAAATCAGGCGATAATTCTTCTTCTCTGCAGGCTCGTGCTTCGCGGCAGTCTGCTAATCTGTACAAATAAAATGCCTCGTATTTTTGGGAGCGTTGTATAATCAGTCGGGAAACCTCAGATCAAGCGGATTTTTGGCTTTGATGAAGTTTAACCTTCCGAAGAAGTAATGATGCTCTTGGATTATTAAATGCAGGTTCGTATCCAGTCTTTCGGAAGTTTCCTTCTGATTAACAATTACGCAATATATCGATGAATATCATTAATTATCAAATGTCAAATAATGTAAATTGTTACACACCTTTTGTATGAAGGAGCAATAAATAAATAAATAAATATATGTATATATACAGAGTGAGTCACCTAACGTTACCGCTGGATATATTTCGTAAACCACAGCAAATATTAACACAAACCTACGTTTTTTTAAATGGAACCACGTTAGTTTTGTTAGCACATCTGAACATATAAACAAATACATAATCAGTGCCGTTTGTTGCATTGTAAAATGTTAATTACATCCGGAGATATTGTAACCTAAAGTTGTCGCTTGAAACCTCCGACGTTCGGTTGCGTGTTGTAACAAACACGGGCCACGGGCGTTTCATAGGACGTGGAGGACGCATAAATTGGCCAACCCGTTCTCCTGATCTTACACCTCTGGACTTCTTTCTATGGGGTACGTTAAAGGAGAATGTGTACAGTGATGTGCCTACAACCCCAGAGGATATGAAACAACGTATTGTGGCAGCCTGCGGCGACATTACACCAGATGTACTGCGGCGTGTACGACATTCATTACGCCAGAGATTGCAATTGTGTGCAGGAAATGATGGCCACCACATTGAACATCTATTGGCCTGACATGTCGTGACACACTCTATTCCACTCCGAAATTGAAAACGGAAACCACGTGTGTACGTGTACCTCACCCCTCATGGTAATGTACATGTGCGTCAGTGAAAAAGACCAATAAAAAGGTGTTAGCATGTGGACGTAATGTGCTGTTCCAGTCTCTTCTGTACCTAAGGTCCATCACCGTTCCCTTTGGATCCCTACGTAATTCGGTGCTCTCCGATACACACGATCGAACAGCGGAGAAGTGGTACTCAAGCGTCAACTTTAGGTTACAATATCTCCGGATGTAATTAACATTTTACAATTAAACAAACGGCACTGATTACGTATTTGTTTATATGTTGAGATGTGCTAACAAAACTAACGGGGTTCCATTTTAAAAAAACGTACGTTTGTGTTAAAAAAACATACTTCCGTGCATTTTTTTATGGTTTGTATTAACCAATTACACTAGCCCCTCTCCTCACGTTCGGTCTGTGGAATCGATTCGTCAGTATTTGATGTGGTTTACGAAATATATCAAGCGGTAATGTTAGGTGACTCACCCCGTATATTTCCCTTTAAATCGTACAATTTCGTATCAGTTATCTTCTGTTATCTTCTGTCATAAATCTCAATATTCAGATTACAATTCTTCAAACAATGCTCAGACTAATCGGCACGAAGACAATCTCGGAAGCTTTTTTCTAACAACCACCAGAGAGAGTACTACAAAGAATAATTATGCGCTCATGGCATAGCTATTGTAGGAAACTACTTTGCGCATGGATTCTGCGAGTATGAAGATAGAAAATTAGTAAACGTCATTCAAGGGTAGAATTGTATCAGAATAATTCATCGAATATAAAGAGATATTACAAAGCTATGCACAGCCTTCAAAATGGCATCTGTAACGGAGGTGCGTTCCAAGCAGAGAGCTGTCATTGAGCATTTTTTGGCAGAAATCCAGAGCATCGCAGATAGTCATAGGCGTTTGCAGAATGTCTACGGAGACCTCGTAATGGAAAAAAGCACGTTGAGTCGTCGAGCGAGGCGTCTGTCATCGTCGCAACAAGGTCGCACAAATCTGTCTGGCGCCCCGCGCGCCGGCCGGCCACACACTGCTGTGACTCCTGCAGTGCTGGAACGTGCGGACACTCTCATTGGAGGTGATCGACGGATCACAGTAACAAACCTCGCTGCCCAACTGGGCCTCTCTGTTGGTAGTGCTGACACACTCATCCACCAGTGGGGATTCTCAAAGGTGTGTAACTTCTGGGTTCGTCGCCATCTAACAGAGAGCCATCAGTGCGGAATTGCTTGTGCGTCACGGGGGTGACAATGCCAATCTTTTGTCGCATATCGTCACAGGTTACGAGGCATAGATTCATCACTTCGAACCGAAAACGAAATGGCAATTCACGGAGTGGCGCCACATCACCTTTTCTCTGAAGAAAAAGTTGAAAGCTGCACTCTCAGCCGGTGAAGTCATGGCGAGGATCTTCTGAGACTCTCAAGAGGTTATTCTGTTTGCTGCACTCCCTCATGGTGCAACGGCCAACTTTGAAGTGTATTGCGCTATACTCAGGAAACTGTAGAAGCGACTTCAGTATGTTCGTCGCCACAAACATGCAAGTGAACTACTCCATCTGCAAGACAACGCAATGCCCCACAAAAGTCCGCGCACTTCATCCACCCTACAGCCCTATTTCGCACATTCCGACTTCCACCTGTTTGGCCGAATGAAGGATACACTCCCCAAGAGGCAATACGCGGATGGTGAGGAGCTTATCCTATGCAAGCAAGACGTCGACCAGTAGCGAGGTACCATGCGGCCATACAGACCCTCCCAGTAATGTGGCGTTAAGGCCATCGCATTGAACGGAGATTATGTTGAGAGATAGTATTTGTAGCCGAAAGAGTGCGGAATAACATGGTGTATTGGAATCCCGATTAAAACCAACCTGCTCTCAGAAAAAGTAGTGTATTTCTTATCGACCACCCCTCGTAAAATAACGCTACCTAATATCTAAATTTATCAATATACTAAGTATTTACTAATTACTAAGACTCTAATCTGTTGCTAACTGCACTGTACTTCAAATAGACTGACAAGCAAAAAAATTATGAACACTGCCCACTACGAGATTGAATGCCGCCTAGTGGAGTAGTTGGCAGTTATTGCTGTAAAGAAAGTAACTTACATAAGCGGAAGAGAAACGAATGGACAATCCACGAAATGTATTCACAGTTGCGAATACGAACAACCATCAGCTGATAAGGGAGTGACGACGGTAAAAATTTGTGCCGGATTGGATATAGAACCGGGATTTCTCGCCTACAGCGCTCTGGCTGACCGCATGCGTTGTAAGGGGTTCACCAACCTGCTGGAGCAAATGTAATCTCGATGTATTGCTCACTTGCTAGAACGACAATTCACAGGCGCTGCCTGTGACATAAAATATCTTTTCCACTGTCAAAAGAGAGCTGCAATAGAGCCGCAAGTCAGAGCAGTCTCTGCCGCAGTTGCAGACGCTCGCTGCTACGATGTAGTTGTAGTCTGTCGCTAGTACAGCGCAGTTTACAGTTAGTAGTTGTTATAGTCACAGTGGAGAACAAATTGTAAAATTTTATTGTATGGAACTGAATAATAATTGTGATCAGCCGCAGAACTAAATGATACCATGGAATGAGATGATTATGAACAAATGAATAATTGTTAATATTATGAAAAATCAACAGTGTAATTACGTCAACCATCAATTGTAAGGTAAATTTAATTATTTTTATTGGCATGCGCATAGTTAAGTCACTTGTCTGAGATGTTAATATGAAATTGTTTCAATCTTTTCTTTTGTGATTCGTCAGCACCAGTTGACACAGATTTGTAATATATTCAATTTCCCCATGTAATGGATTGTAGATCTTCATCAATAACGTAAAAAATTTTCAGAATATAATTGTTTTTACCAGTCAACTATAAAAGTATAAATTCCCCTTAAGTCACTACCAGTCCCGATCCAGTCAATTATCTAAATTAAAATATTCCAGAATTTTTGTCACATGATAGTCATGTGTTTTTAGTAACAAGACGACCAGCTGTGCGGCTGTGTCACTAAGTAAAGTCAGTTTTTCTCGTAATTCAGATCTCAGACAAATGTTGTCCAGTATCAGTAGACAGGCCAGCGTTGCACTAAGCTGTGCCATTTACGAGCAGATATATAGACAGCGTTATCTGGCAACTCCATCACGAGGTAAGAATTTTTCAGTTTATTTCTCACGGACAGATTCAGATTGATTTCACAGGGCCACGGCGTAGCGCTGATTACGTCAAAATTTATAAATTTTTTATGAGTTAAGATTTATCAGTTTTCATACGTCAGGATTTAATTATCCAAATTTAATTATTTTTATTTTGTATTTTCTGTTCTGGAAGGTTACACATTTCTACAATTTTTTTATTTCTGCGGGAATGTTACAACGTCAGAGTCAGACCCAAATTTCCATCTGTCGTCATTCCTGAGTCATAATCTTTACTCGATACACGTTAAACAATCCCCTTATGGGGGAGGGCGTTTCAATTGAATGTTGCTACCTGTGTTGTTAAGAAGAACGATGCAATGTTGCTTCAGCCATGCATGCCCTACTACGGCTACACACGTTGACCAGCCGAGGTCGTTCATTCAGCAAGCTAATTTTAGAACATTCTTTTGCAGATTGGCACCTCAGAAGATCAGGTCGTCGGCTAGTGCTTATTTTCTACACTGACCTGGTAAATTTAGATTTTATCATAAATAACAATTTCAGAAACACGTCTAGATCGCTTTCGTGATGTACGATCAGAATTTCATTGCACAATTCCACTGTAGATACAATTTTGTTCAGTAGTCAATGAATGAGGCACCTATCCAGATGTAACCTTCCTAACTGGAAAATAGTTGTTTGTGTCACTGACTATGGATGCAGCCGGCTGCTCGTTTGTACAGTTACTTCCATGTTCTTAAGTCTCTGTTGTTTTCGTTACCTCACTGTAATCGATGGATGACAGCTGCTCTCCTATCCTGCAGCACAGTTATACGTCTTCACAATTATAAAAAACCACAGCAAGATGTACTGCAGGAAACAGAAAATTTCGAGATAGCCTGTTACAAATAAGTAATTCAAAATCGCTTAGTCCATTTCCCGGTTCCAACAACTTTTGCAGCAAAACCTTGGTTTTCTAATTGTCAAAGCATCTTTGTCCGCAATTGCCTTGAAAAAATATCGTAGTTCGAGCGAATTTACTAAATGTGAAGTTGTCACTCCAAATGATGTAAACTACTGCAATGAAATTAAATGAAACAACAAGTTTACTGTTACAAGTCATCGTTTTATTTATTTCCACGACGCGTTTCAAAGGGTTAAACCTCCATCATCGGGTGGATTAACATTAGTTAGTATGACATTTGTGTGTGTGTTGTGTTACGCTTTTTTGGAGGAACTTATGGCACTGCCTAGTGGAGAAACAAGACACTATTTCAGAACATGGTTTTGGATAGCTTGTGACAAAAAATTAAGCTGATGTCTAATGGTAAACATTAAATAAATATACTAGAGTACCTCCAGTGGTAACAGGTTCCTTTCGCTGTCGTAACACATCACATGTATACTGTCACATTTGTAAACAAATATGGCTTCTGGATTCTGCTGGGTGCAAGGTTCGTATAGCAGAAGAGAAGACATAATCGCAAAGTGCAACGAATATACATCGTAACAACATTATTACAGAATAATTGTTTAAAGCATTTGGAGGTGTTTGTTTTGAGGTTTCGAATATATGTATGTGTACTTCAGGTGGCATATAAATCCAGTTTTGACTAGTTAAAACAGCTTAACATTCGTACTCGTTTATACAATCAGGTGAAATGTTAAAATGGCTTAAACTTCATACTTGTTAATAACAATCAGGTGAAACGTTACAGACTTGAAGTGCAATAATCATATTGGCTACAGCAGTAAAATCATACGTACATTCATAGATGACACTATTTGATTCGGATTAATAGACAGATGTGAGAGGCTGGAGAGGAAAAGAGAGAGAAAGTGAGAGAGAGAGAGAGAGAGGGAGAGAGAGAGAGGGTGGAAAGAGTGATTATATGAGAGCAAACATTTACATGGCAAGGGGTCCTAAGATTACATGTTACATATATAAGCTGCCTAAAGGTAGGGGTAATGCATTTATTAATGCTATAAAATATGCAGATAGATATACAATTTGTGCCAGTAGTTGGTGTACATCGGTTTCAAGCTGACAAGGAGTACATGTGTAAGTAGCGTGAATAAAAGTAGCGTGAATAAAAGGACGCTATGTGCAAGAAGCATGAAGCGCCCTTCGAATGTATCCTGATAGCTAAAAGAGCCACGCGCACTTTCAATAAGAAAATGCTACTTGACACTGAAATCAATATAAAAGATAGGGTCGCCACCAACTCTAGCCACACGACAAGAAGAGGTAGCACTGAGTCGGAAAATTACTTAATTTATTAATAAGAAAAACTCACAAAAGAACATTCATTGTAAAGTCATTGATAATGAATGGGATGTAGTTATTAATATGATCCAGGCATTCTTCCCGTGAATCAAATATTGAGTAAGGTAAAGAGGTCGTGAACACCATGCGTAAGTGCAGCCTGCAGCAAGATTCGTGAAAACACGATCTATTCCAGAGCATTTGTTTCAGATAAAAAAAGGGACACTAATCACTACACCTGTGCACATGGAAACGCTATAGGTGGGCCAACAAGGAAAACTACAAGGTAAATGGCGAAGGTAATGGCGACGTAACATCGGTACACAAGATAAGATTGAAGGCAAAATTATTTATTCCTTAAAACATTGATGTAGTGCATCTATAGACTGCTGTTGCATGCTAACTATGTACAATTGCTTGTGAAATACTACACGTTTCATAACAGACTCGCGTGCCCACTCGGTCCGTGGAGACAATTTCTATGGACCGTGGCCAAATTTTAATTACATGAGACAAAGAAAATTCACAAATACACAAAAATTACCAAGATCCGGAAAAGATTAGAAGCATACACACACAGTTGTAGGCACATAAACATTCACACTGAACCGAGGGCACTTCAACATATGCAACTCCTTTGTGCCGCGTTCCTCTCACGGATCAAAGTCAAGACTGCATTGGGAATCAAACTGAAAGTCTACAAAAGCCTTGCATTCCCTGCTGCAACCCAGCAAGTAAATCTTTATAAGACGAAATTCGAGACCAAAAGCTAAAAGCTCCCCTCTCTATGTGACAACGCGCCACGCGGTCAGTCCAACTCACCCTTCTTCGCCTGGAGCACAGCTGTGTACGCTTCCTGTACCGGCGGCAGACTGCCTCCCGCTTCTCCAGCCTCTTCCACGCTCCGCGTGGACCGGAAAACCCCAGGATGCCATTTCCGCCACCAACCTAACGCAGGTGGATTTCTCACAAGTAGCGGAAACCTCTTTGCCGACTTGACCACTACGAGAGTTGGCAATGAAAGGTGGCTACAGGACCTTTTCACATGCTGTTGGTGTGATGAATTATCTGTAAATGATGTCAATCTCTTGTACTCTTGGTAGCTGTCAAAATTTATGGTAAATATTAAGGTGTGTGCACGTGTGTGTGTGTGTGTGTGTGTGTGTGTGTGTGTGTGTGTGTGTGTGTGTGTGTAGGCAGTTGCTGTAAAACAGTGACTGGTAACAGTAGACTTGTTGTTTCATTTAATGTCGATAACAGTCATGGTAAAGCCTAACCTAAAATGTTCGCATTTAAATGCAATGAAATTGTTGGTTTTTTTCTGGCTCCGAAAGCCAGACTGAAAGACATGTCTTTTTGTTTTATTAGGACAACTATCAATGTCACCATTTTGATTCATCACTCTGAAATTATTCCATGTTATGACTAAATCTAGAATACCCAACAAAAAATTACAAAAATGTTTTTATTCATGTATCAAAAATTTTAGTTTGATAATGAAAATTAGAACTCCAAAATTGAGAAAAAGATCATATTTTTTAGATTAAACCAGAATTAGAAAAAAGCCCATTAATCCTCTTGAAAGTGAAGATACAGGCAGTGAACGTTAAAAAGGCTAGACCAAATCCTAGATCATGATTCTGCAATGCAAACCTAGATGTCATCTGCAGCACTTTGTTTGGTTTCAGGATGCAATACCTCATGTTCTTAATGGAATATTTTCATGCCTTCAGTGTTTATGATTTGCACAACTAAAGTTGGACAAACTGTGTTTTGAAAGCTATATTTTTTGGGTCGTTAGGGAAAAGTGTAGTCCAAGACAAGCATTCGATTAGATGAATATTGGAAATTTTGCTAAAGCATCCGACAAATTTATCGGCAGAATAGATTTTTTTTTCCTCAGTCTAAGGTTGGACCAGGAAGTCACCATCTCTCGCTGTTTGACACATCATGGCACAGTTGTGCTAACTTCTGTTTCACGTCGCGCTTGGCAGTGTTAAACCTACGGGTTAGTGGAATCACAGATAATCATTGCTATAAATAAGCCAAAATTTTGTAATGAATGAAAAGTCTGTGTCCCAGATTCCAGGAGGGAGCGCGTGGCATCTCTACGGATGCCTGTGGGTTTCAGGGTACTGAAAACCCCGAGGAACGTATCTCGCATATCTTAGCAGCTCCCTTAGTAAATGTGTCCTCAAATCCAGATGCCACGAATATACTTGGACAGTACTGTCGGTCCTGGGTGAAGTAGCAACGTGGGGCTGGGAGGTAATCCCCAACGCATTCAGATTGGTACAGTCTGGTTAGGGGAGGAAACCCTGACAGGAAAACGGTGGTGGTGGGGGGGGGGAGGGGGAGGGGGAGGCTGGAGGGGCCAGTACCACCACGAGCCTACCCCAATCTACCCCAATGCAGCGCTCGATTGTCCTTCTGACTACAGTAGAACAAATTCAATATATTCTATATTCTGACATGATTCTCAGAAAGAGTGTGACTAAAATATAACTTTAAAGTTTATTTGACACCACAATAGTGAGGCCATAGTCACAGTATATAACATTTTTCTTTAAAAAAAATAACTTCTTACAGAATACGTATAGGACAAATCGTCATACATATGACGATTCATTTATGTAAGGCAATGACTAACAAAATAAAATCTAAATGCCCAGGATTTAACCACAGGTTCAATCTCAAGAATTTAACACACAATCGACTCTTAAAACCACTGAATAAGCGAGTAATTCACGCTCGTGGCAAAAAAGAATCAGCATCTGTTTAATTTGCTTGTCCGCGGCCACGTCGTGTACTAACATAATTAGCCTGCTCTGTATCACAAAGAACACTGCCGCATGCACCGCGTACCATAAGTACAAATAAGTCGTTACTCAGCACTTGCAGACTTCTGTTCGGGAGGCTGTTTTGGTAGTGGCCACACTCAAAGCAAATCTGCACACAACGCGGTGCACGACTTCAGTCACAGACCCACCAGGCTATCACCATCAGTTGCGGAAGCTCTCAGTTAGTGATCCTTATGATCAGCAGCAGCCGCCGTTCCTTCGTCTTGTCTGGGGATGCTGCGTGACAGGCCGCGTGAAGCAGCAGCCGCTCTCCCAGGTTGTTCCCCACATTGCAGCCCAGTCCGGACTGCCCGTCGCCTCGTCCGGCAACCACCCTGTGCACACCAGTTCTTGAGACCACTCAGACTAGGCTCCGCCCAAGAGCTGCTGCCCCGTGTCACTCCAGCAAGCGACTATCACTCGCTGTCTATCTATCACAACGGAAACTCCCCATCGCAGCCCCCTCAGATGTAGTGGTAAGATGTCTCTTTGGGTAGCCCATGAAAAACTGAACACACGTCAAGCATGAAAACAGGAAGGTGGTGTACTGAGCTGCGGGAAAAAGAAGCAAAATAGAAACAGAGAACGGTCAAATATCAATATGTGAACATGGAGTGGGAGATCAGTGTCCATATCTCCTTTATGCCCCACCTTTTTTCACAAAATTATAAGCTGTCTGTCCAATCATTGAATTGCCTGTTCGCTGTATTCCGATTTGTGTCTGTATCATGGTGTAACGTCCGTTTGCAACGGCGACGTGTAAGGTGGGGTCCTCCAGATGTACGTACCTCCTATCTGTTCTATACAATATCACATGTTATGAATCTCGCGTTCCGTTTTGGAAGTTTTGTCTCGAATTCCTATGTAGTAACATAGTTCACACCCGTTTATTTCATGTTTTCATTTCTGTGTGGAGATCTATGAGGCATCCCGCCTGCTCTGTTCTTCACATTTACTTGCGACGGTATTATATTCTTACCAGTGTATTGTATGACAATTGTCAAGACTACAGAAGGAGAAGAGACACGTCGGTGACCGGACAGAAAGTTCATTAATTTGGGAAAAAATAAAAAGAAGAAAGGATCAGGAGGTAGGTTTGAACTAGAGATGGGTCGTTTGTGAACTAACAGGTCCAAAGGAACTGTTCATCAAGATGAACGGAACGGTCTTTCATAGTTCACTTCGGTCGCAGCTTTCTACTTATAGTTCCCCGGGAACGGGAAACAGTCGGTCTCTTTCCCGAACGGCACGTCTGCCGGTCTCGTTCCAGCCTCGGTCCCGTTCCCGTCTGTCTCGGTCTCGATCGGCCGGACTCGTCCTTCTTCGATTGGCAACTCGTCGCAGTTCCACTGCCGACTGCTCATAGTTAGTTCAGTATCGAGTTGTTCGTTTCGTTCGCTTCGCACGCCCATTCTAGATCTGTTTCAAACCTTTTTCAACTCTGAACTTCTGGTTCTTTTCGTATTCTATTCAGCGTCCATGACCAGTAATTAAAATGTATTTTAAAATTACGTAAATTACATAAAAATTACATGGTGTGTAATACACACATCTTTTCAGGTAACAAAACGGCGTATCAGCTTACCTCACTATTTCGATAAACAGCAGAAGAAATACTTTTAAAAAGGCAAGATTTTTTTGTTATTCCACATGCAAAGAACGTCGGCACGGCACACACTAAAGGCCATTCTCCGTCTTTTTTTGATACAAGGTAAAAGAGCATGTTCATTGTTATGGACTTGCAACCGAATGAAACCCGCGCTTCGTAATAGAGTGTATGGTGTCACATTTTGTAAAGAGAATATGATAACTCCTACAATATTATTTCAGTGGTACAGGGTGGCGCAAGAAAAATCATCCCCGAGTACTAGACTGCTCATTGTCGCTTACCAATCGTCATCTATGGTTTCGAAGTTGTTTGCATTAGCTTATTTGTTATTTCTTCACTGCCTAATCATTACATGTTTATCTATTCTGCTCGTAGCGGTCAACAAGTCGTGCGTAACTGGCGAGCAGTCTGTACTCGGAGCCGGTTTTTCGTGCGCCACTTTATATTATTTCACTGGAATCAGCCATACAACGCTACACTTGGCTAAACGAGATGTTCTGCAGAATCATGAAGATTACTAGTGTGTGAGAATTCTGTTATGAATAAAAACTCTGTACTCCAGGGGGACGCAAGTGCCCCATCTTGGCACTTTCCATCTTCAGTCACCTAAGCTACTAATTTTCAATTTTTCATAAGAACCATATACCAAGCACAGTGAACGGTGAAAGAGTAAAAATGTACTGTTCCCAGAAAAGAGCAATTGCAGTGAACTAGTTCCCAAGGATGAGCGACTTTGCCCATCTCTAGTTTGAACACGGACTTCGCGCTTTGCAGTCTAACACCGTGACCACATAACAACGACGGGATACTTACTCGAAGTGGCACGACTTAAGCCTGGAGCGCTCACTGTTTCTATTTTGCTTCTTTTTTCACAGTTCAGTATAATTCTTCTTTATCTCTTGCTCGATCCCTGTTCAGTTTTTTACGGGCTATCCACTGGGCCATTTTGCCACTAAATCTGAGGGGGTTGCGATGGGAGATCCATTGTTAGCACAGCCCGACCGACGCACCAGCCTCGGCCGGCGCCACAGACCTCCACACCCCGCGCTGGCTGTCGATGACCACGGACACTGCGCTGGCATCCGGAGAACGTGCTCGTCTCGGTGGCTCCAGCCGGCTGACCACCGCCGTCCACGCCCGTCCCCAGCTCGCCCGTGGAGGCGCTTGCGTGCACCAAATGACTCACTCCGTCCGCCCTCCCGCGTCACGAGCATGGCACGCTCATTGAGAAGGATCTGTGGAGGAAGGGTATTCGACCGTGCCACTTGATGCGAGACAATGGCACGCAAAAACTTACGTAAAGACAGGAGGCAGCGTCAGACATCATTAAGACAAGAAAGCGTAGTGTGAACTACAAATGCAAAATAAACATTGTTGCGTAATGAAACAAACAGATTTTTAGAAGAGAACATAAGTAACGCACGAACGTACGAGCCTAGCTCCGTGGAGGTACATTGATAGTCTGGTGAGGCATTTGAAGGGCAGTGCTCGAACAGTGGACGGGTGAGTTACAGATAGGGCCTGTAGAGGACAGAAAAGATGGATATAAGGAAGCAAATATAAATAAGATCATAAGTAGACTAATTATAAGGTAAAAAATACAGAAATATATCAAAAGGGTGAAAATAACATAACAAGAAGTCATAATAGAAAGGTGAATGCTACAAACTTTGATGGATGAAATCTCAGTGCTGGGAAGCCTGCATGAAAAACAAGAGGAATAAGCAAATGCATCTCTCTACACAAACTAGATGTTTACGTAACACGGAGCCTGAAGTGTTAGTACTGAATGTGTCCACTTATTTATAATAACTGAGCCGCACATACTGTGGAATAACAAGTAATGATCCTACGAGTAGATTCATTTGAGTTGCGAATTAGTGAACACATTCTGAAAAGTACCAAGAAACACAATTATAAGGAAGTATATGAATACAGCAATCAGTGGCAATCCAATTGGCTTTTTTTAATTATTTTTGCATATCTAGATTTCAGCCATAAATAGCGATCTTCAGTGCATCTGACTGAGGAGATGAATTTGTAGTTGAAGTCTAGATTTGCAAGAATAATAAAAAATCAATGGGATTGAGACAGTGCTGTATTCCTATTCCACCTTGTACCAACAGGCGCGGCTGTTAATTAAAGCCGGTCGTTGTGGCCGAGCGGTTCTAGGCGCTTCAGTCCGGAACCGCGCTGCTGCTACGGTCGCAGGTTCGACTCCTGCCTCGGGCATGGATGTGTGTGATGTCCTTAGGTTAGTTAGGTTTAAATAGTTCTAAGTCTAGGGGACTGATGACCACAGATGTTAAGTCCCATAGTGCTTAGAGCCATTTGAACCATTTTTTTTTTTTGTTAATTAAAGATTCTAAGGTGGAGCTGCCCCAAAATATGTATTAAAATAAATTTCTCAGTAACGCATTACAGAATTTATCAGAACCCATTTCGCATATTTCCCACACGGATTTAAATTATGTCGATCAACGTTTTTGGAACTGTTGATATGTGAAATCAAGCGATGTTTTTCGAACTGCTATCAGCTAGTTTTAAGGCTGAGCCTTTGAATGCCACTTAGCTCTGTGTAGCAGAGGTTTGGGAGCGTGCCGTCCCCGGAGTACAGCCACAGTATGCACAGCTTTTATGGGCGTCCCGAAGGCTGTGGTATTTCAGCCTAAGTGTGCCCTACCAACCACCAAACAATTTTCACGTTACACTGCTCACATCAAAAGAGAATGAACCAAGTTGCCGAAATGTCGCTATCGAATCCATGTGTCTGTATAATATCTCCTTTTGCTGTAGTGCGTCATTAATTGACGTTCAGTATTATTGTTGTGATAGCGTTTTAGACAGTTTGATTTTGTTTCGACTATCGGCTGTTCTAGCTACCGTTGGAATAAGTTTGCAAATTCTCGCCAGAGTGCATTGTAGTACAGTAACATAAGTATCACCACCTAGAGTTTCACGAATGATCAGAGGAAACAGCGGGCGAAATATAACCCTTGCGCCAAATATGTCCAGTTACTTTAGTTTCCTTGTTTGCTAACTGCGACAACGTGCGTTGTTAGCAAGTTCCCTTTATGGAGTGTATTACGCACGAGTTTTGTGAGTTCTATGTTGTTGCGATTATCAGCAGCACACCACGAGTTCGATGGTAGAGCACTTGCCGGCGAAAGGCAAACGTCCCGAGTTCGAGTCTCGTTCCGGCACACAGTTTTAATCTGCCAGGAAGTTTCATATCAGCGCACACTCCGCTGCAGAGTGAAAATATCATTCTAGAAACATCCCCCAGGCTGTGGCTAAGCCATGTCTCCGTAATATCCTTTCTTCCAGGAGTGCTAGTTCTGCAAAGTTCGCAGGAGAGCTTCTGTAAAGTTTGGAAGGTAGGAGACGAGGTACTGGCGGAAGTAAAGCTGTGAGGACGGGGAGTGAGTCGTGCTTGGATAGCTCAGATGGTAGAGCACTTGCCCGCAAAAGTCAAGTGTCTCGAGTTCGAGTCTCGGTCCGGCACACAGTTTTAATCTGCCAGGAAGTTTCATACTTGTAACTAGTTGTTGTGTGATGCTAGAACGAATGCCAGTCCAAATAGGACATATATTTTGTTGAACAACGCAATTTAAATCTTTAAACCCAAAATTTCAATAATAATTAAATTTCTTCACTTAGAGTTTCATGAGAGAACTATTTCATGGAATCAACTCTTCACTGTGCTACTAATTTTGCTCTTTACTACGGGGATATTAATTAGCAAGAAAATCATTTCGTTACCTGGATGGTTCTGTTCTGTAGTAACTAATTTAGCTGACACAGCTGAATAAAATTGAGAAGCCACGCATGGTTAATGCAAGAGGCCACAGAAGCGGGTCAGATGGGGCCGGCGAGGCGCAGTTACATCAGGGACCCCGTGCTGACACGGCAGGTACTGTCTCTGGGGCGTCGGGGTGGGTACCAGGCACCCAGTCCAGTAGAGGGACAACAGTCTTAATATCGTGAATGCAGCATAAACAAGGAGCCCTCTAGCAGCAGAGAGCTGCAGATATGTGAATATGAGGAATTAAGACGTAGAATGTTAATAACATCAGCTTTACTTAAAAAGCTTTAAGAGTACCCACATAAAGAATCCGGAAACAGTTCTTTTTAGCATGCGGTCATAATTTTTACAGTTTGCAATAAACATATAGAAAATGAGTATTTTAAACATAGCTGCGCAACAGCAACGGTTCCACGTAATAAGACTAAAAACAGCCGACCAGTTGCAATGGATAAAGAAATCTTTACCTAGGTTTCGACAGATTTAAATCTGTCTTCTTCAGAAGGCGGCAATTTTACTTTAATATGGAATGATATATCATCGTCGTTTTTACAAATATCTGCATAGATCCATTAGTCCAAATTAAAATATAGCCCTGAAAATAGGGTTTGTCATGTAAATAAAAATTAGCTCTGTGAACTCTGCAACATCCATGTACTAATTTTTATTTACATGACAAACCCTATTTTCAGGGCTATATGCAGATATGCAGATATTTGTAAAAACGACGATGATATATCATTCCATATTATTGTAAAATTGCCGCCTTCTGAAGAAGACAGATTTAAATCTGTCGAAACCTAGGTAAAGATTTCTTTATCCATTGCAACTGGTCGGCTGTTTTTAGTCTTATATAGAAAATGCCCATATACGCTTCAAAATTATAAATTAACATAAATGTCAAAAGCCCAAATATAGCTAAAACATAATTTACAAACAAGTGAAAGTTACGAGTGACGTGAAGTGTTGGTTTTAGAACTTGACTTCGGTAACTACATGAGTGCAGCATCGTAACAAAAGAAAAACTGTAGGATGTATCACCTCCTCTGTGCCAAGCGGAGAGCTGATCTACCTGCCCATTACGCTCTTTTAAGCAATCAGATAATGAAAGATGCCAGACATAAATGAGAATTAAGGGAGCTGCACAGTTTATTGAGGAGGATCAGTTACCTTCTGCGAGGAAAACGCAAATGCAGACGAAACGGTAGTAACGAAGCTGTGGAGGGCAGTCGGAGGCTGTTGAGCAGAGGTATGACTAACGCATGATGAGCGCCTGCTTAGTCCAAATCAGACGGCGCGTCCGACGAGAGCGGCCAGGAACGAGTCTGCCGGCGAGACGGGGAGCCCGCCAGAGGGAGGTCATTACGGAAATTAGACGCCGCCGACCGGCCACCGGAAATCGCAGCCGCCGCCACTGCCATTGCACTCGCGACCTGCCGTTTTGTTTTGCTGCTCCTCGGACACCGTCTTAATGCGTTTTCGACGGTTTCTTATTCTAACGTTCCACTGCAGCTTGGACTCTGTAAATCTTTCGTGTAGTTTCACAGTGTACATAAAACGCCTGGTTACATCCGCATTACAGAACAGGTAGTTTTAATTCTGAATGGGGCCAAAAATGAGCGGCTGTCAGTTACACTCGAACACATATAACTTTATTTAGTTGCCCAAACATTACAGCACAAATTTCCGAGCTTAACTATCGACTGTATATGTCACACAGTCTTATGGCTTAAGGACACAAGCTCTTTAATTTTTAAAACGGCTGAGGCCCATTATTTAAAACTCAACTAAAAGCATACAAATTCAAACCATCAGCTTTGAGCCATTAAAATACACAATCAAAACACCAATAAGAAAATGCAGTACAGCCAGCGGCGCTCAGAAGTTTACGAGGGTCGGTCTGCACTTGAAATATTCACGTTCGCTTAGGGGAGACAGGTAGTCGGCCCAACTATATCCGATCCGCCGGCAACCCAAGCAAGAGACAGTCAACGGACCCACCGACAAGACGACTTGCTTTCCATCCGACCAGTACAGAAGGAACTCCAATGCCAAAACGTAAAACGCGTAGCCGCCCACAACCAAGTATGCATAAGCTGTCAAAACTACACACCCGTGTTGAACAGCGACAACACAGTGAGGAAAGGACACTGCCTGAATTTTACGTCAGCGGCCAGGGCAGGTAACCGGAACGCTAACGGCTAACGGCCACAAGGCAGAAAATTCCGCTCGTGCACTTGGAATTCAAATAACCAAAATACAGTTAAACTCCACCGGATGGTGGCCAAACTTTCGCCAACTCGAACACTCGCTGTTGCTCACGGGAATACTCCCCAACAGCCAACCATGAAAACCAACGGCACAATGTGAACAGTCTTGCTTCGGTAATTAAATGACCACTCAAATTTGATGTCCTGGATCGGTGAGCCACGAACCTCGTAGCAATTCCCACACACTCCGACACTGCGTAGAGAGCGCCAGCGGGCCCAGCCCACTGCACCGCGCGATTTCCTGACTGATCCACACGAACCGACCGCCCGCCACACATCGGCACGGAGACAGCAGGCAGCGACTGTGCAATAACAAGGACGAATCACGAGTCGGCACACGCAGGCGACCCATAAGCGATCGCCGGCCAACATACACGTCGTCCGACAAGACGACCGACCGACGACCAACCAAGGTGGTCCGCACTCAAGTGATACGTATCGGCAACCGTCGGGCGAATCATGGCTGTCCGGACCTCACTTCAGCCGCTCCCCAACTGGACTTCTGCCGCGTCCTAAGTCAAACACTGCCAGGTCCGAACTGCACTGCTAGTGCCTCCCAACTCACTGGTAGATCCGAACTAACCCCGAACACACGACAACCAGGAAGTAACAGCAGTCAGCAAAGATAATACGCCAGGGCTTAAATCGATCGCATTCGGGAGGACGACGGTTCAATCCCGTCTCCGGCCATCCTGATTTAGGTTTTCCGTGATTTCCCTAAATCGCTTCAGGCAAATGCCGGGATGGTTCCTTTAAAAGGGCACGGCCGATTTCCTTCCCCATCCTTCCCTCACCCGAGCTTGCGCTCCGTCTCTAATGACCTCGTTGTCGACGGGACGTTAAACACTAATCTCCTCCTCCTCCTTCAATCGATAAGCGCCGCTGCTGCCGCTCACGGGCAGGCAAGACGGCAACTCAGTGACACCAGTAATTTACATAAGGAGGTGGCAGTACAGTAAAAATAGTATGTCAAATGAGATATGTCACGAACACGAGTTACGCACGGCTCAGTACACATTTACAACATACGTGCGAATACGGGTACGGGACAAATTATCTATGTTTATAGCTCAACAGAACAGCCAGACGGATCTTTACAGTATGGTCACGCATTCTTGACTCCCTAGTTTTGATAAATAGTAGCGAGATGAACTAACAATGGTAGCTGTTTTCACAACGACTGCTGGACACGACTGACAAGAACCCTCCTGAGAGCGATGTCGCAAAACGCCAGTGATGTTTCCCTTATTCGACGTCTCACGTGTTATCTACCATGCAAAGACAGTATTGGTTGCTATTAGCAACAGGGGGCGCGACTGGAAGTACCCAGTGGTGAGCACAGCATGAGGCTACGGAGCGTAGTTGAACTGCTTAGTCGACGAGTAACTCACAACAGTGCTACAGTGCTATTGGTATCGACACAGAGCGCAACAATGGCAACGATAAACAAAGCAGACATTGCATTATATCTACAACAGTCACCGAAGTTGACATTTCGTCAGAAAGGAATCCAAAGAATTCCGCAGAATGAGAGAGAAATGGCAGGTGACATATTAGCGTTGTGCAAGATGAGTCAGTGGAATGCGTGGTGTCGTATACTGACGACTTTGCGGACAATGTACATGAGGAGTACAATGATGACGATACGTGCTCATCAAGTGAAAGTGATACTGAAACATGTGTTGTGGTTCATCTTCCTTGTAGGACAGGCAGCCACAAATTCCGCCTCCAGTGAAACGTTGTGAAGGACAATCATTGTCCAAGGAGTGGGCACTAAACATAATTACGTACTTAGAAGATGATCAGCAGCATAGTAAAAAAAAAAAAATTACGAACAGATTTCGAATAAATCCGCAGCAGTATGACCCTGTAGTGCTTAGGAAAAACTACAGATATTCAAGAGTGGATAAGGCATACCGTTGTGTGCGTGTGTGCGCGTTTCAAGGATGCTCGCTACAATTTACAGAATGTGCATGATAGTGACCAACTACGTTATGTACATCAAATTGCTCACGGTGTACATTACAGCCATTTCAAGGGCAGTAGTGGATCGTTGAGAACTTCAGACAGTGCCAAAGAATTACAAGACGTAAGATAACGAAATTACGACCTCGCACACGAGGGGTTTCATGTTAGAGGAAAGCCATCGACACCGCCTGTCTGTTTAAAGTTTTTGAACCACATCATTTTGCTTGCTTTTGCCGGTTGCGTCCTCCTACACTGGCGTGAATTATTCCACAGGGGCACTGTCATGGATCTGGATTCAGAATACCAGATTACACAGTGCGCCTTCTCCTGGTCTGTCCACATTCTCCTGCATTCCAAGTCAAAGCTGCAACGAAGAACTAAGGAAAAAAAAAACTTTGAGAGGAGCTAAACCTTTGACAACCATCCTATCTCTAATAGTATCCAAGTTATGACTTTTCCAACCTATAGTGCATGTAAAAGATATGTTAATATTGTCACCAATCATTAGACTTAGGAATAAATATCTTCTCAGAAAATAACTGTGGGACGTTATTTATTGAATGACACTCGTACGCAAAAACATAAAAGCCTTTAGTACAATGATGTTTATGAGTGTTACACTGAGGAGAGGTATCGATGTCGGTCGGTGAGGCCTGGCACGAAGTCGGCGTACCAAAACATCCCAAAGGTGTTCTATAGGACTTACGTCAGGACTCTGTGCAGGCCAGTCCATTACGGGGATGTTATTGGTGTGCAACCACTCCGCCACAGGCCGTGCATTATGAACAGGTGCTCGGTCGTGTTGAAAGATGTAATCGCCATTACCGAATTGCTTTTCAACAGAGGGAAGCAAGAATGTGCTTAAAACATCAATGTAGGCTTGTGATGTGATAGTGCCACGCAAAACAACAAAGGGGGAAGGCCCCTCCACGAAAACACGACCATATCATAACACCACAACCTCCGAATTTTACTGTTGGCACTACACACACAGACAGATACGTTCACCGGGCATTCGCCATACCCTCACCCTGCCATCGCATCGCCACATTGATTACCTTGATTCGTCGTCACTCCACACAACGTTTTTTCACAGTTCAGTCGTCCAATGTTTACGTTCCTTACACCAAGCGAGGGGTCTTTTGGCATTTACCGGCGTGATGTGTGGCTTATGAGCAGCCGCTCGACCATCAAATCCAAGTTTTCTCACCTCTCGCCTAACTGCCATAGTACTTACAGTGGATCCTGATACAATTTCTAATTCCTGTGTGATGCTCTGGACAGATGCCTGCCTATTACACATTACGACCCTCTTCAAGTATCGGCGGTCTCGGTCAGCCAACAGACGAGGTCGGCCTGTACGTTTTTGTGCTGTACATGTCCCTTCACATTTCCACTTCGCTATCACATCGAAAACAGTGGACGTAGGGATGTTTACGAGTGTGGAAATCTCGCGTACAGACGTATTTACAAGTGACATCCAATCACTTGACCACGTTCGAATTCTGTGAGTTACGCGGAGCGCCCCATTCTGCTCTCTCACGATGTCTAATGAGTACTGAGGTCGCTGATATGGAGTACCTGGCAGCAGGTGGCAGCGCAATGGTCCTAGTATGAAACCGTATGTTTTTGGGGGTGTCCGGATATTTTTGATCACATAGTGTACATCATAGACGTTTAAGGTCTGTAAAGGTTTCTGGAGCCATGTAATTTCCTTTGGTTAATGGAAAATAATGGTTCTCCAATCGAGCTGCTATGTTCCAAGACGACAGCACCCCTGTTCACGCATCTCGCATCGATGCTCGTTTTATGAGTACGAGGATGAATTGTCGCAAGTCCTCTAACCACCACAGTCACCAGATCACAGTGTTATTGAGCCTTTCTGGTCTAGTTTCTAGAGAAGCGTTCGTGATCGCTATCCACATCTCCATCGTTGTTATCTGTATGTGACACAACTCCAGGCCGTATTAGAGCTCGTTGAAAACTATTCAGCATCTGTATTTATCCAGTCGAAGACGACTGGAAGCTTTTCTGAATGCGAACGGTTTCCCTATACTGTAACGGGCAATACAGGGTGAAAAGTATCTAAACAGACAAACTCTGGGAGGTTGTAGGGGACATCAAAACAAATATTTTCCCCAAATGTCATTTTTTCCTATGAGGATTATTTAAAGCGGTAGAGGCCGTATTACGCACTTCAGTTGTTGGAGGCCGTATTACGATCTTCAGTTGTTAGAGGGCTTGTTACGCTCTTCAGTTGTATGCAACTGCTGTCCACCAGTGTAGTAGTGCATTGTCTCTGTTCACTAATGGAGCGGTACACCTGGAGTGAGTACACTGATATGGCTGGTGCGTACCACGTAGCGCACCGCAACGGACGAGCTACACAGCGGGTTTATCAACAACAATACCCGAATCGCCGTATCCCACATCATACGACCTTTGCTGCTGTGTACCAACGTCTGCGTGAGACCGGGTCATTTTACAGATTACCTGGACAGGGACGCCGTCGCACGGTGAGAACGCTGCAATTTGAGGAAGCTGTCTTGCAGAATGTGGAGCGAAATCCTTCAATCAGCACTCGTGCAATTGCACGGAACATAGGGACGAACCAGACGAATGTAAGAACAGTCCTTCGACAGCAACTGTTACGTCCACTTCACATACAGCGTTGTCCACAACCTGGAACCAGTTGATTATCCACCCAGAGAACAGATTTCGGAGTGGTACCTGGAACAGTGTGAAATGCATCCTACATTTTCATCCTCTGTCTTATTTACCGATGAAGCAACGTTCGGGCGTGATGGAGTCTTCAAGATGCTCAATTCGCATGTTTGGAGTGAGGATAACCCACACGCCACAGTTACTAGTGCTCATCAAGTGCGGTTCTTCGTTAATGTGTGGGTCGGTGTTGTTGGGGACTGTTTAACTGGGCCGTATCTGCCAGAATTGCTGGAAGACGTCCCGCTCCCTACAAGACAACGCATGTGGTTCCAACATGACGGGGCGCCGGCACATTTCAGCCGTCGTGTGCGTCGATCCCTGGACCAACGGTTCCCAGAAACGTGGATTGGCAGAGGTGGTCCTGTACCGTGGGCTGTTCGATCCCCAGACATGTAACCTCTGAACTTTTTGGTTCAAATGGCTGAGCACTATGGGACTTAACATCTGTGGTCATCAGTCCCCTAGAACTTAGAACTACTTAAGCCTAACTAACCTAAGGACATCACACACATCCATGCCCGAGGCAGGATTCGAACCTGCGACCATAGCGCTTACGCGGTTCCAGACTGAAGCGGCTAGAACCGCACGGCCACATTTACGTAACTCCTGTTGCATCAGAAGAGGATCTGGTTGTTTGGATAGTAGCAGCAGTAGCAGGAACAATTCAGGGTACTCCTGGAGTTTTTGCCCGTGTCAGACAGAACGTGATCCGACGATGTAACCTTTGTTTACGTGTCAATGGAGGCATTTTTGAAAATTTACTGTAATTGAAATTGGGTTGTGCTAATGTGTTGTCTCTTGGTCATAAAAAATGGAAAAGTGTTTGTTGGTTTAATTAATTTGCCGCCAAAGAAATCTTCCTCTACCGGTTTAAATACTCCTCATAGGGAAAAATGACATTAGGGAAAAATATTTGTTTTGATGTCCCCTACAACCTCCCAGAGTTTGTCGGTTTAAATACTTTTCACGCTGTATAATAAGTTCCGTTTGGGGTGCATCCCTATTTTTGTCCAGCCCAGCACTCCTCCACGGTGCCGGCAGCTGACTGCGATAGCGGGCCGTAACAGAGTCAGTGTGCGGAGCGGCCGTCGGCAAGTGCGTGGCGCGGCAGGCGGGCGGGCGGCGATTAGGCGGCGGTGTGGGGCCCCGGTGTCTGCCCGCCCCCGGCTGGCATTGAGCGGCGGCCCGGGGTCGGTAGCCTGCAGCCGCAGCAGTGGCCCGCCAGCGCTGAGGCTGGCGCCCCGGCAGGTCGGCCGCCGTGTGGCGTCGCGTGCTGGAATCCGGTCCGCCCGTGGCTGCGCGGCCCCCGCCCGCGAGCAGGAGGGGGGCGGCAGGAGGCGCCGGCGTACCTGTGGTCGCCGCGCCGCGCCTCTGCCACCGCCACCGCCACCGAATCTGCGGCCGTTTCCCGGGGCACAGCTGCGCGTATCTCGCTCTCGGAGACCCTTCTCAACGCCGCACAGGCCAATCGGAACGCGCTAAATAAATCAGAGCGCTAAGGTGTTAGTGTTTAGCTGTTTAGTTGGTTACAGACTGGACCGTGTAGTAGGAGCCACACGATTATCGTTACATAGACGGGGAAAAACCAAGAAGCAGGTTTAACCGCCAGAATGTTGAAGGCAAATATATAAACGTGCATGCATTGTGTTGTACAGCTGCCGGATATCAGTTTGTGGGACAGTCGATCAATACAGGGCGATTAATGGTGTTTGTGGAAGACGCTGAGTGGTTGTCCTATGATGTCCCGTATGTGCTCGACTGGAGACAGATCTGGTGATCGAGTAGGCCAAGACCACACGTAGACACCCTGTACTGCAATGGTTCAAATGGCTCTGAGCACTATGGGACTCAACATCTTAGGTCATAAGTCCCCTAGAACTTAGAACTACTTAAACCTAACTAACCTAAGGACATTACACACACCCATGCCCGAGGCAGGAATCGAACCTGCGACCGTAGCAGTCCCGCGGTTCCGGACTGCAGCGCCAGAACCGCACGGTCACCGCGGCCGGCCCCTGTACTGCATTTTGGGTTACATCAGCGATATGCGGGTGAGCGTTATCCTGTTGAAACACATCCCCTGGAGTACTGTCGATGAATGGCAGCACGACAGGTCGAATCACGAGACGTACAAATTTGCAGTCAATGTGCGTGGGATAATCACGGAGTGTTCCTGCTATCATACGTACTCACACCCCAAACCATAACTACAGATGTATATCCAGTGCGTCTAGCACACAGACAGGTTGGTTACTCGCCCTCGACGGGCCTACTAAACATTAGGACTTCGTTTTTATAAAACAGATCTGATGATGGTCATTATAGACCGAAGCCTGTAATCTGTTAACAAAAAAATTGTGACCATAGACGTAAATTAAAGGAAACTTATTGTATATACGGGTCACTGTTTTATTCGCGACAATGTCTCAGCTTGTGACATCTAACCAACACGCAGCCATCATTGGCACAGAGGCAGAATCAGCTTTCATCGGAAAACAGAACAGACCTCCACCCTATCCTCCAATGATCTGTCGCTTGACACCACAGAATTCGCAAATGGGGGTGGTATGGGGTCGGAGGAATGCACGCTAAAGGGTGTCTGGCTCGGAGCTGTCTTTGAACTAACCGACCTGTAACAGTTAGTTGTGTCATAGTGCTGCCAACTACTGCTCAGACTGCTGCTGCTGATGTAGTAGGATGCGCCAAACGCGATAGTCTTCCCTCTGTGCCGTCCCATGTGACCGTCCGGAGCCCTGTCTTCTTGCGAACGTACATTCTCGTGACCACCGCTACCTGCAATCATATACAGCAACTTCATCCCGCCAAATCTTTCTGCAGTATTGCAGAAGGAATGTACAGCTTCTCCTAGCGCTATTACACGACCTCTTTCAAACTCACTGAGGTGTTGGTAATGGCACCTTTGTCGTTTTAAAGGCATTCATGATCAATATCAACTCACCGTGTCCAGTCTCTAACGTAACTAATACGTGTTTTTGAAGGAAAACCGAACTGCATTCGCGTAGTGGCACTACTACAGCCACTCTTGTGCGACTGGTGCGAAATCTGAATAGATGTCATAGATAAGTAGAAACACGCCTACCAACTTTCGTTTATATGGCACCATTTCTTATTGGTGTTGCGATTTTTTTCCCTTAGTGCTCGATTCCTGTTTGAACTAGAAATATGGGGTAAAACGTTTCTGATTTAGCACGGGAAAGTGACCCTCAGTATAACAATTCAAATATTTCTCTTACTGTAGCTATGTTACAGTATATTAAGCAAGGTTTGAACGACGAACCGGAGCTGGGACTCACACAAATTGTGCTATTCAATTAATTTCTTTTGCAAAAGATTTTAATTAGACTGAAATTAATTCTCAGCTAATGGCATCAATTGTATGTGTGCCGTTCTGATTTTACGTGTAAAAACTGTCACCCTCGTTTGGGCATCAAATGCAAAAACAGTCACCATTAAACAACTTTAAATAACTCCGGACTGTAACGAGACTAATGGATCAAATTTAGTACACCACTCGGATCTTGACCGAAGGTAATTTTTTACCGTTTGAAAAAAAAATCTTGCGTCGTTTCGATTGTATGTGCGAAAAGCATGTTTTTCAGGGACTTTAAAATTGTTCGAATCCATTCAAACTTGAATGTTAACTTTTAAAAACATAGCTTAATTAGGATTTTAGCTGCTAAAAACACGTTTTTATGAGATTTTTTACGCTTGCCACTTCTGTATTTCAGACTTGTACGAATCGGGGAATCGGTTCAAATTTTGTACCAAAACTGCCAAATACACGATGTTTTGTAAAAGCTCTACCCGTTGCCACTGTGCCGGTTGGCTTCTTCCCCCGGCAATTTGAAATTCACGCCACGCGCAACCTTGTGTAGTTACTCTGTATTTCACGGACTGTTTGGCATCACGTGTGCGCGCGTTGCGGTGCGGAGGCGCGAACGGCGTCCGTGGTGGCCGAGAGGTGTGGTTCAAAATGCTTCAAAAGGCTCTAAGCACTATGGGACTTAACATCTCAGGTCATCAGTCCCGTAGACTTAGAACTACTTAAACCTAACTAACCTGACATCACATACATCCATGCCCGAGGCAGGATTCGAACCTGCGACCGCAGCAGCAGCGGCGTAACGGACTGAAGCGCCTAGAACCGCTCTCCCACATCGGCCGGCGACAGGTGTGGTACATACACGCTTCGACTGGCTCTCAGTTCCGTTGACGCGACCCGCCACGAATTCCTGTCTTGTGCCAAGTTCTTTATCTCAGAGTAGCATATGCAACCTACGTCCTCAGTTATTGGCTGGATGTATTCCAATCTCTGTCACCAAGGAAGTCATTCCCTGTTGTCTTAACAGACGGCCTATAATCGTGTCCACTCTCCTTGTCAGTGTTTTCCACATATTCTTGTCCTCTCCGATTCTGCACAGGACCTCCTCATTACTTACCTTATCAGCCTACCTAATTTTCAACATTCGTTTGTAGCACCACATCTCAAATGCTTCGATTCTCTTCTGTTCCAGTTTTCCCACAGTCCATGTTTCACTACCATTCAATGCTCTGGTACAAAGGAACATTTCCAGAAATTTCTTCCTCAAATTAAGGCCTATATTTGATACTAGTGAGAGGCACCCACATGCCTTGCTCATACTGTGGCATCAAGCAGTCAGGCCTGCAAGATGAGTGGTCTGCCAAGCGAGTGGATTCATTCTTATTTATCGAGTAACATGAACTCTCGTACTCACAATTAAGTTACAAATTATCCTCCTGTATGAATATTACGCAACGGATAACGCACATCTGACTGTTAGTAATTTACATAACTCTGGCTGTTCACTACGCACTGGCAATACCACATTTTCTTTCTCATTCAACGGCTTTGAACAACACGTGGCCATCGCACTGAATAAGAATGGCGCACACATTATAAATTCTGGGTATCATGACAACATACTATTCAAAGGAAAAGGCCACCAATCTATTTCTTTTCACTATGTTATTTATTCCGATAAATTCTATAACCTAGACACACAAATTCTATAACCTATAACAATAACACATGAGAAATTCCGCCCAGTGGGCATGGCTTTACATTGGTGATTCTCTATCTTATGGTCTCGTAATTATTTAACGCTACAGTGCAATTTCTGGATAGGATGGTGGATCTTTTGCTATATCACATACTCCGACTCTCACAACCATCATCACGAAACTTTCCTCCAGACCGAGCAGTACAAAAGGAACATGCATAACCCACTACCTTGCTACTCTCCCATGCTAACCACACATACTTAAATTACATGACATACACCACACTGCAACATGGAATACAACACAAGGAATAGTCACAACATTATAATCATATCACTTTCAGCTTTCCCACTTCAATTAGTATTCATCCCAGTTTCACACGACACTGCCCCACTTCGTAACTTTTCCTTCCTACTACGAATTCTGGAGGATAAATGCACGTCTCCCTGTGCAATGCAAGCCAAGTGGCGTTGCTGGATAGACGGCTGACTCACCTTGCTTCTCTCTCAGAGTACTATAGTTTGGATCAAGCGTCACACAGAAACATAACACGCAAAGTAATATTAAGGACATATTCATCACACACCCGAGTCCTCAACTGATACCATGGACGAGTACTTCTCTTTATTCTTTGTCTCATTCACAGATTGAGACTCACACAGTGCTCACCACATGGAAGTACTCGTCTCTAATTTTAAGTCCTGCACACGCCATTTCTTAAATATTTCCAACTTACAGTACACACGCTAGTAATTCAGCTTAACTGAAGCACTCGGAAGTATTTCAACTTATTGCTACACGTGGATTCATTGTGACCGTTGGTCACTTCCGAAGATTACTACGATCCCCTTAATATTACCTGCCTGACATTTAATTCTCCCCACAAAAGTTCCTGAAATAGAGAAATTATTATTCCAAACTACTCTTAAGTATTTCACATGCATACCATGTCTCCACTCTTTTGTCTTTACGGAGAACACCTAAGACAGGTCTTACCAACACTACATCCAGCGGCAGAGTGCTGAAACATGGCCGTTCTTCAGGTCCTCTCGCACCTCTGCCGAAGTGGGGGAGCACCTTGCTACCGTATTGGTCAGCCACATTTCAGGCGCTCAAAGCTCCGGTAAATTTCATCTCTTTGGTTCCACCAAAGGTGGCCAAAGGATCGTCTCAAAGATGATCATATATTCACATTCACTATCTGCGGTTAGCAGACGACCATACATTCATTCATTTCACAGATCTCACCAAACTGGATGTAGGGATTTATTTTGTGGGAGTGCACATGTGATCAATTAAATAAATAAATTATCATTCTTTCCCACACTGGTATCCGGCTTCGCTGTATTAATTAAAATTGAGTTATTTTTACAAAAAAATGTTGTTCTGACAAGAATAATGAAGTCTATTGTACCTATTTTCAATGTCGGGCAGTACTGTACCCTTTCACTAGTAAACTTTCCTTTGCCAGAAATACCCTTTTTGCCAATGCTGTTCTGCCCTTGATGACCTCTTTGCTCCGCCTGTCATTGGCTATTTTGGTGTCTACGTAGTACAGTTACTTAACTTCATCTACTTCGTGAACATCAATTCTCATGTTAAGTTTCTCGTTGTTCGCATTTCTGCTACTTCTCATTATTTTCGTCTTTCTTCGATTTACTCTCAATCCATACTCTGTACTCATTAGATTGTTCATTCCATTCAGCTTATCACGTAATTCTTCTTCTCTTTGACTCAGGATAGCAATATCATCAGCGATTTGTACCATTGATACTCTTTCATCTTGAAGTTTAATTCCACTCCTGGACCTTTCTTTTATTTCCATTACTGATTCTTCGATGTACAGATTAAACAGTAGGTGCGAAAGGCTACATCCCTGTTTTACACCCGTTTTAACCCGTGCACTTCGTTGGTCGTCCGCTATTGCTATTCCCTCTTAGCTCTTGTACATATTGTATATTACCTATCTCTCTGTATTGCTCACTCCTATTTTTCCCAGGGTTTGGAACATCTTGCACCATTTTACATTGTAGAAACTTTTTCCAGGTCGACAAATCCTATGAACGTGTATTGATTTTTCTTTAGTCTTGCTTTCATTATCAGCCGCAACGTCAAAATTGCCTCTCTGGCGCCTTTGCTTTTCCTGACGCCAAAGTGATTGTCATCTAACGCATCCTCAATCTCCTTTTCCATTTTTCTGTATATTATTCTTATCAGCAACTTAGATGCATGAGCTGTTAAGCTGATTGTGTGATAATTCTCGCACTTGTCAGCTCTTGCAGTCTTAGGAATTGTGTGGATGATATTCTCCCGAAAGTCGTATGGTATATCTCCAGACTCATACGTTCGACACACCAACGTGAATAGTCGTTTTGTTGCTACCTCACCCAATGATTTTAGAAATTCTGATGGAATGTTATCTATCCCTTCTGCTTTATTTGAATTAATCCAAAGCTCTTTTAAATTCTGATTCTAGTACTGGATCCCATATCTTTTCTAAATCCATTCCTGTTTCTTCTTCTATCACGAGACAAATATTCCCCCTCATAGAGGCCTTCAATGTGCTCTTTCCACCTATCCGCTCTCTCCTCTGCATTTAGCAGTGGAATTCCCGTTTCACTCTTAATGTTACCACCCTTGCTTTCAATTTCAGCGAAGGTTGTTTTCGCTTTCCTATGTGCTGAATCAGTCCTTCCTAACATGCCTTGTTCGAACACAGTATTTGACTATAGCACTACGGCAATAATGCAGAGTTGGTGTGGGCTAGGGTTGTGGGTTTCGATAGCTCTGCTGCAGTCCGGTGATGAGCTCCGCTGTCTTGTGTTACTAACCGCATCGTTGTACGGAGAGTGCTAACGTTATTGTTCGCTGTTTCTTTATATTGCATTGGCCACAGTTAAGGTACAGACTTGTGTCATTTGTAGCGAAGAGTGGTGGTTATTCAGCAGTCGGTAGCTCTCTGTTGTCAGCAAGGTGGTTAACGGTGACTTAAGGCGGTGAAAGACGACTCGATAGTAGAAGGAGCTGTGGAGGGTGAAAACTGAAAAGGAAGGCAGACATTGGAATATATGTAGCAAATAACTGAGAACGTAAGAGCTGCAAAGGCTACTCTGAGGTGAAGATGTTGGCTCAGGAGAGCAAATCGCGGGGTGCTGTATTCATATTGTTGTTGAAAGTTGCAGCACGCAAAAGAGCTAGTCTGAATCACTCGCAAATCGGATGATTTGTAGAACAGCATAAACATAGTAACTATTAACGTTTCAGAGAGGTTTCAGAGAGGTAGGTCCCTCAAAGTCCTCTTTTATGTAACCACATATGTCAATGTTGTGACAAGCTCAGTCGTTGCAGAACCATCAAACGAAATAGGAACGTAGAAGTAAGTGTTAGCGGGCTTCGCTGACGTCAAAGAGCGCGATGCCACGCTGCCAGTGAGTTCGATCAGGGTACAGTGACTGGGTTCCGGGATACGGGTTTGTCGCAGTGGGATATCGCAGCTCAGAGGCGGCACATTGCTTCGACAGTGATGCATGTGTCGACGCAATCGTATTCAGCTTTTTTTTTTCTTTTTTTGGTCATCAGTCTACTGACTGGTTCATGCGGCCCGCCACGAATTCCTTTCCTGTGCTAACCTCTTCATCTCAGAGTAGTACTTGCAACCTACGTCCTCAATTATTTGCTTGACGTATTCCAATCTCTGTCTTCCTCTACAGTTTTTGCCCTCTACAGCTCCCTCTAATACCATGGAAGTCATTCCCTCATGTCTTAGCAGATGTCCTATCATCCTGTCCCTTCTCCTTATCAGTGTTTTCCACATATTCCTTTCCTCTCCGATTCTGCGTAGAACCTCCTCATTCCTTACCTTATCAGTCCACCTAATTTTCAACATTCGTCTATAGCACCACATCTCAAATGCTTCGATTCTCTTCTGTTCCGGTTTTCCCACAGTCCATGTTTCACTACCATACAATGCTGTACTCCAGACGTACATCCTCAGAAATTTCTTCCCCAAATTAAGGCCGGTATTTGATATTAGTAGACTTCTCTTGGCCAGAAATGCCTTTTTTGCCATAGCGAGTCTGCTTTTGATGTCCTCCTTGTCCATCCGTCATTGGTTATTTTACTGCCTAGGTAGCAGAATTCCTTAACTTCATTGACTTCGTGACCATCAATCCTGATGTTAAGTTTCTCGCTGTTCTCATTTCTACTACTTCTCATTACCTTCGTCTTTCTACGATTTACTCTCAAACCATACTGTGTACTCATTAGACTGTTCATTCCGTTCAGCAGATCATTTAATTCTTCTTCACTTTCACTCAGGATAGCAATGTCATCAGCGAATCGTATCATTGATATCCTATTCACCTTGTATTTTAATTCCACTCCTGAACCTTTCTTTTATTTCCATCATTGCTTCCTCGATGTACAGATTGAAGAGTAGGGGCGAAAGGCTACAGCCTTGCCTTAGACCCTTCTTAATACGAGCACTTCGTTCTTGATCGTCCACTCTTATTAATCCCTCTTCGTTGTTGTACATATTGTATATAACCCGTCTCTCCCTATAGCTTATCCCTACTTTTTTCAGAATCTCGAACAGCTTGCACCATTTTATATTGTCGAACGCTTTTTCCAGGTCGACAAATCCTATGAAAGTGTCTTGACTTTTCTTTAGCCTTGCTTCCATTATTAGCCGTAACGTCAGAATTGCCTCTCTCGTCCCTTTACTTTTCCTAAAGCCAAACTGATCGTCACCTAGCGCATTCTCAATTTTCTTTTCCATTCTTCTGTATATTATTCTTGTAAGCAGCTTCGATGCATGAGCTGTTAAGCTGATTGTGCGATAATTCTCGCACTTGTCAGCTCTTGCCGTCTTCGGGATTGTGTGGATGATGCTTTTCCGAAAGTCAGATGGTATATCGCCAGACTCATATATTCTACACACCAACGTGAATAGTCGTTTTGTTGCCACTTCCCCCAATGATTTTAGAAATTCTGATGGAATGTTATCTATCCCTTCTGCCTTATTTGACCGTAAGTCCTCCAAAGCTCTTTTAAATTCCGATTCTAATACTGGATCCCCTATCTCTTCTAAATCGACTCCTGTTTCTTCTTCTATCACATCAGACAAGTCTTCACCCTCATAGAGGCTTTCAATGTATTCTTTCCACCTATCTGCTCTCTCCTCTGCATTTAACAGTGGAATTCCCGTTGTATTCTTAATGTTACCACCGTTGCTTTTAATGTCACCAAAGATTGTTTTGACTTTCCTGTATGCTGAGTCTGTCCTTCCGACAATCATATCTTTTTCGATGTCTTCACATTTTTCCTGCAACCATTTCGTCTTTGCTTCCCTGCACTTCCTATTTATTTCATTCCTCAGCGACTTGTATTTCTGTATTCCTGATTTTCCCGGAACATGTTTGTACTTCCACTTTTCATCAATCAACTGAAGTATTTCTTCTGTTACCCATGGTTTCTTCGCACCTACCTTCTTTGTACCTATGTTTTCCTTCCCAACTTCTGTGATGGCCCTTTTTAGAGATGTCCATTCCTCTTCAACTGTACTGCCTACTGCGCTATTCCTTATTGCTGTATCTATAGCGTTAGAGAACTTCAAACGTATCTCGTCATTCCTTAGTACTTCCGTTTCCCACTTCTTTGCGTATTGATTCTTCCTGACTAATGTCTTGAACTTCAGCTTACTCTTCATCACTACTATATTGTGATCTGAGTCTATATCTGCTCCTGGGTACGCCTTACAATCCAGTATCTGATTTCGGAATCTCTGTCTGACCATGATGTAATCTAATTGAAATCTTCCCGTATCTCCCGGCCTTTTCCAAGTATACCTCCTCCTCTTGTGATTCTTGAACAGGGTATTCGCTATTACTAGCTGAAACTTGTTACAGAACTCAATTATTCTTTTTCCTCTTTCATTCCTTGTCCCAAGCCCATATTCTCCTGTAACCTTTTCTTCTACTCCTTCCCCTACAACTGCATTCCAGTCGCCCATGACTATTAGATTTTCGTCCCCCTTTACATACTGCATTACCCTTTCAATATCCTCATACACTTTCTCTATATGTTCATCTTCAGCTTGCGACGTCGGCGTGTATACCTGAACTATCGTTGTCGGTGTTGGTCTGCTGTCGATTCTGATTAGAACAACCCGGTCACTGAACTGTTCACAGTAACACACCCTCTGCCCTACCTTCCTATTCATATCGAATCCTACACCTGTTATACCAACTACCTGTATGCAACGGGCAACATAATGTGACCACAGTGCGGGATGACCGACATCTTGTCGACATGGCCGTAAATGACAGGACAGATTCGTCCACAGTGCGGACGAGTCGCTGTCGACGGTTCTGATGAGGACTGAACTTGTGTCTTGCGTGGCATTGCGTTGGCTTTCATTGAACAGAAACCACTAACGCGTTAGACTGCAATGGACACATTAACGCCGTCAGTGACGAGCTGAGTGGTAAAACGTAGTGTTTTCCTACGAGCCCCAGTTCAGCTTGTCCTACAGCGATAATTGCGTCTGTTCTGGATGCTGCCGTCATGAACCCATTCGAACAGACTGCATTGCTGAGCATGTAAGTGGGCTGTTTATGTGTTGGCAGCGCTGTGTAGCGCTTTGCATTGGCTCTCTGAGTGCCCTTTCTTTGTAAGAGACTCTGTGGCTATTTGGACTCGTTGTTGGAAGTTAATCGCCAGTAGAGTTGGACAGTTGGGGGTTAGTCGCCAGCAGTGATAGAAGTACTGTTGGGCAGTTGGAGGAAAACATCCAGCAGTGATGGATGTTAGATGTGAGAATTTAGCATTGATGGAGGGTAGAGGTCTGAAGTGTTAGCGTAGGCTAACGATCTGTACATGTTCGACTTAGAGATTGAATATTATTCATGATTATATACCTTTGTACCAGATGTCAATGACGATTTATATTCGTGTTTGAACTGGATGTCACATTATTAAGGTAAAAAATACATTATTTGGTTTGCAACACAATCTTTCCTTTGCTAACCACATGCCTATTTGTAGTTAGTGGCTTTAGTAGTTAGAATCTTTTATTTAGTTGGCAGTATTGACGCTCACTGTATTGCAGTAGTTTGCGTAATGAAGATTTTTGTGGGGTAAGTGTTTAATGAAATGTATTGGTTATTGTTGGGATTTCTTTTTAGTCAGGGCCATTCTTTTGAATTAATTATTTGAAGTCAGGTTGTAATTTTTTTGAACAGTCAGGTTGCGTTGCGCTAGAATATTGTGGGTCAGTGTTGACATGATAAGAAAAAGTAAAGAGAAAGTAGGCTCAGTACGTTCAGTTTTACTGAGCTGTTTCAGAATCAAATAACGTAGAAGTTTCATCTTCTAAGTCATTCTGAAATTTAAGTACAGACACACTCATTTAAATAAAGAAGTTTCAAGCAGCATAGCGGACAAACGCCAACTGCGATGGCTTGAGCCGTCATTGGCAATAACATGTGATCTCCGCCTCCTACGTATTGAGAACAATCTGAAGAGCAACCTCCTCACCAGGGAAGTTTTAGAGGCCGAGGCACTGTCGCCCTGCAGGCAGCTGCACGTTCCATATTTCAGTAGGATAATGCCCAGATAAGTCGACGAGGAATGTACTAAATTTCCTTGAAGGTCGGTGCGTTCCACTCGTTTCTTTACCTGCAAGTTCGCATGGCAGTCGATAACATGTTCGTTCTGGTCCTCCTGCAGCGACAGTCATTAGTTTTCGGACAGACCTACAAACTGCACGGCAGTGTGTTTTCCAGCTCGGAGTTGCAGCATATTCTCCATCCTTCTTCCTCCCTTGTTGGACTATAAATTTTACGAACTACTTTTCGCTCACAGGTTCTTACAAGGAGAGGTCACGGTTGTTGTCGCGGAGGATAGAACAAAACTGTTGTTTTTTCACTGACTAGAAAGAAAAACTCTTTGTAAAGTTTTGGCTGCTATGCTGCAGCTGTATTGACAGGAGAAGGAGGATTAGGTGATGCGGTAACATGTTCCACCTCTCTACTAAATCTCTCCACTTACTTATCGTTCTGCAAACAGAGTAGTGGTCACAGCACGCCAGATGGTTTGTGTTTTCTGTTAGAGTGGGTCGGATTAGCTTTTTTGTGTGTAAGTGTGTTTACAGAGCTAGTAAGTGTTTCACTTTCGACAAAGCGACAGGTGGTAATTGTGAAACTGTTGGTGGAGCACTCAAGTGTTGCAGAAGATGTGCCTACAGGAGAAGAGCGTGTTATTTATGTATAAATAAAGCATTATATGACAGACAAGAATACTGTAATAGCAGATGTTACTACGCCTTTAATACATGAAGAGCTATCAGACGTAGGGGTATCAGATGAAAAGACATCGGATGAAGAAAATGATAGTGCCATGACAGAGAGGGATGAAGCAAGATCACCTGTGTCGGATGTCCAAGGAAGCAGCAGTTCATTTTATAAGCCATCACCTCCAAGAAAACGAACGAAATTTCCAGCAGATACCTGGCTGATGCGAACATGGACAAATACAGACAAGGGAAAAAGATGGAAATATTGATCCTCCCCGTCTGTGGCGTCCTGGGTTAGCAGTTGATATGACACCACGCCTGTAAATTACAACAGTGTTCGCACTCCGAGTGGTCCTAGGCGCTTCAGTCTGGAACCGCGCGACCGCTACGGTCGCAGGTTCGAATCCTGCTTCGGGCATGGATGTGTGTGATGTCCTTAGAATAGTTAGGTTTAAATTGTTCTAAGTTCTAGGGGAGTGATTACCTCAGATGTTAAGTCCCATAGTGCTAAGAGCCATTTGAACCATTTGTTCGCACTGAAAAGGAAAATAAAGAGCAATACTGTGTTATAAAACTTCGACAACAGGCTAAAAAAACGTCATTTATCAAACCCAGAAATTCTGCAGGATATGATAAATCGTCAATTACGAGATCATTTTATAGCCAAGACACACGAAATCGCACTAATATATGACCGCGTATTGCGTCGTTGGGCACTGAAAACAATTCACTGCAGTGCCAACTCGTGCGTAAAAAAATTTAAATGTAAGAACAAGATTATACGTCGAATAATAATCCACAAAGCTAGCAAACGGTTGGTTGAAGGGGATGCCGATATTCAACAAAAAGCTTATCAGTTCGAGAGAGAAGTCAGGTCTTTCACAGGCGTAAAACATCTGTCACCAGTTCAAGTAATTAATGCCGACCAATCAAGATTCGGTAAAAGTTACGATGTGGACGGACTCTAGCAGTGAAGGGAAGCAAGCATGTCTTTGGTACGTTTGGATCCATAGCGGCAGCCACACGTTCTTGTGATAATGCCTGGGGTTGCGACGGATGGTATCCCGCTCCTCCATTTGTATTTCCTCGTATTGGAGCCCACCGGCCATTCTCCCGCAAATATGAATATAAATTTACCAAACAGCAAGGCGTTTGCTAGCAGCTATGCTAATATTTTGAAGAGGGATTTAATAATCTTCCTAGAACAACTACTGTGGGCAGATATACAAGAAAAAACTAAAGCCCTTCCTTTGGTTGACTCCTGGGCAGCCACCAGAGATGAGGAACTATTACTCTTCAGTTCCTCAAGGCGTTGAATTCATCAAGAAGCTCATTCCAGCAAAGCGCACAGGCATTGGTCAACCTACCGACGTTCTCTTCTACCGTCCATGCAATATTTGTGTAATTTACTACAGATACAATCATAGTATCTTCTGACAGTGACATTAACATATGGCATAGAGTTCATTTCTTAAGCTTTCAGTCGTTTGTGTATCTCGAGTTCTCAAGGCGGCACGGTTCTCCAACTTAATCAAATTTGTAATTTTTCAATACTGTTACACCAATGACTTTCATGGTGAATTTCAAACGCCCTTGGAGTACTGATTCAAAGAAGGATTAACGGAAGTATGTTTTCATGAGAACTATGAGCACCTACTTTCATAAAATGTGCACATTGTGAGAACTGACGATCTATTGAGCATATTGTTATTACTGACTTGCATATTTTTTGCCTAAGATAGTGTAGTCAGGTAAGTAAACTCCGTTACAGAGTGTTTCATATTATTGACTATTTGTCTCAAATAACCCATTTGCGTAATAAATTATTCATACTTACAGTAAGTATGCCCATTGTAACTTTGACGACTGACATATCCTGTTCTGATAATTCATAGCAGCTACAATTTCTATAGTAAATGTATACTTTGTTGCTCTATTAACTGCGCTTTGTATTAATATAATTTGCGAGACAACATATCGCCATCTTCCATTGTTAGAGCCTTTTTGTCATCTTCCGTCACGCGTCCATACTTGTGACCCATATGTGGCAACTGGTCGAAGTAGGTAAACTACATATGAACGGATTTGTTCTCCTTGTAACAAGGCTGTTTCTGAAGAGTTGTATATTTGCAAAGTAAGCTCTGATGCCTGCTCGTATCCTTTCTCTTACAGCCTTCTGTTATCATTTGATCTTAAGCCTGTCAAGTAAATAATAAGGGGGGAACAAGGCCCGAGAATACCGCTGTAACACCGTGCAATAACTATTAATAAAAGGAAGAGATGTAGCAAAACTTGTCAAATCACGATGGTTAGAACACGCGGAGAGAGTCGCGGGGGATAGAGTACAAAAGAAAATGATGAAAGGTATGATCCATGCTACTAGACAGGAAATTTTCGAAATTTGTGATAAGTTCCTATGGGACCAAACTGCTGAGGTCATCGATCCCTAGGCTTACACACCCTACTTACTCTAACTGAAACTAACTTACAGCAAGGACAACAAACACACTCACACCCGAGGGAAGACTCGAACCTCCGACGGGGGCGAGCCGAGCGAACCGTGGCAAGACGCCTAGACCGTACGGCCTGCTAGACAAAAAGGGAGACCTAGAAGAAGGTGGGCTGATGATGCAATAGAGTATCTCAGCAGCATGGGAGTCCGGGGTGGAAAAATGTGGCAAAAAACCGAAAAGTATGGAGGAAAATAGTTGAAGAAACCAAGGCCCACCAAGGACTGTAGCGCTACAGAAGTATTCTACTGACCATTAAAATTGCTAATCCAAGAGGAAATGTAGATGATAAATGGATATTCATTGGACAAATATATTATACTAGAACTGACATGTGATTACAATTTCACGCAATTTGGGTGCATACATACCGAGAAATCAGTACCTAGAACAACCACCTCTGGCCATAATAACGGCCTTGATACGCCTGGGCATTGAGTCAAACAGAGCTTGGATGGCGTAGACAGGTACAGCTGCCCATTCAGCTTCAACACCATACCACAGTTCATCAAGAGTAGTGACTGGCGTATTGTGACGAGCCAGTTGCTCGGCCACCATTGACCAGACGCTTTCAATTGGTGAGAGATCTGGAGAATGTGCTGGCCAGGGCAGCAGTCGAAAATTTTCTGTATCGAGAAAGGCCCGTGCAGGACCTGCAACATGCGGTCGTGCGTTATCCTACTGAAATGTAGGGTTTCGCAGGGATCGAATGAAGGGTAAAGCCACGGGTCGTAACACATCTAAAATGTGACGTTCACTGTTCAAAGTGCCGTCAATGCGAACAAGAGGTGACCGAGACGTGTAACCAATGGCACCCCATACCATGAGGCCGGGTTATAGGCCAGTATGGCGATGACGAATACACGCTTCCAATGTGTGTTCACCGCGATGTCCCCAAACACGGATGCGACCATCACGATGCTGTAAACAGAACCTGGATTGATCCGAAAAAATGACGTTTTGCCATTCGTGCAGCCAGTTTCGTCGTTGAGTACACCATCGCAGGATCTCCTGTCAGTGATGCAGCGTCAAGGGTAACCGCAGCCATGGTCTCCGAGCTGATAGTCCATGCTGCAGCAAACGTCGTCGAACTGTTCGTGCAGATGGTTGTTGTCTTGCAAATGTCCGCATCTGTTGACTAAGGGATCGAGACTTGGCTGCACGATTCGATACAGCCCTGCGCATAAGATGCCTGTCATCTCGACTGCTAGTGATACGAGGCCGTTGGGCTCCAGCACGGCGTTCTGTATTACCCTCGTGAACCCACCGATTCCACATTCTGTTAACAGTCATTGGATCTCGAACAACGCGAGCAGCAATGTCGCTATACGATAAACCGCAATCGCGATAGACTACAATCCGACCTTTATCAAAGTCGGAAACGTGATGGTACGCATTTCTCCTCCTTACACGAGGCATCACAAGAACGTTTCACCAGGAAACGCTGTTTGTGTATGGGAAATCGGCTGGAAACTTTCCTCATGTCAGTACGTTGTAGCTGTCGCCACCGGCACCAACCTTGTGTGAATGCTCTGAAAAACTAATCATTTGCTTATCACAGCATATTCTTCCTGTCGGTTAAATTTGGTGTCTGTAGCACGTCATCTTCGTGGTGTAGCAATTTTAATGGCCAGTAGTGTATAAGAAGAAGAGCAGTGTATTCTCCAACGGCATATCCAGGCGCTCTCTGATTACATGTCTCGACGTCATGAACAGGCGTGGCCCAGCAGCGTTCGGCGAATGCCAGCACAGCGCTGAGTGGGACTGAGGGGCGACGAGGAACAGGAAAGTGAAGGTTACAGCCGGACACCGCTAGCTCCCTCGTCAGACGCCAGGTATTTTGCTGGCAATACTATTTGCATTAAAGTAGATTTACATTTTGCATTAGGAGTGCTATTACTTCTGAGCACTTGTCCAAAAAAGATAAAATGGTGAAACCACATCTTTCCATGACGAATGGTAATCGCTTTACACTTCGTATAGTTTGAAGTTGACAGATGTGAAAATTACCGAACTATCAGTTTAATAAGCCACGGCTGCAAAATACTAACCCGTATTCTTTACAGACGAATGGGAAAACTGGTAGAAGCCGACCTCGGGAAGATCACTTTGGACTCCGCAGAATTGTTGGAACACGTGAGGTAATACTGACCCTACGACTCATCTTAGAAAATAGATTAAGGAAAGGCAAACCTACATTTCTAGCATTTGTAGACTTAGAGAAAGCTTTTGACAATGTTGACTGGAATACTCTCTTTCAAATTCTAAATGTGGCAGGGGTAAAATACAGGGAGCGAAAGGCTATTTGCAATTTGTACAGAAACCACATGGCAGTTATAAGAGTCGAGGGGCACGAACGGGAAGCAGTGGTTGGAAAGGGAGTGAACAGGGATGTAGCCTATCCCCGATGTTATTCAATCTATATATTGAGCAAGCAGTAAAGGAAACAAAAGAAAAATTCGGAGTAGGTATTAAAGTCCAGGGAGAAGAAATAAAAACGTTGACCTTCGCCGATGACATTGTAATTCTGTCAGAGACAGCAAAGGACTTGGAAGAGCAGTTGAACGGAATGGACAGTGTCTTGAAAGGGGGATATAAGATGAACATCAACAAAAGCAAAACGAGGATAATGGAATGTAGTCAAATTAAGTCGGGTGATGCTGAGGGAATTAGATTAGGATATGAGACACTTAAAGTAGTAAAGAAGCTTTGCTATTTGGGGAGCAAAATAACTGATGATGGTCGAAGTAGAGAGGATATAAAATGTAGACTGGCAATGGCGAGGAAAGCGTTTCTGAAGAAGAGAAATTTGTTAACATCGAGTATAGATTTAAGTGTCAGGAAGTCGTTTCTGAAAGTATTTGTATGGAGTGTAGCCATGTATGGAAGTGAAACATGGACTGTAAATAGTTTGGACAAGAAGAGAATAGAAGCTTTCGAAATGTGGTGCTACAGAAGAATGCTGAAGATTAGATGGGTAGATCACATAACTAATGAGGAGGTATAGAATAGAATTGGGGAGAAGAGGATTTTGTGGCACAACTTGACAAGAAGAAGGGACCGGTTGGTATGACATGTTCTGAGGCATCAAGGGATCACAAATTTAGCATTGGAGGGCAGCGTGGAGGGTAAAAATTGTAGAGGGAGACCAAGAGATGAATACACTAAGCAGATTCAGAAGGATGTAGGTTGCAGTAAGTACTGGGAGATGAAGAAGCTTGCACAGGATAGAGTAGCATGGACAGCTGCATCAAACCAGTCTCAGGACTGAAGACAACAACAACAACATAGTTTGAAGACCACGCAAAATGTTTAATATGCCATCGCACTGTTATGAGTTGGAAAAATACTTATTGGAATATTACTACGCCAGCCGCAAGCATGATACGCATTTATCTCCTTACGAACAAAACGAATGCTGGTTCAAGTGGAAGCAGTTACTAAGGAAAAAACTGAGTTAAGGGTAAGTAGACAGGTGACAAAATCTTGTATGATTGACGTAACCAATTATTCGTAATCATTAAGTGTCTTAATGAAAGGGGAGAAACACTTGGTAACAGATAACAGATAAGGCGGACAGGATCATACAAAAATTAAACATGACATGGAACATATTCCGCATTTCAAGTTAGTCATTTGTTGACCAAATACGACTGACAATGTTTCAGTAACTAAAACATTTCATCATGAGTTCTCAAAGAGACTCCCATACACTGAATGACTGAAGATGGATTGCGATTTATTTGTCAGACCGTTCTCTCTATTGGCTGTTGATGTACCTCATAACTTCCTACCTAAGTTGATAGACAAACAGCACCCAATAATTTGTTTGCCCAGTTCAGGAATTTACAAGCCTTTTATAAAATTCTACCCCTAGAGCAACATTCTCGACTCTACATACAAGCAGCTCAAGTTATTTCAATGTTTGGTTCAACAGTCGTGTGAACGTTCTTCTTTTTCTATTATGAAATTAAAAATTTCAACCAACATTCGGGTTTAACAGAATTTAACCTGACTAGCTCTCTGTGTTTATAGCACAAACCATAGTTCCAGCTATTACATATTCTAAAATCAAAAGTTGTATTTGTAGATATCACAACTTTATGTTAAATGCCTGCATGTAAAACCTCTTGTAGTTCTGCTCACCGTGTTAGTACTATTTGATGTAGTTATTTAATTAAGAAATGAAAGTTATTGCTTTGACAGAAAAATTAAAAGGTGAAAATAGATACCAGTGATAAAAATTCTGAAGTTCTGTTTGTACGAATGGAAAGGCCGCTCGCAGAATCACGTTTGGGGGGGGGGGGGGGGGAGGGGGGGTCTTGGTGCTAGGTTTTTTTTTTTTTTGAGCTAAGAACAGGGGGTAAAATGTTTTTGGTTTAGACCGGAGCAGTGGCCATTTGTATAGCCATTCGAGCATCTGTCTTACTGTACCTATGTTACAGTACACTGAACCGACAGAAGTCATGGATTAGCGATATGCACATAGACAAGCCTTTTATAAAATTCTACCCCTAGAGAAACATTCTCGACTCTACATACAAGCAGCTCAAGTTATTTCAATATTTGGTTCAACAGGCACCGCGTACAGAAAGCATAAAAAGGCAGTGCATTGGAGGAGCTGTCATTTGTACCGACACGATTATGGCCGCACGACGGAAATTAAAAGATTTTGAACGCCGAATAATAGTTGGAGCTAGACGCATGAAACATTCCATGCGAAAATTCTGAGGGAATTCAGTATTCCGAGATCTACAGTGTCAAGAGTGTGCCGAGAATACCAAACTCCGGGGGTTAACCCTCACCTCGGAAAACGCAGTGGGCGAGGGCCTTCACTTTAACGACCGAGAGCAGCGGCATTTGTGTAGAGTTGTCAGTGCAAACACGCATGCGACACTGCGTGAAATAACCGCAGAAATCGATGTGGAACGTACGACGAACGTATCCGTTAGGAAAGTGTGGCACAATTTGGCGTTAACGGGCTATGGCAATAGACGACCGACGCGAATGCCTTTGCTCACAGCATGGCATCACCTGCAGCGCCTCTCCTCGGCTCGTGACCATGTCGGTTGGATACTAGACAACTGGAAAACTATGGCAGTGTCATATGAGTGCCGATTTCAGTTGGTAAGAGCTGATGGTAGGGTTCGAGTGTGGCGCAGACCCCACGTAGCCATGGACCCAGGTTTTCCCCAAGGGAATCTACACTCCCTGATCCCATGCCCAAAATCAAAAAGATTCGCCAGGAACAATAAACAATATATAACCATGTTAACTTTGCTTGACACTATGCATTATACTACATGATATGGGTACTAACATTAACAAGTAAAAAGCGCAAATATGTCAAAATGTTTTTATTTAAATGTCTTTCAAGCTACCAGAAAGTCGCAAAGCTAGTTCCAATCTTTTAAATCCCTAACTATGCCCAAGACGTATATGTTTTTTTTTATGCTACGATAGGAGCATTTTTCATTCTGGTAAAGTATGGTACAGTATTCATCTCTTAGAAGCAATCGTACTACGTTGCAAACACGTCTTCCTAAATTACCCGCCTATACAGCCTTCACCACACTTCTTCTCGGAGTATCGCATTGGTGGGGGAAGTCAACAGCGCTGAGTAGATACGGCTGCACTCGCGTAGCTCAAATCCTGGCCGTCCTGGTGTGCCTAGAACAGCGGTTCCCAACCTATCCTAGACCATTAACAGTAAATGCAACTAAACATAAGCCAGTACACCACTCCCTCCATTGCCGTCTGTTGCCCCCCCCCCCCCATGCCACAACCATTAACTGTAGTATCTAACTAAACAGTAGACTATGAGACTTTATTTGGAACACTTTTATTTTTAAAATGATGAAAGATGAATGATATTTTGTGTGTGTGTATGTGTGTCTTAGGATGAATGATGAAGCAATTCATGGTGCATCACAACTGTTGCCCAGAACTCCTTCTCAGATAAGACAGCTAACTACCCACTTGTTATAACACATACTTCCTCTGCATTGCTCCTCTCCCTTGCGACACTTGCTTGATCTGCATACTGCAAACCTATTTAAAATCAGATTCAGATGTGTGCCCTATACTTACTGATTGTAAATCACTTGATTGCTGCACTCCTTACTTTTGAACTGGCAGAATTTGGACGACTTCAGGCTGTTAATGCTTTTGTGTCCAACCACTCTAATAATAATAAAATAACAACAATAATAACCCTGTGCACAGTACTGTAGTAGCCCTCATGTCGTTACTGCTGTATCGTGCTGTAACTGATTAATTTGCCCGTCTCGAAGTGAGTAATGAAGTAATTTCTGGACTACTGCAGTTACTATCTACAACTTGGAGAAGACATTACATTTTCTGAGATATTTAGCACTTGTTACGTATGTGTCTCACTTTTATCATCAGCGATGTACCGGACTAACCACAACACACGTGTGTTGTGGGTGAACTATGTGAGGAGCCTGTAACCTACACCGTATTACTGCCGCTAATCGAGAAAAAGTAATTGTTGTGGTCTTCAATCCAGAGACTGGTTTGATGCAGCTCTCCATGCTACTCTGTCCTGTGCAAGTTTCTTCATCTCCGGGTAACTACTGCAAACTACATCCTTCTCAATCTGCTTAGTGTATTCATCTCTTGGTCTCCCTCTACGATTTTTAACCTTCACGCTTCCCTCCAATACTAAAATGGCGATCCGTTGATGCCTGGGAACGTATCCTATATACCGATACCGTCTTCATTCCTCTTCTCTCCAATCCTGTTCAGTAACTCCTCATTAGTTACGAGATCTACCTATCTAATTTCAACATTCTTCTGTACCATCACATTTCGAAACCTTCTATTCTCTTCTTGTCCAAACTATTTACAGTCCATGTTTCACTTCCATACATGGCTACACTCCGTACAAAAACTTTCAGAAAGGACTTTCTGACACTTAAATCTATACTCGATGTTAACAAATTTCTCTTCTTCAGAAGCGCTTTCCTTGCCATACCCAGTCTACATTTTATATCCTCTACTTCGACCATCATCAGTTATTTGGCTCCCCAAATAGCAAAACTCCTTTACTACTTTAAGTGTCTCATTTCCTACTCTAATTCCCTCAGCATCACCCGACTTAATTCGACTACATTCCATTATCCTCGTTATGCTTTTGTTGATGTTCATCTTATATCCTCCTTTCAAAAAAATGTCCATTCCGTTCAGCTGCTCTTGCAGGTCCTTTGCCGTCTTTGACAGAATTGCAATGTCGTCGGCAAATCTCAAATTTTTCATTTCTTCTCCATGGATTATAATTCCTGCTCTAAATTTTTCTTTTGTTTCCTTTACTGCTTGCTCAACATACGAACTGAATAACATCGGAGATAGGCTACAACCATGTATCATTCCCTCCTCAACCACTGCTTACCTGTCATGGCCCTTATAACTGCCATATGGTTTCTGTACAAATTGTTGATAGCCTTTCGCTCCCTATGTTTTACTCCTGTTCCCTTCAGAATTTGAAAGAGACTATTCCAGTCAATATTGTCAAAAGTTTTCTCTAAGTCTACAAAAGCTAGAAACGAAGGTTTGCCTTTTCTTAATCTGTCTCCTAAGATAAGTCGTAGGGTCAGTATTATGTCACGTGTTCCAACATTTCTAGGAATCCAAACTGATCTACCCCGAGATTCGCTTCTACCAGATTTTTCGTTCGCCTGATAGTTCGGTAATTTTCACACCTGTTGACACCTGTTTTCTTTGGGATTGAAATTATTATATTCTTCTTGAATCTGAGGGTATTTTACCTGTCTCATACATCTTCCTCACCAGATGGTAGAGTTTTGTCAGGACTGGCTCTCCCAGGGCTATCATTAGGCCTAATGGAATATTGTCTATCCCCGGGGCCTAATTTCGACTTAGGTCTTTCAAGTGCTCTATCAAATTCTTCACGCAGTATCATATCCCTCATTTCATCTTCATCTACGTCCTCTTCAATTTCCGTAATATTGGCCCCAAGTACATCTCCCTTGTGTAGACCCTCTATATACTCTTTTCGCCTTCCTGCTTTCCCTTCTTTGCTTAGCACTAGTTTTCCATCTGAGCTCTGTATGAACAGGTGTTTCTCTCTTCTCCAAAGGTGTCTTTAATTTTCGTGTAGGTAGTATCTATGTTACCCCTAGTGATTTATACTTCTAAATCCGTGCATTTGTTCTCTAGGCATCCCTGTTTAACCAATTTGCACTTCCAGTCGATCTCATTTTTGAGACGTTTGTATTCCTTTTCGCCTGCTTTCATTTTTATATTTCCTCCTGTCATCAATTAAATTCAAAAAAATGGTTCAAATGGCTCTGAGCACTATGGGACTCAACTGCTGTGGTCATAAGTCCCGTAGAACTTAGAACTACTTAAACCTAACTAACCTAAGGACAGCACACAACACCCAGCCATCACGAGGCAGAGAAAATCCCTGACCGACCCCCCCCCCCCTCCCCTGGGAATAGAACCCGGGAACCCGGACGTGGGAAGCGAGAACGCTACCGCACGACCACGAGATGCGGTCAATTAAATTCAATATCTCTTCTGTTACCCAAGGATTTATACTAGACCTCGCTTTTTAGCTACTTGATCCTCTGCTGCTTTCACTATTTCATCTCTCAAAGCTACCCATTGTTCTTCTACTCTATTTCTTTCCCCTGTTCTTGTCAATCTTCCCTAATGCACTCTCTCAAACTCTCTACAACCTCTGGTTCTTTCAGTTTGTCCACGTCCTACTTCCTTAAATTCCCACTTTATTGGCGTTTCTTCAGTTTTAATCTACAATTCATAACCAATAAATTGTGGTCAGTGTCCAGATCTGCCCTTGGAAATGTCTTACAATTTAAAATCTGTTTCCTAAATCTCTTTCTTAGAATTATATAACCTACCTCAAACCTTCCAGTGTCTCCAGGGCTCTTGCATTTATACAACCTTCATTCATGATTCTTCAACCAAGTGTTAGCTATGGTTCAGTTAGTCTCTGTGCAAGATTTTACCAGGCGGCTTTCTCTTTCATTCCTTACCCCCAGTCCATATTCACCTACTACTTTTCGTCCTCGTCCATTTCCTACTATTGAATTCCAGTCCCCCATAACTATTAAATTTTCGTCTCCCTTAACAATCTGAATAACTTCTTTTATCTCATGATACATTTCTTCAATCTCTTCATCATCTGCGGAGCTAGTTGTCTCACGAACTTGTACTACTGTGGTAGGTAGGCGAGGGCTTCGTGTCTGTCTTGACTACAATAATGCGTTCGTAGTAGCTTATCCGCATATATATATATTCATCAGTCTTCTGACTGGGTTGATGCGGCCCGCCGCGAGTTCCTCTCCTGTGCAAACCTCTTCGTCTCAGAGTATCACTTGCAACGTACGTCCTCTATTATTTGCTTGATGTATTTTAATCTCCGTCTTCCTCTACAGTTTTTGCCTTCTACGTGGCCCTCTAGTACCATGGAATTCATTCCCTCATTGTCTTAACGGATGTCCTATCATCCTGTCCCTTCTCCTTATCAGTGCTTTCCACATATTTCTTTCCTCTCCGATCCTGCACAGAACCGCCTCATTCCTTACCTAATTTTCAACATTCGTCTGTAGCACCACATCTCAAATGCTTCGATTCTCTTCTTTTCCGGTTTTCCCACAGTCCATGTTTCACTACGATAAAATGCTGTACTCCAGACGTACATTCTCAGAAATTTCTTCCTCAAATTAATGCCGATATTTGATAGTAGGCATCTCTTGGCCAGGAATGCCCTTTTTGCCATTACTAGCCTGTTTTGACGTCCTCCTTGCTCTGTCCTTCACTCGTTATTTTATTGCCGAGGTAGCAAAATTCCTTAACTTCATCCACTTCGTGACCATCAGTCCTGATGTTAAGTTTCACGCTGTTCTCATTACCTTCTTTTTTCTTCGATTTACTCTCAATCCATACCCTGTACTCATTAGACTGTTCATTCCATTCAGCAGATCATGTAATTCTTCTTCACTTTCACTCAGGATAGCAATGTCAACAGCGCCTCGTATAACTGATATCCTTTCACCTTGAATTTTAATTCCACTCCTGAACCTTCCTTTTATTTTCATCATTGCTTCCTCGATGTACAGATTGAGCAGTAGGGGCGAAAGACTACATCATTGTCTTACACCCTTCTTAATACGAGCACTTCGTTCTTGGTCGTCCACTCATATTATTCGCTCTTGGCTATTGTACATATTGTATATGACACGTCTCTCCCTATAGCTTACTCTCATTTTCCTCAGAATTTCGAAATTCTTCCATCATTTTACATTATCGAATGCTTTTTCTAGGTCGACAAATCCTATGAACGTGTCTCAATTTTTCTTTAGTCTTTCTTCCATTATTAACCGCAACGTCAGAATTATCTCTCTCTTACCTGCACCTTTCCTAAATCCAAACTGACCGTCGTCTAGCGCATTCTCAATTTTCTTTTTTATTCTTCTGTACATCACTCTTGTCAACAACATGGTTGCATGAACTGTTAAGCTGATTGTGCGATAATTTTCGCAGTTGTCAGCTCTTGTCGTCTCCGGAATTGTGTAGATGAGGTTTTTCCGAAAATCAGATGGTATGTCGCCAGACTTATACATTCTATACAGCAACGTGAATAGTCGTTTTGTTGCTACTTCCCCCAACGATTTTAGAAATTCTGATGGAATGTTATCTATCCCTTCTCCCTTTTCTGGTGTTAAGTCCTCCAAAGCTCTTTTAAATTCTGATTCTAATACTGGGTCTCCTATCTCTTCTAAATCGACTCCTGTTTCTTCTTCTATCACATCACACAAATATTCCCCCTCATAGAGGCTTTCAATGTATTCTCTCCACCTAGCCGCTCTCTGCTCTGCATTTAACAGTGGAATTCCCGTTGCGCTCTTAATATTTTTACCCTTACTTTTAATGTCAACGAAGGTTGTTTTCACTTTCCTGTATGCTGAGTCAGTCCTACCGAAAATCATTTCTTTTTCTATTTCGTCACATTTTTCATGCAGCCATTTCGTCTTTGCTTCCCTGCACTTCATATTTATTTCATTCTGTAGTGTAACGACGTAAGTTTTGTGCAAATAATTTTCTTTTGGCATATGACCATGTGTAGACTTCGTCACCTACGTTAGTTACAACACACTTCAAAATTATTTATATTCTTTTTAAATTGTCTCAGAATGGTTCTTGAACGAAACTGTAAAACATCATTTGAGCCGTATGCGCAGAATTACGTCACTCAGTCCAATTGGTTTGCGCAAACTTTTTCAATTTAGATGTCGTTTGTTTCTCCTCAGATATTATATTAATGCACGTTATCTGATTTAATAAATATTAGAACCACATTGAATATACTTTCGAGATTCAAACTCGCGATGAACGTTGTCAAAAATTAATAATCTTGTCAAATATATTATTAATTCATTCACATAATTCTTCATAAATAAATTCTCGGAACACGTATTTAAACTTTTGTAGCATCCACTAGTTTATTATCTTCCTACATATCGACGTGAACCTGAGCCTTGCCAAGACAGAACTGAACATTTACAACATGATTAAACTTTCTATGACGTCATTGTTGTACAAACATTACAAATTCCCAATTTTTTAATTTTTAGAAGCACGACGCAACAACTCGGTTTCAGGATCTTCTGTTGCTCTTTGGTTGTCGACCCGCGACGTATAGTGGCCAGCAATTTTCTCTCTGGTCCCGGCAGCGAAGATGCTGTCTCCGTTCGTTGCGCCGCCCTCTCCGTACATGAAACATAAAAAATAAATACAAAATTTTAGATAATTCACAGCTATTACAAATATTACAAAAATACATAAACAAAACAGTAAATTAAACTTATATTCACCTGCAAACTGGGCTGACACTGGTGGATGGGGGACGCTTCAATTTCACGTCCCACTACAAGTCCTCAGCGACTTGAATTTCTGTATTCGTGAGACTCCCGGAATATTTTTGTAATTCCTCCTTTCATCGATCAATTGGAGTAATTCTTCTGTTACCCATGGTTTCTTCGTAGTTACCTTCTTTGTACCTATGTTTTCCTTCCCAACTTCCAATTATTGCCCTTTTTAGGGACGTCCATTCCTCTTCAACTGTACTGCCTACTGAGCTGTTCCCTATTGCTGTATCTATACCCTTAGATAACTTTAAGCGTATCTCGTCATTCCTTAGTACTTCCATATCCCACTTCTTTGCGTGTTGATTCTTCCTGACTAATGTGTTAAACTTCAGCCTACTCTTCATCACTACTATGTTGTGATCTGAGTCTATATCTGCTCTTGGGTACGACTTACATTCCAGTATCTGACTTCGGAATCTCTGTTTGACCATGATGCAATCTAAATGAAATCTTCCCGTATCACCCGGCCTTTTCCAAGTATACCTCCCCCTCTTGTGATTCCTGAACAGAGTATTCTCTATTAGAAGATGAAGTTTATATCAGAATTAGTCTTTCCCCTCTCTCATTTCTTGTCCCAAGTAACCTTTTCTTCTACTCTTTCCCCTACAACTGCATTCCAGTCCCCCATGACTACTACATTTTCACCTCCCTTTACATACTGTATTACTCTGTAAGACGTCGTGGTCTCCTGACCTTCATTGCTTACGTATTCCGCCCTCACAATCATATTCCGCACATCAAGACGCTTCATTCGAACCCAAATACGATAAGATAAAGTCAATGTTGTATGAATTCATGTAAACGATATGCAAATAACTAATAAATCGGAAGCGCGCACAGAGATTGAAATACTCGAGGCTGGTGTACACACACATATTTAAGACATAATGGTTGCAGGGGCTTTTAGTTCAGGAGAGGCAAAACGCACGCTGGGGGGTGGGTGGGGGGGGGGGGCGGTCCCTTTAGAGGACCAGTCAACCTATCTACATCGGACAGTGACTGCCCATAGAGTAGGCAGCATTTGCCCGAGTGAAAGGAAGAACGACCCAGTGTTCGGCTTAAAAGCAAATTCCGCTATATTGTGTGGGAGCGCCCAACCTACGCATTCTTTACAAACATAGCATGCAGTTTCAGAGGTTTTCACAGAGAGACAGCAAACGCCAAACGCCGATGCTACAGATTTCTGGATTGGTCGCCTTAAACGAAACGTCATTCTCCCGTTTTAGAAGAGCAATGCTGATTGGCAAACGATATTCCTGATGCATTGAGCTGAAGGAGTAATGGAAGAGACCAAAAGATATACCCCTTCACGTCTGGCATGGAGAGGGGTCGTTCCGTTGTCGCTCTTGGAGCAAGAACACGTAACGAGAGCGTGTGCGCTCGTATGTGTACTCAAAGAGTGAGGAACAAGTCTCTCCTCAGTACTTCACTGGGAGAGCACCTCTGTCGAGAGCGAATCGGAGTGCGACTCTATATTGAGTCCTTGCGATTAAGCGTTGTTCACTATGTTGGCCGCCACACTTATTGTGCGGTGTGAACAGAGTTATAGTTAAACACCTGCGAGCGAATTTTTGAGTGGCATCGTGGTGGACTGGTTATCTGAACGGTGTACCATGCCAATAGTTAGACTAGGGGCGAATACGAGTCCTTGACTTCATCAAGGCATAGGGAGAGTTTGATTGGCGTAGGTCAATCCAGGTAGAACGAGAGTTATCTTATTTGTCAGCAGCGAGCAGCGCAGACAGCAGTCATCGCAGCTTACGGTATTGTGCGCTACAGCTCTTGCGAGCCCCATATTTCCTCCACAACAGTACACTTCACTGCATTTCACACACGACAGCCTCGACCGTACCTAGCAACATTCTAACGGATAATTATTCAAGTTGAGTAGGCGCGGCTCTCAGCCATTCTGCCAAGTCAATAACAATCTTAAACTTTGTATAGAAATTTCATTAGCGAGTTCTATCCTTAAGAGGTAACTTAATATTCCGAAAAGTACCGGGAAATAACTTGTTTAGTTCATAACTAAAAGGGTCATTGTGATTTCTCAGAATTTTTGAAAAATAAATAATAATTTTCGTTAGTTTCATGTTTTTCTTACACTTACTAGCACTGCTCCAGTACCCAAGTAACCCACTAGTCATGTAAGAAATTTTGTGAATTTTTGTGTCATTTACTTATAGCAGACGACTCCAGAAGATATTTATTGCTGAAAGTTTTTCAGGCATTTCTCTTTAGAACGTTGGGAGCATCTGTCTGACTTCTGTAGTAGTGTAGGTGGGTGGAAATTGCATCTTGCAGGAGCCACAGGGTAAAGGGTACATCTCAGATTAATCTGTTGCGCTGAATGACAGAATAGCACCCACACACTCACAACCCATTCAATATCCTCATACATTTTCTCTATCTCTTCATCTTCAGCTTGCGACTTCGGCGAACTATCGTTGTCGGTGTTGGTTTGCTTTCGATTCTGATAAGAATAACCCTCTCACTGAACTTTTTACAGTAACACACTCTCTGCCCTACCTTCCTATTCATAACGAGCCCTACTCCTATTATACCATTTTCTGCTGCTGTTGATATCACCCTATTGTATGTTAACCGGGGGCCTAGAAACGACAGAGAGGCTCTGTCCCCGTCGCAGCCGCAGTGGTCCATAACACCACGACGACTACCGTAGTCCACTTCATTCCTCCGCCACCCCACACCGAACCTCTCTTTCAGGGTTATTGTACGGTTCGGCCAGCGGTGGACCCCCGCCCCCATGGAACGTCTCACACCAGACGAGTGTAACCCGAACGTTTGACTCGCAGTCGGGAGGACGACGGTTCAATCCCGTCTCCGGCCATCCTGATTTACGTTTTCCGTGATTTCCCTAAATCGCTTCAGGCAAATGCCGGGATGGTTCCTTTGAAAGGGCACGGCCGATTTCCTTCCCCATCCTTCCCTCACCCGAGCTTCTGCTCCGTCTCTAATGACCTCGTTGTCGACGGGACGTTAAACACTAATCTCCCCCTCCCTCCTCCTCCGAACGTTTGTGTGGTGTACGCGTATGTGGGAAACTTGTTTGCGCAGCAATCGCCGACATGAGCCGGAATACGGAGGACCAGTCAGCATTGGCCAAGGCAGATGAAAAACCACCTAAAAACCATCCACAGACTGGCTGCCTCACCGGACCTCAACACAAATTGGCCGGGCGGATTTGTGCCAGGGACCAGGCACTCCTTCCCAGTCCGGAAAGCCGTGCGTTAAACCTCACGGCTAACTGGGGAGGCTTGATATTACCCTACACTCATCTGACCAGAAATCGTTGTCTTCTTTCCACTTCACTTCACAGACCCCTACAGTATCTAGATCGAGCCTTTGCATTTCCGTTTTCAGATTTTCTAGTTTCCCTACCACGTTCAAGGTTCTGACATTCCACGCCCCGACTCGTAGAATGTTATTATTTCGTTGATTATTCAGTCCTATTTTTCTGATGGTAACTTCCCCCTTGCCTGTCCCCTCCCGGAGATCCGAATAGGGTATTACACCGAAATCTTTTGCTAAAGGAGAGATCATCATGACACTTCTTCAATTACAGGCCACATGTCCTGTGGATACACGTTACGTGTCTCTAATGCAGTGGTTTCCATTTCCTTCTGCATCCTCATGCCGTTGATCTTTGTTGATTCTTCCGCCTTTAGAGGCAGTTTCCCAGCCCTAGGACAAGAGGGCGCCCTGAACCTGTGTCCGCTCCTCCGCCTTCTTTGACAAGGCCGCTGGCAGAATGAGGGTGACTTCTTATGCCGGAAGTCTTTGGCCGCCAATGCTGTATATTAATCGAAATTTAAGCAAAGGCAGGATTTGAACCCGACACTGAAGACGTTTTGATTATGAATCAAAGACACTACCCGAAGACTCCTACATTACCACTATTTGGTTTTGTATTTATAACCGTGCATTCACCTGACCAGAAGTCTTCCTCCTCCAGCCACCGAACTTCACTAATTCCCACTATAACTAACTGTAACCTATCCATTTCCCTTTTTAAATTTTCTATCTGCCCGATTAAGCAATCTGACATTCCACGCTCCGATACGTAGAACGCCAGTTTTGTTTCTCCTGATAACGACGTCCTCCTGAGTAGTCCCCGCCCGGAGATCCGAATGGGGGACTATTTTACCTCCGAAATATTTTAGCCTAGAGGTCGGCATCATCATTTAAACATACAGTTAAGATGTATGCCCACGGCCGGCCGGAGTGGCCGAGCGGTTCTAGGCGCTACAGTCTGGAACCACGCGACCACTACGGTCGCAGGTTCGATTCTTGCGTCGGACATGGATGTGCGTGATGTCCTTAAGTTAGGTTTACGTAGTTGTAAGTTTTAGGGGACTGCTGACCTCAGCAGTTGAGTCCCATAGTGCTCAGAGCCATTTGAATCATTTTTGTATGCTCACGGGAAAAATTACGTCTGTAGTTTCCTCTTGCTTTCAGGCATTCGCAGTGCCAGCATAGCAAGGAGGTTTTGGTTGATGTTACAAGGCCGGATCAGTCAATCATCCAGACTGTTGCCTCTGCAACTACTGAAAAGGCTGCTGCCCCTCTTCAGGAACCACATGTTTGTCAGAACTCCCAACGGATATCCCTCTGTTGTGGTCGCACCTACGGTAGGCGATGTATCGCTGAGGCACACAAGGCACCCCACCAGCGGAAAGGTTCATGGTTGATGGGGGGGGAGTAATTATTGATAACTCATATAATCAGTAGTAGAGTCTTATAAAATTGTGATAGTAGAAATGACCTTATGAAAGTAATTTAGTTTCGTGACTGAAACAGAATCGAATAGTTTAGTTTTTACCCCTCAGAAAATTTCATTTGGAAAGCAGAGGTCTAGATGCCTATACGTGGCGGCTTCACAAGGTAGTGAATTCTCATGATCGAAGTAAATGTGCAACTCTCTAATTCTAATCATTTGAAAATGTCATGTACGTAAACTATGGAATAAACTTAATTTTAATAACATGTCTCGTTCCTGGTACTGCAATTTTCACAAACAATAGTGTACTTGGAGACTACTGTAGATTTGAAGACGAGCGTTTCCAAAACTACCTTCCGCAGAATCACGCGGTTCCGAGATCACTCAGGTGTTCCGCGAAGCGCACTTGCCTTGTTCCGTAAGAAGCAAGAAAGTAAACAACAAGAAAAATAATCACCTGTACGAAATTAAAAAAACAGAATAACTATTAAACATCGCTTCCATTTACTAATTTGAATAGTCGGTAGGCACTCAGCATCGAGTGCGAAAAAGGCTTTGTTTAACAATGACCAGACAGGCACCTTCCAGATGGCAAACCAACAATGATGAATAAACTGCGCGAGACATGACTGTAGCACGCCATTCAAAACGCCATGTCACAATTTCCCAGCGCACCCGCATCCACAGCCGTCTATATCACTCTGTCTTCTATCGTTAGAAAGATGAAGAACCATTTTAGCCTCTGCAGCCTTTGTTGTGCAGTGAATCATGAATTTAGAGAAAACGGGATAAGGTAATTGACAAGACGTAGTGTCAGAGAAGGATGATGAAAATTAGATGGACTGACAAGACAAGGAATGAGGTGGATATCCGCAGTATAGGTGAAGAAAGAAAAATGAAATGAGGTGGATATCCGCAGCATAGGTAAGAAAGAAACGTAGCAAACACTGACAAGAAGGAAAAGTGATAATCTGAGATGAAGAGATTAACACAAGAGCGGAGTTCGTGGCAGGCCGAATCAAACCAGTTAGACGATTGATGACTTGAAAAAGAGAGAGGTATTTAAAATAGTGTCTGCATGTTTATTACAGAAATCTATAGTATTATTTCTAGCTTGATAAAATTTTGTACATTCCATTCTAATACGAGAGGCATTCAATAAGTATCACAACTCAGTTTTTTCCTCGGCCAGTTTCGGTTGAATAAATGCAGAATTTGTTGTGGAACATCGTGGGATATTTCCGCTTCAGCTCACATAGTTTCTTGAAGTTCCGATAGATGGCGGCGCTATACGTTGACATAAATATGGCGTAACAGAGGTGCGTGCAAAGCAGAGAGCTGTCATTGAGTTTCGTTTGGAGAAAAACCAGAGCAATGCAGATATTCATAGGCGCTTGTAGAGAGTCTAGGGAAACCTCGCAGTGAACAAAAGCACGGTGAATCGTTGGGTAAGACGTCTGTCATCATCGCAACAAGATGGCGCAAATCTGTTCGATCTCCCACCCGCCGGCCGGCCGCACATTGCTATGACTCGTGCAATTTTGCGACGTGCGGACACCTTCATTCATGAAGATCGACGGATCTAAAAAAAAAAAAAATGGTTCAAATGGCTCTAAGCACTATGGGACTTAACATCTGAGGTCATCAGTCCCCTAGACTTAAAACTACTTAAACCTAACTAACCTAAGGACATCACACACATCCACGCCCGAGGCAGGATTCGGACCTGCGACCGGAGCAGCCGCTTGGTTCCAGACTGAAGCGCCTAGAACCTCTCGACCACAGCGGTCGGTGACGGATTTCAATCAAACACCTTGCTGCATAAACAGATATCTCTTTTGGTAGTACTGACACAATCTTCTACCATTTGGGGTACTCAAAAATGTGTGCCCGCATATTCCTCGTCGTCTAAGAGAAGATCGTTAAGAGCAACGAAGAATGATCTGTGCGCAAATGCTTGCGAGTTACGAGGCTGATCGTGACAACTTTATGTCGAACATCGTCACAGGCAATGAAACATGGGTTCATCACATCGAACCAAAAGAAAACAGCATTCCATGGAGTGGCCGCACACCACCACTCCTACGAAGAAAAAGCCCAAAGCTACACACACAGTCGGTAAAGTCATGGCGACGGTCTTCTGGGACTCTGAAGGGATTATTCTGTTTGATGTCCTTACTCGTGGTGCAACGATCAACTCTGAAGTGGATTGTGGTACCCTCAGGAAACATGCAACTACTTCAACGAACTTCTCCATGACAACGCATGGCCTCACACAAGTCTGCGCATCCGAGAGGACCTCACAAAACTTCATTGGGTTGCTCTTCCTCATCCAGCCTACAGAGCACATCTCGCGCATTCCCACCTCCCCCACTTTGGCCCAACGAAGTATATATGAAGACAGTAACTGTTTCCGAAAGAACAGATACGATTGATGACCGTGCAGATTCTCTAGAATAAATGATAGTTAATCGAAACCCTCAGCTGGCGACAGGTGTTGTTGATTTACCTGAATCAGGACAGCAGAAAATGTGTGCCCCGATCGAGACTCGAACCCGGCATCTCCTGTTTACATGGCAGGCGCTCTATCCAATTTTTTTTTAATCTCATTTTGTTCGTTTTCGTTCGTTGCATCTGCTCGGGGCGGACGTCGTAAGACACCCGTTTCAATTCGCCGTTGATCCATTAACTCAGTTTTTTTATTACTAAGGGCAGCTAACCCTCTGACCGAACACGCTGAGCTACTGTGCCGGCGTCCATCTGAGCCACCGAGGAACAGACGAGTAGCGCGACTGCAGGGACTTATCCCTTGCATGCTTCCCGTGAGACCCACATTCCCAACTGTCCACAATCTACCTGTCAGCAGCTGAGGGTTTCGATTAATTATCATTTATTCTAGAGAAGCTGCACGGTCATCAATGGTATTTGTTCTTTCGGGAGAAGTTACTATCTTCATATATAGTTAAAGGCTACCCGGCCAGCCGAGCGGTTCTAGGCGCTACAATCTGGAACCGCGCGACCGCTACGGTCGCAGGTTCGAATCCTGCCTCGGGCATGGATGTGTGTGATGTCCTTAGGTTAGTTAGGTTTAAGTAGTTCTAAGTTCTAGGGGACTGATGACCTCAAAAGTTAAGTCTGTAAGGTGCCTTTTAAGTGAGGAAGACATTTTTTACCAGTTTTAATAAATTATTGTCTCTTATTGATGTATTCACTATAGTTAGGAAGTGCTGTAGTCCGTAGCCGGCGATGAGTCGGAGAGTATTTCCCACGCTGGCTCTCTAGGTGACGAAGGGACCATATGTCGCACGTAGTGGGGTGGGGCTCGGCGCTGGAACGTAGCAACAAGCGTCAGCCTGGGAAATATACATGAAGGGAAGTATCGCCATCTTGGCGCCAAAGTCACCGATTTTGTTTATTTATATTTAATAATTAGAGTCACTTATGACAACATGAATACTAGGAGGAGCCTCTGGATGTTTAAAACTATTTATCATAATTTTGCTTCGTTAAAATTCACTCCCCATTCATTAACAAATGCATATCTTAGTAAGTACGAACTTGATCGGAAATCCACGAACTGTGACGAAACTAGTACGAGATACGGACTGCGCGCCAAAGTCGGCAGTCGGCGTTAAGAGCTCTTCCTGTCTTGTTCGATGGTAGCCATGCTCTCGGTTACGAGTATTTTGTGACATAAGTGTTTCATTATTGATCTAATAGGAATAAAAGTGATATTACGGCATTCTGAGTGTTAATTGTGAGTAAATAGATACCCCAAAGTTGATCGACAGCAATTTCAGATAATTAGCTTCCACCGACAGAGACATCCAATGCGCCAATGAAGAATCTGCACGGGACGACTTTTGCGAGAGCTGCACCGCGCACAGGTAGGAGGAAATCCGACGACACGAGCCACCAAGGCGGATCAAGGAAGGTCCGACTTACACTCGCAAATTCTGAGTGGAAATGCTGACCAGTTATACTGTACGTCACAGATACCACCCTCTACGGATTCGCGGCTAAGCTGAGTAATAACAGTATCAGTTTAGAAGTGAGGGGATCTTGCAAGTCCCATAGTGCTCAGAGCCATTTGAACGATTTTTGAGCTACCCGGTCATTGACCTTCGTCTGTGCGAATGCGCACAGGTTGCCCGAACTCTTACGGGAATCGTCTCCTTAGTGGACGCGAGTAATGAGTGGATGGGCAAATATCTATTAGGAACATTACGAATGTAGATTGTGGACAGTTGGGAATGTGGATCTCACGGGAAGCGTGCAAGGGATAGACCCTAAGTCCTTGCAGTCGCGCTGTTCATCTGTGTCCTCGGTGGCTCAGATGGATAGAGCGTCTACCATGTAAGCAGGAGATCCCGGGTTCGAGTCCCAGTCGGGGCACACATTTTCAGCTGTTCTCGTTGAGATAAATCAACAGCACCTGTCGGCAGCCGAGGATTTCGATTAATTATCATTTACCCAACGAAATATGCCTGCTGCGACAAACAGTATGTGGATGACGGGAAAATTATTGAGGCAACAAGACAATGACTCCAACGTCGAGCTGCAGAGTGTTACCATGCGGGCTTACTGGTTCTCGCAGTAACGTGTCGTAAGGCCGTCGAATTGAACTGAAGTTCTAAATAAAACCAAACGACTGTCACAAAAAATGTGATTGCATTATTTATTGAGCGCCACTCGTACAAAGAAAGACCCGTCACTGTCTACACTAAATTTCTCAAAAGAAAAAAAAACTCCACCTTTCAATAAGCAAATAAAAATTGTTTGCAATATTTGTCATGTTTTTGCATATACTCCATTTACAGAATGATAAATTAAGACATACTACAGAAAGAAACCAGGAGTTCCACGATACATATGTACGTTAAAAGGGGTTCTACTCACCTAGAAGATTGTGCAAATAGATACTGTCTTTTCGTATTGCTACTTTCTTATAGACAACCGCTACGAGCCACACGTATATCTCTTTCTGCTTGTACCTGACTGAATCGACTTACATTAAGTACTAGTGTGCATGCACAGTTGACATTTGGGCGCAAACAGTGATTAAGCCACCTACGCAGGATAAGTGCTCAGTTAAATCGCAGTGTTACCACCAGACCAAGCCCTTCATAATATACGAGAAATGACTCAACTGGAAATTATTAGACTACTTGTTGAAAAGAGAAACGTAATAAAACTTGAGTTGCAGTGAACTAGATAAAAAAATCAGAGTATGTAATATTGTTAAATAAACTCAAAAATTTATCGACAATTTGTCTTTGTACAGCATGTGAAACCAGGCTCATATTTTAAAGGACAAGCGTGCTAAAAGCATTAACTTGCAAGTTAGATAGTCATTTGGTGAAGTGTAAAGACGGTAATAGTACGCACGATATGAGCTTTCACTAAATACATGTATTCACAAATAATCACAAAGAATCATCGGTGGAAATCGTGTCAGCTTTCTTAACTGGTGCCTGTTTTGATAAAATGGGCTTATGTTGCACATTTTAACTAGGCGCGCATGAGGGGGAGGAGAGTAAAGTAATGTCAAACACACGACTTCATTCCTCCAATCCAGATCCACGCAAAAAAAGACGAAGCTCAGAGGAACAAACCACCACCAATACGTCGATACACTAACCGCAAAGATGTTTTTACGGACTGAAGGTTAGTTAACATGTGCTCCCAGCAGACGAAAAGCAACTCAACTAGTAAACACAAAACAAACCCGAAAAGACACATGGAAACATCCATTCACTCGCTTTCTAGAACACACAAGGTAAGGTAAAGGAAGGACATCACAAATGTGGTTCTGGATTACACGAGAAAAACAAATGGATCACATAAAGTAAGGACATTCGGATGCAAAGCACAAGTTGCTTGCATTTAACGCCAGATGAACACCGAATTTTCATCAGCTGCTCAATCCTCCTGGGAGAATTGACAGAACTGTCCTGCACCCAAACAGTGCAGAGAATGGCGTAAACGGAATCGGCTGGGACAAGTCTTACGAAGCGACTCTACAGAAACGTTTCACCGCGTCATCTGCGAACAGTCTTTAAGACTTGTCGATGTTTTCTGCTAGATTATTTATATGATTTGTAAACAGTGCCGATCTTATCGCACTCATCATCAGCACTCCATCTTTCGTAGCCGAATGTTGGTGAACCATCACACAATTCTCTTAACAGTCTGTCTCAATTTTTCTCGGTCTTCTGCACCTCGGAGCATCTGTCCTCATGTTTGTTGTGCTTTTCTTTAATGGCTTTCCATCGTCTCGGTTGTCTTCCCTGCAATATTTCCCCTCCGTTTTTGCTTTGGACGACCATATTTTCTAAATTGTCCTCCTTCGTCGAATTATGTGACCAAACAACAGCGGGATTCGCTGGAAATAAACACTCGATGACCTGAGTTCTTGAGGATTGATTTTTTGGTCCGTTTTACCATCCATTATACTCTCAGCAACCTCCTACATGTCGACATCTCAAAAGCATTAGTTCTTCTGGTGTCCCTTTCAGTTATTGTCCATGTTTTAGCGCCATAAGGAAAAACTGGAAATACCAGAGCTTTCAGCACCCTCAATTTAGTATATCTGGTTAGGGCTCGGTCTTACAAAATTACTGTCAGCGTCGATGCAGCGTCCTTACTCAGAACATTCCTACGTCCTGTGTAGAGGCACCCTCTTTCTGAACTACTGAGCCCAGGTATGTAAAGAAATCAAGTTCTTCGTGTTTTGATAATACATCAGGTAGTGTCTCATCTCTGTCTGTTATTATGATCTTCGTCTTTTTCTTATTAACTGAAGATCCAAGTTTTTTGCTTTCTCTCTTAACTCTTTCCACTAGTCAAATGGCTCTGAGCACTATGGGACTTAACATCTTTCCACTAGTCCCTTAATTTCCATTTATGAAGCTATGCCCAGTGTAGTGTCATCAGCAAATCTTAAATTACTGGTTCTTCGTCCTCTCTTTCGGATGCCACCAGTCCAGCCATGAAGACTTTCTCTCATTTATCCCTAGATTTTAAATTGAACCGGCGATAGAATTCGCCCCTGTTTAACTCTTACAGGTTTAAAAGAACACGAAATAGTTTTTTCTAGTCTGATTTTTGCCTTACTGTCAGAGTAGAGATTTCTGACGAGGGTAATAAGATGATCAGGATGGCCATTTCTGCTAGTACGCTCCACAGCTCTTTCCACCGAACACGGTCGAAAGCCTTACTATAGTCAGAGAAGCAGAAAACTAAAGAGGTACTGAATTTCCTTCATTCTTCATTTAGCCGTATGACACTAAGAATCTGCTCTCGTGTTCCTCTATTATGCACAAACCCAGCTTCCTCGTTTTTTTCATTTTTTTTATTTATCAAAGTATGTTCTCAGGCGTTCATGGATGACATTTAGAAGAATCTTGCTGGCATTTGAAATTAATGAAATGGTTGTGCACTGCAATAATAATAATAGTAATAAAACTCCAAACGACTTGAGGTGTCCATAACTGCTTGTGTAAGATATGTGTGTAGCATTCTGATGTTTGATCACATCCTTCGTATGGTAAGTTACGGCGGATGCGCGCGGGTATGTGACTTGATTTTCGTTCGCTCTGTGTTCGTCAGGTTATTGCTCGCAGATGTTCTCAGTACATCTCCTCATATATCAAACAGCTAACATAATTCCATAAATGCAACACATTCTCGGATACATCCAGCATCTTGGCATGTCACTAAACTTCCGCCGTCTGCTCCTACATTTCAGCTATACGACTATGGAACTAACTAGCCAGTAACCTACATTATATCGAAAACCGTTTTGGATTCAGGAGGAGATAAAAGCCTTGTCTTGTAACGGCGGCGTAACTTCCATCCGGCATATCCTACCATCATTGAAGCAATATTTAGACCAAAAGTTTCAACCTGTCAATACTTCCCTTGTTCCTATTTACATCTCCTTTCTTCTTCGGACATAACCCCCCAACATTAAATTATTATATCTTGTTTTTGCAATCAACATCTTCCCCATATTTGATTCCACCTTAATTGCTGCCATACATTTCTGTTACGTTTCATCTCTCATATTCGACAAGAACGTAATGTACAAATTGCTTAACACAATTTTTGTAACACTGAAAGTTCTAAAACGCCACATAGTCATTACTATATCTGTCACCATAATCATTATTATGTAGACTATGAGACAGGCCATTATGACCATCTGTCAAATAGCACGTTGCTCCATCTTCGGACACAAGGCGTGACGTGGATCCGATGTCTATGCACAGGTCACTTAATTGCCGTAAAGTACGGGACGTTGGTTTCTGGGCGAGGAGTTGGTTGGCTCCGATACCGTGCCGGACGTGTCCCATCGGGATCAGATCCGGCGGAACTGGCGGACAGAATGTCAACCTGAGCCCACTATCATGCTCCTTAAACCACTGTAGCATGATTACTGTCTTGTGACACGAACAGTTATCCTGCTAGAAGATGCCATCGCTGTCAGGGACGACAGCAAGGATGAAGGAACGTAGGTGGCCCGCAATAACGTAAACGCAATCTACAGCTGTCATGAGGCTCCTATTACTACCGCAGGTTCTATGGTTCAGTTCATGGTAATGATCCACACAGCATAATACTACCGCATCCCTCTCACCAAGGCTTGTGTACTCGTAGCACGGTGCATTTTTCCAGCAGTCGTTCGCCTGAATCATAATGTATTCCGACAAAAAGATCGATCTGATGCAACAAGAGACGTGATTCATCCGACAAGTTTCCATTAATCTACTGTCCAATCTGGATATCCCCGTGCCCACTGCGAGCATCTCGTTGGGATAACAATCAGGGTTCGTTCAACAATGTACGCCGAACGTTGTGCTTTCCAACACCGGTGTCTGCAGTCTGCAGCAGCATTTTTCTCTGTCCTCTGCCTGATCTACACGTTCGTCAGGTATCTCTCCCTTAAGTCGGTCTGAAATATGGTTGGCTGGGAATTTGTCGGCAACGATGTTTTGTAGTCCCATATACGGGGTGTTCAAAAAGTCTCTCCGCAGTGCCGTATGATTGTTAGCCGCGCGTGTCGTTCGATTGTTCGCCTGCCTGGGTTACTTCCCTTCAAGTGGACTCTCACAACATCCCACTGTTTCGTTTATCTCAGCCAGCGTCAGGAGTATCGATGGTGTGTGTCGTTACGTGTTGACGTGAATGTTTTAGTTCCTCTTGTTCGTTTGTTTCGTTTTTATCACTTTTATAATGCTAACCATTGAAGAACGTGTGTTTCTAGTCGAACAAGTGTTCAAAGCTGGCGGTAAATACACAATTTCAGTTCGTCAAACATTTAATTCAGTTTTCCCAGAAACAACACCCCCACATCGCGATACTGGCGAGATTTGATTAACAAATTTCCAAGTACGGGTTCAATAACAGATGCACCGAGAAGTGGTCGTCCTAGCGTTTTGTCTGAGGATAAACCACTCGATATTTCCGATAAAATGTCCACGAGTCTGAACAAGTCAGTAAGAAAACTCGCCCAGGAAATCGATGTTAGTGTCGGAACGGCCAACACAGCTGTAAGGAAAAAATTAGAACTTTTCCAATACAAACAGTCGTGCAAGAACTGAAAAGTACTGATCATGGCAAGATACTGCATTATTGTCAATGGTTCAAAAATTTCGTTCAACAAAATGGAAACCGATATTCTTAATGAAACGTTTTTCATTGATGAGACGTGGTTTCGTTTATCTGGGTACATGAACTCGCAAAATTCTCGTTTGTGGAGTACTGCAAATCCATTGTGTATTCATGAGGAACCACTACAAAATGGTTCAAATGGCTCTGAGCACTATGGAACTTAACTTCTGAGGTCATCAGTCCCCTAGAACTTAGAACAACTTAAACCTAACTAACCTAAGGACAGCACACACATCCATGCCCGAGGCAGGATTCGAACCTGCGACCGTAGCGGTCGCGCGGTTCCAGAACTGTAGTGCCTAGAACGGCTCGGTCACCTCGGCCGGCAGGAACCACTACATTCTGTGAACATAGGAGTTTGGGCTGCAATTTCTAGACGTCGTATTGTGGGTCCCGTATTTTTCGACGAAACAATAAACGCACAACGATACTGCTGTGATATTCTGTACCCATTCATAGGAGAACTTGTGTTAAGTGAAATACTGAACGGTTATTTTCAACAAGATGGTGCAACCACGCATACAGCTCGCGTTTCAATGTCACTGCTTGCTGATGTTTTTGGTAATCGCATAATTTCACAGGGACTTTGGCCTCCTCGATCGCCTGACCTAACACCACCTGATTTTTTCTTCTAGGTTCAAATGGTGCAAATGGCTCTGAGCATTATGGAACTTAACTTCTGAGGTCATCAGTCCCCTAGAACTTAGAACAACTTAAACCTAACTAACCTAAGGACAGCACACACATCCAAGCCCGAGGCAGGATTCGAACCTGCGACCGTAGCGGTCGCGCGGTTCCAGACTGTAGCGCCTAGAACCGCTCGGCCAATCCGGCCGGCTTTCTTCTGGGGTGCAGCGAAAGCAACTGTCTATAAAAACCGTCCAAAAGCCATCGATGAATTGAAAACTGCAATATCAACTTTTACTGCTTCTGTTACAGAAGAAATGTCACAGCTTGTGTTTGGAAACATGATTAGACGAATTGAATTATGCATTCAACAACAGGGGGGCACTTTCAACATTTAATGTGAAAATTTGTAAGTAAACATGAATATTCAATAAATTAATAGCTTGTATTTCACTGAGTTTCATTTTGGTATATTCACTGCGACATACGGCACGCGCGGCCAACAATCATACGGCATACGCCCCGTACAAACCTAAGTAGATTAACAAGTTTTATCCGTGATGTTCACACTGCCGTTCTCTGATGACCGTGACTTGTTATTTTGTTGTTTTTGAGGTGAAATTTTAACTTGTCAGAAGCCAAATTGCTTTGTTTTAACGCACTTATTCAACACAAGACATCGTCCAACAACACAAGATGTAAAAAACGCTACATTTGGAATGAGATTTTCACTCTGCAGCGGAGTATGCGCTGATATGAAACTTCCTGGTAGATTAAAACTGTGTGCAGGACCGAGACTCGAACTAGTGACCTTTGCCTTTCTCAGGCAAGTGCTCTACCATCTGAGCTACCCAAGCACGACTCACGCCCCCTCCTCACAGCTTCACTTCTGCCAGTACCTCGTTTCCTGCCTTCCAAACTTTACAGAAGCTCTCCTGCGGACCTTGCAGAACTAGCACTCCTGAAAGAAAGGATATTGCGGAGCAATGGCTTAGCCATGCAGAGTGAAAATCTCATTCTGGAAACATCCCCCAGGCTGTGGCTACGCCAGTCTTGGAGGCAGCCGTTTTTTCGACAAAAGGCTCTACTATGGTATCGGTTCACGTAAGTGCCAGCTATAGACCTAGTAAGTCATGCCATCTGGCCATCAAGTTCCAGCTACCAAGGCGTCTAGTACCCAGAAGACAGTGATTAAACATCGTAAATTCATGAAATAAATAAATGAGCACTGATTTTTACGTTCAATTAACTTTAAAAATGAAATAGCTAAGATCAGATTAACTAAATGAATATTTATAATTGAACAACCTGTCTAGGCTCAATTAGCACTTAGAAACGAAATATTTAACCTTCGTAAGCAAAACTGTCTGACCCCAATAATCCTAATCAATATACTTGATAATACCTAATTGAACGCTGTATTAAATTCACATAGTTTAAGAACGAAATAATTAAGTAAAACCGTTTTCGAGAGCTTATGAAATATTTATATATTGTAGTGCTTCCTTCGGGAATGGGGCCACTGAAGCAAACATTCCCTGCCCCCAGTCCGAGGGGACGGGGGTGGAGCTATGAAAACACTATTAGCTTGTCATACGCCGTTCAGTTAATAGAAGTCAATGAACATTATGATGAATTAATGATTTTGAATAAGTTTATTAAATCGTATTTAATAGAGGGTATTTAAATAACTAATAGGGTATAACCTACAGCAGCTAAAATATGTACTATTTTCTGTTTTTCTAATACTATAGATAGCATGGAATCTTTTGTTTCATGCTCTGTCTGTCGTTCGCCTTCCTTCGAGGTGTTCATGTTGGCTCGTGTGAGCACTGATGTATGTTTTTGTGCTGTCGGAAATATACCGAAAAACACAGTTTCAGCATTTCATTTGCAAAATGTATACCTACCGTCCTTTATTTGTGTGTATGAAAGAGACGAAACCCAACAAAATACTCAGCTAATGTGGATGGATTACATAAAAAATAGTAAGGGAATTGTTTGTCCACTAAGATGGGCTGTGACTTATAAACTGAGATCATTTGTAAAGAATTAACGCATTGTCGTATGACAAGCTGCAGCGCTACAGTCAGTCGTGTGAGTCATATCTATTGCATTCAAATCAGGGAGCTACTTCTGCGTAAAAAAAGAAAAAAAACTGAACACACTGCCGCAAATGATAGCTATCTGCATATAATATATCAGAATTAAAATTTTAGCCAAAGATACAGAATATTAACATGAACATTTGGTGCCAACTGTGATAAACCCAGAACATTGCGTAAAAATAACTGTGTGATTTCTCTCAACATATACGATTATCCATGACTTCCTGGGCTGGAATTTCACTAAAGGCTAACTAGAAACCACGCACGAAGATTCTTCACTAGGTCAGGCTTGTGACGTCTCCTTGCAAGATATCTACGTAGTAATTATGTGTCTCAGATACAATTCAAAAAGAAACTTCAAGAAGCGAGATATCGAACGAGCTACGTGTAACACTATGACGACTTATCTATTAAATCTTAGTTCAGGAAGGTACTCGGTGAGTCAAAAATTCTCGTTGTTGTTGTTGTGGTGGTCTTCAGTCCAGAGACTGGTTTGATGAAGCTCTCCATGCTACTCTATCCTGTGTAAGCTTCTTCATCTCCCAATACCTACTACAACCTTCGTCCTTCTGAATCAGTTTGATGTATTTATCTCTTGGTCTCCCTCTACGATTTTTACCCTCCACGCTGCCCTCCAATACTAAATTGGTGATCCCTTGAAGCCTCAGAATATGTCCGACCAACCGACCCCTTCTTCTAGTCAAGTTAGGCCACAGATTTCTCTTCTCCCCAATTCTATTCAATACCTCCTCATTAGTTATGTGATCTACCCATCTAATATTCAGCATTCTTCTGTAGCACCACATTTCGAAAGCTTCTCAAAGATGTGAATTGGAATGATGTCTACATGGAGTACTCATGGAAAAAGTTATCTAGGAAGATAGAAAGGATACTGTCCGTCAGTCAGGATTAGCTTTGATGTTAATGGTATGGCTCATTAGAAGACGTACTGCAAAATATTGAAGACAGCAATACAGACATCAAAGAAAATACATTATGAGAAAAAAGTAACAAAATAAACACAGTGTTCAAAAATGGTTCAAATGGCTCTGAGCACTATGGGACTTAACATCTGTGGTCATCAGTCCCCTAGAACTTAGAACTACTTAAAGCTAACTAACCTAAGGACATCACACACATCGATGCCCGAGGCAGGATTCGAACCTGCGACCGTAGCGACAAACACAGTGTGTGGTATAGTGAAGAAAGAGATCGATTACAGCAGAGATGAAGAAGTGCAGATAGCATTAAGAGTAAATGATACATCAGCAACAAATGTATGCAGTGATAAAAAAACTTTTTAACAAGCATTTCATAACTCTCAGTGAGATGGTGTGGTTCTCTCCTTCAGTGGATGCTGTCGTGGAATATCATAGAGCAGCCATTGCCAAGAACTCAGGTACTGCCAATACGACCCCAACCGTTGCTACACCAGAAAAAGTAATGACCACCATAAAGTTTTTAAAATGCAGAAGTTATAGCGGTTATGATAAAATATCAACAAAGCTGATTAAAGTGTGTTCTCAGTATAGTGACTTGTTAAATTATTTATGTAAAAAGTCTGTCACTGCAACATTCCCGACTGGCTGAAAGATACCGAATTTAAACATCTGTATAAGAAAGAGAGGTAAAGAAATACCACTAAATTTCAATTTTATTTTTGTCAGTATTCACGAAAATTTTAGTAAATGTAATATATAAGCCGCTTCTTAACCATGTAATTACAAATAACATATTGTCAAAAAGACAGCTGGGATTTCTAGAGGATTCCGATTCATTAGAAGAATACGTACAGCGGGGATGTACTTCATTCGTTAGGCGATAAATTACAGGCTAATGATATATTCTATGATGTGTCTAAGTCATTTGAATGTGTAAATCACAATATCCTTTTAAGCAAGTCATAATATTACGGTGCAACAGAGAATGTCACAGAATGGTTCAAATCGTATACCTCTGCCAGGAAAAAAGAAGGGATTTACTAGGGAAGAAACCTGTTCAGTAATGAGTCATCATCCACCTGGGAACTAATTACATACTTTTCAATGCCTGTAAACTTTATACCAACAACCGTACGCTTCAAGATATTTTATTTTATTCTGAGTTGCTGAAACTGATTGATTTCAGAATAAAATGAAATACCTTGAGGTATATGCTGTTGGTAAAGTTTATTGACACTGAAAAGTGCGTACCAGCCCATGTCCCCTGTCAGTAATGGATCAACAGAAATTTAATTATATATGGTCTCCTACAAGGTTCCGTCACAGGACCCTCACAATTTCTTGCGTGTACTAATGACCTTTCATTAGTAACTTACATGATGCCAAGTTTACTTTGGTTGCAGCTGATACAAATATTGCAATGAACATTAAGCAAATATAGTTTTAGAAATATCTGTTAAAATAAAATTCATGGACATTAATTAATAGTTCTTAGCCAGTCCTTACTCGTTAAACTGCATGCAGTTCACTGCCAGTATATGTCTAAAATTCGACAAACAGACGGATTAGGCAGACACTGTTAAATTCTTGGAATACAGCTTAATAATAAATTATAATGTGAGGAGCATAACACAAAACCGATGAAGCACCAGAACAAATAATTATTTGCAATTTATATATGGTAAGACATAGATTACATAAAAAATAAATTAAAATAAAATTTTAATTACGTAATGTAATACAGGACCATTTTTCTGTAATAACTCATCAAGTAAAGTCTGTGTGTGTGTGTGTGTGTGTGTGTGTGTGTGTGTGTGTGTGTGTGTGTGTGTGTATGTGTGTGAGTTGAGAGAGAGAGAGAGAGAGACAGAGAGATAAATATAAAAAAAGAACCCGCCCGGGTTCCCGGGTTCGATTCCCGGCGGGTTCACGGATTTTCTCTGCCTCGTGATGACTGGGTGTTGTGTGATGTCCTTAGGTTAGTTAGGTTTAAGTAGTTCTAAGGTCTAGGGGACTGATGGCCATAGATGTTAAGTCCCATAGTGCTCAGAGCCATTTGAACCATTTTTTGAACCAGAAACAAGAATAATCTTCATGAAGATATGAGATCACTATCTCTAACTTTGATCCAGAAAGTTGTCCATTACTAAGGAACAGACATTTTCCATACTTCACTAGTAAACAAAATTAGGTAAAAAATAATAAAATAGGAAGGGTCTAAAGGGCTTATTGGTGGCTACCTCCTTCTACTTCACTGACGAATTTCTTAGTAACACCGACTAACGTGGATATATTATTAAGAACATGAAATAACTTGTCATATACAATCTGACTTCTGACCATCTTCATTGCAGTAATACAATCAGTGTAAATAAGTGTTGTAAATTGATTTCCTGTTCGGTGATTTGTGATTGTTGTAGCCTAAGAAATATCATATGCACTTCAGTGTATTGTACGTTTCCATGTTTTGGTTTATTCCACATCTATAAGGATCATTTCACTTAGATACGAGGAGGGTACATTATCGGAACAATAAGTATACCTCGTATATTTAAAGAGCAAAGTAATTGACTATGGCCTAATTGCAGAGGATACAAGGTGCTGACTGTAAATAAAAAAACTTTTTTGAAAAAGAGAAATACGTCAACATCGAATATAAGTTTAAGTGTTCTGAAAGCATTTGTCTAAAGTATAGCTATGCGCGAAAGTGAAAAGTGGACGGTACGCAGCGTAGACAAAATGAGCTTTTGAAATGTGTAGCTACAGGGGACTACTGAAGTTTAGATAGGGTTATCGGATAGCTAATAAAACATACTGCTAAATCGAACTGAGGAGGGATGAAATTTATGACAACGTGACTAAAAGAAGGGATCGATTGATGGGACACATTCTGAGGCGTAAAGGAATAATCAGTCTGATAGTGAATGGAAGTGTGTGTGGGGGGAGGGGGGGGGGTAAAAATTGCACTGGAAGACCAAGGCGTAATTCGTGCAAGCACGTTCATGTGGTTGGAAGGTGCAAAAGCTATGCAGAGGTAAAGAGGTTTGTCAGGATAGACTCTGGTAGAGAGTTGCATCAAACCACGTTTCGAACTGAAGACTAAAATAATAACATAATCTTCTGAAATATTTGAACTATATATCGGGAATAGTTGGAATTTTTCTAGAACCTGTTCCTCTGCTTTATTTAAAATATGTTACCCTTTCTTTTGTATGTGTATCAATTCAATCACTGGCTGTTTCAACGTAGACGTTGGAGGATGAGGAAAAAATCGTCTGTACCCTTTTCAAAGGGATGATTCCGGGATTCGACCTAAGAAAAACGGAGGGTAACCAGAATCTAGATGTTATGATCATATAAACACTGCTCCATTTTATAAACGGTTTTATCGCACAATGGTACTTTAGTGTCAATGCTTAGGCTACCTGTTCACTTGTACTCTTTTTTTCTCTCTCTCCTTCTCTCTCTCTCTCTCTCTCTCACACACACACACACACACACACACACACACACACACACACACATGCACGTACACAACCACACATAAGGAACCTAAGGATCACAGCAGAAGTGAATGTCTATGAGAAGCAACACAAGGTCATGAAAGGTGTACAATACTGCTGCCCACCATTACCTTATTGTGGAACATATGAACAAGGTAGTCGAGATCCCCCGGGCCCTTGACGATATATTTGACACATTCAAAATAATATAATAACGAAACCGAAGCGGAGCTAGCATTTCGTAAAAACTTCATGGATGTAAAAGAAAAACAGTTTTGTTATCTGGACAATATCCTTGCTTTGAATAAATAGAAGGCGTAAAATAGAACTTTCCTTGTAAAGTGTATCAAATGTGAGAAGTTCTTACTGACTAACACATGAATACAGGACGTTTCAAGAAAATGTCACATGTTGCTACAGGAGGTAGTATTGGCCAAAACTAAAAGATAAGTTCCTACAATGATGTGGCCGGAGGAGACCAGTACCTGTTGAGATATGAGCCTATGTCCTCTCACTCTCATCTGCCTCTTAAGTAGAAGTAGACACTATAGCTAGTGCTGGCTGTAGTTACCATACATCATGACACACCATAAGTTCTTCTTCGCCATGCATCAAGCGCTCATTCAAATCCATCTGGTTCCATTCGGATTGCGTCACGTCCATTGATCACACGTATCTGTAACGTCTACGCTTTGTCGATGGGGTCCTCTAAAAGTCCTCATAGCCAGATATCCAAAGGATTCAGGTTAGGTAAAAGGGGAGCCCACGATATCACAATGCCCGCATCTCGTGGTCGTGCGGTAGCGTTCTCGCTTCCCACGCCCGGGTTCCCGGGTTCGATTCCCGGCGGGGTCAGGGATTTTCTCTGCCTCGTGATGGCTGGGTGTTGTGTGCTGTCCTTCGGTTAGTTAGGTTTAAGTAGTTCTAAGTTCTAGGGGACTGATAACCATAGCTGTTAAGTCCCATAGTGCTCAGAGCCACAGCCACGATATCACAACACATCGATCAATCCATGGCACGTGAAACGTCGTGGTGAGGTAGCTATTGTCTCACGATTCGTAGAAAATGGTACGGTGCCCCGTCGTGCGTACACCGCAATCGTTGTCTTTCTGCAAGGTCAGTGTTCTCCACTGCTGCTCTTCTTATAGTTTTGACGAATAATAGCACCTGTAGAAATACGCGACACTCTTTTGTAAAACCCCGTATAGGAAACAAACGTTGCTTGTGAAAACATTTACAAAGCTATTTCTGTAGAAGAAGAAAAATGATAATGTGTTTCAGATGCGTGAAGGAGAATACATTGAGGAATTATTAAGAGTACCAATATGATGCCTGAAATGGAAACCCATAAACTTTAACTGTGTAGATTCGTTGATATTTCGTGTTTTTTGCTGCAAAGTGCAGTGACGTCCTCTTATGTAATTACAATTTCACAAAATTAACTCTTCTTTTGTCATGCTATTCTCAATACTGTCCAACGCTGGCACAGAACACATGCAAGAAATATTTCCTATCTGGTGATGAAGTATTTATTAATTAGTCAGGTCTTCCTTCGCTGCTGGGTAGAAAGAAGTTTTATTTGAGAGTGAGAAACGGAAACTGAGCATTTTTTAATCAGCTAATTTCAGTCTACAAAGGAACAAAAAGGAAGTAGAATATTTTGTTTTTCATTTTTAAAGACACCTGTTCCCGGACTTACACACGTAAGCTGCTTAACGATAAACTCTTAGATGAGGAAGTGTTACCTTGCCATAAAACGATAACCACTGGCAGGTATTTTCTAAGTGATATTCAGAAAAAATATAAAGAAATGATGTATCAGACTTTCAAACCGTGCTTACAGCTTGTTTCTATGGGCCTCCCATTAACTACACTGCACTTTGGAATGAGGATACGGCAAATATAAAAGAGAGAAATAGATTTTCTAAAGGGATTCTGTAAGGCCGCCACAATTTATAACCTGTCTCCACCTTCTCCGACCGGTTCCAGATGCAAATGGTATGTAGAGCTTTTTTGCAATGCACAGGTTCAAGGAAACTTCGTTTTTGAAAAATTGGAACAGAAGATCGACTTATAATATCTTAACTGTGTTCATTTCTTAATTGAATATATCTTGTCCTACCACGAAATTCCGTATCCTGCATTACCCAAGTTAAAAATGAAGTGTTCAAATATCATTACTTGAACTATATTACAACGAGACGAGGCGACGAAGAAGTGTAATAGTGCTAATTTGTACAGCGTCATTGGATTTAAGCGTCCCTCCCGCGATAGAGCAGTTCCTGATCCTTTATAACCACGATTATGCAGCCGCTACTGTTGATTTTCCCATTTGAGCAAAAAAAAAAAAAAAATGAAGAGTGCGCTGCGGTCATTTTTGCCTCTCTCCTTTAATGAATGAAATGGATTCGGAAAGAGAGCCAACGACTCTAACAACCAACAATTTCGAACTTTACAGTAAAGTTTTGAGTGCATGTACAGACTTAGAGGTGAATCTTTCTGTCGTCGATGACGAAACCTTGAAAATTTGCACAAATGCCTTACGTGTATTAGGGAAAGCACGGAAAACCTAAATATGGACGGCTCAATGTGAATCTGATCCGCAATACCGAATACGAGTCGAGAGTCTTCACCACCACGCGCGGACGAAATTTCATTACGTGCTGATGACAGTACTTCTAGGCAACTATGGAAGACACCTACATACGCGCTTCATCGGTGCTGAAATGAAATAGAGGTTCATTTACGTGTTTCAAATGGCAATTTGCTTCATAAAATTAATACCACAACAGAAGCCTTTTTCATTTGTAAGCTCATGCTTACATCGTTGGGAGTCGAGCTCGGTTCTTCGTCCCGCGAGAAAGGTTTCTCTCGGCTCTCTAAGTCCAGCTAGGAGAGCTACTTCTACACGACTACGGCAAATGTTTTCTGTTCTTCATATCCAGCATATCTCGCCTTCGGCGACTTCAAGTCCGTTTTAGATGATCCGTTACACCCTAACGTACAAGGGGTAGACAAAAATATGGAAACATCAAAAACATTACCATGCCTAACGCGGCGCAGGAAAACCGTTGACATTCAAAGCATACTGGAATGGATAACAACAGGCCATTTATCGTTTCAAAGAAAACGAATACCGGTGCCTTTCTTCCTGCAAAATAGTGGCATGTTAAGGTAGCAATGATGGAGGTGGAAAGCGATCACAGGCCCTTCTCTCCAAAGTATCACAAAGAGGCTCAGTAATATTGATATACGGTGGCTACTGTTACCATGGAAGATGCGACAATTCGTCCTCGTCCTCACAAATTAGGCCCTGAACTAAACGACAATTGTGTCGTCTAGGAACACGGCATCACCATTGGGGAACAAATATTGTACCATACGATGGACCTATTCAGGCAAAATGATCAATTAATGCTTGGCAATAACGGTACCTATCAGAGTAGCCACGGGGCCCATGGACCACCACAATATGTCTGCCCAAATCATCGCCGAACCTTCACCATGTTCCAGTCTTGGGACGTAAATTCGGGAAGATTATTCAGCAAGACTCAGTCGACTAAAAGACTTTCTTCCAATGCCTCATAGCAGGTTTCGTGGCATTTCCTGTGACTGTGCATTAGCATCACTGATAAGCGGTTCTGGAGTTCCCTGCAATTTCCTGCTCGTGGAGTTCCCTTGGTTTTGTTTTGGTTTATTAATTTATTTCTTCGTCAATTTTCGTAGGACCGAATTGAGGAGAAAATCGCCAAGGTTATGGAACGTGTCAGTACATGGAATTATCGCATAACAGTAATAACAGATAAAAATAAAAAAGTTTATGAACCCGAAAAAAGTCAAGCCATAAGTTAACGTAAACGCGACCAACAATACAACAAGAATCAGCTTGATTTGTCAAGGAACTCCTCTACAGAATTGAAGGAGTGACCCATGAGGAAACTCTTCAGTTACGATTTAAAAGAGCGTGGATTACTGCTAAGATCTTTGAATTCTAGTGGTAGCGTATTGAAAATGGATGCAGCAGTATACTGCACACATTTCTGCACAAGAGATAAGGAAGTCCGATCCAAATGCAGGTTTGATACCCGCCGAGTACTAACTGAGTGAAAGCTGCTTATTCTTGGGAATAAGCCATTATTGTTAACAAGAAATGACAATAAGGAAGCCGTGCGGTTCTAGGCGCTGCAGTCTGGAACCGCGAGACCGCTACGGTCGCAGGTTCGAATCCTGTCTCGGGCATGGATGTGTGTGATGTCCTTAGGTTAGTTAGGTTTCACTAGTTCTAAGTTCTAGGGGACTAATGACCTCAGAAGTTGAGTCCCATTGTGCTCAGAGCCATTTGAACCATTTGAACAGTAAGTAATGTTTGTATTGAGAGGCCAATGTCAAAATACCCATACTCATGAACAGGGGTCGAGAAGAGGATCGTGAACTTACACCACTTAGTGCCCGAACCGCCGGTTTCTGAGCCGAAAATATCCTTTTAGATTAGGAAGAGTTACCCTAAAACATAATACCACACGACAAAAGCGAATGAAAATAAGCAAAGTAGACTAGTTTTCGTTTCGAACGATCACTCAATTCAGATACCGTTCGAATAGTGAAAATGGCAGCATTAAGTCTTTGAACAACATTCTGAACGTGAGCTTTCCACGACAGTTTGCTGTCTATCTGAACATCTAGAAATTTTAACTGTTCAGTATCACTAATCATATGCCCTGTCTATCACGACCATTCGACACACGCTTTCGTCCTCGTTTTAAGACCTGAGTTTCTCCCGGCGTATCGATATCCAAATAACTTAAGGTGACGTCGTCGACAGCCAGTGATATACAGACCGGAGCACACCCTGCCATTTTAAGGGAAACAAGTTAAAAATCGCAGGGTCGAAATATCGGCAGTTGTCGAGGACGTCACCCGGCTGCATTCCGTTAGTTATTTGAATTTCGTGCACCAATAGTTTTCCCACATTCGAATACACTAAGGTCCAGCACAATGCAGTCACGTCTATACGGAACACTGTTTTGATTATGAATGACTCTTTCAAAGTGTTTAGAACGTTACGAAGGTAACGTTCCTGATCAAATACAACAGCAAAACTTGCAGGTTTGGCTGATATCAGCATTTCCGTTCAAGCATGCAGTTCTCGCAGTGTTTCCATATTTTTCTCCAACTCATCTAGAAACGAAACTAAAAGTGAAGGTAGATTGTGAAGTGTGACCTTCCTGCAATCCAATTTACATTACATGACTTATGACCTATAAAAACACTAATTTTAATTAATTTTTCTGATATTAGTCTATTTATATTTGTTGAAAAAATAACAACAAAAATATCGTTCCCAGAAGTAGTGATCCTAGTCTCACTAAGAGGATGTAGCACCATTAATAAAGACAAGCGATTATCGTCTTAAAGGTAACAAATGATTTAGTACGAAAAAGTATATATACATTGAGTCAGGAGTGAGTAAAGTGACCGTGGCAGTCTAACGGGTAGAGTTCAAATGCTTCAAATGGCTCTGAGCACTGTGGGGCTTAACTTCTGAGGTCATCAGTCCCCTAGAACTTAGAACCACTTAAACCTAACTAACCTAAGGACATCACACACATCCATGCCCGAGGCAGGATTCGAACCTGCGACCGTAGTGGTCGCGCGGTTCCAGACTGTAGCGCCTAGAACTGCTCGGCCACCACGGCCGACGCGGGTAGAGTACTGCACTTTGGTCTTGGTGGTCCCGGCTTCAATCCCGGATAATCGCGGGGATTTTTCCTCCTTCCAGTCCCTCCAGCATGGGCTCAGGTCCACTCAGATCGCTATCAAATGAGTACCGGGGTTCTTTCCCCAGGGTTAAAAGCGGCTCAGGGGATGGGTCCGCCACCCTAAATTTCCTAGTGCCGTTGCGAAGAAAGGCTGTATCCTACGCACAGTCAGGTAAATATTGCAGTCGCGAGTTGTGTGCCACAGACTACGTCTTTTCAAGGAGAGCGTCCCGTGGCGTCGAAGCTACATTTGGCACAAAATGTAAAGTACCGGACACCGAGGCAGGCCCAGGACGGTAGTCTATGCGGTTACTGTGTGTGGTATTTCAGGTGGTGTGCTGCACCACTTTTGGGTTGGCAAATTCGGTAGAAGTGTTTGCAACACTGAACTCAGATGTAAGGTAAATTTATCGACGAATCACTGTACCTCTTCAGGCCACTTTCCTTGTTAAGGAGCTGTACCGGATACCGGCTACTCGTTGTTTTATTTGTTACAGAATCAGTACTTCAATGCGTCCTTATCAGGCAACACTTCCGCCTGGCGTAGTGTAAAACAATGTTCAGTGATTGGGTGGCAGACGATACTTTAAGAAAGAACTTCCACATTACTAATACCGAATACAATGAACAAATTTTCTACGCCGGATGTAGCAATTCGGCATACAACAATACTGGTACCTCGTGTTGTGTCTTTAATTACTCACGTGACTCCATTTCATCCACTACCAGCAATCAAAGTGATTAGCGCTTTACAAGATGTCGTGTTAAAATAAAACCATCCGGCTCCAAGATTGTGTTAACTGAAGAAGCTACACTTGAGTACTGGCACCACCAACTTCAAATGTAGCGCGCGTTCGTATAACTCCTTTTTTTTATTAGAACATCGCGGACCTTGCGACACGATCGCTCATACACTCCAACTATTTCAGTAGCTTGGTTACTTTGATTTTACCCTTTTCTGTGCTTAACTTCCAAGATAAATTGTACTTCAACACTGACACAGTTCGTCTACTAACTTCGTAAAAGTATTCAAAAATAGTGGCACACTATTGCAAAACTTAATCTGCTCGTAAGTACTTTCGCCACTTATAACGAGAATTCTGTAAAGAATACCTCTTGTACAGTTATATTTTCCAAACAAATGAAATAACAATTTGACGATATCCTGATCTATTAATGCAACTTGACGTGATCGGTTAAATAATATGAGTTTCCTACATGAAGCCCGTCTTGTGAGTAAATAACTTAATAATAAATAATACACGTTAAATGGTTGGCAGCCATGTACTTTTAAATCTCGCTGTATTATATTGATGTCAGTTCACGAACAAACAAACATTTTCCATCGTGCATAGTGGCGCACAAGATATGATGTGCAGAGTGCATTAGACTCTATGGAAGAAAATTGAAATCGTTAGATCAGACCATGGCTCATAATATGGAAACAGACGGTTTAAGGAACACTTGAATGGAATGGGTATTACGCATCCGACTACCATTCGCTGCAGTCCTTCTCAGAATGGAGTTGCAGAGTGAGCCAACAGAGCCATTGTAGAAAAGGCAAGAAGTGTGTTAAGCGATGCTGAACTACCTAGGTGTTTTTGGGCAGAGGCTGTGTCAACAGCAGTGTATTTAATTAACAGATCACCTACCAAAGCTGTGAGACACGGGACACCTCATGAAGTATGGACTGGGAAGAAACCGGATCTAAAGCACTTAAAAGTCTTTGGATGTGAAGCCATGGTTCAGATTCCAAAACCATTAAGAGGAAAGTGGGATGCAAAATCTCAAAAATATATTTTTGTTGGCCACTGTGAGGATTCAAACGCTACAGATTTTATAATCCTGTGAATAAGAAGGTAATAAGTAGTAGAGAGGTAGTATTTTTGGAGGATTATAGACCTAAAATAAAGGAAAGTACTCAAAATGACACAGTAATGCAACCAAGCATAATGTGTGATAGTGCTAAAACAGAGATGGAAACTGAAACAGAAGAAGACGAGAATAAAGAGGAAGCTGATGTGCTACCCGAGAATCAAATTGAGGAAGAAGGCAGTCTTCAAATATAGCCAAACCGAAAGAATATCCAGATTATAAAATGTATGCTGCCCAAACAATCAACAATGAACCAGTCACAGTTGATGAAGCTTTAGCCATTTCAAATGCTCAAGATTGGAAAAAAAGCTATTGAAAAGGGCTGCAATCATTTGTGGATAATGATACATATGAATGGCTTGACAGGCCTGAAAATTCGTAAAAAGCCACTAAGAACAAGGCGGGTGTTTAGTATTAAAAATACTGAGAGTGCAATACCAAAATTCAAAGCCAGATTGGTAGTTAAAGGATATTTCCAGAAAGAAGGAATAGATTACAATGAAACTTACTCACCAGTGGTGAAGTATTCATCATTAAGATACCCTTTAGCTCTTGCAGTACAGGAAGACTTATTAATTCATCAAATCGATGTGAAAACAGCCTACCTGAATGGAAGACTGGAAGAGGAAATATATGTGATTCCACCTGATGAAGTTAAGCGACCTTATCAAGGGAAAAGGAGAATTTGCCGTTTGAAGAAAGGCATATATAGATTAAAGCAAAGTGGCCATTGCTGTAATAAATGTTTGCATAAAACTTTGATAAAACTAGGCATGTTTCAGTCAAAGGCAGATCCCAGTATATATCATGAAAGGAGCAATGAAGAAATTGCAATCGTGGCCATATGGGTAGATGATTTTTTTATTTTAACCAATAGTGAAATCCAGATGGACTTTTTTAAAGAACAGTTACGGTCAGAATTTAATATGCATGATTTAGGGGAAATTAATCAATACTTAGGCATGAAGATTCTAATAAGTGCCAACAGAGAAGAATTATGGATTGATCAATCTCTGTACACAAGGAAGATCTTAGAAAAGTTCAATATGGAAAATTGTAAACCTGTTTCTACTCCTATGGAAAATAATGCAAAACTGCTAATAACTGATGATGACAAGAAATGTAAGGAAAGTGTACCGTATTTGGAAGCTGTAGGAAATCTACTGTACTTAGCACAGACTTCCAGACCAGACATGGCATTTGCCACAAATGCAGTAAGCAAGCTTTGTAGTGATCCGAGAGAAAAGCACTGGATGGCAGTCAAGAGAATATTCGGATATTTAAATGGAACTGCTGATTATAAGTTCAAATATTCTAAAATTGGAAATATAAATTTGGAAGGATACAGTGATGCAAACTGGGCAAATGAGTTGGAAAGCAGACACTCCACCACAGGAAGTTGTTTTAGACTAATGGGAGGATTGATATCATGGTCATGTAAGAGACAAAGATCTGTTGCTTTGAGTACTGTAGAAGCTGAATATATGGTCTTGTCCTCCACTATCCAAGAAGCTCTTTGGATCCGTACACTGATGAGTGAAATAGAATCTCCTCCTACATTAAAGACAACTGCGATCTTTTGTGACAATATGTGAGCTATTAAACTTGCAAAAAATGTCACCAGTGTAAGATCCAAACATATTGACATAAGACATCATGTGGAACAGGGGAATATTATCCTCAGTTATCTATGCACGGAAGAAATGTTCTCTGATCTCCTAATCAAGCTTCTCAGTAAGGACAAATTTCAGAAGCTGGTGAAACATTATGGTTTGACCTGGGATGTATAGTGCTGAGCAATTAAAAAAATATTTGTTCAAAGGGGAGTGTTGGGAATATGTGAACAAACATTTTCCAGGGTGCATAGTGGCGCACAAGATATGATGTGCAGAGTGCATTAGACTCTATGGAATATACATGTTCCGTGTTTGTTGATGGGGCAACGTAATATAATTTGGTAGTCAAATGTATTAATACACTCCTGGAAATGGAAAAAAGAACACATTGACACCGGTGTGTCAGACCCACCATACTTGCTCCGGACACTGCGAGAGGGCTGTACAAGCAATGATCACACGCACGGCACAGCGGACACACCAGGAACCGCGGTGTTGGCCGTCGAATGGCGCTAGCTGCGCAGCATTTGTGCACCGCCGCCGTCAGTGTCAGCCAGTTTGCCGCCGTGGCATACGGAGCTCCATCGCAGTCTTTAACACTGGTAGCATGCCGCGACAGCATGGACGTGAACCGTATGTGCAGTTGACGGACTTTGAGCGAGGGCGTATAGTGGGCATGCGGGAGGCCGGGTGGACGTACCGCCGAATTGCTCAACACGTGGGGCGTGAGGTCTCCACAGTACATCGATGTTGTCGCCAGTAGTCGGCGGAAGGTGCACGTGCCCGTCGACCTGGGACCGGACCGCAGCGACGCACGGATGCACGCCAAGACCGTAGGATCCTACGCAGTGCCGTAGGGGACCGCACCGCCACTTCCCAGCAAATTAGGGACACTGTTGCTCCTGGGGTATCGGCGAGGACCATTCGCAACCGTCTCCATGAAGCTGGGCTACGGTCCCGCACACCGTTAGGCCGTCTTCCGCTCACGCCCCAACATCGTGCAGCCCGCCTCCAGTGGTGTCGCGACAGGCGTGAATGGAGGGACGAATGGAGACGTGTCGTCTTCAGCGATGAGAGTCGCTTCTGCCTTGGTGCCAATGATGGTCGTATGCGTGTTTGGCGCCGTGCAGGTGAGCGCCACAATCAGGACTGCATACGACCGAGGCACACAGGGCCAACACCCGGCATCATGGTGTGGGGAGCGATCTCCTACACTGGCCGTACACCACTGGTGATCGTCGAGGGGACACTGAATAGTGCACGGTACATCCAAACCGTCATCGAACCCATCGTTCTACCATTCCTAGACCGGCAAGGGAACTTGCTGTTCCAACAGGACAATGCACGTCCGCATGTATCCCGTGCCACCCAACGTGCTCTAGAAGGTGTAAGTCAACTACCCTGGCCAGCAAGATCTCCGGATCTGTCCCCCATTGAGCATGTTTGGGACTGGATGAAGCGTCGTCTCACGCGGTCTGCACGTCCAGCACGAACGCCGGTCCAACTGAGGCGCCAGGTGGAAATGGCATGGCAAGCCGTTCCACAGGACTACATCCAGCATCTCTACGATCGTCTCCATGGGAGAATAGCAGCCTGCATTGCTGCGAAAGGTGGATATACACTGTACTAGTGCCGACATTGTGCCTGCTCTGTTGCCTGTGTCTAGTGCCTGTGGTTCTGTCAGTGTGATCATGTGCTGTATCTGACTCCAGGAATGTGTCAATAAAGTGTCCCCTTCCTGGGACAATGAATTCACGGTGTTCTTATTTCAATTTCCAGGAGTGTATGTGTTGTGCGAATAAAGCATAAGTTTGTTTTGTCCCTTAAATAGTTGTTACCTGTCATTTAGCTGCGTTCACCTGCATAAACTACGACACGTAATGTCAATACATCACAATATTAATTGACGGACAGCCATGTACTTTTAAAATCTCGCAGTATTATATTGATGTCAGTTCACTTCATATAACTTATCAATCCACGGGTTAAACACTCACAAAAATTTGTACCATTGAAGTAAAGCCCTTCGAAAAAACCAAGCGTGATATTTTTATTCCAGTTTTTATAAGATGATTCAAGGCTAAAATTCTCGTTTGAAGAGCACAAATCTTTTCGCTTCGGTCAGCGATGGATGTAACTACACGTCAGAGATATAACCGTTGCCAGAGTAACTCTTTTTCACTGTCATCCAAGATCGTTTCGTAATATTAACAGTTCAAAATCTTATTTTCTTTTCATAAAACCCAAAATTTTCTTGATCTTTCCTTCCGAATGGTATATTTCTGTTTTGGACTAGTTTTGGCAACTTTTATTCTTGCGTAACTAATAACCACATTTTAATATCTTTGATTATTCGACAAACTTTAAAGCTTCTATCTGTTTTGGCAAACCTCTCTATTTCGCAGTTACTCTTTAGTAAATTATTACTTCTTTAACAATTACTTTTTCTTTGTTTGCGTCAAAGGAGAGTAGATGGGTTTCAGTTTATTAATAAGTCGGAATATAATTTTCTTTCACTTTGGAAAAGGGAGAGAAGGAAACATAGTAGGTGAATATGGATTGGGGGGAAGGAATGAAAGAGGAAGCCGCCTTGTAGAATTTTGCACAGAGCATAAATTAATCATAGTCAACACTTGGTTCAAGAATCATAAAAGAAGGTTGTATACCTGGAAGAATCCTGGAGGTACTAAAAGGTATCAGATAGATTATATAATGGTAAGACAGAGATTTAGGAACCAGGTTTTAAATTGTAAGACATTTCCTGGGGCAGATGTGGATTCTGACCACAATCTATTGGTTATGAACTGCAGATTGAAACTGAAGAAACTGCAAAAAGGTGGGAATTTAAGGAGATGGGACCTGGATAAACTGAAAGAACCAGAGGTTGTAGAGAATTTCAGGGAGAGCATAAGGGAACAATTGACAGGAATGGGGGAAAGAAATACAGTAGAAGAAGAATGGGTAGCTCTGAGGGATGAAGTAGTGAAGGCAGCAGACGATCAAGTAGGTAAAAAGACGAGGGCTAATAGAAATCCTTGGGTAACAGAAGAAATATTGAATTTAATTGATGAAAGGAGAAAATATAAAAATGCAGTAAATGAAGCAGGCAAAAAGGAATACAAACGTCTCAAAAATGATATCGACAGGAAGTGCAAAATGGCTAAGCAGGGATGGCTAGAGGACAAATGTAAGGATGTAGAGGCTTGTCTCACTAGGGGTAAGATAGATACTGCCTACAGGAAAATTAAAGAGACCTTTGGAGAGAAGAGAACCACTTGTATGAATATCAAGAGCTCAGATGGAAACCCAGTTCTAAGCAAAGAAGGGAAGGCAGAAAGGTGGAAGGAGTATATAGAGGGTTTATACAAGGGCGATGTACTTGAGGACAATATTATGGAAATGGAAGAGGATGTAGATGAAGACGAAATGGGAGATAAGATACTGCGTGAAGAGTTTGACAGAGCACTGAAAGACCTGAGTCGAAACAAGGCTCCGGGAGTAGACAACATTCCATTTGCACTACTGATGGCCTCGGGAGAGCCAGTCCTGACAAAACTCTACCATCTGGTGAGCACGATGTATGAGACAGGCGAAATACCCTCAGACTTCAAGCAGAATATAATAATTCCAATCCCAAAGAAAGCAGGTGTTGACAGATGTGAAAATTACCGAACTATCAGTTTAATAAGTCACAGCTGCAAAATACTAACGCGAATTCTTTACAGACGAATGGCAAAACTGGTAGAAGCCGACCTCGGGGAAGATCAGTTTGGATTCCGTAGAAATGTTGGAACACGTGAGGCAATACTGACCTTACGACTTATCTTAGAAGAAAGATTAAGAAAAGGCAAACCTACGTTTCTAGCATTTGTAGACTTAGAGAAAGCTTTTGACAGCGTTAACTGGAATACTCTCTTTCAAATTCTGAAAGTCGCAGGGGTAAAATACAGGGAGCGAAAGGCTATTTACAGTTTGTACAGAAACCAGATGGCAGTTATAAGAGTCGAGGGGCATGAAAGGGAAGCAGTGGTTCGGAAAGGAGTAAGACAGGGTTGTAGCCTCTCCCCGATGTTATTCAATCTGTATACTGAGCAAGCAGTAAAGGAAACAAAAGAAAAATTCGGAGTAGGTATTAAAATCATGGAGAAGAAGTAAAAACGTTGAGCTTCGCCGATGACATTGTAATTCTGTCAGAGACAGCAAAGGACTTGGAAGAGCAGTTGAACGGAATGGACAGTGTCTTGAAAGGGGGATATAAGATGAACATCAACAAAAGCAAAACGAGGACAATGGAATGTAGTCAAATTAAGTCGGGCGATGCTGAGGGAATTAGATTAGGATATGAGACACTTAAAGTAGTAAAGGAGTTTTGCTATTTAGGGAGTAAAATAACCGATGATGGTCGAAGTAGAGAGGATATAAAATGTAGACTGGCAATGGCAAGGAAAGCGTTTCTGAAGAAGAGGAATTTGTTAACATCGAGTATAGATTTAAGTGTCAGGAAAACATTTCTGAAAGTATTTGTATGGCGTGTAGTCATGTATGGAAGTGAAACATGGATGATAACTAGTTTGGACAAGATGAGAATAGAAGCTTTCGAAATGTGGTGCTACAGAAGAATGCTGAAGATAAGGTGGGTAGATCACGTAACTAATGAGGAGGTATTGAATAGGATTGGGGAGAAGAGAAGTTTGTGGCACAACTTGACTAGAAGAAGGGATCGGTTGGTAGGACATGTTTTGAGGCATCAAGGGATCACAAATTTAGCATTGGAGGGCAGTGTGGAGGGTAAAAATCGTAGAGGGAGACCAAGAGATGAATACACTAAGCAGATTCAGAAGGATGTAGGTTGCAGTAGATACTGGGAGATGAAGAAGCTTGCACAGGATAGAGTAGCATGGAGAGCTGCATCAAACCAGTCTCAGGACTGAAGACCACAACAACAACACTTTGCACAACAATATTTTATTTATATTTTTCAATACAGTCTTACGATAATACGTTACTAGGGTTAGAAACTCCATGCAAGCGAGCTATATATATGAAAAATAAATAAAAATAAACCACTAAGGGCCACCGCCAGTTAGACTCTTAAATTTAACAGGCTAGGCTACAAAGCCACATTGAGAGTTGGATCAGTATGTAGTGCAAACCAAAGACGCTGCTTTAAGCCACTCCTAACTTTCTCTTCACAGTGGCTGGATCAGCTGTATTTGCTCACTCAGATGGTTCCTTAGTAGCTTGTTTAGTTCCAGAGAGGACGAAATTAAACCTTCAAATCTGAGTTGCAAAAGTAAATCAGTCACCAATTGCTGTTACTATATAACTTTCTGACAACAGGTACGTAGTGGCATCAGAAAATAATCTTCTAATCTTCTAACCATGCAATAATACTACAGTCTCACATGTTGCCCCCAAATTCACAATAATTTCAGACTATCCAAAAGCTTCGATTCAACTAATTTTCAGCGAGCCGCCAACAGCAGTGAAATTCATCCAGTATTGCTGAATCAGGTCAAATTACATTACTCTCAAATAAGCTTTAATAGACTTAGATCTCGACACTCAAACATCTGATAGACATTAACGTTAATAACCTTTCTTACGAAAAGCCCTTAATATCTTCCTATGTTCACATGTTCTTTACCAACCAGTAAGTCACACGTCTCACATGACGTACCGAATGAGGAATACCGGATTCAACAGATCGTCGGCACTCTACCGCAATTCTTGCAGCCAACTCCCGACTGCCCACAACTATTTCCGAACGATTGACTCTCAAGCCAAAACTGAACTACGACCTCTAAAGTTCAAACCGTGCCGACAGTAAGATGTATGTTAATTTCATTCATAACCGTTTTCCAAATGAATGAACAACGTTCTCCTCCCCTTTTAAGAATCAAGTTGTTATATGCAGCAGCCCGCTGATACTGGTGTGGACAGCTGCACAATTTTTATTTCGTGCGGCCCTGGGGTCGGCTTTGCCGTAAACAACCTTCTCGCCACTATATGACTGCATCATATTGCATCCACTACTACAAAATCACTAAACAAACACATATAAGAAACACACAACACACACATCTACATTTAACACATTTATTAAGGTTTAATTCACCTACAGCTGATTACTAATGCGGTTGAGACAACCAAGTCGGAAATAAAATTGGCGTAGAAAATTTTGCGCCCTAACAACAGTCGTCCATACACACCATCTTGGCAAGAGCTCTCGGTCTGTCCACCAGGTAATGAAAACTTGACTCCACCTTGCACCACAACTCCGCCGGTAAATGAAAAACGCTTTGTCGCTCTGCAAAAAACTTCATGGAAGCTAAGCCTCAAGAAGGAAGGAATGTAAGATGTAGTATTTCGTCGCCAAGTTTTTCAGTACACAGCAAAATCTCGGATTGGACAATGATAGAAATCGGCCTGACTTTTTTTTTTTAGAGAACCATGCCACCAATTTACCTTAAATGATACATAGCTGACTTCAAACAACGTAAACTTGCCTAAATCTGGATAGAGCGTCGCTGATTTGAATCCACCATGCAACGGTTCTCTCGCGTTCTCGTCAATACGGTAACAGAACGTTTAAGTTCTACCACTGTAAAGAGGGAAGATCCGCGATTCGGAATGTCAGAACTGTGTAGTAAGTAGCGGCAGGAACACCACCACAAAATTACGCAGCACTAACACTCCAAACCATCGACTCTCGGAGACAGATTTTAACCGTGTTCAACCTAATGGCAAAGTATCGAACTATTTTTCTCCGAATCGTACAGTCTGTGGGAAAAACAGTGAGAATAATTACTTTTGGAAACCTTTTATCAGACAAAGTCTGCTTTAACAATAAACTATTTCGCTTAATAAAACGGCCGCTAGCCCAAATCGGGCACAGTGTCTACACAAAAAGATGAAGTCAATTTTCGACACTGAATAAATAAATACTTTCACTTACTATGTAATTAAAACACAACCACTTAATTTCCATTTACTACGGTCACTTGGCAGTAAGTACTATTAATCCCACTTTCTGTTACTTATGGAATTTATCACTATACTTCAGTAATTATTTAAAGAAGACACACATATGTTTCAACAAGGATACAAAACAAAAATATTAAACTTATAGCTATCTTTCATATGACCAAAACTATTATTTAACATGACTAAATTTCCTTTCCTTAGGACTGTTATTTGTTAACGTTTTACTAACGCCAATATTTGTCTGGCTTTCTTTGACATGGAAAAGCAACACGAACAATTACTGTTAAGATTGTAGCAGTTAAACAATTATGTTACTTTACTTTCAGAAATGCTATTGAAAACTTATCCTCATGGTCACGCAAAGCGGTGACCCTTAAACTGATACGTGCAAACTTTAGTATTTAATAATGATTTTCAGAATTTACTACCAAACAGTACTATTGCCAGTAATTTTCTATTATTCAGGCTTCAACAAACATCAGGATACTCTGAATAAATTCGTTTAGGTAAGGACCCTACTGAGGTAAATGAAATAGGAAAATTACGGTTAAACACAAAGTTACATTTAACACTTATATTCCACTAAATAAAGTACTTTGCCTGTCACTGATGTCGAAGGTGGCGTAAGGCGGTGCTGCGAAGAAACATTGCACAGGTACGGCTCTTGATGTACATAGCTCTGTCTGCCTCTTGGTGGCGACGATAAAATTGCAAATTTCTGAGCTATTAATTTATTGCCGTACTGCACCCATCATGTAGAACACGCCCGAGGCCAAAACCCAGTCTTGCAGGTAAATTCGGGGCCTCTAGTGCTTGACCAACGTAATGCGTGTTTACCATTTGCAGGGCAGCTACCGACTGACAGATCCACTTGCGCGCCAATTCTCACTTGCGCGCCCCACCATCTTTTCCATTCCACCACAGGACGGAGTTCCGTTCTACCTATGATCCCTACACCTTTTCAATTTACACTTCTGCTTACAAAAACCCTAAGTATGAACCATTTACAATTGCATGACAGCAAATACATACAAAACTGACATAATTAATTACAGTTGTACTTGAAATATTACATAATTATTAACAATATATGTTTGAATACATTTATTCCACCTACGTCAAAGAGGTTATTTTAAACATATAAACTACACTTAACAAATGCTTACTCTCGTTATAGTATTTGCTTAATTTTTTCAAAATTATTACGGAACAAAAAAATTTTAAAATATACATATTAATGGCAGTATTAGATTTACAATAGCATTACAACCACTTTCCGAATATCTGCCGAAAGAGGCACACAAGTGTCTGTGCGTTGTGTCTTGTATAAGATAGCTATGGTTATTGACAATAATTAAACAATTACATTTTTTAAGATTGATTTGATGCTGCCCGCCATCCTCTTCATCTCTGAGTAGGACCTGCAACATACGTACTCAATTATTTGTTAGACGCATTCCAACCTCTGTCTTCCCCAACAGCTTTTACCCTCTACAGCTTCCTCTAGCACCGTGGAAGCTGTTCCTCGATATCTTAACGCATGTCATGCCATCACATCCCATCTTCTTGTCAATCTCTTCCATGTGTTCCTCTCTTCGTCCATGTAGTGGAGAACGTCTTCATTTCTTATCAGTCCACCTAATTTTCAACATCCTTCTTTAGCTCCAACTCTCAGATGCTTCCATTCTCTTCTTTTCCGATTATGAAATAATTTTCTTTCACTATACAGATGCAACGTAAGTACAAATAACAGGCAGACAAAAACCACTCTTCCATTTCTTTTTGGTTGCACAGCGTAAGTCAACAATTAATATCAAAGTTTTTGTCAATAAAAATGACTTCGAAAACCGACTGTGGTCATAAAAGGCAACCGTGCAGACGACTTTCTGGTTCGTGATGACAACATACGACAGATGCTAACAACGAAAAGTATATCACATACGTTCAGGGCTGTTTACTAGGTGGCTCTGCCGATCAAGCCCTCTTTCTCTTGGTTCATCACTGGAATTTCTCAAGCATTCTGCGAGCAATGTGCGTTCGTTATATGAGACTGCTCCATGCAATTTTTGTGAGGTGACCATTTACTGTATTAATGGGTGTTATATTTGTCTAACTCGTCGTCTATGGGCTACAGAAAAGTAGCAATAGCGCCATAAATGTTGGTCCATGTGCAAAATCATACGTAACTGGTCCATTTCTGTCAGCATTTTCCCTGTGTGTCATTTGATTTACTATACGTATGAAAAAGTCTACCTGTGCAAATCAAAATGCACCGTCATTTGTGCACTAGTTAAGTTAACCAGCCTGCAACGTGACTCTTTATACGTCGCTATGGTTGGTTGTGGAATTGAAACGGATGAGTAACCGAACTGTACTTAAGTGGAAGCAAGCTCAGTTGCACTACACTTCCCAATGAGCGCCTTTCTTATTGGCAATGGGAAGCAGAAAGGTCTCACCTCAAGGCGAGACTAGCCGACCCCCACTGAGCTACTGTAGCGTGTGGTCTCCTGTCGTTGAGTGGCTGTAGAAGTATACAAATGACTTGGAGATAACTTCTACGCTGTCCAGTCAGAGTAATTTGATCACCTGCCAAAAGCCTGAATAACCTTCTTTCACAGCGCTGACCGCTCAAAAACATGCAGAAAGAGAGTCAATAAAGGTCTGGAAGGATGTGGAGCCGTGCGACTCCAGTGCTTTGGCCAACTGCGCCAGGTTTTTCCATTGAGAACCCATGGCGCGAACAGCCCGATCAAGGTGATCCCACAGATTCTTGATTGGATTTAAACCCGGGGAGTTTGGTACTTAGGGGAGAGCGGTAAACTCATGCTGTTGCTCTTCAAATGATGCACGTATACTGCGAGCTGTGTGACACGTTGCTGGTTGGTAGATGACACCATGCCGAAGAAAAACAACATGCATGTACGGATGAACACGGTCCAGAAGGATAGATGCATGCATGTGTTGATCCATTGTGACTTCCACAATGACGACATCATCAAGAGAGTGCCACGGAAACGTTCCCAACGACGTACCTCAGACGCCTGCTAAACCTGCACGACAGGACAGATAGATTAAATTGTGGAAAGGGGCCAAACTAAGGGGCTGTCAGTTACAGTCGAACATACAACTTTATTATTTGATCAAGCATTACAAGAGCCCAAAAAAAATATTTTTTTAAAGACACAGCTTTAATCTTTGGGACTTAATTACCGGCTGAAATCCACTTTAATTTAAAAACGGCTGAAGGCCAATAACTTAAAACGCAAATATAATCATAAATTTAAAAGGCAAGTCTTATCTTACAACAGTTCTTTATTTAGGCTGAAAGCCCAAAGAATCTGAGATTTTCCGAGCAAACAATTTGAGTTCAAAATCGGCTGAAAGCCCAACAGTTAAGGCTAAACAACATTAATAAAAAAAACAAGGTCTCACGTAAAGCAGTTCTTAATCAGGCAAAACTCATCAAAAAGAGAAATTTAAAAGGCAAAGCCTTGTCTTAAAACAGTTTAGAATCAGACACTTCAAGAGCAAACAAGTTAAATTCAAATCGGCTGAAGGCCTAACACTTAAAACTCCATAACATTAATTTTTTTAAATACCAAAGGCCTTACGTGAAACAGTTCTTTAATTTAGGCTGAAGACTTTAAGAGCAAAACAACTCAAACTCAAAGTCGGCTGAAGGCCCAACACTTTAAATTCAGCAACATTAAAACCTTTAAAATTCCAAAGGTCTTACGTGAAACAGTTCTTTAAATTAGGCTGATGGCCTAAAGAATCTTACGCCTTAAGGGCAAAACAACCTTAATTAAGAAAATATCTGCGAGAAGCCATACAAGTACAAACAACAAGAACAAATATAAAAAGGCAGTGCACCGAAGGGCCTGGAATTCAAACACTAACGCTCGCTTAGCTGAGACAGGCAGTCGGGCCAACCATTCACGATCCGACGACAACCCAACCGACAGTCAGTCAACGGACCCACCGACAAGATAACTTCCACTTCACCCTACCAGGGCACAACAGGGAGTTCAACGGAACAACGTAGGAGATATTGGCGCCCACAACCAATCATACATGGTGCGTTCAAACTACACACCGTGCTGGACAGCAACAACACGATGAGGAAACTACATTGCCTGAAATTTACGTCAACGGCCAGGGCGGGTAACCGGAACGATAACTGCCACAACGCAGAAGATTCCGCTGATGCACTTCAATTCAAATAACCAAATACAGTGAAACTCCACCGGAGGATAGCTGGAATTTTCCAACTTGAAAACCACATTGTTGCTTGCGGGACTATCCCAATAGCCGATAACGAACTGCAAACGACGTATTGTGAACGGTCTTGACTTGCTGGCAGATTAAATCAAAATTCAACTTGCGTGTCGAGGGTCGGTGAGTCACGGACCTCGTAGCAATGGGAACAGCACCACACACTCCGACGCGGCGTAGAGACCGCGAGCGGCCCTGGCCAAACTACGTCCCCCGGAGAATTCCTCGCTGCTCCACGCCAACTGACCGACTGGTCGCACACCGTCAAGACAGAAACTATAAGCGCCAGGTCAAAGATAGTCCAAGGTGCGAATATCGATACACACCACTGCTGCCACAAGCGGAAGGAGAAGATAACAGCACAATCGCGATAACCGCGGGAGCCTAAACACAGAATCGCAACGATGGTTTAATCCATAGACTTAGTAAATAAAAACTAGACCGCGCATTGGCGCTAGTGTCGCGTCCCCACACTGAACGTGATAGAAGCCGCCATTTGCAGGGAAACAGTGCGTAAACATGGTTCGTTTGTGTGCTGCTTTTAATTGTGACAGTAAGAATGGAAGCAAAGACGAAGACGGAAGCAATGTTACATTTCACATGTCAGTCATTTTTGGTTGTTTGTTACTTTTTATTACTTGTATATAGTATTTTCATGGAGAAATAATGCATCATGAGCGTTTGTTTTTGTTTAGGTTTCCCCTTACAAATGATTTTCTAAATCGGAAATGGATTGTTGCTACTCGGAGAGAGAACTTCCAACCGACAGCAAATCATTTACTGTGCTCTCTTCATTTTGAAGAGAATTGTTACATGGAAAATTATGCAAACAGACGTCAACTGAAGGACGATGCTATACCGACAGTATTTGGATTTCCAATCATTTTAAAAAGGTATAGTGTTTGCAAAGCCAATTAATGCGAATGCTAAATGTAGGTGACAGCAGATTGTTCTGTGCCTAACCTGATGTCTATATTTACACCTTATACTGTATCTAATAAACTTTCTGCTACAAAAATTGCAAGCTACATAGGGAAAAAGTTGCAGTGTTAGATTACAGACAAAGGTGCTTTGTTGCATGTCAAGTACTTATATTGTATTTGCATATAAATTACTAAAAATACTAACAGGGTTACTGTACTAAGTTGAACTGAATGAAGAATTAGGCACATGATAGGTGTTTAGATTTTTAATCAAATATATATGAAGTATGAATGAGAGGTAGGTCGAATAATTGCGTTTAGATACTTAACATGTGTTGTCAGGTGGTGATTATACTTCGTAAATGGTCAAATATTTCATCAAATGTTGCAAACTCAACCACTTTCAGAGACGCTATCAGTGTTAAAAACTAATGTGCGAATGAAATTCCTAGGGTATTTAAAGTGATATGGGTTATTACAATTAATCATACCAAAATTCCAGTGTAGACAATACTGGGCTAAGCAAAAGCAAGCGTGCAAAATGTACACAGTAGTCGGCAAAAAGCAAACAGGACCTGAGAGGAAAATTATGTGAATTTAGTAAAAATCGTACTTTCTGCTACTTTAAAAGTTTCATGTAATTATCTGATGCAAATAGCTCGATGTAAACTCGCTCCAACTTGTCAGGACATAACCTTATATTCTTAAATTCCGCGTCTCTATGCAGACCTATTTCGGAAATTAGGAAACTTCATTGATTTAAATATACTTTTAAAATAGACTCGAATACTCAGTATTTTTTTAGACAAATATGTGTTTAATTTGTGCTTCAATTTGCTCTTGTTGCGTCTCATATACTTCAAGTCACAACGCCAGTACTAGGATTCATCCCTGCAAATGGCGACGATCAGTTGCTTCAATTGGGGGGCAGTTGCCTCGCTTCTCCGCTACGGCGTCGTAGGGGCTCGGTTTAATCCAGCGCATAGCATGAGCCAGCCACGGCTCAGTAACATTCCCTTCTCCGGCCTGGACCCTCCCGACGTGTTTCAACATGTGTCCTATGGAGCAGTCAGCATAAGTGCATGAACAAGCACCTGCTGTGGAGGCTTATTTGCAGCAACGTTGAGGAGACACTGTTGGTAGCCTCTTGGTTCATCGGGGCGGACAGTTGCTGAACAGTTGCATGTCTGCTCCCCCGTACACATTTCCGCAACTGTCGTTCATCCCTGTCGTCCATGGCCCATGGTGCCCCACAGTTGCCTCGGCGCCGGTTTTGGCTAGCGCCATTTTGCCATGCACGGTATGCGTTAGACCACACCGGCACGCGAAAAGTTTACAGACTTAGTTGTTTAGGAAATGCTTCCACCTTGGCCTGAAAGCCGATGAATATGCCTTTCTTGAACGTCAGATAAATCACTCCATTTCCAAATTACGACAACGACTGCATTGTTTTCTGTGTCCCCCCGACAAGCTTTATATGCAT